>NC_141159.1:45049097-46524097 GCF_053477565.2 Lygodium microphyllum | reverse complement strand
TGCCATGTTTGCGCCTACTTCTTCTACAAGAGATCAAACTACAACATTGACTATATCTTCATAGATATCAAATGAGAAGCATGGATGAGGTTTGCATGCATTATAGGTGTAGTGCTACATCCATCTCCAAAACCAACCCCAATGATGGACATGAGAGATCTAATACACAAAGTAAAATATCATAATCTCTAAAGACCTCCATGCCAAAGAGTTGAAGAAGATGTCCATACCAATATATTTCTCTGTGGAAGGTAGTGGGGCCAACAATCACTCGATGGTCCAACTTGTGAAATTAAGAGTTGCTCTCTCTAGGAAAAGTAGGTGGATGACATCCAATGTGAGGAGCAAATACAATAGAGTATATTGACTCCACATAAAGCATAAAGTTTAGATATCTTCACCAAATGAATTACAATAATAAAATTTAAGATCACTTATTGACACATCTAGATTGCATTGTTTCCCATAGCCACATGGAAGCTTTTTAAGTACCAAAATCTCCTAACAACTTCAAGATCAAGCACATGTATGTACTTCTCAAGCCAAGACAATGCATCACCTATTTTGTCAAATAAAAACTCTAATATCTTTTTTATTTATGTTTTAATACCAACACACATTAACTAAGACACATATTAGTTATCAATTCATTGTTTAAAAGTATTGATACAATTACTTGTTGACTCTTTGGGGTACAGTGAGAAGAGAAATCTTAAAATCCATGTGGGATAAATAACAAAATATACAACCCTAATGCAATGAGCTTTATCTTCTTTATACACCCATCCAAGTAGTCAAGAGATGGTTTCGTTCCAATATGTAGAACATTTTACTAGATAAGAATTTGAACTTTAGCTTTACCAATACCTCTTTCTCAATTGTGACATCCACTTCATGCCACAAAGGAGACCAAGTTGATACTATGACAGGGGTCACTGGTGTTTCTTCTCTTATATACTTACATATACAAGCACAACAAATGAGCCTTTTTCTGGTAAATAACTCTCATACTAAAATTCACTTTTAAAGGAGGAAATATGTGCATGAATCCCTCTAACAACAGCATGTGCAATCATGCAACACAAAATGATATAGTGGCATACTTCTTGAGATAGAAGTTTGCATTGACTTATAAAATCTCCGCATCCTACCATTTGCATTTCGATATCGAAAACCTATCTTGTTTCTTCCTCATCATTCTCTTATACCATTTTAGACACTTGCGCCACTACTATATCATCTCCCTTGCCACTTTCTTCTTGCATTTGAGGATTAGAAGTACCCTTAGTAGCATTATGTATCCTCCTCTAGAACTATAAAGAGGGATGATCCACAAGGTCCTTTATGTGGAGTAAGAGTAGATGGAGTGGCTAGTCTATCTTTGTTTGATCTTGCACAAACTTTGCCTCTAGCCTTTCATGGTGACATGACTAAAATACCACATTAAAACAACAAATATATGTATTAGATTTCTAAACCTCTCTCTCTCTTTCTCTCTCTCTCTTTGTGGATTACTATAATCTTAAATGGATTGGATGCATATAGTGCACAACTTGAAACCAAGGAGTGTCCACATATTCATATTGCCCATGGAAATGGAGCAACATTACATGAGCCGTATGCATGATATAGCCACCACTTGTAATAAAAGACAAAACAGAAGTTTCTTATACTCAATCCATATTGTTCTAATAATCACCATATTGATATGCATGCAACAAGTCCTTAAAATGAAAGTTCACTCTTCCCTATACATGGTTCAAGGTGTAATGGTAAAATGTGTGCTTGATTGAGAAGGATTCGTAAGTTTTCATACCCAAGACATTCAAATCACATTTTGAAATGTAGCAATATGTCCTCCGAGATACTCAACAGAAGCAAATGCTTGTGAGAAAGTGGACCATTTGACTTATGATATTCAAGAAACCTGTTTACCATAGCACAGAGGATCGAAAAATGGAGCAGAGGTGCGAAAAAAATGGAAGAAGGAGATAACCGAAAGGGCATAGGACAAAGGAAGGAAAAGGCACCCCGGATGGAGTTCAGACCCTGAAAATTTGAATGACGACCTCTCCAGAAGGCTTCAGTGTCGCCTCGAGAAAAGAAAAGAGTAAAAGCGCGCCATTAAATGTGAAGGCGCTCCCAAATCCTTGTAAAAAGAGTACTGAGCTCACTCCTGTGCAAATTATATGCATTAATTGGGAATGGGATAAGTTAGAACGGTGGGAAATAGGAAAAGAGGGCCTAGGCTAATGTCCGGCCATGTAAAAAGTGGGGATGACTGCCCAAAAAGTAGGGCATGTATATAAAGTTCAAAAGTGAATGACAAGCTCATTATTGTGTGTGGCCAAAGCTTCTTCTTCTTCTTCTCTTGTTTCTTGCCTTCTTGCTTGTGCTTGAGTGAGAGATTGAGGGAGTGTGAGGGAGTGAGGGAGTGAGTGTGTAAGAGCGAGGGATCATGGAGAAGAAGCTCCCCATCTTCTCTTCTTCTCTTCTCTTCTCTTTTCTCGTGCGGCTATGGAGGATGGAGCTTGACAGAGAGGGCTTGAGGTTGCTTGAGCTTGCCGCAAGGATCGTGGAGATACCACAGCACAAGAGAGAGGAGGGAACTCGATCGAGCATCAAGGTAAGCTCACTACACCCGTAAGGTAGGCATTGCGCATCGGCTATGTGAGAGGTAGCCATGGCCGCTCAGCTTGAAACGCTTGATCAATAAGCGATCCATAGGTCTTGGGGTAGAGCTCCGTAGCTCCCCTCCATTTTGGTTCCATTCCTGGGACCAACGGAATCGAGCCTTGAGCGCCGTGCGCATCGAATCGAGCATAGAAGTAGGGTTTGCAGCTCGAACCGGTGCTCGAGTAAGGGATTGAGAGAGTGTGAGGGAGTGAGGGAGTGAGTGTGTGAGAGCGAGGGATCGTGGAGAAGAAGCTCCCCATCTTCTCTCTTCATCTTCTTTTCTTCTCTTCTCTTCTCTTTTCTCGTGCGGCTATGGAGGATGGAGCTTGACAGAGAGGGCTTGAGGTTGCTTGAGCTTGCCGCAAGGATCGTGGAGCTACCGGAGTGCAAGAGAGAGGAGGGAACTCGATCGAGCATCAAGGTAAGCTCACTACACCCGTAAGGTAGGCATTGCGCATCGGCTATGTGAGAGGTAGCCATGGCCACTCGGCTTGAAACGCTTGATCAATAAGCGATCCATAGGTCTTGGGGTAGAGCTTTGTATCTCCCCTCCATTGCTAGGACCAACAGAATCTAGCCTTGAGCGCCACGCGCATCGAATCAAGCATAGAAGTAGGGTTTGCAGCCCGAACTGGTGCTCAAGTGAGGGATTGAGGGAGTGTGAGAGAGTGAGGGAGTGAGTGTGTGAGAGCGAGGGATCATGGAGAAGAAGCTCCCCATCTTCTCTTCTTCTCTTCTCTTCTCTTTTCTCGTGCGGCTATGGAGGATGGAGCTTGACGAAGAGGGCTTGAGGTTGCTTGAGCTTGCCGCAAGGATCGTGGAGCTACCGGAGCGCAAGAGAGAGGATGGAACTCGATCAAGCATCAAGGTAAGCTCACTACACCCGTAAGGTAGGCATTGCACATCGGCTATGTGAGAGGTAGCCATGGCCGCCCGGCTTGAAATGCTTGATCAATAATAAGCGGTCCGTAGGTCTTGGGATAGAGCTCCGTAGCTCCCCTCCATTTTGGTTCCGTTGTCGGGACCAACGGAATCGAGCCTTGAGCGCCGCGCACATCGAATCGAGCATAGAATTAGGGTTTGTAGCCCAAACCGGTGCTCGAGTGAGGGATTGAGGGAGTATGAGGGAGTGAGGGAGTGAGTGTGTGAGAGCGAGGGATCGTGGAGAAGAAGCTCCCCATCTTCTCTCTTCATCTTCTCTTCTTCTCTTCTCTTCTCTCTTCTCGTGCGGCTATGGAGGATGGAGCTTGACGGAGAGGGCTTGAGGTTGCTTGAGCTTGCCGCAAGGATCATGGAGCTACCGGAGAGCAAGAGAGAGGAGGGAACTCGATCGAGCATCAAGGTAAGGTCACTACACCCGTAAGGTAGGCATTGTGCATCGGCTATGTGAGAGGTAGCCATGGCCGCTCGGCTTGAAACGCTTGATCAATAAGCGATCCATAGGTCTTGGGGTAGAGCTCCGTAGCTCCCCTCCATTTTGGTTCTGTTGCCGGGACCAACGAAATCGAGCCTTGAGTGCCGCGCGCATCGAATCAAGCATAGAAGTAGGGTTTGCAGCCCGAACCAGTGCTCGAGATAGTTAGGAGATTTAGGAGGTTTTGATCCTTGGAGCAAGTAAGTATTTTGATTTGTTGTTAAATATTAGAGTAGGACCATCCGTCTCCATCTCTGGTTTTGATTTTGGTTGCATTAGGTTAAGATTAGGATAGGAAAAAGAAGGAAAACAGAAGGGTTCTACTGCTGCTGGAAATAGGGAAATAAGGGCACAGATTCAGATTTCTGGCTGGAAGAGTGTGAGAGATTAATTTTTGAGGTTATAACAGGCTGGGATGGGGCAATAAGAGGCTCGGGGAACCAAGAAAGACCACATTTGACATCCTACCTTTTGAGAAGAGAGTGAGCTTCAGAGCCAGGGAGAGAGCAAGAGGAAAAGAGAGCTGCGGGGAGATCGTTGAAGCACCGATCGATTCAAGAACTGCATTGCTTCAAGGTATGCCTGGCAGTTCCTTCTATTTCTTTGCACCTATTTGGAAGGCACAGCACGATTCCGTGGAGTAGGCGTTGACCTTGAGGCATCGCGCGCAACCCGCAAACCAGGCCGTCCGAGTCCCAAAATAGGACCGCTCGATTTCTGGAGTCGGACCATCCGACTCTGAAACTCGGACCACTTTTTCGATCCGAGTCCCAAAATCGGACCAGCCCGAAAATCGGACCACTCCGTCCGATTGTTATAATTGGATCTAGTGTTAAAATCAGACCACGTGTCCTAGTCTCGAATTTGGACCACTCGACCCATTGTAGTAGTCGAACCTCCCCTATCTGACTAGGAAAATCGGACCAAAGTAGAATTTGACCATTGTTCCTAGTGTGAAACTCGGACTAGCTCGTCCGATTCTCAGAATCATACCAGCTTGTCCGATTCCCAGAATCAAACCAGCCTGTCCGATTCCCAGAATCGGACCAATTCACCAGAACTTTAAATAGAAGGTTTTTTAAACCTGCCCCACAATCTTGGCCACCTTGGTCACATCTTTGATCCCCTAGGTAACCCAATTTGGCCCTTAGAAGCCAGAGGCCAGACAGGATAACTGAGGATTCACCCCGAACAGATAGACATTGAGCAGACCAAATTTAGAATTTGACTTGACGTTCGTCGACCAACCAACCAACCAACCCTGAAGCAGAATAGAGAATGCAGCAGGGACTTTCAGTAAAACCTTAGATCAGCCAGAACCTATGCTTAGAGCCACATCAGGCTATGAACATGAGGGAAAGAGTGGAGTTTGCATTGAGCATTTCGTGCATCTGCACCTCACTTTTTGATTTCATCACCAAAGGTGCACTACAAGAAAAGGAGAAGCTTGTTTTCGCACTGAGCACTAGAAAGCACGAAGCACAATTTGTGAATAGGATTGAAAGCTTAACTCAACTCACTTGTTTGGACACCTTTAGGAGTGTTTTTAGAGTGCTAGATAGATCAAGCAAAAGAGATTATGCCAACACTTCTGATACGCTCACTTCCAAAGTAAGTGCTAAAGATTCACTTCATACCTCGAGAAGTGAACTTTAGTAGTAATCCTAAAACTATTCTTAAGCTCACCTGAAACCATTTGGTGAGAACAACTTGAGTGGAGGTAGCACTAATAGTGGTAGTCAAGCCCTTGGACCTCATGCAGCTAGGTCATCAAAAGTGACTATATCTAAGAGATGACAACCCTAAGAAGACTAGGATCTCACCTTAATTAGCCTACAAAATCACTCACAAGTGGTTGGATCATCAAAAAGAGAGTTCACACATTGTGTAGTGTTGAAAAAATTGTGATTGAATGCTTATTTGCATATATCATAATTGAATTGGAAGTTTGAGCACCATCATCATGAAGATACTTGCATTTATGTTGAATTACATTGATTGTGGAAAACAAAAGCCTAGTTGTGCATGGTGCATCTACATACACTTGCAAGTTAGTAAAATTGCAAATTTCTAACAAAGGAACACAAGATACATAAAGAAATAAATCAAAAAAAGAAATCACAAAATACATAAAGACATTTGAGAAATAGAGAGACCAAATATTGACTGCCGACTCTAGAAACCCCTACAATCATAGCTTAGATAAAGAAAATACACTGTGAAAAATGGATAAGAAAGAGAGAGAGAGAAAGAAAGAGAGAGAGGGAAGGGAGAGAATACAAAATGAAGAGTGCAAAGAAAGGGGAAGAATCAAATAAATGAGGAGAAAACCAAGATGACAGTTGACATTACTTTTGTTGAGTTACAAGAGAAGAAATCCCTTCTCAAATAAATTTAGAAAGAAAAAGAGAATGAGAACAAAAACAAATTGTTTGTCATAACGTAGACAAAATGGAAAATGATGAAGGTCGTGATGTTCAAGACCGTGAGGCATATCTTAATCAGCATGTCCCGTGTCCTTGCTCTCAATGCAAGCTGGAAAGCGTCACTTGTCTATAGAATACGTATGATGCTTCGGCGAGTTTCAATCAGAGATCATTGATCAAGCGATCTCAAACTTTGAGTAAATGGTAATAAAAGTGTGTATCAATCATGCATTATATTCGCAAACTAATTGAATATCATGTACAACAACATTAGAGGTGACTGTAAAATTTATACAAGGAGGTGATGTCTCATCCCAAGGAGGAGTGCACCTATTGCGGCCAATTAGAAGAGTTCGTGGGCATGCGATGGATGGAGTGCCTGAGCCAATCCACCACTTGGAAGGCAGCACTACCCAATCTATACCGTCAATACCAGAGGAGACATGCAGCCTTTCAGACTTTCCTACAATCTTGGAGCGTGAGATGGAGGCAATGATCGATGCATTGATGCCCATGGATATCGAGACATGTAATCTGCTTAGAGAAGAAGCATCCATACCATTATATGATGGGTGCTGAGTATCTCACCTGAAGACGCTACTTGCACTTCTAAGTGTGCAAGAAAATACGGGTGGAGCGATGCGACTGTGACCGAGTTGTTTAGGTACCTTCTACGTACACTTTGTTGATTTATTTTCGGCAGCATTATTTAAAAAAATTGTACTTTTTCAAGGTGTTTTATGATTTCTTTTCAGGTTGCTAAAGTATCATATATTACCACTTGGAAATACCATGCCTAAGTCTCATGATGATACACGACATGTTTTACAAAAGCTTTGGCATAGACTACAACAACATCCATGAATGTGTCAACGATTGCATGTTGTTTCAAGGAGAGTACGAGACTATGGAGACATGTCCAAAGTGTGGTGCTCACAGGTATTGACAAGACTTGCAAGGGCAAACCATCTCTCAGGTCCCCCATATACTTCACATGTTTTGTACGTCGGGCATGGCAGGCTTGACAACTTGCATGCGTAGAATAGATCCACAAATAGAGTCCAACGAATTTTAGCGGATTCACATGCATAGAGCCACATTGACTCTACCTTTCTAGGCTTTGCACGAGAGCCAAGGAATCTTCGACTTGGTCTTGCTATGGATGGCGTGAACCCATTCGATCTCCACTTAACATCTTATAGTGTGTCACATGTACTCCTTGTTAACTATAACATCCCACCATGGCTTTTTACAAAGAAATGATACATGATCCTTGGCTTGCTTATTCCTGGCCGTTACAAAGTCAAGAATATGGATGTCTATCTCTGTCCATTAGTCGCATTTTTCATCCTTTATACATATTGCTACATCACTTGGCTCATCACTTGGCTCTCATTTGCTCCCCCCCCTTTCCTTAAGTGTTAAGGGAATCCTTCCTAGGATTAGCAAGGGGAGGGGGAAGGCTCGCATGGGATGTGTGGGCGAGTTACTTGGCCAACAGCCAAGTATAAAGGTTAGGGTTATATTCAAGCTGGGCATGACGATCAAGTTCGCATGGTCGTATGGAAGCTTGAGTGATGTAGGTCAAGATATCATGGAAGATGTCCCCGGAATTGAGGCGACTAGCAACATGCAACTCCTCTTCCGGGAGAAACTGGTCAATGTAAGGGTGGGCCAACACCTGGTCATCTAAGTGTATGTTGCGTGTAATGGCCAAAACCCTAAATGAAAGAGGTTCCACATAAGTAGGGTCGTGTTCAATTGTTTTGATTGCCCTCCTTTGCTCAGCATTGGTCATGATACGACAGTCTTTTTTCTTCCATTGGAGTTGTAAGGCATACCACAGTTGTAAGAACAAAGAAGCAGAGTTGGCAAGCTGCATGAGCTCCTCCAGTTCTTGTTCAGGTTTAGAACGAGCAGGCTTGCGATAAGAGGTGATTAGTCTTCTAAGAATAGCTTGCTCCTTTGATATTTCTCCATTAGCAATTAATTCGGCGGGAATTTTGGGAAATTTGATGGTCATAAACTCGTAGTCTTCCCGAGTGCATGGCAACGCACGAACATCAGAAGCAAGGGGTTCGTCAAGAAGTCCTAGGTCAAGCTTCTCATAGCTCCTAGCGAATGTGGTGAAGGTGTCATCCAACTCCTTGTTGATGCATGTCGCTACATCATTTCCCGAGGTCTCAGCAAGATCCTTGGCCACTGAAAGGAAATATCGTCTTTCGTACGAAGGCTTAAAACATGCTAGTGGTAATGGTGCAATTGGGCTGGACAGTGGTGACTCCATTGCTGGCGTCACATATGGGACTTTGCACTCTGGAGCACTTTGAGATGCTGTAATGGGCTTCAGGGGCATAGGAGGCGTGCTGCATTCTATTCGAGCCGGCATGGGGGTACGCAACTCCTCTGACCTGGATGATGCTGGGGCATCCAGCTTGTGACGATAAAAATGTGTTGGGAGTCATTAATTGCCACTGGTGCTGGTTCAGCTTTCTTTGCAGTTTGTGCTTTGTATGTGCCAGCCTGTCTAGTTGGAGTGGGGTTGCTCAAAGTTGAGCCTCTTGAATGTCCACACTTAGGCACCCATATCCAGGGGTTGCCCTCATAGTATCCTTGTGCTCGCAAGAGATCTTTGGGGATCCACGGTGGCGTGGTATTGTGCCTATGTCGATAGCATCTGAGCTGCCTCTTAGGTTGCGATTGATAGTTTTTGTGTTTAAAGCATGTTTCTGCGGTTTACAAGGAGGTGGCCCTCGTTGTTTTGGCACCCATATGAGCATGGACTCTTTGGCCTTGTGAATGGCCTAGGTGGGCTTGATTCTAGTAGTTTGAGCGTGGGGTGAGATATCCCTGCCCTTCTCCTTAGGTTTGGTCATGGGCATGGCCGTGGGGGTCTCTATCAGTGGCTCTACAGTTGTAGGAGGCGTAAGATAACCCTTGCTGAAAGTAGTCACTATGCGCACATTGCCTACAGCAAGATGGATGCGATCTAGGTTGTAGTCCACATTGCAGTTCGTCTGCTTTTTAAAAGTGCAACCTAGTAGTGACTTATTACCGGCCCCTTTAGTGTTTGGTAACACATAAAAGAAGACTGGGATACTTTCAGACTCGATGGAGACAACCACTTTGCATTTTCCTAAGAGTGAGTAAGTGTTGCCCCCAAATGGGCTGAGTTTAGCATTTGTGGGCTGTAATTTAGGCTGATCGATGCGTGTCCAATGGTCATGCGTCAAGATATTACAGTCGGCACCTTCATCGATCAAGGCATCAAAAGAATACGTCCGTTCTACATTGACCGTGATTCGTAGGTAGGCGGGTGCTACTGCTTCTTCATCTTGATCTATTAGTTCGGTAATTGTGGCCACGCAGACATTGACAGGGGCTTCAAGCATAGGTGGCTCGTGCAACGGATGGGAAGGAGGATAGTACTTTTTCATGCGACTGCCATTGAAGAAGCCTATTCCTTCCCCTTCGAGCATCTCCAACTCGACATTGCCCGTTCTACTAATTGCATGTACCTGGAAAGGTCCTAGTCCTTGAAATTTCATTTTTTGTTTGTGACCTTTCACAGAGTATTGTAGAACGAGGTCCCCCTGATCAAAGTTGCGCTGGTTGATATGCTTGTCAAACCACATCTTTCATCGTGCCTTCTCACAAATCAGAGCGTGGGTGGCTAAGAGTCGAGTCTCCATGAGACGCTCTAACTCCACTAAGCAGTCGGTCCAAGCTTCTCTTCCCTCCCAACGCTCCTGAGCTGCTATCCTTAAGCTAGGGACAAAGAACTCTAAGGGTAGAATGGCCTCTGTTCCATAAGTGAGCCTAAAGAGTGTTTGTCCTATAGCCGTCTTATAAGCTGTATGATAGGCCCACAAGGCCGCCATCAATTTATTATCCCAATCTCTTCGTGATGTGGATACTATTTTAGTAAGCACGTTGACTAGGATTTTATTCGTGGACTCTGCTTGGCCATTGGTTGAGAGAAGGTGGGATATCACTTCATTAATGAAGTGCGTGCCCTGATCACTCACTAGTTTGATTGGACAACCAAACCATGAAAAGACTTGCTCCCACAGGAACTTCGCAATTGTTCTAACATCGTTCTTTTTAGTGGCTCTTGATTCCACCCACTTCGTTAGGTAATCAGTTGCCACAATGATGTAGCGTGCCTGGGAGTACTATGCCGCAGGACTAATAGGTCCAATGAAGTTAATGCCCCATTTTTTGAAGGGCTATCGAACTATTACGGGGGTCAACTCCATCTTATCCTTGCACATGGGCGCCTTAGTCCTCTGGCACTCATCACAGTGTTTGACAAACTTAGCAGCATCATGGAATAGGGTGGGCCACCATAGTTGGGATTGTAACACCTTGCGGGCGGTCGTATCCCCACTAAAGTGTCCTCCAGCTATCCCGCCATGCGCTTCTCTCAATACATTGTGCATCTTGTGCTCGCACACACATCTACGCAACAAACTGTCTTGTCCTAACCTATAGAGTTGGCCAGTGAGATCACTTGGTATGGCTGGATTTTTAAGATAAGTCTCCTTAGCCTGGCTTTCTCAATAGGTCTCTCAGGCAGACCATTCTCTAGCACTTGAACTACATCGTCAGCCCAATATGGCATCAAATCAGCCCTATACAAGTCTCCTTCGCTAGACAGGCCAAAGAGATGAGTGTCGGGTAAGTCGTCAAGTATGCCTTGTCCAGCAGCTTCTCTTGTGGGTATGCGGGACATGTGATCAGCCATGTAGTGCTGCTTTCCCTTACGTACAACCATAGAAAAATCAAACTCCGACAAGAGAAGTAACCATCTCGCTATGCGACCTGTAGCGCATGGCTTGTTCACAAGATAAAGCAAGGCTTGATGGTCAACGAAAAAGACGAAGGGTGTGGCCAACAGATAATGCCTAAATTTCTTCACAGCAAACACCATGGCTAACCCTTCCCTTTCTGTAGTGGAATAGTTCATCTCCATTTCGGTGAGCTACCTGCTGGCAAAGCTCACGGGGTAATCAAGGTTATGTTCACCAGGCTGGCATAGAACATCTCCAATAGCAAACTTAGAGGCATCTATGTGTACATGGAATGTTATACTCTAGTCTGGGGCTCGTAAGATTGGTGCAGTGGTGAGAGCCTTCTTCAACTGTTCATATACACGTTGGCATTCCTCAGTCCACTCGAATACGATCAATAGCTTGTACAATGGTCTAGTAATCAGTGCGTAATTCAGTACAAAGCGTCGGTAGTATCCCATATGGCCTAAGAAACACTGAACGCCCTTGTAGTTAATGGGTGGTGGTAGGTCGACAATGACCCTGACTTTTGAGAAGTCAGTGGCAATGCCATTCCTTAACACCACGTGCCCTAGGATACATCCGTGCTTCACCCAGAACTGGCACTTTAAGGGGTTCAATGAGAGGTTGTATAACCGACACCGTTCAAAGATAGCTCTCAACTTTTCTAAGTGTTCGGCCCAACTAGAGTGTATGCATAAGCCGCCTACTACAAACACCTCTAACTCGCGTCTAAGCATATCCTTGAAGATGGTGCACATTAATCGTTGGAAGGTTGCATTCATTAGCCCAAAGGGCATAACGGTGTAGGCAAATACACCCCACTCCGTGGCGAAGGCAGTCTTGTGCCTGTGTCATCAGGGTGCACTTGCACTTGATTATAGCCAGAGAAGCCATCCAGGAAGCTGTAGGCTTCTTTGCTTGCCACCCTCTCTAGCATGTGCTTGGTATACGGTAAGGGGTAGTTGTCCCTCTTCGTAGCGGCATTAACTTTCTTGTCATTCATGCACACTCAAATTTTACCATTCTTTTTCATAACAATCACTATGGGCGATACCCAATCCGTGTGCTCAATCTCATATATAAATCCCGCCTCCATGAGCTTATCGATTTCTTCCTTCACTGCATGGGCGTGTTTGGGATTCATAGGGTAAGGTTGCTGCTTTGTTGGCACCGCATCTGGAACCATTGGGATATTATGGGTCACAACACTAGGGTCGACTCCTTTAAGTTCCTCCAAGGACCAGGCAAACATGTCGACATACTCTCGTAGGAGAGCAACAAGTCTAGCCTCCTCATCCTTGGTCAGGTCGTCAGCGATGAATGCAGGTCGAGGCTTCTCGCCTTCCCCTGCCAGGTCGACTTCCTTGACCTTGGCGGGTCCCTCAATTGGCTCATTGGCTTGCCCTTGTCTCTTTGCTCCTAGCAAAATCACCACTCTATCACCCTTCTTAAACTTCGTGAAGCGTTTGGGGAGATCCTGCGGCTTCTTTTGCCTCTCTGCTTCTGAGTCTTTAGTTTGCTTCCTGGCCTCCTCCCTTAGCTGTCTGCACCTTAGGTGGACTGGCAAGTTCCCTTTGGTGCGTCTGACCTTAGAGGGTTGGGTTATTTCGGGATCACTCTCTGTACTGACTTCAGACTCCGAGTTAAACTCACATCCCTCGCTTGAGGAAGGAGTTTTGCCAGGGGGTCATAATTCAGTAGGTGAATTCATCTTCAGTACTGGAACTACCAGTGGTGGCTGCGCCACCCCTACGTGCTCGTAATCCATGGCTCCCATGTACTCCAACCAGGACCTATCACACTCCATCCACATGACTCCTTTTTCATTCCAGCCTGCCCTTTCCCTTCTAGGCCTAGAGTCTACCTTGATCTGTTCGATTGCTCTCCCTTCAGTGTCATATTCTATCGTGTCTAACTCTTCTTCACTCTCGTCCCCAATAGAGCGACAGTCCTCGTACCCCTCATCATCGGAATCTTGCCCCTCTGACTGCTCGTCATCCCCCAGGTTTTCCTCTCCAATATCTCTTCGTCAGTGACTAAAGCCCAATTGTATAATAGGTTAAGATCGTGAATTTTGATCCATTTCCACTCAAGCCTAGCCAAGAGATCACTCAGGGGCTTTAGATTAGTAGCCATGTTGCCCTTCAGTTTATCGGTTAGGCACTCTATGATTTCCTGAAGCTCGAGCTTGTTGGTGGGGATATGGAACGAGACTGGTTTCCATGGATCACGTGAGCTTCTTGCCATCATGTAGAGTGGCACGATGGGCTCCTTTGCTAGCATGCTTGGTGATTTAGCAGCTTGCCTATATAGCTCTTCTTCATCTAAGAACGATAGGTCAACGGTTGCCAAGACATGCATCCAATCCCGCTCATCCTCAGGGCAAGGGATGTACTTCGTCAATGACCCATAGGGTTTGCTTGCCTGTGCATCACCTTTTAGCACGGTTGAGATAGCATCGAGGTCGACTGGGGTAGTCTTCCAGGTGTCCATCTCAACCCTCACCGCTTCTGTTCTATTCCCCAAGAAGATGAGATTGTTCCCCCAATCTTCAATAACTCGCGCGTTCCTCATCCAGGGTCGGCCTAGCAGTATGTCGTAGTCCACTCCCTTCATGACAATGAAGTTCAAGGAAAACTGCACTCCTGCAACCTTCATTGGCCAGTTCTTTAGGACCTCAAATGGTCTGACCTTCATTCCATTGGCCAATGTAACATTGAACCTAGCCGCTTCCACAGGTGGGTTTTCCCAGGCCTGTAGAACTGCGTGGCTCAAGACACTGACCTCGGCGCCTGTGTCTATGATTCCTTTTTGTGTTGCATCCCCCAAGGCTAAGATAGGTAAGACTGCATGCATCTCCGTGCCTTCCCAGAAAGCGTTGACGTGCAGTGACCTTGGAGCTGAGTGTAGTGTTAGGCTTGGAAATTGCATGACTGCGTCCTGCTCTTGCAAGTCAGCGGCAATATGCTCCCCTTTTACCTCCACCCAGTGCCTTAATTCTTGCCATAAGGGAGGGTGCTGCTGAAGCAAATCTCCTAGGCTCATGGTTACTCGGGTGGTTACTAAAGTGGTTAGGAGGTTGCTGGGTGGTTGGCTTCTCCTTGGTCAGTATTCTTTGGCCATATGTCTTGGTTAGCTTGCTGACAAGCTTCTTCTTGGTCTTGCCTCTGTGGCATCTCACGTGGTGTGGGTGCATTGCCCGATTGAGGTCACAATGGTGAAATGGGTGTACTCACACTAGAGAGGTCTTCCATTTGGTCTTCCAGTATGGGTTCTACATCTTTAAGGTGTTCCTAGGCGTCCTTGACCCACTCCTTGACTTTGGCTATAGCCTAGAGTTGTCGTCTGGGGTGGGGGTATTTCCCTACCTTGGCACTCCCCAGTTCTGTTGTCTTAAGGGCTGAGGTCTCTGCCTCTGCATCAGTGACCATCTTTCCTATCACTAGAGTTGTAGCTTCCTCAGTCTTAAGGGTAAAATTTGCGTCTGTTCTCTTTCTCCTTCTCCTCCGGCTTTTCTTTCCCAACAAGGCTGCATCCAGGTTACTTGGCCTAGGCAATGAGATGCCTATTTGTTTTGTCTATGCTCGCATCGTGACATGCAGTGGGATGGGCGTATCCTCAAGGTCTCCACACCGAACAGCCCCAAGGGTATGGAGGGCACATTGGCAGAACTAGTTGATGGCTTCCGTCTAGGACAGTCAGGAAATAGGTGTGTGATTCCACACTCAGTGCAGCGAAGGTCAGCTTTGTCCTTGTTTGCCTGTTCCCTTTCTGGGCAGTGTGATGAAATATGGCATGGATGACCGCAAGTCCAACATGAGATTGGATCTTGGCTTAGTCCTCCAAAGCCTCTGCCTCTACCTCTACCTAGGGCCATTACCAGCACTGGTCAATAGTCCACCAGGACTAGATTGCCTTCCTCATCATAGGAGATGTATGGGTTCACATAGGTTTCCTCTTCACTAGGTTCTTCCACATAGTGAACAGGAGCATCACTCGGTGGTTGGGTTACATAGGGCGCTGGTGGTCTGGGTATGCCTGTTGGGTTCATTTCTAGCCTAGGAATGGCCAGTCTTGCATCATTTGCTACTGGAAGCGCCAACTGGGCTCCCCTACCAAAGAGGTTAGGTCACATGTTGCCTAAGTATGGAGGGTTGTATTGCTGTGCATATGGGAATCTCCTTGGCAATCTACAATGCAATGCATCATGACCGAACCTACTGCAGTTTGAGCACAGCCTAGATCTAGGATCTTGGCACTCAGTTGGGAGATGGTTTTCACCACAATGTATACACTGCACATGCGACCGCATAGGCTTCCTCATCTATTCTTGCAATCGTGCAAGCTCCATTCTTACCTCAGCCAGCTCCTGGCCTTGGTCAACACGTTTTCCCTTATCCCGCATGCTAGAGTTCTCTCTCTCTCCTAAAGCTGTTGTCCGCTCTGGAGCTCTCTGACTTGTACTATCCCGATTGGCATTCCTCATGCTTCACTCCCTAAGCTGATCGTCCACCCTTATTGCCTCCTCAAAGACTCTAGCTAACACGTCTCGGTGTAGAGTGGAGTTACTAGCCAAAGCCTTGTAGAGCTCCTCGCTTCGAATTCCATTTATGAACACGGTAGACATAGCCTTCTCGTTAGGTCGCTCATTGGCAGGGATCCTCTTGAAGAGGCCACGCACATGAGTGATGTAGTCTCTTACGTCTTCCTTTTTCCTCTGACTGACATTCATCAATCGGACGATGAGATTGTTAGAGTACCCTGCCTCAGAGAATCTCTTGATAAAATGGTCTTTAAGACGGGCAAAGTTCATACTTTCAGCTGCATCTAGACTAGTGTACCAAATTCTCCCCTTATCACCTAAACACAACCCGAAAGCTTGAGAGAGTTGTGCAAGGTCCGTGAGACCGTTTGATTCGCAAACTTGTTCAAATTGCTCCACAAAGCTATATGGGTCATTGCTAGGTTCATACTTGTCTAGCTGCTTTGCTACAATAGAGATCCTAGATTGCCCCTTTGCCCCTTGCGTGACCCCTAATCCCAAAAGTAATGCTGTGGCTAAGGCTGTTGTGCTCTGCTCAGCAGACGTATTGTCCATGAGCGGCCTGGCTACAAGTTCACTCAGCCTCTGCTGCTCGCCCTCTCTTTGCATTTGGTTCTACTTTGGCTGCACCAGCCAGGACTAGCATATGCCAGGCCTCATACATGTCTACATCTTGTTGGAGTTTCCTAGCCTTTTGCTCGTGATTATAGGCAATTATGCTCTCTAGTGCCTTTCTAATCGCCTTTCTTTCCTCTTCTAGGTTTGCTACCACTTCCTCTACTGGCCTGCCCTGAACTACTGTCCTAGTCAACAAGTCATACTCATTGACTAACTCCTACACTAGGACTGGGAATTCCCCCAAGTCCAGTCAGTCCTCTCCTTGTCCACCTCGTGAACCTGACATTGCTCCCACTTCCAACTCCACAAGGTCATTGATCAATTTGAGTAGCTCCGCCGGCAGCATTCGATCCTCTATGTTGTCTCCTTCTGGATCTTCGTGTCCTCTTAGGGTCCTACTGATGGGGCTCTTAGGGACCCAATTATGTTTAGCGTACGACAGAGGATGGGCACAGGCAGGACATCATGTTTCGATTTTTGCAATACTGGAGCTGCAGAGCAGTAATGTTGTCAAATTGAGGTGCAAGGATGAAGTGTCTTGAGCAGAGAAAGATAATTCCATAAGGAATCACTTGAAGATATGGTCTGTAGAGAGAGATCCAGAAGCTCCAAGGTGGGTTGGTGTAGACTGGCTATGGCTACCACAAGGTCCAACAGAGATTTGAAGTTGAAACTGGAGACATGAGCTGAATGTGAGTTGGTTAGAGATCACCAAAGGTGAAGGGAGACTAGAGAGTCAGAGTATGAGTTGTGCCATGCCCAATTGGGCTTTGATATCATGTTACAAGATGCAGATCTAGAGCATGATACAAGCTATGGTGGATGAAAGATGAAGACCAAACTCATAATGACATGGACAAGTAGAGACAAACTGTTACACAAGTGAATTAGGTTCCAAGATAGATTAGCTTGGACTCATAAACACAATCTTGTGTAAGATCAACAATAACAAGACATTTAACTAAAAGTACAAAGCATCATAACATTGTATTCATTTCGTATGAAAGTGATAGTCAAGTACAATGCTTTATAGAATTTGGGTTGTTCCACTCTCCTCTCTGTGCATATGGGATTTAGGAGAGATCTTCCTGGAGCATACATCATTTGTCTATTTCTCAACACCCCAACTCCAACCTCTCTCGACACAGATGACGAATATTAGCCCTCATCACAACTATGTAATTCCAAAAAAAAAAGCTTAAAAAAAGAAAAAAGAGAAAGAAGAGACTAAAATGAAAAGATAAGGAAATCATAAGAAAAAGAAATTAGCTCCATATTGGCCATAGTCACTACACCTAGGGATTCTCAAGTTAGGCGCATCTAGTGGCCTCGACCAACCGGCTCCATCCCTAACCCCTTAGCCCCTTTTGATTCCTCACTCTATGCTTAGGGCACCTCAAGGGCAGGATTTCCAAAACCTATCCCCTAAGCTACATCCACCGCACCTCCCTTCTACACAAATTGGGTCCTCAAATGCAGGACAATACCCAGGCCGACCCAACTCCCAGTTCCCCTAGTACGAGCACAATGCACCACACGATAAGGTAGATATGCCCCTAGATGAAAGTGCACCTTCTTTTCTTTTCAGGTTAAAACAAATGATGCAATCCACCATCTTCAAAGGCCCCATCATCAACTCAATTCACGACCGCTGTTGCATGACGTGTCACCATGCAGCTGAAACAAAGCAAAGGAAGACCAAGGAAGTCCGAGTCAAAAAGTGAATGAAGAAGCTCATTTTGATCAGGCAAGAAAAGTGCAAAAGATGGCAACCTCACAAAAAATGTGGGGGAGCTCCAAATATTTTGGGGAGATCCTCTCAAGGATGAGGGAGGTCCTCTCAAGAATGAGGGAGGTCTTGTCAAAGATGAAGGATACTCTCTCCATGATGGAGGAAAGCATCGAATATTCTAGCAAGGCTCTCTCAAGGATGAGGAAGCACCTTCGAAGGCTATCGTAAGAAAAGTGCAAGGTGCAATGTAATTCATTTTATGAGAAGTGCCAGGTTTCCTCATGTGCAAGTGGTATAGTCCAAACAAACATAGGTGAAGAGATAAGGCAACTTGAAGGGAATAGGGAAAAGCCATGTTAAGCCTGTGTCATTGCAACCTCAGAGGGCAAGAGGGGGATCTGTCCAATACCATCATCAATTCCAAAGACAGGTCTGCCTACCCGCCAATCTCCCAGGGTGATCCATCCAACACCATCTTAAATTTCAAAGACAGATCCGCGCACTTGCCAATCTCCCAGGGGGATCCATCCAACACCATCTGTAATTTCAAAGGACCGATCCACCTACCATTAGCATCAAGGAGGGAGTAGTCCCAACACTATCTTTAATTTCAAGGGCCGCAACACCATCCCTCATAAGGGCTTGTATACAAACTCAAAAAAGCCATATGGCTACACCCATCCCCTCTTCCAACTACTACCCCTTAGTGCCATGGGACTAGCATTAGGCTAGGAGGGAGGTAATGTTAACCTTAGTGCAAGAAAAAGTAGAAAAAGTGGAAAAGCACAAATCGGGAGCCAAAAGAGGCAGCCTAGAAGGAAATTAGACACAACGGAAGAAGTAGGAAGGGAAATGGAAAAAAGCGCAAGGATGGCCTCAAAAGCTAAGGCAAAGGAAAAAGCACATTTTTAAATAAAAGGCGCCCCTAAAAATTTTTGTAAAAGAGCACCAGGCTCGCTCCTATGTGAATTGTAAAAGTAGATTAGCGGTAGGAAGGAAGCTAGGAAGATAGGAGGACAATGGGAAAGAGGGCCTAGCGGCCATGTAAAAATGGGATAAGGGGATGATCACCCAAAAGGGATTTAGGGTTTTGTATATAAAGTCAGAAAGTGAATGAGGAGGTCATTCTTTGGTGTGTGGCAAAGTGGACTCATCTTCTTTTCTTCTTCTCTTCTCTTTTTGCTTGCTTGTAAGTGCTTGAGAGAGGGATTGTGAGAGTATGAGGGAGTGAGTGTGTGAGGGCGAGGAATTTTGAAGGTCAAGGCATAGGACTGAGAGAGGAATGCCAGTAGCAAGGTCTCGCAATGACAGAAGACCTACAAGAGCATCTCATCCATAGCATCATCCACTTGCCCTTGTTGCAGTGGTCCTCATAGAGCTTTCTAACCAAAATGAGCAAAGGTAGTCTTCGAGGTTCAACTATTGTTGTGTTATGGAAAAACATATCCTGAAATAGTTCCCAAAGGGATAGAGCATGTGTCAAGAAAATTAAGTGCTGTAAGTTTGCATATTGAATGTTTACATTAAGGTTGAAGATTGTCTTGATAAAACTTTGGTATTAGCTGTTACTCAGGCTGTTATTCGGAGTCAAGCAGGTCCAAAGCTTGATTGGCAGGAATAGGAGAGGACAAGAAAAAAGGCCACAAGGCAAGTAAAGAAATTGTAAAAACTTGCTGAAAAACAAGAATTTGAGCAATTTGATGATATAGGGGATTTAAGAATTCAGATTCCTAAATTGCAAGAGCATTTTCCAAAACAACAAGAGTATTCTCTTAAACAACAGGATTGTAATATTCCCGCACCTCCAATAAATGTTAGTTAATTTATAAGGTTAATTTATACATTAGTTAGTAAGTCAGTTTATAAGTTAGTAAAGTTAATTAGTAAGTTAGTTAGTAAGTTATGAGTTAGTAAGTTAGTCATAAGGTTAGTATTTAACTTACTAACCATTATAACTAATAATTAGACTAACGTTTTTTTAAAAAGAAAAAAAAAGACATCAAACTAAACGGATGCCACCGAAAAGAGGTCCGCCTCCTAATCGAATAGGCTGCGGGCCTTATCATCATCATCGTTATCGTCATCACCATCATCACCATCCTCATTATCATTATCATCGTCATCATCATTATCATCATAAGCAGCCTCACGACCACATTTTTCTTTTAAAAAAAAGAGAGAGAGAAGCTCCCACTCTAAGTGAAGGGACTGTTTTGGCACAAAGAGAGGAGAAAGAGAAGGGAAGGAAGAGGTAGCATGCACTCCCCTTTGCCTACATAAAGGCATTCCCTCTACTCTAATGAGGAGAAAGAATGATACCTTAAGAGGCTGTGAGCAGGGAGTTAGAGAGAGAGAGAGAGAGAGAGAGAGAGAGAGTTACCCTGAGAGGCTACGAGAGAGAGAGAGAGAGAGAGAGAGTTAGAGAGTTAACTCAACCCCCCTCTCGATCTTCAACTAGGAAATCTTATCTCACGCTCTCCCATCTCGAGTTCATTCCTCCTTCTTTATCTCTTGAACCACTCGCAAACAATGGCTCCAAAGCAACAAGGTCCAAAGACCATGAGATCCATCGCAACCGGTCAAAGAACAAGTATTGCTAGATATATGGGAGTGCTCGAGGTTGTTGGAGTTGCCACTACCAACGAAACATTGGGTGTGGCGAACGCGAATGCAAGCAAAGACGAAATTTCCAATGTCGTCGTGCCAAACCAGGTTATTCACGACTCAGGAAATAGGCTATAAAATAATAGGATTTTTACCAAAATTTTACATCAAATATTGACTTTTACATTAAATGATACAATAACTACTTGTTAGAATGCATGGACAACATCCATATAAAAATTAAGTACATAAAATATTAGCTTCCATCACTACAAGGAAAGGGGGGAATAGCAACACCGAGTTCTGATGTAAATTAGCAGCATCACTATTTGTGTCGCAAATGCGATGGAAATAGCAATGCAAATAGCGACGGTACCCAGAGAAAAAAAATGTGGCTGAAACTTGAGCGCAGAATTCACGAAAGATTTTGTGAAAGAGGTAAGGAGGGGGAGAGAAAGAGAGAAAGAGAAGGAAGAAGAGCTTCTCCCTGCCACTGCCCTTGCTGCCACCTTGCCGCCGTTCACGAAGAAGAGGAGGAAGTGTACGAAGGGCAAAGAGGAGCCGTCGCGAAGAGGAGATGGAGAATCCATCTTCGAGCCTTTGCGGTGAGTACATTGCTCCCTCTTGCTTTGTTCTTATTCTTTCTCTTTTTCTTTTGTTTGTTTTTGTTGAGAATGAGGTGCATTGAGGGAGAAAGAGAGGAAATGAGAGAGAGAAAAGAAGAAAGGAAAAGGAAGAAAGAACGAGAGAGAGAGGGAATAAACATGAAACATAATAAAGAAAGAGAGAGAGAGAGAGAGAGAGAGAGAGAGAGAGGAAGGGAGGGAGGGAGGGAGAGAGGAGAATGAATGAAAAAACACGAGGAGGTAGAGAAAAGCAAAGAGAGACCGTAGTCGTGCAAGATGACATTTCATGGTTAAAAGCTTGGTGAAAGAAACTCCCTACACCTTGACACGTCACAAGGGCCATTGCACTTGAGAAGGAGTACCCAAGTATTCACTATGCCTACATGCCGCCATTGATCCTATAGGTATAGTGCAAAGAAAGCCCATAAAGTAGGCTTACTTCTCACAAAAGGACTCCTAGAAACTGCACCAACCGAATACTCAGTCGCCTGTCAAACCCTAATCCATGAAGCCATAGCCAAAACTTCAAAATTTGACATTTTTCACATGTTCTTCTCACTTAAGTTATCAACAGTGATTTTAATCATTGAGCAATACTCTGAACTTCACTACAGTTTTGGAAGTGCCCAAAGAAGCTTAGAAGTCATTCACAAAGTTTGTGAGAGAAAGCAAATCAAGTATCGACTAGTATCTATTAATACTCAACTAGTGTCAATTTGACATTGATTCTCTTGTGTCTCTTGACACATTAAAATACAATCTTTTGTTGGTTAACTGAATTTTAGCAACATGGCAGAGCTTGAGCAAATAGCTAAATTCAATGGTGAAGGATTTCATGCCTGGAAGGAGAAGACCATGTATCACCTAATGCAAAAGGACTTGTGATGTTTGAAGATGATGCAGATAGCAAGAATGAAGATGATGAAGACAGGTTCGTTGAAGAAGACCAATTCAAAACCAAAGAATGGAAGAAGATGAATAACAAGGCACTAGGCATCATTGCCTGGAGACTCAGTGATGATGTGCTACATCATATCTCTGGCATTAGAAATGCTAGAACCACTTGGGAGGAACTTGACAACATGTTTGGTACCTAAGCAAAGAACTCGAAGGTAAAATTACTCATGCAGTTTTATATAAACTAGATATCAAAGACAGTGCTTATATGACCACACACATTAACAAGTTCAAGAGCGTAAAAACCCAGCTTGCAACTCTTAAGAAGAATATTGATGAATATGAAGTAATAGCTGTACTACTTGCAAGTGTAATGATGCCAGGAGGCATATTCCACGGTGGATTCCATGAGGTTTTACGGTGGATTCCATAAAATTATATTTATTTTCTGAGGCTCGTACACAAGGTGGATTCCTTGTGTGAAAAGTTGATGGGGACGCCTGTCCTTTTCAGGTGTCACGTTAATTTAATGTGCAAGTGGGTGATTCCATAGCAGGTGATTCCGCAAAATACATATTTAAATTAATGGATGTTTATGAGTTTAGAGTGCGCACTCGTATTAATTTAAGGTTAGGACAGAGTTCCAACCTATTTATTTATTTTGTAGCTGAAGACTGCTAGGTATTCACTTTTGTGAGTTTAATTTTATTATTTTATAACAATTGTGAATGCTTCAGTTGATGTGTAGAGCAAGCGACAGTGGCACTGGGAAGCACCGGGCAATAGCATGTATTCAAGTTATTTAGAAGAAATTATCATTTTTGATGGGCACGCATCTTAGGCGTGGCATCAATATTTATTTTGATGTGCTTATTTATTGAAGCGCTTGATATATATTTATTATTTTATATGTGCATGGGTGCACGATTTAAATATTCATCATTGGTCATTGTATTTGGGCATAGCCCGACTCTTGGGATGCCCAACCACTTTATTCTTTATTTGGACAAAAGCAAACACAAAAGCTAAAGCATGCTAATTGTAAATTTGGGCTATTTTTGAGCTTGGAGATGAATAAAATATTAAATACATGCTTTGTGGAGCTCTCACACAAGGTATGGGGGGAGATTGTACCCAATTGGTCTTTTTGCTTCATGTCGTGCAAGTCTATTCTCTTGGATTTTGAGCTTAAAGTAGAGTTCTTTGTTCTTGGGGACCTTTCGGCGCTCGCTACGTATGCATACGGCATCCGATTTACACACCATGTAAACAAGGATCCATATGAGAACCTTGTGTCCACTCTAAGTAATGCTCCATGTCTCTCACTCAAAGATATTGAGTACTCACTACTTGATGGAGAAAGCAAATTTAAAAGCAAAGATGTAAAAGAGACCAGCTCAATGGAAAATCTCCTATACACCAAAGGAGCAACTAGACCCAAAGGAAGAGGTCAAGGATTCAACACCGATAACAGAAGTATGATCCAATGTCATTATTGTGGTAAGACTGGCCATATTGCTAGTGAGTGCTTTCACAAAAAAAGAGCACAACATATGCATAATGACCACCACCAAGGTCAATTCATGAATGAAGAAGAAGAAAAAGATACTTACGCTACCATTATCAACTTTGATAGATTGTTCTAAGGAATCTGTTTCCCATAGTGGATGTAAAAACCCTACCAAGATGTAAAGTTTCAAGCCTTAACTTGACTAGGATGCAAAGAGCTAGTCTCCTGGTCCATATACACATGCAGGGGGGGCAAAAGCCAGCAAGGGTAGAGACTCATCATTTGAGGGGGGGTGTTGAGAAATAGACAAATGATGTATGCTCCAGGAAGAGTTGTCCTAAATCCCATATGCACTGTGAGGAGAGTGGAACAACCCAAATTCTATAATGCATTGTACTTGCCTATCACTTTCATATGAAATGAATACAATGTCATGATGCTTTGTACTTTTAGTTAAGTGCCTTGTTATTGTCGATCTTACACAAGATTGTGTTTATGAGTCCAAGATAATCTATCTTGGAACCTAATTGACTTGTGTAATAGTTTGTCTCTACTTGTCCATGTCATTATGAGTTTGGTCTTTATCTTTCTTCCACCATAGCTTGTGTCATGCTCTAGATCCGCATCTTGTAATAGGGGGCTTATGAGATTTACTAAGGAATTTCTAGCTCTGCATGTACCCTCTGAGGTTCAGGTGTACTTTGAGAGTGGTGGTGGAAAAAAATGGATGATTGTAGCATGTGAAGTGGCTATCATTCATATCTTCCAGGAGGGCTAAGCAAAATGAAGGAAGTAGAGCAGCTCACATCATCAATCTTGCCATGGCACAGATATCTATTCCATTGGGATAAAAAAAGAGGGGGTGTAAGGCGATGCTCTTGTGGTGCAGGATCCTATCTAAGTAGTATCCTAAGTAGTCTAAGATAATTGCAAGCTGTGATAAAGGTGGGATCGGGACAGGAAAAGAACTCATCAAGTGGACTATTGAATCATATAAGTCCTCTGGCACGAAAACGATGGCTTCTTCGGGTTTAGTAGCATTGGTGTTGTAGATCCATGGAAAGTCGTACTGACCATGGATGCTTGGGTTAAAATCCACTCCTACCCTTCTCGGATATGGCATGAAGATTGGACTATTCCTCTCAAAGGGTACGGTGTTACGAAAAGCCATCCAGGCATCCATGTTCACATAAAAAATGTGCCTCCTTAATGTGGGTTGGCACTCATAGCCCTTCATAGCCCTGGGCACTTCAAAAACTTTATCTTGCCAAAATTCTACATCCTTGGTCCCCCATAGGGTGGGATTTTGCTCTCTCTCTGAGGTCCATTTGTCTTCTAGCCACCTTCCCACATTAATCACCTCTTCCACCACCTTGCCTAGCAGTACTTTTTTGTGCAAGTTGGCAAGGTATCAGAAATTAAGATCGAAGGTCATTCTAGCGGTCTCATGTTGCTCCTAGATCACAATTTTGGCATTGAAGCTCACTAGGTCATCATCCTAGCTTGGTGGGATGGGCGCGCTTGACACTAGTGCTAGCTTGGTATTCAATCTTCACCTTGCTTGCTCCACCATTCGTTGCTTCTTCCTCTTAAGCTCCACTTTTCTTTCAGCACAGGCATCTACCTGCTATTATTATTCATTTGGGAATGGAAAAGGAGGATATGGGACAAGTTCTTCTTCGTGAGGTCCCATGTCCAAGCTTGTGCTAGCCTCTTCTCCTTTCTGGCCTGCTTGTTGTGCCCCCTCAATGAACCCTAGTGCATCAACTTCTTATGGAGCCAAGCTTGCTTGCAATAGATAGTTTCGTTGCTTTTCAAAGCCAAGGCTAACACCCATGGGTTGCACTGGCATCTACAGGCCTACTCTTAGGGCCCTGCGTGCAATCCCTAGCTTCTTCTTTATGGAGTCAATGGCCTCCCCTTCCTCCATTTGAGTGACATCTAGCAGTGTGTTTAGGAAGGTGCATTGTTGGACTTTGAAACTCACTTGGGTGGCCTCTGCCCTACTCTCAGCTAGCACTTTGTCCTTTTCCACCCAATCCAGATGGCATGCCAAAGCTTTGACTTTTCTCTCATTATGGTTCGCCGAGTCCTCTGCTCTCTTCTCCATTTCCTCAAGGCTTTCTCCTTGCCTTTGAGCCAGTATCATCAACCTCTAGTCTTGATCTTCGATTTCTCTTTTCAACCTGTGCTGCTCCTCCGACTCTGAGGTTGCCTCTTGCTTTAATTTCTGGATCTCCTCTCAGTACCTACGTGCCCTTTCCTCTCTCACCACCTCCAACTCTTCTATGAATTTATGGACCTTTTCCATCTCCCCTTAGCTTGCAAGTCTTCATAGAGCCCTACGAGCTTGTCATTACGGCATCTCACGCTCAGCAGGGCTTGCGTCTCTTCATCCAACCTTGCTTGCCAATCGGTTTCTACTTCGTCCTTGGCTCACAGCTGCTCTTTCAGCTCACTTATCTCCCTTCGGCACATGGCTACTTGATGATTTTTCTCTAATTTTGGCGTAGCCATGGCCTCCTTTTCTACCTCTAGTTTCACCACTACCTTCTCTAGTTTCGAGAGGAGCTCCTTGAAATATTCATCATAGTCTATAGGTGGCACCTCTATCATGGGAGCAGAGGTTGTGGAGGTTTCCCTCTTTTGCCTCTTGAGATCCTTCCTAGACTCAGCATATACTGCTGTTGTTATGGGGATACCCTCTCCCATTTCTTGGGCCATTGTCTTATTAACAAAGTACTGTACCCAGGCCATGAGGTTGGTAGCATCAACTTTGTCTATGGAGCTTGGTGTGGATATGATTGTGGGAGTGGCGAGCACTATGAGGGTAGGGGTGGGTTTGATCGGGGCCTTGCCCTTGCCTTCATTCACTACGGATGGCGCGATCTTTGGTGCTTGTGTGCTTAAGCTCGGGACTTCATCTCTAGACGGGATCATGGTGCCCAACTCATCCTGCATGTATCATTGCTCTATAGATATAGGCACGTTGCCAAAGCCATGTCTTCGTCTTCCTTCATTTTCAACTCCTCTTCTTCTTCTACCTTCCTTTTTCTCTCCTCCTCAAATTTTCTTAATTCTTCCTCCAATCTCTCCGACCCCTCTATTTCTTTCTTCTTCCTCTCTTTCTCTTCCTTCTTAGACTCTCTTTTAGCTTTTTGTAAGTCTGATTTTTCTTTTTTCCTACTTTCCTCCTCAACCTTCTCTTGTGAATCCTTCTTCTTTGGTTTTTTGAGTTTTCGTTGGCTACTTTGCATTTCTCATTCTCCTTCCTCATCCTCACTCACCATCCTTTCACTAGAGTGTGGCGATTGCTATTTGTGATGAGAAGGTGACCTCTCTAATGTTTCTCTAACTCCTTCTTCTTCACCCTGTCCTTCCCCCAATGCTTCCCTTATTATAGCTATCAAGACCCCATCAAATCCGATGGTAGAGGCCTTTGAGAATGACACTTTTCTTTTTGCCTTGGTAGCAAGGGACTCTCCTCCTGCTGGTCCCCCTCCTATTGCCAGTGCTTTTGTTGAAGACTCGATGGTCTTCTACACAAAGCCATTTAGGTTCACTTCGTCAAGGGATCCTACTACAATGCTCTCCAACATAGGCACGTTGATTCAGCTCATTATTGAGTTATACCCATGGCTAGAGAACAGTGCGTGCATCAATTTGGCCTGGAGCTAGATTTTGGGGTCGGGGATGTTTGCCAAGCTTATGCCATCATTTGTGTGGACCACCACCTTGTTGATTCCTAACATCGCATACACGTCTCTCTTCAACTACCTTTTCACTTTATTGGCTAGGCCCAATGCTTTCTCCACCAATTCTGGGGTTAACTCGATCTGGATTAGCGGCCTTCTTCTATTTCCCGTACTATCACGATGCTACAGTTTCCACAAAGGTCTTGAGAAATTCCGTGCACTTCTAGTAGTTGTCAGCTTGGCCGACTACTTCCATGTACTTTTGCATATGGCATTGTTCAACAATCTACTTCACTGCTTATTCCTCCATGGCAACATCCTCCAAGTTCAAGACGTGCTTGAACTTGAACTAGTTAAAGGCCCTTGTTTCCACAGCAAGGCCATATTTTGCTTGCTCTTCTTTTGAAAACGGCAACTTTTTAGCTTTCTCTTGGCCTGCCATGCTGGGTGCCTATCATGAAGCCATGTTCACCATTAGTGCTTTTCAAAACAATTATTTTCAGAGGAAAAAGATCACATGATTGCGGAATTAAAATGCTTAATTATAGGATTAAACTTCTCCCTCAAGCAATCCATACATCCCAAATTTTATGACCCTTTTTCTTAATCATGAATTGGTTTTGATTTGTTTTCCTTCACTTTTGAGTTCCAATCTTATTTCCACCTTACCCCTTACCCCTGCCGAAAGAAGAAGAATCCTTCCTAGGATTAAGGTTTGAGAGGTCAAGGGCATTCAATGCTTTGTTGATGTGTTTTATTTTTTCATGAGCCAATCATAGAAGTTCGGATTGTATTCTATATTAGCATAGCGGTCTATGTCCCATTGACAGATGCCTACTTGAGTGATGTAGGTGAGAACATCCATGAGGAAGTCATCGGAGGCTATTCGACTGGCAATGTGTAACTCCTTCTCAGTGAGAATTCAATCTAAATATGGGTGCCCTCTGATGTCGTCTTCAAGGGGTCGATTACAAACAATGGCCAACACCCTATAGGAAGTTGGAGCTACATACAGCGGGTCATACTCCACAATTTTTATCACGTGTCTCTGTTCAATGTTTGTCATGACTTGGCATCCTTCTAGTACTCACCAAAGGCAAAGGGCATACCATTTGCAAAAGAAAGAGGAGTTGTTGTCTATGAGCTGCTTCAACTTCTCAATTTCCTAGTCCGTGTGACAAGGACTTTGCTCTTGTCATAAGATGTGATAAGGCATTTGCATGCTTGTTCAATGGAAAGCTCGGTGACAATGAGTTCCTCAGCTGCATGGGCAGCTTTGACAAACTTAAATTCTGATTCCTTCCATGAGCAAGGTAGCGTTCGCACTTTCATTGCTAAAGGCTTGTCCAAAAGACCTAGGTCTAGCCGATTGTAGCTTTTAGCCATCATGGTAGACATGGCATCCAAGTGTCTTAGGCAAGCAACCAAGTCATCGCCTAGCTACGTCGGCGGCCAAGGTTAGAATAGATCTCCATTGGTAAGAGGGCCTAAGGCTGGAAGCAGGGGGCTTTGGTTTGATTGGGCTTGACAATTTAGAAATTTACAAATGCAGCTCTGGTTGCGGTTCCAGCTAGGGTGTGGCCTTAGTGTACTAGGCGTGGTCGGTGCAGTGGGTGGTGTGCTACTAGATGCTTGGGCAGCAATTGGGGTACTAGTAGGACAAGGTTGAGGCAGTTTATGAGTAGCAAGCTGTGGTTTGGGTCGATGGACTTGTTAAGTCTCAATGGGTTTAAGGTTTTGAAAGGGTAATGGGCCCTGCAGCCAAAGGCTTTTGTGGCACTGGTCTTGATGCTTCATGTGGTCGAGCTTGAGGGCAACATTTGAGTAGTGTCCTTGGCCGTCTTGGCTTTAGGTACCCAAATCTAGTTATTACCCTTGTAATAGCCTTGCACTTGCAATAAGGTCTTGGGGACCCATTGTGGCTTGACCTCTCGCCAATGTTTTTAGTTTCTTCTAGGCCTCCTAGGTTTCGAGGGAAGGTTCCTAGCCTTAGGTTCCTAGCCTTGCGAGTACATGGTTGGGTGCTCCTAGACGATGGTCTTGAATGTTTCTGCACCCATTTGAGCTAGTGTTAAAGGGTTTTAGCTTTGTGGTCAGTTCTGAGGTTTGGCAGTAGTGATGAATCATGACCCCCCTCATTAGGCTTGATGTTGGGTTTCTCTACCGGTGGCTTTGCAGACTGTGATAGATTCATGCAACCCTTGCTAAAGGCTATGACAATTTGTGCATTGCCGATGGCTAGGTGGATGCGCTATGACTGGTAGTCAACATTGCAGTGGGCCTACTTCTTAAAGGTTTATCCCAACAGTGATTCCGAGCCTGCATCTTTCGTGTTTGGCAACACATAAAAGATCATGGGCAATCTTTCAGACTCGATAGAGATTGCAACTTTACACTGAGAGCTGAAAAGATGAGTAGGTTGCCTCTTACCCACCTAGCCTCCAATCCTCACTAAGAGAGCTAAAGAAGGGTACCACCTAACCAAAGGAAGGATGGGTTAGGACATCCCTTTCCTCAAAGAGAATGAAAAGAATCAAAACACAACTTCACGAGAGAGAATTTGTAACCCATCTTAAGGGAAATGAAGATGATGGAAGGTTAACAGAGGTGATGGCTCCTAATTTCTCCCATGAACATATATATAACATGAGGAAATAAGAATTCCCTACCAATAGAGCATATGGAAAGTCTTACTTAATAAGTTTAAGTATGAATGTAGAAGGAGAATTAGAAGAGAGTACATATGATCTACACACCATATTAGAATATGAGAGAGAGAGAGAGAGAAAGAGAGAGATGAGAAGGAGGGAGACAAGAGGAGAAGAGGTAGAGAAAGCTTGCCATTATGTATTCATGGAATGCTACATAATAAAAGAGACTCGCTCATAGCTTACCTCAAATAGATGGACTAGCATGAGGGTGTTCTAGAGTGCTCTCATGTGCTTATCATTGTCTCCTTTACATCTCCATGGGCACCTTATATAGCCTCCATGAGGGATTATATTAAGCTAATCTTCTTGATTAATATAATCCTAGATGATGTATGGTATCTTTGAAAATATGGAGAATAGTGGATGGGACAAGTCCCCACCTTGGTCGTTATGCAAGAACACAAGGGTGGTGGTAGACAAGCTAGAGAAAGGGAGCTAGATTACAAGAGGTGGATGCCCAAAGCACATTATTACAATATATTTATAAGAAGGATAAAATGGAAAGTTGATGTGATAAGGGTGAAAGAGAGAAGAAAATTGCATGTAGCCAGCAGTCTGCGCCTTTGTAACTTCAAATTGGTAAAGAATCTGAAAAAAGTTTCTTCTGCGATTTTGTGGACCAGGTCGAAACCAGTTGGGCACCCTGGGAGTTTTCTTAAAATTCGATTTTCCCCTGAATTTATTGAAATTATAAAAAATGGATTCCAAAATCTGCTTTGACTTTAGTTTCTTATATATATATATATATATACATATGAGCATGTGGCAAAGGGGATCCATGCTTGTAAGCTTTTGTGTGAGATCCAAATGACACCATGATGTGGACATTGACTTGTGTGCAAGAGTGACGTGTCTTCTAATGATGGTGATAGATCCCAAATCTTGGTGATGCAGGTGGAACCCACGTGTAGTTGGAGGCTAGTCCTTTGAAAAAATCTATGTACTCACTCAACCCCTAGGGTGTAATCCATTTCCACCTTCACTAAGACAACCCATCCCTTTTACCCTTTACATTAACATCCCTCCTAAGAACTTGTTTCCCCACTTGCTAGAGTTATCATAACCGAGAAGCAATGTAGCATACCTAGTGCTTGAAGAGTAAACCCAAAGTGATAAGATGTAAGGTTTAAGTTATGGGTAAGGCTCTTGATAGGGGTTTTAACCAAATTTTGTGATAGAAATCCAATTTGTAAAAAACTCAGATCATTAGCCCTCCCTAAGTAGGCTAGAGGCATTCAAGCCTCTAGCTTACTAATGATGGTCCAATAGAGTAGGGAGGACTGCACACCCTCATTGGTGGCTCTTTGTCAAATGACTGCTCCAAAGTGTTCCTAATTCTTTGAAAATAAGGCTTGAGTCGCCATAAATTTTTCCTTGTCTTGTGAACCCTCCCATCCATGTCACCTAGCTTATAACTACCATTTGGATATCTCCTTATGACCATGAATGGCCCTTCCCACTTGAACACAAGTTTAGCATCCTTTCTATTATAAAAGTGATTATCGTAGCGTAGCACAAGTGATCCTTCCCTTATGTGCTTGCTAGCCAGCTTCTTATTAAATGTCTTCCTCCTCTCTTCAGCCTGCATAGAATAGTGTTGGAATGTTGGTTCTCTATCTAACTCCAGTCTCTCTAGATCCAAGATCCTTTCCTTTAACTTATTATCTTGATTCTTCTCTTGATTGGCGACTAAAACACGTAAGCTGGCCAGTTTCACTTCTACAGGAAGCGAAGCCTCTTGGCCATAAATGAGGTGAAATGGTGTATAGCCAAGTGAGGTTCTAAATGAAGTCTTGTATGCCCAAAGAGCTGCACTCAATTTTTTGTCCCATTGCTTGGGGTGCATGTGTACTTGCTTGGTAATTATCTTACAAATCAACCCATTCACCTTTTTTACCAAACCATTACATTATGGGTAGTAGGGAGTAGAATGCCTACACTTGATTTTTAGCTTTTCCATTAGCTCTCCCACTAGATTAGCCCTAAAACCAGGACCCCGGTCAAAGATAATTTGTAAAGGTGTGCCAAACCTGCAACAAATGTTTTCAAATACAAATTCCCGCACTTCTTGGGGTGTGATCCTACTAGTTGCTAAAGCCTCTGTCCACCTCGTCATGTAGTCCACACCCATTATGATGTATTCCTTGCCAGACTGAGTAGAGTGGCCCTATTGCATCAATCCCCCATTTCTCAAATGGACCATTTGTATTTATGGGATTTTGTTCCTCATGCACTTGCTTCCTTAGTCCGGCCTTTTGGCAAGCATCACAAGTGCGGCACCAATGTTTCACATCTTGATGCAGACTAGGCCACACAAAACTGGCTTTGAGAATCTTTCTACTAGTTATTTCTTGAGCAAAATGTCTGCCGCAAACCCCCTTATCGCAGCTCTTAATCAGATCCATAATCTCCTTTACTGTTGGCACCCTTCTAAGCATTGCATCCTTTCTTTTGCAATACAACACATCATTTATCAAGCGGTATTTAGTGGCGTTAGTAGCCAACCACCTTTTCTCACTCTTACTCATATGTGTAGGTGCCTCACCACATGCTCAAGAAAATAAAGCACATCTTGTAGTTGAAACTTACCCTGAAACAAGGGGAGCTTTACTACAATGATGCCCACCATTCTCTCTTTTAATTTTTCAACTGCTAGAGCATCTGCGTCGTCATTTGTGCCCCTTGGCACAAAATAGATTTGGGCTTTCTGTAGCTTCCTCATTAGAGTTTTAGCTTTTCTCAATTTTACGGCTAAGTTATTATTTTTAAAAGCCCAGATTCCTTTCATTTTCTTAACAATTAGCATAGAATCCCCAAAAACATTAAGTCGAGTGACACCATGTGAGAGACACCACCTCAAACCTAAAAGCAAGGCTTGATATTCTACCTCGTTGTTAGAATGGACATCCTCCAAGTTGATACCTTCTCCATAAAGTTTGTCACCTTCGGGGCTTAACACCACTATTCATGCTACTGTTTTGTCTTTAATACACTTGTAGGCCCCATCGAAGTAGAGGGCATGGACATTCTCCACCCATGGTGGGTCCTCAAGAGAAGGCGTCTCCTCTTTTACCTTTCCCTTCTCTTTTTCCTTCTTTTGATAGCATCTATGAGTCAATAAATTAGCTAGGCAAGCCCGAGTAGAGTCCTCCACCTTCAAGGTGTAGTCAAACTCTTGGAGTTGTATCACCCACTTAGTGATTCTGGCTGAAACATCCATGTGTTGTAAGACATAGGGAAATGCTCTTCTATCGTGATCACTGTGAACGGCCTAGGGAGAAGATAAGGAGAAAACTTTCTTACAACAAATATTAGAGACAAAACCATCACCTCCACCATCTTGTACCCTCGTTTTGATGATGTCATTACTCTGCTAGAAAAGTAAACCAACCTCATCATGCCAGTTTTAGCATTCTTTTGTATTAGTGCTGCCCGTAGAGCATCTTCCCCAAAACTCGAGTTGACAAAAAACTTTTAATCCCAGCAAGGTTGTAAAATTATGCGAAGGGTGCTAAGAGCCTTCTTCACCTTGTGAAAGAACCTTTCACCTTCGTCACTCCACAGGAGCTCCTCAAAGTGGATCAATTGTTGCAATGGAAACACTAATTGGGAGAGGAGATGAATGAACCACCCCATATATCGCACCTTCTGAATGAAAAAGGTTAGTTGCTTCACAGAAGATAGTGACGGCACCACCAATAGGGCCTTAATTTTGTTTGGATCTGCTTCAATGCCCCTCTCACTTACAACATGCTCTAACAAAGTTATACTACTTTCATCAATATGACACTTCTCATGGTTTAGCTGCCCTCCCATTTGTGCGAGGTAGTTGAAACCTTCATCCACCTTTCCTAGATATAGAGACTTAGAACTATAAATACAAAAATCATCAATAAAGACCCTGATGGACTTACCAAAATATGGCTGGAAGACATAATTTATGAATTGTTGGAAGGTAGCTGGGGCATTTGTTAATCCAAATGGCATTACTTTCTAAGCAAAACACCCCCAAGGCATGATGAAGGTGATCTTCTGTTGATCCTCCTCAACTATTCGGATCTAGAAATAACCTGAATATCCATCACAAACAATGTATCTCTCATGCCCAGCCACCTCGTTGAGTATTTCATCCTAAAAGGGAAGAGGGAAGTGGTCTCTCTTTGTTGCAGCATTTAGCAGCTTGTAGTCCATACAAATCCGACATTTGTCATTCTTCTTGGGTATCAGCACTACAAGTGAAACCCACTTTAAGTCCCCTACTGGATAGATGAAGCTTGCCTTCAAAATTTGCTACATCTTAGTGAATAGAGCGTTTTATTGAACTACTCCTAACCGTCATAGCCGCTGCACCATTGGCCTTGCTCTATCTTTTAGATTAATGTGATATTGTACTACCGTCACACCTATGATGTGTTCATAATCAGAAATAAAAAGTGCAAAGTGTTTTATCACCACTTCCATGTAGGCTATCTTCTCCTCGGCTAATAGATCCTTAGCCAATTTTTTTCTAACCCCTCCTTCTCGACCTTTGGAAGCTGCTGCAGAATTTCACTACTAGAAGGCCCTTTCAGTGTAATCCCCATCACTTCTAGAGAGCTTTCTTCCTCCTCATTAGAAGAGTGCCCTCTGTCATGGATGACCAATCCTCGTTGGAACTCCATTTATCAGCGGTGGTCTCTAACACAAGATCCTCTTGTCGGCCCTCCATGTTGTAGATAGTGCTCTTCCATTTTTTCTGCAGCCCCTTCTATGGCCTTAGCTCTAAAGCCCCTATCTCCCAATCTTGTCTAGCTTTCATTCCCATTAGCCATGGTTGCACAAGAATGAATGGATAGCTGCCCCCCTTCACTCGCATCACATACATGTTAAGCTCCAATTGCACTCCACACACCTTTACCTTGACTTTCTTTATAACTCCCAAACAATTTACTACTACATTGTTAGCCATTTTAACGCCAAATTCAGTAGTTTCACTTACCTCTAATCCCAAACGATACATCAACTTTTTCGTCATGATACAAATCTCTACACCTCCATCCACATATGTCTTTGATACTCTTTGCCCATTGATTTTAGCTTCCACTAGAGGCACAATATCTTTCGTCTTCCTAGCCTTGATTGCATTCATGTGTCTATTCTTCATGGGTCTAATGCTTACCATATTTGACCATTGTCGTTGCACTGTTGGAGATAGATGTAGTAATTGTGGCCATGAAATTTTTGGCCCTTGATCCCTCACATCAGCAAAAGCAAATCATAAGCTCTAGTAGCTTTACCCATGGAAAAATCATCTGGCTCAATGCATCAGTGTGAGCGAGCCCTTCTCTTTTTACAGCCGCTTGTCTTTTTAGCCTTTGAAGACTATGCCTCTTCTTCCATATTTTCAACCTCCTCTGGTGGTGTAGGCTCCATCCTCTCAATTCTACAGGCTTTCTTCACCAGCATTGCCTCAACCTTTGCTACTTTGACCTTCCCTTTGACATCACTCTCATCCAAACTGATCATCCTGACGTCACGATTCTTTGGCGGGCTGGACAGGCAAGGACGGCATCTCTGAAGTGGTTGAGGATGTTGGAGAACTTGAACCAGTAGTGGAGGCCCTGGATTCAATGGAACAAGCCTCTCCCTAGGTGGTGTCACTTGTTATTCCCTCCTTCTTGGTTAGAACCCATTTCCTAGCAGACACCTGGGATGAGGGAAAAAGTACATACCATGACCAGTCTCCCCACAATTATAGCAAACATACTCTCTTTGTTGTCTCCTTGGGCCCTGATTGCCTTCATTTGCGAGGGGAGGGAGCCGTACTCTTGCACTAAATTCAATGAAAGGCTTTCAAGTTGATTAGTAATGCGTTGTAGGAGCTCTTGTTGTGGCATCTCTGATTCGGGTGGGGCCTGGGGCCTCTGCTATTTCTCTAGGCCTTCACATGGTTGGTAAAACCTACATGGGCTCAACTCCCCCCTTCAACTGGGCTTGATACTTCAATTTCCTATCTTTCTCCCTAGCATAAGTGACTGATTCTTCATAGGATGTGGAAAACTTGCCTTTGACATTCTCCCTTAGTAGAGGGTGGAGTCTAGCCAGAAAAAATCTTTCTTAAGGGAATCAGGTACTCTCTCCCTCGGCTAAGGAGGATGCTCATTTATCCCATAATTTTATAAACATGCATTCATATGCTTGGTACTCCCCTGGTAAGGTTTGGCGAAGATCTAAGAGTTGTTACCAAATAACTTCAAGAGGCTCTGTATCTTGGTACTCACACAAGAATGCGGTCTTGAGATTCTCCCAATTACCCCTTGTAGCCTCCGGGAGAGCTTGATACCACACTCGAGCATCACCCTTTAGAACTAAAGAGAAGACCCGTACTTCGGTTGCTTCATCATCCCAGCCTGTGACAAGGAAGGCCATTTCTAAGTCATCTAAAAAGTCTAGAGCTTTCTCTCCTTTGTGCCGAAAAAAGCTTGGAAAAGCCATGATAGGAAGATGTTGATCTAGCTCAATACAAAACAAAGATGAGCACGTCTAGGCCCAAGTCATATCTTATTAAGGGTAGAATAAATGGATTCACAGATGCATTAATCTTAGCAAGATGAAGAGGTCCCACTAAGCCCCTTATGATATTTTGGAACATGAGCTTTGTGCTAGCTATTATGTGCACGGTTTGCCTAGCAAGAGAACGGATATGTCCATAAAAATTCATATGGTTCATGGGATGCACTTAGAGTAGAATGAATACGTGCACATTAAAGGAGATATTATAATCCAAAATAGGGAATATTATGGGATCAGGGGATAACAAGATCTCTCTCAACCACTTACCTCCAAAATAGAAGACCAACCTTTGCTGAAAGCATATCTTTCTACTAATACACACATCCACCCTAATGTTTTGAACCGATTGAAAGTTGTAGAAAATAGGATTATTCATTTATGCATTAAATACAATTTTCTACTACAAACTTTTATGAAGCGTGTTGTTGAAGCTCTGGCCTCTTAGATCCCACCATTCAAGAGATGCAAAGGATTTGCTCACCAGTGATTAGCCTAGCTTTGGTGTGACCATCATCAGCCTTGTAAAGTTCATAGGCTTCGATAGCTACCTTCTCAATTACTTTGAGCCTTCTTGCTAGTAGTAGTTGAAGCGCATCACCATATATAGCCTCTCGCCAATACCGCACACCATCGATGTGTAACTCCCCCTCCGAAAACTTGTTAATCCCCGAATTTGAAAGCACCTTCACCACTTGAAAAGATGAGGCTCCTTAGGGAGTGTCTTTACACTAGACACCAAGCACTCAACACAATGCCTTGACCTAGAGACTTGATGAGAGTAAGATTTCTCTTGAAGCAAAGAAGGGTATGTGTAATTAACTTGCTTTACCCACATACGTGCTGCTTGCCGATAAAGATTCTTCTTCTCTTGAGCTTCTTTTGGATACCATAGTGATACTCTTGAGCAATGAATCCCTTGAATAGGGTTTGATGAAGATTCCTCCTTAGTGATCCCTTGACAAACACTCGTTGAAGAAAATGACAACTCCTTAGATGTTTCTTCCTTCATAGAAATTGTAGAGCATAGCTTGAAAAGTTCCTCAGTGAGGACAGAAAAAATGAGAGTTGAAAAGGTGAGTAGGTTGTCTCTTACCCACCCAGCCTCCAATCCTCACTAAGAGAGCTAAAGAAGGGTACCACCTAGCCAAATGGAGGATGGGTTAGGACGTCCCTTTCCTTAAAGAGAATGAAAAGGATCAAAATACAACTTCACAAGAGAGAATTTGTAACCTATCTTAAGGAAAATGAAGATGATGGAAGGTTAAGAAAGGTGATGGCTCCTAATTTCTCCCATGAACATATATATAACATAAGGAAATAAGAATTCCCCACTAATAGAGCATATGGCAAGTCTTACTTAATAATTTTAAGTATGAATGTAGAGGGAGATTTAGAAGAGAGTACATATGATCTACACACCATATTAGAATATGAGAGAGAGAGAGAGAGAGAGAGAGAGAGAGAGAGATGAGAAGAGAGGGAGACAAGAGGAGAAGAGGTAGAGGAAGCTTGCCATTATGTATTCATGGAATGCTACATAATAAAAGAGACTCACTCATAGCTTACCTCAAAGAGATGTACTAGCATGAGGGTATTCTAGAGTGCTCTCATGTGCTTGCATTCTCTCCTTGACATCTCCATGGACACCTTATATAGCTTTCATGAGAGATTAGATTAAGCTAATCTTCTTGATTAATATAATCCTAGATGATGTATGGCATCTTTGAAAATATAAAGAATAGTGGATGGGACAAGTCCCTACCTTGGTCATCATGCAAGAAGCCAAGGGTGGTGATAGACAAGTTTTTAGAGAAAGGGAGCTAGATTACAAGAGGTGGATGCCCAAAGCATATTATTACAATATATTTATAAGAAGGATAAAATGGGAAGTTGATGTGATAAGGGTGAAAGAGAGAAGAAAATTGCATGCAGCCAACAGTCCGCGCCTTCGTAACTTCAAATCGGTGAAGAATCTGAAAAAAGTTTCTTCAGCAACTTTGTAGACCAGGTTGAAACCGATTGGGCACCCTAGGAATTTTCTTAAAATTTGATTTTTCCTAGGATTTATTGAAATTATAAAAAAGAGATTCCAAAAGCTACTTTGATTTTAGTTCTTTATATATATAAAAATACATATGAGCATGTGACAGAGGGGGTCCATGCTTGTAAGCTTTTATGTAAGATCCAAATGGCACCATGATGTGGGCATTGACTTGTGTGCAAGGGTGAGGTGTCCTCTAATAATGGTGATAGATCCCAAATCCTAGTGATGCAGGTGGAACCCACGTGTAGTTGGAGGCTTTCCTTTGAAAAAATCTATGTACTCACTCAACCCCTAGGTGTAATCTATTTTCACCTTCACTAAGATAACCTATCCTTTTAACCCTTTATATTGACATCCCCCCTAAGAACTTGTTTCTCCACTTGCTAGAGTTATCATAACCAAGAAGCAATGTAGCATACCTAGTGCTTGAAGAGTAAACCCAAAGTGATAAGATGTAAGGTTTAAGCTATGGGTAAGGCTCTTGATAGGGGTTTTGGCCAAATTTTGTGCTAGAAATCCAGTTTTAAAAAACCCGGATCAACACTTTTCCAGAAGTGCATATGATTGGTCACCAAATGGGTTGAATTTGGCATTATTGGGCTGTAATTATGGTTTGTTGATTTGAGTCCAATGATCGTGAGTCATGAGATTAAAGTCAATGACCTCATCAATCAATGCATCAATGGCATGTGTTTGCTAGGCTTTAATGGTCATGCCAGATAAGCCGGAGCTACTACTTTCTCATCTTCTGATTCAATCTCTGTAATAGTGGCTACTCATACATTGATAAGGGCTTCTAGCATCAAGGGTTTATGAAATGGATGCATGGGGTTAGTACTTTTTAATGTGGTTGCCATTAAAGAAGCCTATCCCTTCACCTTCCAGGGTTTCGAATTCCACATTACCGGTTTGGCTTATTGTGTGAACTCTGAAAGGTCCTAACCCCCTAGACTTCATTTTCTACTTATGTCCCTTGACCAAGTACAACATTACTAAGCCTCCCTGTTTGAAATCTCTCTGCTTGACGTGTTTGTCAAACCAGCTCTTGCATCATGCATTTTCACATATTAGCGCATGGGTGTCTAGAAGCTAAGTTTCCAATAAGCGTTCTAGCTCAACTAGGCGTTCCATCCATGCTTCCTTTCCCTCCCATCTCTCTTAAGTGGCAATTCTCAAGCTAGGGATGAAGAATTCTATAGGTAGAATTTCCTTCGTTCCTTGTAGGTCAACTTGAAGGGGGTTTGTCCCACATCCATTTTATAGGCTGTTAACCGTCAGACGAACAAGGTGGAAAATTTGGAAAAGCTAAAGCAGAAGAAAAAGGCAAAGGCAAAGGGAAACAAAAGACAAAGGCATGCCAAGAAAAATCTAGAAACACAAGAAGCATAAAAAAGTCCCAAATAAGGGAAAAAGACGCACAAGGAAAAGCGCAAGTCAATACTTTTGTAAAAGAGTGTAAGCGCATCATGATTTAATTTAAGGAGCGTCGGGCTCTCACTCATGCAATTTGTAAATATAGACGAGCAGTGAAAAGGAAATAGGAAGATAGGAGGACAATGGGAAAAAGGGCCTAGGCCATAGCCGGCCATGTAAAAAAGGGGAAAAGGGGATGACCGTCCAAAAGGGATTTAGGGTTTTGTATATAAAGTTGAAAAGTGAATGAGAAGCTCATTCTTGTGTGTGGCTAAAAGTGGCTCTCATCTTCTTCTTCTTCTTCTTCTTCTTCTTCTTCTTCTTCTTCTTCTTCTTCTTACTTGCTTGAGCTTGTGCTTGAGAGAGGGAGTGTGAGAGTGTGAGCGAGCGAGTGTGTGAGGGTGTGGGACCAGGGAGGAGAAGCTCTCCATCTTCTCCTCTCTTCTTCTCTTCTCTTCTCTTCTCTTCTCTTCTCTTGCTCGCGGCGATGGAGCTTGGAGCATGGAGCTTGAGGATGGAGCTTGCTTAAAGCTTGTACTTGGATCGTGGAGCTACCGGAGTGCGCGGGAGAGGAGGCAACTCGATCAGCATGGAGGTAAGCTCACTACACCCGTAGATATGGATGGCGCGTCGGCTATGTGAGAGATAGCCATTAGTGCTTGGCTTGGAACGCTTGAACAATAAGCGGTCCGTGGGTCTTGGCGGTTAAGTAAAAGCTCCCACATTTTGGTTCAGTTGCCGGGACCAATGGATTCAAGCCTTGAGCGCTTGCGCACTTCAAATCGAGCATTGAAGTAGGGTTTTCCCCGAACCGGTGCTTCAGATAGATAGGTAGGAAACGAGGGAGTTTGAAGAGGTATTTGATCTCCTTAGCAAGTAGGTTTTTGATTTGTTGTTGAATATTAGAGTAGGACCATCCATCTCCATCTCTGGTTTTGATTTTTGTTGCATTAGGTTAAGATTAGGATAGGAAAAAAGAAGGAAAACAGTAGGGTTTTCTATTGTTCTATAACAGGCTGAAACAGGGAAATAGGGAAACAGATTCAGATTTCTGGCTGGAAGAGTATGGGGGACTAACTTCTGAGGTCGGACCAGGCTGGGATGGGGCAATAAGAGACCCATGGAATCAGGAAATACCACATTTGACACCCTGCCTTCTGAGAAGAGAGTGAGCTTGAGAGCCAGGGAGAGAGCGAGAGAGAAAGAGTTGCGGGGAGATCGTTGACGTGCTGATTGATTTGAGTGCCACACCGTTTCCAGGTACGCCAGGTGTTTCCCTCTGTTGCTTTGCATCTAATTAGATGGCACAGTACGATTCGGTGAAATAGACGTCAGCCTAGAGGCATCGCGTGCAACTTGCGGGCCATCCGTCGTGCAGTCGGACCAGTTTGTCCGAGTCCCAAAATAGGATTGCCCTATCTCTGGAGTCGGATCAACCGACTCTGAAAATCAGACCTCTCTGAAAACCGTCTGACTCCGAAAATTGGACCACCCTTCTGATTCAATTCCCAGAATCGGACAAGTCCCAGAATCAAACCAGTCCCAGAATCGGACCTGTCCCAGAATCGGACCACCCTTGTCTGACTGATCGGACACTCACCCGTCCGATTTTGAAAATCGGACACTCGGACCTTGGAAATCGGACACAAGGAATCAGACCACTCAGAATCGGATGCCTGTCAAAATCGGATGTGACCAAAATCGGACCACTGGGCCAATCGGACCAACCAAAATTGGATGTCTAATTCTGATAATCAGACTCCTGAAAATCGAACATCTGAGAATCGGACAGAAAACTGTAAAACTCGGACAGGTATCTAGAACACAAATTTTGACGCATCTAAACCCCAAAATTGATTCCAAAGGCTACGTAGAGCTAAAGGCACATCACAGGTCCATCACTGGGTTGAAACTTCGAGCAAGTAGTTCAAAATTTGGCTATAAACGGTCCTCCAAATTGTGCATGGTGTTTATTGTAACGGCCCTGCAGGCCGGGGGGGACTGCCCCCCCAGACCCCCGCAGAGGGGGCTCTACCCCCTCCGCACCTCCCCCAAGTAGGTTGGAGAGAAAATGCATGCCGTGACAAGTCCCTCGAATTAGGCCCTAATGTAGTAATGGCTCTACACAAGCATAGAACTTCACTTACAAAGCAACAAATAGAAGCCCACGCCCAAACAAAGACAAAAAGAGACCCTAGAACCGCAACAGGCCAATCTAGCCATCAAAGGCAAAAAGGCCACACCACGAGAACACAAAGACATTGTGTTCAGACCATGTCTAGTCAGAGCAAAATGCAACATTAAGCTACAACATCAAGAATGACTAGATATGACAATCCTGATGATAGATACTCCTTGAATAGCACTGCACTGACGATCCAAGACATCAGTGGAGAATCCACATCTGGACATGCAGTGGGGGACTCAAGGGCATTTGTCAAAAGGCTTAAATTTACAAGCCAAGACCCGGAAGACGAAGACATAGTACCACCTGCTTATCTTAGGGTCTAACTCACCGTGAAAAGAGAGCATACTATCGATGCTCTGATTGATAAAGGAGCAGATTTTAATATCTTGACCTATGAATCATGGACCCTACTAGGTCAACTAGAGCTCACACCGACTAATGCAACTCTTAGCCCTTACAGGGGACACCCACAAGCACTCATAGGGAAGTGCAAAATCCTTGCAAAAATTGAAACTGAAAGCTTGCCTATCCTATTTCATGTTCCTCCAAATAGTGCTAATTACGGGAAGGAAACCCTCCTAGGAAGACCCTTCAAAAGGGCGACCAAGTGTGAGGCTGACTATGTAGCACAGAGGATACACCTGACACTACTGAGTGTGAGGATAGTCACAACCTTTAGCAAGGGTGACCTCATCGAACCTCGAGGGAAAGGCAAGGAAGGTGCTGATATAACAGTCAGGCCTACCAACGAGAGCAAGGACTTGTTAGAAGAGTTGATACAAGCACAGGTCGAATAACGAGAACCATGAGTGCGGCCATGCATGAAACAAGAAGGTCAAGAGACAATGCCAAGGACGGGCTTTAGACTTACAAATATTGTAGAAGACCCCAAAAGAAGCCCAAGCCTTATAGACGAAGGCATCGATGGAGGGTCAGCACAACGCCGCGATGGATATCCAAAGCATTGCTACATGCTCAAGGGTATTATGCAGGTAACCGATGGATTTGGGTACCAAAACCCCCTGCTAAACCACCTCTATCAGCTGAAGGCCAAATTGCATCAAAAGCAATGAAGCACAGGAGGAAATCTAAGAGAAATTCCAGGTCTCGAAGGTGCATGGCTTAGGGAGAAAAGTCTAAAAGTTATGCCCTTGAGGTGTCCTAAGCTTGAAGTGGAGAATCAAAATGGGCCACGGGATTATGGACAGAGCTAGTCAACCAAAGCCACCAAACACACCTAACTTGAGAACCCTTAGGTGGAGTGACCGTGAACTTTGTGTGTGTTTTTTTTTTAAATTACGTAGTCACGATGAGAGCTAATCTTCGTCATCTATGTTAGGAGAGCGTGGAGTTGGAGGCTTATGAGATTTACTAAGGAATTTCCAACTCTGCACGTACCCTCTGAGGTTCATGCACACTTGGAGAGTGATGCCAATGGATGATTGCAGCGTGTCAAGTAGCTATCATTCACATCTTCCAGGAGGGCTAAGCAAAACGAAGGGAGTAGAGCTGCTTGCATTATCAATCTTGCCATGGCGTAGCTATCTATTCCATTAGGATCAAAAAAGAGGGGTGGAAGGCAATGCTCTTGTGGTACTTGATCCTGTCTAAGTACTATCCTAAGTAGTCTAAGATAATTACACGTGGTGACGAAGGCATAATTGGGATAGGAGGAGAATTCATCATCTCAATGAAGTAGGACTATGGAATCATATAGGTCCTTTGGCATGAGAATGAGGGCCTCTTCAGGTTTAGTAGCATTGGCATTGTAGATCCATGGGAAGTCATACCGGCCGTGGATGCTTGGGTTAAAGTCCACTCCTACCCTTCTTGGATATGGCATGAAGGTTGGATTATTTCTCCCGAAGGATAAGGTGTTACAAAAAGCCATCCATGCGTCCATGTTCACGACAAAAATGTGCCTCCTCCATGTGGTTGGCACTCATAGCCCTTCACAGCCTTGGGCACTTCAAAAATTTTATCCTCCCAAAAATTTGTGTCCTCGGTCCCCAATAGGTGGGATTCTTCTCCCTCTCTAAGTTCCATTTGTCTCCTAGCCGACTTCCCACATTAATGACCTCTTCCACCACCTTGACTAGCAGTATTTACACAAGTTAGCAGGGAATCAGAAATTAAAGTCAAAGGGCCTTCTAGCAGTCTCATGTTGCTCCCAAATCAAAATTTTGGCATTGAAGTTTACTGGGTAGTCATCTTGCCTTGGTGGGATGGGCACGGTTCGCACCATGCTGGCTTGGCATTGAATCTGTCCCTTGCTTGCTCCACTATCTACTGCCTCTTTCTTTTAAGCTCTACTTTTCTTTCATCAAAGCTGTCTACCTGCACTATTGCTATTCTTCTAGGCATGGGAAAGGAGACTGTGGGACGAGTTCTTCTTCATGAGGTCCCACATCAAAGCTTGTGCTAGCCCCTTCTCCTTGTTGGTCTTCTTGTCGTGCCCCCTCAGTGAACCCTAGTGCATCAGCTTCTTGTGGGGTCAAGCCTACTTGCAGTAGATAGGCTCGTTGCTCCTCAAGGCCAAGGCTGACACCCATGAGTTGCACTGGCATCTATAGCCCTACTCTTAGGGCCCTGCGTGCAATCCCTAGCTTTCTCTTTATGGAGTCAACGGCCTCCCCTTCCTCTGTTTGAATGATATCCAACAGTGTGCTCATGAAGGCGTGTTCCTGGGCTTCAAAACTCACTTGGACAGCCTCTACTTTGCTCTCAGCTAGCATTTTGTCCTTTTCCACCCCTAAGCTAAACGGCTCGCCAAAGCTTTGTTGACTTTTCTCTCATTACGGTTTGCCCAATCCTCTACTCTCTTCTCTATTTTCTCAAGGCTTTCTCCTTGCCTTTGAGCCAATATCATCAACCTTTGCTCTTAATCTTTGATTTCTCTTTTCAGTCTGTGTTGCCTCTTACTTCAATTTCTCGATCTTCTCTTGGTATCCACATGCCCTTTCTTCCCTCACCGCCTCTAACTCTTCTATTGCTCTATGGACCTTTTCCATCTCCCCTTGCAGGTCTTCATAGAGCCTCACGAGCTCATCATTATGGCACTGCATGCTTACTAGGGCTTGAGTCTCTTCATTCAACCTTGCCTACCACTCAATTTCTGCTTTGTCCTTGGCTCGCAGCAGTTGTTCCTTTAGCTCACTTATCTCTTTTTGGCACATGGCCACTTGATGAGTTTTCTCTAATTGTGACGCAGCCATGGCCTCTTTTTCTGCCACTAGTTTAGCCACTGCCATCGTCTTATCTTCCTTTGCCTTCTCTAGTTGCGAGAGAAACTCCTTGATGTATTTGTCTCATAACCTATTGATGTGGAAGCTCTGTCATGGGCATGGAGGTTATGGAGGCTTCCCTCTTTTGCTTCTTAGGATCCTGCCTAGACTCGTCTGCATCTACTCTACCGCCGGTCTTTTAGTTCCTATTATGGAGGTACCCTCCTCCGTTCCTTGGGCCATTTCCTTATTAACAATGTATTTTACCCAAGCCATGAGGTTAGTAGCATCCACTTTGGCCATGGAGCTCAGTGCGGATATGATTGTGGGAGTGGAAGTACTATGATGGTAGAGGTGGGATCGATCGAGGCCTTACCCTTGCCTTCCTTCATTATGGTTGATGTGATTTCCGACGATTGTGTGCTTGATCTCGGGCCCTCATCTCTAGATGGGCTCATGGTTCCCAATTCATCTTTCTTGCATAGCTGCTGATAGGCATGTTGCCATAGCCATGTCTTCGTCTTCCTTCCTTTTCAACTCCTCCTTTTCTTTTTTCTTCCTCTCTTCCCCTTCTTTCTTAAACTCTCTTTCGGCTTTTTTTAAGTCTGCCTTTTATTTTTTCCTACTTTCCTCCTCAACCTTCTCTTATGAGTCCTTCTACTTTGGTTTTTTCAGTTTTTGCTAGCTACTTTGCATTTCTTGTTCTTCTTCCTCATCCGCGCTCACTGTCCTTTCACTAGAGTGTGGCTATTGTTCATGGTGAGGAGGTGACCTCACTAGTGTTTCTCCAACTCCTTCTTCTTCACCTTGCCCTTCCCCTAGTGCTTCCCTTATTATGGCTATGAAGACCCCACCAAAGCTAATGGTAGAGGCCTTTGAGGATGATGCTTTTCTTTTTGCCTTGGTGTGGCAGGGGACTTTCCTCCTGCTTGTCTCCCTCCTACTGCCAGTTCTTTTGCTGAAGACTTAATGGTATTTCGCACTAAGCCATTTAGGTTCACTTCATCAAAGGATCTTGCTGCAATGCTCTCCAGCATAGGCATGTTAATTCAGCTCATTATTGAGTTGTACCTATGGCTAGAGAATAGTGCATGCATCATTTGGCCTGGAGTTGGATCTCAGGGTCATGGATGTCTGCCAAGCTGATGCCATCGTTTGTGTGGACCATTACCTTGTCCATTCCTAGCATGGCATGCACATATCTCTTTGGTCGCCTTTCCATCTTATTGGCTAGGCCTAATGCTTTTTCCACCAACTATGGAGTCAACTCAATCTGGAATCGACGGGTTTCTTCTTCTTCTTGCACTGTGACAGTGCCGCGGTTCCTACCAAAGGTCCAAAGGAACTCCACACACTTCTCATAGTCAACAGCTTGGCCAGCTGCCTTTGTGTGCTTTTGTAGATGATATTGTTCGACAATCTGCTTCACTATTTGTTCCTTTATGGTGACATGCTCCATATTTTTCTTGCTCCTCTTCGAAAAACGAAAACTTGCTGCCATACTGGATACTTGTCATGAAGCCATGTTCACCATTAGTGCTTTTCACAATAATTATTTGTAGAGAAAAAATATCACATGCTTGTGGAATTGAAATGCTAAATTATAGGATTAAACTTCTCCCTCCTCAAGCAGTCCATACATCCCAAATTTTATGACTCTTTTTCTTAATCATGAACTGGCTTTGATTTGTTTCCATTTGCTTTTGAGTTTTTTTCTTATTTCCACCTTACCTTCTCCCCCTGTGGAAAGAAGAAGAATCCTTCCTAGGATTATGGTTAAGGGGTTATGGGCATTCTGCGCATGGTTACTGTGTTTACTTTTGCATGAGCCAAGGATAAAAATTGGGGTTGTATTCTAATTGAGTATAGTGGTCCATGTCGTAGGGTCTGACACCTACTTGTGTGATGTAGGTGAGGACATCGAGAAGAAAATCCCTAGAGTCAACTCTACTAGCAATATGGAGCTCCTCTTCTATGAGAATTCGATCTAAATAGGGATGCCCTTAGATGTGATCCTCAAGGGGTCGATTATGAACAATGGTCAACACCCTATAGGAAGTTGGAGCTACATATGTCATGTCATACTCCACGATTTTGATCATGCATCTCTATTCATCATTTGTCATGACTTGGCATCTAGTTCCCATTGAAGTCAAAGAGCATACCATTTTTGTAAGAAAGAGGAGTCGTTGGCAGTGAGCTGCTTCAACTTTTTGATTTCCCAGTCCATGGTGGCAAGGACTTTGCTCTTGACAAAAGATGTGATCAGGTGTTGTTTGCGTGCTTGTTCAATGGAAAGTTTTGATGAATACGAAAGCATGTGTTCCTCAGTTGCCTGGGAAGTTTTGATGAATACGAATTCAAATTCCTCCCATGAGCAAGGTAGTGTGCACACTTCCATTGCTAAAGGCTCATCCAAAAGACCTAAGTCTAGCCAATCATAACTTTTAGCAAGCATGGTAAACGTGGCATCCAAGTGTTTGAGGCAAGAAACCAAGTCGTCACCTATATTCTCAACTAAGTCTACAACCAAGGTTAGAATGGATCTCCTTTGGTAAGAGGGTCTAAGGCTGGCAAGGGGCTTAGGTTTGGTTGGGCTTGATAGATTCATAGATATTGGGTGCAACTCTGGCTGCGGTTCTAGCTACAGTTGTTGCCTTGGTGCACTAGGCGTGGCCAATGCAGTGGGGTAGTGTGCTACTAGATGCTTGGCCTTTCATGTTGTTAATATTTGCTAGCATGAACATGGGTGCTTCCTCTTCTAGGTGATTTTTATGATATCCTTGCTAATTGATTGTGACATCTGTACGTTATATTTGGTTGTATATCCATAGTCGAGGCTGCTCAATAGTGACAAGTTTGGATTACTCTGTAAGCAAAAAATGAGGTCATTTGCTTTCCTCAAGGCCTGTTTTGAGGTACCATTACTTTAGATCATTTTGGTTAGAGACAACATGGGTGCATTTGTACCCATTAAGGCCCTTATAAACATAATAGACATGTGCAAAAGTAGATGTCTAGTAACACACGTAGAAAAATTAATATGGGTTGATGAAAGAGATTCACACTATTTACCATGTTTGTAAGATTGGTTACACATAGGGAAGTGAAGGGGCGTGACACCACGTGGCAGAAATATATTCAAGTTCCACATTACCGATTCGGCTTATGATGCAAATTTTGAAAGGTCCTAACCCCCTAAACTTCATTTTTTGCTTATATTCCTTGATCTAGTAGAATAGTATTAAGTCACCCTATTTAAAATCTCACTACTTGACGTGCTTGTCAAATCAGCTCTTTCGTCATGCCTTTTCGCAGATCAACACATCAATGGCTAGAAGCTGAGTCTCTGATAAGCATTCTAGCTCAACTAAATGTTTCGTCCAGGCTTTGTTTTCCTCCACCTCTCTTAAATAGCGATTCTCAAGCTAGGAATGAAAATTTTTACAAGTAGAATTGTCTAAGTTCTATAGTTCAACCTAAAGGGGGTCTGTCGTCCCACAGCCGTTTTATAGGTTATCTGTGCCAATAGGCCCATAAGGCTGCCATTAGCTTGTTATCCTGGTCGCTGTGCGAAGGAAAAACTACCTTGGTCTGGACGTTTACCAAAATCTTGTTTGTTGATTCTGCTTGCCCGTTAGCCTGAGGGTAGTAGGGTGAGGACTTCTGATGGATGATCAGGAAGGTGGATAGGAGATGGGAAATCACCTCATTGATGAAGTGCATGCCTTGATCACTAACAAGCTCAATGGGGCAACCAAATCGAGAGATTACCTACTCCCATAAGAACTTAACAGTGGTACATGCGTCATTCTTTCTAGTGGCTCAAGCTTCTACCCACTTTGTGAGATAGTCGATGGCCATGATGATGTACTTGGCTTGTGAATATTGACCCATGGGACTGATAGGCCCGATGAAGTCAATGCCCCATTTCTCAAATGATTGTCTTGCAATGATGGGACTTAGCTCCATTTTGTCCTTGCGAACTAGTACCTTGGTCCGTTGGCACTCGTCACAATGTTTGACAAATCTTGTTGTATCTCAAAAAAGTGTGGGCCACCACAGTTGAGACTACAGCACCTTGCGGGCTATCGTATCTCCACTGAAGTGTCCTTTTGCAATTCCATCATGCGCTTCAACTAGTACGTCATGTATTTCGTGCTCACACACGCATCTCTGCAGCAATCTGTCTTGCCCTAGCCGATAGATTTGACCTACTATTGACTGATAGGGTTGGATTTTGAGATTGAGTTGCCTCAATCGAGATTTATCTATAGGTTGGTCAGATAGTCCATGTCAAGCACTTGGACTATGTCATCTGCCCAATATGGTGTCAAGTCGGCTCTAAACATATCTCTTTCACTAGATAGGGTGAATAGATGTGCATCTAGCAATTTGTCTCCAATACCCTATCTAGTAGCTTCTCCTGTGGGTATGCGAGACACATGATCAATCATATAGTGTTGCTTTCCCTTGTGTATGATGACCAAGAAGTCAAATTCAAGGAGAAAAAGTAGCCATCAAGCTAGGCGTCCTGTGGTGCAAGGTTTGTTCACTAGATATAGCAAGGCTTGATTGTTAACGAAGAAAATAAAGGCCACAGCCAAAAGATAATGCCAAAATTTATTTATTGCAAACACGATGGCTAACCCCTCTCGTTCGGTTGTGGAGTAATTTATTTCTGTATCCGTGAGTTGTCTAGTAGTAAAGCTCACCGGATAGTCTAGATTGTGATCACCAAGTTGGCACAACTTAGCTATTTACGAATTTTGAAGTGTCACTATGAATATGAAAGGTTATGTTCCAATCCAGGGCTCTTAAGATTGGTGCGGTGGTTAGAGTCTACTTTGATTCCTCATATGCATGTTGGCATTGCTCAATCCATTCGAATATTATTAGTAGCGAATACAGGGGTCTAGCAATCAATGCATAGTTTAGCAAAAATCATCGATAGTACCCTGTATGGCCTAGGAAACACCAAACTCCCTTGTAATAGATTTCTCCCTTGTAAATAGATTGGGGTGGAAGATCAACAATAACCCTAACTTTCGAGAAGTCAGTGGCAATGTTGTTCTTGGACACCACATGCCCTAGGATGCATCTATGCTTTACTACCCAGAACAACCCGCACTTTAAGGGCGGCACTTTAAGGGGTTCAATGAGAGACGATATAGTCTGCATTGTTCAAAGACTGCTCGGACTTTGTCTAAGTGTTCCTTCCTGTTGGAGTGAATACACAAGTCATCAACCAAGAACTCTAACTCTTTCCCAAGCATGTCTTTGAATATTGCACACATGAGCCTCTAAAAACTAGCAGGTGCGTTAGTCAACCGAAAAGGCATGACTATGCAAGTGAAGACACCCCACTCAATGGCAAAGGCGATCTTGTGCTTGTTGTCAGGGTGGTGCACTTGCACCTGATTGTATCCTGATAAGCTATCTAGAAAACTGTAGGCCTCTTTCCTTGCCACTCTCTCAAGCATGTGTTTAGTGTATATGGAAATGGATAATTGTCCCTCTTGGTAGTAGCATTTATCTTCTTGTAGTTGACACACACTCTAATCTTTCCATTCTTCTTCAATACGATCACGATGGTGGGTGAGAACTAGTCCATGTGCTCAATCTCATAAATGAATCCTGCCCTTAGCAGCTTGTCAATTTCTTCCTTGACAGCATGAGCATGCTTGGGATTCATAGGGTATGGTCACTACTGCTTGACCGGTGTTGCGTCGTGGGTCATGGGGATATTATGAGTTATGACACTTGGATCTACCCCTTTCAGCTCATTGATGAGGGACCAAGCAAAGATGTCCATATACTCTTGCAAGAGAGAAATGAGACTTGCTTCCTCTTCCTCCTTAGTCAAGTCATTGGTGATAAAGACATGTCGCGGTATCTCCCCTTTCTTGGCCAGATCAACCTCCTTGACCTTGTCTAGTCCTTCTATTGGTTCGCTTGCTTGTCCTTGTCGTTTGGCTCCTTGCAAGATTACTACCATGTCGCCTTTCTTAAACTTAGTAAAGTGCTTTGGCAGGTCTTGCGGTTGCCTTTGCTCCTCAGCCTGTGTAGCTCTAGGCTGCTTGTGTTGCTCTTCCTTCCTCCTTAGGCATCTCAGGTGGACTGCTAGGTCCCCTTTGGTGCGTCTGGTCTTAGGTGGTTGTGGCACCTGTGGATCACTATCTGGACTTACCTCTGACTCAAAATCAAATTCTCCATCTTCTCTAGAAGAGAAAGTCTCGCTTGGTAGTTGTAGTTCAAACAGTGACTCTGTCCTAAGTAGGTGAAGTGCTTGGTTGGGCAATGTTGCCTACTTGTTTGTAGTTAATTGTCCTTATGTTCTCCAACTAGGCTTGATTGCAATCCATGTGCATGACTCCTCTCTCAATTCTGCAACTGAATTCAAATAGGAAAGAATGCAAGGAGGAAATAGATGTTGGTTGTGAATTATTTCCAAGTTTCATTCCTTTGAATTAGCACAGCAAATTGTCACACGCATTCTTTCTTGGGTTTTTGTTAGTATATGCATGATAAATTAAGGTAACCAAACCTATCCCAACACCTTTATTTAGTGAACACAAACTTGAACGAGCTATGATATATATGACCAACAAGAATGGAAGCCTACTTACTTGAGCACTCCCCGAATCCCAAAAAGTCATGCATGGTCCACATGAGAATGGCTCATATATTGGCAGACCGTCAACCATCACGCTTGCTCATATCTTCCACGGTGACCCCCTCCTCCCACAAAATCTTAAGCTCAGTCACTTTTCCCACGCAGGTTGGAGTCATCTTGAATTTTCTCTATCATCCTTCCCTCAGTGTCATACTTCACCATGTCCTCTTCTCCTTCGCTTCTATCACTAAAGGAACAACAATCCTTGTATTCTTCGCTAGAACCATCCTCCTCTGTGACTGCTCGTCATCTCCTAGGTCTTGATAGGGCCTTTTCCTCTCTTCGGTGGCTAAGGCCCAATTGTACATTAAGTTTAAGTCGTGCACTTTGGTCCATCGCCACTTAGGCTCGTCGAAGAGATTTTAAAGAGGTTTAAGGTTACTAACTAGATTGCTTGCTAGCTTTCTTGTCAAATATTCTAGGATCTCCAAGAGTTTTTGCTTGTTACTTGGGACATGGAGTTCAATGGGGTTGGATCATTCATTCGAGCTTTTGGCCATCATGCAAATTGGCACCAAGGGTGTGCTTCTGGGCTTATCAGTTGTCCTAACAACTTGCTTGTACTCCTCACTATCCAAGAATGGCAAATCTATCATGGTGAGCATGTGCATCCAATCTCGCTCATCTTCAAGGCAAGGGATATATTTGTTCAACGGTCTGTAATATTTTCCAATTTGTGCATCACCCTTCAATATGGTGGAGATGGCATCTAGGTCGACTAATGTGGTCTTCCATGTATCCATCTCTACTCGTACTGCCTCCATTTGATTTCCTAAGAAGATCAGACCGTTGCCCCAGTCTTCTATGAGCTCTGCATTGCGCATTCAGGGCCAGCCTAACAAGATGTCATAGTTCACTCCCTTCATGACTATAAAGTCAATAAAGAATTGGATCCCTGGGATCTTCAAGGGCCAATTCCTTAATACTCCAAATGGTGGCACTTTCATTCCATTAGCTAGGGTGACATTGAACCTATCATTCTCAATAGGCAAGTTATTATAGTCTTGGAGTATTGCATGGCTCAACACACTAACTCCTACTCCCATATCTACAATTTCCTTTCTCGTGGTATCTCCCAAAGCTAGGACCGGTAAGACTGCATGCCTTTCAGTGCCTTCTGACAAAGCATTGATGTGCAAGGACTTAGGCATCGCAAGTACAACATCAGACTGGGTATCTGAGTTACTCCATCATGATTGTGTGGATCAATTACCCCTTGCTCCATTTGTCCTTCAACCCACTACTTCAGTTCTTGCCATAGCGTCGGATGCTGCCTAAGCAGATCTCCTAGGCTTAGAGTCACCGGGGTGGTAACTACCGTGGTGAGGAGATTGTTGGACTACTTGCCTCTCTCCTAACTCTACATTTCTTTACCAATGGCTCTGACTGGTTTGCTAGCCCATAGCGTATAGGCTATGTTTAAGTGACACTGCTTGTGGTACAGTCACGTTCCTCGACCTTGGTCACGACCTTTGTCGTGGAGGTGAGATTGGTGTGCTTACACTTGAGATATCATCAATTTCATCTTCCAATATGGGCTAAGTATCCTTTAGGTGCTCCTAGGCTTCTTTTACCCACTCCTTGACCTTTTTAATAGCCTTGAGTTGGCGCTTTGGGTTGGGGTACTCCCCGACCTTTGCACTTCCCTTCTCGGCAGTTTTTGGGGCTGACGTTTCTGCCTCTGCATCTGTCACATTTTTTTCGATAGGTAGCATCACCGTGGAACTCTCAATTTTTAGCGTGACCTTTCTTTCTCCTTTGCCTACTATGGCTCTTCTTTCCAATTGAGGCTGCATCTAAGTTGTTGGGCCCTGGCAATGATATGTTGGCCTGGTTTGTCTAGGCATAGGTCATGACATGCAATGGGATGGGTGTGTCCTCTCCATTAAATATCTCAAATCCAAAAAGTCCCAATGGTACAAATGGGCCATTCGCCACACTAGAGGGTGGTCTTTGTCTAGGGCATTTAGCAAAAAGGTGAGTGATTCCACACTCTGGGCATCTAAGATCGGCTGATTAGCATGCTCTTGTTTGAGGCAGTGTGAGGAGATATGTCCTAGGTGTCCACAAGTCCAACACGAGATTAGTTCTTGGGTCTGCCCTCCAAATCCTCTGTCTCTACCTCTACCTAATGCCATCACCAGTACAGGTTGGTAATCCATAAGGATTGCATTGCCCTCTTGGTCATACAATATGTAGGGGTGCACGTAAGGCTCTTCTTCATTCAGCTCCTCCACATAGTGGACTGGAGTGTTGCTTGGTGGATGGGTTACGTAGGGTCCGTGTGGTCTAGATATGCTTGTGGGGTTTATCTCTATTCTAGAAATGGCTAGTTTGGTGTCATTAGGTGCTGGGAGAGTCAATGGGGCTCCCCTCCCGAAAAAGTTCTGTGACCTATTCGCTAGGTAAGGTTGTCCATATGGTTGCGAGTAAGGAGTCTCCTTAGTAGTCTGCAGTGCATGACATCGTGATCGAACCTACCGCAGTTGACACAAAGTCGAAACCTTTCGAGAATGGTGAATCTATCGTGGCAAGCATGTGTATCCAATCTCAATCATCTTCGAGATAGGGGATATATTTGATCAATGGCCCGTAAGATTTCGTGGCTTGTGCATCATCTTTTTTCTGCTTCCACGTCTCTCACCTTTTTTTTGGTAGGCAGCGTTGTGGCACTCGATTTTTAGCCTGACCTTTGCATCAGTTTTCTTTCTCCTTCATCTATAGCTCTTCTTTCTGATTGAGGCCGCATCTAAGTTGATGGGTCCAAGTATTGATATGCCTGCCTACTTTGTCTGTGCACGGGTCATGGACATGCAATGAGATGGGTGTGTCCTCTCCGTTAAATGTCTCAACTCCAAATCGCCCCAATGGTACAGATGGCTCATTTGCTACACTAGAGGATAGCCTTCGTCTAGGGTATTTAGTAAACAAGTGATCGATTCCATACTCTAGGCATCTAAGATTAGCCTGCTCCTGATCAGGACAGCATGAGGAGACGTGTCCTGGGTGATCACAATTTCAATAAGAAATCGGTTCTTGGGCCTGCCCCCCTAGGCCTCTGCCTCTACCCCTACCCAACGCCATCACCGGTACAAGTCGGTAATCCATAAGGATTGCATTTCCCTCTTCGTCATACAATACGTAGGGGTTCACATAAGGCTCTTTGTCATTTAGCTCCTCGACATAGTGGACTAGAGCATCACTCGATGGATGGGTCACGTAGGGTCTAGGTGGTCTAGATATGCTTGTGGGGTTCATCTCCATCCTAGGAATGGCCGGTTTGGCGTCATTAGGTGCCGGGAGAGTCAATGGGGCTCCCCTCTCGAAAAAGTTTTACAACCTATTTGCTAGGTAAGGCTATCCGTATGGTTTCAAGTATGGGAGTCTCCTTGGTAGCCTACAATGCAGGGTATGGTGGTCAAACCTATTGCAATTGGAACAAGGTTGGGACCTCGGGTCCTGACACTCAACTGGCAAGTGGTTTGAAATCAATCATTAGAATATACTAAGGAGCACCACACACACACACACACACACAAGGAGAGAGAGAGAAGGAAAATATTGGAAACACGAGATGAGAATAGAAAATTTATTGAGAGAGACAAAATGGAGAGAGAGAGAGAGAGAGAGAAGGAAAATATTGGAAACACGAGAGAGAATGGAGAGAAATTTTAGAAAGAGAATATGGATGGAGAGAGGGTGTGTGTGTGTGTGTGTGAATGGAGATTTAAAAAAGGAACTAAGAAAATGAGAGAGAGAGAGAGAGAGAGAGAGAGAGAGAGAGAGAGAGAGTGGAGGGAAAAAAGGAAACTAAATAAACAAAGAGTGTGTGTGTGATGAAAGAGAAAGAGAGAGAATAGAGGGAAAAAGGGAAACTAAATAAATAGAGAGAAAGAGAGAGAATGGAGGGAAAAATGGAAACTAAATAAACACACACACACACACAGATTGTGTGTGTGTGTGTGTGTGTGTGATAAAAAACGAGGAAAAAGGGAACACAATTTTAAAAAAAACACACACACACACACACATAGTAAGATCGGAGAGAAAAGAAAAAAGAGAAAAGAGATAGAGGAAAGAGAGAAAAAGAGAAGAAAGAGGGTGAGAAAATAAGAGGAGAGAGAAAAGAGAAAAGAAAGAGAGGAGAAAGAAAAGAAAAAGGAGAAAAGAGAGAGCGTGAGAAAATAAGAGGAGAGAAAAAATAAAAAAGAAAACGGAGAGGAGAAAGAAAAGAAAAAAGAGGTAAGAGAAAGGAAGAAAGAGGAGAGAGAAAATGAAAGGCAAGAAGACATGAGAGAGAAGGAAAAAGAGAGGGGAGAGAGAGATAAAAGAAGAAAAAAGAGAGAAATGTTTTTTAGAGGGAAAAGAGAGAGAGAAAAGAAAAAAAATGAGAAAGAAAAGAAAAACAAGGAGAGAGATGATAGTGGAAAAGGTAAGAGAAGCAAAGTTTGCCTACCTCACAAGGTTGCTTTCTAGCGACGGCCTATTGTTCCTTACACACGAAGCATGCAACGAACGCTAGTAAGTAAAGTATGTGTCTACAAGCATGCGTGTAAGAAGGATGTACATAATTGACTTCGAAATGCATAGATAAAATAGATATAAATCATTGTAGTGTTACTACACACACACACACACACGTGTGTGTGTGTGTGTGTGTGGAGAGAGAGAGGTGTGTGTGTGTGTAGAGAGAGAGAGAGAGAGAGAGAGAGAGAGAGAGAGAGAGAGAGAGAGAGAGAGAGAGAGAGAGAGAGATGCTACTTATGTGGTTGTTGCAAGTGTAACATTGTGATAATTAAAAAGCATATGTGTGCATTTTGTAATAGAAAATTTTCACATGCATTACTTGATGCCCCATGAGAGAGCAATCTGAAAATCACTTTCAAAAGAGATCATTTCTTCTTTATAGATTACAAGTTGAAATGACAACGTTATCCTAAGTAAAGCTACATGAGAAATTTTGCCTAGTATACTTATTTTTTTTCATTACAAATTTATAAGTATATTTAAACATAAAGCATTTATAAGGCCTTATTGCATGTTACCTTATGATGAGAAGCGTGATGGCCTACATTAGGGCTATTAGTCTTGACTCTAATTTTATTAGAACAACCATGACAACACGCCTATCTCCAATATGAGAATCAAGAGAGAGATTGCCTCATGAGTCCCCAAGCTTTGCCTATTATGAGTTTGTTATGTGTTGAAAAGCATGCTCAAGTGCATGTGTATATCTCTAAAATTATTGCCCATGTGGATTTCTTCCTGCCACGATTATAGATCAATGAAGAAGAATCAAGGATGGCATCCATTATGCCTCGAGGAAGAGGGTGTACCAAGATAATGGATAGAAAGTCACATAAAGGAATAAACACATTTGTGTGATCAATAGCAGAGTGATGAGTCAATGGGTGGCAATGTATAATGATGAAAATCACTCAAGCATTCAAAAGTGTTGTGAGATTGATTTCCTTTAAGCTAATATACCTATGAAGACAGAAACATAAACAATTTATTAGCACAAGTAAGCGAAGCCTTGTTTTCATTTTCTCTACATCAGAATTTTTTGTTGGTATGTAGTTGTAGTATCTCACAAGCTCCAAACCTTGTGAGGCATGTCCGCACTTTTCACACCTACTCTATACCTTGCCTCCCCACATGTCTAACACTCTCACACATCCTGGTGCAACTTGTGAAAGAGAATACAATTGTTGATGCATACATGCATGGGAGTGTAATCTAAGCCTCCAAGAGAAACCATGTATCTCCTCGCTTAATCCCACGAGGTTCACAACTTGTTTTGTGATGGCAAAATCTTCGACAAAAGCCCACACATGAGATGCATACATGTACACTAAATGTCTAATAAATAAGTATTCATGTATTATCATCATAAACCATTTACACTTGAATACTCAAACCAAAGTTCATGCATTACAATTTTTAATAATCATATTAATGGCTTGGAAAATTCTCATTGAAATAGAATAACCTTTTTAGTTAATCTCTCATCATTGATTAAACACATTGGACCATGAACTACTATAATTGGGTCCAACATTATGACTATCACCATAGGCTTATTCAAAGGCATGATTGACATACATTGGTGATTATAGTTCCCTCGAAATGGATGTCAAAAGTTTAAATGAACCAACATTTGTTCATTTTTTAATATGAAGAGATTTTGTGTTACTTCAGTATTCATGAATTTCTAACGAATAACCTTCTAAAGGCTTCAAAACTTTGCACATGCTAGCATCACGAGAACCATATTAAGGTTTGAAGGAGTCGAAATTAAAGATTGTTTGAAATTATTGATTTGAAAAACAATAGACATAAAAAGAAAAATAAAGAATTTGATAGGTCTAGGAGTCTTTAAAGCTTCTCGCATAGGCTTGAGGTGTATCTTATTTAGTCTAACATATTGGAACTTGTAGTCTTATTGTGTACATGTAGAGGATATCAATCCACAAAGAAGAATAAGAAAAACCCATGTGACAAAAAAGTGGAGAAGAAATGAGTGCTCTCTTTTTTGAACTAGGGGAAATCATGAAACATAACTTGACCACCAAAATGGTCATTCACTTTTGGCATTCACATTACATATTATTCAATAAGCATAGACTCTTCACTCAACAAGCATGAATTTGCATCAGGATCATACTATTTCAATGAAACAAGTCAAGAAAATCTACATAGAGAGCAAGCTGGAAATGATGCAACAAATGTGTAAAAGACAAGGTTCACTTGTTGTGCAAGATACCAATAATGATTGAGGATTAAAAAACATGCAAGTTATTGTGAGACAACATGAGGATAAAAAAGTGTATTTATATTCTCAAAGGTGCTATGATGTATGCCATCATATTTCCTTTTCAAAACTAGGACAATTGAAAACAATGTTTGCTATGCTTTTAGTGTAGGCCTAGAAACGTGTGAGAAAGGTGTGGTGTATGATACTAGGCAAAGAAACATCTCTTTTTGATGGTGACATCTTAGGTGTTAACACAAATTCTTGATAAAATTAAATCTAGATTTTTCCGAGAAAGTATTTTAGTAGGATGTGTGGCTAACTAGTGCTTTTATCTTATCACAATACGACTACATTTGGGATTTGGATGGAACACATATAGTATAAATGTGGGTCTTACTAAATAAGAAAACACTTGGTTTTCTATAGAAATCTTGTAAATCATATCATATAAAAATTTCAATTAAATGCATGATCACTAATTCAAAGTGAATCATTTGAAACATTTCTATTGGTGGAATGTCATCAAAAGGAAATTGTCAAACTTGACAATTCAACATCACACTAATAAAGATGCATGTCAAAACAAAGAAACAAATCTATGGGCAAAAGTAAATTTGTAAACAAAAAACTCTGAATGTTTGAAAGCAACAATCTTTCACAAATCAAAGTAGGGACTTGGATAACTTGAAGCTAAATATGTAATAATCTATAAAATAGAATGCATGGATTTGCCCAACCTACATGGTTTGCATAGCATGCTATGGTGGGGGGTTTATTGTTTTGGATGTAGTATTTGTTAGTAGATTGGTGCATCGAAAAGTTAAAAGTCTTCGCGACCAACTTGATACGTGAGATAGCCTCGAGGTAACTTCAAGAAAAACATACCTTATTTATATCAATCAATCAATCATCTCTCTCTCTCTCTCTCTCTCTCTCTCTCTCTCTCTCTCTCTCTCTCTCTCTCTCTCTCTCTCTCTCTCTCTCTCTCTCTCTCTCTCTCTCTCTCTCTCTCTCTCTCTCTCTCTCTCTCTCTCTCTCTCTCTCTCTCTCAAGAGAAGTGCTTGGTCAAGGGTGGTAACAACATCATCATCAATAAAGTTTTTGGTTAGACAAGAATAGATCGATGCAACATAGGGATCAAACTCATGCACCAACAATAGTCAACCCACGATCTATCCAAGTAGCTTATTTTCTCTATCTGTGTCTTAATTTGTCATGTCTTGTGCTTAATCTGTCCAACATTGCATATTGGGTCTACCTTCTCGTCTCTCTTTATCATGTATATGTGCTTGTCTCTATTCTAGAAGGTGTCTTACACCTCTTGTGGCTAACTTTAATGAAGTAGGCTCTACTTGCAAGCTTGTCATAGTCACTTGCTTCTTGAAGCAATTCATCTTCAAAACTAACACATGAACATGACCGATGGAGGCAATCACAATGCATCCCATTTGCTACCCATGTGTCTTCTTCTTCTTGCCATTTGGTTGGGAGAGAGTTACTCGATCCTCATCTTCTACTTGTTCATTTTCATATGGGGATTGCCATGTTGTTGCTTATAGTGTGAGCAAAGGAGTTAATGTCCATGTTTGTTTTCTTAGAGATCGAACTTTGATTGTGAAGCAAATAAATAGCCTTGTAGAGCAAGAAATGCTTTTGTTTAAAGTTTCAAAGTAGTAGATGGCTATTGCCAGCCTTTTTGAAATTTGATATTAGCCATAGATAATGATTATATTTCTTTACTATGAATGATAGGTTATCTATTTGCCACTTGAGCTCCTTTCCTTATATAGCACTAGTGGTTTGCAAGATGTTGTATATGGAAACAAATGACTTAATTTTGAGAAATTTTGGCACAAAATGTCCTAAAAGACATAGAGAGATAGCTTATGTGAATGGTTTGCTAACCTAGGAAGTTATTTTTGCTCTTTTGTGCACTTGAACTAGTTGCAACTAAAGGATAATGAGTTGCAACATTGCCCTACTTAATGAAGCAAACCAATAACAAAAGAAACTACTAAATGTAATGATGAACAAGCTTATATGTAACCTACAAATGCCTAGTTCCATAAAATTTGAGTAAGCCAAATCTGCCCTTATACATGAAAATAAGCATGGATCTAAGATAGTTCAAAATATTTGACTAACTTCTTGATTTAAGGGACTTAAGAAAAAGAGAGAGAAAATGGTACACATTATAGATAAGACCTCATACTGTGTTCCATTCATAACGAGCCGTATAGATAGGACCTTGTACTTCCTTCTATTTATATTGAGCCTTACATAGGCAAGCTACAAGACTAACTTACAAATAAACACCATCGCTTTTTGATAATACTCAATTAGGTAGAAGGCATCTTGTGGAGTCCATTGCACATGACTCTTCCTTTTGATTGTGGGATTCCTTTGGCTCCATTTGGTTTGGCATCTTCCTCCACTTATGGATCCTTTTTGGTGGCACCTCCTTTGTGTTGCCTCATCCATTGACTTGCATATCCAGTTGTTTGTGTCATCCTTCTACTCTCTTAGGCTAGTTTCCATGCTCAAGCATTCAATATCTTAAAAAGGGAGTTCTGCTTGCACTCATTTGCACTGGATGTTCTTGCACCTGACGACAACTACTAACTTAACATGCTTGGCAACAAAATGGGGCCGATGAATCCCTAACATGGGTATCATATTATCACCACATGAAGCACGTGTTGCCCACTACTAAAGCCTCTCTCTCTCTCTCTCTCTCTCTCTCTCTCTCTCTCTCTCTCTCTCTCTCTCTCTCTCTCTCTCTCTCTCTCTCTCTCTCTCTCTCTCTCTCTCTCTCTCTCTCTCTCTCTCTCTCTCTCTCTCTCTCTCTCTCCGCCCTACCTTAATCTACCTGCTTCTCTTTGATTATAATTCTAACCCAACCCTTGTCTCGTAATGAGTACATAGGTTAAGAGGGTAGTGACCAAGATGAGTGAGGTTTGCTTACTTGGTCTCATGCATGGTTGAGAATGCCATGGATACATAATCACCTACAAAGACAACGGAGATGGGGGGAAGGAAAGGAAGATAAAGAGAGAGAAAAAGGGAGTAGAAAGAGAGAAAGGGGGGGAGAAAACTACAAATACAAATAAAAAAGGGAGAGAAAAGTACAAATATAAAGAAAATATTTTAATGCTGCTATCTTACATGCAAACACACCTAAACTTCCCCCTCAAAACCTTAAGGACTCCCTTAGAGATAGTCCCCAAACAAACATGTGCACACAATTTTAAGGGCCTAGATGAAATCTTAATGCCCCCTTTCAGCCCCTTCAAAAAGAGCTACATGCAAAGAAACTTTAATAGCATAAATCTTGAAACCTTGTTGACCCCATTGAACCTTAATGCCTCTCTACCCCCAAAAGACCATTAGAGACACACCTTAATGGCCTCTCCACACTAGGTCCCCCCCCCCCCCCCCAACCCCAACCTTCCCCACTTTGCCCTAAACCTTGGTGACCTCCATTAAATGACAAAATAAGGAACAAAAGGTAAAATTATATCCCTTAATGCCTCACCCTAGGAAACCCATATGCAAATGCACACCTGCACACATGTATAGACACACACCCACCTTAATGGCCCCCTCCTAAATCCGAATGCCCCTTACATTCATTGCAAGTAAAACCACACATGCATGTGTGTATGTTCACATGCATACACACACAAATGCACACACACCCTTGATACCCCTTTTCCCCCAAAATTAAACCTTAATAGCTTTCCTAAACCTTAGTGGCCTCCCTTACACACACACACACACACACACACACACACACACACACACTCTCTCTCTCTCTCTCTCTCTCTCTCTCTCTCTCTCTCTCTCTCTCTCTCTCTCTCTCTCTCTCTCTCTCTCTCTCTCTCTCTCTCTCTCTCTCTCTCTCTCTCTCTCTCTCTCTCTCTCTCTCTCTCGTACAAAGTTCACATGCAAATGCACACACAACAAACACATACATTGCTTAATGGGCCCACCTTGGGAAACCCTAATATGCCATGCACTTTCCTACATGACGCAGACAAACCTTAATGCCCTCCTCCCCATACATACACACCCCTCAATGGCTCCTTTATGACTATCATCTTACTACACATGGGTGCAACCGCCTCCAAGGAGGAAATTTGTGATGTGTACATCCTATGAGCTCTTTAGGGTCATTAGTGACTCAAATGCTTCTAAAATGTGGTATGAGAGAAGTGTAGACCATTATTTACATCACATTGCTTATATTAATTTATTTAAAGTGCCATTATGAGAGAGAAATGTTACTATTTTTGAATGACTCAATTTTCTTTTGTCCAAAACTAGCGAGTCCTTAAATAAAATATTACATCAAATCGAGGGATGATATATAGCTACGAGCTATGAAACATAAATCTTCTCAAAAACGGTTTTTAAGCCTTCCATATTGCTTTATAAAGTGACCCTTTTTTCATTAGTCCCTTAAGAGCTATAAGCACTCCTTCTTTACATTTATCTCTGGATTAGTGAATGTAAGATCAAAAGGGAGTTTACCAAAGCTTGTTATGTTTTGAACCTCTCAAAGAACCTAATGGTTATTACCCAGTCATATTCCAAAGCTTCATTGAGCCTTCGTTTAGATTCTCAAGATTTAAAAAAAAAAGAGTCTCCAAATTAACTTTGCCATGAAAACCTACATGGTGGGTCCATGTCCTTAGAGAAGGTTGTTGACTTTTGACTTGTTGAAACTCACACAATGTGCTAGATAGTTTCATCAAACCTTTTGCACAAGCCATGTTATGGGTTAGATATGATCAATGCCCCACCCTCATTAGGTACTACCAATGATCCATGGTGCTCAAAGTTGTAAGGCCCCCATTATGAGGAGAAGCCAAATGTGAGCCCGGACATTGGTTGAGTCCTGACTTGTATATCAGATGAGGTCTATGTGACCGGATGGCAAAAAGGTGACTGTTGTGGGTCTAATCTTTGGGTTAGACGGAGTGGTTAAGCTGGTAGCAACTCGAGGCACATTGCATTGAGTTGCGTGGTAAGGGAGTTAAAAGGGGCCCCTATTGTGGGGTCCGGGGGCCGCGGAAGCGGCCCCTGGCTGGGGGGTCCCAGGGGGGCCAGCGGCCCCCCCTGGCGGGGGTCCGGGGGCAGCGCCCCCGGCCCGATGGTAAAGGGAATATTCCCTGGAATATTCCCTGGCCGACTAGTGGAGGCTCATATGGTAGGTCGGTCAGCAGGCCGACCTAACGACCTTCGCGGGCTATAAAAGCTAAACCCCTTTGCAGCCATCTTACACTTATCTTTCACCCAGTCAGAGTTGTTGTTCCAGCTAGCCTTAAGCTCTTCACCTATCTTCTGTCTAGATCGCCATCTAAGCTTCACACAGTGGAAGCGCACGGGTGGACAGAGCCATCTTTGTATCAGTTGTTTGGAGTTAAAGAATTTTACTGATTCTCCTCTTATCTGTTGTGTACTCTCTATCTCTTTCTCAGATTCTGTTCGCTGCGCCGTGTAATATTTTACAATGGAGATACCTACTTCACCAACTTACTTAGCCTCTCCCTTTTAGGGAATTCATTAGACTTTTCTATAGTATCAAGTTCAACTCTATGAAGGGGTATCTTCCAATCTTTTTAATCCTCTTTTTCCATGTTTTTAACTTGATGCATGATATTTATTTTTCCAATCCTTTCAAAGCACTAGGACATATATGAACACTTGAGGGGATTGTTACAGGGTCCATAACCCAATATAGAGTAACTTGCAAGTTGCAAAAAACAAAAATGTATTCGCTATGTATGCCTTTATGGCATGTATGTTCCACAATATATGTTACTACATCTTGGCTTATATAAATCAAGGATGGTCAAATAGAAAATAATGTGCAATGTTATTTTAACCATAGAGAGAGAGAGAGAGATGTTGAGAAACCCTTCACCCACAGTTTGCATTTTTGTGTTTCAATGTTTTTCGTTTAGGGTTTGTGTTTAGGGTTTGCAGCTCCAAAAAGGGGCGCCACCCTAGACTGAGCCTATTTATAGGCCACTCTCTCATTCATTCCTCACAGTTGATCCTTTAGTCCATCACTCCCACTCTTTCTTCGTCAGTCTTCTGACACTCTCTCTCTCCTCTCCTACCACCATCTCCACACTCTCCTAGTGCCAACCTTCATCTCCAGTTGGCTATGTTTATGATGGCAATGTGCTCCTCTTTAGTTGGTGTCCATCCTTCATTATTGCCGATAGCATCTTCGATCCTCCTGCACCTTGCCTTTGGAGTCCACACTCTCTTGGTGTTAGCATCCACCCTATTTGGCATCATCCTCCACCATTTCGGTAGCTCCACCTTCTTATGTTTGGCTGCCAGGGAGGTTCCTCACCATCTGGAATCTTTCTCCAGTAGGCATCACCTTCATCAGAGGTAGTTGCACCTTGCATTTGATTCATAGATGCTTCCCACCCTTCTGACGTCACTCCATGGTTGGCATTTTACTCCTACAGGCTGTCTTCATCTACGTTTTCAACATCTGGCTCATCCTCATCACCTAGCATCACTCCGAGCCAATTGGCATCACCTCATCAGGCTTGCGCTTGCAGATGGAGGTTTCATCTCTTGGAAAATAGGTCAAATTATGTATGTTGTAGGGTGAGGAGACTTTTATCCCATAAGCACAGTGACAAGAGTGGAGAAGCTGGAAAGCTATAAAAGCATGTACTTGGTCCACTTCTCAATGCAATGCTATTGTACTTTTGTTCTTTAGTCAAGAGTCAATGTCAGTATCTATACACACAAGACTGTGGTTATGAGTCCAAGCACTTAATCTTGGAACTTCATTCACTCATTGCTCTAGTCTATGTCTCCATGAGGTTGTTCTTTGTGTTTCAGCCGCCATAGCCATGTCCAAGATCCATGTTTTCTCACATGGTATTAGAGCCATGGTGGGCACTGTCTAACCTTCCTCACTGCTCTCTCAATCTCTCACAACCTTTGTGAACAAGACCACTATGTGACTCCACCTTCCACTCGAATCACTAGTTTCCTATTTGGTTTGCCATAGCCAGCAGCATCCTGCTTTGGTGGAGGAGCTGGATCTCTCAATAGAGATGATATTCTTGCAACCTTTCTTCTAGAGACATCATCCTCAGTTCAGGGCACTTCATTGTGGCACAATAAACCCTAACATTGGCCCTTCCTTGAAGTAGCATTGCGTAAATTTGTCATCTCTATTAGATATGTGCCTGATGACACTCGTATATAAGTCCATGCTACTTGTGCAGGCTGCAATTTATCCTGCCTATATGGGGCATTCAAAGTCTATACTATAGGCTATCTTCCACCCAAGTATTGGCCCAAATGGTTGTGTCTACCTCCTATGGTGACAAAAAAACCAAGGCTGTATGAAACCCTAACAGAGAAATCCATAGCCAAAAACTTGAAAGCTTGGCAACCTTGTTATTTTCTCATTGCCATCATCAATAGTGATTTTGATCACTCTGAAATTACATCTGAAGTCTATTGTAGATCTAGAAGTACCCAAGGAAGCTCAAAAATTACCCAGCAAGATCAAGCCCAATCTTCAAGATATAGTATCTATTGATACTCAATTAGTGCTTCTTGGCACTTAGGGTTTCTAGCTTACTCAAGAGTAACTCATCTTATGATTTTATTTCAGCTGCTTCGAAGCATATTCTTAGTTTGTAATTATTTGAAATTTTATTGATCTAATTCCCTGTAAGTCTCAATATCATTGTGAAAGGACAGACATTGCCCGAGTGTCCTCGTGGTAAGACCTCCGGGATCTCTTTGAAGAAGATGATACAAATGACAAGAAAGAAGATGCTAAAGAGGAAGATGTTGTAGAAGAGTAGCCTAAAACAAAGGCATGGAAAAAGATGAACAACAAAGCTCTAGGTATTATTTTCTGGGGTCTATCAGATGATGTATTACACCACATCTATGGCATCAGGGATGCAAAGAAGACATGGGAAGAACTTGACAGAATCTTTGGTACACAAGCAAAGAACTCAAAGGTAAAATTACTCATGCAGTTTTATAAGTTGGATGTAAAAGACAATTTATCTGTGACTATACACATCAATAAATTGAAGAGCCTTAAAACTCAGCTAGCAACTCTTAAAACAACATTGATGAGGATGAGGCGATAGTAGTGCTACTTGCCACTGTTAATCATGAACCATATGAGAACCTTGTTTCAACACTAAGTAATGTTCCCAGTCTCTCACTCAAAGACATTGAGCACTCACTACTTGATGGAGAAAGAAAATTTAAAAGCAAGAATGTAAAAGAAACTAGCTCAAGGGATAGCCTCCTATACACCAAGGGTACTTATGCAACAAAAGGACGTGGTCGAGGATTCACCACCAACAACAACAAGGACCGAATTATTTGTCATTACTGTGGCAAGGCTGGCCATGTAGCCAGTGAAGGTTTCCATAAGAAAATATCACAGCAGATGTAGAATGATCACCACCAGAACCAATTCATGAATAAAGAAGAAGAAGAAGAAGAAGATGCTTTCGCTACCATCAACAACTCAGACAGGTTGTTCTAAAAGAATTTTCATTATATCTTTCCCATAGTGGATCATGTTTTTCCCTCGGTGGATTTGTATTGAAAAAAAAAACCTTGCCAAAAATGTAAAATTACAAGCTTGACTTGACTAGGCTACCCATGAGCTAGTCTCCCGGGCCATGTCATCATGTGGGGGGGGGGGGGGAGGGGAAGGGAGGCAAAACCTAGCAAGTGTAGGAATTCATCATTTGAGGGGGGGTGTTGGAAAATAGGTCAAATGATGTATGTTGCAGGACGAGGAGACTTGTATCTCGTAAGCACAGTGAGGAGAGTGGAGAAGCTGGAAAGCTATAAAAGCATGTACTTGGTTCACTTCTCAATGCAATGCTATTGTACTTTTGTTCTTTAGTCAAGAGTCAATGTTAGTATCTATACACACAAGACTATGGTTATGAGTCCAAGCAGTTAATCTTGAAACTTCCTTCACTTTCACTTGTGTGCTTGTCATTGCTCTAGTCTATGTCTCCATGGGGTTGTTCTTTGTGTTTCAACCTGCATAGCCATGTCCAAGATCCATGTTTTCTCACATCATCGACCGCCTCCTTACTCGTAGGTACCACTCTTCATCCATGCATTTTCAGATTCAAAGGCTACTCACCCTTCGACAACAATCTCCCTACTCCAACCAACACCTCCTCATCCTGCATTTGTAGACTCAGAGGCTTCTTTGGACGTCTTCCTGCACTCTAGGGCTTCCTTTGTGCTACGACACCCTTGTATCAAATTCACTTCATCAGCATGATTTATCTTTCATCATCTTTTGTGTTTCTTTTCTCTCTCAGTGTTTGACGTACACACTCTATGTTTTCCCTCGCAAACCCGATTATCTCTCTGGTCACTTAGTCATTTTGACATGGTATCAGCCGAAGGTGCTCAAAGAGCCACAAGGATCCTCCTCATTAGAGAAGACAAAGACCGATGGCGGGTCCAACATCAAGATTTTATTTCTCTATCATTTTCACTGCACATTGGAAAATATCTTTTTTCTCCTTCCCACCTTCCCTTCTCCAGTTTGCCACCCCGTTACCATGGCATTGTCATGACGATGCGCATCTACCACTGTGAACCTAAGGGCGGAATTTTCTGCCGAGATATTGGACTCTTAAGTCAGCATCATTATGAGTTTATTTTTTGTTGTGTGTTTCTTTTGTGTTCGCATAACGCACGAGCACATGTAGTTAGGCTAGGCACATCGAAGGTTTCGATAATCTGAATATCATATCTTAATGAATGAAGCAATCTGACTTTGCGAAGCGGAACTACAACAGTTCTTGCTTGATGAGCTTTTTACTGTTGTAAAAGGAGGAGGAGCATTCTTAAACAAAGTCCTTTGCAGAAGGAGATAATTGGTTGGCAAACCACTCCTAGTTTCTGAGGTGGGAACCAAGTGGGATACTGAAACACTTGAAGCCACCACAAGGAGAATAAACAACCCACTTTTCAAGGGTCGATCCCTTCGCATGTCTCGATCATGTGCTCTCAACGTGTGAGAAATAGCATCTATTGTAAAGTTTCATTGTATTTCTTCTAATCTATCCTTTGCATGTGTCAAATCAAGAATTCAATGTATGAGTACATGTGTTATGATTGAATGCCTTGATTTCCCACTTCTCTTTTAATGCCAACATTTGTAATTGATCGAATATGAAACCCAAGCAATCTTTTTGCTCCATGAATTTTCCTTGAGTTGACTACTCTGTTCCATCTCACAAAGTGTCCCTGCAGCTAGCGACTTCACGAACCCCCCGCACGAATCCCATGGGACAATGTCTCCAGCGATAGATTGCCCTTCTATTGGATACTACTATTGCAGCATGAATGGTCATCCCACCAAAGCTTACTGACTCGACCTTTGCTCCCCACCCCTCTGGAGTATATGAGTCTCCCACGTGGCACTTCCTGTGCCACCTCTCCTTTCTAGGCCATAGAGATCATTCTGCATTGGCTATTAGAGTATTATGCTTCAGGCAATAAGCTACAACCGACCTGCACTATGTCCTTTTGAGCAGACTGAGGCTCTAAGATCTTATGAGGCGATAAGCCTTCCTGGAGACCACCCCAATGTGCGGAGGTTTCCCCCCACCCACTTTTGGGTACATTGGCTTCCACAGTCCACTCTCCTAAGAACCCGCGAATGGTCCCCACCCTTGGCTCATCTTGAGCCTCCTTCTTCTCCACCCTCTTCCACTCAAGTTCGAGAGGCCACTTCAAGGCACTTTTCGGCTTCTTCTTTCAAGTCCTAGATACTTTCTTCTCAGCACAATCGGTGGCACTCCCTTTGTCATCAGATGCTTCATAGTCCATGAGCCATGAGTGGTTGAATTCCCCTTCTCTCTCAAACTGGGATTTCAGAGGGACTTCCAATTCTTCTTCGGCTTCACAGGGGGCTCCTACTTCTACTCCTTCAAATTCAGAGAGGGACCCTATGTGCCATGAGGTTCTTCACACACCACCACCTTTCACTTTTGAGGAGTGGCTCTCCTTTGAACAGTCATTTCCTCTATTCATACCCAGGATCTAGAGGAGCTACTTAGATCAGGGCCCTTGGATCTTCAGCCAATGACTTGGTGACTAGGCCTTCGTATTCCTTCCAGCATGGAGTCACGAAGCTAGTGGCTTCTCTCCCGAGGTTGAGTTTCAGGTTCTACAGCTCATCTAGTCTCTTGACTAGCTTCAAAGGTCACCTTTTCAAGTAGTATTCTCAACTTCTAGGGTGGATCTTCTTTGTCCCTTGGTCAGCATGCAGCCAACTCCCAAGATCAAGTACGGGCGTATCCTTATGGTTCTCAGCACCATACAAAGTGACATTCCTCCTATGCATTGCATGATTTCATCATCTTTTACTAGGGTGCTTGGGCAAGTGAACAATTTCCCCCACGAGGGACATTGTCTAAGTGGCACGTGCTGCATGGGCATTCTTCAGCATGTAGCATTGCATCTACGTCTCACTCTTCTCTTGTTTCCCTTTTTGTGCCTGAGAGGGGGTGTTAAGAAACCCTTCACCCACAGTTTGCATTTTTTTGTTTCTGTGTTTTGCATTTCTGCATTTTGTGTTTAGGGTTTGCGTTTAGGTTTTACATCCCCAAAAAGGGGCGCCACCCTAGACTAACTATGCCTATTTATAGGCCACTCTCTCATTCATTCCTCACAGTTGATCCTTCAATTCGTCACTCCCACTCTCTCTTCATCAGTCTTCTAACACACTCTCTCTTCCATCATCTCTCTCTCTCCTCTCCTACCACCATCTCCATACTCTCTTAGTGCGAGCCTTCATTTCTAATTGGCTATGTTTATGGTGGCATTGTGCTTCTCTTTAGCCTAGCATCCATCCTCCATTGTTGGCGATAGCATCTTCTATTCTCCTACACCTTGCGTTTGGAGTCCACACTCTCTTGGCGTCAACATCCACCCTAGCTTTGGTGTCATCCTCCACCCTTTTGGCAACTCCACCTTCTTGCATTTGCCTGCCAAGGAGGTTCCTCACTATCTGGCGTCTCTCGATAGTAGGTGTCACCTTTATCAGAGGTAGTTTCACCTTGTGCTTGGTTCATGGCTGCTTCTCACCCTTCTAACATTACCCTATAGTTGGCATTTCACTCCCAAAGGCTGTCTTCATCTATGTTTTTAGCATCTGGCTCATCCTCACCACCTGGAGTCACTCCCAGTATAGTCGGCGTCACCTCATCAGACTTGCATTTGTAGACGGAGGCTTCATCAGCTATCTCCTTGCTTGTAGGTACCACTCTTCATCCCTATGTTTGTAGATTTAGAGTCTCCTCACCCTTCGACGGTAGTCTCCCTGCTCCATGCACCACCTCCTCATCTTGCGTTTGCAGACTTAGAGGCTTCTTCGATAATCTTCCTGTACTCCAAGGCTTCCTTTGTGCTATGGTACCCTTTTATCAAATTCACTTCATCAGCACGATTCATCTTTCATAATCTTCTATGCTGCTTTTCTCTCTTAGTGTTTGCCCTACACACTCTGTGTTTTCCCTCGCAAACCCTATAGTCTCCCTGGTCACTTAGTCATTTTGGAGAGAGAGAGAGAGAGAGAGAGAGAGAGAGAGAGAGAGAGAGAGAGAGAGAGAGAGAGAGAGAGAGAGAGAGAGAGAGAGAGAGAGAGAGAGAGAGAGAGAGAGAGAGAGAGAGAGAGAGAGCCTACTACATCCAAAGATGGCCTATGAGGCATAACCATGTACAACAATGATTACCACTAAATATTAAAGTGTGACATAGTAAAGTGTGACGAGTGATGGTGATATACAATGAAAGAGAGACTAAAGTGGTGTATAAGAGAGGATATAGGGGATAGAATGGATGGATGGGGGGGGGGGGTATCTAGAGCTATATGCATCTAGTTGTGTAGTTGGGTATGAAGATACAATAATCACTAGCTCCACCTGGTAAAAATTGGTGGGTAGAGTATGTCATACATCTCTATGGGGATAGTAGAGGGGCAATATCTAGTCTAATCTCCTAGCTCTGCTAAGTATTAGTCATGGTGCTGATGAGTCTCCCTCGTATCCCTTTGGTGTAACCTCTATGCTTGTTAACCTTGCCTCCATGGTTACCATGCTGCTATGATCTTCTCAGATCTCTAGACTCTCACTCCTCTTTGTGCAGGTATTGTGTATATGGCCATTATTTGGAAGAAACTACTCAGATGTGATTGTTTGCCTCCCCTATGTGTAGTGCCATCTTGTAGTAATAATGTGCAGAGCCTTTGAATCTCAACAAGGCATTGCCTTGATCAATGTTGGTCTAATGACTCAATGACTTATTCAACTGAGAGAGGTGTCCTCCCTAAATGGTGTGAGGTATTTGGCTCGGACCATATTGTAGACTATGCATTTGCATACGTAGTGCTCCTTAGTCTCGATCTCCTCCTCGCAATCTATAGATCCACTCAACTCAGGGAATATGAGTTGCTCTCCTTGCCTGAATCTCAAATTGATGTGATGAAACCCAGAGGTGGCCAATGCCTACTTGGATCTCATGCAGCATGTGGACATCCAAGTATATAGGTCTCATAATAAAATCATTTGTCGTGGTCCTTGTGAAGTGGTCTTTATAGTAGGACATCTTTGTGGGAAGGGGTTGTTGGGGTGAGATTCATGTGTGTTGTATGTGTAGTTGATAGAAATCCTGTTGCATGACCAAGTTCCTCTCTAATTGGGAGAGGTGTATGGAGGGGGATTTAGGGTCATATTGGAAGGGGGGAGATGGTCCAGGTCGATCCCATATCCTATGAGCTATTGCTCAACTTAGCATACCATGAAATCTTGTGTCTTGCCTTGACCAATTGTTTGGAGGCCTCAAATGCTCTCCTAGATAGTTTGTTTGAATGCATGGCTTGCACATTGTGGATAAAATTGATGGTCTAGAAAAGAGCCTCTAACATCATGGGAGGTGCAACAAACTTTGCTCCAATGATATTGCATGAATCATCCGAGAGAGAGAGAGAGAGAGAGAGAGAGAGAGAGAGAGAGAGAGAGAGAGAGAGAGAGAGAGAGAGAGAGAGAGAGAGAGAGAGAGAGAGAGAGAGAGAGAGAGAGAGAGAGCATACCATGAAATCTTGTGTCTTGCATAGGACAATTATTGGAAGGCCTCAAATGCTCTCCTAGATTGTTCGAATGCATGGCTTGCACTTTGTGGATAAATTTGATGGTCTAGAAAAGAGCCTCTAATTGAAACTTGCATCATAAGAAGTTTTAAACAAATTCCCTTGGTGATTCCAAGGTGTGGTTATGGGTAGGTTAGGGATCGACAACCCCTTGCCGCCCATCACATCTAGCTAGTTATGCGGTACCTTCTAAGCAAAAGCTCATGACATTGAACACTCTAGAGAAAAACAAGGGAAAATAACCCCTTTTCCCACATGGGGAAATGCCAATAGCATACAATGATGTAATGATAACTTTAGGTTGTTGGTTGCCTAAGGAGACTTTGTGTTGGGTGTAAAGACCCTTTACGCTCTCTTGTGTACATAATACTTCACACATGTGAACTCACTCTAGCGGGTGTAAGTGTACCGTACCCTAAGTATAAATACATTCTTTTATTCTTTGTGTGTACCACACTAGTACACACCTATCTGTTGACTCTCACACTCTCTCACTGTTCAACACTATTCAGCACCTCGATTAATGTGTGTGCTCTCTCTGCTTCCACTTCTTATCAACAAATTGGTATCAAAGCCAGGTTCACGCAAGCAGCCACAACACTGACAGTGATAGATGGTAGTCGTGAGCTATAGTTGACAGTCTCACAGTCGGTGCATAAGCACTAGTTGTGATCAGAAATAGTCATCAGGCTAGGTTGCAAAGGAGGTGATGGTACTGTTGAAGGCACATGTGGCAGTTGATGGACTAACGGGTTGACTAGAGCGTGACAAGCAATAGCTATGATAACATCTACTACAGGCGTAATAGACTGGAAGGCTGTGGGGAGCAGGTTAGACAGACGACATGATAGGACCAGCGCACAACGAGATCTGCACGATGTCAAATGGGCAATGCATGACGGGCCTACAGGGCCAGGTGGAACGGATAGTCAATGTTCAAAATTTTTTCTTCTTTGAAATCTTTTTTTTTTTGTTTCTCCCAGGTGTTCACGCGTACAAGCACATAATACAAATCTGTGCAAATATGCTTCCTGAAATTTAGGGCTTTTCCTAGATTTGGTGCCAGACACATGTTTCAGTGATTTCTGATCCATAAATTGCAAACATCGAGTGCGTGGGTCTCATAAATTTTGGGGATTTTTAGATGCAAGTGAAATTTTTACTTGATTGAGCCAATTTCTTGAAATTTTGTGCACTCTTGGACCAAAATTTGGGGCTTTTGCAGAATTTGTGAAATTTTTGCAATATTTGCCCGTACTTGGTGCTCAAGAAGATATATTGATGCAATTGGAGCAAATTCACTGCAAAAATTTTGGGGCTTTTCACATTGGAGATTTATTTTGAGTCGATTTGAGACTGGACAATGAAATTTGCAAAATAGGTTCACTATTGAGTGGGAGTCTTTTGAGCTTTGGATGCTTCAAATGTTACAAATGGGCAGCTTCTCTTGGTATATGTACTGCTGAATACTCACTATGCAGTGAAACAATGGTAAATACAACATTTGGGTATTATGGTGATGTATTACTGAAGTGGGAGCTGACTTTAATGCAAATGTATATGTTTTGATTCGTGTATATGCTATAATTAGTACTTGAGATTGGAATTGTAGCTAAACATCTACTTCTTGGACACCTTGGAAGTACAAGAGTGTGTACTTGCTGTTACAATCGGCAACCTTGCTATTGGCTGAAAGCATTCAATCCTTTATTGCACTTGTGTATTGCTGAAGATGATTGGCAATGCATCTACATCCGACACAAAGAATCTCTTTGAGATTTGTAAATTTGATGGCAATGGTTTTGATATTTGGAAAGATCGTATACAGGGTATACTCTTTCTAAAGGATTGTGATGATGCTTTAGCATAATATAAGCATGTTGCTTTGTCAAATGAGAATTGGGCTAAAATGAATAAAAGGGCCATTACTTAATTAAGATGGTTGTCACATATGATATCTTAGTATGCAAGAAGCAGGCTAATGCAAAAGGTAAAAAGAATGACAAGGATGGCAGCTCTACCCCTAAAGAGACAGAAAAAGCAAATGCGGTATCTAGTGTTGTTATTGAAGAAATATAAGAGGATAAAGATGTTGATTTGCTGGTTGCATTTTCAGATCCACTTGCTATGACAGTGGAGGACATGTATATTACTAAAATGGACATGATAGATGCTTTGTTGTCAGCTCATAATGGTTTGTCACAATCATGGATTGTTGACAGCGGTGCTCCATTTCATGTAACTCCATCTTTGGAGTGTTTTTCTTCTTATGCAGAAGGTAATCTTGGAAAAGTCTACCTTAGTAACAATCATGCATGTGATATTGAAAGAATGGGCACCATACACCTAGCTCTAGAAAATTGTCAGGAATTGATTTTTCATGATGTTAGGTATGTACCTGGCATCAATAAGAGCTTGCTTTTTGTTGGGTAGCTAGACAACAAAGGTTACTCCACTACTTTTGGTGGTGGAATGTGGAAAATATAGAAAGGGTCTATGCTAGTCACTAGAGGTGGTAAAAAGGGGACTTTGTATTATCTCTATTGCAAGGGACTTCTTGGAAAGTTTGTTGCAGTTGCTAAAGTACAATCACACATGGAGTTATGGCACAAGTGTCTCGGACACATGAGCCAAAAGGGTTTTCATGCACTTTCTTCACTTGGAAGAGTTGATGTGAAAAACTCAAAGCTTGACTTTTGTGATGACTGTGTTCTTAGTAAACATGTAAAGAGTCCATACTCTCATGGAGCCTGTAGGAAGGCATGCATCTTGGATTTAGTCCATTCTGATGTATGCACCATGGCAATAAAAACTCATAATGGTTTCCGTTATTTTGTGTCCTTTAATGGATGACCATTCTAGGAAGCTATGGGTTTACTTATTTAAGTAGAAAAGTGAAGCATTGGATGCTTTTAAAAGGTTTTATGCATTGGTTAGTACTCAAAAGGGTTTAAAATTAAAATGTGTAAGAGCAAATAATGGGGGAGAGTATGTATCTAAAGAATTCAATAAGTTTTGTGATGTCAATGGGATTAAACGGGAGCTTACAGCTCTTTACAATCCATCATCTAATGGTGTGGTCGAGCGAATGAATCACACGTTGTGTGAAAACATTTAGTGCATGCTATCCACAGCTAATCTCTCGCAATCATTTTGGGGAGAGGCACTTAAAATTGCGGTGCATATTTGCAACCGATCTCCATATCATGCACTTGAAAGTGGCATCCCTGAAGACGTTTGGTATGGCAAACTTGCTTCATATGACCACTTAAGGGTCTTTGACTGCGAATGCTATCTACATTTATCTGTTGATAGTAGCAGAACCAAACTTGACATGAAATCTCATAAAGGCATCTTCATGGGTTATGGAGGTGAAGGTGAAATGGGCTATAGAGTTTGGGTTCCAAGCATGAAAAAGGTGCTACGTAGTAGGGATGTGGTATTTAATGAGTCAAAGTTGCTGAAAAATGTCACATCTAATGACTCAGACAAAAAGAAAGTTAAATTTCAGCATAATCAGTTACTTGAGCAGCCATTAACCACCAAAATTTTAGCTCCTTTTGATGCTGATTATGAAAATCAACGTATCATTATTGAGCCAAATGAAAATAGGCTCAGCAAGGGGATGCTGAACATGAACACCAAAATCAACATGCTAAAAATGAATTATAGTAGCCTGACATTGTATTACAGCAACCTGAACATGCAATTCAATAGCCGAACAATGAGGTCATTGACATTTCCTTGGATGTGGATTCATTACCTAATAACATAGATCATTGAGTAAGAAGATCTACACGTGTCATAAGACCTATACAAAGATTTGATCCTTCTTTGGATTGCATTTTTCTCACAAATGAAGGTGAGCCTCTTACGTATAAAGAGGCCTTATCATGTGAATTAAAGAAAAAGTGGAAGCTAGCTATGCAGGAAGAAATGAAGTCATTGTATTAGAATGATACTTGGGATTTGGTTACATTGCCCAAGGATATGAAAGCCATTCCTAACAAATGGGTCTATAAAATCAAACGTGTGGATGGCAAATCCAAATACAAAGCTAGACTTATGGCTAAGGGCTATACACAAAAAAGGGCATTGATTTTCAGGAAGTGTTTTCTCCTATTGTAAAAATGATCACTCTTAGAGTGTTATTTGCCATTGTATCATCTATGGATCTTGAACTTGATTAGATGGATGTTAGAACTTCATTCTCGCATGGTGATCTGGAACAAGAGCTGTACATGAAACAACCCAAAGGCTTTGTTATACAAGGAAAGGAGCATTTGGTATATGTAAGCTTAAGAGAAGCTTGTATGGTTTGAAATAGGCTCCTAGACAATGGTATAAAAAGTTTGATGCCTTCATGCTCTCACATGGATTTAAAAGGAGTAGTGCATATCACTGCTTATATATTAAGAAGGCTGATGATGGAAGCCTTATTATACTTGTGGTTTATGTGAATGATATGCTTATTGCTTTTAAGTATAAAAGCCAGATTAATGCATTGAAAAGACAACTGAATTCAGCCTTTTCCATGAAGGATTTGGGTGTAGCTGAATATATTTTGGGCAAGTGTGTGACACGAGATAGAGAGCAATAGCTCTTATTTCTCTCACAAGAAAAATACATCAACAAAGTACTTGATCATTTTTCTATGGCTAATGCTAAGCCTCTTGGTGTACCTTTTCCACCTTATCTTAAGCTTAGCAAGGTAGATTGCCCAAAAGATGATAAGGTAGCCAGCTGTACGAAGGGTGTTCCTTATGCTTTAGCTTGTGACTCACTCATGTATGCTATGGTTGCCACTAGACCTAACATTGCTTATGCTGTGGAAGCTGTAAGTAGATTTATGTCAAATCCTGTTAAAGCACATTGGGAAGCAATGAAATGTGTATTACGGTACCTTAAGGGCACACAAAGAAAATGTATTTGTTGTGGCAAGGGTATGTTAAGTCTGCAAGGGTATTGTGATGAAGACATGGTAGGTGACTTGGATACTCTCAAGTCTACTAGTGGGTACATCTTTACCTTGACTGGTGGGGCGATTTCTTGGTGCTCTAGATTGCAAAAAATAGTAGCACTCTCTACCACTGAGGCTGAATCTATTTAAGCCACTAAAGCTCCAAAAGAAGCAGTTTGGCTTGGTCGTTTGGTCAAGGATTTTGGGCTCCCCACCAAAACACCTGTACTTGGATGTGATGGTCAGAGTGCTGTATGCTTGGCTAATAATGCCATGTTTCATGCACGTACCAAACATATTGATATTCGGTACCATTTTATTAGGCAGGTTCTAGATGATGGTCTAGTCACCCTGACTAAGATCAAATCATGGGATAACTCTACAGACGTTCTCACTAAAAGTCTTGCAAAGGCTCAACATGAGCATTGCATTAGACTTGTGGGAGTTGGTCAAAGGTTCACTTAGGACCTTTAAGTGTGAGGATGTTGGGTGTAAAGGCCCTTTACGCTCTCCTATGTATATATTACTTCACACGTGAACTCACCCTAGCGGGTGCAAGTGTACCGTATATTAAGTAGAAATACATTCTTTTATTCTTTGTGTATACCACAGTGGTACACACCTATCTCTTGACTCTCACAATTTCACATGAAAACTACTTGTGCATGTGATCATGGTTATGGTAATAAAGGTGAGGGGGTTTGAATGCGAAAGGATGATGGACATTGAATTGCATATTCAAGTATCAAGGATGAACTTAAGACAATGTGTTGAGGGCCTAACAATGAATAAATGGGAGAGGGTTTTGTCAGTATGTCGCAGACAAACAAACAGACAAGAAAACAAAGCGTGATAAACGAAATGGATGGGAATTTGTTGTTGTTTGATCGTCGTCTGTGATTTTTTGCGCAGGGGAATGTTCTCTTTCTGAATTGAGATCTCTCTGAATTGAGAGAGAGAGAGAGAGAGAGAGAGAGAGAGAGAGAGTCTCAGTCTAGTTTGCGATACTTTCATCGAATCAGGGCCCTTGCCAAGGCGCTTCTCCTGCTTCAATGTGGGTAAGCTCGCTGCATTTCTCTCAAAAATCAAAGAAGTCCCCTCCATTCTCAGTGATTCTCATAACTGCAATAGGTTCTGCTGTCCTAGCGGCGTATCTTTATCAGTTCCGCATATCTGTGAGGGCCTGCTATCCCTCCCCCTCCCCCCCCCTTCCCCTTCCCCTTCCCCTTCCCCGCCCCCTCCGCTCCCTTCCTCTTCCATAGCCTTCGTTGGGAGACCCCTTCTCCAGGTTTCGGTACTCTCTCTTGTGAATGAAAAATCTAGGGTTAGCTGTTTGTAGTGCCTCTCCCTTTTGTAAATATGATCAATTTCTGTTGGGATTGTTAGTGAATGTCCAATGCTTCCAATTCAGACTACAGACATGCTGAAGTTTCATTAAAGGTCTTCCTTCCTGCTATGGTGATTTATGCTAGTATCGTGATGAATATTTAGCGCTTAAATTGGGGTAAGAATCAGTTGATGTTTTCTCTTTGGATACAAAATTTGGCCTTTCTCTGCAACTGTCCCTGGATCAGGGAGAAAGCAAGCAATTTTCATGCTTGTGAAAAAGAAAGTTATCACGCTCAAACATGTCTTCTATGGTCAAGCTAGCCTGAGCTATCTTAACCCATTTTCATGTTTTTTCTTGGGGGTGGGATGGCAGGCTTCCATTCTGTACCTTGATATCCCTTGTTTGTGATTCTTTTGTAAAAGGATATATTGAACCTATCACGGTTATGGGATTACAAAGCAGCTCCACAGCATTACAAATGGTAGTGGGGAGTGAGTGCTTTTGACAACCAACATGCATTTTCACTCACTTCCAGCTATTCATGATCCACCTTGGACGAATAACTGTAAGAACTTGCCATCATCTGCAAATGCGGTCTCTCTTGCACGCATCAGTTTTGTACCTTTTCCTGAACTTGGAAGCGAGAGCCCTTCAAATGCCTCAAGCAATTCTCGTGTTTTGGAGCAGTTTTCTCTGGAGTCAGATACCTGTGTTCCTTCATTTTTATCTAACAAAAATCCCTCTACTTTGACATATGATCTGCAAGTGGGCTTTGCAGCATTTTCAGGGACAGCAGTTGAGTCCTGTAAAAGATTGTTTTCACATGGCTTCACGTCGTTCATGTCCCTGTGGGCTAGCTCTCTACATGCAAAACAGGATTTTTCACCTGGAAGTAATGACAGCATCATCAATGGTTTTTCACTGGGTGAAGGACTGCTCTATTCAAAGCAGCAAAGGCAATGCTACAACACAAACCTGTTGTGCTCTGTTGGGTTATCAGGAAGGGAGATCAGGGGCGTGGAAAAGATGGATTTGTCACACGCTGAGGCGAGTTTAGTCTCTGACAAGGTCAATGTTGAGGGCAGCTCAATGGATGCTCCATTGTTAAGCACCACTGAAGTGCCCACTGAGCAGGGAAAGTCAGAAAAAAGGGTTAAAAAAGCTAATTTGAAAAATCCTGTCATCAATACAGCAAAGCATCTATTAGCAGGAGCTATATCTGCAATTGTGTCAAGGTCTTGTCTCAATTCTTCCAAGTCAATTTATTGTAAATCTGGTTTTGCTAGGAAAACATGTATTTTCCTTTTCTTGGTATTTTCAAATAGAATGTTGTGCCGCAAGCTTTCGAATCAAATATGGCACCCATTTTCTTGAGCTTCTACAGCTTTAAAAAAATGATCTGCTTGAGAAACTTCAACATGGGGTGCCCTTTTTGTTTTATTGTGGAAATTACTTGTATTTATTTGCCAGTTAGGGTGTGATGTCCTATCTCTAAGTAATTGCAGTGACTTATGCTGATTATTAACTTGTCATCTTATTTCTGCAGGACCTTTGTAGCTCCACTTGAGCGACTGAAATTAGAGTACATGGTCCGTGGTGCTCAGCATAATGTACTGGAAATAATACATGTCATTGTAGTGACTGAAGGAGTTGGGGGTTTCTGGAAAGGAAATACTGTAAATCTGTTGCGGACGGCACCATTCAAAGCTGTCAATTTTTTTTGCTATGATATTTACAGGAAACAATTATTGGAAATAACAGGAAGAGAGAAGGCTACAAACTTTGAAAGGTTTATTGCTGGAGCTTTTTCTGGCATTTCTGCTACATTGCTTTGCTTTCCAATGGATACAGTAAGTATCTTTTCAAGTCATTTTGGATATTACCATTGTTTCTGTTGTGAACGATTCAGTGCTCTCTAATTAGCCACTAGATTGTGGAGACCAATGTTAATTTTTGTTTCTTATGTGGGTTTGAGTTTTAGAACGTCAATATGGGTGTGCAGGTGGTACAAAATATGACTTCGTATTTTGAGAATCATGTTTTAACGAGATTGTTGAGACCAATGCTAGTTTTTGTTTTGTGGGTAGGTTTGAGTTTAAGTATGTCAATGCGAGTATGCAGATGGTACAAAATATGATAGGTGTTTTTTGAGAATCATGTTTATATTCAAGCATAAATGAGTTATGCTTACATAGTATGTTGGATTTTCATGTAGTAGGTGATTTCTTTTCTTCAATCTTTTGTTTTCTCATGTCTCCAATTACTCTCTCTTGTTAAATGTTCTTATTCCTTTTTGAGATACCTATGCATATGTGGATGTTTTGGATTCTATGCAGATTAAGGGATGAGATTGTTGAGCTAAAAATGCATTACAAACTGATTAAGCTCTTTAAAACAGCCCCAAATTATGCAAATTACCAAAACTTTCATTTAATGGTGTGTGGTCCTAGAGAGTTTTTGTGTTCCATAAGCAAAACCCTAATTTGGAAGGATCCTTCTGCATCTATAAATAGACAGGTTGCCCACTATTCAGCCCATCCTCGTCTTGTAGGCTTTGGCCATCAGTCCTCTTCCACTATATCTGTCCAGCCTCTAGTGATTGTTGCTAAGTGGTCTACAACTAACGCCTAGTCTCCCATTGCTGTCGGTGATGAGCTGCCATCATTTTCAAGCAGTTACATTGCTGTCTTCATTAGTTCCAACTTGAGAGACTATTTTGGTTTTCAACTTGCAGCCCTTCCATTTTCAACATCGGCCTAATTTGTGTTTGCATCTATAGTAGGTCGTTTTTGTGTTTTCAACAATTTTCTTGATCAGTCTCTACTTTCACTGGTAGTTCTTGCACTTGGGATCTGTCTGTGATGGATGACACACATTGACACCTCCCTTGTCCCGCTCCCACAAGAGCCATTGGTTGTTGGACAATTCTGTCCTTGAGTATTTTGTACATTCTCTCATTCATTTAGAGCATAGACTCATTCACTTTAGAGTTCTTTTTCTTCTCTATTTATGTTTATATTTTTGCATTTTGTGTTTTGTGTTTAGGATTTGTGTTTATTGCGTTATTGTCTGAGTTATTTGTGTTCTAGTTGTGTTGGTAAATTCTATGTTTTCTTTGTGCAAAGCCTAGCATATGGTATTAGAGCTGGTGTTGTGAAGCAATACCCTAATACAGAAACACAAATAACACTGTACGACAAAGCATAGATTGATAGAAGAACATAGTTAGGGTTAGGGTAACTTAGAGACAATGAATATAGAGAGAGAATGAAATGATCTGGCTATTGAATATACAATGCTCATGCAGCAAACACACTATATAGTGAATGAATACTATACCTCAAACTCCTGTATCTCAAGGATCAGGGCAAGGGTAATGAGCTAGAGAGTGTTGTACTTTGAACGGATCCCAAATCGTAGCAAGGCAGGCTCTGGATATCGAAAACTAGCAAACGTAGCCAAGGAAGGCTGAATTTGATGGAAATGGCAGTCCATGAGAGAGAAAGACTAAAAACGCAGGTGAGGAGAGAGAAATACTAAAAACGCAAGAAAAACCAGCAGTAGCAGTCAGCATACTGAAATCAGCTCCGAACAGTGTGTGGTAGGTTGGAAATAGCTGCCAGACTGTTGTAGACAACAATGGCCAACTTGGACTGCGATGTCCTCTGCGTCTAGGGTGTGGACAGCATATCTATTTATAGAAAGTTTGGGCCCTTCCAAGAGGGTTTGTGCTTATGGGATACAAACACTCTCTAGGAACGCATTTCTTTTTAAATAAAAAAGGTTTTTTTCTTAATTAAGCACGTTTTGGGATTGTTTAAGCAAAGCTAATGTATTTTTAGCTCAACACCCTCTCCCAGGCTCAAGAACGGTGCCACGAGGGGGCTAGCTACATCTTGTTGTACATTGATGACTTACTCATCACAGGTTCAGATTCTGCTGCCATCGTGAAAATCAAGATAATGCTTAGTGTTACATTTAAGATTCCATGGTTGAGGCCAAGTATAGGGCTCTCTTCGATGGCACCACCGAGGCCATCTATTTGAGGAGCTTACTAGTGGTGCTTCACTTCCCGTGTGACTCTCCCATCATTGTCTATTGTGATAACCAGAGTGCCATTGCTCTTGTGGGCTATCCGATCATCACACCACGGATGCCGCATGTGGGAGTCCACTTTTACTTTTCTAGAGAGCAGGTCGAGCTAGGCACTATTCACCTGGAGTTTGTGCCTTCATCGGATAATTTTGCAAACATTTTGACCAAAGCAGTCAACCAGTTGATTCTTCAGTATCTTTTACCTAGGATTGGCTTGGGTATATCCTTCCCTACTTTAAATTGGTGGGGAGAAGATGCTTCTCTCTTGCTTTTCCTTCTAATTTGAGAGGGGGCGGCTTTTTCTCTTGATAGTGACAATGATAATGCTTACAGTTTTTAGACATTCATTCATTCATTTATTCTTTTATATTGTATTTATGGACATTTGTAACGTCATCCGCATTGTTAGGATGACACGATTGTAAAAGGACACTTGAGCAAGTAGACAATTCTCGTGCGAGGGCACTATCTAAGTGGTACCGTTGCATTGCATTTTGCATAAGCATGACATCTTGCATCTCCTTTTGCATTACCCCATGTATTGGCATTTTATTTATGTAAATATGCATTTGTGTGCATTTATATTTTTCGGTCTTTTGGAGTGGTAGACTCTAGATCCACCATTCGTGGCATTGCACATGGCAGTCTCCAAGGAAATTCTCCCTAGCTTGCTTGCTTGCTGTGCTTATTTTGCTTGCTTCATATATTTGCTATATTTGTGTCACCCACAATTTAGCCATTTTTTTTCTTCATCGAGACCTAGTAATGGTAGAGATAGTTTGCTTGTTTTTGTGAAGGTCTTGGATCTGACCATCGCTTATCACTCTTCTGTTTGAGACATGGATACTCAATAGGATGAAAATTGGTTTACAATCCTCGCTTAATCTTACATCTATCCAAACTACAAAGCCCTTTAAAAAAAAAGGGTTCATTGTTGATTGCATCCGCCTTTGCAGGACTTGGTAGGCCATTGGGCAGTTGACGTGCATCCTTTGTCTGATGCTCTAGTCTCTTTGGGGTGATCACTTGGGCTCCCTTGGTAAGATAACCATCGCCTTTGTAGTCTTAGTAGACCACTGGGCAGTCAACGCGTACCCTTTGTTTGATGCTTTGGCTGCTTTGGGGTGGAATGCTTTGGGGTAGAAGATAAAGGAAAAAAAAAGGGCTTGGTTGGCCTATTTCTCGTGGCATTGTTATTGGGTTTGAGAGGGGGCGTTGAGCTAAAAATGCATTAGCTTCACTTGAACAGCCCCAAAACATGCTTAATCAAGTAAGAAACCTTGTTTATTTAAAAAGAAATGTGTTCTTAGAGAGTGTCTGTATCTCATAAGCACAAACCCACTTGGGAGGGACCAAACTTTCTATAAAATAGGTATGCTATCCTCCATTCAGTCTCAATCTTGTTTTTACAGATTTCAGGTATTTCAGCTTATTGCCCACACCTCAGACGCGGAGGACATCGCGATCCAAGCTAGACATTGTTGTCTACGACAGTCTGGTGCATGTTTCCAGCCTACCACCATTGTTCAGAGGTGATTTCAGCATGTTGATTGCTGTTGCTGGTTTTTCATGCGTTTTGTCTTTCTCTCTCTTGCAGCCTTCGTTTACTATTTTCGCTCTCCTGCGCTAGTGTTTTTAGTCTTTCTCTCTCCTCACCTGCATTTTTAGTTTCTCTCTCTCTCTCTCTCTCTCTCTCTCTCTCTCTCTCTCTCTCTCTCTCTCTCGGACTGCCGTTTGTATCAGATTTAACCTTTCTTGAATAGCCGTGCATAATGCAATAGCTGATACTTAAATTCATAGAATGTGGGTAAATTGGACAAAGAAACCACTTGCTGCACAAAATTTAAGTATTTACGCGGCAACTTGTTAAGAAACAATGTGACTTGATCGTTAGAGAACTTAGGCGTGCCTGTAGTGGAGAATTCTGCAAGGAGACGCTGATACTCAGCCATAGCAGCTAGAAACGTCAGAAACATTTAGAAACGAAACATTAGAAATGTGTTTCGTAAGTTTCTTTAAAGAGGGGGTAAAATAAGAAACACGGGTTTTTTTATATAAGGATTTCTAATAGTTTTGACCAGGGAAAGAGGTTCTAAACCTCTGAAACCAGCCTTCCTTCTTGGAATGGGTGGTGATAACCTAATTTAAGAGTTAATTACAGCAATAAATAAATGCACATAAAATGAAATACACACTTTACCATAACATTCTTGGATAGTAGACACCCTGTTGGCCCCAAAATTGGCGTCCCTTGCGGTATTTCTTTAGCTTTCATTCAATTGGAAGGAGTACAACTCGAGATTCTTCAATCTCCTCTTGCTAACCAATTGCTCTTGCTGTCATAAATGACCAGCAAGCCTTTTGGGTCATTTGCCCCTTGATTCACCCAGGACTTCTTTTCCAATTTGACCCTTGGCTAGCCAAATGCTGCCCCAAATCAATTTGGGATGGACTGGTTTCTGAAATCCCTTGATAATCTTCAATTATCAGCTGCTGATTTCAGTCCCTTGAGCCTTCAATCTCTGGCACGGATCCCAAGGTGGCTGCTAAACCTTAATTTCTGCTGTAAAGTAGGGTTTACTGCAGAAATTACAGATCAGCCCACCAAAAATGATTGAGATCTCCTCCGAATGGCTAAGAATTGTTGAGAATGGCTAAGCATAGGCTGAAGGAGATGAGAGAATGCTGTAGAGAGAGAAAATTCTGAGATTTGTCGCAAAGAATTGATCAAAATCAGCTGCTGCCCTACTGTACCAGCCCTAAACGGATGCACCAACAACAATAGGAGCATCAGAGATTGTGATCTTCAGGAGAAAGTGCATCAACAGCAATTGCCAGCTTCCCAAGGTCAAGAATATGCAATCTCCATCACCAAAATGGTCTCCAATGGCTGGGAATTGGCCCCAAAAGCTGGCAGCAACAGTCCAACACCTCTTTCCAACAGCTCCAAAATGAAAAAACGAGATTTCGCTCTCCCTTCAGCCCTATTTAGCCTTTTCCCCACTTGCATGGGAAAGTTTTGCCAAGTGGCAGCTTTCTTAATCCATTTTCAGCAATTTCCAGCAATTTAATTGATTTTCAGAATTAATTAATTTTGAAAATTAATTCAGCTCTTAATCCATGTCTTGAAAATTGACCTTGCCCATCCAAAAATTAATTGGCTAGGCCATTTGCAACCCAAAGTGGTCTTATGCATTAATTGACCCTTGGACAAGCATTAATCCATTAATTAATGCCTAGTACCTAGTGTCACCATTGACACTTAATGGTCAATTAATGGTCCTAGGGGCAAATTGATACCAAAATTCACCTAGAATCTAAGAAGTGTAACTTGTCACAACTTTATGTGCGTCTTTTAATTGCACATTTGATTAATCCTTTAATCAAATGTCAATTAAACATAAGAAAATTATAAAATTTTCACATCCTTGTGACAATCTCTATGGAACTCTCTCTTAAACAAAGAATGACCGATTGAGCTTGAGTGATAATAGAGTCAATTGAGAATAATGTGTTACATATCCATGATCCATTATTGATTTGTCACTTATGTCAAAGTTAGTCTTTGGACAAGCTATACTATGGTTTAGAACTCAAACATTATGATTCATATATATCATACAAAGAAAATTGAAATAAATATGTAAATAGCCTATCGACTATATGGATTGAGTCAAGTTGCAACATCATGATTCTCATTTCAAAACAAAGTGACAAAATGCCAAAATCGAGAATGAATCATAATATACCATAAATAACTCATAAATGAGACTAAAGTCGTATAATAATCAACTCTTAAGACAAGAATAGATACTAAATTGCAAAAGTTTAATAATTAAACAAAATCACAAAAAAATCACAAAAAAATCACTCTCTTATCTAAAATCTTGAGCCCTCACGAGTCATTACACATCATCATCATCATCATGTTTAACATTGCCCAATTGTTTTTGTTAAAAAAACTATGTTTTGGATTTTAACTCACAAAAAAACCCCCCACGTTTTTAACTCTAAAAAACGTTTCTTACTTTAAGAAACGTTTCGTAAGTTTCAATCTAAAAGAAATGTGTTTCTTAGCTGCTATGTACTCAGCCAACTTAACTTTCAAGTCATCTCGGTCAGAGATTTTGAAGTTCTGAAGCTCATTGTCAAGATTTATTCGATGTGTCCTATCTCGAGCCGCATAGTGATCAGTTAAGTGTGCCCATTGCTCTGATACTAAGTCAAAATGCTGAAGTTGAGAATGAAACTCATGTAATAAGCCTTGTATCAACTCGATATTAGTGGAGACATTCCTAGCCTTCCATGAGCGGACGACCTCATATGGAACAAGTGCGGGATCGGGTTGGGGTTCCAATCCTTGCACAAGATCCCATAGGTTCTGTGAGTCAATGACATGTCTCATCAAGTTCGACCAAGTTGCAAAGTTTGACACATTAAAAAAAGTATTGTCATTGAATGCATGCTTGGCAGAAGAGGAGATAGAACCATGAGGTGTCGGAAATGCGAGGTAAGATGGATGTGGAGAATAAAATGATGGTGGTGGTGGTGGAGGTGTTTGATAAGGAGAGGGAAGAGGTGGACAGGCAGAAATAGACTGTGAGTGTCCAGTGTGTTGGGATAAAGGGCCTTTTTCACCTCGGTGTATATTGCACGCACATTATTCAGTTGTACATGTGAATGCACCCTTATATCCCCTAAGTATAAATACATTTTATTCTTTGTGTACCAACATGTTGTTGGTACATTCAAATCTAATCGTACTCTCTCTCTCTCTCTACGTCACTCTCATGTTGGTGGTACATTCAAATCTAATCGTACTCTCTCTCTCTCTCTCTACGTCACTCTCACTTGAACTGTTGCTCACCCCTCCAGCTGAGCTCCAACAACTGGTATCAGAGCACAGATTGTGTGCGCTTCATGAGATCATTGACTAATAGGCGACGGTCAGCTTGCGAACAAGTCAAGCTCACGAACAAGTCAAGCTTACGATGTCCACAGGTAGACGTACAGCTGCTGTGTGTGTGATGTGCAGTGGATTGGGTTGTGTGGTGATGGGCAGTAGCAGGCGTGAGGCAGCAGGCGTGTGGCGACTAGCAGGTGTCGTGACTGGTTGGGTAGGCGTGACGCTGCAGACCAGCAATGACGGGGCAATGGGCGCCAACATGACCAGCAGTCACGACTTGCAAGGCACGCGGGCACCAGATGCAACACGCTAGCGACTAAGCACCAGCGTGACCAGCATGGGGTGGGCAAGCGATATGATGCTGACATGTCACAAACTCAGATGGTGGGTCAACGGACCCCTTTCCTGTTTCGTTTTTTTAAAATAGAAATCATTTTTTTAAAGACTGAAATTTCTGAATGTCTCTCATTCCTTTCCATTGACGCGGGTTCGTGCGTGAAAGCACAATTGTTAATTCTATGCGAATTCGAGCCCAAAAATTTGGGGTCTTTTCTTAGATTTAACCCCTTCTATGCTTGGCAGCGGCATTCAGGTCAGAAATTGCAGACATTGTGAGTGTTGACCTCAATCAAATTGGGGATTTTGCCAAATTTGTCGGAATTTCTCTCTTTTGAGTAAAATTTCCTGACATTGGACCCCGAAAAACTGGGGCTTTTTATGCATTGGTAGAATTTTGCTCAGTTGGGCCAGATTGGCTGACATTTATGCCCTATTGGACCTGAAATTTTGGGGCTTTGTGCAGAATTTGGTAAATTTTTGCAGTTTTTACTCGTGTGGTGGCTGGTTCATGTACAAACAGCAGAGATTTATTACTGTTTGAGAAAGAGCAAGTGTATTTGCTGGTTCAGCTATAGTGATGGGTTAGGCACGAAGATCGAGACAGTCAGTCTTTACGCGCAGCGAGAGACAGAGAGAGTGGGTGAGAGCAAAGCAAAGAGTGTGCACGTTTTTAGGTACAATGATGAGTGTGTATCTTTAGGTTTTTAGATAGATATATATGTGTAAGTATAAGTGCTAAGGGTGTCTTCACACCCGAGCACATTTAAAGGCACGAGGCCTTTATTCCCAACAACCTCCCACCTAAAGGCAATGTGCCTTAAGAGGAGAAAAGAATCAGCTAAGTCTAGGTATATACAAAGCTGAAATACATATATCTATCCAACTCCCATCATTTGTCGGCAATGAGTAAACCGTTCTGGTGGAAGACCCTTCGTGAGAAGGTCTGCAGGATTATCATCTGTATGCACTTTGACAAGCTCAATGCTCTTGCTGTCAAGTACATCTCTAATGAAGTGATACTTCACCTGTATGTGCTTTGTCTTTGCATAAAAGACAGGATTCCGTGCTAGCATGATAGCACTCTGACTATCGCAATGGAGATCAGGTAACTTTGTGATGCCAAGCTCTCCTACCAAACGTGAAAGCTATAAAGCCTCCTTGCATGCCTCAGTGGCAACCACATACTCTACCTCTGTAGTAGACAATGCAACACACTTTTGTAGCCTGGAGATCCAAGAGATTGCTCCTCCTGTGAAAGTAAACACATACTCAGAAGTGGACTTCCTGCAATCTGCATGATTAGCATAGTTTGCATCCGTAAAGCCAACAACAGATGCCTTCTGCTTCCCAAAGCAGATGCATAACTCCTTTGTGCCTTTGAGGTATCTCATAATATCTTTCACTGCATCCCAATGCTTCTTGCCAAGGGTTTCCATGTATCTGTTAACCACTCCCACTGCAAAGGCAATGTCAGGACATGCAGCAACCATAGCATACATCAAATTGCCAACAGCTGAAGCATATGGTATCTTGGCCATTTCAGCCTTCTCATCATCAGATGTAGGGCTGTCCTCTGCACCGAGTTTCACATATGGAGGCAATGGAACCCCCCCAATTGGTTTTTCCCCCTCCATATTGAAATGCTACAAAACCTTGGAGATATACTCCTGTTGACATAGATAGAGTAATCCTTTCGACCTATCTTTGAGTATTCGCATGCCAAGAATGTGATTTGCATCACCAAGATCTTTCATGTCAAAGCTGCCATGAAGACTTTGCTTTAGTGAGTTCAAGGCATGAGTATCCCTGTCAACAATCAACATGTCATCTACATACAAGACCAAGATAATCAGGCTGCCATTTGTTGCCTTCTTGGTGTACAAGCAGTGATCCACTTGACTTCTATGGAAACCTTGAGATTGCATAAATGTATCAAACTTGTGATACCATTCTCTTGGTGCTTGTTTCAGCCCATACAAACTCCTTTTGAGTTTACATACCATCTTTTCTTTCCCTTTTTCCACAAACCCTTCAGGCTATTGCATATATATGTCTTCATGTAGATCACCATGTAAAAGCGCAGTTTTTACATCCATCTGTATGAGCTCCATATCTTCACCTACAACCAAGCCCAAAATGGTTCTCAATGTAGTCATCTTGACTATAGGAGAGAAAATCTCATCAAAGTCAATTCCATGTTCCTGCTTGTACCCCTTTGCAACCAATCTTGCTTTGTACTTTGGTGAGGAACTAGAAGTGACCTTCATCTTGTACACCCATTTACATGGATGTGTTTTCCGCCGTTTAGGCAACTGCACCAAGTCCCAAGTGCCATTTTTCTCAAGAGATTCCATTTCTGACAAGACAACATGGCGTTATACCATTTCTTGTTGTCGTGTCTGTCCATTGCTTCCTTAAAGCAAGACGGTTCACCATAGTCTGTTAACATGACACAATCAGGCACATTGTTTCCACCAGGAACAAATCTGTCAGGTTGTCTAGTAGCCCTAGACGATCTCCTAACCCAATGAACATTGTTTGCTGGCTGTTCCTGCAAATTTCCATTTTCAGCATGCTGTCCTGGCATTTGAGCCTGAAAATCAGCATTAACTCCTTGCTGTCTTGGCTGTTCCTGCACATGTAGTGGCTCATTATCATTGGCAATAGCTGGCTGATCATTTCCGGCATCATTTTCTGCATTTACAGGTTCATTTACAGCATGTATTTGCTGCTGTACAGCGGGCACATTTTGCTGTCCAAAAGGTATTTCTTCTCGGAATACAACCCTACGGACTTCCTCAATCTTTTCAGGCTGTTTATGCATGTGATCTTCCCGGAAGATAATATCATTGCTGCGTACTATTTTCCTTTTCTTGGGATTTCACAATCTATGTCCCATTTCACCCTCGTCACCATATCCTAGGAAAATGCATTTACAAGACTTTGGCTCAAGTTTGCTGCGTTTTTCTTTATGAATGTGCACAAAAGCCTCGCAGCCAAACACTTTCAGATGAGCATATGAAGGTGGCTTGCTCGACCACACTTCTTGGGGAACTCCCCTCCCCAAAGACCTGTTTGGTGACCGATTAATTAAGTGAACGACTGTCATAATAGCCTCTGCCCAAAAACCATGGGTTAATGCAACATGAGACAACATTGTATGGACCTTATCCTGTATGGTCTGATTCATACGCTTTGCAACTCCATTTTGGGGTGGATTATGAGAGGTAGTGAGCTCCCTCTTTATCCCTTTGCTGTCACAAACTTGAAAAGCCTTGGACATATATTCCCCACCATTGTCAGAGTGAAGACACTTTAGTGTCTTATCTGTTTGATTTTCAGCCAATGCCAAGAAATTTTTAAGCTTGTCAAGCACTTCATCCTTGCTATGAATAGGATAAACCCATACCTTTCGTGTAGCATCATCGACAAAGGTGACAAAATATTTCTTTCCCCCTAAAGATAATCCTGGCATCTGACATACATCCAAATGTATTAACTCTAGAGAAGAAGATTTCAAAGAAAACCACTTTTTCTGAGACGTTTGTACATGTTTGCCATAAATACAATGATCACAATGCTCAAAATCAGCATAATGAAGACAAGGCAAGTAACCCAAACGAGAAAGCACTTTCATTCTTGTTTGACTCATGTGTCCCAACCGGCCATGCCACAAAGAAACGCTTGGTTGTTCGGTCACGGCAACAACATGGTCACGCACGCTAGATACATGAAGTGGATACAAAGTATCACTCTTGCAACCTCTAGCAATAACCCTAGATCCCTTACAGATCTTTCATTTTCCATCACCAAAGGTGGTATGAAAACCATCATCATCTAGCTGCCTTGTGCTAATCAAGCTCTTCTTGAGCTAAGGTACATGCCGTACATGATGAAGTGTGAAGACAAAGCCATGCTGAAACTGCAACTGCACACTGCCAATACCTACAATGTCACATGCACAGCTGTCCCTGAGATGGACAACACCGTGTCGGCCCCCTGTATAGGCGGAGAACCACTCACGACGAGGGGTGATATGAAAGGAAGCACCTGAATCAAGAATCTAGGTATGCATGTCATCATTTGTATCTGCAAGTAAAACATGTGCACCAAAGTGTGAAGAGACAAAGAGTACGTCACTCCCACTATCACTGTCATGAGTTATACATTCACCTCTTCAATTTTGACACTGCTCTTCTTAGACTAACTGTCTTTCTTCTCTTCCTTGCTATCATCTATTTTCTTGCCCTTTGCTTTGTCTTTCTTCCATTTGTAGCAGTCACGTATAAAGTGACCCTTCTTGCCACAATGATGGCATTTAGCATCTTTGCCGCGTGATTTACTGCGTCCCTTGCTATCATATTTGCCTTTCTGCTGTAATCTGCCCCTAGTATGCAAAGCACTGGAAGACTTACTGGATGCATTGTTTTGCTGATTCATTTCTTCCATGAGTAGAGTCCTCTCTACATCAACATACAAAAGGATCACATTTGAATTGCTCATAGCAGTCCTGAATGTATCCCAACTCTCTGGAAGAGTGCAAAGTAGGAACGTAGCCTTAGATTCTTCATCAATCAAGAACTTCAAGGCAACTAGTTGGCTGAAAATGGAGTTAAACTCACTCAAGTGAGTACACATTGCTGTATCCTCTTTCATACGCAAATCCATAAGCTTTTTCAGCCAATACACTTTGCTTGTATCACTCTTCTGTTCATACAGTTCTTCCAGTGGAGTCCATATAGCATATGCAAAATCCAAACCTTCAATGTTAAGCAGCAATGCATCAGAAATCGATAGCTCGATGGTGGTTGAGCGTGCAAGCTCATTTAACTCATCCTAATCTTCGTGTTTCATGTCCGTGGGCTTTGCCCCTTTGGTTTTAATCAGCTTTGCCTGCTTCTTTTGCAATAGGATATTGTAGCACTGCTTTTGCCAAACTGCAAAGTTATGTGCTCCTTCAAGCTTCTTTATGTGTATGAGATTACTGCTGTCACTGATGCCACTGCTGCCAGCCATGATTTTCAGCCCAAATGTGACCAAAAAATCAGCAAATGCAGGCCCAAACTGTCACCCAAGTGACCAAGGTACAAACAAGTACCAACCAGCAATAGATGACCACTTAGAAGCACAGATTTCAGATCTGTAATTAAATTTTCAGAGGCACCAAACCATGTGCTACAGCATTTCACAACTGATTACAGCTGTTTCAAGGACATATGTATCACATTACATGAGAAATCCCAAATTTTAGCAGCAATTTCTGTTGTACATGTACCCACGGGCATAAAATTTGACACGAATGGTCAAAAGCCCCAAAATTTTTGTGCTCAAAGCATCAACCACACATCTGCATTTTCTCTGCCATGCATAGAACATGCCAATTTTGCCAAAATAGAGCAATTTCAGCAAAACCCCCAAATTTTACTTAGTGTTGATGTCCAAATTGCATGGAATTTAACCTGCATGTACATATATTGACCAAATGCTGTATAGATTTTGCCCAAACTGCAAAAGCCCCAAATTGCATGGGGTCCAATGTGCATCAATGTCAAGAAATTGGGTAAATTTCAGCCCGATTCGTGTATCTACATGAAAAGCCCCAAATGTCGGGGACAAAATGCCAGAAATTTCTGCAATTTTTGAGATAAATGATCCTGCTCTGCATCACAAACCCCAATTTCGAGAAAAGCCCCAAATTTTTGGGCCAAAATATGCACAAATCTGAATTCTCTGCTTATGTGCGTGAACCCTCGTCAGGCCAAGGGACAATTCAAGAAGAATTTTGAAGGAAAAAAAAATAATTTGTGATCCCGTTGACTTGCTAGTCACATCACGTGACCTGGATCCCCGCATTGTCAGACTTGCGTCACTTGGAAAACCCCTGTCGACTGTCGCAATAACTGATTTCGCTGGCGTTGCTTGGTCATGGCTAACCTGTACAGCGTATGTCGTTAGCTTGCCTGCCCGTCGACTTGACCTTCGTTAGTCCTGTTGTCTCCTCCTCAACTCGCCCTGATTGTCGCACGCCATGAATGCTGGTTTCCTAGTCTCCGCTGGTTTTCAGCGTAACGCCGGTTCCTTGGTCGCTGGACCCCGTTGCCCAGTTGCCACACTGGTCACCCTCTGCGCACGTGGTCTTTTGCCTTGGCCTGACACACAGGTCGTCAAGAACTCCTGTTGTCTGCTGGTCTTGTTAGATCTCGAGAAGCGCACAGAACCTAATGGCTTTGATACCAGTTTGTAGTGACGGGTTAGGCACGAAGATCGAGATAGTCAGTCTTTATGTGCAGCGAGAGAGAAAGAGAGAGTGGGTGAGAGCAAAGCCTCTGAGTGTGCACGTTTTTAGGTACAATGACGAGTGTGTACCTTCAGGTTTTTAGATAGATATATATGTGTAAGTACAAGTGCTGAGGGTGTGTTCACACCTGAGCACATTTAAAGGCACAAGGCCTTTATTCCCAACATCAGCCTGTGCTTCTACAGTCTAGGGCATTTACTCTTGTGTTCATGATAAAATGGCTGCAACTTCTTCTAATTCAGACATCAAGAGTTTGATGGAAATCAAACGGTTTGGTGGTCATGGTTTTGACCTTTCGAAAGACCGTATGTAGGGCATATTATTCCTAAAGGATTGTGAGGATGCTTTGCAGGAAGATAAACCCGCACAAATGTTTGATGCAGATTGGGCGAGAGTCAACAAAAAGGCTGTGGCTTACATTAAGTTGGGTATCACTGATGACATTTTGACAGACATTAAGGGTTTAGATATAGGTTATGGAAATTGGGAGAAGCTGAAAACTACCCATGAGATCACCACACCTGTGCATTTAATGCGCAAGTTGGTGAATATGCGATTGGATGAGTCAAAGCCTACAATTGAGCACTTGAGTGCATTTACTGGCATTTTAAATCAGCTCAGGGATGCAAATTTGGATTTTGATGATAAGTTGAGGGCGATCTTTTTGATCATGACATTGCCTGATTCTTGGAAGACCTTGGTGGTTTTTGAAACCAGCCTTTCTTATTGGAATGGGTGGTGATAACCTGATTTAAGAGTTAATTACAGCAATAAATAAATGCACATAAAATGAAATACACACTTTACCATAACATTCTTGGACAGTAGACTCTCTGTTGGCCCCAAAACTGACGCCCCTTGCGGTATTTCTTTAGCTTTCATTCAATTGGAAGGAGTACAACTTGAGATTCTTCAATCTCCTCTTGCTAACCAATTGCTCTTGCTGTCATAAATGACCAGCAAGCCTTTTGGGTCATTTGCCCCTTGATTCACCCAGGACTTCTTTTCCAATTTGACCCTTGGCTGGCCGAATGCTGCCCCAAATCAATTTGGGATGGGCTGGCTCTTGAAATCCCTTGATAATCTTCAATTATCAGCTACTGATTTCAGTCCCTTGAGCCTTCAATCTATGGCACGGATCCCAAGGTGGCTGCTAAACCCTAATTTCTGCTGTAAATTAGGGTTTACTGCAGAAATTATAGATCAGCCCACCAAAAATGGTTGAGATCTCCTCTGAATGGCTAAGAATTGCTAACCCTAATTTCTGCTGTAAATTAGGGTTTACTGCAGAAATTACAGATCAGCCCACCAAAAATGGCTGAGATCTCCTCCAAATGTCTAAGAATTGCTGAGCATAGGCTGAAGGAGATGAGAGAATGCCGTAGAGAGAAAATTCTGAGATTTGTTGCGAAGAACTGATCAAAATGAGTTGCTGCCCTGCTGTACCAGCCCTTAACGGATGCATCAACAACAATAGGAGCATCAAAGATTGTGATCTTCAGGAGAAAGTGCATCAGCAGCAATTGCCAGCTTCCCAAGGTCAAGAATATGCAATCTCCATTACCAAAATGGTCTCCAATGGTTGGGAAATGGCCCCAAAAGCTGGCAGCATCAGTCCAACACCTCTTCCCAACCGCTCCAAAATGAAAAAAGCCTTTCCCCCACTTGCACGTGAAAGTTTTGCCAAGTGGCAGCTTTCTTAATCCATTTTCAGCAATTTCCAGCAATTTAATTAATTTTCAGAATTAATTAATTCTGAAAATTAATTCAGCCCTTAATCCATGCCCAGAAAATTGACCTTGCCCATCCAAAAATTAATTGGCTAGGCCATTTGCAACCCAAAGTGGTCCCATGCATTAATTGACCCTTGGACATGCATTAATCCATTAATTAATGCTTAGTCCCTAGTGTCACCACTGACACTTAATGGTCAATAATGGTCCTAGGGGCAAACTAATACCATAGTTCACTTAGAATCTAACAAGTGTAACTTGTTACAACTTTTGCCTTCGACACCTATCTTTTTCATAGGGTCCTTCGGCCTTTAATTGTGAAAAAGTAGCTTGCATCCCACATGTGCAACACATGTGCATCTTTTGATTGCACATTTGATTAATCCTTTAATCAAATGTCAATTAAACATAAGCAAAACATCAAATTTTCACATCCTTGTGACAGTTTCTCTCAGTAATAACCCCAATCTCTCATATGATGGGGTGAGGGGCTCAATCTTGAATGAAGAAATTAGATGTATGTCTAGTGGAGAAGGCAGCAACTCAGCTTATAATGTAAGAGGCAGGGCTGAAAAGAAAAATGCAAATGTTGGATAGTGAAACAGAAGCAAGGGCAAAGGATAGGAAAAGAGTGACATTACTTGCTATCACTGTGGTCGGAAGGGCCACAAGAAGCCTGATTATAGGTATTACAAGAAGGAACAAGAGAGAAAGAAGAATGCGGGAGACAAAAGACAGATGTATTTGAGGCAGCCAAAGGCAAGGAAAAGGCCAATGTGGCCTCCAGTGTAGTCATAGAGGAGCTTTTGGATATAGATGATGTATTATGTGCAGTTGATTATGATGCCCTTGTATATGTCACATGCAAGATATGCAGGTTACCAAGGCTGATGTGATTGATGTACTTTTGTCAGTTGATGATGGTGTCACTCAGACTTGGATTGTAGACGTTGGTGTCTCTTTCCATGTAACTCCTTGCTTGGAGTGTTTTGCTATGCTCAATGCAAGCAGTTATGGAAAGGTATATCTTGGAAATAACCTTGCTTGCAACATTGATGGGATTGGCTCGATACCTAAAGGAGACACAAAGAAAGTGTATTTGCTATGGGCAGGGTGCACTTAGTTTGCAGGGTTATTGTGATGTAAACATGGCAGGTGACTTGGACACTCGTAGGTCCACTAGCGGGTATGTCTTTACATTTGTTGGTGGGGCCGTTTCTTGGTGTTCCAGATTGCAGAACATTGTAGCATTGAGTACTAGTGAAGCTGAATACATATCAGCTACTGAAGCTGAATACATATCAGCTACTGAAGCTTCTAAGAAAGCTATATGGTTGAGCAGACTTGTAAAGGATCTTGGCATGTCTATGGGTACTGCAGTATTCGGATGTGATAGCTAGAGTGCTGTGTATCAAGCTAAGAATGCCATGTATCATTCACGCACAAAGCATATAGATGTGCGATATCACTTTATCAAACAGATTCTGGAAGATGGTCTAATCACATTGACCAAAATTAAAACATAGGACAACCCTGTAGATGTTTTCACTAAAAGTCTATTAGCATGAGCATTGCGTACGACTAGTGGGAGTTGGTTAGCGGTTCGCATCGGAGCTTTACATGGGAGGTTGTTGGGATAAAGACCCTTTTTCACCTCCATGTATAATACTCACACATTATTCAGTTGTACATGTAAATGCACCCCTTAAGTATAAATACATTTTATTCTTTGTGTACCAACATATTGTTGGTACACTCAAATCTAATCGTACTCTCTCTCTCTTTCTCTCATTTTCTCTCCGTCACTCACTTCTCGAACTGCTACTCACCCCTCCAGTTGAGCTCCAACGCAATGAGTGCCGATTGATGCGGAGGCACTGGAACATCATACATGAATGTTCCCATAAGGCACCGGTGGAGGTGGAGGCATTGGGACATGAAGCCCTGTCCAAATGTTAGCTGGGACACATCATAATGACTAGAGAGTCCACTAGGTAATGCCATGGAGGCAAATTGTGGCACCAACTGATCCACACTTGGGAGAGACTGGGGGGAATATCTAGGCTGCAATGATCTCGAAAGTGTGTGAGGAAAAAATGGAACACTACCTAGCTGAGGAAGAGATGAGGTCCTAATGGCTGTGCCTAAGTTTGAAGAACCTCTCGGTGTGGTGAATGAAAACACATATGATTCTACATGAGAGGCAACATGCAGTGCACTTAATAGAGGCTAAAAGGATGTGGCAGCGGAATAAGAGGGTGGGATGGAACGGAGATTAGATGGATTTGTGATAGATGTAGATGTGGGAAATAATGTGGGTTGCTTTTGTCCATTAAATGTATTAAATTGAAATAATGATGATGAAGATACACCTACTTCATTTTGACCTTTGAAGGGTAAAATTGTTTGAGGGAAAAGTAGAGGAAGGAATACTTATAGTTTCTTGTTTCAATAGCTTACCTAGTCTTGAGTTCATAAAGAAATATGTCTTCCTCGTTACTCATAAACCAGAAATTGTTTTGTGTACGTCCTTCATTATGAAAATCATCCTTGCCAATAGGAGAAGGGGAATCATCATTAATAGAATTTGAAATGGTAGATATACCTGGCTCCAGAGAGAATAAGTATGAAGGTAATGGAGTGTACTCTATGCCAGTTTCCACTTGCGGATAGCCAATCCTGAGTGAAGATTCCACCCTTCCTTCATGGTTAGTAGATCGGCGCACCGAATCTAAAGGGTGAAATTCAGACTTACCTTCTATTTGTTGCTGGGCTTTATACATCAAAATGAGATGGTACTCAGCTCTGTAGTGATCTCATAAGGTCGTGGAACTCGATGATAGTCCAATGTCTGGTGGCCATGTGTTGGAAGCTTGTGAAGCAAGTTGTGAGGCTCACTCCGACTCATTCTTTAATGGATTTAGCTCGGATGTAAGAAGTCGTGTGGAAGTAGTGCTCGAAGTCATCTACTCGTGTTGTTTCTGCTTCTTGTGTAGAGCTTTTAGATCAAGGCCTAGGTTTCTCTTAGAGAACTCAGCTTTGATACCATGTTAAGAAATAGCCTAACATAGAGACATAAATAACACTTTGCGACAAAGCACAGACTAATAGATGACTGCTGAATATACAATGCTCTTGTCGCAAACACACTATGTAGTGAATGAATGCTGTACCTCGAACTCTTGTATCTCAAGGATCAGGCAGGGATAATGAGCTAGAGAGAGTGTTGTACTTTGAACGGATTCCGAATCGTAGCAAGGCAGCCTCCAGATGTCGAACACCAGCAAACGTAGCCAAGGAAGGTTGAATCTGATGCAGAGAGAGAGACTAAAACGCAGGCAGCAAGAGAGACAAAAAACGCAGGAAAAACCACCAACAACAGTCACCATACTGAAATCAGCTTTGAACATTGCATGGTAGGCTAGAAACAGGCGCCAAATTGTTGTAGACAGCAATGGCCAGCTTGGACTGCGATGTCCTTTGCGTCCGAGGTGTGGGCAGCCAGCTGAAATACTTGAAATCTGCAAAAACGAGATCAAGGCTGAATGGAGGGCAGCATACCTATTTATAGAAAGTTTGGGCCCTCCCAAGTGGGTTTGTGCTCATGGGATACAGACACTCTCTAGGAATCCAATTAGGGCATAGTGGAAAGTTCAAACTCTTCACAATCAAGCCTAGTGGCAAGTTCAAACTCTTCACAATCAAGCCTAGTGGCAGGTTCCTACATCCATTTTTGTGAGGGTCTGATTTTGTCTATATTGCTCATGTAGTTATGTAGGAACTGATTGTAAGTCACCATGGAGATCTAGACCGGTACTGGTATGGTCTTGAAGAAAACTCTATGTTCAGAGATGTTCCACAAGGTAATCCTTCATTGTTTGTTTCATTTGAGTGTGAGTTTGGTGCTTCTTGTTCACCTTCATATTTCCCATGCTTCCCTCCCACCTTTACTCTACATTTCGATTCCTCTTCTTTCAATGTAGATCCTTACTTTAGACCTATAATAGATTATCTAGTCTTAGCGCACATTGTCTTTGATGCATATCAAGGTTTTTGGCCATTACTAGACACTTAGAAGTACATCACTATGCACCTTGGTACATCGTTAGCACTAGACACTCAAAAGTATACCACTATGCAGTGCTTCTTGATCTCCATGATTGGATTTTCAATAAGTGTAAGGTTCTTAACAAAATGCACAACTTGAGAGAGAGAGAGAGAGAGAGAGAGAGAGAGAGAGAGAGAGGATGTGGCTTTGGCAGATAGATCTCATTCGGCACTCTGACTTGCTCCCTCGGGAAGACTTACTTCCCTGGCATATGGCAATTTCCTCTGTGTCTTTGCCATGACTTGTGTATCTCTGTCCGCGTTTTGTACTGACAGTTTACACACGGTGGCTTAGAGCCATCGTGTATCTTGTAATCATGTAAACTTGTACCTTTTTTTCGTAATTAATACAATTACCTTTTATGAAAAAAAAAAGAGAGAGAGGATGTATAAGAGATGCTACTGGGCTATGAAATGAAATTGCACTATCACCGATTGTGGTGGAAGAGTGCTCCCTTGTGCCCTACAGAGTTGGTATGATGAGCTGCTATATCACAATGCAGATTGGTGAGTGACAAGGGATCTTTCCTAGAACATATTGCAGCATGTGATTGCAACAAATAGAATGGAGGATTCCAACATGAGTTGGGTTATGGTGTACATTTAGAGGACAGTTGAACCGATGGAGGGGGGAGCTTGGGATAGTGTTGCAAATGTCAGCAGAGTACATATCCTGGGTGCTGGGACCTGTCAAAGTGCATTTCATTTCTATGTTAGGTGCGGTAAGTGTTGGCTGAGTGGTAATTTGGGCCACATTAAATGCTGGCCAACTAGTCATTGTTGTACTTATTTTTGCCTATTTATAGGCAGTCTCTCCTTCACTGTCATTATCACTCAGATATGAGCACATTGCTTCTTTGGAGAGAGGGAAACTGCTGCACTCTGCTGGTTGTCCTCAGCCTGTGCCATTATACACTGTCTTGAGCCTTGGTATATGGATTCCATTTCCCTGAATCTATTCTCTCAAAGTTCTTTGTGTTCTTGATCTATCAGCACCGTCTCTTTGCTTCTGTTGCTCCACACTTTTCTGACAGCAGTTCCTCATTTCATCATGCAATTGAAGGATAAATTTATGAAAATAGTGAATGCATTAGGGTTTATCGGCACGTGCTGCACGTTCATAAAAAACCTTGAACCATTGCCCTACTTTGAAGCAGAAACCCTAACCCGAACTTGTAGTTAGAGTCAAGACAAAGTGTAATGCGATGTATTAAATGTGTATATGTGATGCTCTATGATGTGTTAGATAAAGAGGCAATGATGATGAGCCACTATATCTTATTTGAAGCTTGGAGTGTGGGACACTGGCTACTAAAACAAATTGATATGGTGGCGTGTGTCTTTGTGGCTATAGGCAATGATGTCCTTTTTGTGAGTCCCTTTTGAATTGTTTGCTACCCCTTTCCATAGATAAATTTTATCCAATTGTGTACAGTTTGAACTTATTTTGACACAGTTTGCTCTGTCCAGCCAGTGATTATTTGTGAAATTCTTGGGAGATTGCCCCACATTGAGGACATTGAGAACTCCCACTCTATATTTTCTCGTTTTGAAAGGCTGTTATCCAAGACAAAACAACTGCGGGCTGCTGCTGAGTGGCACAGGCCAGAGAGTGAGCCAACATGCTTTGCTGATTCAACATAGTCAGGTGGAAACCCTGGACTAAGAGTTGGAACTGTTGGTGAAGCCCTTGTAAACTGATACTCAGTGTGCATGCATGCATGCACACACCATGTGAGCACACGTTTTTGTGTGCCTGCATGTTAATATCAGGCTATGGTTAAAAATTTGTTGTTGGTTGCAAATGTATGTGATGCAGTAGTCATGACTAATTTGTGTGTATTGAGAATGCTAAGGGATGATAACCTTGTCGCATGGTTCAGGGTTCTTACATTGTCCTTTCTTCCAGATCAGAACAAGATTAGTTGCTCCAGGTGGAGAGAATCTGGGTGGAGTCATTGGTTGCTTCCAATATATGCTCCGCAATGAAGGCTTTCTTTCCTTGTACAAAGGTTTATTACCATCAGTCATCAGTATGGCCCCCTCTGGAGCAGTTTTTTATGGAGTTTATGATATCTTAAAGACATCATATCTTCAGTCCAGTGAAGGTCAGGAAGATCTGAGGAGGAGAATTCAGTTGGAGAGAGTGAAACGGAAAAGCGAGGGGACAGTACTGGTTGATCTGAAGGATGAAGCTGAGAACCTCGGTCAGCTAGAACTTGGTCCAATAAGAACTCTGGTGTATGGAGCAATAGCAGGGATCTGTGCAGAGACTGTTACATATCCTTTTGAAGTTGTTCGGCGCCAACTTCAAATGCAACATGCTGCCTCAAAGTTGGGAGCATTGGCAATTTGTCGGAACTTAGTACAAAAGGGAGGTGTAGGGGCATTGTACTCAGGCCTGCTCCCAAGCTCTTTACAGGTACTATACATGAATTATGATCAAACCATCACTCTTTTTGGTTGGAAAGTGCAATTAGCATTTGCTCCCTTTTCCTATATTTTTAGGAGATGCTCTTTGTATTTCTCTCTGCATTGCTAGTACTAAACAAGTGCGGTTATTAATGCAGGTGTTACCTTCTGCAGCACTCAGTTATTTTGTTTATGAATGCATGAAAATAATAATGAGAGTTTCCTGAGCAAGGATAGCTGTTATCTAACAGGGGATGCTCTTGCCTGGGTAATATTCTCGAGTCTGGGAGGGTTGCGATTTTGTAACATGCACCCTTATCAAATTCAGCCACAATTGATTGCACATACATGTTTCTACTTACAGAATAAGCCCTTTTGTGCGAGTGACATACAGAATTCACAAAAATGGAACAGCAGGCTGATCTGTTTTTATATCCCATTTTGGCTCATGGAATGTAATAAGCAATTGTGCATGCTTGAAAAGGTGCTGACAATTTCAAATTGCTGTTTCCTATTATTTATGGGCTGCACCATTGTGGCTTTCAGCTATATCAGTAAATTAGTTCATCTGGTTGGAAGTTGTCATTGTGGTGGCATCTCCAACTTTCTTAATACTATTCTAAACTATTCATACGGGTTTGTGTTCTAATCTGTTAAGCGTGTATAAGCAGTCTAGGTGCATTTAGTGTTATGCAGTTGTGCTTTGTTGTGTTAACAGTGTACAAGCAATCCATATGTTTTCAGTTGCGGCCTGCAAATTCACAAGAGCCCTTTATAATTGCAAGCTATGGGGACATTACGTTTGGGATAGTCCTAATGCAATTGACGAGAATGGGCCCTCTAAACCATTCTCAAGCAAATCCTCCTGGGCAGAAATCATCAAATAGGCAGCTATTGTTGCAGCCTCTGATAAGGCTGATAAGGAGGAGGGCTGGCTGGGTGAGGAGCTAGGAGGACGAGATCTTCATCCTGGAGAGGACGTGGATTAGACCACCAGAAGTTAAGATTTTTGGAATAAAGCCATAATTCGTAAGGGCAAAGCAGATGCTTTGATGCATCTCAATATAATGTCTTTGGACTAACTGGATCAAGAGTACCCTGGAATGGATACTAAAATACACATGCTGTCGAGTTATGATGGGGCTTAATTATATAAAGGAAAGAACCATGGGTGCCTTTGTTGTTCAAATCAATTCTGACAGGTTAGACAAACAGGATGGTATTTTGGTCAACACTTGGTTTAATTTTCACGACATTGGATAACACTGATAGTTAGATAAATATAATGGCGCAGGAGCAAATAAACCTTGCCGTATTTGATGTCCATGGGCTCAATGGCAAGGTTAAGAGGAACCTCTCTTGGAAATGGGTTTTTCTGCACGTGTTGGATGGGATCCAGGAGCACAAATGTCATCATAGGAGTGGTTCAGCTTTCTCTTAAAGAGATTATACTTTGCTTAGTGGGGGGAGAAAGGGGTTCAGAGTCTAGTTGCATTACTATTATCAGGAGCTGCAGAAATCTCATACTTGAATTTTAACTCTTCGGATGATAGACTTTTAATAGTCTGCAGTGACTGGGGTGGTGACTCTTTGGATATTACTAATAGTTATGGTTACAATGATTCCAGGATGAGGAAGAGGTTGTGGCTTACTCTTGGTAACTTTAGTTCTGAGAAAGGCATGTTGGAATGAGACTTCACAATCCTCTAGGATGATGCCGATGCTTCCTCAGTGGCATCTAAGCTGCAAGGAGAATTTGTGGCATGCGAATGGGTCTCTCTCCAATTGGGCTCGGTGGGTAGGTATACATCTAAATGAAGCATTTCTCACCCTCAATGAACTTAGCCATCGAGGGATTGGGCCAGGCTTGGTTGATGATACGAGTGATGGTATTTGGCTCCTACTTGCGGTTACTTCCAAACATGACTTTGATTTGATAGTCTTCCTTTAAATTATTCTTCTGTACACTTATCTCTAAGCTTCTTTGAGCTGTGAAAGATGGAGGGGCAACATAAGTTTTTGGTGTCAAAGGCTAGACGTTTTAAGCAAACTGAATTCAATTAGATGGCTGAAGTCACAATTGAAGCTTGTAAGGAAGAAATATCCAACGAGGTGGAGGATGATTGGTCATGGTTTTTGGGCATACGTCACCAACGCATTAAGTTGCTAGGAGAGAGTGAAAAAGAAGTGAATTGAAGGGATCTTCAAATAGCTAGTTGGGAACGTGGATCGAAGGGAAGAATAATGTTGAGGGCTCGTATTTTCAAGTACTACAGATTCCCAATAGGAATTGGGGTTAATGAATTTGCAAAACCAAAACGGGTCTTTAAGAGTAGCAGGAAGAAAATTGATTGGTGAGTTCTATTGCTTGGTTGTTGCATGTCAAACTCTTAAGATTTTGAAGCTCATTGTTTTTCCCACCACAAGGTTTTACTTATCATTGATATGTTGGAATGGGGGTCAACAAAGATCTTCGAATCTTATGCTAGGGAAATTTCCTTGGGGATCAACAAAAATCTTCGAATCCTATGCTGGGGAAATTTCCTAGGGGAAACAAGACTACGCTAGGCATGTAGTGCTTGTTGCATTGAAGTGTCTAAAAAAGGAATGGAGTATGGGTGCTTACAACAATGAAGTCTTCATGGTTGGTAGAACAAATGTTGGCCACATTTATCAACTCGTCATGAAGGGTATTAGCCACCAAAGCATGCGTTTTCAAAACACACTTCACTCATGTGTTCAGTGTTGAAATATATTAACAAGAAAGACTTGCTACATTCGTTTGAGACGAGAAGGTGCAATCTCACTGACCTTGTGGAGTCAATGACAATGCAAAGAACCTTGACAATGCTTGGACCTTGTATTGACAAAGCTTTCCTCTCTAGCAGCTCACCAAGCTATTTTCTTGTGATTTTTTTTTCCAAATATAGAACCTCTTACCTAACAAGAACAGAAACTGCATTGTCCCTAATCTCCTTGAAACTCATCATTAATCTCTCACATATGGAATCTTTTCTTTCGAGAATGTTATAATCCATAATAGTCACTTTATTGGTGTATGTACATAGTCACTTTCGAGAATGCATCCTTCTCAGACATAACACTCCTTAGCAAAAGTTGATTTCAAGCTTACAATTTGTACTCAAGACAATCACAAATTAAAGTAACAAACAAGCGATATTATTTCAAAAGGGGAAAGCTAGTACAAACCTAAAACATCACCTTGAAGACCTCTAACATGAGCATATAGAATCAACTTGCAAAGTGGTATGTTCACTTCTAGTGGAGCACTATCATATCGTTGTCTTGCCCCTCCTCTTGTGCCCCATACTTAGTATGTTGACTTTCAACTTTATATCCTTGATTATGCATATAATCATGTTGTAAGAATGCCTCCACCACACTTACTTGATTAATTGCTTCATTAGATAAAGCTATTGTCTTCCCTCTTTCGAATGCATGTTTATTTTGCCTTTGTAGGTGGGTTGTTAGTACAACAAAACTATTGTGATTGAAAGAAAAGTAATGAGCTTGAGAGGATGTTGGGCTCCTCTTTTTGAACATCCAACAAATTGATGACATATTAGTAATGCAAAGTACTTGTAGAAAGAACAAGCACAAAACACACTACTTTTTCAACTACATATGTATGTTATAATATTATCACCACAAAAATCAAGTTGCAATTCTTTTTACTTGACTGCGAGATCAATAAGAAAACTATTACAATGCACGCACACACACACACACACACACACACACACACACTCTCTCTCTCTCAACCATATAGACACTCTCTTTCCGCTTTCTCTCTCCTCATCCCTTTTTCTCTCACTTGGGCTAATCTACTCCTATCTCTCTCCCTAACACTTACCCTCTCTCGTCTCTCCCTATCTTTGTCTCTCTCTTTCCCACTCATCCCCCCCCCCCCCCACAAACCATATAGACTCTCTCTTTCCCCTTTCTCTCTCCTCATCCCTTTTCCTCTCACTTGGGCTAATCTACTTCTATCTCTCTCCGTAATACTTACCCTCTCTCTCGTCTCTCCCTATCTTTGTCTCTCTCTTTCCCACTTTCCCCCTCATCTCCCCTTTCTCTCTCCTCATCCCTTTTCCTCTCACTTGGGCTAATCTACTCCTATCTCTCTCCCTAACACTTACCCTCTCTCTTGTCTCTCCCTATCTTTGTCTCTCTCTTTCCCACTTTCCCACTCATCCCCCCAACCAACCATATAGACTCTCTCTTTCCCCTTTCTCTCTCCTCATCCCTTTTCCTCTCACTTGGGCTAATCTACTCCTATCTCCCTTTCTCCCTCCTCATCCCTTTTCCTCTCACTTGGGCTAATCTACTCCTATCTCTCTCCCTAACACTTACTCTCTCTCTCGTCTCTCCCTATCTTTGTCTCTCTCTTTCCCACTTTCCCTCTCATCTCCCCTTTCTCTCTCCTCATCCCTTTTCCTCTCACTTGGGCTAATCTACTCATATCTCTCTCCCTAACACTTACCCTCTCATCTCTCCTTATCTTTGTCTCTCTCTTTCCCACTTCCCCCCCCCCCCCCCCCCCCCCCCCCAACACACACACACACACACACACACACACACACACACACACGCACACACACACACAATTTTGGGTGGGATTCTCAAGAGTTGTCAACTCTCTCTTGATACCATGGCTTGCACAAAAGTCTATAAAGGCATGAGAGGTGTACTCACTACCATTACTAGTTTGTAAGCACTTACGTTTTTGCCTAATTGATTTTTTGCAGATGCCAATAATGTTTGAAATGCATCTAGCACATCACTCTTCTTATGAAGAGGGTAAGCGTGAACCTCATAGTGACACATCATCTATGAAAGTGGAGAGTAATGTGCACATCACTCTTCTTTGAAGAGGGAAAGCCCCAACCTTCCTAGTAACATCATCTATGAAGAGTAATGTGCACATCACTCTTCTTGTGAAGAGGGCAAGCCCCAACCTTCCTAGTAACATCATCTATGAAAGTGACAAAATATAAAGCTCCTAATAATGAAACTGTGGGTATTGGCCCATACAAATCACTATGAACGAAATCAAGATGTTCTGATTTTCTACTAAGACTACCTCTCTTATGCCATATTTAGTTTGCTTTCCAAAGAGGCAATACTCAACAAAAACCAAGATTAGAGGCATTGACACACAAGATAGTTCAAAAGTCACAAAGCTTTCATTCTAGTGATTAACATGTGCTTCAAATGGTGATGCCATAAAGAAATAGATGACTGTTCAGTGATAACTACAACATGATCTTTAACTCTAGAAACATACAAAGTATCAGATTTAGGCCCTTTGACTGCAATAAGAGATTCCTTGCAAATCTTCCACACATGATCATCAAAGATCACATTGTAACCATAATCATCAAGTTGTCTTGCAGTAAGTAGACTATTCAAGTCTAGAACATGCCGCACATACCATAGGACAAAAGAATATCCACTTTAGCAGTAACAAGTGTATATCCTTATTGCCAACAATGATGCATGCATCCAAGTTAGACATATCCTCTCTTTCCAGCATCATAAGTAGTGAACCACTCTCTATATGGAGTAACATGAAATGATGCTCCATAATCAGAAAGCCAATTCTGAGACATACCATTATCCATGGCAACCAATAATGCATTACCTAAAGAGGATATATACAAGACATCACCATCATCATTTTGCTTATTCCCTGCCAAATAAGCTTCAAAACAAAACCTTAATCACCTCAAATGGTTAGATAATCCATCTATAACAAGCAAATTTTGAGGAGTTGTCCAAAAGTGATATCCTGATCAAAATCATTTATTTTGTATAAAATAGAGAACTAAAAGCTACTTATATTAAACTCTACACAAAATTGTACCTCTCGTCATGCTTTTTGTTTTGAGCTATAAAGCACCTCAAATTGATATCAAATGCAAAAGTTATGGCCAAAATACTAAAGTGCAGTCAAATTGCCATAATTATCCACGACATTTGCAAGATGTTCTCTCCTCACTCAAAATGGATAGAATGGTTCCCATAGTGAACACTTGAAAATTATCCTCACTTTCTTCTCTGCTGCATATACATTTGAGAGGGGAAAAGTGGAAGAGAATGTTGATTTCTCTTCTCTTGGAAAGCTTCAATGCTGGTCAATCTCTCTAAGTACTCGAAAACTAGCCACCAAGGGTTGCCCAAATACTGCTAAGCAGGGCAATGAAATAGCTCCTTAAGCCAAAACACCTATTTGATTAAGATGTAGAGCTTGGTAATGAGAATAGTACCTCTTTCAAGATGTAGATAGCAAGCATGAATTTTTCAAGAAAAGCTTGAATCCTCGATCTCATAATAAAGCTTCACTCCTTGAGCTCCCCACTCTAAGCATAAGCTCTCATGAACCCACTTTGATAACAACTGAGAGGTAAACAATGGTGGGGTGCAAGGTAGAAGCTGTGAACTACAGTAGGGTTGAGGAAGAGAAGCCCCTAAGAGAGTTTAGTGGGTACAATCAATACTAATGATGCCATTTTTCTTTGTTATCTTCACTTATATATGAGTGTATAGTGTGTATTTATACAAGAGGTGCTAGCCCAGATATTGACCATTGGCATTTACCCTAACAGTCTCTCTCCCTCTTGTTAGAAAACACGGATCTAGAGCATGGCAGAAGCTATGGAGGATGGAAGATGAATATACAACTCATGATGACATAGACTTAAATAGACTAACTGTTACACAAGTGAATTAGGTTCTAAGATAGATTAACTTGGACTCATAAACACATTCTTGTGTAAGATGAATAATGACATTGGTAGTGACTCAAACTGATAGTTCCATTACCTTGTTTATGAGTGTCAATGAAGTACATGCCTTTATAGCTTTTGGATAGTACCACTCTTCTCATTGTGCATATGGGATTCTGAACATCTCTTCCTGGTGCATACATTATTTTTCTATCTTCTAGCCTCTTCAAGGCATACATCTAGTCTCTATGGGCCAGCATCATTTGCCATTCTCAACACCCTCCCTCCCTCCCTCCCTCCCTCTCTCTCTCTCTCTCTCTCTCTCTCTCTCTCTCTCTCTCTCTCTCTCTCTCTCTCTCTCTCTCTCTCTCTCTCTCTCTCTCTCTCTCTGCCTCTCTGCCTATCTCTCTCTCTTCTATCCCTCTAATTATATCTATCCCTATACATGACACCTACAAAACTCCTCTAGGGAGGCCGCACTGATGTGGCCTCCCTATGCAATTTTGCTATTGCATCTTTATATAACATTTGTCATATAAGGTAAAATAGAGCTTGATTTTCAATCCTTAAATTCCTATTTGAATTTTAAATCTTGGTAGACATCTTTCCTAATGTCCAAAGGGACACATTTCATTGTGAAATCCTATTAGTGGAACATAATGGAAGCATAATGCAAATGAGACATCTTGCAGACATGCAAGTGCGAGTGCATTCAATAATGTTGCATTTAGAGGCATTCATCTATGAAAAATAATAAATTACAACAAGAAGACCAACAAGTATTAATGCTTAGTAATAGGACATCCATACAATGTTTTCCAAAACAATGCTAGAATAGACATTCTTACTTTTGTGTGCCTTTTGGATTGAATCAGCCATACAATATTGTATACTTAGAAACATGTGTTTGATAATGTAACTGATTCTTTGTGAGATAAGCACAAAGGCATAAGAGATTCCTATGAACTAATGCAACTGTCAATGCATCCATGAGTGCTATGAAAACCTCTTCTAGGGAGGCTACATTGGTGAATGATTTTTGACCAATGCATTTGACAAAAATATCACATCTATGCATGATTTTGACCAACACTTTTGTGTATGATTTTGACTAGTACTTTTTTTGCCTCTCCCAGATTGAATTAGAACATACAATATTATTTTCCTTTTGGATTGACTTAGACCATACAATACTATATATACATGAAAACTTGCATTGCATAATGTGATTAGTTCTCAATGAGACAAGCACAAAGACATAAGCGATTCCTTTGAAGTGATATAACCAAATATACATACGTCAAGACCTTTAGGGAGGCCATAGTGGCATGGCCTCCTTGCGCATGATTTTGATAAATGCTCCCATTGAGATCATATTTGCTATTAGATGGGTAGATAGAGTAGCAAAAACATGAGTAAAACTTTCAATAGTCAAAAAGTGTACCCCATTTGGATGCAATTTGGCCATCAACTCAAGGCCATAGTGAATCTTTGCAATATCAAATCTTTTTAATGCAAAATTTGCCTAGGAAGGTTGACTAGCATGGCCTCCTTATAGATGGTTTGGTGTACAGGAGTAGCATCCACATGAGTCACAAGGATGGTTTGGTGAATGGAAATTCTAGTAGAGGCTACCACAAATTTTGGCTAGAGGCACATGAAGGCCATGACAAAAAAAAAACATTTCTCGGCCAAGGAGGCCACATGCCTTGTGCAGGTTTTTTTTCTTCTAACCTTAATATACGTGAGATATATCTAAAGCTCTATAGTAAGCATGGGGAAGGAGAAGGCCCAACTCAAGCATGCATAGGATGGAATAAGGTCTGAGGTTTGCAACACATTCTAGATCATGCTCCATAGCATTGGAGAGAGAGAGAGAGAGAGAGAGAGAGAGAGAGAGAGAGAGAGAGAGAGAGAGAGAGAGAGAGAGAGAGAGAGAGAGAGAGAGAGAGAGAGAGAGAGAGAGAGAGAGAGAGAGAGAGAGAGAGAGAGAGAGAGAGAGAGAGAGAGAGAGAGAGGATTTGACCAACACAAAGAGAAAGAGAGAGTGAGTGAAAATGAGAGTAAGAAAGAGAGAAAGAGGGGACTTACTGTAGAAAGATATTAACTGCCCAATACATATCCTTCTTTATACAATGACATAATATGCAATATCCACTTAGGAGAATCATGTCAAATCTTGGATTGCTAAGAAATTACTACTATTTTTGAATTTTGTTAAGAACAAGAATTTATGGAATTTGACACAATTGAGTGATAAAAAACGATTTGTTTTTTATTCTTGAGAATAGGAGAGGATACGGCTCAAGAGATCATTATCTATGGGCATTTGAAGCAGAAAAAGTTGGTGCTACTCTCTCAAGATAGATTGGTTCCAATAAAGCTTTCTATCCTTAGGAGTAGTTTCAACCTTTAACAAATTTCTTTCTCTTTAATGCCACCTGGTTTGGATTAGGATTGCATGAAATTGGAATCCTTGGGTGTTCTTGGAGGGGAATATGGATACCTTCTTGACTAAGATTTATATCACTTCTACAAGGTGGATATCAATGTTGCAAGTGGTTCACAAGGGGGGTGGAGAAAAAAGAAGATATTAATGCTTGTTCCATTGAAGGCTTCATCGGTATCTTTGACTTATCAAATGCTTGCCGATTAATAGTAGCTTGCGTGCTATGTTTTAAAGCATTATGGTTTTCAAATAAGAGAAAGAACTATCAAAGCAATATGATGGTTACATTGCCTTTGAGCTTCTCAATCCTAACAATAGACAAATCATGTATGGAACTAAGCCACAAAATGATTGCCATTGATGGATAGAGTATGTAACTTCTCACTATGATCTTTTCAAGGGTGATGTTTGATTCAAATGCTCAAGATATTGAAGATGTGTTAACATAGACGGTTATGCAAGAGTGCACTACTAGAATAAAACCTAGTTGTTGATGGAAGGTTAAACGAGCATGCCAAGTTGGTATGATTGTTCAAGTGTACGGTACAATATTGTATATGGGCAATGAATTGAGTGTGTTTCCACATGCCCTACTATTACTTACTTTTACATTCCTAAAGATCATGCTAGTGTATTCATCTTGGGAGTCATAAGCATCCTTATGAGGAGGGTAAAAATAGGTTGCATGTTGGAAGAGTGGAGGAGAGGGTGATCTCTAAATCTAAAAACAATGCTTTCACTCTACAACAAAGTAGGTGGAAACATCTATTGTAAGGGATATGATTTTTGAGATACGAGGAGGGCAAACTCGAGCAAATGGTATCATGATTGACAAGGGAAAGCTAATAGAGCTTTTGGAATACGCCACATCAATGTCCAATAATAAGAGAATGGGGAACTATTTGGGCTATGCCAAGTAGGCACAAATCATTGCCTCCAAAGGCTTAACGACTCAGGACCCTGAACTAGGTTAGTCATTGATGTGCTTGGTTGGGCCTCAACTTTCCCCTTCTCTGGTGTGTCCTCATGGGACGTAGCTACACCCTGCTGGACAGCCTTGCTAGGTTGATTGGTCAGATGCCCCATCTCCTTGGCCACATCTTTGAGAGGTTTGTCCTCAAGCCTAAGCTTTAGGTGCTTTGAAAGTGCTGGAGTTGTCAAGGATGCTAGTTGCAGCACCTCCTCCCTAGGTGAACTGCTAAGGATACGTTCCGCAAGGGGCGTTGTCATGGCCAAGGGCTGTGACTGCTGCGATCCCTGATTGGAAGTAGTAGCGGCTAGTCCAGTGGGCTAGCTACTCTTGGTGGATTGTGGTGTCAAGTCCCTAGGGCGATCAGAAGTGGTCATGTCTTTTGTTGCCCTTTGAGCATTCACCTGTGTAGATCGAGCATGAGTTGATCTAGTCACATTAGGTTGCACAAGCATATCCTTGGGCTGAGAGCTACGGATGGTGCCATGTCCCACCTCTTGGACATTTGGAATCTTAGATGGAGATAGAGATTGGGATTGAGCAGCCGCCCTCGACGACTGCTGTTGTACTTCCTGTGTCCGTTTGGGAAAAGAGGGTGTAGGAGATCTAGGACTCTTATGTGAACTTGGCACTGGCTGAATGATTTGCTCGAGGCTATTAGACGATTGTGAACTTGGCACTGGCTAAATGATTTGCTCGAGGCTATTAGACGATTGTGCCACATGCTTTATTAAGCAATCCGCCTTCTCACGAGCAGCGTTGTGCCTCTGGTGCTCATTATCCTCTTGGGGAATCAAGGGCTCCTTGGGCACTGGTGGCTTTTGTGTATCCTCAATGATTACATCAAATGTCTGCTTGTCAAGCACGCTAGGCTGAGGATCTACCCTCCGATTAGTTCCGTTTGGTTTCTTGATTTCGACCATGAGGGGCTCAGTCACTCCAATGTTTTTGACTCGAGACTTGGTTTTTCGTTTAGATCTCCTCCTACGCTTCTTTGCTCTTGATACGATCTGGCCTTCAGTCGCGACAAAGGAGGTTTAGCAGGGGGTTTTGGTACCCAAATCCATCAATTACCTGCGTAATACCCTTGAGCACATAGCAACGCTTTGGATATCCATCGTGGCGTTGTGTTGACCCTCCCTTGATGCCTTTGTGTATAAGGCTTGGGCTTCTTTTGTGGTCTTCTACGATATTTGTAAGTCCAAAGCCCATCCTTGGCATTGTCTCTTGACCTTCTTGTTTCAGGCATGGCCTCATTCACTGGTTCTCGTTGTTCAACTTGTGCTTGTATCAACTCTTCCAACAAGTCCTTGCTCTTGTTTGTAGACTTGACTGTTATGTCAGCACCTTCCTTGCCTTTCCCTCGAGGTTTGATGAGGTCACCCTTGCTAAAGGTTATGACTATCGTCACTCCCGGTAGTGTCAGGTGTATCCTCTGTGCTACATAGTCGGCCTCACACTTAGTCGCTCTTTTGAAGGGTCTTCCTAGGAGGGTTTCCTTCCCGCAATTAGCACTATTTGGAGGAACATGAAATAGGATAGGCAAGCTTTCAGTTTCAATTGTCGCAAGGATTTTGCATTTCCCTATGAGTACTTGTGGGTGTCCCCCGTAAGAGCTAAGAGTTGAATTAGTCAGTGTGAGCTCTGGTTGGCCTAGTAGGGTCCATGCTTCATAGTTCAAGATATTAAAATCTGCTCCTTCATCAATCAGAGCATCGATAGTGTGCTCTCTTTTTGCAGTTAGTTTGACCCTAAGATAAGCAGACATTACTATGTCTTCATCTTTCGGGTCCTGACTTGTAAATTTAAGCCTTTTGACAAATGCCCTTGGGTCCCCAACTGCATGACCAGGTGTGGATTCTCCACTAATGTCTTGGATCGTCTGTGCAATGCTATTCAAGAAGCATCTATTGTCAGGACTGTCATATCTAGTCATTGTCGTTGTTGTAGCTTGATGTTGTTGCTTTCCACTTTGACTAGATACAATCCGAATGCAACACATACGTGTTTTTGTAGTGTGGTCTTTTTACCCTTATTAGCTAGATTGGCCCATTGAGGTTCTAGGGTCTTTGTTTATCTGTGTTTGGGTATGGGCTTTTGGTTGCTCTTTTGCAAGTGAGAATCCATGCTCGTGTAGAGCCATTACTACACTAGGGTCCAATTTGGAGGACTTGTCATGGCGCGCATTTTCTCTCCAATCTACTTGGGGGAGGTGCGGAGGGGGCAAAGCCCCCCTCTGCGAGGGTCTGAGGGGAAGGGGGTGTTTGAATGCGGGATCTAGAGCATGACATAACCGGAAGCTATGGAGGATGGAAGGAGAAGTGTAGACTCATGATGGAATGACACTGTTTGTTACACAAGTGAATTAGGTTCCAAGATTGAGACTTGGACTCATAAACACAATCTTGTGTATGTGGACAATGACATTGACACTTTACTTAAATGAAAAGAGTGCTATCATTGCATTAAGAAAGGAAGCAAGTACAATGCTTTATAGGAAAGTAGGAAACTGCAGTAGGCACCATTGTGCATATGGGATAAGTTAGCCTGCATGTCCTTGACCCTGAGACTCCATACAAAGAGGCTGTTTGAGTGTGATTGCTGATTCTCAACACCCCTCCTCAATCACAACTAGGAAAGGCACAGAGTGTGTAGAGGCTGTAATGAGAACCACCTGCAAAGTGTGGGCATACCACAGACATGGCAAAACACCAGAGGCTATTGCAGAAAAAGCTAAGTGTGGGTACCATAAACATGGTGGACATCCAGAGGCTGTAACAGGGGCCTCACAAAGTGTACAGGGACTATAATGCCAAGTTACATAAGGAGTTTACAAAGCTTATGGCAGGAAACATTAGGGCAAGGAAAATACAAGGCTATTAAAACAGTCTATCAGAATTATGAGAGTACAAGGACTGATGAGTCTTGTCCTTCCGATCCTGGTGGTCTTCATCTTCATCTTCTTCCTTTGCTTCATTTTCTTCTTCTTCTTTGACTGTGACTAGATAGGCCTTTTGGGATCTCTTTCTTGCGTGGCAGAACTTCTCGGTGTGTCCGGTCCTTTTGCAGAAGTCACAAAAGAGCTGATCTTTCTTGCCTTTGTACCTGTTGCCAACATATAATGCATGCTCATCTCTAGAGGTACTTGGTTCTTCTTTAGTTTTTAGCTTCTTTTCTTCTTCTAACAGTGATGCCTGGATATCAACAAGTTCAGGATTTGGCATGTTGATTAAAGTTGTTGATACGTTATTATATTCAGGAGGCAAGCTCTTAAGTAGAACACCGATGCAAACATCTTCATCCATTTTAATGTTGATTCCTGCAAGTTGGGTTAGGAGTCCTTCCATGTAATTAAGATGTGTGGCAAGTGATGTGCTGGACTTCATTTCAAGCCTGAAGAATTCAATTAGGAGACCATACTTTGATGATTTAGATTGTGCACCGAACAGGGTGTCAAGTCTTTTCCATGTATCATGTGAGGTCTCACAGTTATCCACGTGATGGATATAACTGTCATCTAGCTCCAATTTGATAATGGCCTGGGCTCTGTCATCATTCTTTTGCCAAGTAGTTGCAAGGTCTGCGTCCCGATGTTTCTTCTCTTTGCCATTTGTGATGGCCCAGAGACCCTTCTTCATCAGGATGAGCTTGATGCGGGTTTGCCAAGTGTGGAATCCGACTCCTTTGAATCGAGCATTTGGCGAGTCTTTGCCCATGTTAGATTTACGGGAACAGTAGCAAATCAACTTCAGACTTTATTAGATTTGAGCAACAGAAGAATTGATTGAGAGACACAAGTGCTAAAAAGCACTAACTGAGTGTCAATGAATACCAAATCTGCAAAAGTCTTTTACTCCAAGTGATCTTCCCCTTCTTGATTTGATGCTGATGTCTTCAGATCTGAGTGAAATCAATAAGAGTGTTGTACTCAAGTGTATCAAAGGATACAAGAAAAATAGTGTCAAATAACACTTGATAAGTATCAATAGATACTGTTCTTGACGAGCCTGATGTTGATGCTGGATCTTCTTGGACCTTCTTCTTGTTGATTTTGATGTTTTGATTTCTAGCTGAAGACTGAGTTTTGGAGTAGATAAGTGTAGCAAAACCTTTAGTTGAGTGAGAAGTAAGAGTTGGAAGAGGAGCTTGATGTGGTTGTTGCTTGAGCTACTTGATTTCTTCAACTCTTTCAAATCTTCCAAGCACAAATCTCCCTTCCTTGATGATTTGATGGGAAAGTTGATCAGTTCAAAGTGGCAAGGGTTTTGCTGACTCCAGAGAAGTGAGAAATTCAAGTGAAATGAAAGCTTGAAGTAGAAAAGCTATGGCTTCCACAGTAGGGTTTTGAACCTGACTGGTTTTTTCAACGTAGCAGTGCGCAGAAGCAGGCATTTGACGATCCCTCTGAGTGGAAGAAGGTTTAGATATGGTTCTTCAAAAGCCCTATGGTCGCAGGACTGTTCGCGGATGGTGCTGATCACACAAAGCATACGACCAGGCAGAGGCGCAGATCTGACAGAGATCTCGAATTCACACAATGCTGCTTTCTGATGCGCACGATGTTGAGCTGTGATGTGATAGGAAGCTGTGCCACGAGTAGAGGAACGTTTTTCTAGAAGGAATCGTGGGATGAAACGGCTTGTAGTGTGAGATCCAGGGGCTCAATCAGAGCTATGTGCTGTTTGGCTATGGCTGCCACAAGTTTGGCTGAAGATGAAGTTGAGAAAAGAAGTCATACACTGAGCTGAATTGGATAGAGATTATGAGAGACTGAGGGAGTAGAGAGAGGACCTGAAACATGCTAAGCCATGCTCAGCTGAGCTCTGATACCACGTTTGAATGCGGGATCTAGAGCATGACATAACCGGAAGCTATGGAGGATGGAAGGAGAAGTGTAGACTCATGATGGAATGACACTGTTTGTTACACAAGTGAATTAGGTTCCAAGATTGAGACTTGGACTCATAAACACAATCTTGTATATGTGGACAATGACATTGACACTTTACTTAAATGAAAAGAGTACTATCATTGCATTAAGAAAGGAAGCAAGTACAATGCTTTATAGGAAAGTAGGAAACTGCAGTAGGCACCATTGTGCATATGGGATAAGTTAGCCTGCATGTCCTTGACCCTGAGACTCCATACAAAGAGGCTGTTTGAGTGTGATTGCTGATTCTCAACAGGGGGCAATCCCCCCGGCCCGCAGGGCCACGATAAACACCATGCACAATTTGGAGGACCATTTATAGCCAAATTTTGAACTACTTGCTCTAAGTTCAGCCCAGTGATCGATCTATGATATGGTTTCGGCTCTATATGGTCTCTCGGTCAGTTTGAGGGTCTATACGTTAAAATTTGAAAAAATCTAAATTCAACCCAACAGGTCCGAATTGCAAGGGCCGAGTGTCCGATCTGGACCGTCCGATGGCCGAGTAGAAAGGGCCGAATGTAATTGGTCCGAATGTCAAATTTGGCTAGTCCGAGTCTAGTTGTCTGTGGGCCGAGTGGGCCGAGGGCCAAGTCAGGTGGGCCGAGTCCAGTGGATTGAGGCCGAATTTCAAAGTTGGTCCGAATGATCAATTCCGACGGGTCGAGCGGTAGGTATCCAAGTCGAGTGGGCCGAGTCAAGTGGTCCAAGTGGTAGTGGGCCGAGGGCCGAATGGTCGAGCGATCCGAGGGCCAATTCTGGGACTTGACCCAAAATCGTCGTCACTCAGACACGTCGAGCATTGCGCATGTTTTTGCCAGACTTCACAAAATTCGTCGTGCCGAGCGTTGGAGGCCTTCCCACTGGTCGAGTAGCTCTAGATCCAACCTACTCATGTAGAGGAAGATGTATAATTACCTAGGCTGGGCAAATAACTCCCGGATGGCCAGATCAAAGTGGATCTACCTGACGAAGCTTTCTCCCTCTCTCCTGCTCTCCTGAAACCCTGCAATGCACAATGTGGCCTTTCTTGCCACTCCTGGCCCCTTATCACCCTGCTCAAGCCTATACTCACCTTAGTCTTGCCTCCCTTACTAACATTTAACCCAAAATTTCATTTTTAGCCCTTCTTTTCCCTATTTCAGCCTGTTATACTGCAACAGAAAACCCTATTGTTTGCTCCAATGTCTTGCTCCTATCCTTCCTAAGTGCAATAAAAAATCATAAGGAAAATACATACACTACTCCATCATACTTTCCCAAGTCTAAAAGAACAAAAACCTACTTGCTAAGGAGATCGAATATCACTTCAAACTCCCTCGTTTCCTACCTATCTACCTCAAGCACCCGTTTGGGGAAAACCCTACTTCAATGCTCGATTCAAAGCGCGCAAGCGGTCAAGGCTTAAATCCATTGGTCCCGGCAACAGAACCAAAATGTGAGAGCTTTCGCTCAACTGCCAAGACCCACGGACCACTTATTGTTTCAAGCGTTCCAAGCTGAGCACTAATGGCAACCTCTCACATAGCCGATGCGCCATTCATATATATGGGTGTAGCGAGCTTGCCTCCATGCCGATCGAGTTACCTCCTCTCCCGCGCACTCCAGTAGCTCCACGATCCAAGTGCAAGCTTCAAGCAAGCTCCATCCTCAAGCTCCATGCTCCAAGCTCCATCGCCGCGAGCAAGACAAGAGAAGAGAAGAAGAGAGGAGAAGATGGAGAGCTTCTCCTCCTCGGTCCCTCACCCTCACACACTCACTCCCTCACACTCTCACACTCCCTCTCTCAAGCACAAGCTCAAGCAAGCAAGAAGAAGAAGAAGAAGAAGAGAAGACCCACTTTTGGCCACACACAAGAATGAGCTTCTCATTCACTTTTCAACTTTATATACAAAACCCTAAATCCCTTTTGGGCGGTCATCCCCTTATCCCCTTTTTTACATGGCTGGTCGTGGCCTAGGCCCTTTTTCCCATTGTCCTTCTATCTTCCTTTCCACCACCCATCTACATTTACAAATTGCATGGGTGAGAGCCCGGCGCTCCTTAAATTAAATCATGATGCGCTTGCGCTCTTTTACAAAAGTATTGACTTGCGCTTTTCCTTGTGAGCCTTTTTCCCTTATTTAGGACTCTTCTATGCTTCTTGTGTTTCTAGATTTTTCTTGGCGTGCCTTTGTCTTCCGTTTCACTTTGCCTTGGCCTTTTTCTTCTGCTTTAGCTTTTCTAGATTTTCCACCTTGTTCATCTAACAGTTAACAGCTTGAATGATGGAATCAAAGAAATCCCATGAAGAACTAAAGCACAAAGAAATCTATTGAATGGAAGCATAAGATAGTGAAGTATCTCCCATGAGAAAGAAGGCTCACAAATATGGCGTAACTATAAAAAATTCTAAGGCATATTTAGAACAGTGTTTAGAATAAGGCTACAAGAGTAAAAATGCCATAACTCTAGATATGCTCCTCCAAAGAAGGCAAATGAGGTGTATAAATGTAAAAGGCACTCCATAATACCCATCTACATCATAAATATCCAATATTGATGAAGTTAGATCAATTATTTTTAATGCAAAAAATTATTACAACAAGTTGCACCCTATTCTGTGACGTCATGAATTATCCCAAAGATCCACCTAGATTTAAAGAATTTTCATATCATAAACATTCAAGTCAAATGAGGATTCATGATTAGCTGCATCAAGTGTAACATAAAACTCTTCCCTAAGTACATGTATACCCTCATTAAGAATGGGCTAATGTGCATCATCATTAAGTTTTTTATTATCCATTTCATCTTTCTCTGCTTCATTGGTTCATCACATTTGTAACATAACCCTTGAGCATGCAATCCTCTTATATCATCACTGGTTAGGAGTTTTCCTCAAATAGCACCATGCTATCCACTATTATGATGCTCATGTTGCTCATAATGGAGTGGCTATCCATCATCATGATCATAATGCTCCTAATAAACATTTGCATAATCATTATATATATGATGTTCATAAGAATATACATGTTGCTCCTTATTTATGTTTGCATATATACTCTTGGATGTGTCTAGCACATATGGACTTTTGGAAGCTAACAAGTTAAATGCTTTCTACGAGTATATCCATGTGGATGCTGACCAAGATCTTCATCACCATGCAAGGTATGTGAAATAAAGCTCTGGCCTCCCTTATATCCTTCAGATTGGTTCATACCATCATTGTGGGGGTACGAAGTCATCCCTAAATCATGGTCCACATCCCACTCATTGTTTGAGTTCTATCCATACCCACTACCATAATGCTACCCATGCCCATGACCATGATCATAATGCATGTTGATGTTCATACCAATGCTTGTTGTACCCACAATCATAGTGATGTTTTCCATGATGCCCATCATAGGAAGTGTTACTCATAATATTGTTGATCATGAGGTCGATATCCGTACCATACATACACTTCATGATGTCCATGACATGGATGTGTTTCATAATCTTCATGATAAGCATGTTCCATGTTTGCATGGTATAGGTGTTCTTGCATAGCTGCTCCAAATGCATAAAATGATTATAGCATTGTCCTCGCCCTACTATAGTTGGCAAATCCTCCAATATAACAACCAAAGATGAATTACAAGCTCTTTTTGCACAAATAGACAAAGAGCTTACAGTGGCAAATTCTATCTATGATTTAGAGAAGCTTTTTGAGCAAATAGAAAAGTTATTAGGTGGAGTTTCTATCATCAAGATCCCTCTTGAAACACTGAACTTATCCAAACCATGGCCAAAGCTACCTAGCTTATTAGATTGTAGTTCCAATATTAGAATGACCAATTTGTTCATACATGCTATCATGTGGCCACAATGAGAACCCATTCTATTCTTGCCTCCAATGTTGAACTTGAGATATAGACTTTGAATTCTACCAAGAGGATTTGGAGGTATCACTCTTTTTTTACCATTACTATCAAGATTATAAGAAGGTAGTCCTTGCATGCAAGAGAAAATGTGATGTATATCATAATATAACCTTGTTTAATAGTAGGTGGAGTACTCAAATCTAGTTTCGTGATGTGAAGATTAATGAATAATCCTGGAGGAATGCTTTTGAAGCCGATGTTTGCTAGAAGACTAAAGAAATTTGGCCTCTAATGATGTAGAATGATGCCATAGTTAAGAGCTAGTAGAGAATTAATTGTCAAAATGAAGACCACATGCTTTTACAAATAGAATGAACTACACCTTGCCTAAATGATATTGCTTGGAAAATGAGAAAATGTAAATTTCTCATCACCCCATTGTGTGAATACATTAGTCAACTACTCTCTATACATACCAATGCTTGCAAGCAAAAATCATGATCTGTCCTCGATCTCTTGATGAATTCCAAACCAAAAGTGTAGATGATCACATGGGAACTATGGTGGTTTCTTTGCATAAGTATTCTCAACTCGACATGTGCCACCCACAAAATGTACAGTGTTGGTATGATGCTCTGACTGCCTTAACAATGCCATCCGCAAAATACAAAGTGCTAGTACAATGCTTTGATTGCCTTTGCAAAATTTGCCTCCTAATCTAGGCTCATTTAAGCAATTACTCATCACAGTGAAAATCACTCTCACCAAAACTTTGATAGGACTTCAATTAATCCCGATATAAAACTCAATAGCTGGCATCCTCTTTTAAAGTTTCCTCTTGCAATGAATCCTAATCTCCAAGCCTGTGACTTTATATTATTGATATTGGAGATTAGACATGCTATTCTAACCTTGCTATACACATCACAACAAGCATGGGCAATGTGATCCTATAGAAGTAAAGCTACAAAAAAAATCTTTCAATATGTAAGCCATTCTTGGATGGTTGATGGTTGATTTCACTATGGATATTCAAGCACTGGCAACACAAAAGGCATTGAGCAACTATGCTAAATTGTGTTGAATTGTTGATAGTTTCAAAAAAACATTACCAACAAACAATTGTCATTGTCACAAACATCTTTAGTACAAAGTTAATCATTTGATACACTTCTGCCTTTGCTTTTCTTCAAATGCACAATTTTGCTTCTTTTCCCCCTGATTCCTCTCTTGTTTTTCTTTTCCTTTTGACTATTAAAGTAAAGCCACCACAATACTCAAGCTAAATGGTATAAAGATTTCTCAAGTATGATAAAGATTATCAACGCTATAGTATTGATCTTAAATTAGTAACCACCATTGAAAGTGTCAATTCCTGTTACTACAAACTTGATTTGAGATGACTGATTTTGCTAAAAATGTAGTGCATTAGCCTATTCTAATAGAACACCATTCATGATAATTCCTTTGATGAAATACCACTTATGATTATTGCTCCCTCTGCTTCTGATTAGAAGAAGGCTAATGATCAAAATTGTAAGCATGTGGATAAATCCTCTTAATCTTATGCACAAACAACACAGAGTGTATTGACTGACTGTGCTAGTAGAAAATGCAAGTGAAGATGCTCATGTAAGTTCCATAACGAGAAACTACAATAATGATCTTTTGTTGAATACTTTGTAGCATGTTTTCTTCAACTTCTTGAAGGCCGTTGTTTACAAAGAATGTTGAGAGGACAAATCTAGTGCAAATGAAGAGGGATTTTTTCTTCAGCAAGCATGTTTTACTTATTCTCTAGTAATTCGACATTCCTTCGGGTCCTACACAATGCTCTTATTCCTGGTCTATGCATTTGTATGGATTATGTGCTCTTTCCATTGCAATTTTTGTTATATGCATTCGTACACTCAAATCTTTAGCTTGAGCAATCAAACCCTTCACTCTCATAGAGGGACTTGCTCCAAAAAGGAGGGAACAATAGACTTTCAACTTGCCATGCTAGCTGCATGAGTCATGAACCTCCAAATGTCAAATTGAAGATGCTTTGACCATGTAGCTAAACATTAAAATGTCTCCTAAACAAAGAGAGTTGAAGAACAGCATTAAGTTGAACCACCATCTAAAACTATGAACAATAGAAATGAATAATATCTCCAATGATCAAGTCCTATCAGATGTTTTAGCTTATGTTTATAATGACAAATAAATTGCCTAGTTGAGCAAAGTTTTGCAAATCATCCATTCCTGGCACTTGCTCGAGTAGATGCTTTGCTCAATGCAAAGCATGATGATGCTTCAAATCTAGCAAACCAAAGGACATCTTCAGTAGCATGATGGCACAGATAATCATATGCAAGAGGAGTAACAAGCCGCTTGTTGTGGAGGATTGGATTCTTTCTTCTCAAGTATTGTTGAAGTGTCAATCTCACAAATATAGTACCCCTCCATCATAGCTCTCATTGTGTTTCTCCAACATCCTCAAAGTCTTTTTTTTGCATCCTTACTTGTAGCTGATAGAAGGACTTAATATCCCCTTGGATGTTCTTCTAGGAATCTAGTCACATTATATACCTTGCCAGATATGATAAGCCAATAGTCCTTAGAGTTGCTATGCTTGAAGACCTCTACGAGGGTGTAGTTGGGGAATCACCCATGGCGACAAACTGATGAAGAGCAATCTCCAAATCTTCTCATTTATGCATGAAGACAAGAGTAAAACTTGGAGCTTCAATCTATAGTGCTTATTAAGCAACACTTTAAAGCTCTGAATCATGAGAAAACCTACAGTACAGCCCCAATCCATCCCCTTTTTTCTACACAAATAGTGCAACCTATTCTTGCTCTTCTCCATGTGGATTGTTGGTCTTAGCTTAGGCAATGTGATGGTCAATCTACCGCTTGTGATGCAAGGATTCAAGCTTTAAAAGTTAGGTTGAGAGATCAAGTAAGGGAAAGAGGAATAGGTGCTAAGCTTAATAGCAAGACAATGTTGAAAAATGGGTAACACCTCTAATTTTTGTTTGATGGGATAGGCCCAAACCTTATGCAAATAATCATGAATAAATGTGACAAAATACTTAGCACCACCTAATGATTGACAAGGCATGGGACCATAAACATCTGAATGCACAAGACCCAACATCTCACACATATGTGTAGAACCAAACTTTTATGCAAGTTACAAGTCTACCAGCCATATAAACCGTGATCACAAGAGTCAAAATATAAGTAGTTCAGAGGTGGAAAATACTACAACCGAGTAAGAACTTTCATTCCTTTACAAGACATATGGCCAAGATGGTGATGCCAAAGAGATACATGTGGAAGATAAGTCATGGTAAAAACATGATCAATAGATCTAGATACAAACAAGGAATACATGTTGCCAACCTTGGCACCTCTAGCAAAAATGAGGTTGCCATGTGTAATCTTCCATGCAGAATCACCAAGAGATACATGATACCTATCATTGTCCAACTATCCAATTGAGATAAGGCTTTTAGTCAAAGTTGGGATATGATGTACGTCATGAAGCATAAATGGAGCACTAGTACCAAATTGCAATCCCACATCAACTATGCCAACAATGTCGCATAGATGGTCATCACCCAATCTAACTACAATGTGGTAGGTATAAAACCAATGACGATGTAGGTAACATGAAAAAGAATCCCCAAATCAACACTAAGAGTAAGTAGACTAAACATCAAGCAACTAAGTAGCACCAGGTGGAGAAGTAGCAAGTATGTAATCATCTAAGCTATACTCCAAGGCATTTATCTCTTTTATCTTAATATTGGATTTAGGGACAATGGTGCAATCATCAAAGATTTGGCATTATCTTGCACTTTCTCTTTGCCTTTTTTGCATATATCACTGTGTATCTTATGGCAATGTGGCCCTATGTGACCCTATTGCTTGTAATAATGACAAGTGAGAGGAGACTTAGGACCATGAGACTTATTGCATGATTGCCCATGAGACTTACACTTGTCCCTTTTGGGTTGTGAGTCTCTATCATGATTATTATTTCATTTTCCATCATGTCTACCTCTAATTGTAAGTGCACGAGAAGTACAGGTTGCATCAATGTTTCTTTTATTCACTTCTTTTATAAGCAAATCTCCCTCTACATTGGAGCTTTTAAACCCATCTTTAAGGGATTAGCATTCATAGCAGTATGGAATGTATCCCGAGAGTCATGTAGTGTAACAAGCAGAATAGAGACTTTATGTTATCCTCAAACACTTAACGCCCTATGAGATAAGCTAACTAATAATGGAATTGAACTTATTCAAGTGAGTTGACATAGAAGTGCCCTGATTCATGTGAAGGTCCACAACCTTCTTTAACCAATACAACTAAGATGCAAGACCCTGCTTGTCATACAGATCACAATTCTTTTGCCATAAATCATAAGCACCACTTTTTGTCTCAATAACATTGAAATGAACTTGCTTGGACAAGGACAAGATAATGGTGGACCTATATAGTTCATCCAAATGAGCCCATTCCTCTACATCAAACTCCTTGAGATTTATGCATTTTCATTTCAAAGGTTGGATTTGCTTCTTTTGCACCAACACCTGCCAACAAATCTAGGTCTTTGAGTAATTGAAGTTGGTGCCACCTAACTTGTTTTTATTAAAGATGGCACTACTTCCAATATAGAAGATGTCATGATGATTGTAAAGCAAAGATTAAACAAGTGCTATAATAATAGTAAAATAGCCCCAAAAATCAACGCAAATCCAACTACAAGAGGCGAGGTATAATGAAGATATAAATGTTCACAAAACATAAGCCATAAAGTTACTGTAACAATGTTTGCTCTCAAAGAATTGGTCAAAACTAAAATTTTAGCATGCAACCTATAGTAAATGAATAGACAACTGTAAGCAAATGAAAAGCTCTCACTACCAAGAATATCTAGGTAGCAACTAAGATATAGAATGCAACTAGCAGTGCAAAAAAAAATAGTGTAAACCATCAAAGTACCAAATACTGTCAGGGACCCAAAGATGTTAGAGACATAGATGCAACCCCAAACAAATGAGTAGGATGTACATGTTGCAACTCATTGCATATGAATAGTAAAACTCAAGCACATAACTAGAAAGTGAATCCAAGATGAAAAACCGATCTAATAGGAGGAAGTACCAAGTGTACAAGCCAAAGCTAAATCAACCCACAATCATAAGTATCTACATGAACAATATAGAGCATAACCAATTGAGTAGATATACATAAGCAAGTCAACATCTCCCAACCACTGACTCAAGATTCCAAGCTCTATAAAGAAAAGATCAAAGTGCTCCCATGGAAGCAAACCAAATTGTCCAAGATCCAAGCAAAGCTCAATACATATGTCTCATAGAATCTAGGTGCCTAATGACATAACACAATACATCCAAGAGCATGTACTTCCAATAAAACATGAAGCCTTTAACCAAGAAATCTTCAAAGCAAGTACCCACTACAAATATGCAACAACCAAAGCTCAAAATCAAAGCATAGAGCTCAACATAAGCATATTTGAACATTATACCAATGCCAAGCATCAATATATCAATGTAGCACCCCCAAAGCATATATATGCATTCAATACATATGCTTTTACAATTAATGCTTACTACCCACACGGTATTACATCAAATAATCTTTCAAAATTTGAGTTAAACAAGCTCTAATAAATCCAAAAGGCTTTTTAACACATCAATATATCATCTGGGCATAACAAATGGACTCCATAAGCATTAGTAGAGCATAATCCAAGCAAAATACTTACTATCCAAATACACAACAGATATGTCCAACACTTAGGTCAAGGGCTTACCTCAAATGCTCCAAATAATGCTCATGATCAAAGCCAGAAGTATCAAGGAGTATGCTAAGTAGGTGAGCAATGATGTTGGAGCTCAACCCGAGTTGGAGAAGAGGCAAAAGGTCAAAGATAGGAGCAGCCCAAACTAGCACAAATCACACTAGCTACTTCTAGGCTCTTGCAATATTTGGCTAAGCTTAATGATCACTTACTAAAACTCAAATCAATCCTTGGAGTTCTAGTCAATCCTTAAAAGTGTGGAAGATGTCGAGGAAGCATCGAGACTGATGCATACATCATTGAGTGGTTGCTATGAAAGTTGCAAATGTATCTCTCTTCTCGAGCTAAAATGAATGTTGGTAAAGCTCCTCAAATGCCCACTCTAATACTAGTTAAGAGGTAGAGCAAGAGTGGAAGCACAAGCGAAAGCAAGAGAGAAGTGAGAGCTATGGAGGTTCAAGCAAGAAAGAGCAAGATGGTTGCAGAGGCGAGCTCAAGTTCAACCGCCAAGACCTACGAACCGCTTATTGTTCAAGTGTTTCAAGCCAAGCACTAATGGCTACCTCTCACATAGCTGACATGCTATCTATCTCTACGAGGGTAGTGAGCTTACCTCCATGCCCGATCGAGTTGCCTCCTCTCTCTGAGCACTCCGGTAGCTCCACAATCCAAGTGAAAGCTTCAAGCAAGTTCCATCCTCAAGCTCCACGCTCCAAGCTCCATTGCCATGAGCAAGAGAAGAGAAGAGAAGAGAAGAGAAGAAGAGAGGAGAAGATGGAGAGTTTCTCCACCATGGTCCCTCACCCTCACACACTTACTCCCTCACATTGTCACACTCCCTCTCTCAAGCACAAGCTCAAGCAAGCAAGGAAGCTCAACACCCCCCCTCAAATGATGAGTCTCGACACTTGCTGGCTTTTGCCCCCCCTACATGATAACATGGCTCGAGAGACTAGCTCGTAGGCAGCCTAGTCAAGTTAAAGCTTGAGACTTTACATCTTTGGCAAGGGTCTTTACAAAGCAAATCCATTAAGGGAAACATAGAGATCTACTATGGAAACAAGTTCTTTAGAACAATCTGTTAGAGTTGTTGATGGTAGTGGAAACATCATCTTCTTCATTCATGAATTGACTTTGGTGGTGGTCATTCTGCATCTGCTATGCTCTTTTCTTATGAAAACATTCACTAGCTATATGGCCAGTCTTACCACAGTAATGACATGTCATCTGACTTTTGTTGTCGATGTTGAATCCTCGACCTCTTCCTTTCGGTCCAACAGTTCCTTTGGTATATAAGAGATTTTCCCTTGAGCTCGTTTCTTTTACATCCTTGCTTTTAAATTCACTTTCTCCATCAAGCAGTGAGTGCTCAATGTCTTTAAGTGAGAGACTGGGAACATTACTTAGTGTTGAAACAAGGTTCTCATACAGTTCATGATTAACACTAGCAAGTAGCACTACTATTGCCTCATCCTCATCAATGTTCTTTTTAAAAGTTGCTAGCTGAGTTTTAAGGCTCTTGAACTTATTGATGTCTACTGTCATAGATGAATTGTCTTTTACATCTAACTTATAAAATTGCATAAGTAATTTTACCTTTGAGTTCTTTGCTTGTGTACCAAAGATCTTGTCAAGTTCTTCCCATGCCTTCTTTGGAACCATGATGCCAGAAATATGATGTAATACATCATCGGATAGACCCCATGCAATAATACCTAGAGCTTTGTTGTTCATCTTCTTCCATGCCTTTGTTTTAGGCTGGTCTTCTTTAGCATTGTCATCTTTATCATCTTCCTCAAAGAGATCCCAAAGGTCTTTCCTCATGAGATGGTACATGGTTTTCTCCTTCCAGGCGTGAAAACCTTCACCATTAAACTTTGCTATCTGCTCTAGTTCAGTCATCTTAGTAGGAGGTCTTACCACGAGAACTCTCGGGCAGTGTTTATCCTTTTACAAGAAGACTAAGATTTACAAGGGATCTGATCAATGTGACTTTAAATCATTAGAAATGCTGAGAATGAACTTTTAAGCAGTTGAGGTAAAAACAGTGAATTCATGAGTGAGTTAAATACACAAGTGCCAAGAGACACTGATTGAGTATCAAGAGATACTATTGATGTTGAGTCTCCTTGTTGAGCTAGATATTGTTGACTTGATTCTTTCAAATCTTCAAAAATCCTCAAAGACTTATCCTCCTTGCTGATTAATTAGTGCCATTGAGTAGATGAGAGTTGCAAGGGGTTCCTTGAGTCTTCCACTAGCAAGGATAAGCAAATAAGGTGAGAAATGAAGCTTAGTCACTTTTGGCTATGGTAGACTGTGATTAGGGTTCTCAACCCGACAGGTTTTTCCCTTCTACCAACGTGATATGTGGATAATCTAACCCAAGACTTTGCTTGAAGGTAGCCTAGACCATGGGCTAAAAAAGTCCTAACGTCACAAGAGTAATGGCAGTTATCTTCATCAGCACGAACTGTATGACCACTATCAGATGCAGGTCTAGGCAGATTTACGAATTCCTTCAATGTTGCTCAACCACGAGACCAATGTCCTCCTGTGATGTAATAGGGACCTACGTAGGGAGTTCGGGAAGAGATCCCTAGAAGGATGCTAGTGAAGATATGGCTTAGTTTGTTCTCCCTGAGTCCTCCAACAAAGATCAGTACATGCTGGCTATGGCAGACCAAAGAAATAGAGTGAAAAAGGGAGTAAGAAATGAAGTTACGTGTTTGGACTAAATTTTCCATAGGTTGTGAGAGACTAAGAGATCAGTGAGGAGAGTTAGCCTATGCTCACCATGGCTCTGATACCATGTGAGACTGCATGGATCTTGAGCATGGCTTGCAGCTATGGAGGTTGAAAAGTGATGACTAGAATCATTGCAACATGGACAGATGACACTAGTTGTTGCTTGAGTGAATTACGTTCCAAGATTGAATTCTTGGACTCATAAACACAATCTCAAGTAGGACATGACAATGACACAGAGTGTAGTACAAAGTATAGTAGCATTGCATTGAAAGATGAACCAAGTACATGCTTTTATAGCTTTTCAGCTTCTCCACTTTCCTCACTGTGCATATGGGATTCAGGACATCTCTTCCTGGAGCATACATCATTTGTTATTTCTCAACACTGGGGATTCTGCGTGTGCAATGATTTGTTGGTGGGCTTGTAGGATAATAAAGGATAAGAATTCAAAGTTGAATGTTGATGAATAGCTGATGATACTTTCATTGGAGTCTTCAATACCTGTAAACTGAAAACCGCTCATATGTGGTCTCTCCCTGGGGGTAGTGCTAGTCTTCATATCGTTCACAAGACGTAGTTTAATTAGTTTGGGAGACAGGTTGAAAGGTGAGCCGAGAGTAATGTCCTACACTTGAGGACCCAAACTATGTATAGATTGTGGTGCAAATATTATGTGAGTGCATGTGCATACTTAGATATTACATAGGTCTGGTTCCTCGTAGCAATGTGTGGATGAAGCAAGGGTTCAATGAGGTGGAGAAAATTGTCAATGTTGAGGAGAAGTACACTTGAAGGCTTCTTGAGACGTTATTTGTGCTTTTGACAACACGATGGAGTATAATTGAGCTCATTGATGGCGAGATTAGATTGCAAAGGCCGATATTAGATTTGATCGGGTAGTAGGGGCCTTCAATGTCGGTGATGGATCACCATTATTGAGTCTACTTGTAAAAAGAAAAAGGAAGTGCACTACCTGGGTGTGTGTCTATCTCACTGTGCAATGTTGTATGGTTTCTGTGCTACTGAAACTGGGAGTTGGGTCTAGCCTCAAGGAAGCTTGTGGTGTTGTCCCACACTTGAGGACCCAATTTGTGTACACGGCAGGTGCTGTGGGCATCACTTAGGAAGACACATCTAACCACAGGTAAGCACAAACTCCCCAAGTGTGTCCTGCCCTTGGTGTGCCCTAAGTGTGAAGTGGGTGGACAGGAAGGGCTAGGGGGTTGGGCATGAAGCTGGCTAATTAAGGCCACCAGACATGCCTAACATGAGGACCCCTAAGTGCAATGTTTGTGGCACTCTAATATACATGGAAAAGCTCATTGTTTCTTTCCTTTTTCTTTGTGTGAGTCATTATTTGTTTGCTCTTCCTCTTTCTTTCTTTCTTTCTTTTCCTACTATCACTTTTTTTTTTGAGGTGCATTGGGAGGGGACACGCTAGACATCATCCTGATGCCCTACAGTAGTTACATTTCGAAGGGACCTAAGAGATTTACCACAAGAAATGCATAGCTTGGCATGGAGCCCTTTTCTCTTCTGATTGTACTTGTTGTGGCCACGGAGGGGGCTTGGTTCATGCACTCGTTCTTTCTTTCATTGATCTGATTTAGAGTCACACCCTTCTTCGTGGACCAGCTCCAGTGGCTCCTGTTGAGGCAGCTACATTTGTTGTTTTCAGCTTCCCAAGCCCCTAGCAAGGAGAGTTCTTGTGAGTTTCAGCTGTTTGAGATTAGGGAAGCACATTGCTCCTCTACTCCTAAGCCAGTGTTAGACTAAGGTGTCATGGCATGGAGTTCATGTTGCAGTGATGTGCTAGCTTGTAGGCTAAATCTTTGATTATCTCCTCCTCCCTTCTTGCCTTAGTCATTCTTCCTCCTCTTCTAGCGTTTGCTTGTGCTCTTCTTCTAATCTCTTCGATTCCTCCTCCACCCTTTGCAGCTCTCTATTTTCTTTGGAGGTGGATCAAGTTCTTCTTATGGGGATTTTGAGAGTGTGATCTTTCATTTCTACTTGACTTGACAATTTTTTAGCCTTGCTACTCACGGATTGTCCTCTTGCTCTCTTGCTCTTGAGATGGTTGGTCATTCTCCTTTTTATTAGTAACTCTCTCCATATTGTCTTGTTGTTCCCTGTGGACTTTGTCTCCCTCTTATTCTTGGATTGGTGACGGCTCACCCCCAGCATATTATACACATCCCTCCTTGGGTGTTTCTTAGTCCTGCTACTGGCTAATAAACCCAGGGACTTCTCCACCATCGCAAGGCTCAACTCCACCTCTACTTGACAAGCTTCTTCTCCTCTTCTTACTATCACCATGGCACAATTTCTTTCGGCATCAAAGCTTCTTGAAAATTATGCACACTTGCTGTAAATGATAGCCTACCCAACCTTCTCTACATACTTCTATAGAATGCACTGGTCCAAGAGTTGTTTTACGGTTGGCTCCTCCATGATGGCATCTTTTAGGTTTAGGGTACGCTTGAATATAAACTAGTTGAAGCCCCTTGTTTCCACCATTAAGCCGTACTTTTCTTGCTCTTCCACCGTGAACAGGAGCTTGCCACCTTAATCTTTCCCTGGATGTAGAGTCTAGCCAAGAAAGAGATAGTAGCCAATGACTAGGCTTTAGGCCATGCTCAAATGCAATGTGTGTTTTTTGTAGGGGTGACTTTCTCTTCTAGCAGCAGTGCTTTCTATAGGGGTGAATTTCCCTTCTAGCAACAAGGCTTTCGTCATGGCTCTTTGTTCTTAGCATTTATGTTGCTTTCTCCATAATGGTTCTTTGTGGGGTTGGTGGTCTTATGGTGACTTGGACATTGAACACTTTCGTGCAAAGACCTGTGTCATCCTCCATTCACTTGGCAACTCATGAGAGTACATGCAAGTCATATTCTTCAACCATAATGAACAGGTGCAACTCAAAGAGACATCACTTATCTGAATCCCATGGTGTTGACTTCGATGCATATCACCTAAGCTTGATTATCATTACTTATGTGTTTGCTCACTTTGCTTTTTTTGGTATTATTTATACACTGCCACAAAACTCATTGTTTATTTATGTACACGTTTATGAATCCATGTCACTTCGTGAGGATAAAAACCAATTGTAGAACTCAGGATTGTACTAGAGTGTGGCACATCCATCTAGTACTCGTGGCAGCCTACTCAATAACAACAAATATTTTGCAACTTCAAGTAGCAATGGTACCTTGTCCGAGTCTACTAGCAACATGTAGCTCCTCCTCAGTGAGAATTTTATCAATCAAATAGTTCTCTTGGCTAGCTTCGACTAAGTCCACTGGCTAAGTCCATACCCCGAACGACAGTTAGTACTCGAAAGGAAGTTGATGCTACATGGGTCGAGTCTCTTTGAGACCACCATTTGGCCAATCGCTCCTCTGAGGCTGTCATAATCTAGGCTCCAAGTTCGGCCACTATAGCGTGGTTTTCAAACCAACGTTTTTCAAATTGACTTTGACCCTCTGATTGTCACTTTAGTTGCTCTATCTCTAAGAGATTTGGTTGTGGATTGAGTGTTGCAAGCAACCGTTGATGGTAATGGTTGCTTTGACTTATTAGAACACACGGATATGTCTAAGGTTTCATGACTCTTAGGAGAGATGGGAATGGGTTCATTCATGGGTGTACTTGATGCTTCATTCCTCAGTTCTTCAGCACCCTTGGTCTCAATCTTCTTGGCGTCTACCGCCACTTGCAACTATCGTTGTTTTGCGTTGTTTTCTTCTCTTTTTCTTGGGCAATTGAGGTGTATCTCTTGAAGACTCAAGACCCTGAACTAGGTTAGTTGTTGATGTGGCTGGTTGGGCCTCATCATTCTCTTTCTCTAGTGTGTCTTCATGGGACATAACTGCAGCTTGTTGAATAGCCTCGCTAGGTTGTGACGGTACAACTGCCTCTCTTCTTAGAGAGTCTAGATCTTGAGCTAATTCCCCTCTATTTAGCTCCTCATCCAATTGTATTGGCAGTTGCTCCTGGTCAGGGAGCATTTGCTCTAGGCTCTTGTACTTACCCATTGAAACATGCCTCCATTACTTCTTATTAGAGCGGATGTTGTGTTTAGAGTTGTTTTTCTCTTGCTCTGGAGGTTTGAGTGACTTTAGTGTAGAACCAAGAGACAACTTAGGGTTCCTCTCATGTAGGCTTGGACCAAACTAGCTGAAGAAGTCAGGGTTGTATTGATGGGAAGCATAGAGATCTAAGATTACAGGATCTTGAGTGAGGCAGAAGACATATGTGCTAACATCAAGTATCATGCTCCCTACTCCTAGCCTACTAGCCACGTGTCAATCTTCTTCTAGAAGTAGTTTATCATACAAGGGATGTTTTTGGACAGTGGCAGAAAGATGGACCTCATGGACCATTACTAACACTCTTAATGAGGTCGGGGCAACATAGTGGGATCATGTATTCATGTCCAAAGGGCTTTCCTTTACTCAGCGAGTGTCATTAGTCGATGACCAATTTTGGTTGCCAAACTCTAGTTGGAGTACCATTTTTGCACAAGCCTTGTCCTTTTCCTTTTCGTTTGATTGCTTCAAGCTTTTCCTTGTTTGTCTCACATTGAGCAATATAGAGTGAGGGTATCAAGCGCAATTCTCTCTCTGTGGCCTTTGGGATGTCCTTTATGACTTCCTCATCAATAGCTACATAGCGGGAGCAAACATGTTGTTGCTTGTCCCAAGTTAGGGGTTCGGCTATGAGCTTTGCGTGCTTCATCATGCACTTCATCTCTTGTTTACTAGTCAAATGCTCCATCTCCTTGGCCAAATCTTCAAGAGATTTCTCCTCAAGCCTAGGCTTTAGGTGCTTTGGAAGTGCTGGAGGTATCAAGGATGTTGGTTGCGACATCTCTTTTGCATGTGAAATGCTAAGGACACGTTCTACAAGGGGCATCGTCGCGGCCAAAGGCTGTGACTGTTGTGATTCTTGATTGGAAGTAGTAGCAGCTAGTTCAGTGGACTGGCTACTATTGGTAGAGTGGGTGTCACGTCCTTAGGCATATCAGAAGTGGTCATGTCTTTTGTTGCCCTTTTGAGCATTCACTTGCACAGATCGAGCATCAGTTGAGCTAGCCACGGTGGATTGCATAGGCATATCTTTAGGTTGAGAGCTAAGGGTGGTGTCATGTCCCGCATCTTGGACATTTGGAAGCTCGAATGGAGATAGAGATTGGGATTGAGCAACTACACTTGAAAACCGTTGTTGTGCTTCTTGTGTCTGTTTAGAGAAAGAGGGTGTAGGAGATTTGGGACTCCTAGGTGGACTTGGCACTAGCTAGAAGATTTACTTGTTGCTATTTGACGATTTTGCCATTTGCTTTGTTGAGCAATTAGCCTTATCATGAGCAATGTTGCGCCTGTGGTGCTCATTATCCTTTTGGGAAGTCAATGGCTCCTTGGGCACACTGGTCTTTGTACACACTCGACGGTTACATTCGATATCCACTTGTTAAGCATGCTAGGCTAAGGATCTGTCTTTTAAACAATCATGTTTTGTTTCTTGATTTCAATCGTGAGGGGCTCAGTCACCCCAACCTTGTTGAGTGAAGACTTGGATTTTCGTTTAGATTTCCTCATGCGCTTCTTTGCTTTTGATACAATTTGGCCTTCAGCTGATAGAGATGATTTAGCAGGGGGTTTTGGCACCCAAATTCATCAGTTACATGTGTAATACCCTTGAGCACGTAGCAACGCTTTGGATATCCATCGCGGCATTGTACTAGCTCTCCATCGATACCTTTGTCTATAAGGCTTGGGCTTCTTTTGTGGTCTTTTGTAAGTCCAAAGCCTATCCTTGGAATTGTCTCCTAACCTTCTTGTGTCAAGCATGGCCTCACTCACTGGTTCTCTCTGTTCAATGTGCACTTGTATCAACTCTTTCAACAAGTCCTTATCCTTGTTACTAGGCTTGCCTAGTATGTCAACGCATTCCTTATCTTTCCCTCGAGGTTTGATCAAGTCACCTTTACTAAAGGTTGCGATTATCCTCACACCCGGTAGTGTCAAGTGTATCCTTTGTGCTATATAATTAGCCTCACACTTCGTCGCCCTTTTGAAGGGTCTTCCTAAGAGGGTTTCCTTTCCACAATTAGCACTATTTGGAGGGACATGGAATAGGATAGGCAAGCTTTCCGTTTCAATAGTTACAAGGATTTTTCACTTCCCTATAAGTGCTTCTGGGTGTCCCTCGTAAGGACTAAGAGTTGCATTAGTCGGTGTAAGCTCTAGTTGGCCTAGTAGGGTCCATGCTTCATAGGTCAAGATATTAAAATTAGCTCCTTCATTGATGAGAGCATCGACACAATGGTCTCTTTTTGTGGTGAGTTTGACCCTAAGATAAGTAGGCAGTACTATATCTTCATCTTCCGGGTCTTGGCTTATAAGTTCCAGCCTTCTGATACATGCCTTTGAGTCCCCAAATGCACAACTAGATGTGGATTCTCTACTAGTGTCTTGGGTTGTCTATGCAATGTCGTTTAAGGTGTATCTATCATCAAGACTGTCATGTCTAGTCATCCTCGCAGTTGTAGCTTAATGTTGTTGCATTTTGTTTTGACTAGACGCAATATCCAGATGCAACCTATACATGTTTTTGTTGTATGGCCTTTTTTCCCTTGTTGGCTAGATTGGCCCATTGAGGTTCTAGGGTCTCTGTTTGTCTTTGTTCAAGTATGGACTTTTGGTTGTTGTTTTGCAAGTGAGAATCTATGCTTGTGCAGAGCCATTACTACACTAGGATCTAATTTGGAGGACCTATCACGGCTCGTGTTTTCTCTCCAACCTACTTAGGGGAGGTGCGGAGGGCATAGAGCCCCCTCTACGAGGGTCCAGGGGGGCAATCCCCCTAGCCCACAAGGCCGTTACGCTAAACACCATGCATGATTTGAAGGACCATTCATAGCCAAGTTTTAAAGTACTTGCTCTAGATTTCAGCTCGGTGATAAATCTATGATGTGCTTTCGGCTCTATACAGCCTCTGGGTCGGTTTCAGGGCTTAGATGTGTCAAATCTTTATTCTATTCACTTGTCCGATTTTGACAGTTTTCTGTCCGATTCTCATGAGTCCGATTATCAGAATCGGACATTCAATTCTTGGTTGGTGTGATTGATCGATCAGACAGTCCGAGTCCTAGTGGTCCAATTCAGATGGTCTGATTATGGGTTGGTCCAGATTTGGTGTGTCTGATTTTGATGTGTCCAATTCTGGGAATCCAACATCCGATTTGATAGGTGTCCGATTTTGGAGTGTCCGATTCTGGATGGTTTGATTTTCGTGTGTCCAATTTTCGTGCGTCCGATTCTGGGATATCTGATTTTCAAAATCAGATAGTCCGATTGGATAGGATGAGTTTGTTAGAGTCCAAAAATCAGACCATCCAATTTCGGGAATCGGACCGATTCTAGGAATCGGACTTTGGTAATAGTGTCCAATTCCTGCAGACAAGTTTTCGAGGATGACGAAAATCACTTGATTCTAGCAATTTTGGTTACGAGGGGTCACACAAACTTCTAGAACATAAGAGTAGACCCTAATGAAGGATTGTGTATACTTGGAATAGCAAATAAACTCCAAAATACAAATCGACAAACAAATCAAACCCTCTTGCCTTGTTATGACAATAGAAAACCTAATGCATGTTTTCCTTTTTTTCTTTGTTTTTTTCCTACCCTAATGCATCCAAATCCCAAAGCACACAACTACACTACTCCAACCTACCTTTCCAAATCCAAAAAAAAAAACAAAAACTTACTTGCCAAGGAGATCGAATACCTCTTCAAACTCCCTCACTTCCTACCTTATCTACCTCAAGCACCAGTTCGGCGGAAACCCTACTTCAATGCTCAATTTGGAGCGCGCAAGCACTCAAGGCTTGAATCTGTTGACCAATATGTACAGGCAAGAGCTCAAGCTCAACTGCCATATTGTTCAAGCATTTCAAGCCAAACACTAATGGCTACCTCTCACATAGCCGACATGTTATCTATCTCTACGAGTGTAGTGAGCTTACCTCCATGCCCGATCGAGTTGCCTTCTCTCTCCAAGCACTCTGGTAGCTCCACGATCCAAGTGCAAGTTTCAAGCAAACTCCATCCTCAAGCTCCATGCTCCAAGCTCCATTGCCTCGAGCAAGACAAGACAAGAGAAGAAGAGAGGAGAAGATGGAGAACTTCTCCAACCAGGATCTCCATGTCTTCAAGCTTTTCTCTCTCTTCAAGCTTTCTTTCATGGATTCCATGGAAAAATCATACTCTTATCTTGATTCTATGGCTTCTATCTTGCAATGGCACTCCATATGGTGGTTTTGCCTCAACCACTTCATGCAAGACAGAAATGTTAGTGTTCAACATGTTTATAATGCATGCCTTCTTTCATAAATTTGCAAGTCTATGCTGAAAATGTAGACTCGTGCCTTGTATGGCTTCATTAGCCTCTTCATCTTCCTTATATTCATCTCATGGAAGTAGTGATAACCAAAATGGTGTGACAATTCATCTTCAAAGTTCTCTTAAAGAAGAGAAAATTTGAGGAGAGCAGGTGTTGGATTGCAATCTTCATCGTCGTCCTCCTCCTCGCAACGACAAAGCAACAGGCGTCATCTTACTTCCTTCTTCTCTTTCCCCATGTCAAAGCCATAGAGTTCCATGATTGGAAGATTCAGAAAGCACAAAAAGGATGTTCCTCTTACCTTCGACATCTTTAAATGAATCTGCGAGCACATGTAGGAGGCTCATCAAAGCCACGAAGGTCATCAACTAGACCAAATCATGCGACCTAGCACAACAACTTTCAATGCTATCATCAATTCTTGTGCCAATGCAAGCCTTGCTGAGAAAGCCGTTGGATTTTGTTAGAGTGTGCACAAGATCTTTTGGAGTTTCTTCTTAAAGGAGGGGGGAAATCCAGAATGCTGGATGGATCTTGCCATGCATCTTGCATTTCCTCCTATTCCTCTTTGATTAGCAAAAGCTTTGATCTGAGACCAAGCGAGGGAGTGATTTGCCTAATGGTATATCCAAGGATTGACAAAGATATTACTGCTTGAAATGAAACCTCAATCAATCAAGATTAAACCTTACGAAGAACCTGACATAACAAGATCTTTTGGAGTTTCTTCTCTATACTAGTACCATGCCATTTTGCTTATGGCGAGAAGTAAGTCTACCGCTACGACTGATGCTTAATTTGTAAAATGGCAAAAACTGATGAAGCTCGTATCTGCCTCAGCGATGGAAGCGATGGAAGCGATGACGAAGTAGCCAAGTTGGCTTACTTTGGTGCTCAAGTTTCAAGAGCCTTTCCTGCATACATTCAGGCCTCCTAAGGCTCTAAGCTCTTTGAGGGCTGATCTTTGCATATGTTGGGTCGTAATTCATGTCCTTCATCCTCAGTCCATGAGGCTTAAAAGGGAGGGGAAAATACTAGTTCATTTCAAGTATTCTTACAATCTGCAAGGTCCTCAAACTCTTATCAAGGAATCACAAGATTTCAACAAGACTTGGCTTACAAGTATAGAGGTGAAATGGAATGTTACCATGCTGGACATTGTCAGTACTCACATGCTTGGGCAGTTTGATTTTCTTGCCAAGCATTAATAATTTTTCAGATTTCTCAATCCAAATCAAGGGGGTTTTGAGGATAAACCACTACTAGAGTATCTTCATACTTATGACTTCAATCTTTGGACAAGATTGAACCAACATTGAAGAGATTTGGACCTATCTTGACCTATAGAGGTTATGGACAGCATAGGTTTCAATTTCCACTAAATTCATTGAGTTTCTCTTCAATCTTGAACTCTTCAACCATCATTGGATTGCCTACTTCCAATATCTAAGGTCTCTTATCAAATGGAAGAGGATTTTGCCTTCCATCAACCATACATGAAGCAATAGAGCATCAATGGAGTTTATGGAAGAAGAGTTTGTTGCAGGGAATTTAATTTCAACAAAGAGCATGGAGAGTCTAGACTATTTGGAGCTGAACTGAGGTTATTTTAATCAATGGTTCTTCGTCAACAATATGATTCAACCTCAAGTACAAGAGCTTCCACAAACAGGGCCACTCCAGATTGACAAAGGTTTGAGCAAGTTTTGAGGGTTTGGAGTTCCTTCTTTTCATGGGAATGATGTACAACATAGTACTTCAAAAATTTTGGCAAATTTCAGTGAAGAATAAAACTTCATTTCATTTTCAAAGTCTCAATCCACTCTTGGATCATTCTAGCTACATTTCTTATAAGAATGCATAGAGTTCAAAGCTTCTATGAGAGGTCTTGGAGCTTTCTTGTCTCTTGGACATAATGGACAGCTTGTACTCAAAGCTTCTATGAGAGGTCTTGGAGCTTTCTTGTCTCTTGGACATAATGGATAGCTTGTACTCAATAATTTCATTGAAGATTTGGTTCATCATCAGTAATGAAGCACTCTTCAATCAGTGAATCACTCCTACAAGCATTATTACCAAGATCTCATGAAGATTGAAGACCTACAGTTATCTACAAGCATTTTTAGCATTGTATCATGTTTGGAGCATGATAGAATGGGTATTTTGATATGGGCAGCATAAAGAGAAATGTATGGTAGCATGAGACAAATGTATGGGTAGCCTAATGCTCTTCAAGACATGTTTTTTTATGTATGAATAGCATGTATGGACCTTGACATGCATGGTATTTCCAATATCAATATCAGTAAAGTGCTTTTCAAGATTGAATGCTCTTTTTGGCACCTTTCAACAAGATTGAACAAGCAAGTGGGTTCCTCTTTCCTTTGCATATACTATGGATCACACTTGACCAAGTCATTGAGGGTATACAATGTATGACAGTTAGACTACTGCAGAGCACAAATTGAGTGCATTATGGGCTTATTTGTAGAGAATATGCTTGGATTATCAATGTACTTATTGATCTAAAGCATCTCCCAACTTCTTATGGGTGGAAGACATTGTTCATGAGGTAAAACAGGGCCAAAACAGAGTAAAAATAGGGTGCAGTTGTGGATAGATCTGGAAATCCTTTTACAGAGAGGGGTATTTCTACTCCTAAATTGAAACCAGCGCTCTCATTTGAAGCTAGACATCATAGGCTTCAAATAGAGCTATCATTTGTTCCATTTGGACTTGTATTCATCAAGTTATGGCCAAAATTGTGTCTATGGATATTTGGGACATCATGCATGCAAAGATTAGTCTGGCAAGTGTGGCAAGTGATATTAGGGAAATGAAGATGGGTATTGACAAACTCACTACTCTCTTTGATGTATGACTACCACCTACAATAATTTCTAATGTCTCAAGTCCTTCCACTTGTGAGAACTATGATGAGCAATGTCATGATACTATAGTGAATGAGTATGTATTTCATGGCAACTCAGCATATGAACCATATGGCACTTCTCCCTCATATGATAAACATTTTGGCAGATGTCTTGAACAAAATGGATGCTATACTTCATGTCATGATGAGCAAAATGGGTATCATTCAAATCATTTTGGTCAGCAACAAGATGATGTTTCTTATGACAGATTTGATCAAGAATATCATGCATGTATTCCTCACCAAAGCAATGACTATCATGGCTACTTTGAGCAAGGATATAATGCTTGTGAAGATTCTTTGCTTATGAATAGCATGTGCATACATTTGGATAGCAACATGATGTATTTGATTAGCCTTCTCATCGTGATTACCATGTTTCTTGTGCAAGATTTCATCCACATGACTTTGGACAGTATGCCTATAAAGATGCCTATGATAATGTCTATGTGAATGTTAGCCATCATGATCAGCATGACATGGATAAATGTAGTAGTTATGATCATTTTTATGGAAAGCATTATGGGAATGAGAGCCATGACACTTACTATCAGTCCAACCATATGGGTTATGTACCACATGAGCCACTTAAAGCATTACAAGCTAAAGAGCTCTATGAAGAAGAGCAAGTACATGCAGATGTGGATAGCATAGATGGTAATGATGATAATGAAGAAGAGAAAATGGAGAACGATGCTGAAGAATATGAGGACAATGAGGAGGACCTTCATGAGAACCTCCCTAAGGGCAGCATGCAACATAAGGAGGACTTTCATGAGACCTCTATCCTTCAAGAGGGACATGGTTATGCAAATTTTGGTTTCTATGGTGATTTTATTGATGATGCATATCAGCCCATAGGTGATTGGGATATGTACATGTTGGATAATGAAGATCCTTTACATCCATTTTACCATGATGACTATGAGGTGGATTATAAGAATGTTCATTACCCTTTTGATTCGGGGGATCATTGGGATGATTCTTCTTTCCCTTTTGACCCAAGCATAGTCATTGATAGTTTTGCCAGTTGTTTTCATGATGATGATCACTTTGACGAATTCCCATTTGATCCAGGAGGATTGCTATGGAAGAATGGCTGGACTTTTTGATCCCTTGGCCTACAAATATGATTGATAGCTCGTCTTCATCATTGATTTTTATTTGATTTATGGGAGAAACAATTGAAGAAGCATGAGTTCATTGTTTAATACAACTTGTTGTATTAAATTCATGTCATAAAAATAAATGGTCTGACGTCATCAAAGTCAAGATTTTATGCTTGGATGTGATGCTCCTAGGTGTATTATTCAAAATGACACCTCATGTTTGATTCAGAGCTATATTTTTGAAGTTATGACTTTTTTACTATGACAACCCTTTCTTGGACAACATGAGCAGCATGAAGATAGTCATGAACTTCTTGGACCATGGATTCTTCTTCAACTTGTGCCTTTGAGCTTTTATGCTACACCCATTGTAGTATCTTCCCATTTGCGGCTTTGAGGACAGAGCTAATTGAAGCTGGGAGGGTTCATAAGCTAAAAGCCTTTGTAATATGATTAGAGGACTAGGGCTTAGGGTTTGCTGTAAATAGGCAGCCCTAGCCAAAGTTAGGGGCCTTTTTTGACACTTACACTAATTTTCTTAGAGATTTCTTGTTCATCACCATCTTGGGGTGAGTACCAAGTTTTGTTTCTTGTATCTTAATTTCAACTTCTATGGCTAGGTTGTGCTATGGTATAATGAAAGATGTCTATGGCATGGCCATGATTGAAGCATTTTCATGTTATTTCCTTAGTTCAGTTCATTAGTTTCTATTAATTTTCATGGTAGAATAGACCTTCTTTACACTAAACTATTTTGCAATGTATACCTTTCAACACACATTCCAAAAGTTAGAATCAATCAATGGCCATATGTTGCTGTACCAATCCTATGCCACTTTATAATGGGCATGGATCTTGCATAGCTCACTTTTATGTCTCAATAGATTGAGGATGCTCATATATATGTATACATAATCATGTTATTACATGCATTTTCACACATAGCATTAATACAGTCTCACACACTTGCTCGCTCTCTCCCTCTATCTGATAGAATGTCAATGCATTTGCATGCTCGCATGCTACCAAATGTAAACATACATTTGCAAAGGTATGCCCTCAACTTATGCACTCAAAAAGTTTGTGAACAAAATAAGAATATTATATATGTGTGTGTACATGCATGCAAATACTTCCATACTATAGTCAACTTTGCTCTATCTATAGTCTATCTCATGGAAGAATTTCTCGTCTCTATTTATGCACAAACACATAGGCGCCCTCCTAAGCATCCAACTTCAAAAGTTTATACAACAAACTATCATCTATTTGCCCTTCTAATATCAACCACGCTCCACGATGGACCACTTCTATACCAATGGTGAGAAGCCAAATTCCCATTGCATGATAACACCTTGAGCTAACCACAAAGGGAGGAGAAGATAAACAATATAATCAAATCTTGGTAGAGGTGCACAAAAGGAGATTCTATTGTGATGCCAATGTGTAATAAGCCACTCAAAGGGGCATCATAGCCTTTTGGAAGAACTCATTCTTAGAGAATTGAAAGTAGCTAGTGTACTTGCAAAGCTCCAAGTTCACTGGATGCAACAGGCTCTTCTAGTGGTCATGTCCTTGTTGAAAATAGAGAAGAAAGAGGGGGATGAGGAGATTACAAAAAAAGAAGAGAGAAGGCTAGTCCTAGGACTTGGGTGCATGCATTGCTAGGGGAGGGAGGGAGAGAGAGAGAGAGAGAGAGAGAGAGAGAGAGAGAGAGAGAGAGAGATCCCCACCTTTGCAAAGATCCAGGACATCACCCCTCTTCCTCTGCTACTTATTGGCCCCTTTTCCTTTGCTACATGTTGAGTGCTTGACCACTTGATTATAAATGCAATCATCATCACTTCGCAATGTGGCCCTATGCTTAGAACCCTAGGTAGAGCCTTGCTCAAAATTGGTCACTATTTTAGTATATTGATGCTAATGTCCAGCATGTGGAAGCTTTGAGGACCCCACGTGTGACCATGAACTTGTGAGTCTCACCTCCTTTGCCTATGCTACATGATGGTGGGGATGATTGATGGTGAGAGAAGTGACCATCTACAAGCAAAATAGAGGAAATAAGTTGATAGTGTTGTGCCATGTGAAGGCTAAAGGCAAGGCCCTTTGGATCAAGCATCTTTGTTGCAATTGAGTTTTGTTGGCAAAATATGATAATGTTGATGTAGAAGGAAGGCCATCAATCTCAAGCAGAGACACTTCTGCTATCAGAGCATGCAAAAATGACGGTAGCCATGCCTAAGAGAGAGTTGGGGGGGAGGGGGAGGGGGGGGGGGGGGGGGGGGGCTCTTGAGAAGGGGCTCCTTTTCATCTTCAATGCAGTTTTCCATTGCCTCGCTGCCCTCCCTCTAATCGAGGTCTTCATCACATTCATCTAGGAGCCGAGAGAGAGAGGGTCCATAGTGCATTCAATGAGGACTCACTTATCAAGCTTATCAAGCTTCAATGCACCCCATGTGGAGTGCATAGAGAGAGAGAAAGAGAGAGAGAGAGAGAGAGAGAGAGAGAGAGAGAGAGAGAGAGAGAGAGAGAGAGAGAGAGAGAGAGAGAGAGCTTCCTAAATTGCATGCAAGCAAAAGGTTTCTTGTTTGTTTCAAGATAAAATATTTTCACACTTTTCAATGGACTTTCGATGGAGGAACTTTGGGACTTTGGGATGCATGCCACATCAATAACATCAAGTTTGGTGGTAGCTTCAAAAGATTTGAAAATAATAGGTAGTGTAGATGTTATTGACTTATTTATAATATATAAGTTACATAATGAGCAATTAACTTACATTATAAGTAAGTTGTACTGCTACCTCAAATATTTGGTGCAAAAAATGTATGGAGAAGCAAAACCCACAACCACACTAATGCAAATACTCAAGGGGAATTGAATCCCTACTACACCGAGACTACACCCAAAATGGTGCACAACCTAGGAGTCTACCTACAATAGAAAAATATGTTTTAAGTGTACACACACACGCGCGCGCACACACACGCACACACACACACACACACACTCCTCTCATCAAGTGCTACAAAACAATAATGCCACTAATAATCAAATAGCAAAAGGGCAGTGAGGCAAAATTCTCTCTCTACTCAAGCATCAACTTTCCCTACTATAGAAAAAGTCTCAGGCCACTATATGTTTATTTTTGTGATTTGCATGCTCCATCTATGCATGCTTGGCCTGGATCTCTTAATGGGCATTGCAAATATTAGTCTGCTCTACTAGATAGGATCTATGAGGCTATTAATGAGAACCCAAAACTCGTACTATTTGCGCTCAATCTTGCATCTATCTATAACTTTACTCCTAGTTGGATTCCCTACCTCTGAATTCTTTTTGATGCCATATTTACACCTCATTGAGCTAATAAGCATCCTATGCTACAACTTAATGAAGAAAGAGGGAAAGAGAGAGGGAGAGAGAACACAAATAGAATGAACACATTGAAAGGCCAACCGATGCTTTTGGCTTTTCTTGAGCCACCTCTATTTCTCTAGAACAAATTCAGGTGTTTTACATGTGATCCTTGTCCCACCACTTCAACAATCTAAGCTTGTGTGCTACTGCTTGTACTTGGAGAGAAAGCAAAACTACACAAATATAAGGCAACATGGAAATTTGGTTTTTAATATATGTAAGAAGTCAGTGGCGCTTGGAGAATGTGACCTAGTGACAGGTGGCAGCCTCCTTATGGTGGTCTCCATGTGGTGGACGGGGAAGATGTTGCAGTAGCAGGCAACGTTGGTACCTGGAGGATATGTGCAAAACATCGGAGCAAAAGTCAATTACAACCATGGCCACCATGAAGGTGCATCGACCTTGGATAGCATCCACAATAATCAATATGTCACTTGTGGAAAAATCAACCTCCCCTCGAGCTATGGCAAAGCGTTTGCATAAACAAAGGCATTAGGCTAGCCACCTACCAATGCACACCCTTATGCAGTCAAACTCCTCAAGATACTCAAATCAGCACCTCTCATCTCAAACCTTACCTATTCATGTCCTTCAATGATGATAGCATGCCATTCGAAGGCTGGAGAGAGAGAGGGGAAACCAAGATTCAATGGTTCAAGATCTACAAACACACATACTTTTAACAAGTCCTCTTAGGCCATTGTGGCACCCACCAATAATAGGGAAGTAGAGCTTCTTGAGAGGGTGAGGCTTGGGTGTCGACTGCAAATACCAAGTGAGCAGATTTGGAGTGCACAGTCCAACTATGATTCAAGAGTGGATAGTGGTGTGCTAGAGGGTGATGGAGACACCGATGAAGTTTTGAAGAACATCTCAGATGTGCTCGTGTGTGTATGTGTATGTGTGTTTTGGCTTTGCTATTGCATGATAGATGTTGTTAGGTGTAATTGCATTGGAAAGGAATATCACCTTGAGACCATCAACACATAGGAGGCCACTAAGGATGCACTCCTTAAGGCCACGATGACATCATATTCTTCATCCATGGAACCTGCTCAGAACCGAAGATCTACAAGCTCGAATGTAAACTATGAAAGAATACAGAGAAGCTCCAAACTCTAAGAGAATGATGAAAATGAAAATAATATGAATCATCAATCCACGAAATACTCATTAGCTGCTTGGATGAGAGAGAGAGAGAGCATTGAGAAGCATTCGGAGTAGCATCATGAGATATATAGGAGGAGAAGAAGCAGTAGCCATAGCTTTGTCTACCTGCATCAAGAGAGAGAAAGAGACATGTACATAGACAAAGAGAGCTTGGGAAGAAGTGGTGCAAGACCTCCTATTTGCAAATGCTTGCTTGCTCGCAATGGCAGGCACCACTAGGGCCTCGGCATCACCCACCTCCTTGTTTAGGAAACATGTAAAAGTCGCATATAGGGTATGTGGCATGATGATAAAGGTTAAGCTGCATAGAGAGAGAGAGAGAGAGAGAGAGGTGTAAATGATTGTGACTTGCAAGAGAGAGAGAAAGGGCTAGTAAATGACTGGAATTTGTATGTATGATGTGAGAGAAAGATAGAGAGACGTGGAAAGTCTTTAATGACTGCTCTCAATTCACTAGATGTAGGTGAGTCACCGATATTTAACTCCTAAGAAAATCTTACGTTTGCCATGTTACCAGCATCAGGTTTGGGGGTAGCCTAGAGAAATCCCAAAATAAAAGATAGTATAGATATAGATGTCGAAACTACTTGAAGGGGCTAGAACTATATGAATGCTAAAAGTAATAAGGCTGGGTTCAAACCAGTCTGGCAGCAGAAGATGCAATTTTTTTGGCCGTCCGGGTCTTCATTTACACGATGGGGGAAACAATCGAAGTTTGTGATGAGGTGGTGTGGTTACTTCAGGAAAGAGAGGTCCCGTATTGGTTGCGCATGAGTTCAAGCCTCATTATGGGTGACCTCTTTTGTCTTATATTATAGCAGGCAGCAGCAAAAGCTTCCGAGGGGGGGAGGTTGCCCAAGGGAGCTGCCTTGCGGAATTTCTAGCAACCAACAGAATTTTGCCACGTGGAATTCTGTCAGCCTTTTTTCCCTGCCACCGCCTAGTGTGAACCCAGCCTAAGTCGGGGGCAGGCTAGGCTAGTGGGAACCTTCCTTGACATCATCGCGTTGTCGTTGTCCTCTCTCTCTCTCTCTCTCTCTCTCTCTCTACCCCCGTATGCCTTATTGTAAAACCACTTCCTTCATTTCGCCTGATTCTCGAACATGGTCGTCGTTCTTCGTCCTCTTCCAGGTAAGCACCTCTATCTCTCTCTCTCTCTGTCTTTCACTGTCTGGCTTTCTAGGGTTTTCTTCTGCGCAGAGAGAGAGAGAGAGAGAGAGAGAGGAGTTTCGATTGCTCCGGACTTTTGAGCTGCATAGCTCTATCAGTGTAAGGGAGACTTAAGTGTGAGCGATCGCGACCAAAAGCTTTGATCAGCGCAATCAGTCGTGCTCTACTTGCACAGACGTTTCTTAAGTGCAGACGTCGTTGTGGCATCTAAGGATCCTAGACTTGTGTGTGTTGAACTTGTATGTAAAAGGGGTTCGTTTCTGTGATTTCGAGACACGACAGACATTTGTAGCACGGTCACAGCCACAGATGACTTGAACAAGCATTCTCAGCTGGATTGTATAAGTGCAAAGCAACCGATGAGGGACATAGGTTGAGCAAACAATAGGATGAGCAAAGGCCATCTAAACATTTCCTTCTGGGAATTGTAGAACCTATACTGGTTTATGATGTCAAAGTCAAGATAATTATGCAACAGTGCCAGAGTTCTGACATGATATATGATTTGTTGTTAAGAGGAGTCTGCATTGGGCCCAATGTGTTCATTTGCTTGGATGAATGCCTGGTTGCAGTAATCTGATGGGTGGATAAGAAATGCGGCCTACGACTCATGTCATCTTCACCTCCCTTGTTAGCTATGGATTCACACTTCATAACTTATGTTTGTCCTTCGTATGGTTAATAACTTACTCATATCGGTTCTATGTGTGGATTAGTCCTTAAATGCCTCATGAAATGCATTTTATAGGTAGTTGTAAAAACATGACCCAAAGAGGCAATTGGTGTCATTCTTGTTTTTTGGATCAGCTGCTCTGATGTTCATGACGTGCATATGGTGGATTATTATCATAATATATCAGATTATATAGTTGGCGCCATCATTCGTTATGTTTCTACTCTATTTTCAACATGTTCCTTATGTTTTAATTGTATAGATTTGTGTATTGTTCTCGAATTCCAAAAACAGAAAGATCATATTTCGGGTCTATGTTTAATTAAGACTTCCTGATGATACTGTTAGTTTTATACATGCAGGCACCACTTGAAAGCAACATTGAAGTCAATCTATGCACATAACATTCTTGATTGATGTGCATCCATGGCACGAGAAACGCACAGGGCCCAGTTGGAAATTTATGATGTACTGGGAATGTGTGCACAGGCTGTTTTGTCATTCAGGTCAAGTATCCCCCTGGTTCTGACGCTTGCATTAGTTTCGTCCATCTATGAGACTGCAGTGGAGCGCTCTTCTCTACTCTCTGGCATTTCTTTCTCGGCACAGAACTCCAATTTCTCCTTCCAGTTTTCCTTTGACCCAAAACCACCTGTGAAAAGTCCACAAGGTGATTTGACGAACATTAGGGCAGAGCCTTTGCCTGAGGGAGAGTCTTGGTTTTCTCGACTGTTGGCTTCATTTCTACCAGAGGAGCATAAAGCAGTTGAAATAAGGGAGGACCTCAAGGGAAGAGTTGAATCTGAGGCATCTGGTTTGGCAGTTGATAAAAGGGAGCACCTTGACGGGGGAATTGTTGAATCTGAGCCATCCAATTTAGCTGTTGATGACATCAAGGCTTCTGATACAGAATCTAGGACTACCTCTGCAGCTGACATCACAGAGGCTGTGATTGAGAAAGATGAGGTGCTCCTAACCAAAGACAAGAATCATAATTCTGAAGAAGGGGGCGGTACAAGTAAAGAAGTTGAACTGGCAAGTTCTGACGCAGAAGAAAGTCAGCTTGAGCAGCCACCCCACCATTTTGATCCTGAAGATGCAAGTACAGAAAAATGGGTGCAGAGCAGTGAGGAAAAGTATGGCAAGGGTGATCTGGAGAAGGTACCTGCAAAGGAAGAAGCAGACAATGATGACCCCAGTTTGCCGCGGCTGGTGATACAAACAGTTTCAAATGAGACTAAAAAACCAATACCAGATTTCATGGTTGATACAATGGATTTGGCCTTTTTTACTGGTAGGCTATTAGGTGGACGGGGTCTTGACCAAGGAGCTATGCCTCATGGTGGTATGACTATGCTTCTTATGTTTTTCCTTGTAGCTATAGCAATGGCCATCTTTCTGGCTGTTGTTGGCTTTCAGCATGCTGCTGTAATGGGATCAGTGGCATACAGTGTTGTAACTACACACATGGGTAAAAGAGCTCCTTTCAGGAAAGCGATAAAATCTGGTTTTAAAGCAGGTGTAACACGACTTATGTGGTTGGCAATATTGCATGCAACATTCAGGGGTCTTCAGAGCCTTTTCTTCATGAAGACATTGTTTGGTGGAGTGATGGAGATGGACCAGGTAGAGCAACTGGTTGTGAGGCTGGCAGCTACTCCATTTGCTTTTCTTGCACCTTTCATGGATGTGGATGCGAGCAGTGTTAGTATGGCTCTCCGCATAGGGTTGTTTGTTGGGTTTGACTATGTATTTGATGGGATAGCATACTGCCTCTATGTTGTTGCTTGTTGGGTGACTATAATGGAGAGAGAATACTGGGGCCTGCGAGCTTTTTCACGAAGTTGGAACCTGGTAAAATGTATGGATACACAAGCCTTCGTAATTCGGTTTCTGGAAGCTGTAGTTTGTGGGACTACCTGTAGGTGGTTACTTCAGCAAGTGATTGGCCAATTTCTTGCAGCATTTGTCATCTCCACAGCTCAGGTGTATTTTCTTGTTCTATGGTTGATCTTCTACTTATCAGCTCGATCTAAATTAGATGGGTCCTCACACTTTTCATACAGGACTCTTGAGGACTTTTTGGACAGGTTTAAGTAAGCTACGATACTTTGTAAGAGTAATAAAATTTTGTGAGCTAGTTTTGAGCTGACACATTCTGAGAGTTCCATTTTTGTTTGATAAGCATCATTTACAAAAATTATTAGTTTGGATTATAATGGACTTCTAGCAATTGCTGAGTCACACTGTAGCATGTAGTCTTTGAATTTCTTTCATTCAGGTTGCATTTCACCTTATCTGTGACTGTTTCAAAGGGTTAGAAAAGTTACATGCAGTTTGCATTATGTTGAAACTCAAAACAAGTCTATTGAATGACACAAGTATCTTGATAGTCATCCGTTGCACCCGGTAGACCTGCATGAAGCTCTCATGCTGAACATCAGTAAGACCCTGTTTCTGTCTATGTTTCCATGCACCTACATACTTCTCTCTCCATCTGTTGAGCAAGTGTTGAATGTCATGAGAGGCTGACTATATAAATGGTACCCATCTATTTTCAGACCGCGAATGATATTTTGAGAGGTGGTTTGAGGTTCCCTGCGAGTCTTTGTTGGTTTGCACTAATGTCTTCTTCCTGTGAACAACCACAAACTTCTTAGCTAGTGGTTTCTTGGCATTCTTTGTCATGGGTTCCTGGGTGGCTTAGGAGGTGGTGGTGTTTTGGTCTTGGGTTCAGTTTTTTGTTATTTAAAGTTGCTTCTACTGAACTAGCTACTTTGGTTATTAAACCAATTGTATACCATCCCTTCTAGCTTTGCAATATTGATTGGGTCTATTCAAGGCTGAATTTATCTCCCTCCATCTTTTTCAGAAGGTTTATTTTAGAACAGAGAGATGTTTAGGGTTGTATGTTATAGGAAACATTCATGTTCCATGTAGATACTAGGTTGGGAAGAGATTGCATTAGTTTGTCAATTGTGCATGTGCTAAGAGTTCTAGACCTAGACATGCATGTGGTGTGCAAACTATCTATAAACTAATTCATTTATCTTCTTAATGTTTCTCCCTGTTTGTCAACTAAATTCATACACTCAATTGCATAATTGACCATTTTTCAACTGGAATACTACTTACAAGACACTTACCCAAAGTATAGGTTGGAAGATTCTAAAAATATCCCAATGATTCAGCTAACTCAAGACACAAAAGACCCAATGCTCACAAAAATCTAGGTTTAATGTCAAGTAGATTGCAAAAATTAGAGAAAATACTCCCAAATCACCAGGGGCAGGTTAATAAATGATAAATTGAATCCATTTTAGTTACATTTTGGTGAACTCTTATTTGAAGCATTGGAAAATTTCTTATAAATTCAACTCAAAGGTTTCGGTATCATCTCTCATGAAGATAATGAGTGAACACTAGAAACACCTATATAAGATTTGGGATTTATGCAAGATGTGAAAATTATATATTTCGTAAGTGAAATTCCAAAAACTTATTGATATAGAATACAAAGTGCAAGCTACCTATTCAAAACTAAGAAAGATGGCACAACTCCAATACATATGTGAATCACAACAAAAGCTTAGCTAAGTTAGATTGTAGTTAGAATGGAAAGACAAACCCCACCACACACACTTGGAACTTTGATTTCATGAGTGTATTGGGTATTTTGGCAATGAGAGAAACTTTTAACATTGTTAAAGGGGAAAGGGGCACTATTCCCAATTGGTGCTTTGATTGAATATGAAGTTAAGAACTTACAAAGACTTAAAGTCTCTTGCAAAATGTTTTCTCACCACCTCCTAATTTTGCTAGCAAAAGCAAGAGAACAAATCATGTCAATCTCAAAAACTGAATCATCATATAAGAATGATTCATTCCAACTCCAAGCTTGTACAAAAAGAGCCCATGCCCAATCTATAAAGCTATAAACAATGGAAAGGTACACTAGGGAAAACTACTTGTAGAATGGCATGTGATCACAATGATTAATACTATGAATACTTTTAAAAATATATTCTAAAAGAGCATGGATTAGAATTGCTCTTCATCATCGAATCTCCATGATTTTCTTCCTAGCAGGATCTATTACACTTTGCAATACTAGGGGGTGCAAACTTGGCTAGTTAACTAAAAACTCGATAATTTAGGGAGAAATCCAATCACAAATGTACTAATAGCAATTTGAAAATGACACAAGAAAAGATGTAGGCAAGCTAGTGGGTACTTTGAGATAATGTTTAATGTTTTGTAAAGCATTAGGTTAATCTAGAAAAACCACTAATCAAAGACTTCCCACCTTTCTTACTCAAAATCATGTGAAAGGTAAAGGCACAACCATGGGGTTCAATATCAAACACGTGTATCATTAGAAACCCACAATACAAATGATTAAGTTTGAAAGATCGAATGGTTTTTAGATCTCGTGAGCAAGAAGGGATTTTGGGATCAAACTATTATTGTCTACTTCCATTTTGTATTTCACATCTTGTTGGAGATACCTCTTTGAAGAGGTCAATACCCTTTGCAAAATGTCTATATGGGAAAAATATAATGAGGTTAGAGGGATGGTGGGGTGTTTGCATAGTACCTAAACAACTAGGTGGACTAGGAAATCCTAATATGGAAGAATAAGCTAGCAAACTTATTTTTAAGTGCATGCCTCACAATGGCTTAAAAAGAACTAGAGCCTTCAGTGAGCTTTGATTTCATAGAAATAAGGATTGATCTCAAATCGTAAGGTGCTCAAGATGGAGACCTTAAGTGATTGTGTTGTTCTATTTAGCCCAATGCATGTTACCCCCATCAAAAAACAACTCTCCAATAAAATATGACTTACTTGGAATAGAGAAAAGATACATAAAACTTGAGTTTAGAAAAAATATATAGGTTGGGATCAAATGCATTATATTCTCCTTTACGAAAAGTCTAAATTATCCAAATAGATCTAGGTGCATAAGAAGGCCATAGGCTATTGGGGAGGCATCTTGTAAGGCCAAAATAAAGATTGATTCTCATGCCAAATAACTATGGAAAACTCTTTATTTCTAGATAAGATATTGATTGGTGGTCAACAGGACCAAACTAGAGCCTTTTAATAAACTCAATATAATGGAGCCCCCCCAACTAAGGTGGTCCCAACAATCTTCTTATCCCTAGAGCTCGTGTATTCACAAGGTGGCTACCAAACAATAACAAGTGGCACAATGATATATTTGAAAAATTTGTACCCAACTCATCACCAATATTTGGACGAATACTACATTATTCAAAGTTCTTTGATGGTCTCTATATTAAGGCTATTTAGGATAACGAAAAAGATTTGTATCAATGAGCAAGATTGCTCTTTAGGATTTGTTTAAGGTCTTAGATTTGGAAAGTCCATTTTTTGCCCCTTCAAAGAGGTCAATACCCTTTGCAAAATATTTATATGGGAAAAAAATAATGAGGTTACAAGAATGGCTAAAGTCTCATGGAGCCTCAGTGGTAAGAGGAGGGTGACTCCAAATGTATCAAAATACCTCAAGGGAAAATTTTCAAAGTAATGTTAATATAAGGTGTCCAAGCCTCCATGGTAAGAGGAAGATGACTCTAAACCTATCTCTAAAGAAGTATTTCAAAATGAGAATTGGAAGAAAGCCAAATATGACTTGGTAGATTATTGTATGGCAACTTTTTAAAAGAAAATTTCAAAATAAAATCAAAGAAGATTTGACTAATCCTAAAGTAGAATGGCAATGGAAATTTGGAGAGAGAACATCACGTTTGAAACATCCCAATGTTGTAGACCTTTAGGTACTTTCCTGGAGGTATCTTACTCTCAAGAAGCTAAGGTCTATAAATTAGCATAATTGAAGTAGGAGAAAATTAGAGATATTGGCATATAGTGAGCTTCACAATTATGTTTGTTTTTGAGAGAACTTCACAATAAAGATGAAGATTGATGATGACTTTGAACATGTGAAGAGTGGGATGAGTGGCCTAAGAAGAGACACTTTGGTCACTCTTTATATTTAGTATGTTTGAAAGTTGTACCAAAAACACGATGCCATCTAGCTATTGAATTATAGGCATTCTTAAATATTATGCTTGTGTTTATTTGCATTGCATGTATTCTTGCCCTATGTCACTATGAAAAAAATCCATATGAGGTAGAAGGGCCATACTAACTACATTGAACTTTTGTTGTTGTGCTCTTAATCTTGGAAGATGAAAATGGTAGTTTGATTATGTAAGGATGAGTGGCATGTTATGATGATGCTCCAAACAAAACTTAAACCTCCGAATGCCTAGATGGAGAAGATCAAAGCAAGATTTGGCCACGAATTTAAGAAATGTGGTGCTAATAGTAATAATCAACACCCCTCAAGAAGTTCTACTTGTGAAAAGGAGATCTTATAGGATTTGAATTAGGTACACCACCCAAAAGCTAAAAGATGTGAGTATTTTGAGGATAATAAATTTATTTTCCCCCTCATCCTACCCAAATAATAAACGATAACTTGGTTAGCTCACATAACTTGCCATCTTGCTACAAAGGACAATTATATTTGTCCTTCAGAATAATTAGCTCCATCAATGGTGGTAGGTCATGCAACACCTTAAAGAGAACCATGCTCTCACTCTCACTTCTCCCTTGATGTTGCCTAGATGCAAGACAAGATGTGAGTTGTCAACACACACAATAGCCACAACCTATCATTACAAAGTGGTTGGGCTTTAGCTCAATAAATAGCTCATAAAAAGCCTTCCAGGTTTTTTCTTATTGGAATTCCTTTTCCAAAACTTCAAGGATGTATATTCAAGCAACAACACATTATTTCAATTTGGATTTTTCTAAACTCAAAATGTATGCCAATGGCTTGTATCTTTCAAAACATTTTGTTACACATAGCAACCACAATATGGTGAAATCGTCATTGTGAAATAATTGGCACACATGTATCAATTTACATTGAGATCAAACCTTGTTGTATGAGGACTTTGATTCAATAAAAATGTGGAAATTTAGGTGTCCTTGTATTCCTCTAAAGTGGTGAATGTCACTCCTATATATGTTAAATTTCATACTTCATTCAAACGACATAAGTAAGTGATTGGATGGGGGAGACTATCAATCATGTTAATGGCTAGCCATTTGAGGCCATGCTTGAAATGACTTAGCTCAAACAATAGTATTTTGAGCAAGCATCTTTATTTCTTCTCCAATGGACAAATACAATACAAAGAGCTTGGCAATAAATTATAGGGCAAGTAGAAAATATGGGATTGTAGGTCTTTTACCTCTTCATGTTAAGCTAATATTGATTTTTTCATCTTATTAGAGCTTTGTGCTCAAGCATTCTCCTCCTTGATTAGAATCTATGTTTCTCAAAGTACTCCTAGCCAAAGAACTCCACAAGTAACAAAGCCTATTGTATTTGGCCTTTATTTTACGAACAATTCCAATATGAATTGCATCTTATTGATCTAAGAGAAAATCTTGATTTATGAAGTGTCACTTGTTTTCTAGACTCACTATCTCTTGCCTAGTCCAAGTCACCATCTTCCACCAAGGTTTTGCTTGATTTATTAGTGATGTCATAATCCAATGTACACTTTTTTAGAATTGCATCCTTGCTTTCCAATGGTTCTTTTGGGGCTTATTTAGGAAATGTGTAGAACTCTAATTGCATTTGATAATGCCTACTATTGCACAAAAGGGATGACTACCAACAAGGTTCTAAGATTGCTCCATGTTTATGTGTCATGACACATCCCTTCATGAAAGTTTTTTCCATTGATGGGACCACTTCCTTTCAGTTTTTTTATCTCAAATGCCTTTAGAATCTCCTTGAATTCATCTTAGGGATTCATCGAGATGAAGATTGTTTTCTTAAGCAACCTCAACATCCTAGCATAACTACATAGCCCCAACTTTTGACTACCAACAACATTCTAAGATTGCTCAATGTTTATGTGTCATGACACATCCCTTCATGAAAGTCTTTCCCTTGATGGGACCACTTCCTTTCAGTTTTTTATCTCAAATGCCTACAGAATCTCCTTGAATTCATCTTAGGGATTCATCGAGATGAAGATTGTTTTCTTAAGCAACCTGAGTATCCAAGCATAACTACACAGCCCCAACTTTTTCGTTTCTTAAAAACTTTCTTATTTGTTTGTAACATCTATGATCAAGTCATCAATATACACAACTACTAGTACCTTCTTGTCATTCTGCATAAACATGTACAAGTTATCATCTATAGTACTACTAATGATCATTCTATCCTTTGGTGCCATTCCTTGGACCTGTTTCAACCCATCTGATGCCATTGTACACATGCATCTTGTTCTCAACATGAGATGCTAATGTATAGTCCTTGGGGTGTTGCTTCAAGTTTGTATATTTTATATTGATTTGAATAATCAACTTTAACCACTTCTTACAAATAGACAAGGCTCAAATTGAACAAATTTAGTGGCCATCCTTGTCCTAGGTGCAAATGTGGCCTTCTGTGTATGAATAGCCTCATGTTTGTCTTCTTGAATCAAAGTTGGATTCTTCTCATAAAAAGTTGCTTGGAATCTCTTCTCTTACTCATGTGCCTCCATAGTGTAGGTGCAGAGTGTGGGTTACGATATAATCCACATAAACTTCTAGTCTAACACAAACTTGTGGATGTTGTAAACCCTTTGTGGTAATATTATGAGTGACGACAAATGGATGTTGTAAACCATCTCTACGTCTTCTCATGCATGTGTAATGCTTTATGTATATGCTTGTGTGTGTGTGTGTGTACATTGTGCCTTCCTTCATGGTTGGTTTTCACACTTATTGTACTTTTCCATACAGCGATAAGATACATTGGTGTAGGAAACAATTATCCTACTTTAATTTACCCACTTCATATGTGGCGTTTGATTGACTAGAGGTTGGCTACTAGACTATAGGGTTAGAGTGAGATTGAGGAGACCTTGCAATATTACTAATGGTGTGCCCCTTGCTAGTTTTCCAAATGGCATTAGATCTTGGATGTACATGCTAATGTTGGAGAAAATATCTCTATTCTTATTATGTTGATGTTTTTTGTCCACACCTCATGGGATCTCTCTCTCTAGCTTGACAAAATATTGGTAATGATGTGCTCCTTGCTAATTTTCTCAATGACATCAGATTTTGGATGTACATGCTACTATTGGAGAAAATCCCTATATTCTTATCATGTTTATGTTTTTGTCCAAACCTCATGGGATCTCTCTCTCCCTCCCTCCCTCTCTCTCTCTCTCTCTCTCTCTCTCTCTCTCTCTCTCTCTCTCTCTCTCTCTCTCTCTCTCTCTCTCTCTCTCTCTCTCTCTCTCTCTCTCTCTCTCTCTCTCTCTCTCTCTCTCTCTCTCTCTCTCTCTCTCTCTCTCTCTCTCTCTCTCTCTCTCTCTCTCTCTCTCTCTCTCTCTCTCTCTCTCTCTCTCTCTCTCTCTCTCTCTCTCTCTCTCTCTCTCTCTCTCTCTCTCTCTCTCAATCGTAATATTGGTAATGATGTGCACCTTAGTAGTTTTCTCAATGGCATCTCCCCTTTCCTCACAAGAATTGCAACAAAGGAAATAACCACGCTTTTCTCTCCTAGTACACATTTTAACCAGATGATTTTGATATGTAGCATCCAAATGTTATCCTAGCTTTACTACATCTTTTCATATACAACCTTCTTTTGAGATAATTGCTTTTAAGTCTCAATGAAATATTAGATCTAACATCTAATTGAAGGTAGGCCAACAAGTTAAATTGAATTGGAATTTGGAAGATAGTACTAGGAAGAGAATGCATATATGTAGGTCAAGCATGGATGGCATTGAATTTGGTCAAGTTGGGTACAAAGGTGAGCCAAGGTTCCCCATAATTGATCAATCTATCAAAGCTTGATGAGAACTACATGAACCAATTCTAGAACCATGGTAGGTTTGTCACATGAGTGTTCGTGGAAATATTCATGTTTTCTAGCCACAATTGAAGCATTCCTAGGAATTATGTCATTAGTTTTTGATGCACTTAAACCTAGAAACTTAGCCTATCAAAGAAATCAATCCAAGCCCTATTATTTGAAAATTTGTAAAGGGGATCAAGATGTATATTTGTAATCGGGTTGATGGTGAAAGTGATGTTGCACACAAGAGGCCTATTTTGAGAGCACAAAGATGAGAGGGTAGCAACACACACACACACACGCATGCACACACACACACACAGATTAAATGATAAAGGCTTAACTTTAGCCTTAAGACTTTGAAGGCTTTTTCAATCAACTCAAAAGCCCTGCCTTAGATTTAGATGTAATAAAACCCCCACCTTATAGTTTGCTCAAGAATTAGCAAGGTTTGTGTGAGAATGGATTTTGAATTTTCTTACAATTTTTAATTTAGTTTTTGAACCTTGTCGACCAAGCCACACACAAGTGCATGCATTGGCCACTCAGGGGGTTCACTATATGTATATTCTGATATCACCTATGTTCAAGGCCTATTTATAAATATCCTTATCTATGATTTTTTAGTGAATAAAACACAACCATTTTTATAGAATTTGTAAATAAGCCCTATATATTATACCCTTCTATATGTAAAAGATATATAAAAATGGTATTTTAAAAATCTATTATTTTGAACCCACGTGATGTATACATATATCCATGAGTGACCCCCCCAAGATTGGCCATTGCTACCACCACAAACAAAGCATGCTCTACATTGCCTTATCAGCCGCATTTCGAGCTCGTTGGAGGAGGAAAATGCACATGTAGGCCTCAAAGATGCAGGGTCTCTAGAAAGCAAGTCAAGAGAGAGGAGAGAGAAAGAGGTAGATCTAATGAAACACAAGAAGAGATGCTTTGAATTTACTACACAACACTAAGAAATACTCAGAGTACAATCTTTATCAATTTCTTTGAGCCCAAAACACAAATCTCATATGAAAAAGTCCTAGATGTTAGCTGTCCACTTCATCCATGCACTTCCATGACTCAAGAGTGGTTGAAACTAGCTTCGAACTCTGCTTAGCCCTCCACTTCGTTCAAGTGTAATGTTGCTCAAGAGTGATCGTAACTAAGCCCTTAAGTTAACTCTATTCAAATCACATCGAAACATCATGCATTTTTTCTGACATGAGATAAAACTCAATTTTCCAACAATGTCGAAGGGCAATTGCACTAATCTACAAAACCATAGATGATAAGGAGCAAGGAAAGATGGAAGAAAGTTCGCAATCGGTACCTAGTGGAAATCCTTGTGAAGGCTAGAAGCCAAAAGAAACTTTGAGAGAGAACTTTTAGATCAATATACAATAGTCAAGTAAGGCAATATTGCAACAATCAAACACCAAAAATCCAATAGCTTATAGCCTTGCCCTCTCTCTTATCATGTTAACTCATCTTTCTAGATATGGTTTTTCCTTCTTATTGGATGTTGATAGTGACATAGGATCGAAGAAAGAAAGAGATATAATAACTCATGTTTGGGCAAGAAGGTGCAGCAGGGAAGAAAGGAAAGAATCTATGGCTAGTTTGTACAACACTCTAGAAAGGAGTTAAAAAGCTTTAATATTAAGGACACAAGGATTCAATCTTGAGATAACACATAGGGGAGGAATATAAAGAGATAACTTCATCATCTTCTCATGGCTTCAATTTTCCCGCATCTCCTCTTGAACTTCTCCTCCTTCTCGACAACTTCACTATTACTTATAAATGCTTAGTTTCAAGATATTCCATGAATAAGACATTGAAAATGTAGTAGTTGATCAGCAGGACTACAATTGAGCATTATGATCACCATTATGATCATATTTTCTCATGCACTATCCAACCTACATAGAAACTAGTTCTAGTAGACAGCCTTTCTTTGTTACAAGTAAACACTCCTTTAGTGGCAAGCTTAAGCTCCAAGGCATCATCAAACCCTCTGCATTTGAATATATGCCTGAATTATTGACTTGCATTTTGTCAACCCATTTGTGTCAACCATGTCAACTAGCATGTTGATATCCAACCTTTCAGGAGTATCTACCACTCTAAACCTATAGCCACCATCCAAGTAGCATTGCACTTCCTTGATCATTTGTTCTCAACGTGCTTGTTGTAAAGTATGAAGCCACCAATAATTAACCCTTCTTTTTCCTCTCCAAATCACACACGTTAGCTATAAAGACCGAGGATTGTTCAACGTGAGAAGCCGTTAATCAACTCCAATTGCAACACAATTCACTAGATGTCATCATCCACTACGATGCCCTTGTTCCCCAGCTCACTATCTCCCCCTCTCATGCAATAAACCCTTGACAATAACGATGTCCCCCTTTTTCATGTAGCCCTCTCTCTTCTCCTTCACTCCTTTTCCATGAAGCTAGCCAAGTTTTCTCATAATACCCCTCCTAAGGCTATTCTTAGCTTTTTCTAGGAATAGCTAAACTTTTTTTAAAGCATTGTCATCCAAAGAGATAAATAAAAGAATATATTTCTTCCACACACACACACACACACATGTGTGTGTGTATATATATATGTATGTGTGTTTCTTTTGACACACTAATCCATAAGCGCATGAGAATATGAGCCTATAGAATACAAGAATGCATCCTTTACTATCTCACACCCTTTTATAGCATCCAAGCTTTGTACCTTGAAGTTGAGCCCGAGCTTATCACACTCACTATTTTCATATGGTGGATGATTGTCCTTATGACATTCTCCCCTTCTAAATCTACACATCCCCTAGATATGCCACACTATATAGCCACCCGGTCATACACCCATATGATCTTATCTCACCAAACATGTGCATAAACAACCATCCGCTAAGATCAAATACCCAAGTCATGAATATAATCCAACATGCATAGCAAAACCAATCTTGCCCACCTGGATCATAAAGCATTATAAGAGCATGACTTCCCTCTATCAACATACCCTCTACAAATAAATCTATGAACTCAATTGATCCTCCGAAATTGAATGTCAAACTCAAATCCTATTGCTTCATTGTAAATTCAATAACATCGCGTGCATAAACCCTTTCAATCTCTTCCTCGTCAACATGTACCTCAAAGCAGTCACTCCCATCCCTAAGAAACCTCAAAGAAGCACTCTCTTGAAAATATAGCTCTTCATGTGATGCTAGAACATGATATCTAACTTCATCTTCTTTGCCTTGCATGGATGGAGCAACCATTTACACATCCTCATACTTACTCAAAGCATAGATTTCCTTAGCATCCTCAACTTTCATAGCATCATCCCTCTCTTGCTCAATAGCATCAACACACCTTATTGGAATTTTCATTAGGTGTGGTACCATTGACTTCAAAAGACAATAGATCCTCATTTGTATCCACAACATTTATAACATCATCCACTTTTTTAATCAAGGCATTTATGTCCTAAATACCCTCCTACATATGAAATATCATAGTAGCATCCTCAATCAAAACCTCAACTTTTGCATGACTCTCAAGCACTATGTCTGTATCTGCAATGATAGGCAATACATCCATAACTACATGTTAGATAATATATAAGTATCCCTAGGCAAAACCTTAGCATAATGAATTATCCCTAGCTCTATGTCAACATCCATGGTATCCTCTAATTCTTCACCATCTAGTAGTGGAAACTCTGATAATCCAATAGCCAAGTCACAATATGTATATAAACTTTAGCTTTTTAAGCACATATACACTCTTTGTAGCCTTTAAGAGCATGCTTATAGTCATCCCAAGTTATGTCATTATGTCTGTCATCATAACTGCTGAGCTTGTGCCTTAAACCTAACTTCATCAATGCATTCAAAACATTTAATCCTGTAATCCTTTGGGATATTAGACTACTACATTCTCTCATCAAAAACTCTAAGGTAGCCAGATACATCCTATCCAACAAACAAATCCACTTCCTCTACAATCAGTTGAAGTGCGTCTGCTCTACCAAATCCTCCATTCTTGCTCAGTCATTTTATATTCCTACATATGTGTATCTTGATGCAATATCTGCATTTGTATTGCCTCCATAAATACTTGAGCTACTCATACCTTGCAGTCCATATCCAAATCTTTTCACTCGACTACCTGTAAATGGTTTTCTAATAATTGCATTTGCTTCCTACTACATTCCATGATAAAATCCTTGTCAATATCATAATTCTTGTAGTCTCCCATCATGCAATCCCAACACATCATTTCACGTTGAATTTATCAATATATTGGAATGAGCAAGGGAGAAGGTCTATCATAGGGTATGAGACAAAAGGGTCTAGAGAGAGTGAGACAAGGAACATGAAGAAAGAAAGAGTATTAAGTGTTTAGATGAAATGAAAGACAATGATAGAGGCACAATCCAATGGTTCTATTCCATGTATGGTCTATCCTGTGACATGTATTAAGATCTCTGTTGTACATAGTTCAAAATCAAAGATATGCACCTCATAGATCTATATATACATCCAAATCTTTATAGTAGATGATGCATATTAATGCTAGAAACTGATATCAAGCATCAAAATCCATCAAAACCACTATTCATCCATTATGGGGCTTCAAAAACGACTTCAGCCCTATATGACAGTTTGATTACAGTAAGAAGAAAACACTCCCTCCTTGCTACCCATAAATACATTCTAAACATGAGTTTTGATGATACATGAGCCTTCTCTAGTGTTAGAGAGTCTAATTCCATCAACCAATGCATCCAAAATTCTATTTGAAACTCATAAGCTTCATGGACAGCATGCTACCCTATTTTTTGCTATTCTAGACAACAAAGACACTTCAAATTCACTCCTAAAACCCTCATTCAAGTCCTTTTATCATAGGATTTGATGGCTTCCCTTTTGCCATGTCTTGGGAGGTTCCTGTTGAGCATAAGAAACATACATCTCTCCTTTCCAACCTCTCCACGTTTTTTCCACAAGCAAGCTCCAAAAATTGCGCTAGTTTTTTTCCTTTCTAACTATCCACACTAGCTTCACACAAAAGTCCCACTTTTCTCCTTCTTACCCTTTGCATATCCATATGTGTGAAAACTTTTACCTTGTCCCATGAGTAGTGGACATTATCTTGGGCACTCACTTATTATTGACACTTTTGTTTCTAACCATTTACAACCTTGCAAAGTACATAGTCACACTAACTTAATAGGTATATTATATGTAAACTTCATCTTACAACATTTGACAAGCCCGAACTTTCACTCATACTCCCATATAGTCTTAAAGGCATAATCAACTTTCGTTTTCCTTACCAAACATTGGTCATGACACATAGATAAAATCATAGTATTTCTATATAATCTATAAGTTTTATTGAATGAACACGTTTTTATTATCCACATAATTGCTACCTTACACATGTTTTATGTGGTAGCAGGGGGTTGTTGATTGTAAGATAAGGACAATGGAGATGTTTTCATGGCAATGGCATGTGGACCAATACAATAACATGCTCACTCACAACCTACAAAGAAATTGTATGTGCTACCAAAAGAGGAACTTTAGACTTCACAATGTAATAATGGATGGAAATGATATACCTCATGTTGCATTGTTGGCTTGAACTTGAACTATTTTCAAAACTTACATCCCCTCAACTCTCCAGCCTAATAACACCCTCTTAGGTATTTGCATTTAGCCATAAAGCCTTGCCTCATAAAGTTTGGCCTTACTAAGACCATCCATAGCACCGCACCACCCAAGGCATCTTCACCAACTCATGTGGCTTCAATATGTAATATTTCTACGTCTGATTGTTGCTATGGTTAGTAGATCATCATGGGTTTGGAGATCCAAACTCTATTCTCAACTCAGTTTGCATATTCAATGATTTTACTCACGCTTTGCTCAAATAGAGTGAGCATGGGTATTGAAGTCTTGCTGGAACCATACATGTATGATGCACGTGAGGTATGGTGGAAATGTTCAATGTACGAGAAAAGAGCACATTAGCTTGAAGGTAGTGACACTCAAGATAAGGGCTGAATAAGTTGCAAGAAACAAGGGCAAATGAGGGTGGCAAAAGTAGAGCAACAATAGGACACAACTTTTTATGTAACTATGTAAGTACTAAAGTTGTTGATCAGTAGATTGTTTAAATGTAGGCAATTGTAGGAGGTGATCAATTTTTGTGCTATTTGAAAATGATGCATCTATTTGTTTTATGGTGCAAAGGCATTAATCAATGTATAGACATCTCCTATCTTAGTATGTGTGCTTTTTGTAAGAATCTAGAGTCTAGCATGAAAATCTATATGTGCCATAACTTATCATGCAACCATGCAAGTTGCTGCAATAATATATAGTATTGGTTTTCTCCATGCAATGGGTTAAATGAAGACAATACGGTTTTTCCTTTCCGTATTGATTTTCCACAATATTGATGCCCCTAAGTTACCACACTTAATAGAAATTTAGGCATGTTAAGAGTCAATTACAAACCTAAGACGAGTGGTGGAGGAATGATATAATTTACACTATAATTTTCTATATTGGGGATATACATTTGTAGGTTCAAGATATGAAGTATCATGTAATTTGTTTACAATTGCCACATATGAAATCTATCTACATCGAGAATATTAGGTAATAATCAAGCCATTGTTTTATAAAAGTAATCAATCAGTACCATTTTTAGGACACCTAACTCTGTGCGCACGTGCATGTGTGTGTGTGTGTGTGTGTGTGTGTGTGTGTGTGTGTGTGTGTGTGTGTGTGTGTGTGTGTGTGTGTGTGTGTGTGTGTGTGTGTGTGTGTGTGTGTGTGTGTGTGTGTGTGTGTGTGTGTGTGTGTGTGTGTGTGTGTGTGTGTGTGTGTGTGTGTGTGTGTGTGTGTGTGTGTGTGTGTGTGTGTGTGTGTGTGTGTGTGTGTGTGTGTGTGTGTGTGTGTGTGTGTGTGTGTGTGTGTGTGTGTGTGTGTGTGTGTGTGTGTGTGTGTGTGTGTGTGTCCTTGGGTACATAGCTGCACACACTTACACATCATTGCACACATATACAAAAATGCACATGCCCCTCCTCCCCCCCCCCCCCCCCCACACCCCCGTTTCTTTCACACAACTGCACATGTATATGTACATATTTACACACACATATATGCTCTCTCTCACAAACACACGCAAATACATGTACATGAAGATGCAACATATACTAGACATATAAAGTTGGTGGATGAGTGCAATGGGGGTGTTTTCTCTCCAATGGGAAGTGGTGATAAAGGGCAATAGGAGTCATAGCATGCATGTAGCAGGAGCTACTAGTAGTGGACTAACACAATGCACCCCCCCCCCCCCCAACACACCTTCACCCACCCACTTGTGCATGTGTTGACATAGACAAAAAGATGCGCACCCATGGCACCCGTGCAAATCCCTAACCCTCCAATTGAAACTTTAGGCATGCGTCTTTTAGCAAAACCGTGGGCCCCATAACACTAACCTACCCCTAATCTTATACCAAATACAAATATTTTCTTCTCACACACATATACATGTAAACACACATGCACATACACATCCACACTCGTGCACACTCACACATGCGAGCATGCACATACATGTGCACATGCAAGCATGCACGTGCACGCATGCACACACACACACACACACACACACACACAATTATGTACACTCACAACACCCATGCAAAACCCTAACCCCCCAATCAAACTTTAGGTGTGTTTCCCTCACACAAACTTTTGAGCTCCATAATACTAGCTTCCCCCCACTCTTATGCTGAATATACCATTTTCTTGGCATTTTTTATAAATAAAATAAAACACAATTTAATTTGTGAATGCTTCAATTCCCTGGCTACATTGGTGCTTAAACATACATCATGCTGACTAATGAGAAATCCATCTATCATTAGCTCCATTGAGAGGTTTATAACATGATAGAAAGTGTTATGCATGGGGCAAGGAGCAAGACGACTATCATACCTACTCTACCCTATTGTAGTTCCTCTCATTTCTCCTCTTTGCTCTGATGTCATTAATATATATATATATATATATATATATATATATATAGGACACATTACACTTCTCCATCCTGCCTTCTCACTCATCACCTTCAATACCATGATGGTTGGAGGATATTCATGATATAAGCCCCATTTTTCTACCATTACTAATGATCTAGTTATTCTTTTATGTGGATCGGACCATGCATTAACAATGGAACATGCATGCCATGGTGCTAATATAGGGAGGTTGTATGCAAGTGTCTTGACTAATGAGGTGATCTAGTGATGCCTTCTTTGAGGTGAAATCATGTAGATGCACTTTTTTAGTTCTTTTGAGAAGCAATCAAGTCGATGGTGATCTCAAAATGCCTTCTTTGAGATGAAACCACGTAGATGCACTTTTTTAGTTCTTTATGTGGATTGGACCATGCATTAACAATGGAACATGCATGCCATGGTGCTAATATAGGGAGGTTGTATGCAAGTGTCTTAACTAAAGAGGTGATCTAGTGATGCCTTCTTTGAGATGAAACCATGTAGATGCACTTTTTTAGTTCTTTTGAGAAGCAATCAAGTCTACGTGACCATCATCAAAGGTGAGAGTGTTAGCCTATGAATATCATGATTTTATCATGATTAAGCCTTTATGTAATGTTTCATTATTGGATTGGTATAGTAGCATTTGTTCCTTTTTCATAATCAAACCTCTTCAATGCTTTGGATGTTTGTATATCCCAAATCTTCATTACATAAGTAATAAAATGACCTAGAGATCCCCCCCCCCCCCCGCAAAAAAAGAAAAAAGAAAAGAAAAAAAGAAATCCCTCTCCTTCCCTCCCCTCCTTAATCCTTATGTCCACTCCCTTCCCCAATTGAAACCTTGGGCCACTCTCCCTACCCTCCCCCTCTCACAAAGAGTAAGAGGGCTTGATGTGTGCTCTTTTGCAAGAGTGTTATGTGTGGGATATGTGCATGCACATAAGTGTCAAACACTAAAAGCATTTAGCATACTATAATTTCTCATATGAATGAGAGAGAGAGAGAGAGAGAGAGAGAGAGAGAGAGAGCATTGGGCATTTCTAAGTTAGCACACAAAAAGAAACTTTAACATGCACTTTACACACATATATTTCCATACACTAAACTATGACACACACTCATGTGCCTACACATCCATTGGCACATATGGACAACAACAACTGTACACCTATGTGTAAACTATTTGGCATGAGGGAAATGGAAGATGCCATGCTACCACCCCATGATAGATATGAACCACACACCCTTGACATGTAGTACTGTGAAGTGGCCCAATATTCCTTGTGCAGAAAGTGTGCAAGGGACACTAGTAAATACTAAGGGGATGAGAAGGCATATGGTTTAGAACCAAACTATACTTTTTTAAGAGAAGGATTTAGTAAGACCAAGATTACCAGTAACAATATGTTGACGTTCTTGGTTTAAAATGTTTAGAATCATAGAGATGATGAAAGCATAAGTGATCATTTCTATCCAAGGAACTTACTTGGGATGTTACAATGATTGTTTAGAGAAGGGAGAAAGGTCCATCCAAAGAAAAGGGATGACCAAATAGAACCAGAAAGCGACACATCTTGAGCAAAATAGTCTCTTAATTGTGGTATTGCAATTTTTTGGTTACACCTTTGTGCTTCAAGTTGGTAGATGCAAAGCTTCTTTGGCAAAAGAATTTGGCTACTATAGAAGTAAAAGAATGCTCTATACTACCATTTTAGAATTTTGTCTCTTTCTAGAACCACATACCTTATAGGTCCATTCTCAATTCAAAATGTTGAGGAAAATTGTTACTAAGGGAAATGAGGAACCTAAAGGTCATAAAGATGCAAAAATTAACCATGGATGTGTGCAATACTTTGGCCACTCATTAAAGGTGCTTATCATGTAGCCATTCATTAAAGGTCATAAAGATGAAAAAAATATCAATGGATGTGTGCATACATTTTTCCATTCATTAAATGTGCTTATCATGTGATTTTGTACAAATGGCTCCATCCTATGGTTTGATCATGCTTTTTGGTTCATAATCCACCATGTCAACGAAATCTTCATTGGACACTTAGTAAGAGCATTTATGATTCTCATTTTCAAATGAAGATGTTGGTCTTACTGACTATGAAGAAACACTCATGTATAGAGACGATAGTCTACTTGCACATTTAAGACTTGGTAATATCAAACTCCTTGATAAATCTACTTCTAGCCAAAGCCAACAATTTGGATGCTACACCACAAGTCAACAAGGTAAGCAAGTCTTCTCAACAAATCTTACCCTTTTGAGGTAGTAGAAGATGACACTTCTCCTCCAAACCAATACATTTTGGAAACAAAAGTCCTACTTTTCAAGAACCAATGGGCTTGGAAAAAGCACCAAGTAATCACTCATTCATTTGTAAGTTTTCTTAATTATAATTAGTGAACAATTTTAGGTTACACAAAGCAAATTTCAAATCGCTAACAAATGCCTCATCTTGCCTTCATTCTATGATCATTATTCTATGTGCCTCATTACTATCTTTGTGGAAGGGAGTAAATTAAGCCATGGGGAGCCTTAAATCAAGTATTTTCTTGCTTATATCTCCAATCTTATTGGACTATTGACTCCACTATGGAGCTAGCTAATAGCATTTTGAGTGCCTCTTTCCTAGACATGAAAAAAGAGTTATGAGTCCATTTCTCTTGCAGGCCTTGAAGGATCAATAAGGATTTTATCTTGGGATTTTCAATTTGTGAATTCCTCTTTCATCTCTTTCCAAGATTGAGCCAAAATTCCCTATTGAATGTATCTTGAGATCTTGGTGCAACATAATAAATCCCCTTTCCTTTGGTCTTGAAGATGTTATTTTTATCAACAATTAGCTCATAGGAAACACTTGACTTAACTAGGTGGGAAGATCACAAAGAAGTTCATGGTGTACCCATGGATTTTCATGCTCACCCCTATAGTGCAACCTTCACCTTTTCTTTTTTGTGTTCACATTTTACCAAATATTAGCAAAAAAAATAACATTGTGACATTTTGAGATGGTTCTTATATTACTTTTGTGATTTTCATGACTTACTCTCAATTAAATTTCCAAATAATTTAATCTTTTTCAACACCACATGATCTCATCACTCTTGTAACAAATTCACAAGGTCACAAAATGGTGTCTACGTACCCATATACACCTCTATCATCAACTTAGAAGTTTTGATATCCAAGAATGGATATTTTAAAAAAATGTTTTGAAATCTATATGGTTTATTCATAGAAGATGTAATAGACCTTCTTGATAGTGTTATAAAGTCATTCTATCACAAATCTCTCACGAATCCATTGTTGCCTTTATACTGCTAGCTCAAATACAATCAAATATGGATTTTAAAAAGCAAGGATATGTAGATGAGTTATGTCCATTCTTAGCAAAATGTTTCTAGGACTAAAATTTGACATCCTTCATCTTAGAGTTCTATGAAGACTCATGGTGCATAAGAGGGACCCAACTTGTGAGTAGGTCAATGCATGTGATACCTACACCCTCCCTAAACTCCCTTCCCAAGTAGGTTAGGTGGGTCTTTCATACACCCATCTTTTATTTTTACATTCAAAATTAGGAGTAAAGGTTAGCAGTAACACTACATCTTGGCTAGGTCTTCTCATAGACCCTTTCATTAATGAATCCCTTTGCAACCCTTTACAAAGAAATGTGTACATTTTGGTATGTTTAAGCTTTAAGGGTTCAGTCTTAGCATGCTATGTGTGTAAGCCATAAAGGGTTAACCTCAATGATTAGGCAATAAATGCTTAGCTGTAGTTTTAAGATTTCAAATTCTTTTTAAATTGAATTTAAAGTCCCAAAGGCAAGTCATTAGATGTGATAAAACCTTGATGTTTAAGCCTTGAAGGCTTTACCTTAGCATTTGGAAGATAAAGCTTTAACCTTTGGGGAAGCTTGAAAAGGCTAATGCATAGTTAAGTTGCTACCATGGAGCATTGTTGAGCATCGTTGCTTTTACTACATGCCTAAAGGCCTAAGCTACCATTGCTAATTAGAATGCAAAGTCTATAACTTGCCTTATCCCATATATATGATGATCATGCTTGGCATTTTTAAGGTTTTGAGCAACACACTAAAGGTTGGAATAAGAGCATTCATAGACCTTCTATACATTAAGCTCTTTAAGGCTCATGCTTTTGAACCCAAGGCTAATGTACTATAGAAACTCAATGTTAAGATTGTTGGGCACAATCCTTATTATTTTAAGGGTACTGCACACTAAGTTTTGTGGCTATCTCTCACCTAGCCAACTTACCCACGAAACCTAATGACAAATCTATGTCTACCATTTGCAACAATAAATCGACTCAAAGCTTAGGGTGTAGTGTGAGTATGCTTACATAGCTTACCTCATTGTAGTTGCAATACCTCAAAGATGATGCTCCACAATCCACACATGTTGCTCCAAGCATACATCCTTACTTCCATTCTCTCACATGCCACATAAGGGAGTTGTAGATTGAGATATAGAGGAGAAGTAGAGAAGGTAGAGGGCTTTTTGTTGCATGTCCCTCGCACTCTCAACCTCACGCACTCACACTCAATACATAACTCACCATGTAGGGATGGAGAAGAAGGGGATAAGAATGGTGTAAACTTCACTCCATGTCTCTCTCTCTTGTAGACTCACTCACACACACACACACACACACACACACACACACACACACACACACACACACACACACACACACACACACACACACACACACACACACACACACACACACACACACACACACACACACACACACACACACACACACACACACACACACTCTTAGTGAGGCAATGGAGTAGCAAGGAGACAAGGAGCTCAAATTTGCACACACACGAATAGCCTTTTCCTTCTCTTTCATCCTTTTTATACATATTTTCTAGGGTTTCTTACCCTTATGGGCATCTCACCCATTTCCATACACTAAGATCTATCATCTCAAATTGTATGCATCGTACATGGCTTAAACCTTATCCCTAATGCACAAATTAACTAGTGTATGCTCTAACCTTGTGGTTCTATGAAAAAGTATTTACAGCTTCGCATGGGAGAGAGCTCGACTCTTGGTTTTTACAACAAAATAATCTTGCAAGATGTCACGTCACAAAATAACAATGACTTGTTGCACATTGTTGATAGTAGTTCCAAAAACCCTCCTAATTTGCAGCTTGGCGTTCTTGATTGCCTAATTTCATTGCACACTCTACTTCAATGACACACTAGAGGAAATGGAATAAGATCCTTCCTACATCACCTCTACTATTTTTGAGCTTGGTAATGCTCAAATCTTTGAGTCCTAAAACCCCCTACTCTTCAACTCATCCTTCTTGTTCATCCAAATTATGGCATACTTTGCTTAACCCTTCTTTCTCACTTGTTGAATAACATTTTGCATTATCAAACTTAGCCTAAGTCCTCACATTTCCAGATCAGTGTTGAAAGATAAACTTATTGTTATCAAGAGACTTAAGCAACTTAGCCTAAATCCTCACATGCTTAGATTACTGTAGAAAATAAACTAAGTGCTCATAGGAGGCTAAAACAATTATTGCTTACCCTTGCATCATTCCATGCCTTTATTTATTTCAAACCAATGCTAACTAACTTATGTTATCAGTTGGCTTGTAGGTCAAATGACTACCACTTCATCATCTATTTGATTCTTACTTTTGACAAACTAGCATTTAAGTTGTTGCATTACTCCTCTATGCTACATTAGGCATATTTATCAATTAGATGATGTGATTTAAGTTGTATAGTTTCTCGTAGAATTGGCAAACTTTACATAAGAATGGACTTTGATTTTCCCTACAAAAGTAACACAATAGTTGAAGATCTAAAATTCCATGTATACTTTATGCATTGCTTTCACACACATATGTGTGTGCGCATGCGCATGCATGTGCGCACAAAGAGAGAGAGAGAGAGAGAGAGAGAGAGAGAGAGAGAGAGAGAGAGAGAGAATGCTTATGAGTTTGTGAATGAGTGCCTCTACAATTTGTCTTTGTGAACCCTTGTGAGTTTGTGAATGCTTGTCTACACTTTGTGTTTGTATGTGTGTGTGTGTGTGTGTGTGTGATCATGTGCATGTATGATTTAAGACAAATATTGCCATTATAGATAGAGATGCACAAATACTCATATCTAAACTTAATGAAAGGCCATGCATTGACTTACACTCATATTCTCTCTTTATCATTCGATAAGCTTTTGAGTTTATTGCTAGTTTCACTTGAAGGATAAAATATGACATTTCCATGTACCCGTTTGGGACTTGTTTGCACTAGGTTTGGAGTGCTGAACCAGGGATCGAATTGGTTCAACATCCTAAAAATAATTTTAAGGCCATGTGCTTTAGGTAGTGACTTGGAATCGGATGTTAAGTGACTTATAGTTGCTGATAAAAAATAAAGAAATTTAAATTTCAAGATAAAAGAAGAAAAAAAGAAGTTGCTTTTGACTAAACCCATTGGCCATCTGTTGGAAAGTTGATGCTTTTGGTCATTTTTCTAACATATTGTTCTTGGCCATATTCCATCGAGAACCACTTTGGGCCATACCCTCGTCCATTGCCCATTTTGGTTCTTGGCTCATGAACCAATTATGAACTCCAAAGGTATGCATACTTGTGAATTCCACAAGGACATCCCAATTCGATTGTGAATCATGACCTAGTGGAAAGATGTCCTTGGTTGAGATTTGTTCTTAATGTATGAACTCGTGAGCCCTTTTGAACTCAATGATGCAAGTCAATGTACTAAAGTTGCATCTATGATGCTATAAACATCTCTTACTAATACTATATATACTGTGCATTATTAACAATTGTTGCAGGTCGAAGGTATCAACAATTGGAAGTCTAGAAACTTATCGACTTATAATTTCATGAATGTTAACCAACTATTCGCACAGTTGGCATAATTGCAAAGCTCGTGCTGGCTTGCTTACTCTTCTATTTTGGTGAGCAAAAGTGTGAACAATTGTAGGTCTAGAAGCTCATCTACTTATATATTCATGGACATTGACTAATAAGTAATTTATTTGTTTAAGTTGTTTACTAGCGTTCTGTATGCGCTTCACGCGCACTGAACGCGCACTGAACGCTAGGCTGCTGCCTCGAAGCGGCAATGCCGTGCTATCGCACAACAACTTCGCTCAACAATCCATTTCTCATATTTCTCCCTCCTCTTTTTCCTCTCTCTCTCTCTCTCTCTCTCTCTCTCTCTCTCTCTCCCCCAAATTCCCTATGTTTAAATTTTCTTTTTCTCTCTCTCTCTCTCTCGTTCTTTGCCTTCTATTTTAGTTTATTTTTTATTTTCCCCTAGTTTTCTCTCTCTCTCTCCTTTTATTCTCCCCCCTCTCTCCTCTCTTTTCCTTCTCTCTCCCTCTCCTCTTTTTTCCTTTTTTTCTCATTCTTCTCTCTCTCTCTCTTCATTCTCTTTTTAAAATTTTTCTTTTCTCTCTCTCTCTCCCCTCTCTTTTCCTTCTCTTTCTCCTCTATTTTTAATTTTCTATCTCTTTTTAAATTTTTTCTTTTCTCTCTCTACATATTCTCTCTTCTTCTTCTTTCACTTTCTTTTCCCTCTTCCTAGTCTCTCTTAAAGTATGTAAATTTTATCTTTTCCCTATATATAATTCTCTTTTTATGTTTATATTCTCTCTCTTTTTCTCCTCTCTCTCTCTCTCTCTCTCTCTCTCTCTCTCTCTCCCCGCCCCCTTTTCTTCTTCTCCCATTTCTCCTAATTTTCCTTTTTTTCTTCTCTCCCTCTCTCCCTTTTAAATTTTATCTTTTTCTTCTCTCATTCTCTCTCTTTCAAATTTGATCTTCTCTCTCTCTCTCTCTCTCTCTCTCCCTTATTCTCTCTCTCAAAAAATATTTAAATTTTAAAAAGAATTTTCTATTTTTTTCATCTCTCTTCCTATTTTTCTCTTTCTTCTTCTTCTTCTTCTTCTCTCTCTCCCCTCCCCTCTCCTTCCTTTCTCTCTCCTCTTTTTTTCTTTTTTTAAATCTCTTTATTTTTTTTCTTTTCTCTTTCTTTCAAATGTTATCTTTCTTCTCTCTATAATTCTCTCTATGTTTAAATTCTCTCTCTTCTTCTTCTTATTTTCTCTCTGTCTCTGTCCTCTCTCTCTCATCTCTTTTCCTTTGTTTTTCTCTCTCTCTCTCTCTCTTAAATTGTATATTTCCTCTCTCTATAATTCTCTTTCTCTCTGTTCCCTCTCTCTCTCTCTCTCCCTCCCTCTCCTCTTTTTTTTTGCTCTTTGTATGTTTCTCTCTCTCTCTCTCTCCCTCTCCTTGTTTTAATTAAAAAGAAAGTTTCTCTTTTTTTATTTTATTTTTCTTTTCTATTTCTTTTAAATTTTCTTTCCTTTCTCTATAATTTTCTTTCTATATTCAAATTCTTTCTCTATAATTCTCTCTCTATAATTCTTCTTATTATTTTCTCTCTCTCATTTTCTTTCTTTGTCTCTCTCCCCCCTCTCTCCTCTCTTTTCCCTTTTTCTCTTCTTCACTCACTCACTCTCTTAAATTTTATATTTCCTCTCTCTATAATTCTCTCACTGTGTTTAAATTCTTTCTCTTCTTCTTCTTCTTCTTATTTTCTCTCTCTCATTTTCTTCTCTCTATCTCTCTCCCCCTCTCTCCTCTCTTTTCCTTTTTTTCCTCTGTCTCTGTCTCTCTCTCTCTCTCCCTTTTCTCTTCTTTTTTTTGCTCTTTCTCTCTCTCTCTCTCTCTCTCTCTCCTTATTTTAATTAAACAAAGCGTTTACATTAAAAAGTTTAATCTAACAAAGAGAGAGAGAGAGAGAGAGAGAGATTTCAATTAAACAAAATGTTTACATTAAAAAGTTTAATCTAATAGAGAGAGAGTGAGTGAGTGAGAGAGAGAAAACCTAGGCCCTACACATGAGAGAGAGGGGGGAGAGGTAGACGAAAAATATTTAATTAAAAAAGACTATTCTATTTCCTCTTTCTCCCCCTTCTTTTTGTCCTTCTTCTTCTTCTTCTTCTCTCTCTCTCTCTCTCTCTCTTTCTCTTTTATTCTATCTCCTTCTCAAAATGTATGAAAAACTATGTTAAAAAAACTTTAAATTAAAAAAAGCTTTTAAAATATTTAATTAAGGAAAATTTTAAATTAAAAAGTTTAATCTAATTGTGAGAGAGAGAGCAGAGAAAGAGAGAAAAACTTTTGATTTAAAAAGAAGTTTGATTTAATTAAAAGAGAGAGAGAGAGAGAGAGAGAGAGAGAGAGAGAGAGAGAGAGAACCTAGCCCTATACATGAGAGAGAGAGGGGGGAGAGGGGAAGAATTTAATTAAAAAATGGATGGAAAAAAAAGAGAGATTATAAGTGAGAGAGAGGGGAAGGGGTTTTAATTTAAAAAAGAGAGGTGAGGGGAGAGAGAAGGCTTTAATGAAAAAAGGAAAGGGGAAGAGAAAATGAGATATTGCACGTGATAAAAAGAGGAGGGGAAGGGGGTTTTGATTAAAAAAGGGAGGTTTGGAAAAGGAGGTAGGTTCGGGAGAAAATGAGATATTGCACGTGAGAAAAAGAGGAGGGGAAGGGGTTTTGATTAAAAAAGGGAGGTTTGGAAAAGGAGGTAGGTTCGAGAAGCCCTTTGGAGGTTGGGGGCTTTCTCTTCCTCTTTTCCTCTTTCTTCTTCTTCTCTCTCTCTCTCCCCTCTCCTCTCCTTTCTTTCTCTCTCCTCTTTTTTCCTTTTTTAAATATCTTTAAATTTTTTTCTTTTCTCTTTCTTTTAAATTTTATATTTTCTCTCTCTATGTTTAAATCCTCTCTCTTATTCTTCTTATTTTCTCTCTCTCATTTTTTTCTCTGTGTCTTTGTTCCCCCTCTCTCTCTCTCCCTCCCTCTCCTCTTTTTTTTTGCTCTTTGTATATTTCTCTCTCTCTCTCTCTCTCTCTCTCTCTCTCTCCTTGTTTTAATTTAAAAAAAGTTTATCTTTTTTAAATTTAAATTTAATTTCTCTTTCTTTTAAATTTTATATTTCCTTTCTCTATAATTTTCTCTCTATGTTCAAATTTTTTCTCTATAATTCTCTCTCTATAATTATTCTTATTATTTTCTCTCTCTCATTTTCTTTTCTTTCTCTCTCCCCCCTCCCCCCTCTCTCCTCTCTTTTCCTTTTTTCTTTTCTTCACTCATTCTCTCTCTTAAATTTTATATTTCCTCTATAATTCTCTCACTGTGTTTAAATTCTCTCTTCTTCTTCCTATTTTCTCTCTCTCATTTTCTTCTCTGTCTCTCTCCTCCTCTCTCCTCTCTTTTCCTTTTTTTCCTCTCTCTCTCTCTCTCTCTCTTAAATTTTATATTTAATCTCTTTATAATTCTCTTTCTCTCTGTTTCCCATCTCTCTCCCTCCCTTCCTTTCCTCTTCTTTTTTTTGCTCTTTCTCTCTCTCTCTCTCTCTCTCTCTCTCCTTATTTTAATTAAGCAAAACATTTACATTAAAAAGTTTAATCTAACAAAGAGAGAGAGAGAGAGAGAGAGAGAGAGAGAGAGAGAGAGAGAGAGAGATTTTAATTAAACAAAACGTTTACATTAAAAAGGTTATCTGAGAGAGAGAGAGAGAGAGAGAGAGAGAGAGAGAGAGAGAGAGAGAGAGAATCTAGGCCCTACGTATGAGAGAGAGGGGTAAGAGGCAGAAGAAAAATATTTAATTAAAAAATACTATTCTCTTTCCTCTTTCTCCCCCTTCTTTTTATCATTCTTCTTCTTCTTCTTCTTCTTCTTCTCTCTCTCTCTCTCTCTCTCTCTCTCTTTCTCTTTTATTCTATCTCCTTCTCAAAATGTATAAAAAACTATGTTAAAAAAACTTTAAATTAAAAGAGCTTTTAAAATATTTAATTAAAGAAAAATTTAAATTAAAAAGTTTAATCTAATTGTGAGAGAGAGAGTAGAGAGAGAGAAACTTTTGATTTAAAAAGAAGTTTGATTTAATTGAGAGAGAGAGAGAGAGAGAGAGAGAGAGAGAGAGAGAGAGAGAGAGAGAACCTAGCCCTATACATGAGAGAGAGAGAGGGGGAGAGGGGAAGAATTTAATAAAAAAAGAGACGGGGAAAAGAAAGAGAGAGATTATAAGTGAGAGAGAGGGGAAGGGGTTTTAATTTAAAAAAGAGAGGTGAGGGGAGAGAGAAGGCCTTAATGAAAAAAGGGAAGGGAAAGAGAAAATGAGATATTGTACGTGAGAAAAAGAGGGGGGGAAGGGGTTTTGATTAAAAAAGGGAGGTTTGGAAAAGGAGGTACGTTCGGGAAGCCCTCTGGAGTTTTGGGGCTTTCTGAACCTATAGCTATAATAATAATAATAATAATAATAATAATAATAAATAAATAAATAAATATATATATATATAGAGAGAGAGAGAGAGAGAGAGAGAGAGAGAGAGAGAGAGAGAGAGAAACCTAAGCCCTACGCATGAGAGAGAGGGAGGAGAGGTAGAAGAAAAATCTTTAATTAAAAAATACTATTCTCTTTTCTCTTTCTCCCCCTTCTTTTTATCATTCTTCTTCTTCTTCTTCTCTCTCTCTCTCTTTCTTTTTTATTGTATCTCATTCTCAAAATGTATGAAAAACTATGTTAAAAAACTTTAAATTAAAAAATCTTTTAAAATATTTAATTAAAGAAAATTTTAAATTAAAAAATTTAATCTAATCGTGAGAGAGCAGAGAGAGAGAGAAACTTTTGATTTAAAAAGAAATTTGATTTAATTGAGAGAGAGAGAGAGAGAGAGAGAGAGAGAGAGAGAGAGAGAGAGAGAGAGAACCTAGCCTTACATATGAGAGAGAGAGGGGGGAGAAGGGAAGAATTTAATAAAAAAAGGAATGGGAAAAAGAAAGAGAGAGATTATAAGTGAGAGAGAGGGGAAGGGGTTATAATTTAAAAAAAAGAGGTGAAGGGAGAGAGAAGACTTTAATGAAAAAAGGAAAGGGGAAGAGAAAATGAGATATTGCATGTGAGAAAAAGAGGTTTTGATTAAAAAAGGGAGATTTGAAAAAGAAGAGAAGTTCAGGAAAAAATGAGATATTGCACGTGAGAAAAAGAGGAGGAGAAAAGGGTTTGATTAAAAAAAAGAGGTTTAAAAAAAGAGGTAAGTTCGGAAGCCTTCTAAAAATTCAAGGCTTTCCGAACCTATAGCTAAAATAATATAATAGTAAAATAAAATTAATAATTTCATATTCCACTTGTGACTCTCTTTGTGCCATTTGGACCTTGTCAATCAGCGAATTATTCGTATTTCGATACGCGCATAACAAGGCCAATCATATAAATTTTGTTGTATTTTGGGAGAAAAGGCGTGCCAGCATTGAAACGCTTCAACACTAGCGGGCGAAAATTCAAGGAGACGAGACGGAGCCCAAATCATATTTTCAAACTTATATTTCAGGGGGACTCGATCCGACAAGACCCATCATCGATTCATCAGCTATTTGCCGGCAGCAACCCATCAAGCAGCAACCAATCAAGCAGAAATTCACATCACAGGAACAGAGTCTGAAAACCCAATCAAATCTGGTTTGATGCGCGCTGTCACACAGTGTGTACATATATAAACAGGAACGGTAGGCTTCTTCTTCTCTCTAAATTGCCAGGTTTCACAAGCCTGTTGTTTTCAACAGTTGTTATCAGAGCTTAGCTAAGCACAGCATTATCCTCTCCTCCATCTTAAGTGTACTGTTTGTGATCTTAAATTTTGCCGGCCCGTGCATGGGTCGTCGTCCCGTCTCTTTATTTGATACCGCGCTCGTTGGTGCAAGCCCCTGACTGTGATTGTCGAAAATGGTATGGATTTCTAGAGTGACATCCCACGTGCCTGCTAATCTTTCTCTCATTTCTTACATACAAGTCAATCTCGCTTGGTACATTCCTAACTCTCTTTAGCATCCTAATTAGAACTAGGAAATTATAAAAGCAGTTCACTGTGGGTCTAGGCGGCTGAGATGTGGTAGGTGTGTCAGGAGTCGTTTTGATCTAGTGCCAATAACTTCAAGAATTGGTTGGATAGGCTCAATGGCCCTACCAAGTAGCCCTTTGTGTGGGTTTATGTAGACATAGAAACAGGTGTACTGCAGAGGACATTTTCCAAGTCCAATAATGAAGCCTTCAAGAATGGACTCCAAGGTATCACTAAAGCCCCTTCAGAATTTTAACTAAGTGGTTTCACCAATGTCCCTAACTTTTGCCTACTGATTGGCTGGGTGAGAAGTATATTTGGAGGACTCAGCAGCAGCTAGATAGCCTTGCCCAATGATAGAGTGTGCATGGAGTTGAGCTATCAAAAATTTCCTTTTAGATTTTCTGGCTCATTAAACAGCCCCAAAAAGGCATTTTTGCTTTTTTATATGACACTCCAGACTTTTTTTGGCTCCAACATGTTCTATAAAAGGAACTCGGTGTGGGTACCACTCTTTATCCCTTGTGCCCCAGTTCATTCTGCCATCTCTCCATCTTTTTTATCACCCTCATCATTGGCTGTCCATCCACGGCAGCCCGATGCCCAACATGGAGGAGGAGTTGCCTTTGCTGTGAGTCTGCCACAGCTGCCTGTGCTGCCGCCAGCTTGTAAGGGGGTACTACCTGCTGTTGCCATCATTTAGGTGACTCCCAGCTGCTGCGTTTTGCCTCTAGAAGGCTGCAGCATCTGCATTTTGTCATCAACATCCTTCATTATCATCTGGCTGCTGGTTGCCAGACATCTTCCTTCCTCGGAGGCTGTGTTTTTGGGTTCAAGGTTGTTGTCCAGTATCCACAACATCGATTGCAACAGCTGCCCACTCTCAGTTCATTGCCAAGAGGCCTGCATTTTGACTGGTAGCTGCTAAAGAAAGGCAAACCACTCCCCCACTGTAAAAGCTATTTGTGAAGAGAACATCCCCAAGATAAGTGTGTCCTCCAGCAAGTGTAACATGGTTAGCTACTACCATGCTCCTCGCTAGTGATAATCTCACTATGATCCAATACAATAGCTTCTACCTTATGCTCAAGAGTAAGGGTGCCGTGCAACTGCTGCTCCAAGGTGATATCGATGCCCACACGACAACCAAGGTATCTCATTGAAGTGCAGAACCCAAGTGGTATTCTCATGTGGCCTCCAAATTGGCTCTTGAGTGTGACAAACCGAAGACTTAAAAGATTTGTGCCAATTGATAAGAGCTCAAACTGTTGCGTCATCTGAAGGGAGTGAGCCTTGAAGTGGAAGCAAGAGCTATGGTGCAAGGAGCAAGAGAGAGAGAGAGAGAGAGAGAGGAGAGAGCTCGCTCTAACCCGAGAGAGAGAGAGAGAGAGAGAGGAGGGCCTTCGTTCGCGTCGTCGTCCGTTGCCCACCGCCCGCAGGCCTCTCCCTGACGATCCGTCGCCCGCCCCTGACGATCCGTCGGCCGCAGCTCCCTGGCGCCCAGTCGCGTGTCTCTCACGCCCCGTCGGACGTGACTAAGTCCCCCGCCCCGCTGCTGGCCGGCCCTTCGTCAGCGGTCCCCGCCCTGCTGTCGCCCGCCTGAGTGGCGGGCTCTGCACCAGCGCCTTGCTCGTCTGCCCTCTACGTTTAGGGCTTCTGCTGGCGACGCCTCTGCCTTGCGCCCTCGATCATCCCGCCATCCTCAGTTCTGCCGCCCTATCCACAGTAGCCTACCCTTGACGCCAGGCGCCCAGCGCCTGTGAAAACCCTAAACCTGACCTTCGTCAGTTAGGCAGCGTCCGGGATCGCGTGCCATCTGCTCTGTACTCAGCAAGAGACAGCGAGAGAGAGAGTGCCGGTCAGGCCTTCTGTGAGATCAGTTCGTCATACACGATGGCTGGTTTGGATCTGGATTTCCTAGATCAAACGGTGGCAGCACTTGGCCCGGACTCGGATGCTGAGGAACCCGAGGATATGGTTCCGTGTACTGAAGAATTGCCCCCTGGTCCTGACATCCAGCCTGCGGGCAAACGTACCAAGCACACCCCGGAAGAGATAGGCGTTTCTCCGGATCGTTCCTATGCGCAGGTCGCTTCGGATCCGGTGGACTCTCAGGAGGTGGACTGGGAGCATCTGTTGGAATTTGCCAACACTCTGCTTGGTGAATATGTTCAACATAACCAGGAAGCCTTCTCTGCCTCTGCTCCAGACGATGTTCTGGAAGCTACCGTCGAGCCAAAAACTGTCCTACGCTCCTTTTCGGTATTTTATGATCGCGCGATGATACTCTTCTTCACTGGTCGCATCCCGCTGCTTTCCCGTATTCGCCAATGGCTGCAGAGTCTGCTACAAGGGGAATGTGTTGAAGAGATTTTTGTTGGATCCCGGGGTTTCTTTGAGGTCCTTTTGAAAACAGAGATGCACCGTGCTGCGCTTCTGTCTAAACTGCCTTTGTTTTTTGATCGTCGGCTGGTACATGTGCTTCCATGGCGCCCGATGGCAGACTTCCAGCGCCTCCTGCAACGTGAATGCCCTGTGTGGGTAGAAGTGGAAAATTTTCCGGCTGTTTATTGGCCGCTATTAAAGGACGCTATGGCCGCTGTGGGCACGGTTCTGGTCCCTCCCAGTCTCAGGGCGGTGAATCGCAACCGCTTGTGCATGTTATGGGATACCGCACGGAAACGGCCTGCATGGTTACGCCTCAATTGCTCTGGAATGCATCCGTTACACTTTCGTTTGAAATGGGGCAATTTTGCTGGCCATTGTTTTTCCTGTGGACAGTTGGGGCACTTTATGGCTGAATGCCCCGAGCAACAACACGTTTCGGATGCAGCTCATGTTGCTCCGCCCATGGAAGATATGGTGTGCGATGCCCAGTCGCTGGATCCTACCCACCCGCCCCAAGTTCTGGCCAAAGGTAAACAACAGGTTTCGGGACAGGATTCCCGTGCTACTGATTGGGTTGAAGTCCGTGCCAAAAAAGGCAACAGGATTGGTGCAGGCATGGACAGTGCTGGGCCTACTACTTCACACGATTCCATGCGAACATATATGCGCAGGAAGGAAATGATGTCGTCCGAGCGTTCTGCTCCTGCTATGGTTTCTTCAGTTCCCCGTCATCAGCCCGCCAGAAAAATGTATTCAGATCGTCTCAAGGGTCCACCTGCACAGCTGGCTTTTGATACCAGAGGCAACGTCGTTACTCCGTGGGACCGTCGTTACCCACGTTCCAACCCCAAGCAAGCGGATATGCCGTCAACTTCCAAATCTGGCCCTCAGAACTCTTTTGCGGTGTTGGCAGATTTCTTGGACGAGGGAGTCCTCGACATTCTCGCCGACAAAGTCAAATCGAGGCAAGCTGTGCCTCGTACCTAAGTGTGTTTTGTATACACATGAAAATAGCCACGTGGAACGTGCGAGGAATTTGTTCTCGTCACAAGCAACATGCCATGTGGACTGCATTGTATGAGAATCAGTGGGATGTCCTGTGTGCTGTTGAGCACAAGAGTCACAGTGACGCCGGTAAAGTGGTGGATTGCCATGGCTTTCGTTTGTTCTATGCAGGAACACAGGCCATGCATTATTCGGGTGTGCTCATGATTGTCCATGCCAAATATCAGCCTGTTCTTATTAAAAATGATGTTCATGGCCGCTTTTTGGTGATTGAAATTTTATTCGAAGGGGAAATCCTATGGTTACTTGGCCTCTATGCTCCGAATGATTCGCTATCTCGCCGGGAGCTTTGGCAGACTTTGCAGACCTCCTTGTCACTTGGCAGACGCGGCTTCTTCATGGGGGATTTCAATATGTGTGTGGATTCTTCCCAGTCTACATCGGAGCACTCGGTCATGGATGCACCGGAAAGTCGTATGTGGCACGACTTGGCTCTTGCTGTTCTTAAGCAAGATCTTTGGTCCTGGCTACACCCGTCTTCTCCAGGCTTTACTTTCCATTCGGCCCAGTATGCCACAACATGGTCGCGGTTGGACCGCATATATATCATGCATAATGATGATTTTCTGCCTGAGATGCTCGAAATAAAAGTGTTGCCGCAATATGTCTTGTCGGATCATTTCCCTCTGCAGTTCGAGTTGCTTGCACAACCCATTGCCCCCTTCAAGCAATTTCTGGAGAGACTCCCTTTGCGTTTCAACTCCTCTTACTTAAAGCATACAATTTTTCAGGGCTATATGCAGCAATTGCTTGACAGATTCTCCTTGGACTTTTCCTCTCAGGGCACTGCGTCATTTGACCGATTGCTCTCTAATGTGCAGCGGGTTGCTCGGCAATATGGGATCTATCATGCCTCTCTTTGTCGGCGCCGTAGACAGGCAGCAGAGGACCTGCTGCTTTTGGTTCGCTCCTTGCTGATGGACACTCCGGATGATGCATTTTTGCTTACACTGGCCCTGCGGGTGGCCGATCTTCTGAAAGAATTCCAATTAAAATCATATCAGCACGCCAAATTGCAACATCTAACAGAGACTTTGCAAGATGGTGCATGTCAGACCCATAAGTTCTTTCGAGCTCTCCATGCCTCTCCTGCGCGAGAGAATTTGGCCAGACTCGAGGATGCACAAGGCCACCTTATCCTGGATCCACAGACTATTGTGCATATGTGCAGCAATTATTTTCGTGACCTTCTCGGTTCCGCTTCTCTTCCTTCAGCCCAAATCACTCAGGCCCGTTCGGTCTTCTATGACCTGGTCCGCAATCAGCTACCGCAGGACATGCAAGCTACTCTGGAGTCAGATATTGGGGAAGCAGAGGTTATGGATGTCTTGTTACACTTGCCCAAAGATAAAAGTCCCGGTTGGGATGGTCTCACCAATGAGTTCTTTGAAGCTTTTGCTACCCAACTGGCAAAACCTTTGCGGGCCCTGTTTCAGCAGGTATGGGAAACAGGGATCATGCCTCCCTCATGGAAACAAGGACTTATTAAACTGCTTCCAAAAGTTCCTTCGCCATCTAAGTTGACACACTGGCGCCCCATTTCTTTGATGGGTTCCATGTACAAAATCTTTTCCAAAGTAATGGCGAATCGGCTCCATAAGCATCTCCCTGCCCTTGTACACCCTCTTCAGTACGGTTTCATCAAGGGCCGAAATATCTTACACAATGTTTTGAATGCCCAATTGGCCATTGATTATGCCCGGCACTCTAATCAGGAGGTGGTGTTGATTCAACTGGACCTGGAAAAGGCTTTTGACTATCTGGACTGGTCGTTTGTTGCTGACCTTATGTCCGCTATGGGCTTTGGTGCTCGGATGTCTCGTTTGATCTACACCATTAGTGCTGCGGCGTCTTCGCGAGTCATGCTGAATGGAGGTGTTACTGAGCAATTTGTCCTTGCCCGTTCTGTCAGACAGGGGTGTCCTTTGAGCCCTTTATTCTTTGCCCTTGCGACACATCCAGTTCTTTCCATGTTATCACATATGGCCGCCTTTTCCCAGTTGGCCGGACTGTCGCTTCCTACAGGACACCATTTCATTAGCCAATCCCTGGCGGATGATACTTTTATGATTTTGCGTGCGGACAAGGATAACCTTCGAAAAGCATTGGATGTTTGGGGTCTCTTTGGCCAGGCGTCAGGCCTTCGTATCAATCCGCTCAAATCAGCCATTCTAAGCTGCACGGAGTCGGATTTGCAGTCCTTGGACTGGCAGGGTCTGGTTGTTCCTCGAGGTTCCATTGTCAGGCATCTTGGATACCCATTGGGTGTTGATATTCCCCCAAAGCAGCTTCTGCAGTGGATTTCTCAGAAGATGGTGGCCAAGTTTATGTACTGGAAGTCTCAGGCCTGGCCTTTTCATGTTCGCCTCAAAGTAGCACAGATAATTATGTTGCCAATGATCACATATTTCTTGCCATTGTTGCCCTGGACTCCTACGACTCTGAATGCTCTCACTCAGTCTATTCGCTTCATGCTCTGGAAGAAGGACTCATTGCATGCAGGCATTTCCTGGATCTCGTGGTCACATGCGTGCACCCCCAAAAGCATGGGTGGCGGAGCTATTTTAGATGCCCAAACTCACATGCAGGCACTCCGTTGGTCCCTTTTCCGCGCCATGTGCTCGGATGATCATCATCCATGGGTCGCTATTGCCCGTTCTTTCCTCGAGGGTCATGGGCTTCGGCATGGCAATACCCGACTCCGATGTTCTTGGTGGCACGTTCTTAACGCGGACTCACGGTTTTCCAGTTCTTCTTCATCGCTGCTTACTCATTTGGTGTGTTCCTGGAAACACGTCCTTCGAAAGGCTCAGTGGCACCCAACGGAGGATCGTCTGGCTACTAACTCTTTTCAATTGGAATTACTGGCGGTCTCACGTCTACTTTCGTGGGAAGGTAAACACGAGCTTAGACCGCAATTCAACCGGATGGCACGTTTGGGCTTGTCTTCAGTTGCGGATGCCACCCTTGCCAGGCGCAATGTGCTTATCTCATTTCGTACTGCTAGGAGGATTTTCCGGATCCCTCGTGGATATAGGCCTTTATGGGAACAGCTCGTGACGGTGCTCCAGAGCAGACAACCCTTTCCTGCTCTTGCTTTGGATCATCCCTGGCAAGATTGGGACCTACAAGGCCGGCTGCCTTTGAGCAAAGCTTCTGCTAATCAAGTATATCATCTCCTGATTAAAGATAATCAATGGCTAGTTACTAAAGCGAATGCTTTATGGGGATTGCGTAAATCCCGCTCGTGGTGGAGGGTCACTATGATGGAGGGCTGGGTCAACAAGACACCCTTTAAATACAAAGTCTTTCTTTGGCGAGTGATAATTGGGGGTCTTCCGCTTGCTTCGGCTCTTTCCAAGCGCCGAATCTCCAATGGCACCTGTTTCTTTTGCACCACTGCTATGGAATCCGCCCGCCACCGATTTATTTCCTGCCCCGTCGCTAAGAAAGTCTGGTTACTTTTGTCGGCCGTTTGGCGAGGGGTGGTTGGCATCACACTGCGCCCCTTTGATTGGGTTTTGGGCCGGCCCAAATACCCTACTCCCGCACAGCCACATATGAAGCTCATGTATCACTTTCTTCGCTACTGGGGCTGTTGGCATAACTGGACGATTCGGAATGCTTTTCTGTTTGACTCCGCCCATAATGTTCAGCGGCATATTGTGAGGCTTAAGGGCCTCTTGTATTGGCAGTTAGATCTTCTCCATCGTTCTGATTTGCTCTCTACAGAGGATTTTCGTCCTTGGCATATGGCAATTTCCGCCGCATCCTTGCCATGAAATTGTAACTTGTAGTACTTAGCACCTCTTCACATGATGACTTGTATTGTCGTCATGTATCTTGTAATCCAGTAATCTTGTATTTTTTTCGTAATTAATACAATTACCCTTTACGAAAAAAAAAAGAAAAAAAAAAGAGAGAGAGAGAGGAGGAGTCGGCGCACGGAACGGAGCTCGCGATGGCGTCGCCTGAGTTGGTCGCGCTACTGACGGTCGTCTGACCGTCGCGTTTCGTCGTCCGCCCTGCGCCTGTTCGCCCGTTCGCCCTGCCCTGCCCGTTCGCCCTGCCCTGCCCTGCGCCCGTTCGCCGACAGAGAGGTTCCTGCCGTTGCTACGCCTGTCGCAGGCCCCGCCGCCCTCGCCTGCAGGCCCCGTCGCCCTCGCTTGCAGGTCCCGCCGCAGGTCCCGTCGTCCCGCAGCAGGCCCCGTAGTCCCGCCTGCAGGTCCCGTCGCCTGTAGGTCCTGCCGCCGTTGCCTGCAGGCCCCGCCGCTGTTGCTAGAAGGCCACACCTCGCCAGAGTGCCCCCCCTTGCCCCAGCTTCGCCCGCACATCCTGCAGAGGTGCGCCTTGCCAGATTTCAGCCCCTTTACAAGTCGACGTCTGTTGCTGACTGTCGCGCCTGCTCCCGGAGCTGTCCAGACGCCCTGTTTCCCAGCTCCTGTGAAAACCCTAAACCTGACCTTCGTCAGAGAGGCAGCGTCCGGAATCGCGTGCCCTCTGCTCTGTACATAGAAAGAGAGAGAGAGAGAGAGAGAGAGAGAGAGAGTGTCGGTCAGTCCTGTGAGATCAGTTCGTCATACACGATGGCTGGTTTGGATCTGGATTTCCTAGACCAAACGGTGGCAGCACTTGGCCCGGACTCTGATGCTGAGGAACCTGAGGATATGGTTCCGTGCACTGAAGAATTGCCCCCGGGTCCTGACATCCAGCCTGCGGGCAAACGTACCAAGCACACCCCGGAAGAGATAGGCGTTACTCCCGATCGTTCCTATGCGCAGGTTGCTTCGGATCCGGTGGACTCTCAGGAGGTGGACTGGGAGCATCTGTTGGAATTTGCCAACACTCTGCTTGGTGAATATGTTCAACACAACCAGGAAGCTTTCTCTGCCTCTGCTCCAGACGATGTTCTAGAAGCTACCGTCGAGCCAAAAACTGTCCTACGCTCCTTTTCGGTATTTTATGATCGCGCGGTGATACTCTTCTTCACCGGTCGCATTCCGCTGCTTTCCCGTATTCGCCAATGGCTGCAGAGTCTGCTACAAGGGGAATGTGTTGAAGAGATTTTTGTTGGATCCCGGGGTTTTTTCGAGGTCCTCTTGAAAACAGAGACGCACCGTGCTGCTCTTCTGTCTAAACTGCCTTTGTTTTTTGATCGTCGGTTGGTTCATGTGGTTCCATGGCGCCCGATGGCAGATTTCCAGCGCCTCCTGCAACGTGAATGCCCTGTGTGGGTAGAAGTGGAAAATTGTCCGGCTGTTTATTGGCCGCTATTAAAGGATGCTATGGCCGCTGTGGGCACGGTTCTGGTCCCTCCCAGTCTCAGGGCTGTGAATCGCAACCGCTTGTGCATGTTATGGGATACTGCACGGAAACGGCTTGCATGGTTACGCCTCAATTGCTCCGGCATGCATCTGTTACACTTTCGTTTGAAATGGGGCAATTTTGCTGGCCATTGCTTTTCCTGTGGACAGTTGGGGCACTTTATGGCTGAATGCCCCGAGCAACAACACGTTTCAGATACAGCTCATGTTGCTCCGCCCATGGAAGATATGGTGTGTGATGCCCCGCCGTTGGATCCTACCCACCCGCCCCATGTTTTGGCCAAAGGTAAACAACAGGTTTCGGGTCTGGATTCCCGTGCTACTGATTGGGTTGAAGTACGCGCCAAAAAAGGCAATAGGATTGGTGCTGGCATGGAGAGTACTGGGCCTTCTACCTCACACGATTCCATGCGAACATATATGCGCAGGAAGGAAATGATGTCGTCAGAGCGCTCTGCTCCTGCTATGGTTTCTTCAGCTCCCCGCCACCAGCCCGCCAGGAAAATGTATTCGGATCGTCTCAAGGGTCCACCTGCACAGCTGGCTTTTGATACCAGAGGCAACGTCATTACTCCGTGGGACAGTCGTTACCCACGTTCCAACCCCAAGCAAGCCGATATGCCCTCAACTTCCAAATCTGGTCCTCAGAACTCTTTTGCGGTGTTGGCAGATTTCTTGGATGAGGGAGTCCTGGACATTCTCGCCGACAAAGTCAAATCGAGGCAAGCTGTGCCTCGTACCTGATTGTGTTTTGTATACACATGAAAATAGCCACGTGGAATGTGCGAGGAATTTGTTCTCGCCACAAGCAACATGCCATGTGGACTGCATTGTATGAGAATCAGTGGGATGTCCTGTGTGCGGTTGAGCACAAGAGTCACACTGACGCCGGTAAAGTTGTGGATTGCCATGGCTTTCGTTTGTTCTATGTAGGAACACAGGCCATGCATTATTCGGGTGTGCTCATGATTGTACATGCCAAATATCAGCCGGTTCTTATTAAAAATGATGTTCATGGCCGCTTTTTGGTGGTCGAAATCTTATTCGAAGGGGAAATCCTATGGTTACTTGGCCTCTATGCTCCGAATGATTCGTTAGCTCGCCGGGAGCTTTGGCAGACTTTGCAGACTTCCTTGTCACTTGGCAGACGCGGCTTCTTCATGGGGGATTTCAATGTGTGTGTTGATTCTTCCCAGTCTACATCGGAGCACTCGGTCATGGATGCGCCGGAAAGTCGTATGTGGCACGACTTGGCTCTTTCTGTTCTTAAGCAAGATCTTTGGTCCTGGCTACACCCGTCTTCTCCAGGCTTTACTTTCCATTCGGCCCAGTATGCCACAACATGGTCGCGGTTGGACCGCATATATATCATGCAGAATGATGATTTTCTGCCTGAGATGCTCGAAATAAAAGTATTGCAGCAATATGTCTTGTCGGACCATTTCCCTCTGCAGTTCGAGTTGCTTGCACAACCCATTGCCCCCTTCAAGCAATTTCTGGAGAGACTCCCTTTGCGTTTCAACTCCTCCTACTTAAAGCATACAATTTTTCAGGGCTATATGCAGCTAATGCTTGACAGATTCTCCTTGGACTTTTCCTCTCAGGGCACTGCCTCATTTGACCGATTGCTCTCTAATGTGCAGCGGGTTGCTCGGCAATATGGGATCTATCATGCCTCTCTTTGTCGGCGCCGTCGACAGGCAGCGGAGGACCTGCTGCTTTTGGTTCGCTCTCTGCTGATGGACGCTCCGGATGATGCATTTCTGCTTGCATTGGCCCTGCGGGTGGCCGATCTTGTTAAAGAATTCCAGTTAAAATCGTATCAGCAGGCCAAATTGCAACATCTAACAGAGACTTTTCAAGATAGTGCATGTCAGACCCACAAGTTCTTTCGAGCCCTCCATGCCTCTCCTGCTCGAGAGAATTTGACCAGACTCGAGGATGCACAAGGCCACCTTATCCTGGATCCACAGACTATTGTGCATATGTGCAGGAATTATTTCCGTGACCTTCTCGGTTCCGCTTCTCCTCCTTCAGCCCAAATTACTCAGGCCCGTTCGGTCTTTTATGACCTGGTCCGCAATCAGTTACCCCAGGACATGCAAGCTACTCTGGAGTCAGATATTGGTGAAGCAGAGGTTATGGATGTCTTGTTACACTTGCCTAAAGATAAAAGTCCGGGTTGGGATGGTCTCACCAATGAGTTCTTTGAAGCTTTCGCTACCCAACTGGCGAAACCATTGCAGGCTCTGTTTCAGCAGGTGTGGGAAACGGGGATCATGCCTCCCTCATGGAAACAAGGACTTATTAAACTACTTCCAAAAGTTCCTTCGCCATCTAAGTTGACACACTGGCGCCCCATTTCTCTGATGGGTTCCATGTACAAAATCTTTTCCAAAGTAATGGCGAATCGGCTCCATAAGCATCTCCCTGCCCTTGTGCACCCTCTCCAGTACGGTTTCATTAAGGGCCGAAATATTCTACACAATGTTTTGAATGCCCAATTGGCCATTGATTATGCCCGGCATTCTAATCAGGAGGTGGTGTTGATTCAACTGGACCTGGAAAAGGCTTTTGACTATCTGGACTGGTCTTTTGTTGCTGACCTTATGTCTGCTATGGGCTTTGGTGCTCGGATGTCTCGTCTGATCTACACCATTAGTGCTGCGGCGTCTTCGCGAGTCATGCTGAACGGAGGTGTTACTGAGCCATTTGTCCTTGCCCGTTCTGTCAGACAGGGGTGCCCTTTGAGCCCTTTATTCTTTGCCCTTGCGACACATCCAGTTCTTTCCATGTTATCACATATGGCCGCCTCTTCCCAGCTGGCCGGACTGTCGCTTCCTACAGGGCAACATTTCATTAGCCAATCCCTGGCGGATGATACTTTTATGGTTTTGCGTGCGGACAAGGATAACCTTCGAAAAGCATTGGATGTTTGGGGTCTCTTTGGCCAGGCGTCAGGCCTTCGTATCAATCCACTCAAATCAGCCATTCTAAGCTGCACGGAGTCGGACTTGCAGTCCTTGGACTGGCAAGGTCTGGTTGTTCCTCGAGGTTCCATTGTCAGGCATCTTGGATACCCATTGGGGGTTGATGTTCCCCCAAAGCAGTTTCTGCAGTGGATTTCTCAGAAGATGATGGCCAAGTTTATGTACTGGAAGTCTCAGGCCTGGCCTTTTCATGTCCGCCTCAAAGTAGCCCAGATAATTATGTTGCCAATGATCACATATTTCTTGCCATTGTTGCCCTGGACTCCTACGACTCTGAATGCTCTCACTCAGTCTATTCGCTTCACGCTCTGGAAGAAGGACTCATTGAAGGCAGGTATTTCCTGGATCTCGTGGTCGCATGCGTGCACCCCCAAAAGCATGGGTGGCGGAGCTATTTTAGATGCCCACACCCACATGCAGGCACTCCGTTGGTCCCTTTTCCGCGCCATGTGCTCGGATGATCATCATCCGTGGGTCGCTATCGCCCGTTCTTTCCTTGAGGGTCATGGGCTTCGGCATGGCAATACCTGACTCCGGAGTTCTTGGTGGCACGTTCTTAATGCGGATTCGCGGTTTTCCAGTTCTTCTTCATCGCTGCTTACTCATTTGGTGTGTTCCTGGAAACACGTCCTTCGAAAGGCTCAGTGGCACCCAACGGAGGATCGCCTGGCTACTAACTCTTTTCAATTGGAATTACTGGCAGTCTCGCGTCTACTTTCGTGGGAAGGTAAACATGAGCTTAGACCACAATTCAACCGGATGGCACGGTTGGGCTTGTCTTCAGTTGCGGATGCCACCCTTGCCAGTCGCAATGTGCTTATCTCCTTTCGTACTGCTAGGAGGATTTTCCGGATCCCTTGTGGATATAGGCCTTTATGGGAACAGCTCGTGACGGTGCTCCAGAACAGACAACCCTTTCCTGCTCTTGCTTTGGATCATCCCTGGCAGGATTGGGACCTACAAGGCCGGCTGCCTTTGAGCAAAGCTTCTGCTAATCAAGTGTATCATCTCCTGATTAAAGATAATCAATGGCTAGTTACTAAAGCGAATGCTTTATGGGGATTGCGTAAATCCCGCTCCTGGTGGAGGGTCACTGTGATGGAGGGCTGGGTCAACAAGACACCCTTTAAATATAAAGTCTTTCTTTGGAGAGTGATCATTGGGGGTCTTCCGCTTGCTTCGGCTCTTTCCAAGCGACGAATCTCCAATGGCACCTGTTTCTTTTGCACCACTACTATGGAAACCGCTCGCCACCGATTTATTTCCTGCCCCGTCGCTAAGAAGGTCTGGTTATTTTTGTCGGCCGTTTGGCGAGGGGTGGTTGGTATCACACTGCGCCCCTTTGATTGGGTTTTGGGCGAGCCCAAATACCCTTCTCCCGCACAGCCACACATGAAGCTCATGTATCACTTTCTTCGATACTGGGGCTGTTGGCATAACTGGACCATTCGGAATGCTTTTCTGTTTGACTCAGCCCATAATGTTCAGCGACATATTGTGAGGCTTAAGGGCCTCTTGTATTGGCAGTTAGCTCTTCTCCATCGTTCTGATTTGCTCTCTACGGAGGACTTCCGTCCTTGGCATATGGCAATTTCCTCCGCATCCTTGCCATGAAATTGTAACTTGTAGTACTTAGCACCTCGTCGCATGATGACTTGCATTGTCGTCATGTATCTTGTAATCAAGTAATCTTGTATTTTTTTCGTAATTAATACAATTACCTTTTACGAAAAAAAAAAGAGAGAGAGAGAGATAATATTTGGGAACTCCAACCGTCACAATGTGTGACCCGCATTCCCTTTATTCAAATGTCACTGAAAGAATAAAGAATGAAGTGACAGTGATGGGTGCCTGCCATCTGTAGTGTACATGTGTGCTGGTAATTGATACATAGTGCGGGTATGGTCAGTGTAACTAAAACATGGGCCGCTAGGCATAGGCACCTTTACCTCCGACAACCTCCCACTTAAAGGCGAATGTGTCCTTAGTGAGGAGAGAATAAGAAAAAAGTGAGTACAAATGTACATAAGTACAATAGGATGAGGAAAGATGTCATCTCATCCAACACTCATCAACTTTCTAAGGAACAAAAAACGCTCCGTTGAGAGATTTTTAGTAAGTAGATTTGTGGGATTTCGGTCAATTGAGATTTTGACAAGCTCAATGGACTTGTCCTCCATGACCTCTCTAATAAAATGGTAATGCACCTTGTCTTCGCATGGAAGACTGAATTCTTGGTCAACTGAATAGCACTCATAGAATCTAAATGCCATGTAGGGACCTCATCAGAACTGCCAAGGTCCGTCGGCCTAACCAGAGAGTCTATTTTCAAGCCTCAGTGACTGTAACATACTCTACGTTTGTAATAGATAGGGCCGTGCGTTTTTGCATCCAAGAAACATCTCCAGCAAAGGTGAAGACATAGCCAGAGGTGGACTTTCTACTGTCTATATGTCTTGCATAATTAGAGTCAATGTATCCCACGATTCTTAGATGTACATAGCTGTTGTGTCCTTCAGGCATTTCTGATATCCTCGATGGCATCCCAATACCGTCTGCTAGGTGTAGCCATATAGCGTGCCACAACTCCCATTGTAAATGCTATGTCAGGATAAGTGGCTATTATGGCATACATCAAACTATCCATTGCTATCTCTCTCTCTCTTTGTGGGCAAGGCACTACAATTGACCAACACTATCGAGGTGGCATTAGAATAAAGACCTACTATAATACTATACAGGTAATAAGATATTATATTACCAACACTACAAATGTTAACAAAACTAATAGTAGAGATACTTTACCACAATATGTTATGTTAAAACACGATAGATTAGAAGTCAACAACCATTAAACAAAGTGTAATGAACATGTAGCACATACAAATAAGAAATAGCATGCAATCAACCTTCAATGCTTAGGACACCCTGCTTAGTTTGATGCACCTATCTTTGCTCCAATAGCCCAATTTTTTATGGACAATCGGCCTGATTAATCTTCACATGAGAAGGTAAATGATAACCAATAGGCTTAATATCTTGCATATAAAACTGCTTAAGGACCTTTTGTTGAGAAACCCTTTACCTTTTACCCTTCACCCGCAGTTTGCGTTTGTGCGTTTTGTGTTTAGGGTTTGCAGCCCTAAAAAGGGGTGCCATCCTAGACTGACTGTGCCTATTTATCGGCCACTCTCTCATTCATTCCTTACGACTGATTGATTCAGTCCGTCACCTCTTCTCTCCAGCCTCTCCACTACCCTCACACCCCTTCAGGAGGACATTGCAGCTCGTGGTTCGTGGCTATCTTCATCATCTTCCTTGTGCTACGGCACCCTTGTTTCCTTGTATCACATTCACTCCATGATTCGGAACTTGATCATTCCATTCATTTGAGTTTCTTCTCTCTTCTCTTCTCTTCTCCATGTTTGCCGAGTTCACTCCATGTTCCTCCCCGCCAAACCTACTGTCTCGTTGGTATGTCATCTTTTGACATGGTATCAGAGCTGGATCTGCTCAAACAGTGGCAAAGATCCTCCACTCCAGTGAAGGTAAAGATCGACAACGGGTTCGGCATCCAATTCTCTTCTTCTTCCGTTGCATCAAATTCTTTTTTTTTGCAGATTTCAGGTGTTTCAGCTTGCTGCCCACACCCCGTTTGCGGAGGACATCTCAGCCGAAGCTATCCATTGCTGTCTCCATCAGTTGGTGCCTGATTTTCAGTCCTCTTCACGCAGTTTGGAGTTGATTCCAGCCAGGCGACTGCTGTTCCTGTGTAGACCTGCTGCCGTACAACGTGCCACGTCATCATAGTCCTGTTGCCTGCGGTTTTGGTTTTTCTCTCTTTTGCAGGCTGTCCTGCCTGCGTTTTTAGTCTTTCTCTCTCTTGCTATTTCATTTTTAGTCTTTCTCTCTCCTACAAGCTGTCTTGCCTGCGTTTTTAGTCTTTCTCTCTCTTACAGGCTGGAGCCTACGTTTTTCGTCTCTCTTACCTGTTGCTTGCGTTTTTAGTCTTTCTCTCTCTTTATTTGCGTTTTTCTGCTGCTTGCAACCTCTTACTGCTGGTCACATCCTCCTCCCACTGGCAGCTTACTTCCAACCCTTCCACTACTCCCTCACCCCTTGAGGCCCTTGAGGTGGACATTGCGGTTCATACTTTACACTGCTCTCACACCCCTTGAGGTGGACATTGCGGTTCGTGGTTCATGGTGGCTGACCTCTTCTTTCTTCAGCAAGGCATATTGGTATCCATGGCTTTTTTACCAATAGATGACCAGACTACTGGGTGCTCCTACTGTGGCATCATCGGACACACCACCGATGCTTGCCGACTTCGATCTTTGCTCCCCACCCCTCCCAGAGTATATGCATCTTCCACCAGGCACTCCTTGTGCCACCTCTCCTGTCTGGGCCACAGAGAATGTTCTACATCGGCTATCAGAGTACTATGCTTAAGGCAATAAGACGCATCCGATGCGCACTAAGTCCTTTCGAGCATATGGAGGATCGATTGGCGCCATGATCTCCCGGAGATCGTCGCAATGCCAGCGGCAATCTTCTCCCACTTATTTTCTGGTACAGTGGCTTTCACGACCTACGGATCTGTAGTCCACTCCATCGAGAGAGAGTGGTTGTTTGATACTGTCTCCTTGTTAGTCTGCTCCTTCGAGAGACAGTGGCTGCTCGACTCCTTCCTCTACTTCGGCTACCCAGTTCGCTCCACTGAGAGACAACGATTGTTGCTCACCTCTTGCTCATTCTGAGCTCCATCCTTCCCCACCCTCGACTACTCAGGTTCAAGAGGCTACCTCTGGGAGCTCTTCGGCACCCCAAATACCTTCTTCAGCACAACCGGTAGCACTTCCTTCGTCAACAGACATTTCAGAGTCCGTGATCCATGGAGTTTTGGGATTCCCTATCTACTTCAGAGGGGGATGTTATTTCTTTGCTCTCAGTGGGGGCATCTACTTCTTCGACTTCAGCGGAAGCCCCTCCACCTCCCACCTCAGAGGGGGAACCTACTCCACATGAAGTTCTTCACCCATCCTCTACTTTCTTGGGGTGGCTATCTTCAACCAGTCATCTTTTCTACTGATACCCAAGATCTTCAGGTACCACCTAGATTGGGACCTCGGAGGTTCAGCCATGACTTAGTGACGAGGCCTTCGTATTCCTTCCAACATGGATGCACGGAGCTAGTGGCTTCTCTCCCGAGGTTGAGTTTCCGGTTCTCCAGTTCACTCTGTCTACTGTTCTTTACTGCAGGTTACCTTTCTGGTGGAAATCTTGGATCTTCGGGATCCTCTACATCTTCTTCCTTTTCTTTTTCTTGCCTTCGTTCCTTGGTCAGCATGGAGCCACCTCTCGAGATCGGATACATGCATATCCTTATGGTTCTCGGCACCACACAAAGTCTGACATTCCTTCTATGCATTGCATGTATTCATCATCTTTGTACTAGGGCGCTTGGGCAAGTGAACAATTTTTCCACGAGGGACACTGTCCAAGTGGCACCTGCTGCATGAGCATTGTATCTCCACCTCACTTTTCTCTTGTTCCCCTTTACATGCATTATCTATTATGCAATGATAAGAACTGATTTCTTTACAGTATGAGAGAAGAAAGATGGGAAATCAGCCTTTTTCCATCGTTGATCAGCAGTACATGGATAGGGCTTGCTTCTTGTTGCTAAACTGGAAGAAAGAGCTTAAGAAGGAGGTGCTGTAATGAATTTACAGGCTTGCTGTCTTGTAAAACAGCAGTGATAGAAGAGAGAATATGGAGGAATTTGATAATGGAGAAGTGGGGGATGATGATGGGGATGGATGGGGCCAGTTTCTGGCTATCTGTGGGTGCTGTACATGAGTTTACAGCAAAGAAAAATGATGTTGAATGAAGAAAAACGAGCTCTTATTTATAGGAGAGGGAAGAGCTAGTACAAAAGGGGAAAGTGGAGTAGCACAAGACAAGTGTCCAGCCACATGTCATGAGATGTGACAAGTGGTGGGACACTTGGAAACTTATGTGACAAGTGTCTTAACACTTGTCTCTTCTCTATGGCTTTCCTTTTTGGGTTGAATACTGTCAAGAATAGAAACAACCAAATTTAGTAAGCACAGTCAGAGTATAGAATTTACTATTTTCAGAATGACATCCCTATTTTTTAGGATTAGCATTTTTAGGCTAATTCGAGGCTCCTAAAATTTAGGGACTCTCCCAATATGGGTGTCATATGAAAGCTTTTTCCGTGTACATCGCAAAAACGATATTAGAATCTTCATGTGACTTTCCTGTGCAAAGAAATGTGCATTTCAAGCTTTAAGCCCACACATGCACATTGTACAAGCATTTCATGATCATGCCATCTTGTTGATTGTAACTGTCTGTTCTGGCGGATCTAGCCCACACTTCAAGGCATCAATCCTTTCTGTGTGCGAGTCTAACCTTGATATGCGTGAGTTCTGGTCACAGGCGCCCAATTGAGCCATATAGGTGGAAGTGTGAACTATCTTTTCTCTAACCTACCGCGTGGGTCCACCATAACCTGTGACCACTCATTAGTGGCCAGCTCCAATGCACTTTTCTTTATATCTAATTAGTGCAAAGGAAACAAATTTAATAAATCATTATATAGACAAATTAATGAAAAAGGATACAAATTCTGTTTCTATAGAGTTGTGACAGGGTGAAGGCCAATTAAGTGTTGGAATCAAGGGGCAAAATAGATTGAAGACTTGCTGGTCACTTTGGATAGCAAGGGGAGTTTGGATTGCGAAGGGTATTGGAAGAATCCCATTGTAAATCAACTCTTTCTTCAATAAAGCTAATGAAATACCGAAAGGAGTGCCAATTTTGGGGCCAATCGGGTGTGCATTGTCCAAGATCAGTAGGTAAAATTTGTATTTTCAGATTTGCATTAATTACTTGTTGCTGTAATTAAGTCGTAATTAGGGATTTACCACCCATCCATCGAAGGAAGGTTGGTTACATGGTTCCGTTGCCGGGACACCATCAAATCCTTTGAATTGGTGGGCCCGTGGTACTTGATTGCAACTTGGGACTATTGCATTATTGCTGAAATTGTTTTCAGCAGTGAATTACAGCAAGCATGTCTTCACATGGTGATATGGGATCAAGTGGAGAGGATGCATCACTCCTTCGTCAATCACATGGTGAAGGGGAAAATGCAATGACTAATGTTGGGCATGGTTCTCAGCATGGACAACATGTTGAAAATGTGGCAAATGACCCAAATGTTGGCACTTCAATGCACAAAGAGGCTGATGACCAGCAAGGGGTTGAAGAATTTGATGATAGCTTCAAGGATCAAATGCGTACAACAGCAAACCTTTTTGCTGAATTGGCAAAGGATCCCCAGTTTACTCGATTCTTCAATGCCCCAAAGAAAGACAACAAAGGCAAAGAGAAGAAGACACCTTCTACAGCTTTGGGACAGCCACAAGAACCGAAGGAAATGCCTAAGCCTTCTTTAGAAAAGCCCAAAATGCGTGATGAGCACAAACAGTTGGTATCTGTGGGACAGCAAGTGCAAATGTATGGCCAACTTGGTAGTGCCAATCCATGGGAACATGGGCAACAATGCAATTATGCACATGCAAGCATGGGACAGCAAGGATACTTTGGTGGTGGTACCATTTTTCATGCTATGATTGGATAGGCACCACATACGGAAATGTATGGCACAAATCCCTATGGTATGCAGCAGCCAATGCATGGCTCACAACACCCAATGTATCCGGGTAATACAAGTGGAACGCCTAATCCCATGTATGGCAGTATAGGCATGATGCCTGGGGCACAAAGTGGGCCATATGGATATGTATCAGCACCCCCAAGGACTATTGAAGCACAAGGATTTGGTGCTGGTCATGTAGGTGCTTCAGATAGTGCTGGTTTGATGCGCCTGGGGCACAAAGCGGGCCATATGGATATGTATCGGCACCCCCAAGGACTGTTGAAGCACAAGGATTTGGTGCTGGTCATGTAGGTGCTTCAAATAGTGTTGGTTTTTATGCAAATATAGCCAATGCACCCTTTTTGCAGCCCATTTATGATAACTTGACTCTCATAGGTCCGCTGAAGGACTATGATGAAGGTGGCAAAAGTGTGAAGTTCGAGCCTTTCAATGGTGCACAAGATAGGCTGAAAGCACTTGTTTTTATTCAGCAGTTTGATGCAGCCTATTCTGGAGGCAACTTCACAAAGGCATCTAAGATACACAAGGCAACCACATTTTTGAAGAGAAATGCATTGCAGTGGTGGTCTACACTTCTTATTGAAGGGAAGTCACCTACCACTTGGGTCCAGTTCAAGCAAATGTTTGTTTCAAATTGGTTGACAAGTACCTTTGAAGTAGACATTATGATAGCTTGGAATCAGTTGAATTCCAGAGACTACAAGAACTTGGATCGGTATAAAAGAAGTTTTGGGATGCATTGTTGCCAGTTACTTCTTATCGCATAGTACCCCTCCATGAGCAGGTGGAGAAGTATGTTTGTGCCAAAGGGTATTCGGGATTTTTGCATTAATTCCATTGTTTCCAGCATGTCTCAGTTGATAGAAATTGCTACTACAGCCGACACATTGCTGTGTGGAAAGGATGCAGGATTCCACGATGATGATGCCAAGTCACATGTCAAAGAGGCAAAGGTCGAGAAAAAGGACAAACCTGAAAATAAAGCTGAAAATCAAGGTAGATCTGAAAATATTGTTGGAAAGAGGAACAGATCGTAGAGAAAGAGTGTGAAAAGTGATACACGACGTAGGGAGCTGATGGCTGCAAATAAATGCTATATTTGTGAATAGGAAGGGCATATGGCACGCAGCTGTCCTAATAAACAACAAGCTGTAAAGGATGATACTAAGGGAAAGAAAGGCAAAACCACTGCTGGTTTAGTGCTTGATGTAGTGGCAGATTAGCTTAATCAAGATAGTATTGAACTTTGTAGGACATGGGGCAAAATTAGAGATCAACATGCATTGATTTTTCTTGATCCAGGGGCACGGTCAAATTTCATCTCTCTTGATATGGCAGCCTATTTAGGCATTAGAGAGGATGAGATGGGCCCCATGGGTGAGATTGGTATGGCATGCAGGGGACATGCAAAGCTAGTCACTCTTATCATTGGAAAGCTTCATTTGCACATTCAAAGTTATGTGGACAGCAAAGAGTTCTTTATTGCTCCATTGGAAGGATGTGATGTCTTGCTTGGTATGCCTTGGTGTCATCGTGTGCATGCAGTGATTGATACTCATGATATGATTGTGACCCTCTTCCATAGAGGCAAAGTTCATACTTTGGATGTAAAATTGAAAGGGGAATCTGTCCTTGTTGTATCTGCTTCTACTATTTCCAAAGTAATGAAAAATCATATTTCAGCTTAGTTTTCACTAAGGATAAGCAAAAGATAGCAGCTGATTGTCATAGGTGTGCTTTGCACTTGCAGAGGGCGATTATGTATTGCTATGATTTGAAAAGGCACGGATGAAAAAGGTGAAGGGCAAAAAGTGATTGTATCCAAAGCTGTCTATGAGATACTATGGGTCATTTTAAGTGTTGGAGAGGATCAATGATGCATGCTATAGGTTGAAATTGTCTCCACACTGGCGGATACACAATGCCTTTCATGTTTCTGCTGAAATTCAGCCGGATGTTAAAGAGCTCGATGAAATACTGGTACCAGAGCAGATTTTGGCACACAGAGAGAAAGATCAGTGGTAAGGGTTCCAGAAGGTACTTGGTGAAGTTTCAGAATTATTCACCAATGGATGCCAAATGGATGGAGGAGGATGACTTAGCAGACCATCCTAAGTTGTTGCAGCTTTACCTTGATGCTTTCCAGTATAGGCGACTTTAGTTCAAGCTCAATCAGGTTCAGCAGAGCAGAGGTCCAGAGTATTACCTGATGCTTGTGAGGGAGCTAGTACCTCCGCTCCTTGAGTTATTGACAGCTCTTGTATGTAGTGGATCTCGGATGTATTTAGCATACATCCAAGGTACTGCGTTGACACTATGTTTGCCATGAGGTTACTACTTAGTGTACTAGTCACTAGGAGATATATGCAGATGAGTATTAGTTTCACCGAGGCACTGGAACTATACTTTTGCATCAACATATGATCAATTCGGCATGAATTTTGCCTCAATTTTGAGACAAACATTTCGATAAGTTTCAGCTCAGTTTTTGATCAGCTTAAGAACCATTTATGGTCACTTTTTTGGATCGATTTTGCATCAGCTTTTGCATTGATTGCTGGTTAGTTTTTGCAATGAGTTTGTGATCAGTTTGGGGTCACATTTGCAGTAGTTTGTGATCAGTTCTCAAATCAGCAAGTGATCAGTTTATGATCAGATTATGCACAGTTTCAATGGTTTACATCTAGTTCCATGGACAACAACATATGATATGATGCCATTGATGTTTTAGCCATGGTTTATGCTTGGTTTTCGCTATACTATGGTTTGTTTTTGCTAGATGAGTTGAGCTAATGAGAAATGGACATGTCACATGATAATCTGGCAATGTTTTTGAGATTCTTTGTGAGTCTTATGTTATGTTGGCTGGTAATTTTCAGCATATGTTGGGCATATGGAATGGTTGAACAATAGTGCGCAACGTTGTGTTGACTATCATGCCCCATGGAAATTCCAGTGTAGTACTTTGCTTTTGATGCATTTGACAGTGCAATCGAGGACGATTGCAAGGATTTCAAGGGGAGGACTGTCACGAGGACATGTATTTTTGAAACCTCACTTCACATGTGGATTAATTTTTAATAATATGGTTAAGTAAATGTTGCACATATGAGGTGTAACTGGGGTTAGAGTAAATTTATGAGCTCGAGATCCGAAGAAATCATGGGATGTCAAAGGCAAAAGTTGCTATAAGTTATGTTGTAGGTACTTGGTGGTATCTGGTGCCAGTTGTTGGTGTGGGTCATTCATTTGGCAATAAGTGTCAGTTGTGGTGACACTAGAGAAGTGGCATTTAATGGTACCTAATGCCAATCTAATGGTCAAAGATGGCGCAGAGACACTCAGGAATGGAAGTTGCCTATTAATTATTGGCCAATCAGATTATTTTTTAGGACACCGAAATAATTATTAGATTAATTTTCAGTATTTAAAGACTAAAAATTAATATTTAATTATGGCTAATGCTAGAAAAACCACTTGGGAAGGCTACTACTTGTCAAAAATGCCCATGCGAGTCTAAAAAACATCTTTAGAGGTATTTTTAGTGTATTCTACCTGTAAGAGAGAGGGAGGAGATGCTGCTGGTTTGATTTGCAGCCGTTGGAGGACCTTCTGAGGCAGCCAGGGGAAGGAGAAGACCAATCGGCAGCAGGTGACAACATCTACAGGCTGTTGAGATAGGGCAACAACAGTAAATGACTGATTTTTCTTTAGTTCTTTGCATCTACTGTTAGAGATCATTGCCAGGCAGGCAGACAGTTTGCACAATCGGACTGTGCAGTCGGACTGCCACGACTGCCTGCAGCCTAGTCGGCTGCATTGCAGCCGACCTGTCCTGGTTGCGCCCTATTTTCTGGCGCCCTCTTTTTGCCCCGGTTGTCGGCTACTTATACCCGACGTTCCCAGCAGTCTACACACTTCTCTGCTCGCAGATTACAGACCGGTGACGCGCAGATTCTGTCTCTGTTCACAGATTTCAGACAGCAGACAGTACAGACTGCAGCGGACTTCGAGGTGGACAGGAGGTTGCATCGTCGAGGTGGAGACACGCAGTCCAGCGCACTGCACCCGTGTATATATCTGCATATCTTTGTATTCAGCATTCTTTATACAGCAGATCTTCATCGTCCACTGTCTCTTTCTCTCCCTTCTCTCTCTGCGTTCTCTCTCTCTCAGTCCTACGCTTCCGCACCGCTGCACTCTGACATGGTATCAGAGCAGTGTTTGAGGGCTGACTGAGCGCAGAATCAACCTGAAGAGGAGTTTCCATCGCGACACAAATTTGCGTTTTTTGCGTTTAAGGGCAGACAGGAGGGCTGCGCCTTGGAACAAGGCTGAAACGAGTGTGGGCGCACAGGAAAGGAGTATAGGTGGTGGATTTGCTGCTGTTTACTGCTGTTTGACGCGGAGGAAGTTTGAGTTTTCAGCCTACAAGTGCAGGTTTTGCTTTTTCATCGCCTCCGGCGGGTGAAGATGGATCAGGACGCGGAAGAGCCTTAGCAGGCTGAGTTTTCCCTGTCAGAGGGGGCTGCTTTTGTGTTTGTGAAGGCATTGCAGGTGAAGATGTCTACAGAGATTGACTTGGAGTTCCAGGCGATTATGGACCGGAAGGTGCCTGCTGTCTTACCGGCTCTTCCTACAGATCAGAAGCTCGACGGCGACAACTACCGCATTTGGCGCGTCATGATGTTGGCCATTCTTGAGTCCTATGATTTGGCGGAGTTGGTACAGGAGGAGATTGACCGGCGCTCGGTAAGAGATGAGTCCAAACTCTCTTCCGATGCTCGTGCGGAGTTGGCTAAGGCCCAGTCTCATTGGGACAAACTGAATGCCAGGATTCGATCCTTTCTCTTTCTATCATGCACTACAGCCGTGATCGCTCACATCGAGCACTTGACGGTGGCTCGGGAGATATGGCTGGAGCTTGATCAGATGTACAATCGGATGACCCTAATGAAGAGGGTTTCTTTGGAGGTACAGATGCAGACCTTGTCCGTAAATAAGTCTTCTTCGCTACGGGAGCACATTAACAAGCTAAGGCAGCTACAGATGCAGGTTCAGAATGCGGGGAAGCCGATTTCCTCCGAAGACATGGCGATCACACTATTGTCCCAGTTGTCGCCACGATTCGGTACATTTTACTCTGCCCTCATGCTTCTGGGCGAGAGTCTACTCTTCGGTGGGAAGAGTTGGTTCCTATGGTCTTGGACCAAGAGGAACAGTTAAAGGGACATAATGCTTCCAAGTCGGAGGCGCTGACAGGTCAAGCCTCTCAGAAGAAGGGGAAGGACCAAAAGAAGAAGAAGGGGGATAACAAGTCCAAGAAGGACAAGGAGAAGGACAAGGACAAAGACTCCACATGCCATATTTGTGGAAAGACTGGCCATTGGAAGAAGGATTGCCCTGACAAAGACACGAAGGACACCAAGAAGAAGGACACCAAGGATTCTGGAGCGGTGGCTGCACCCTCATCAGCTGCATTTCTTCATCTAGTTGTCATTGAGGACGCTTCACCGAATGCTTCTGATGCTGCGATGACGGCTCCCCAGGCTCGAGAGTGGATTGTTGATAGTGGTGCCTCACGGCACATGACTCCTTCATCAGATGGTGTTGCCCAGCTGCGACCCTCGCGTGGGCAGATTCTCATTGGAGACAGCTCTTCAGTTTCTGTTGCAGGTCGGGGTAAGATGCAGCTTATTCCGGATGGACGAGGTGGTACCCATACCTCAGAGGTTTTGCATGTACCAGGATTAGGGTACCATCTCCTTTCAGTTCATAAGCTTTGCTCCCTTGGTCTCTTGGTGGAGTTTGACAGTACTACAGTGCGAGTCCTTGATCGTGGATCGAGGAAGGTTCTCTCATCCGGATATGAGGAGAACGGCATTTACAAACTGAAGTCTTCCACCGCCCTCTCTACTCTTCTTCTTACCTCTCAGTCACAGTCAGAGTTATGGCATGCTCGGTTTGGTCACCTGAACTATGACTCTCTTCGGAGAGCGTCACGTGGACAGCTTGTTCGAGGGTTGCCGGATATTGTGGTTAGCCAGCAGCCATGTGTCTCCTGCATACGGGGGAAGCAGCATAGGGATGCCATTCCCCACACAGCTTCGCGGCGGTCTACTTCACCGATGGAGCTAGTATCTACGTATCTATGTGGCCCTATGAGGAATGAGTCCCTGCGTGGGAGCTTGTACTTCATGCTGATCGTGGATGACTACAGCAGGATGACATGGGCCTACTTTTTGGCATTAAAGTCAGAAGCTTTCTCGCACTTCAAGGATTGGCTTCTCTTTGAGGAGAACCGATCAGGCCGGAAGTTGAAGACCTTGCGATCCGACAAGGGAGGTGAATTTGTGTCTAATGAGTTTGCTCGGTTTTGTGCAGATAGAGGAATTCACCAGGAGTTTGCCAATACCAATACTCCTCAAGAAAATGGTATTCTTGAACGGAAGAACCGCAGTGTGATCGAGATGGCGCGCACCATGATGGAGCACCGACAGACCCCTCAGGTTTTGTGGGTCGAGGCTGTGGCTACTGCAGTCCACATCCTTAATCGATCCCCTACTTCGGCCGTGGAAGGGATGACCCCATTTGAGGCTTATTTTGGGACGAAGCCAGATGTTTCTTACTTTCGGGTCTTTGGGTGTGATGCCTATGTTCACATTCCCAAGGCTCACCGTGATAAATTTGAAGCAGCTTCTCGAAAACAGGTATTTGTTGGCTACAGCTACTTCAACGGGTGAGGAGCATCCCGTTCTTGGAGATCCAGGGGAGAGTTGGGCTCCTTCGACAGTACCACTGGAGCCCGTGCCTTTTGATTATGATTCTGTTTCTGACACAGAGTCTACTGTTCCACCGGACACCTCTGAAGAGTTACCGCCGGTGGATATTCGAGTCTTCTGCTGATGGCGAAAGACGAGGGGAGGTTCGGCCTCCTCCTCACTGGGCCCGTGACACACTGTGATTCAGGGATCGAGGGGGTTCCTAAGGAGTGGGGACCGCAGGATGGTCCGCGGCGGTCACGGAGGCACCAGGCACATTCTACGGAGCTTGTTTGCTCCAACTATTGTTTGATGACCCGTGTTATGCAGGATCGAGAGCCCACCTCCGTGAAGGAGGCTTTACAGTCCGCACCATGGAAGAAAGCTATGGAAGCCGAGTTGGAGGCTATTGAGAGGAATGGCACTTGGTCACTTGTGCCTCGCCCCCCGAAGAAGAAGGTGATTGGAGTCAAGTGGGTCTTCAAGACCAAATACCTCAGTGATGGTACTTTGGATAAGCACAAGGCTCGCCTTGTTGCTAAAGGTTTTGCACAGCGCCCAGGGATTGACTGTCATGACACTTTTGCCCCCACAGCTCGTATGGCGACCATTAGAGCTGTTCTTGCTTTGGCTGGTCATAGGAGATAGCCTGTTTATCAGTTGGATGTGAAGTCGGTCTTCCTCAATGGTGTTTTGAAGGAGGAGATCTATGTTGAGCAGCCTCCTGGCTTTGGTTCTTCAGATGGGAAAGTCTACAGGTTGAAGAAGGCCTTGTATGGCCTCAAGCAGGCTCCGCGTGCATGGAACGAGAAGATTGATTCGTTCCTCCAGTCTCAGTTGGGATATCGGCGGTCCAAGGCCGATCCGCAGCTGTATGTACACACTTCCGAGGATGGTTGTGTGCTGTTTGTCTTATATGTTGATGATTTGATTGTCACAGGTGATGCTGCACAGCAGGTCCAGGAGACGAAGTCAGCTTTACATCGGACGTTCGAGATGACGGATTTGGGTCTACTCCATTTCTTTTTGGGCCATGAGATTTATCAGTCTCAGAGGGGGATCTTTATCTCTCAACAGAGATATGTACAGGAGCTCTTGGTGTCTTTTGAGATGGAGGATTGTCGGGCCCTCTCTACTCCTATGGATCCGAACTGGAAGGCCACTTCCCATTCAGCTTCTTCTTTGGTGGATGCGTCCCGCTATCGACAGTTGATTGGGTCTTTGATTTGGCTTCTCAACACTAGGGTTGATCTATGTTTTGCTGTTGGGCTCTTGGCAGGGTTCATGAGTGAATCTAAGACGGTGCATTGGCAGGCTGTTCAGAGGATACTTCGGTATCTAAGGGGGATGTCTGATTTAGGGATTCATTACCCCTCAGGGACAGATGGGTCAGATCTTGTACTTGCAGGTTGGAGCGACTCGGACTGGGCCGGTGACGTGGACCACAGGCGGTCTACTACAGGTTACTGTTTTACTTTGGGTGCAGGTGTTATTTCATGGAGTAGCAAGAAGCAGCCCACGGTAGCCCTTTCGTCTACTGAGGCGGAGTATCGGGCCGCGTCTTCCACCACATGCGAAATTGTGTGGCTTCGGAGATTATTGGAGGAGCTTGGGTGCCCCCAGACTCGTCCTACATTGCTGCGATGTGGCAATGAGAGTTGCATTGCCTTGGCACGGAACCCCGTTTTTCATGCCCGGATGAAGCACATCGAGATCCAGTACCACTTCATCCGAGAAAAGCTTCTGGATGAGACCATCACTGTGGAGTATTGCAAGACGGAGGACAATCTTGCGGATTTGTTTACGAAGGCGCTTCCTCAGGCTCTACTTCGGAGACATTCCAGATCCCTCAGGCTTCTGCCCTGCCCAGGCTCTGAGAGGGGGTGTTAGAGATCATTGCCAGGCAGGCAGGCAGTTTGCACAGTCGGACTGTGCAGTGGCAGTCCGACTGCCTGCAGCCCAGTCGGCTGCATTTAATGTAGCTGACCTGTCCTGGTTGCGCCCTATTTTCTGGCGCCCTCTTTTTGCCCCGGTTGTCGGCTATTTATACCCGACGTTCCCAGCAGTCTACACACTTCTCTGCTCGCAGATTACAGACCGGTGACGCGCAGATTCTGTCTCTGTTCACAGATTTCAGACAGCAGACAGTGCAGACTGCAGCGGACTTCGAGGTGGACAGCAGGTTGCATCGTCGAGGTGGAGACATGCAGTCCAGCGCACTGCGCCCGTGTATATATCTGCATATCTTTGTATTCAGCATTCTTTATACAGCAGATCTTCATCGTCCACTGTCTCTTTCTCTCCCTTCTCTCTCTGCGTTCTCTCTCTCTCAGTCCTACGCTTCCGCACCGCTGCACTCTGATATCTACAAGCTGTTGAGACAGGGCAGGTGCAGTAAATGACAGATTTTCTTCAGTTCTTTGCGAAGAAAGTCTGGATTTTCTCTCTTCTCAGCATTCTCTCTCATCTCCGAGCCTTTCTACAGTCTTGCTCCAAAGATTGCAGCATTGAGATCACTTGAGAAATTTCAGATTTCTCTATTGTAAACCGTAATTTGCAGCAAAATATAGGGTTTACAGTAGCCTCGGGAAGCATGCCAGAAATTGGAAGCTCCAAGACTTGAATTCAACAGGGCTGAAGTTGTTTTTGGCTTATTCAAGTGGAGGGACCAGTAAATAATTGAATTTGGGAAATTTTTCATCTCCATCAAAGCGGGTGAAGGCCAATTAAGTGCTCGAATCAAGGGGCAAAATAGATTGAAGACTTGTTGGTCACTTTGGACAGCAAGGGGAGTTTGGATTGCGAAGGGGATTGGAAGAATTCCATTGTAAATCAACTTTTTCTTCAATAAAGCTAAAGAAATACCGAAATGGCCACCTATTTGGGGCCGATCGGGTGTGCATTGTCCAAGATCAGTAAGTAAAATTTGTATTTTCAAATTTACATTGATTTTTTGCTGCTGTAATTAAGTTGTAATTAGAAATTTACCACCCATCCATGAAAGAAAGGCTGGAACCCCTCCCCCCCCGCGCCGTTCACACATTATGCCATAGTTGCTTGAGGAGCAAGCAAGATAGGCAGACTCATCTATAGGTTGCTGCTCGGAGGGCATCTACCTTTCTTGAATTGGTTTATACCAATCTTTGTGAACCGATGGGCATGGCATTCCTTGGGAAGGCCAAGTATCTGATGCTCATTGTTGATGACTTTAGTTGTTATGTGTGGCGCTATTTCTTGGAGTATAAAAGCGAGGCGTTCTCCCGCTTTTGTGAGTGGAAAGTGATTGTGGAGAAGCAAACCTTCTTCAAAGTTTGCGGTGTTCGAGCAGATCATGGTGACGAGTTTTGTTCTAACTTATTTTCTAAGTTTTATAGGAACATGGTATTTGGGTGTATTATTCCCATGCGAATGCATCATTTGCAAATGGTGTGGTGGAGTGTGCCAATCAGACTATGCTTGAGATGGCTCGCGATCGAAGTTGGAGCATAAGGGGATGTGGTGGAGTGTGCCAATCAGACCATGCTTGAGATGGCTCGCGATCGATGTTGGAGCACAAGGGGATGTGGTGGAGTGTGCCAATCAGACCATGCTTGAGATGATCGGAGCACAAGGGTCTTCCTCATTCCTTATGGGGTGAGGCAGTGGTTCCCGATTGATGTTGGAGCACATGGGTCTTTCCCATTTCTTATGGGGTGAGGCAGTAGTTACTGCGGTACATATTCGTAACAAGTCACCTACTTGGGTATTGAAGGATATGACTCCCTATGTCATGAGAACATGTATTTTTGAAACCTCACTTAACATGTGGATTAATTTTTAATCACATGGTTAAGTAAACGTTGCACATGTGAGGTGCAATTGGAGTTAGAGTAAATTTACGAGCTCAGGACTCGAGAAAATCACGGGATGTCAAAGGCAAAAGTTGCTATAAGTTATGTTGCATAGGTACTTGGTGGTATCTGGTGGCAATTATTGGCCTAGGTCATTCATTTAGCCATAAGTGTCAGTTGGTGACACTAGAGAAGTGGCGTTTAATGGTATCTAATGTCAATTTGATGGTCAAAGATGGCGCAGAGACACTCGGGAATGGAAGTTGCTAATGTCAATTATTGGCTAGTTAGATTATTTTTCAGGGCATCGAAACAATTATTAGATTAATTTTCAGTATTTAAAGACTGAAAATTAATATTTAATTATAGCTAATGTTGGAAAAACCATTTGGGAAGGTTGCCACTTGTCAAAAATACGCATGCAAGACTGAAAAACGTTTTTAGAGGTTGGAGAGAGGCAGCCAAGAGTAGGAGAAGACCAATCAATAGCAGGTGATAGCATCTATAGGCTGTTGAGACAGGGCAGGAGCAATAAATGACTGGTTTTCTTCAATTTTTTGCATATACAAGCTGTTGAGACAGGGCAGCTTCTGTAAATGATAGATTTTCTTTAGTTCTTCGCGAAGAAAGTTTGAATTTTCTCTCTCCTCAGCATTCTCTCTCATCTCCCAGCCTTTCTATAGCCTTGCTCTAGAGATTGTAGCATTGAGATCACCAGAGGCTGAGAAATTTCAGATTTCTCTGCTGTAAACCGTAATCTGTAGTAGAAATTAGGGCTTAGGAGCAGCCTCGAGAAGTATGCTAGAAATTGGAAGCTCCAAAACTTGGATTTTTCAAGGCTGAAGGTGAATTTTAGCTGAATTCGGGTGGAGGATTAGCAAGCCATTGAATTTGGGGCATTTTCATTGTCTATGAAGTGGGTGAAGGCCAATTAAGTACCCGAATCAAGGGGAAAATCAGATTGAAGACTTGCCGGTCACTTAAGACAGCAAGGGGAGTTTGAATTATGAAGGGGATTGGGAGAATCCCATTGTAAATCAACTTTTGTTTCAATAAAGCTAAAGAAATACCGAAAGGGGCACCAATTTTGGGGCCAATTGGGTGTGCATTGTCCAAGATCAGTAAGTAAATTTGTATTTTCAGATTTGCATTTATTGTTTGCTGCTCTAATTAAGTTGTAATCAGGGATTTACCACCCATCCACGGAAGGAAGAATGGTTTCACCCTACAAGGCCGCCTTTGGGAAGAAGCCTTCCATTTTCCACTTTCACATCCTTGGATGTGAGGCATATGTCCATATGGACAAGTTGAAAAAACAAAGCAAACTTGATTCCAAGTCGAAGAAGCTTATCTTTGTTGGTCATAGTACGACTATGAAGGGCTATCGTGTTAGAATTTGCCGATTCTATGGGCAGCACCCAATGTAATTTGTGTGGTGTGGACACTTATTAAAGTGTCAATATAAGGTGTGTACACCTAGTGTCTTAGAAACTTAAAGTAGTGACACTAGGCTCTAGAGTAAAATAAATCTAACTCTGGTTAGTTGGTGGAAGGCTGGTTAGGTCAACCCTTGACCTAAACATAAGTTGTACTTTCACTCTATCTTTCATTCTAGCAAGTACACTCTTCTCTTTTTGCTTCAGCTCACTCTCTTGTTGTCATTGTCTCTCCTCTCTCTCTCCATAGCTGGCTGCCATTTTTCAACATTTGGTATCAGAGCAGCTTGTACGTGCGGATTCCGTTCAGCCACCGTCAGTCGGTGCCATCCCGCCCAAGGTCCTACTGCTGCCAGCTTGGTTCTCAGCTTGAGGAAGAGTTTTCACATTTTACGGAGCTTGTTTGCTCTAACTATTGTTTGATGACCCGTGTCATACAGGATCAAGAGCCCACTTTAGTGAAGGAGGCTTTGCAGTCTGATCATTGGCAGAAGGCTATAAAAGCCGAGTTGGAGGCTATTGAGAGGAATGGCACTTGGTCTCTTGTGCCTCGTCCCTCTCATGAGAAGGTGATTGGCGTCAAGTGGATCTTCAAGACCAAGTACCTTAGTAATGGTTCCTTGGACACGCACAAGGCTCGCCTTGTTGCTAAAGGTTTTGCTCAACGCCCAAGCATTGACTTCCATGATACATTTTCCCCCACTGCTCGTATGGCGACTATTCGAGCTGTTCTTGTGCATTTCCTCTGCTAAGTTTGTCAATGGCCTCTCGGACCTTACTTTCTATAAAGAAAGTGGTGGTCTTTGGACAAGGCTCAGGTGGGTCAGGAAGAGGTGGGTGACCCTCCATAGTATAAGGACTAGCTGCATACTCCCATGTAGTGGTGGACATAATAGGTGTGGTCGGGCAGTGCTATGTGAAAAGCTTCCAAGCCTCTTTAGAATCCTAGCTCAAGAATAGTTGATATAGGTCTCGCTCCAGATGGGCCAAGAATGTTCTCTTATTTTGTCGTGTGAGGCATCTAAAGAGTATTTGTGCTTGTCTATGGATAGTGGACCCTAGTGCTATCTCTCTCTATAGCCATGCTCTAGTCTCACGACAGTCATCATCATATCAGCTGTTCCAAGGTGTCACCCTGGTGGAGGCGCTCTATGTGGGTTGTGAGTGTGGGAAGGCTATACTTGCAACAATGTGTAGGGCCTTACTGAACTGTTGAGTTAGCTCTTGTAATGGAACATCGGGGTTTGCATCATGTAACAATCTAAGAATCTCTGCCTCATAGATATCCTTCGTCTCTCTGGAGAAGAGGTATCTCGGGTGTCAGTGAGCTGCATGATGGGTCTGCGTGTCAGTAGATTTGGATAATTGGACACATGCCGTCCTCTTGGAAAGAGGGCGTGCTTAAACTAATTCCTAAATGTTGAGAAACCACATCATTCCGTACAGTTTCCCTTCATTCCCATTTTTGGTTTTAGTTTCTAGCCCCAAAAAGGCTTTCTAGGTTCTTTTGAGAGAGTTGAGCGCCGTACGAGAGACTTCACTGGGTGAGACTCCAGACAGTTTGTGCCTATATATATGACACATCCCCCATTATGAGCACTTCACCACACTCACTTCTTTTGAGACTTTCGTCTCTTCTTTCTTCTCTCTCCTTCTATCATCTTCTTTAGGCACCTTGCATTCTTGCATCAGGTTTGCATTTGGAGTCCATCCTACTGGCGTCATCATCCAGATTCCACACACAGGCGACAACTTCCATACCCCTTCCTCCTCCTTTGTGTTTGGTGCTCACCCCTAGTGGCGTCAGCATCCACCTGGTTGGTGTCAGCTCTTCTCCTTCAGGTGATAGTTCATCCCTGCGGTTGGCTACCTTGGAGGTCCTCCACTCACCCGGCGTCTGCATCAGTAGCTAGCATCATCCTTTTCTGGCTCCGGGCGTCACTCTTCCATTTGGCATCAGAGGTTGCTACATTTGTGTTTTTAGTTTCTGGCTCTTCCGTCTTCTTTGATGTCACTCCCTACTAGCAGCTGGCGTTAGTCTTTAGGCCTGTGTTTGCAACTTAGAGGCTCCTCATCCTCCGACTGCAGTCTCCCTGCTCTAGGCATCACCGCTCATCATCCTTGCGTTTGTAGACTTAGAGGCTTCTTCGGCAGTCTCCTTACTCCAGGGCATCCTTCGTGCTATGGCACCCTTGTATCAGATTCACTTGATTACTTCATTCACTCATTTGAGTTTCTCTTATTTTCTCCTCTTAGTGTCTGCCGTACACACTCTCTATTTGTCCTAGCAAGCCCTACTGTCTCTCTGGTTGCTTAGTCATTTCTTGACACTAAAGTGCTGTTCCCCTAAGCCTTGGAGCATTGACGACCAATCTCGTTTATGGGCTCTATGTATACGATCTTTACCAAAGTCCTATCTAACAGACTGCATGAATATGTTCTGGACATTATTCACACTGCGTAGTATGGATTTATCAAAGGGTGCAATATTCTGCACAATATCTTGAATGTCCAGATGGGAATAGATTATGCTCGATACACAAAACTGGAATTGGTGATGGCTCAGTTGGACCTTGAAAAAGCCTTCGATCATTTGGAATGGTTCTTCCTAGGTCAATTGATGCAAGACATGGGTTTTGGTCCGAGAATGTCTGGACTTATAAATACTATCAGCACGGATTTCTCTTCAAGTATTCTGCTCAATGGTGGTGTCACGACACCCTTCCCCCTTCGATTGGTGATGCAGGGTTGCCTGCTGAGTCTTTTGTTCTTTGCCTCGGTCACTCACTGACAAGGCGAGGTGGTGCTTAAAGACTTTGTTTTTAGGCACTTGGGCTATCCTTTGGGAGTGCAGGTTTCACCTAAAGTGTTAATAGATTGGATCTGCTCGGGTATTATGGATAAGTTTGTGTATTGGAAATCACAAGCTTGGCCTTTTCACGTGAGATGAAAAATAGCACAGAAATCATGATATGGATGATTTCATATTACCTTCCCTTGCTCCCTTGGCCGAAGTCTCATTTACAGCAAATCACTCACCCCGTCTAGTTTTTACTTTGAATTACAACTTTGGCTGAAGGGTTGTCATGAGAAGAAGTGGTTGATGTCTATAAAATAATCTTGCTATTTTCTCCTTCCTCTCACTATTTGCCTTCTACTGCTTCAGTGGTCTGATTTTGTCCTTCTGATTGTGGGAAGATTGGGAAACACTTAGGCTTGCTGCCTGGACCTTGATTGTGATGTGTTGACTCCTTTGTGTTGATTGTACTGTGTTGACTCTTTTGTGGATGTTCTACAGTGGCTGTGACAGTTGTGCAGATTGCACTCTGTACCCTTTTGATGTATATCTGAGTGGCTGATACTGCACAGGAACTTTTGTGATGCTGTGCCGTTTTGTCCCTTTGATTCATCATCATCAACACTTGTTAATTTGGGAATCTCACTGTTTGCAGCCATATCACTGCCCTTTGTTAGATTGGGGCTGAGGATTGAAGAGTAGAATGCATGCAGATGTTGAAGGGATTGTGTAATGCCATGATTGGAGTTGTATGCACTTGTAATCTTACTTTGATTATTAATCATTCTTAAGTCGTTGTATACCAATCCATTGAGACTAGTTTAGTGTCCATGCAACAATCCTTGTAGGTCCCATTGTCTCTGTTTCACTTTTGTTTCCAGTCATGCAATCCATGTAGGCCTCATTGTCTTTGTTTCACTTTTGTTTCCAGTCATGCCTATGAATTATGTGGATGTTATAAATACACTAGCTGTAATTAATATGCAAAATCAGCAATAAACACACTCTATCTTGTGACATTGTGAGGTCCAATGATTTGAACATGGTTAGATGTATCTAGCAATGTTGTACTACTTTCTGGCAGATTATGTTTGCTTTACTTTAGATGATCATATCTTTTAGCTTATAGTTTATAACTTATACCCAGTTGAGTGATTGTACACTTATGTTTTGTCATAGTGTGCTTAAAGACGAATCAATGGCAGAACTACATTCTGTGCATAGATATGCAGCAGGTGCATTGCTAGCTCTTGCACTTCACCAAGCTCAAATCCATCAACAGTTTATACCGTTTCCTCCTGATGGCTGTGCCACAGAGGAACAATTCCAACAGATAGAAGTAAAGCATGAAGAAAAGAGTATCACCTTGTGGATCAGCCATGAGTGTGGTTTGCTCCATCCAATCTTCAGGTCTGCAGTCTTCCTCCTTTCAAGAATTAATTTAGATGGGATCACTGGTCATAAGGTTACCCAATGGACATTGTAGTTAAATGGTTGCTAAATCTTAAGGCTTACTTGCTTTGCTGATGCAGGTACTTAAAAATTGACCCAAAAGCGTGGGTTGGATTAGAACAGACAGCGTTGTCCACAGATGCTGAAGTCCATATAGGAGCAGTACGTTTTTCATTCTCAGAACCGTGAAAATTGTGCACATATTCTATATCTGAGTTACTTAACTCACAGTTGCCATTGGCTGCCTCTTATCTGTTATTTCCTTTTCCAATCACAGTTCTTAAAAATTCTGTCAGATGATGAAGACATTACATCAGAAGACAACAATGCAGAGGTACGGTTGGCTGAAGCTGTTGATACAGTTTCCCAGCAACTTGAAGAACATTCACCTTCAGGAAAGCGCTCCACCGAACTGTCAGTCTTGGGAAATCTAACTGATACCTTACAAAACTCTCAAGAGGAAAGATCAGTGTGCACAACAACACCAGCAAGAAGTGATGTAGAAAGTGATAGAGGACCTGAAAGTTCTTGTCAAGATTTACAACTTAGAAACAGTGAGGAGCAACAAACCAAGGATCATCCAATGAATACAATTTCTGAAAAGACTGATGTAAATGGCTCATCTGTAACTGTTTCATCTATGACTGCACCAATAAATCATTCAGCTGACTTGCCACTTTTGAGGGAAGATTATTTTGGCCCTTCCTCTCCTAAATCTAATAAACGTGTCTTGGATCAGTGTCAAACTGAAAATGAATGCAAAGACTCGCGACAGGAAGACTCTCAGCTGAATAGATCAGGAGAAACTTCAGGAATGAGTTTAGCAGTTGCCAGAACCACAGAAGAGCCCTCTTTGAAAGATGGAATAGCTTCAGAAGGTAAACTGCTGACAAAACAGAGAAAGCTAGCAGTGCTGTACGAATTGCTTTCTGCAGCTGTCACTGATCTTCCTCCAGAAAAAGATCAAGAAAAACGAAGGCTCAGAAGGGGTTATGATGCTCGCCAGCGCGTAGCTCTTCGGCTTTTGGCAACATGGCTCGATGTGAAATGGACTAAGATGGTAAGTGAGCTCTATTGGTTATGTAGTAGATAAACCCAGTTTGTGCAGTTCTTTTATCCATGTTTGCATTTATTGGAAAGAGACACCAAAAGGTTACACTAGACTGGTGCACGTAGTTGATTTGCCTGCCTTGTCATTTGAAAATATGTTGGAGACATCTGTTCAAGTTTTTACATTGTCATTGTAAATTTATGAATATAACAGCCTGTAAATGGTGATGCATGGTGGAGAAATTGTAAGCAATGAAGTGCAAGTCACTAGTACAACACTGTCAAGTCGCTTTGGAGTATTGTCATCACCTGATCTAGAAAGTTTTCCTGCATTATCTATTTGACTCAGTTTTTCTTGAAAAAGTCTTCCAATAAATATAAACAATACAAGCAGCCTCAGAGTGTGCTGTCAAGCATCAAATGGCACTAAAATACTGTCAACAATGAAGGGATATTTAGATGCTTCAAAGGTTTAATGAATGAATTCATCATGGTCCATAGCTCATAAACTTCAGGTGTTTTTTATTGTTTGCCAAGTCTAGATGTATAGGAGTGTTAGTAACCATAAGCACAAAAATAATGTTGCACAGTTTGGTGTGCATCTCATCGACATTCCTGGTTGGATGATGCTGTTACAGAAGTCTTCCAGATTGTGGCAAGCATTAATGCTTGTAACAATTGCACAAGTTTTTGCAAGGCCGTCTATGTGCAAAACGATTGTATTCTGGAAAGTGGCAAGTGATTGAGCACTGAAAAACACCTCCATTGGAGACCAATTTATCCATAAGGCTGGACATTGTCCATTCCTTAAGGGGCCATAATTGCAAAAGCTATGAGAGATTAGAGATGTTGAGTGAAACCTTTCTTCGGTAAATAAAGGGCAGAATGACTTTTATGGTGGTACAAATTCAGCACTTGACACCAAATCAGAAATCTCAACACAACTGGATCTAGATTACTCCTGCACTGTTTTGAGCAGTTTATTGAGACATCAAAAACATGTTGGCAAAAAAAACTTTGCGCCTCTTGTGGTATTTCTTTAATCATTATTCCATAATCATCAAATACATCAAACAACTTTGTACCAGCACCATGCACCTGCACCATGCTTGAGCAATCCTCCTTCCCTATGCAACAACTCCAGTACACAATCACATACGTGCAAAACCAGCACTTTGTGTCCATCCAGCTAGTAGTGTGCAGTCCAGATCTCTTAACATGAGATCTACACCAGCAAGCATGTAACCAGCCACTACCATGTCCCACTTGACAATCACATGACTGTAGGATCAACCTCACGACTGTGGATCCGCCTTCATCTAGCCACACAACAGAGCAACCAACCAACTTGACTGAATCAGCAACACAATTGTTTTGTGTAGTCTCTGTCTTGTCCAATCTGAAAGGTCTATGTCTTTGTCTTTCCAAATCTGCAGCCAGCAAATGCATAGAAATGAATATCAAAACAACAAAATAAAAAAAAATAAATTTGTTAAGTTCTAGAAAGAAAAAAATTACCTCTCTAAGATAAATCTGATCATGTGAACAAGCTGTGATGTCATGATTGTATGTGAATTGGGTGGTTTGCATCTAACAACTGCCAAGCCAACACCACAGGGCAACCAAGGATCTCCTAGCTAATTGATTAGTTTGGCGAGCAGTGACAGTCTTTCTTTTTTAAAATAGAAATTATATTAATCACATGAGAAATACAAGAGTCATGGTAGACTATCAGAAGAAACTGCCATATGCCAAGAAACTAAATCCTCCCTAGGGAGAAGGCCAGCATATTGAGTAATATCCAACTGCCAATGGAGAAGACCCTTTAGCCTTGCAAGATGGCTTTGAATCCTGGAGACAGAATTGAAGACGAAGGTATTTCGGGTGACCTAGTTGTGCCAACAGCCCCAGAACCTAAGAAAATGAAACATTATCTTTGTATGTGGCTCTGTGGGAGTGGGATATTTTGCCTTACTAAAGACCAATTGCAGGGATGCAGCAAAGATCCCACCACATTCATTTTTGGCTCTTGCCCATCTCAACATCCTCTTAGCTAAACTTAAACTTACAGCACACATACTATTCAATTCGGCAAAGAAAGTAAATGACACAAAGACCTTGAGAGCTAGAGTGCTCTTGCATAGTTAACGACACCAAATTGGTCCTCAAGGTGAGCGCCCCTTATGCTATATGGTATTTCTTCAATATTGAAGATGAGCCTTTACGCGAACCACTTGTGACTTGCTTGTGCAATCAATGTGGCTATCACAGACCAGCACTCTCTTTGCTAATGATTCCTTGCATGCTTGGCTCTTCAATGGACTAAGATTTGCTTCAATTGCTCTCACCAAGCTTGACCAACAAGCTTTGAATTTGTCTCAATTACACACTCAAACTAGTGCCTTTTCAAGCATACAAAGTTGGAAGCACTCCAATGTTGCCCAACATGACATTGTGAAATGCATCCATGGTCTCTCATTGCTGCCACACTATTGCAATCATATCAGAGTGCAACGAAAGTGGTGTGTGACCAGAGAGAGAGAGAGAGAGTGAGAGAGAGAGAGAGAATCGGGTGCCATGACTTTTTGTAACTCTTTTGTTGTTCAGTACTTTATAAATATAACATCCATTACGAAAAAAAAAGAGAGAATCAGGTCAGCAGACACAATTCTCTCTCTCTCTCTATTTGACTGGCGATTTTTCGCTCTACTCCAGCTGTTCCCTTTGTGTGATTTATTAGTACTGTTCATGTATAGGTTGTTCTGGTTGTTTTGGTTGTTCCTAGAGGTTGCAAGCCTCATGTAAATATTAGAAAGAGAGAGAGTGAGAGAGATATAGAGACAATGTTTGACCTGATGGTCTGATGTAAATATTTTCTACTTAATTCAAGTGTCTTCACGAAAAAGAAAGAAAGAAAGAAAGTTATATTAATGTCTCCGAAAGGCCAAGTTGGCCTATGAGACCAAAACGTTACATACAAAATGTCTGGGAAACTTTCTAGGTCCTAGTAAAGCTACCATCTAATGCTATGATAAACTAATTGAGTAGGTACAAAATGGTATATAGGCTAGGTACAATTTATACGTGTTTCAAGTATGGTGTGGAACTGCTCATGGAGCTTGGTCATCCTAAAATGTCCCGCATGGGTCTATCTAACATTGAGATGCTGAATCGGCGGGGCAGGGCCCTCCGGTGGCAGTGTAGTATCCCTTGTATCCTTGACATGTGCCTCTTGTGGGGACGGGGGCCGGTTGGGCGTGGGTGATGGGCTTTGCTTCTTGCCATGGCTATGGCTAGGGTGGTTCCCTGCGGCTGGGAGGTCAATGGGGTTGGTGGGGAACTCTGGGGTGGGGATGGTAGTTGGCTCTCGATAGAGTTCTGTGAGCAGACGTCGGGTGGCTCCCTGTCTCTACTCCGAGGTCCGGAGGAGGCAGTCTCTGTGGTGCCATATTTCCAGTAGGAAAAGCCCAAGGCGTCTCTGGTCCTTGAAATCCATCACTCTAGAGAGTGACTCGAATCCTTCTCTGAACAGGTAGTGGAAGTGTCCCCGGATCTAGTAGTATGCTAGGCACATGCATATGTAGTAATCTTTTGTCTTCGGCTCGAGCTGGCAGATTTGGTAGATCCGATCTTCTAGGGGGAGAGGGTGGGGGGCCTGTATCTGCTTGTCTCGAGCCGTAGCTAGTGTGAAGATGTACGAATTTGTCCGATGGCGCTTCTGACTCCATGGGGCAAGTGTGTCCATATAGCTTGGGTGGGTAATGAAGCCGTCTGGAGATATGTGCAGGAAGTGCTCTCGGTAGAAAGCCTTCTTTGTCCCTAGGTCTTTTGTAGGAGTCACCCATGTCTTGGCCGTTTGTGTAGTTGAATGATGTCCATTCTGATGATACTGTTCACCTTCTCCCGGCTGAGCTCCAGGTGGGGGCAATCTAGGCTGTATTGTAGTGAGGGGAGGTGGTCCATGTGTAGGCCATGTGGTTGTAGCTAGGTCTCTGTTCGGGCATACCAACATTCAGTGTCTCCTTGTAGTGCTAGCTATTTGGATGACTCTAGCGCGAGTCTGGGGTAGCGATGCCGGGGCAAGTCCCATAGTCGGTGCAAGAAGGCTACTGTTTGGAAGAGGGCCTTAGCTACGATGGGCGGTGCCCCCATCTCTGCTCTGATGATATCGTGTGGCACAAAGGGCTTGCTTCAAATCATCCATGAGATCATAAGTACTAGGGGTCTCTCCATCTGCTCCCATCCCTCATAGGTGGCCTCCTCCTGAGGCAGTGGCTGGTCTTGTGTGGCCCTCCTCGTGTGGTAGAGATTGGAACACCGGCACTAGAGTGTCAAATAGCTTGAGCTTTGTACGGGGCTCTTGGAATTGTATGTGGGCGCATTGGTTCTCCATGGATCGGAGGGCTGCATAGCCTCTTGTCAATCTATCTTCTGCTTCCTTTCTCAAAGTGAATCTCGGTCTTGTAAATGTAATCCCCAGATAGACGTATCTTTGGACCACTTCCATGGTTTCCCTGCCGTATGTAAAGGGGTTTACTGACCGTCGAATCCATTGGGTTGAAGTGTTGAATACCATGACCTTGGTCTTACCCAGGTTCACGGTGAGGTCTTTATCCAGGCAGAAGGCCCGTAGTGCCTTCAATTGGCGCTGTAGCCCTTCGGGCCGGTTGGAGATGAGAACTATGTCATCCGCATATCGTAAGATGGGTATCGGTATCCCTCCCAGGCTAGATCCCTCCCCTCCCAATCTATCCATGTACTTTGATATCTCATCAATGTAGAGACCAAATAAAGTAGGTGAGAGTGGGCATCCTATTTAACTCCAATAGTGCTAGTTATCTCCTTTGACAGCCCGCCTAGTTTTCAGACTCGGCCCGTGACTGATTTGTATAGTGCCCGTATCCCCCAATGCATCTCGGGTGGGACCTCTAGTTCTTGTAGTCTCTGCATCAGCCTGGCTCATGGTACCGTGTCGAAGGCCTTGCGGAAGTCCACGAAGTAGCAGTATACCCACCTCCCGTGTGCCCTGCCCTCCTCTATAATGGCTCTGAGGATATGGCCAAGAGCGGAGTACCCTCTCTTGAACCCTGCTTGTCGAGTCGCCCGATGCTGGTGTTGCTCCGCCCACTTGCTTAGCTCATGGTTCAGGATGGATCCATAGAGCTTGGCTAGTACATGGCCAACCATGACTGTTCGGTAGTTCGTGGGGGCCATGGGATCTCTAGCCTTTAGGATAGGTATTATGGTGTTGGCCGACTAGTTGGCAGGGAAGCCCTCACATAAGGCTCTGTTGAACATGTAGGCTAGAAGGGGGTGTAAGTACGTCTCGGGCATGGGTCAGGTGCTCTTCTACTAAGCCTTCATGGTCCTGGGCTTGGCCATTTTGTAGTCTATCAATGGCGTCCCAAACGCGCTCCGTGCTAAAGAATGTAGATAACTCAGGTCTGCTCCGTGGTGGTCGGGGCAGCGGGGCCTGCTCAGGTATTTGGTACAACGAGGTTGCATATGTATGCCATGTGTTTGGGGAGGTAATGGGTGTCTAAACACGGGGCTCTTGGAATGCCTTCCATGCCTCCTTGTTGTCATGTCCCAAGAATAGATGGTAGAATTCATGTTCCACTTTGGATAGGTAGGCCCGTTCCTTCGTATGAGGCAATGGAAGATCAAGTGTGCCTGTTTGTGCATGTGTACTTCCCGTGCTTCATCCTGTTGAAGACGGAGCTTGGTTCCCCTGCACTTTGCGTCGTACCAGCTATTCTGTGGGACATTCTTGTCCGGAGGGGAGGGATGGGGGGATGTGTGTGGGAAGTACTTGGCCGTCGAGGTGTGGAGTGTTCACGCCAGTTGTGCTGTTATCTCCCCTAAGGGTAAGTAGGGGTTCATTTCCTACAAGCTCCAATAGAGGTGGTTGAAATAAGTGCTCGCAGTTAACTTGGTGAAGTGGTACCTAGGGAATCTTGGGAGGCTGCTTGCTAGGGGGGGTTGGGTCATGTTGGGTGTAAAGTCCCTTTGTCTCTGTGTATATAGTCATACGGGTGTGAATACACCCTTATTGTACCCTAACATATAAATACATTCTTTTATTCTTTGTGTACCATCACGATTAGGTACACCTATCTCTGTGTTCACTCTCTCTAACTCTCAGCTCTGCAGCTCATGCCTCGATCTCGCACTCCATTGCGCACTCTCTCCCCTTCAAACTGGTATTAAAGCATTGGTAACGATGTTTACGCTTCCCAAGAAGTGTGAATCAGGTCTGCACAAGAGAAGAGGCTTGCCTTTGCACAACAGTCGATAGCTAAGGTGACACGTCTACAAGTGTTAGGTTGCGGCAGAGGCAGCTCGAGCCACAAGGCCTGTTCAACACAGGTTGTGTTGAAGACCAGCAATTGGGTGACGGGGTAGCAATCAAGGTGACCAGTAGGCGTGTGGCAGTGGGGCGATGGCTATTGGACTCGCGAGGACCAATAGTCGTGACATGACGGGGTAGGATGACCGTGCAAAGGTGACCAACGTGAGTGACGAGCGACGGCTTTGCGGACAGTTGACATGCAACTGGACAGTTAATAGGCGACAGGCCCAGTCGACAGATGGGTGACAAGTTGGCGGGTTCTAGGTCACGCGATTGACGGGTCGTACGGTTGGCATGCTGGGCTGGATGGCGGACTGATGTCTGTCTGACGGGTAGGTCAATAACCATTTTTTTAAATAAAAATTTTTGGGTTATTTTATCTTCTCTCTTTTGGGTGTTCGCGCGTGCAAGCACAGTGCAAGATTTGTGCAGATTTAGGCTGAGAAAATTGGGGCTTTTCTAGATTTAGTGCTGTTCATGCTTAATTGAGGCATTTGTGTCAGAAATTGTAGACATTGTGCACGTTTAAATTGGGGATTTGGCCAAATTTAGTGAAATTTTGCTCATTTGAGTGAAATTTCTCAACCTTGGACCCATAAAATTTGGGGCTTTTGTACTATTGGTGAAATTTTGTTCAGCTGAGTCAGATTGGCTGACATTCGTGCACACTTGGACCTGGAAATTTTGGGGCTTTTGCAAAATTTTGTGAAATTTTGCTAAATTTGCCCGTTTTATGCTCTCGGGAATATGTATTAATGCAATTGGGGCAGATTTGATAGTGAAAATTTGGAGCTTTTGCTGAAATCTGTGAATTTTGGTAAAGTTGATGCGCAAAATGCACTTTGGGAATATTGCTGAAGCAATCTTGTTGCCATAAGCAGAGTGATTTGAGCATCTTTAATCCCCTGCTTGTGCGATTTTGGAGAAATTGCAGAGATTTCTTGGTGTTTTGTGTATCAGAAGTTGATATGAGCACATATGTATGCAGTACACATGCTGGACAGCTCCCATTGAGTTGATGTATTGCTGATTATTCATGTTGCAGCAGTCTTAGTGACCATTTGCAGACCTAGGATTGTGGCAGATGTATTTTTGGTGATATTGCTGAAGTGGGAGTTTCGTGACAGTGATGTATGTATTTAATGTATGCTGAAATTTGCAGTCATATTGCTGAAAGTCATTCGTTCTACTGCTGTACATGTACTTGGACTGAATCTTGCTATTATTTTCTGAAAATTTGTGCTGAAATCAGCTATTTTTGCTGTCATAAATTGCAGCAAGAATTTTTGGTGTATTGCTGAAAAATGGCTGCAAATGCTTCTAGCAGCAATGACACTAAATTCCTCTTTGAAATCAAGAGGTTTGATGGCACTGGCTTTGACTTGTGGAAGGATAGGATGCAAGGCATTTTGTTTCTCAAGGACTGTGAAGATGCTCTCTTGGAGACTAAGCCTGCAGCTATCACAAATGTAGATTGGGCTAGACTTAACAAGAAGGCCATTGCATACATTAAGATGGCAGTGTCTGATGATGTACTTACAGACATCAAGCGTCTTGATAGAGGTTATGCTATATGGAAAAAGCTTAAGGACATTTATGAAAATACGACTCCTGTGAATCAAGTGCATATTATGCGTAAACTTGTGAACATGGAGTTGGACGAGTCCAAGCCAACATCTGAGCATTTGAGTGCTTTCACAAGGGTTTTGAATCAGTTTGCAGGACTCTTGTTTGGCGGCTTTCGATGATTGAAAGCTATTTTCTTATTGATGACTTTGCCTGATAGCTGAGAATCTTTGGTTGTGTCACTTAGCAACAACCCTGCTTTGACTTTTGATGGTGTTAGAGGTTCAATCCTTAATGAAGAAATTAGAAGAAAGTCTAGTGGTGAAAGCAGTGGCTCAGCTTACCATGTAAGAGGAAGGTCTGAAAAGAAACTTTCCATCTTGGTAGGGTTTTTACATCCACTATGGGAAACAAGATCCACTATGGGAAACAAGATCCACTATGGGAAGTCATTTTGTTGGTTTGTAGCAACGGAAAATATTTTCTTCATCTTTTTGTCGCTTCTTTGAAGGTGGACATTGAAACGTCCTGCCAGTTGTGAACCCTTGTGATTAATGGATGCAAAGTGCCTTCTGCCATTTTACTCCATGGGTAACTATTGTTGTAATCAAATAGTAGTATCTTGATGCCATTCCTAGCACAACCCAATGCATAACGAGAGTTGTCATCTACCAACACCTGTGCCCCAACACCCTTGCAAATCTCAGATTTCGTGCGAGATACACCCTCCAAGGCATAGTGATTGCCAAAATGTACCTCCTTGAAAATTCTAGAATAGTGTCTTTCAATCCAAGCAATTGTTTCATTTTTTATTATATTCTGTTGAGAATTTACTAGATAGAGTTCACAATATTTTACTAGTTGCCACAGGGATTTGTAAGCTCTAGGAATTCGAGAAATCCCCTTATCAAAATGCTCTGATTTGAAAAAGGCATGCACTCGCAAGTCCACTCCTGCGCTCGAGAGCAGTGCCAAATGTTAGTGAAATCATAAACATGGTATTCTGAAATGGTGTGCTCCAGAAGGTATTGCTCGGCTACAAACATGTTTAGTGCTGTAAGAAAGTTGCCAAGCACTTCATCAATGTCCACAGCCACGGTCAAGACATGTTGCTTATAGTGTTTTTTGGGAAAAATTAGCCGTGCTTCGGCCCTTCTAGGGGCATAAGAAAGTGACTTTACTCCAGGTGTAGGACCTTGAGCCTTGCTTTCGTGTACTGGGCATGTCGAAGAAGAAGAGCGAAGGTTGCTGCCTGATCCATTTCCTGCTCTTGTGGTAAGGTTTGACATAGGAAGGACCAAAGGAGGACTGTGATACTTTGAGCTACTCCGAGAAAACAAGTTGCTGCGGGCGTGCAAGTTGGCATTCTCCATCGACAGTATGCGTCTGCTCCATAACCGTAGAGACGGAAGAAGTGTTTTGGTGAGCAAACACGATTCCAAAACCATAATGGCTGCCTAGATGAGGAGAAAAGATTTAGGGACTTGATGGTGATACTGAAAAGCTACGCTTCAAAGATGATGACCCTTTGTAATAAGCTTTGATCTCTTCTCCATGATTTCTTGGATTGTAGCACTTCGAAAAACTTGGCAAAGCCTCAATACTTGAACCTCCTTATCTTGAAATGAAGAGCAAACATTGGATGACTTTGAGAGATGGAGAGAATGAGAGAATGGGATAGGGGAAGATTGGAAAAGTGCACACACACTAGCCAACTAGCTCGGCCATGGCTTTGATACCATGTTGATAAACACGGATCTAGAACTAGATTGGCTATGGTGGACGCAAGTCAAACACACGATACATTATCAAAATGAAGAATTGTAACTCAAGTGATAAACACGGATTTGGAACTAGATCGGCTATGGTTCCAGGTTGGCGAATTTGAGGATGAGAGGTCGGCTTTTGGTGAGGTCTTTCCTTACGCACCATGCGTTCTCCAGTATTGTGGGGTCCTCAACTCCCAACTTTTCACATATTTTCTTGGTGTCTGCGAGGGGGTGTCTCCCTCCGTCCATCCTACTACCCGGCTGTGGAGCGCTCTAAGTTTTCTCGTTTTCTTCTCCTCTAATGCTGCATTCACAAATTCCTCCTTCTTTGTTGGTGCCTTCTTCGCTACTTCAATTCACTTGGAGTTCTTGGCCTCCTCGGCTCCTGCTTGTTTCACTATGTTTTCCCATGTGCTGAGCTCCTTTGTCATGTGTGTCTTCAGCTCGTAGATCTTGGTTTGCACCTTTGTAGGTGTTGTTTCGATAATTTCCCCTTCCTCCTTCTTGAGGAGGTCAAGTTGGTTTCTGTAGTCATCAAGCTCATGCCTCAACTCTTCAATCACCCTATTTCTCTCTTGGAGGGACGTTTCAATGTCCACCTTCCAAGAGGTGAAGTATGTTGTGATCTGTGCGTAGATTTCGTTTTTTCATTCTTGCACTTTTGAGCTTATTTTCTCCTTGATTTGGTGTGCGGTTTACGTGCACATTGCGGCCATGATTTCCTTGATGTTGCCGATGTCTTGGTCGTGCATCTTGCATACGTCTCGGAGGGCCTCCATGCTTTTCCTTGTGTGGTGGTCTGTCACCTTGTTGATGCTGCTCCAGATCGTGGAGTATTTTTCATTTTTTTCCCCTCTTGTGTGGTTGCTTGGCAACGGTGATGCTTTGCTCGAGCCCATTCTATCGGTCCGCTCGAGAGAAAGAAAGAAAGTTATATTAACATCTACAAAGGCCAAGTTGGCCTATGAGACCAAAAGGTTACATACAAAATGTCTGGGAAGTTTTCCAAGTCCTAGTAAAGCTACTATCTAGTGTTATGGTGAACTAGGTGAGTAGGTACAAAATGGTATACAGACTCGATACAATCTAGATGCACTTCAAGTGTAGTGTGGAACTGCTCATGGAGCGTGGTCATCTTAAGATGTCCCGCATGGGCTTGTCTAGCATAGAGAGGTTGAAGCGGCGGGGTATGGCTCCCCGGTGGCGTTGTAGTATTCGCTGTATGTATAGGTGATGTCTCCTGTGGGGGCGTAGGCTTGCTGGTGGGTGTGGGCGGCGAGCTTTGCCTCTCTCTGTAGCTCTATCCAAGGTGACTCCTCGGGGTGGGGCCACTAGTCGGTTGGCTGTAGTCCTCGTTGTAGAGGGAGTGACCGAGGGTCTGTAGAACTCTTGGAGGGTGCATTGCTGTGTGTTCCCAGCTGTTTAGTCCTGGACCCATAGAAGGTGGTCTCTATGTCGGCGTAGCTTCAGGAGGAAGAGCCCGAGGCATTTTTGGTCGGGGAAGTCTAGTGCTTGGGAGAGTGGTCCGAATCCCTCCTTGAAGAGACAGTGGAAGCGGCCTTTGATCTCGTAGTACATTGGGCATCTACATATGTAATGTTCTTTTGTCTCTGGCTCCAGCTGACAAAGTTGGCAAATCCTGTCCTTTGGGGGGAGAGAGTCCGCTCCGTATCTGGCTGTCTTGATTTGTAGCTGGTGTGATGATGAAGCCGTCAAGTGTGAGGTGTAGGAGGTGCTCTCGATAGAAGGCCATCTTCTTCCCCAAAGCCTTGGTCGGTAACACCCATGTCTTGGCTATGTGTAGCTGAATAATATCCGCCCTGATGACGCGATTCAGCTCCTCTCGGCTAATCTTCAGGTGAGGGCAGTCTAGACTATATTGTAGGGGCGAGAGGTGGTCCATGTGTAGTCCATGCAAGTGCAGCCAGGCTTGAGTACGGCGTACCAACATTCAGTGTCCCCTTGCGATGTGAATTGTTTGGATGATTCTAGTGCGAGGAAAGTATTTGTGTCACGGTAGGCTCCAAAGCCTATGATAGGAAAGTCACCGTCTGGGATAGGGCCTTTGCCACTATAGGTGGTGCGCCCAATTCTGCCCTCACGATCTCGTGTGGGATTGATGGTGTACTCTTGATCAGTCACGAGATCATCAACAACAAGGGGCATTCCATCTGCTCCCATCCTTCATATCTCTCCTCCCCTTTGGGCAATGGCTGATCTTGTGTGGTTCGCCATGTATGGCAGAGGCTAGACCCCCATATCGGGACCCCATATAGAAGTGTTGGTGTGACCAAGGTATCAAAGGGCCATAGCTTTGTCCGAGGTTCCTGAAATTGTAGATGTGCACATTGGCTTTTCATGGATCCCAGGGAAGTGTAGCTGTGTGTTAGTTTGGCTGCCGTAGCCTTCCTTAGGGTGAATCTTGGCCTTGAGAATGGGATCCCCAGGTAAACATATTTTTGAACCACCTCGACTATATCCTCCCCGTATTTGAAGTGGGGCACTGATTGGCGGATCCATCGGGTGGATGTGTTGAATACCATGATCTTGGTTTTCCCTAGGTTCACTGTGAGGTCTCTGTCCTGGCAAAAAGGTCCGTAATGTGTTTAGGTGGCATTGCAGTCCCTTCGGCATGCTAGAGAGGAGAACTATATCATCTGCATATAGTAACATGGGTATCAGTGTCCCCCCCAGGCAGGACCCCTCCCCTCCAAGTCTGTCCACATAATCTGATATCTCGTCAATGTAGAGTCCGAACAGGGTGGGGGAGAGGGGGCATCCTTGCTTTACCCCAATAGTACTAATAATCTCCTTTGACAGCCCTTTCGGTGCTCGGTTTCATTCAGTGACAGACTCGTATAGAGCGAGGATTCCCCATCTCATCTCTATCGGGACTTCGAGTGCCTGCAGACTCTACATGAGTTTGGCTCAGGGAACTGTATCAAAGGCCTTGCGGAAGTCCACAAAGCAGCAGTACAGCCGCTTTCGCTATGCCTTGTTCTCTTCAATGATAGCTCGGAGTGTGAGGATGTGGTCAAGTGTAGAGTAGCCTCTCTAAAGCCGGCTTGCCCCCGTGCCCGGTATTGGTGTGTCTTTGCCGATTTGCTTAGCTCATGCTCCAGGATGGATCCGTAGAGCTTAGCTAGCACATGGCCGACCATGACCGTCTGGTAGTTTGTGGGGACCCTGGGGTTTCCGGCCTTTAGGATTGGTACTATTGTATTAGCTGACCAACTGGCTGGGAAGCCTTCACGTAGTGCCCTGTTGAATAGGTGGGCTAAGAGGGGGTGATTGTATCTCTGGCAAATGAGAGGTGTTCTGCTACTAGTCAAGCGTGGTCCTGGGCCCCAACCATTTTGCAGTCTGTCAATGGCATCATAGATTGTTTCGGTCCTAAAGAAGGTGGAGGCAGTTGGCTTGTCCCCTGTTGGCGGTTGAGGCAGGGGGGGTTGTCCTGGCACGTGGTACAGTGAGGTCGCGTAGCTATGCCACGTCTGTGGGGAGGTAATGGGTGTCTCTACTCGGGGTGCTTGGAACGGCTTCCACGCCTCCTTGTTGTCGCGCCCTAGGAATAGCTGATAAAACTTGTACTCTAGCCTGGATAGGTATGCTCGCTTCTTCCTTCGCACTAGGCGACGGAAGATCGTGCGAGCTTGGCGGTGTGTGTATGTCCCTTCGACTTCCCCTTGTTGGAGGCGGAGGCGGGTTTCCTTGCATTCCTCGTCGTACCGGCTATTCCGTGGGGCATTCTTACTAGGAGGGGTGGAGTGGGGCGTGTGTGGGGGAAGTACGCGGCGGTTGATGTGTGAAGGGTCCTGGCCAGTTGTATCATGAACTCCTCCAGGGGTGTGTGTGGATCCATCTCCTGTAGGCTTCAGTACAGATGATGTGAATAGGCACTCGCCGTCGTCTCGGTGAAGTGGTATCTGGGGAATCTTTGAGGGCTGCTCACCAGGGGGGTCCCCTCGTAATTACATGTGATGCTAAATTGGAGGTATGCGTGGTCTGCGGCTATCGCCACTGGGCGTGGTGAGATGCTGAAGGCTTGTATGTCCGGGATCAGGGCAGGCGGCCCTAATAGGTAGTCCACTTAGTTGCCTCCTCCCGAGCCTTTGGATGGATGCTTATGTGGGAAGCATGTGAGTGCATTAGACCCACACCATACATCTGGCTAGGCCGTTAAGGATGGCTAGTCTGTGTGCCCCTTCTAGTGCTAGTAAATAGTTTCCATACTTTGTGCACTCCGCTGTGTCATGTGATTTCCAACTCCTTTGGTGCTAGCTCTCGGTACATGTGGTCTTCGCTCTCAAAGAAGGGGACTTGGCTCTGTGCTGTGTGGGCATTGAAGTCCCCCATTAGTAGGATGTCTCCTATGCTCGAGTAGTGCATGATATCCTCATATCGGGGTAGGTACGGGGACAGCCCTCCCGGTGGAATTTGCTGGGGCGAAGTAGCATACTGCGACATATATATCCCGTGGGCGGTTTGTATGTATCCTGATCCACATGAAATGGGCTTCATCATCTCTCTTCATGACTTGTACGATGTGCTGTAGCTCCTCCCCATAGAGAGAGAGAGAGAGAGAGAGAGAGAGAGAGAGAGAGAGAGAGAGAGAGAGAGATGACTGGGGATGGTCTCTTCGGAGACATCTGATAAAATTGGAACGATACAGAGAAGATTAGCATGGCCCCTGAGATGACTAGCGATGACAAGAAAGAAACGAATCCTGCTCGTCTGCACCAGAGCCCTTGTGACTGATTGATAATCACATTCAGCCCCCTTTGACAACTCGCCTTCATTTGTGCCCATCTTGCAGGCTCACAGGCCTGTGCAGTTCTGCCCTGCCCCTGCGTGAACAGCCTTCACGCTACCAGTCAGGTACAGACCTGTTGTGCGAGCAGCCCAGACTTCAGTGCAGTCCCTGTGCACCCTTCTGCAGGCAGTCAGGCACACATTTTGCAAGTACACAGCTCCTGCTTCAGTTCAACACACGCCTGTGCAAGTTTTTGCAGGGTATAAACGGTGACAGTTACAGGCACCTAGACTTACAAGCATAGACCTGCAGGGATATGGTCCTGCAGTCAAAAGGCTTGCATACAGGAATGTGAGAACAGAGGAATCTGGTTGCAAGGACAGGTTACGACAGGTGAGACTTGCAGGCAACTCACAAAAGAGAGAGAGAGAGAGAGATGGCGAATCTGCAGGTGTCAAATGGTATTGATATGGCCTTTCTTTACCAGCATATAAAGCATGGGGATAATAAAGATTTGGTGGAATCGGATGGTGACTTGTCGGCTGAAGATTCTAAGTAGTTGATGGATGGGGATGAGATGGGTAAACGTCGTAAGATGTCGGTTGATGAATCGGTTTTATGTGCCCCGAATTTGCCTCAGCAAGATGTTCATGCTTCATGCTCACAGACTGATGGGTCTCTTCAGTTTATGCTGGCCACTGCCAATAATCTTATGTCAGATTATGTTCATGCCAATGAGGGTAAAGCAAGCTCTTTACTAGAAGGGGATCATGTGGTTGCTGTCATGGGAATTGACTTGGTCTTACAGCAGATTGCTGCTTTCCATGTGAGAGCAGCCATCTTTTACTTTACGGGAAGGACCCCTTTGATCACTAGGATTTGTGCTTGGCTGCAGTCCATGCTTGTCAATGTTGAGGTGTGTCAAGTTGATGCTTCAGGGCAAGTGCAGGCCCCTCTCGTTGAAGAGATTTATGATGGATCAAGGGGGTTTTTTGAGGTCATTTTTCATTCCCCTGAAGTGGATGCTCACATTATGCAACGTATTCCTTTGTTTATGGATGGTCAGCTAGTACATATGATCCCATGGAGACCTATGGTTGAGTTTTAGGAGGTACATAGGCAGGCATGCCCAATTTGGGTGGAGGTGGTTGATTTTCCTGCACATCTTTGGTGACTTCTTCCTTTGGTTTTGAGAGCCCTTGGTGAGGTGTTGGTGGACCTCGGTTGGCCTCCCGCAATAGGAACAGGGCTTGTATGCTTTGGGATACAGGGAAACGTCGCCTAACAAAAATTCGTTTTGAGGTTCCAAGGTTGCAAATGTTGGTTTATGAGCTGAAATAGGGCACATTTGCTGGACATTGTTTTAGATGTGACCAATTGGGCCATTTCATTTCAGAATGTGATAGGAGCCGTGAGGTATTACAACGTTCTATGGATCTTGACATGGATTTGCAAGAGCATCATCCCCAATAGATGGTTCAATAGCTAGAAGCTGATCCTGTGTTGCTTGTCCAACATGGACATAAAGTTGGTATTGAGCGTGCATCACTTTCGATTGGTCGAAATTTGCCTCCTCAGGATGATTCTCGGGTCACTGTGGCCAGACGTAATGCTAGACAGGATTCTCGTTCGACTCCTACCCACCACCCACCTCCGCACCCTATCACTCAGACTTTTCAACGCAGAGGGAAGGGGTTTTATATGAAACCTCAATCTTCACGTGTTCCTGCAGTTGGTGCGGATGATAAAAGGGCTTCTGATTTTGCTTTGTGCTTTGATGCATGTGGGAGGCTTGTGCCTCCTTGGGATGTTTTTCGTTCCTAGCAATAATAGTTTCCTTCTCGTGCTTCGATTGCTAGTTTGCAGAGGGTAGATCTTGTAGATGTGATCTGAAGTGAGATGGAGAGATTTCAGGTAGCTAAAGCTATTGATGGTAAAGGGAAAGGGAAAGTGGTGGTTTAGTAGTTTTTTTTTCTATGATTTATCATGAGAATTGCTTTATGGAATGTTAAAGGTATTTCTTCGGGCAGTAAGTAGTATCAATTGTGGAAAGTTGTGTTAGCTGGACATTGGGATTTTTTTTGTATTGTGGAGCATAAACAACATGCTTTGGTAGGATCTTCTTATGTTTATAAGGATTATACAATCTTTTTTAGTGGTCGTACTCCACATAAATCTGGAGTTATGTTGGCCGTCAGATCTTCTCTTCAACCATCTTTGGTTTCTTAGGATCCTCGCGACAAATTTCTAATTCTGGAAATCCTATATGAGGGAGAGGTTTTGTGGCTAGTAGGCGTGTATGCTCCTTCTACTGCTCGGGAACCTCGTTAGCTTTGGGATGACTTACATTGCCTTGCCATGGCTCGTCAAGGCTTTGTTATGGGTGATTTTAATGCGTGTGTATTTGTGGATCAGACGACTTCTCCGCACTCGGTCATGGATGGTCATGAGCGATAGGCTTGGGTTGCTCTGGCAGCTGTGTCTTTGAAATAGGACATGTGGTCCTGGATGCATCCTTCACAATTTGGATATACTTATCGTTCTCTTCAGCACAACACCTAGGCCAGATTGGATAGGATTTACATTTGTCAAAGCGATTCTTTTCTTCCTGCAGTCATTGATATGTGGGTGGAGCGACAGCATGTCTTGTCAGACCACTATTCTTTGGTCTTGGAATTGACCCACAGACTTGTTCATGCCTTTAAGGCTCTCCTTGCCTGTTTTCCTCTTTGTTTCAACCAATCTTTTCAGCTGCAAAATCAGTTTTTGGAATGTATTTAGCAACTGATTGCTTCTTTTAGCTCTAGGGTCCTATTTGGAGGGATGGAAGCATGGGCTGTTTTCAAGGATAATGCAGGAGTGTTATCCCGACAGTATGGTATTCAACATGCTTTCTCTTTACAAGCTGAATTGTAGCATGCGCAATCTTTGTTGGCCCACTCATTGTCTTTGTGTCAGTCAGGGGATATCACTGATGACTTGCTCACATACATTGAATGATTGAAATGAGGAGTTCAATCTCTTCAAGAAGAGGAATATGCTAAATACAAATTGCTGGCCAAAGCGGAAGCTTTGCACGATAATAACTGTCAATCTCATCAATTCTTTGCTTGTTTACACCAGAAATACGCTCGGGAAAATATTGTCTGTTTGATGGATGAGCAAGGTGTTATGGTGACTGATCCTACTTCCATCATTCAGATGTGTGTTGACTTTTATAAATCATTGTTGGCCCCACAAGCGATTCTTTCCGATGGCATTCACTTTGCTCGTTGATACATTTATGATTTGGTTAGTAACCAAGTTAAGCCAGAATGGGTTGATTTGATGTAGGTTGATATTTTAGAGGATGAAGTGGAAGATGTGCTATTCCATTTGCCTCGAAGGAAAAGCCCTAGTTGGGATGGGCTTCCTAATGAGTTGCTTTCAGCCCATGTTGAGCAGCTTAAGGACCCATTAACTCGTCTGTGCTAGCAAGTGTGGAATTTTGGTATAATGCCTTTAGACTGGAAGATCGCTGTCATTAGGTTATTGCCTAAGGTTCCCTCTCCAACCTCTTTGAAACAATGGAGACCCATTTTTGTTATGGGTTCTTTATATTAAATCTTCTCTTAAATCATTGCCAACAGATTGCAAAAAGTATTTCCGCATTTGGTTCATCCGTATCAATACGGTTTCATTAAGGGTTGGAATATAATGCACAACATTTTGAATGTTCAACTGGGGATTGATTATGCCAAAGCTTCAGGCCAGCAGGTTGTTATGCTTCGGCTTGATATTGAAAAGGCATTTGATCATGTTAGCTGGTCTTTTTTATGGCAGCTAATGTCCACCATGGGATTTGGTCCTCGCATGATTTCTCTTGTTGATACCATTAGTCAGGGAGTTGTGGGCCGTATTGCACTTAATTGAGGGATCACAAATGAAATTGCTTTATCTTGGTGTCTTTGGCAAGGCTGCCCTCTTAGCCCTTTATTGTTTCTCACCTGATGCTCTCATTGTTGAATAAGTTGGCCCTTCGAGGCGAGATTGTTGGTTTGTCTTTTCCCAATGGGGCCCAACTTGTGGGTCAATCTTTGGCAGATGATTCCTTTATGTTACTTAAGGCTGATCGCAGGAATGTTGATCGGCCAAATGGTTGCGTGGAATCTTTTTGCTATGGCATCGGGACTTCATATTAATGTTGAGAAATCCACAGTGCTTTCTTGTACAGAGAATGATTTGCAGGCCTTGGGCTGGTATGGAATTGTGATTTCTAAGGGAGATATAATTAAACACTTGGGTTATCCTATTGGTGTGGATGTAGCCTCCTCGTGCCTTGCTTGATTGGATGCCATCCCGTATTCATGATCGGTTCATGTACTGGAAATCTCAAGGCTGGCCCCTTCATGTGAGACTTAAAGTTGCTCAATGCATCATGGTCAGTATGATTTCGTTTTTTTTGCCATTGCTTCCTTGGACTAAGAAGTCTCTTTTGGAACTGGTCTAGCCTATCTGATTCATGTTGTGGAAAAAGAAAGAGAATCGTTTGGGCTAGGTGTGGATCTCGTGGCAGTATGTGACAATTCCTAAAAGGATGGGGGGTTCCTTAATTTGCATATGGTTGCTTTGAGTCTAGCTCTTTTGCAGGCACTATGTGTAGAGAGTCACCCCTGGTTAGATATCACAAAATTTTTCGTAGAAAGGATTGGTATCTCTCATGGTAGCATGGTTATTCATGCTTCTTGGTGGCATGTGCTTAACTCCAGGAGGCCTAATAAGGTCTCCTAGTCTTTTCTCCTTTCTCATTCGATTGTGTCTTGGTAGGAGATGTTATGTTTTGCAATTTGCCACTCTCCTGATTTTCGTAAGGAGGAGAATTCGCTGCAAGGAGAAGTACTGGCTACCTCTAGGTTGTTGGATTGGCTTGATAAAGATTTGCAGTGAGACAAGCTTAATCGGATGGCTCGTTTGGGATTGCAGATAGTCCTTGATGGTGTCAATCCTGGGCAGCCCCCTCTTTATTCTATCCGGCGTATTTGTTAGCACTTCCGGGTGCCTTGAGGATATCATGACATATGGTCGTTGATAGAGGACATGCTTTTGAGGTTCTCTTCTTTGCTTATGTTACAGCCATTGTCTCCTTGGCGTGATTGGATGTTTGTGATTTTCGAGAAAATGTCAGCTAATCAAATATATCATCAAATGGTGGAGGTCAAGAGATGGGTCACTGGAAAGGCTAATAAGTTATGGCGTATATTTGGGATAGCAAAAAGAAGTGGGAGGAAAGATTCATCCAGTTGTAAAAGTCTAAGGTTCCATAGCAGGGTAAAGTGTTCATGTGGAGGCTTCTTATTGGGGGTCTTCCAATTGGGGATGTGCTGCGTGCCTGCAAGATCTCTGCTGGGCGTTGTGTATTTTGCACTACACGTGACGAGACGACATTGCTTCATCTCTTTGTCTCTTGCCCTGTTGCTCAACAGATTTGGAATTTTGTTTCCCGTGTGTGGTCCTGGATGACTTAGCATTGGATATCAGCTTGTTCGTGGATTATGGGAAAGATGACCTCTATGTCCTCTTTGCATTCAAATTATTTATGCCTCTTGCATTTCCTAGTAGTGGTATCTGCCATACTCCGTCGTGTATCAGTGAAAAAGTCAGTGACTGCTCTCTGTCTATGTGAGCCGAGCTGTGGGGGCCTCCTACTCCGTAGAATTGTTGCTCTGCGTCTCTGGAGCTCCAAGAGGAAAAATCCCAAGCATCTCTGATCCTCAAACTGCATGATCCGTCTAAGGGGTCCAAAACCCTCTCGAAACAGACAGTGGTATCTACCTCGTATGTCATAATATACAATGCATCGGCAGATGTAGTGTTCCTCTGTCTCTGGCTCTCTGTCGCATAGTGGGCATATGCGTTCTTTTGTCTGTATACCCTCCCATCTGCCTGTCTCAATCCTCAGGTGGTAGGATGAGGTGCGGATTCGACCAATAACTGTGCGTAGTCCATGAGGCAGCTGTGTGTCCATGTAATTGGGTCGGGTGATGAAACCATACTCAGATACCTGAAGGAAGTGGGTCTGGTAGTGTGCCATCCTCGTGCCATGGGGGGAGGGGGGTCGGATCCAGGTCTTCTCTGTATCTAACTTTAGTATGTTTGCTCTGATCACATGGTTTAGCTCTGATCGGCTTAGGTCAAGTGAAATGCTGAAGAATAGAGTGTGTGTGTGTGTGTGTGAAATGCTGAAGAATAGAGAGAGTGAATGCTGAATCCCGAAGGAAATATGTACAACTGGCTGTGAGGAATATCCAGCCGGACATCGCTTTCTAAATCTGCACAAACAAAAGTGTATGTGACCAGGGGCAGGGCCTGCCTAAACAGGGCGAAAAATAATGAAAAATGACCAGGTCCTGCTGCTGAATAGGTCAATTGCATAAAATGACTGCAGTAAATGTTGTGCAAACTGCTGGGTGTATGTGGCACATTTGCCCATCCTGCCCATCCTGCCTGCACTATATGACCCTCCCTAATTGCTGTGCCCAACCTGGTGACTACACAAAGCTGCTGCATGTTCACCACCATATGCGGGGCCATTGAGAAATTGATGCAATGGTGAAAGAACTTGTCTCTTTCTTTTGTTGGCCATCTTTGATGCAACGGTGAAAGAACTTGTATCTTTCTTTTGTCGGCCATCTTTGCGATATAATGTTGATTCCTTTGTATGTACATGCATTGTATGCTAGAAGGTTAAGTATGACCAAGAGAAGGCACCTAGATTGATAATCCATTGCCTATTCCAAATTGGAGAGCATATCTAGACTTTTATCTTTAATCTTTCCAAGACCTATAGGGAATGATGGGGTTTGGAGTATCATCAACATGCTTCATAAGCATGCCCATTTTATTTTAGTGAGGAAGAAGATAAAAGCAGGTTATGTGGTGAAGCTGTTTGTGTGTAGCACCTTCAAGTATCACGGTATATCACAATCTAGCATTGGTAATAGATAGTCAAAAGAGACAAATTTAACTATTGTAGGTCTACCAAAAAGTTATGTCTTAAGAGTGTTAGACTACGTGGGGATTTTTTCTTCCATTGGTGGCTTTTGTTTATAACAACATTGTCCATAATCCCATGGCAAGGCTTTTTTTAATATAGTGAGGTGGGTAAGAAGGTTGCACCTATTTTGCATACAAAGAATGAAATTGCTGAAGGAGATAAGTATGTTGACAATATGAATGAAGTGCACAAGAAAGTAAAGTAGGCTCTTCAAAAGTCACAAAAAGACAATCATAGTAGGGCTCTAGAATATGTAGAGGGTGATTGGGTGCTCTTGCGCTTTGAAAAGGCAAGGCTTAAGAAGATGAAGGGAAAAGAGCGATTGTTCCCCAAGTTAAAGCATGAGGTCTTATGGATCTTTTTATCTTATAAAAAGGTTAAGGGTTGTAGCTTTACCATTTGGCGTTGGATTGTACCTACATTTTTTGTTGTAGATTCTCCTCCTCGACGTGGCAACCATTATCTCCACTTGCTACTACCAGACACCTACATTTTTGCTACAAGATCACCTCTCTCTACCTAGCAACATTGCTCTCCACTTGGCGTGAGCCTCTTAGATTGTGTTTTGCAGTCTGACACCTTCCTAGTATTAGCGATGGCTCCCGGAGGCCCCTACTACCTCAGACACTTGTATTTTTGGAGTTCTTCCCCCATCAAGGGCCAGATTTCCTCATCTGGTAGGTTGTCTTGTTGATCCTCATCTTTTGGAGTATGCGTTTGTAGTTGGTGATTTTCTTCCTCGACTTTGACAGCATCAGAGGATCGCGTTTTGCTCCCTCGACAATTGTCCTTCATCTTCAACATACATCTTCGACATCCTATTGTTGGAGGATTGCATTTTGCTCCCTTTATTGTGTAGATTCCCTATAGTTGCTACCGCTTGATTAGTAGACGGGACAACACAGTTATCTTCAGAGCTTCAGCTTTGCTATATCAACTTTGTTCTGTTAGCATGATTTAGTGCTTCATCATCTTTTTCTTTTGTGTTTTTTGAGTTTCTTTTGTTTGCCATACACACTCTCTATTTGTCCTCGCAAGCCTTACACTCTCTGGTTTACTTTCACGCAGTCATTTCTTAACATGGTATTAGAGCAAGAGGTGCTTGGAGAGCCGCAAAGATCCTCTACATCGGAGAAGGCAAAGGTAGGTTGTGGGTTTAGCAACATCTTTTGACTTTTCCCCTTATTTCTACTGCATCATAGGGAGATACCTTTCTCTTGTTCTCCCTCCCATCCTCCCTTTTCTAGGTTGGCACATTGGTACCATGGCTTCTCCCCCAGCTGATGGACAATCTATTGGGTGCTCCTACTGTCGCAAGAACAATCATCCCCTTGAAGACTGTCGACTTTGATCTCTGCTCCCCACACCATTTGAGTATATGTGTCTATCACCACGCACTCCTTGTGCCACCTCTCCCTTCTAGGCCAACAGAGCTTGTTTTGGATCGGCTATTAGAGTATTATGCTCAAGGCAAAAAGACGCATCCGATGCATACTAAGTCCTTACGAGCAAAAGGAGGATCATTAGGCACCATGATCTGTTGATGACCACTGCAATACGGTGGGGAAGAAGGAGGCTCAGGATGAGCCAAGGGTGGGGAAGGGTGGGGCTCAAAATGAGCAAGAGGTTGGCAACAGTCGCTCTCTCTCAGTGGAGCAGACTGGGTAGTCAAAGAAGAGGAAGGAGTCAAGCAGCTACTGTCTCTCGAAGGAGCAGACTGACGAGGAGACGGTATCAAACAATCATTGTCTCTCGATGGAGTGGACTGCAGATTTGTAGGTCGTCGAAGCCACTGTACCTGAAAATAAGTAGTAGGAGAAGACTGCTGCTGGCATTGTGACGATCTCCAGGAGGTCGTAGCGCCAATCGATCCTCCATGTGCTCAAAAGGACTTAGTGCGCATTGGATGCATCTTATTGCCTTGAGCATAGTACTCTGATAGCTGATGTAGAACGATCTGGCACAAGGAGTGCCTGTGGAAGACACATATAGTCCAGGGGGTGGGGAGCAAAGGTCGATGTCGACAGTGTTCGGTGGGATGACCGTTTGTGCCATAGTAGGAACACCCAGTAGACTGGCCATCTATTGGTAAAGAAGCCATGGATACCATGTGCCTTGTTGAAGAAGGAAGAGGTGGAAGAGGTCAGCCACGAACCATGAACTGCAATGTCTGCCTCAAGGGGTGTGAGGGTAGTGTGAAGTATGAACCGCAATGTCCGCCTCAAGGGGTGGGAGGGTAGTGGAAGGGCTGGAAGTGAGCTGCCAATGAGAGGAGGATGCGACCAGCAATAAGAGGTTGCAACTAGTAAAAAAATGCAGGTGAGAAGAGGGAATGACTAAAAACGTAGGCAGCAGGTGAGAGAAAGACTAAAACCCAGATAGGACAACTTGCAAGAGAGAGAAAGACTAGAAACGCAGGCAGCAGGAGAGAGAAATACTAAAATGCAAGCAAGACAGCCTGCAAGAGAGAGAAAGACTGAGAACGCAGGGAACAGGACTGTGATGACGTGACAGGCTGTACGGCAGCAGGTCTGCATAGGAACAACAGTTGCCTGACTGGAATCAGCTCTAAACTATGTGAAGAGGGCTGGAAATCAGGTGCCAACTGATGGAGATTGCAATGGACAGCTTCGACTGAGATGTCCTCCGCGAACGGGTTATGGGCAGCAAGTCGAAACACTTGAAATCTGTAAAAACGAGATTTTGATGCAGCGGAAGAAGAAGAGAAGTGGAAGCCGAACCCGCCACCGGTCTTTGCCTTCATTGGAGTGGAGAATCTTTGCCACTGTTTGAGCAGATCTAGCTCTGATACCATGTCATAAGATGATGTACCAACGAGACAGTAGGGTTGGCGGGGAGAAACATGGAGTGAACTCGGCAAACATGGAGAAGAGAGAAAAAACTCTAATGAATGGAATGATGAAGTTCTAAATCATGGAGTGAATGTGATACAAGGGAACAAGGGTGCCGTAGCACAAGGAAGATGATGAAGACAGCCACGAACCACGAACCACAATGTCTTCGTGAAGGGGTGTGAGGGTAGTGGAGAGGCTGGAGAGAAGAGGTGACGGACTGAATGAATCAGCCGTGAGGAATGAATGAGAGTGTGGCCTATAAATAGGCATAGTCAGTCTAGGATGGCGCCCCTTTTTAGGGCTGCAAACCCTAAACGCAAAACGTAGAAACGCAAAAACACAAATTGCGGGTGAAGGGTTTCTCAACACCCTAGATATCTTCTTCAGCACTATTGGTGGCACTTCCTTCGTTATCAGACTCTTTGGAGGCCGTGATCCATGAGTTTCTTGATTCCCTGTCTCTCTTCGAGGGGGATTCAAAGGGGGCTCATCTTTCTTCTTCATAGGGGGATCCCATTTCTTTAGCTTTAGAGGGAGTTCCTCCTCATCTTGTGGTTCTTCACACACCCTTTACCTTCTTGGGGTGGTTGACATCTCCATGCCATCTCATCCATTGAGTCCCCTTCCCCTTACTTCCTAATGATATCCAGGATCTACAGGTTCTTCCTAGTTTGAGGCCTTGGATGTTTCAACCATGCCTTGGTGGCTAGGCCTACATATACCTTCCAGCATGGAGTAACGGAGCTTGTGGCTTCTCTCCCGAGGTGGTTGAGTTTCGGGTCCTATCAGCGAATCGTGTCTACTATTCTTCACTATAGGTTGCCTTACAACTGAATTATTGGGATTTTAGGGTTGATCTTCTTCTCTCTCTCGCTCCTCTTTTGTGCACCTTTTTGGGTGTGAGAGGGGATGTTGAGAAACCATATCATTAAGTAATTTTCTCTCCTTTCATTCCTATTTTTGGTTTCCATTTATAGCCCCAAAAAGGCTTTTTGGGTGCCTTTTGAGAGAGTCGTGGTGCCACCCGAGAGACTTTAGTGGGTGATACTCTAGACAGTCTATGTCTATATATATGGCACTGACTTCACCCATTCCATCTATCCCACATTCATTCCTTCTAACGTTCTGTCACTATTTTCCTCTCCATTGCTGCTAACACCTTGCCTGGAAGATATTGTAGTTTGTGGTCTACGTCTCTCCCTGCACCGGGCACCTTCCACATCTTCCAGGCTGCGTTTTGGGTCGCAGATTCTCTTCTTCCACCTAGTGACCATCTCCACCATTTGGCATCGGATTGTACCTGTGTTTTTGGCTGCATATTCTCTTCCTCCATGTGACAATCATCATCTCCATTTGGTGTCAGCAGACACGTGCGTTTTTTGTTGCCAGATCACCTCTCTCTACCCAACGATAGTGCTCTCCACCTCATGTCAGCCTCGGAGGTTGTGTTTTGCAGGTGACACTTCCTTGGCATCAGCGACGGCTCTGGCAAGCACTTGCTACCTTAGACACTTGCATTTTTGGAGTTCTTGCTCCATCAGGAGCCAGATTTCCTCATCTGGCAGGCTGTCTTGTTGATCCTCATCTTCATAGTACATGTTCGTAGCTGGTGATTTTCTTCCTCGACTTCGACGGCATTAGAGGACTGCATTCTGCTCCCTCAATGACTGTCCTTCACCTTCAGCATACATCTTTGACATCCTATTGCCGGGGGACTCAATACTTCATCCTCTTCTTCTTTTGTGTTTTTGGAGTTTCTCTTTTCTCTTAGTGTTTGGTGTACACAATCTGTGTTTCTCCCCACAAACCCTACTATCTCTCTAGTTTGCTTTCATAGCAGTCATTTCTTGACATCTTGAACCTTCGTGGTACAAGGAACTGAAACTAATTGAGTTGGCAGCTTCTTCTTATCACCTTCATGCTGAAACTCCATCTCACTAGCTGTTACACATATGCTCTTGTAAGGCAGCCACGACAAGTTATTTGTAATGGGGAAAAGAAATGGGTCTGAAAATAGCAAAATTAGGAGTTTGAGGGAGCTCCCAATAACTATATAGGGAATGAAGGCATGGAAATGAAGCTATGCAAATGGAAATGAAAACTGTACAAATCTGGAGTTTTGTGAGTACAATTGTTCATCAGTGGGTAAGTGCTTAGTGTGATGGTTAAATGCACAAAGATGATTGTATGATGCTTCAGCCTTGACAAAAAATCCAGTGTGTTGTCTTTGCTTTTAAGAGCATTTACTGAGCACCTGCATAGCTGAGGTGTTAAAGACAACTGTTGAGCTGAGCGTTTTCACAGCTCTTTCCGTGTTTTCTTGGATGGGGATCCAAAGTTGGCCATTTAGGTGGCAATGGTAGAGCAGCTTGTATAGTTGGTTAGGTGCTAACTTGGACAAAGATACACTTCACACTTTTTGGTTCATATGGTTCTTGGTTCACCAGCAATCTTGTTGTATTTCACTTCTGTTTAGTAGTGTACTTGATTCTAATTACTATTAGGAGAAAAAAAAAGCATTATTTTAATTAGCCTCATACAGTTTGTAATCTTGTTTTTGCTTTTGACTAGGGAGCGATGGAGTTACTGGTTGCTTATGCAGCAATGGCAGTACAGGAGGATAGAGAAGCTAGCAAAGACAATAAGGAGAATGCATCAAGTAGCTGGAGGAAATGGAAACGTGGTGGCCTTATTGGTGCTGCCGCTGTGACTGGGGGAGCACTCCTCGCCCTAACTGGAGTTATGTAGGGCATGCACATAGATTGAATTGTGCAAAGCATCAGCAAGTAGCTTGGGCTTTTGTGTTTCTTTGTTGACATGTTATGTTGTGATGAGAGGCACTTTTCAGTTTCTTAAATATATATGATCATTTGATTATCACTTGAGAATTTTTTAAAGAGTTAATGCTGCCCAAATTCATTGAGGGCAAGTCAAGCAGTTTGTTCAACATAATGAGGGAGAGTCAAGCAGTTTGTTCAAATCGTTAGGTGACATATGTTTTGTTATCATTTTTGTCTTCTACAGGCCTTGCTGTACCAGCAATTGCTGCTGGTTTATCGGCATTAGCACCAACCCTTGGCACAATAGTACCGGTTATTGGATCGACAGGCTTTGCAGCAGCAGCAGCTGCAGCAGGTTCTACTGTTGGTTCTGTTGCAGTTGCTGCTTCTTTTGGTGGTATGTTTCTTTCTTTGTTCATTAGTTGTGGAGAATATATACAAGGAGTTCCTTTCCCAAGTTGTTTCTCAAGACACTGACAAGCAACTATTAAGAGCTTGACTCGTTCAAAAGAAATACTCTCTTGGCAAAGCTAGCCTAAGGACCTTTGCAGCTATATTGCTTCTTATTGCGGGAAAATTCCAATGTTGTATTGTTTTCTGCTTGGTTTTATGCACTCACACGCTACTTTTGACTAGTAAATTCATGCAATAAACAAATCATACTTCCACAGAGCTAAATTGAACACCATTGCAATTGTATTAACTCTCCTGAAGAAAGAGCTTTTCTCCTGGAGAGGCTCATCTAAAAATTTGGCTGCCTGCCCATCCCAAAAAGATTGAGCTGCCCATATCTCAATAATGGGCTCTCAGGAATCATCATCAAAATGAAGGTGATCAGGGACCTTAACTTGGAACAGGGACCTCTGATTCTCTTGAGGAGAATGAGCTGGACATGAGAGTGATCCGAAAGAGTGGTGCTAGGGAATTTACCTGGTAGATCTCCTCTATCACAAGCTAGTCATCTATATAAAATTTGTTAATCTTGGAGAAGATGCTAGCTCTTGCCATACCATCTTTCCTAGAAAATACAGGGAGAATATGTGGACCTACTAAACTCTATTTTGTACCAAGGATCCTGCCCCATCATTTGGAAGATGAACTCCTTCCAGGCTGCATGTGGATTCATTGTTCTTGTGTTCATGCAGCAAATATGCCTTTTTCTGAGTTTCAGACGGAGAACCATTTCCCTCATCAAAAGGCTGATTGGGAAGCTGTCTATTAAAACTCTTTGTAATGGCTAGAATAAAATGTCTTGTTGCCTTTTGATCAAATCAGTGCCATAATACCATCAACAAAGATCCATATTCTGAATCATAATCTAAGATGAAAGGTCTTCGTTTTGCCTTTTCTTCCACCTTGTTCTCTCCACTTTGTGGTGAAAGTTATGTACCTTCTTGAGCTTTAGACAAACATTAATAGAGATACTGAAATCCTCAGATGGAAAGTCAGATTTTCATAAGCAGAAATCACAGAGTATAGCAAAGCTGTTAAAGAACGAGCATTTTCTATAAGCTTCCAGCATATCCTGCCATATATCTTAGACTGTCTGGGACTAAAATACGTTTTAAGTACTGCGGACAAACAATTTTATAGGTGCTGCTAGAATTGCCAAGTATGACTGCAATCCTACATCATATGTGTACTAGTTTGCTGCTTTCAATAAGGGAGAAATCTATCAATAAGTACCTGAAAAAAGCTCCAAGATGTGAGAACACAAAAAAACACTTTATATAGGATCATAGTTGTTTTCAGATGCATATGATGTCCTGGGCAGAAATATGTAAATGTTTGCAAACTTGGAGTATGACATATGGTTTTCAGACTGAGCATTTTTAAAGGTCAAATTGTCATAAATGGCTGGAATAAAGTGCTGTTTTGGCCTTTACTTTTGTGCCTGCTGGTCGGAGGAGAAAGAGTACATTGTAACCTGATGGTCATGCATGGGGGAAAGCTCAAAGTGATGGTCTTGGCTTGTGTTCCCTTGATGAGCATGACATGGATGATGATGATGACGAGGAGGAGGGGGAGGGGCAGGAAGACTCTCCTTTTGAGAATGATGAAAATGATGAGTAGCTTAGTCACAAATATCTACAGGCTACAGCCATGTTACTTCTGCGTGTTTGTTTTTAGTTTTCAGTCTCTAGTAGGCTTGGCTCTCAAACTCTCGACCCTTGGGGCCTCTTCTAAAATTTCAGTGTATGTGTTTTCTCATAAATTTGTTTAAATATGGTAAAATATTAGGGTCATGTATGTTTCAGCTCAGGAGTTCGAACGATGTTGGAATGATACTTTGATACCGTTTGCATTTGATGTATGGGACTCCCAATCTGTCTTCTCAAATTCTAGAAGGGACACAATGGGGTAGAACTCTTGTTTGAGGGGGATGAATAATATCTAGCATTAGAGAGACAATCTAAGATTGATTGCTCGCAACCCTTCTCGTAAGTTGCATTTTCTTTGATGATATCCATATTGTCCACATGGATAGCAGATTATTGGTCGATTGGATGGTGTATGGGGAGTTGAAGGTCATGAATGGTAGGCTGGAGCAGGGTATTGTGGGGTTGCGACATATGAGTTAGGGGCATAGTTGGATGGGGGGTATAATAGCAGAAGGGGCTGCTAATATTTTGGATTTCCATTGTTTATGTATGATCTTAATATAACTGAAATTGTTGCTCCCCTTGGATCTGCATTGGTAGGGCCTTCGGAAGTAGTTGGATGTAAAGGTGCCACATTTAAGATTACTTAAAGTGTTTCCTTGCTGTAGCTTGTGAAACCCTTTCAAATACTAGCATTCTAGTTCTGTGTGAGCTGATTTTTGACTTAAAACTTTTTGTAGGGACAATCTTGGTGAGAATGCCCAAGTTTGCATAATGGTGTTAATGTAGCAATTTCCTTCCCCTTGTTCAATTCCTCAATTTCCTTCCTTAGTTGGAGCAAGGTGCACTCTCCTCATTCTTGCTTCTGTTCATCCTTAAGGATTCCAACTCTTTCCTTATCACACTATCTTCTGTGGCAGCTTTGCTTGTTTCCTGTAGCTCTGGTTTGGATGGCCTACAAGCATTCTCTAGCCTTACTGCCAATTGTTGGGATTCCTCCAGTGTGGCACTAGGCTTGAGGGTCTCCATCTTCTTTTCTTGAGTAGTGGTGAGCAATGGCAAATGCTCTCATGGCCCACATGTTGACCAAGAAGTCTCTTGGATAGGTAGGGAGCCTTGTCACCAAGAGTTTGGGTCTTGTCATGGGCTCGGGCGTCGAGCTAAAACATGCTTTACAGCTGATTAGCATTTTTAAACAGCTCCAAAATACACTTCATTAATAAAAAATGCAAATTTGATGTGCGATTTGAGAGAGTTTTAGTGGTCCCCCAAAACCCTACTTTTTGGGGGAGGGTTGGGGATCATAGACCTAGACAGCTAGAGCAAAGCCTTGATGGCTAAGCTCATTGTTAGGGGTTTGCTTCCATGTGAGGAGCCTTGGAAGAAACTTTTGATAGGGAGGCTATAGGCTATGACACCTGCACATGGAGGACCATGGCAACCCAACCACCATTGGATTTTTCAAGAGATTAGGACCAAGGAACTAGGGAGGGGAATATAGATGAGCAGGATCAGAGCACAACCAAGAGCCTCCTCCCATTGGCATGGAGAGAGAATCGTAGAGGAGTTCCTAGGTGACATTTGGAGGAGGCTACATGATAGCTTGCCATGCAGAGACCATGGTGGTTACCTAGGAGGCTATAGCACTGGTCACAGATAGAGGCCCATCATGTGGCTATGAGGATGTTCAAGGGAGCTACTTTTTTCTCATCATTGGACAGCATCTAAACAGGATTCCCACTCTAGATTACTTACATGCATAGTGGACCCAAGGACATTGCCATAGATGGGAGTTGATTGCCAGTATCATAACTTGGTATATTTGGGCTATGAGATGCAGCCATGCTATCGGCCTTCTGGATGTATCCACAATAGAAACTCTATCTAGGATTTGGATAGAGATCATTCACACTCTCTGCGGGAGATGGGAGAGGATGCAAGGTAGCTCTGAGAGGATGAGGAAGAGACTCTATCAAGGATCTGGATAGAGATCATTCACACTTTCCACGGGAGATGGGAGAGGATGTAAGGTAGCTTTGAGAGGATGAGGAAGTTAAGAGAGGCTTTTCTGCGGACATGGGATTCATGCACTTTTTTACACATTGCTCCTCATATGGTTTGGCATTACAGCCCACCGGATTGGTTGTTTACACAACCATTGTATTTGTGATGTACTTAGTTACTCTTCATAGAGTTCCTTGTACTTTGTATTTTACCTCAAATTATTCGCCAAGGTGTTATTAATAGAAATTAGGTGTTATTAATAGAAATTTTTTTTGTTGGAAAAAACCTCCTACTTTTTGGGGCACCTTCAACATTTATAAATAGACAGGCTGCCCACCATTCAACCTCATCCGTTTGTGGAGGTTTCTCACTCCATCCTGTAGATTTCAGCCATCAGCCACCTACCATTTGCTGTCCAGCCATATCGACTGCACGTCACTATCCAGCCCTAGGTGGCCTGCTTTTAGCCATTCCCGTGCTGTTTTGGAGGTCTCCATTTGCTGCATCATCATAGCACCTGATCAGCCTGCATTTTCAACATCTGGTGTGCTAGGTGACAGGTTGCTGTCATCTCTCCCACCAAGCGACTACTGCAGTTGCTATGTTTTTGCTATCTAGCAGACTGCCTTTATCAGCATACGCCTCTCCTATTGTCGTATGACAGTTCTTTGCCTCGGGTGACCAGTTTTCAACCTTCTCTGGTGGTACACTAATGCGTTTACCAGATTTCAGCCTCCAACTGTTGTGTTTTGGTGGCCAGCTTGTTGCCCTTCATTATTCAGCACTCTCTCATCTCTGACTGGTGGTTAGAGCACTTGGGATTTGTCTCCTGTGGATGTCACTCTTTGACACTCCATTGCTTTGCCCTTGGGCATTTTGTACGCTCTTACATTCATCTACAGTATTCATTCACTTCTAAGTTTCTTCTCTTTGTGTTTGTCTTTGTGTTTTTGTTTAGGGTTTGAGTTTTGATTGTCACTATTTGAGTCTTTGTGTTTCAGTCTTGGTCGTATATGTTGTATTTCCTGAGTGCAAACCCTAGCGTATCTTCACATGGTATTAGAGCCAGTGCTCTTCTAAAGAGTATCTTGTAGTGATTGTGGAGGCTAGTCTTTGTGCGAGACTCACATGCGACTCGATTCTAACTCATAATGTCTCAGGCACCTTGTTCTAGGGATCCTATGATGCCCTATTAGGATTCTCCATGTTTGGAGGCTCTAAGAAGGCATTATGGTCTCAAGGAGGAGGCAAACAAACCTTCACCTTTACCATCTTCTTCTCTTATTTTCAGTCACCTTGCAAATGTGGAGTTTGAGGAGTACTTGCGCATCACATATAGTCACGTTTACACCCCTCCAATGAGTGCTACTACTCCGTCTGGACTAATTGGTGAGACTGGCCATCTCTCTAATCTTGGAGGGACCATGACATTCGATGCGTTTGGTGATCCATCTCCTTTACATTAGCCAAACCTTATGTCAGGTTTATATAATCCTTTTGAGTCTAATGAGCCAAAACCCTCTTTTGTTTCTCCTTTTAATGCGTAGGATTCAGAGGTTTTCACTATGGCAACTTTAATAGAAGAGGCTCTTGAAGCGGAGACTCTTCATTAGGTATATCTCTACCATTTGTTTCATTTAAGCAAGTAAACTACACTTCTCAACTCCCTCCCATCCCACCACTATTTTCTTCACATTTTGATCTCCTCACATCTTCATTCCAAAACCTAGAATTACACTCCACTTCCACTCATAGCACACTAGGGGTTGGATCTTCCATCTCTGCTTGTAGCACTTTCTCTTTCTCCATATCACAATCTATCTATCCTCCATTTACTACACCTCTTGGTGCATCGTTAGGGGGAATACCACTCTTTAACACTGTACCTTCCACATACTCTCACTTTACCATATCCTTCCACTTTGGGACAACTGTGATGCACATCTCCCTCACTACCCGTGGACACTCACAATCCCTCCACATGATCTTTCAAACGCAGGAATATCCATCCTGTGCTTATGGACTATTGGCACACATCCTCATGGGCAGGGATTTTCATCCTCTGCTCCACATGTTCCTATCCCTCCACCATGGGCTCTTTATGTGGTCACCATGCCCATAGCTAGTCCGCCCATGCTCATATTTGGATCTACTATGCACTTTCTCATATGCATGCTGGGCACTTTGGATTGCTTCCAAAGTGTACTCCACTCCCCCCCATCCCTCCTAGTCCCATTACCTACCTTCTCTATCTCTTAGCACTACCACTCCTGTTGGAATGGCTAGGAATGCCTTCATGGATAAGACTCATTTTAATAGGTCGAATTTAACCACTTGGTCGAACTTCATGCAACAAGTGCTTGAATCTCAAGGACTTTGGAACCTCGTTGTTGGTACCAACCCAAACCCTCGATTAGCTCACCTTGATCATATCTGTCAATGGAGAGCTCGCAAAATGCAGGGGTTGCTTCATGAATTCCACTCTCAGCTACAACATTTTCCTCTCGCATCTAAGTATTGGAGTTATCTCATTGACCGTTATGCCGCAAGAGATTGCACCCGACATATCAATCTTGATTTTAAGCTTTAGGAGTTTTTCATTAAAGAAGGGGATGATTTGAAAGTCAAGTTGGCCAAATATCGGCAGTTGTGAAGTTTGTAACGATTGGCTCACTGAAGTCAGACGATGATCATGTCACGTTCTTCTTGAACAAGTTGCCTGACAAACACTTCCATTTTATCCAACACATTCTCTCACTGTCTAGATTGCTGGCCTTCTACGAGTTTGAGTGCTAGTTCTTGCGCTACACACAAGGTTGCACAATCAAGTCCACAAGAAGTACTCCACACACATGCATTCAGAGGGATGAGGGTTAGTTGCCTCTCCCTTTGGAAGGAAAAACCAACAATGGCAAGAACTCGCAAGATGCAAAGGCAAGCCAAAATAAGGGTGACACCTCTTTCTTCGATGGAACCAAAGAAGCACGACCGCTTTGGCAACAAGTTCCTAAGAAAAGTAGGATTTGTACACACTGCCAGACGTTGGGCCATGTGGATGAGGAGTGTCGTACCAAGGCCCAAGGTCTCCCACCTAGACAAATCAAAGCAGGCTGTTGCAACTGCCTCCACTTTGTCTAGCTAGCCTAATGGGGCTACACCTCCCGTTGCTACACCATCTGCTCCATCTGCCCTAGTGGCTATTGGACGTGTGGCACGTAGACAGTCTCAACGGTCTATCTCCTTCACTACACCTGAAGGATTAGCTGATTGGTCTGCTAGTGGCTCACCTATTGCACTTTACGCATCCATTCCTGGGGCATCCACAACACCTTCTAGGACCACTTCCCACCTCGCCGTACACAATGGTGGCCACACACTTAGCCTTTCCCTTTTCAGTCTTCCGCTGCATACTTACATACTCATTGCATAGCAATTAGCTTTGCTTTCCTTTGTTTTTAGTTTTGTTTTTCTTGGAGCATCTCACTACTTACATTTGTGATTGTAGATTTTGATCTCTTTTGCAGGGTTTTGTACTTCAGTGTAGAGCTAACAGGTAGGTTTGCACCAATCCTTCCTAAGGCGGAGACTTGGGATGCACACCATTCTTTTCATGGTTCCATCTACTTGGAGTTTTGCTCTTCTACCAGCATGGAGGCTTCCCCTCCTACGGCGGATTGTGCAGCATCTCTCTTGATGCTATCATGGTGGTGACTTGTGTTCTTGCTCTTCCAATAGGGATGCTTTGTCATCTTCATCCACATGGTTCTTGGCACCGCACGAAGACTAACATCCTCAAGCTCCTCTTCCTTTTGGGGCATCAACATCCAGGTTGAGAGGGGGTTTCTACCCTTCTTGGTATTCTAGAGGTTTCAACACTTATCTTTGACATTAGCCTTTCCCCCTGTTGTACCTTTCCCTATGCATTGCATAATTTCATCATCTTTGTTCTAGGGCCCTTGGGCAAGCGAACAATTTTCCCATGAGGGACGCTGTCCAAGTGGCACCTGCTGCATGAGCATTTATGAGCATGTAGCATACTATGCATCCCATTGTGCAAAGCACCACCAGATAGATCCTAAGTTGTTTCCATTGGCAGATTATACCACCATCCTTCTTCATGTGATACCTCATCACCTTTCTCTCATCATCGACATCCTCCGGTAGATGGGTAAGCGTGTGCTATTTTTGATGTGTTGGTTATACCATCCATACTTCCGTCTTCTGGAGGATCACTGTTAATTGGCTACCACTCCTCAAATTAACTTTCCACCCACCCAAATAAAAAAAGAAGATGAAATTTACAATTGCCATCACAAAAGCCTCCACTACCTGAGCTTGGAGTTTGACCACACCCTTGCTCAAAGGCCTTTATCTTTCTTGGGGGAGGTTTTCCATGCAGGCTGCTTTCTTAGTGGGAGACTAGTTTGCTTTCTTGGAGCTACTAGAAGAGAGTGAAAGATAGAAACTTCAAAGTCTTAGAGAGGGTAGAATTATGATAGAGATGGAAGTTCCCCACGAGTTGATTATAGATATGGTGACTTCTCTAGAGGTGACATTCTTCTTGGGGTCATTGAGACTAGTGGATATGATCTTGACTTTCATGGAGGAGGATGGCCACCTTTAGAGAAAGGGCTGGTTCAGGCAAACTTCAAAGGTTGCTTTAGATAGAGGATTAGAGTAGTGGCACATTCTGAGAGGAGATGTTATACCTAGACCCAGCCACTTCTTGATTGATGGATCCAGTGGCATGCGTGAGATGTGGAGTGCTGGAGGAGATTCAAAGGCATGATCTATGGGATTGTCCCAAAGCTCATGAGGTGTGGAGGAGAGGCTTTAGGATGGTCTTTCACGGCACAATAGAGATTATGGTTGTTACTTGGGAGGCAAGAGCTTGGGTCACAAGCAGAGGTACAGCATGCGCATATGAGGATGTTTAGGGGAGTCATGCTTTTCTTATCATTGACCAGTATTTGAGTAGGATCCCCACTCTAGAGGATTCACAGGCATAGTGGAGTTAGGGAGACCATCATTAATGAGATTTTATTACTAGTATCACTGCACGGTACATTTTGACTATGAGATGTAGCCATGCTACAGATTCTTAGGATATTCCACTGTAGAGACTTTCTAGGATCTAGACATGGATCATTCGTACTCTTTGCCTTGTTGAACAACTGTCTGCAAAGCCTTGCACAATGCATATTGCATCTCTCTCAGATCGGTATGGCTCCTATTGTTAAACTTGTCTACTCTTTGCAATCTCGATAACCACATGCAAAAAAGGGAAACCCTTTGACTCATTGGAGCCATTTTAATCCATAGCCATTGGCTCTTGAATGTTTGGCTGTGTGCCCTCCTGCAAAGAGGAGATACCTTTGTCTTTGCTAAGTGGTAGGGACCACTGAAGCAAGTATCTGGGAAGTTTTATCACGTAGAGAGGGAACCACATGCAAAAAAGGGAAACCCTTTGACTCATTGGAGCCATTTTAATCCATAGCCATTGGCTCTTGAATGTTTGGCTGTGTGCCCTCCTGCAAAGAGGAGATACCTTTGTCTTGCTAAGTGGTAGGGACCACTGAAGCAAGTATCTGGGAAGTTTTATCATGTAGAGAGGGAGGGGTGGAGGTGGAGGGTGGCGAGGGGCCTAAAACTAAGAGGGAGTGCGGTATTTGAACATGTCCATTACCGCATTAACACACGACTCTAGTGAGTGTGTTGTTGTCTGCGGTAGAGTGGGATTCTGTCTACTGGCTAGTGGTCTCTTGCTGGGTGTGTTTACATGCGAAACGTGTACACTCTGCAACCTGATGTCTGAATGCTGGCATCAATGACACTGACCAGGTTGCCCGCTGAATGTTTTGTCTACACGTGAGGAGTTACTACTCATTATCTGCAACTGTGTAGGGATTTTCTTGACATCGTCCATGGCAACAAATACTTTCTATATCCCTACACTAGTTACTGCATCTGCAAAGGATGCACGTAGCATGGTGCCAAAAAGGGGTGCGAACTCCTCCACTTGGTAGCAGCGATACTCCATTGCAAGGCTTGGAATGAGGAGGGTAACAAGGTACGAGGAAACTTACGGTACAAACTGAAGTTGGAGACCATGAAGCCATTATACCACAGAACCTTGTAAATGACACCTTTCGCGGAGACCACGCGCAAGCTATCGACAAGATCCTGTGCTGCCTTCATAGAGGTGTGATGAACCATAAAGATACCTTTCTGTGAGCACAGCCTCAGCTATTTACGAAGTGCCTATAAAGGGTAGAGTGGAGCTGATCACAGAGTAGTGCTCGTAATGTGAGTGAGTCAGTGACAGGGTTGTGGCAGGGGTCTTGTGATGGGAGGACTGTTGTGCGGAATTAGAGGAAGGAGGGGCTGTGGCAAGGAAGGCTCAGAGGCAGGGGGAACTATTGCAGCCAGGAAAGAGAGGGACTGGTGGCTGGAAAAAGGTCCGTGGGGGAGACTCAATGGTAAGTCAATAGATTGTAGGAAAGCTACTATGGATGGTGGAAAGAGAGGGGGAACTATTGTAGGAAAGAGAGCTGGCTGGAAGCAGGAGATGGTAAGAGGAGCAGAAAATGGGGGGCAGCTGACTGAAGACCATGGGGAGTTGGATGAGTAGGTATAAAGAGGCTGCAGGCACTAACTTAACACCTACTAAAGTCCCGAGGAAAATATGCAGAGCTGAAACCCCCACCAGCCATATGAGCTGTGTTCCACCATCTCCACTCCTATGCATTCCAACAGTAATGATGGCTCAGAGTTGGTAGATTCTACAGTCTACCGTGTCTCGGCAACACCTTGCCTCTTTGCTCTATTTGGCAAACACACACCTTAATTCGGCATGCTGCATATGCAATGAGTGTGCTTAGTCAGTTACCTTCATTACTGACCATACACATTGGCAGGCAGATCTGAGAGTACTCTGGTATCTTTGGGAAACCTATCAATTGGGCATTCATTATTGTAGAGATGTACTTCAGGGATTTACTGATTCAGATTGGGCTAGAGACATTGACGTTATGAGCACCCTATTTTAGTCTCCACTTCCATGCATATATAACACACTTGAAGTGGCATCCATGTTTTGGTCTGTTTATAGAAGCTCGTTATATATTTATTTTGTCCCAGCATCCTTACATCATTAGTGATTGTTCATTTGCTTGTTCATTGTGTTCATCCAGGGAGGCAGAGAGTGCTGTCATGGGTTTTCTTTCAGTAGGTTGAGAACAAAAAGGCACCTGGCTGAGGAAGGCTTTCTAGCATCTTGTCAGAAGGAACCCTGCCAAAGTTCAAAAGCTGCTTATTGTTTGTGTGGCAAGCTGAATTCTAAGTCCTGTGTATGACCTATTATTTTCATATAGATTTCACAAAAGCAGCTTGTTCTTTGAGAGGGAAAGTTAATCCCAAGTCCTTTGTACGACCCATTATTTTCATATGGACTCTGTATCTGATTAGCATGTCCAGTAAACCAATGTGGGTGAATCAGTAACTCTACTGAGTAGCAGCATTTGACTGCCTGGAATATCCTGCCAGTTCATAGTTCTTACAAAAGAGCTATCATATCCTCTGAAATTATCTTGTTTTGTCCCGTGTCAGTGAATTCTTGGATGACTTCATTGCTTTGTTATCTGCTGCCAGGGTGGTGTATAATGCATCACTGATTTTCAACTTTCTTCTCAATGTTGGTGGGGTTTGTCAGTCTCATAATATAATGGATGCACTTAATAGTATAAAATTACAAGCTTGGAAGGTATGAATTAGCACTGACTTGACAGATCAGATGTAACTGAAAAAGCCACTGCTTGATATGCAAAGTTTAGAGCACATTGTGATCACCCTGGTTAATGAGATCATTCATACTATCATACGGAGGGATAATTCCTTTCTGCTTTATTTTCTGAAGTGTCCTCTCTCTTGTCATCTCTTTTGTGACTGTGTTTTCTTAGTGGGATTTTGAGTTTTTCACTTCTATACAACAAATGTATATGTGTTTTGCAGCGGCTGGTGCTAGCCTCACTGGCTCGAAAATGGCTAGGAGAACAGGGGGGGTTGAAGAGTTTGGATTTGAAGGTATTGGGGAGAACCATCAACAAGGGGTAAGCACAGATGCAACATTCTGTTCTTGGTACATTTGCAATTAATATATGTCCCTACTTTTTGAGAATGATATGATCTTTAACAGTATTTATGAACAATTGTGTGACTGTGGTCCAAGTGCAGCGCTTGGCAGTTGGCATTGTTGTTTCTGGTTTTATCAATGGTCCAGAGGATTTTACAAAACCATGGAAAGGGCAAGATGGTGACTTGGAAAGGTGATCACTTGTGTATTTCAGCTTTAATTTTAAGTTGCAATTATCCAACCATGATAAGTGATGGACATCCATTCTTTTGACACAGCAAAGAAGGTTGGGTATAGTTACGGTAGGTAACAGTTGCATGATGCATCCATAAGCAAGTGTGGATGCAATACACAAACACACACACACTCTCTTTTTCATGGAGTTGTTTGAATTAATGAATTGAAATATTTACAAAGGGCCTTCTGGCCAACCTAGCATACTCAAAGACAAGTAGAAAATGTGGCATGTGTGCGATGTGATGAGCCAGAGGAGACACAGAGACATTGCCTATGGGACTGCTCTAGAGCCTAGGAGGTTTGAAGAATAGCTCTTAGGATAGTACTCCATGACGGGGAGTCCATGGTGGCAACTTGGTGGGCTGTAACTTGGGTCATAGATAGAGGTCGAATGTGTGGATATTAGGATGTTCAGGGGAGCACTTCTTTTCTCATCATTGGATAGCATCTGAGTAGGATCCGTACCCCAGACTACTAAGAGACACATTATGGTTAGGGACATTGTCGTAGATGGGAGTTGATTTCCAGCATTATAGCCTGGTACATATGGACTGTGAGATGTAGCCAGGTCATTGATCTTTAGGATGTATGTACTGAGGAGTCTTTATTGAGGATTTGGACAAAGATAGTCCACACTCTTCATGGGAGATGGGAGAGGATGCAGGGCGAGGAAGAAAAGAGAGGCTTTCCTATGGGTTTGGGGTTCAGACACCTTCTTTCATACTACCCCTCAGATGGTCTTGCATTTTAGCCCTTTGGATTAGTTGTTCACACAATCATTGTATTTTTAACTCTCTAGGGGGTTTCCTCCGAGGTGTTATTAATAGAATTTTATTTTCTTGGAGAAAAAAAGATAGGTAGGAAATGACACATAGAACTAAAATGTTACAAGAATAGAAGAAGGAGATCACGAAGCAGGCACTCTCTTGTTGTGAAGAAGTTTGAACTAATGAATTGAAATATTTGCAGACTCAAAGATAGGCACAAGAGAACACATGGAGCCAAAAGGCTACAAGAAACAGAAGGCTATAATAACAAATGAAGGGATTCATGAAGTGAGCACAACCGGGGTGGTGTGGATGATATCCATCCATGGAGCAGCCACATCTTTGAGGATCAAATCAGCAAAAACCATGGAACTAACTTGCCATAATAACAATCCACCAACACGCCCATATGACCACAAATACTTGAGGTTGAACCAAAAATAAATGCATTACATTTTCACTAGATGTTCCAAAAACCAGTCAATGCAGAAAATGGAAAAGAGGAGGATGCTTCAGCTGTAAAGTAGTCATGGATGGCATTCTTGCCCCAAACCCAAGAGCAGATGATTGCATGCAAACGTGCTATCAAAGTCAATACTTGGCAAATGAAACCCTAGATCTATTGTTCATGAGGATGTGTAAATTTAATGATTTTCTTAGCATTTGATTAATAGTTAATCAAATGTGTAAAGGTGACTTGCACATGTGAGGTGCAAGTTAATTATTTCATTATGTGAGACCTAGGACACCGAGATATCGGCGGGTGCAAAGGCAAAAGTTGTAATAAGTTATGCCTGACTAGTACTAGGTGGTACCCAATCTCAGATTTGGGCCTAGACCAATTTATTGGCAACTAATATCAATTGTGACTTTAGAGACTAGGCATCACTTAATTAATGAATGCCAGTCTAAAGGTCAGCAAAACTGCTCAAGGATTCTTGGGAGACAAATTGGTCTAGCTAATTTAATTATTGGTTGGTGAAATTAATTTTCTAAGCACTAGAATAAACACTAAATTAATTTCAAAAAATTAATATTTTAAAAATTAATTTAATAAGTTTAATAATGTTGAAAAATGGAATTAGGTCACTGCTTGGCAAAACTTGCCCATGCAAGTGGGATAAATGTTTTTGGGGGTTGGTGGAAGTCTATTCCAGCCATAGTGAGAGAGAAGGTTGTTGTTGGAGAGATAGGAGAGGCTACTAAATTGTTCTGCAGCATTGGAGATCTACCCAGAAGCTAGAAACAACTATTTGAAGGTCTATAGCAGCAGGTGATAGCTCCAGAAGGACCAAAACATGCAAGTGACAGCCATTTTTGGCTCCTAAACGGAAGGCAACTATAGGTTAGACTCTTGATCAAGGCATCACAAAATTGGAGGTGGTTTTTGTAAAGAAAATAAAAAATTTCTCTCTCTACAACATTATTTTGCATTCTGTAGCCATTTCTTAACTTCCCTCAGTATTTCTAGCAGTTTGAGTCATCAGAGGAAGAGATTTTAGTCAATCTCTGGTGTAAACCCTAACTTACAACAGAAATTAGTGTTTTGACAGCTACCTTGAAATGCATGCTTAGAATTGAAGGCCTAAGACTTGATTTCCAGCAGTTGAAATTGAAGGGTTTTAGGGAGATTCAAAAGGCCAACCAACCGATTTCAATTTGGGGCTGAATTGGTCTCACAAGGAGCATGGTGAAGGCCAATTTCCTAAGCAAACCAAGAAGCAAATTGGTTTGTAGGCTTGTTGGCCATTACTGATAGCAAGTAGCACTTGGTTTAGCGGAGGTGATTGGTGAATCTTAGTTGTACTCCATCCATTTGCAATAGAAGATAAAGAAATACTGCAAGGGGCGTCAGTTTTGGGACCAACAAGCTGTCCATTGTCCAAGATTCAAGTAGTAAAGTATGTATTTCAATTTATATGAATTGATTACTTGCTCTAATTACTATTAGATTAAGTTATGGCCACCTTATTCGAGGAGAAAGGTTGGTTTCACGGTTCCATTGTCGGGATACCATGAAATCCCTTGACTTGGTGGGCCGGAGGCACCTAATTCAAGGTCATAGGTTTTGCTCTAGTGCTGAAATTGTGTTTAGTTGAGCATTTTTAGCAAGTATGTCATTTTACAAGGAGATGGGATCAAGTAGTGATAATGCATCTCACTTTGAAAATGCACATAATGAAGTGGAAAATGCAATGTCTAATCTTGGAACAAGTTTACATTATGGACAAGAAGGATAAAATGCAAGATGTGGGTCCTTTAAGGCCACAATATGCTAATGATGTAACCAACCTTTGGTACTCAATGATTCAAATTAGTTTGATGCTCATGTACTTTGAAAAGTGATTTACATTATTTGAGTATTTCAACATATGGTTAAATGTTTCTATTTAAGAGTGGCCAATGGCCAGAACGCAGTAGAAGTATACTTGGATCGTCATTGACGAGATACCTAAGAGAAATTACAAGTTTAGTTGGGCAGTTAGATTGACCAGAAAGCCTAGATGACTAAGACTTTTTTAGTCGGGTCGTCACATTGATTAGAAGCCCATATAATCAATGGTTTCAGAAAGTGAAACTAGATGCCCATGATTAAAGAAACAAACCATGAACCGGTGAACCTATACAATTAAGCTCTCCAAAATCTAAATTTGGCAACTCCTTAAATTTAAGAGGTTGTGATATTCGGAAGTTGCTCAAATGGAAATTCTGTTAGCATCAAAGACTCTAGAATTTTGCAAGGAACAATTTTTTTTCCACGGCTATTTTAAATTCTTACCCACTTGAGATATTTTTAGAGTAGAATATTTAGAATCTTTTTTCTCTAGAAAAGTGACATGTGGTATGTAGAATAGGACACATGTCATTTTGAAGAGACAAGTGTTTCTACACTTGTTATTTTCAGCAAACACTTATCATTCATAGCCTCTACTTTCCACTTTTGAGCACCGTAGTCCACACCTATATATTATAGGTCTCTTTCTTCATTTCCAATAAGCTCTCATGTTGAAATTTCACCCACATGCTCTGTATTCTTGTATCTATCAATCAACCAAGAAGCAATTTCTACTTAGCTTGATCTAGTCCAAGCACTCCAGAAGGAAATTAGCTTGCTATCTAGAGTATACAGAAATTAGGATTTCAAAGCCCTACTTTTCAGGATTGTAGCGAGTCAGCCCCTTGTATATGGTTCAGGCAGCAGCACTAGTACCCGTGGTTTGTTTCAATAAATTTCTATAGAAGTGGAGGGGCCAGTTCCCCTCTCAACTTAGTATCGACTCTCTTATTTCTTTTTTTTTTTTGTAATAAGTAATTGCATTAATTGCAAAAAAAGGACAAGATTACAAGATTAGAAGATGTAGGATTGCTCTCGGTTATCGTGCATAAATGGAACTCTCTCTCTCTCTCTCTCTCTCTTTGTGAATAAGAGTATATTAATGTATGGAAATATTTACATCAGGCCTTCAGGCCAACCAAACAGGAAGGAAACAACTGTAATGAAGCCATCAGGCTATTAGAATAACCATTCTACATGAGTACCACTGAGAGATTACACCGAAAGGATGACAAGAGTAGAGCGAATAATAGCTAGCCAAGGGGCAACAATATCAGGAAGAACTAGGTCAGTTGATATCATAGAAGAGATTTGAAGGCAAACAAGACATAAGAGGGCATGTTTCCCATAATCCACAAACGAGCAAGCATCCGTTTGCTGAGTCATCGAAGACCACACGTGGGAAATAAAACTCCAAATTTGTGGAGCAACAGGGCAAGGGACAAAGAGATGAAGCAATGTCTCATCACATGTAGTGTAGAATACACAACGACCAACAGAATTCTTTCGAGCACGTAGCACATCCCCAGTTGGAAGACCCCCAACTTTACCCTGATATGGAATCTTAGATTTCCAAAGTTGTATAAATCTTTCCTGCCATTTCTTTTTACTATCTTGAATATGCCATAATTTATTAACCTTCCCAGTGATCCATTTCTTGTCCTCCACAATCTAATGATATATCTGATTAGTTGACCTCTTCTCGAAATCATCAGGAAGCACAAACATCCAGCCACGCCATGGTTGCAATGGCTGTAATGGAGGCAAGGGAGCAAACCTCTAAAGTTTGTCCTGTATGGACGACCAAATGCCACTATATCTGTGAGGCATCCAGAAGTATTGACAAATATGCATGAAAGAATAAAGACGGGGCTGCCCAGGAATAACATCATTAAAGAGAGTCTGCAACCCCAAACGAGCCATCCGATTAAACTTGTCTCTCTGCAAATCTTTATCCAGCCAGACCAACAACCTGGAGGAGGCCAGTACTTTTGCTTGCTGCGAATTCTCCTCCTTACGACTATCAGGAGGGTGCCAAACTGCAAAATGTAACATCTCCTGCCAGGGTGCAATCAAAAGAGAAAGGAGAAAAGAATGAGAGACCTTAATAGGCCTCGGGAAATTGAGCACATGCCACCAGGAGGCATGAATAACAGTGCTACCATGAGATATGCTAGTCTTTTCTATGAAAAATTTAGAAATATCTGACCAAGGATGACTCTGTACACATAGGGCTTGCAAAAGGGTTAGCCTCAAAGCAACCATATGCAAGTTAACATCCAACAAAGCTGCACCCCCCATCCTTTTCGGAGTAGCATGCTGCCACAAAATCCATACTTGTCCCAAACGATTGCCCTTTTTTTTCCACAACATGAATCTGATAGGTTGAACCAATTCTAAAAGGGGCTTTTTAGTCAAAGAAAGCAGTGGCAGAAAAAACGAATCATACTGATCATAATACACCGAGCAACTTTAAGTCGGACATGTAGAGGCCAGCCTTGATATTTCCAATACATAAACCTATCATGAATCTTAGAGCCCATCCAATCCAACAAGGCACGATTGAGATCACGATACCATGCGAGCCCGATGCTTGTAGATCATTCTCCATACAAGAGAGAAGAGTAGATTTTTGAGTATTAATATGAAGACTCGATGCCAAAGTAAAAAGATTCCACGCAACCATTCCCCGATTAACATTAGTGCGATCTGCCTTGAGAAACATAAAAGAATCGTCTGCCAAAGATTGACACACAAGTTGGGTAACATAGAGAAGAGACAAGCTAACTATCTCACCTTGATTAGCCAACTTATCCAACGATGAGAGCATCGAGCGAGTGACTAAAATAAACAACAAAGGGTGGAGAGGGTAGCCTTGTCGAAGAGACTGGGATAAGGCAATTTCCTCCGTGATCCCTCCATTAAGTGCAATATGAGCCATAACACCTTGACTAATGGTATCTTCCAAAGAAATCATGCGAGGATGGAATCCCATCGTAGACATTAATTGTCTCAAAAAGGCCAACTAACATGATCAAATGCCTCCTCAATATCAAGCTGAAGCATAACCACATGCTGGCTTGAAGCTTTGGCATAGTCAATTCCTAGTCGAACATTCAAGATGTTGTGCATTATATTCCGGCCTTTAATGAAGCCATATTGATGTGGATGAACCAGGTGCGGAAATACCCTCTGCAATCTGTTGGTAATGATTTTGGAAAAGATTTTATATAAAGAACCCATAACAGAAACATGTCTCCATTGTTTCAAAGATTTTGGAGAGGGAACCTTGGGCAACAACCTAATGACACCAATCTTCAAGTTTGAAGGCATTGTATCAGAATTCCACACTTGCTGACACATGCGAGTTAATGGGTCTTTAAGTTGCTCGACATGGGCTGAAAACAGCTCATTAGGTATCCCATCCTTGCCAGGACTTTTCCTCCGAGGCAAGTGGGGCAATACTTCTTCCACTTTATCTTTTGAAATATCAGGCTCTATTAAATCCACCCAATCGGGTTTGACCTGATTACTAATCAACCCGCAAATATATCTGGGAGTAGAATGAATAGCATCTGAAAGCATCTCTTGCCGACCCAATAAGGATTTATAAAATTCAACACTCATCCGAATGATGGAAGCAGGATCGGTCACCATAACACCTTGTCCATCCATTAGACACACTATATTTTCCCATGCATATTTTTGGTGGAGGCGAGAAAAAAATTGATGGGATTGATAGTTATTGTCGTGTAAAGCTTCAGCCTTGGCCAGCAATTTGTATTTTGCATATTCCTTTTCTTGACGAGATTGAACCCTACCTTTCAACCATTCAATGCATGTGAGCAAGTCATCATTGTAATTTCCTGCCTGACAAAGTGACAATGAATGAGCCAAAAAAGATTGAGCATGCTGCAATTCAGCTCGTAAAGAGGAAGCATGCTGAATACCATATTGTCTGGAAAACGCTCAGGCATTGTCCCTAAAAACCCTCCATGCATCCATTCCCCTAGATAGGACCCTCAAGTTAAAAGAAGCGATCAGTTGCTGAACACCATTCGAAAACTGATTTTGTTGCAGAAAAGATTGGTTAAAAGGAAGAGGCAATTGAGCAAGGAGAACCTTAAAAGCATTAACAGGTCTATGACTCATTTCCAAGACTAAAGGGTAATGATCTGACAAGACATGCTGTCTTTCCACCCACATGTCAATGATTGTAGGAAGAAAAGAATCAGAGTGGCAAATGTAGATCCTATCCAATCTGGCCCAAGTATTTGGATGCTGAAAAGAACGGTAAGTATATTTTGATTGTGATGGATACATCCAGGACCACATGACCTGTTTCAAAGACATAGCTGCAAGAGCATCCCAAGCCTGCCTCTTAGGGGCATCCATGACTGAATGTGGAGAAGTTGCATGATCCACAGAAACACATGTATTAAAATCACCCATGACAAAGCCTTGACGAGCCATGGCAAGGCAATGCAAGTCATCCCAAAGTTTACGACGTTCCCTTGCAATAGAAGGTGCATATACGCCCACTAGCCACAAAACCTCTCCCTCATAAAGTATTTCCACAATAAAAAATCGGCCGCGAGGGTCCTGAGAAACCAATGATGGTTGCAAGGAAGATTTGACAGCCAACATAACTCTTGATTTATGTGGAGCTCGACCACTAAAAAGGACCACATAATCCTTGTAGACATAAGAAGAGCCAGCCAAAGCGTGTTGTTTATGCTCCACAACACAAAAGACATCCCAATTTCCAGCTAACACAACTTTCCACAACTGATACTGTTTATTGCCCAAAGAAATACCTTTCACATTCCACAAGGCAATTCGCATGATAAATCACAAATGAGACAAACTACTAAACCACCGCTTTCCCTTTCCCTTTTACATCAATGGCTTGACTTGCTTGGAATCTCTCCATTTCTTTTTGAATAACATCTATAAGATCTGCCCTTTGTAAACCAACAATCGAAGCACGGGAAGGAAACTGTTGTTGCTGGGAATGGAGAATATCTCGAGGAGACACAAGCCTCCCGCGCGCATCAAAGCGCAAAGCAGGATTAGAAGACCTTTTATTATCCATTGCCGGCGTACGCTAAGATTGAGGTTTCATATAAAACTCCCTGCCTCTGTGTTGAAAGGTTTGAGTGATTGGATGCGGCGGTGGATGGGTAGAAGTCGAATGAGAATCTTGTTTGATCTTACGTCTAACCATAGTGACCCAAGGATCCTCCTGAGGAAACAAATTCTACCCGACCGCAAGCGACACACACTCCACACCAACTTGGGGAACATCCTTTTTCCCATCATCACGACCATGTTGGGGAAGCTACTCAAGATCGGCTTCTGGCTGTTGAAGCATTTGCTGAGGATGGTGGTCTTGCATAACCATGTGAGGATCCATAGAGCGTTGCAGTACCTCAAGATTTTTGCCGCATTCAGAAATGAAATGGTCCAATTGGCCACATTTGAAGCAGTGTCCAACAAAAGTACCCCATTTTAACTCATACACCAATGTTTGCAACCCTGGAATCTCAAGGTGGATTTTGTTCGGGTGAGGTTTCCCTGTATCCTAAAGCATACATGCTCTATTCCTATTGCAGGAAGCCAGCTGAGGTTCCACCAAAACCTCACCAAGGATTCTCAAAACCAAAGGGAGGAGTCTCCAAAGATGTGAAGGAAAATCAACCACCTCCACCCAAATTGGGCATGCCTGCCTCAGCAACTCCATCGTAAATCTCTTCAACAAGAGGAGCCTGCATATGCCCTGAAACATCATCATGGCACTGTTCAACACTGACTAGCATGGAGTTCAGCCAAGCACGAATTTTGGTGATCAAGGGAGTCCTTCCAGTAAAGTAAAAGATGGCTGCCCTCTCATGGAAAGCAACAATTTGCTGTAAAACTAGGTCTGTTCCCATGACTGCAACTACATGATCTCCATCCAGTAAGGAGTTAGCTTTTTCCTCATTAGCATGGACATAATCCGACATAAGATGATTGGTAGTGGCCAGCATGAACTGAAGAGGCTCATCAGTCTGTGAACAAGAAACATTGACCTCTGACCGAGACAATTTTTGGGGGGGGGGAGGGCTTCAGACTGGTTCTTCAACTGACATCCTATGACGTTTGCCCATCTCATCCCCATTCATCAATGGCCTAGGGTTTTCAGCTGGCGAATCATCATCCGAACCCTCCAGATCTTGGTCATTCCCTTGACCTATATGTTGATCGAGGAAGGCCATGTCGATACCATTTGATTCTTGTAGATTCTTCATAGCAGCACCAGATGCTGATCACAAACGTCTTACTAAACCCTAACCAGGTAGTCCAACCAGATGTGAGGTGACTTGTGTGAAAACTCTATGTGAGCAGTCTGTTCTGCAGACAAACTGTCACCTGTTGCAGATTGGCAAACCACAGGCGTGCTCGATCTCTCACCTTCTCACTCTCTGTGTTGTTCGGTCAGATGCCACGGGAAGGAAGGCGGACAATGTGTAAGTCGTCCAGTATTCAGGGGCAGGTGGTGTGTAGCAGGCAGGGTAGGCGTAACCCTTTGTAGAAGTGAAAGGAGCAATGAAGACTGCTCTCGACCCTCCTGAGACTCATACGCACCTAATTTGTGACTACTGTCGGTGCCGTAGAATGGGACACTCACACGCACACAGGTTTGCAAAAGATGGGCAGACGGGAGGTAGGGTAGGGTGCAACAACTGGCATGTAGGTTAGTAGCGTCAAGTAGACTAGTGACTAGGGCAGCCGAACCTTTTGTCCTGGACGAATAGGAGACACAGGGAAATCCGCTGTAGCAGAAACATCACGTCACGAGCAAATTCGCCATCGCTCTTGCTCTCGCTCTCTCTCTCTCTCTCTCTCTCTCTCCCCCCCCTTTGTCTTTTGATTTTCATGGTGATAATTGATCAAGTTGATTAAGTTTAAAGTATTGTCATTCTCACATTCTTTCTAATGCTTACATTGGTATTAGAGCCAAGCCTTCGTCCTGGCAGTAACTTTTCTAGGGTAACACGATCTTTGGGAGCAAACTTTCTCACCTTGTCAAGATGTGAAGAGGAGAATGTGGGTGAACTATTGGAAGGCTCTGGACAATTTGTATCTGTACGCTTCTTTGATTATGAGAAGATACAAAGATACAAGGACTTGGAAGCGGATTGAGAAATCCAAGCCTTGATGGAGAGAAGGCTCTTGAGATAGATGGTACTACGGTTGCGAGGCCCTATCTTTGTTAAGACACAGAGCTCGAGGATCGAGACATGCAATACTTTCTTACAGCAGAGAGACAGAGAGAGAGTGCAGAGTAGAGAGGAGAGTGAGCATGATGTTCTTGGGTACAATGACGAGCGTACCTCTTTAGGTTTTTAGATAGATATATATATGAAAGTACAAATGTGCTAAGGGTGTATTCACACCCGTGTACATATAAAAGGCACGATGGCTCTTTATTCCCAACAATCTCCCACCTAAAGACAATGTGCCTTAACATGAGAAAAGAATTAGCTAATTCTAGGTATGTACAAAGCTGAAATACATATATCTATCCAACTCCCATCATCTGTCAGCAATGAGCAAACCGCTATGTTGGAAGACCCTTCGTGAGAAGGTTTACAAGATTATCATCTGTATGCACTTTGACAAGCTCAATGCTCTTGTTGTCAAGTACATCTCTAATGAAGTGAGACTTTACTTGTATGTGCTTTGTCTTTGCATGAAAGATGGGATTCCATGCTAGCATGATAGAACTCTGACTATCACAATGGAGAACATGTAACTTTGTAATGCCAAGCTCTCCCACCAGACGTGAAAGCCATAAAGCCTCCTTGCATGCCTTAGTGGCAGCCACATACTCTGCCTCTGTAGTAGACAATGCAACACACTTTTGTAGCTTGGAGATCCAAGAGACTGCTCCTCCTGTGAAGGTAAATACATACCCAGAAGTGGACTTTTTGCAATCTACATGACCAGCATAGTTTGCATCCGTAAAGCCAACGACAGATGCCTTCTGCTTTCCAAAGAAGATGCACAAATCCTTTGTGCCTTTGAGGTATCTCATAATACCTTTCATTGCTTCCCAATACTTTTTACCAGGGTTTTCCATGTATCTGCTACCACTCCCATTGCAAAGGCAATGTGAGGACGTGTAGCAACCATAACATACATCAAACTGCCAACAGCTGAAGCATATGGTATCTTGGCCATATTAGCCTTCTCATCATTAGATGTAGGGCTTTCCTCCGCATTGAGTTTCACATATGGAGGCAATGGAACCCCAATTGTTTTTTCCCCCTCCATATTGAAACGCTGCAAAATCTTGGAGATATAGTGCTGCTGAGATAGATAGAGTAATCCTTTTGACCTATCTCTGAGTATTCGCATGCCAAGAATGTGATTTGCATCACCAAGATCCTTCATGTCAAAGCTACCATGAAAACTTTGCTTCAGTGAGTCCAAGGCATGAGTATCCCTGCCAGCAATCAACATGTCATCAACATATAGAACCAAGATAATTAGGCTGCCATCTGCTGCCTTCTTGGTGTACAAGTAGTGATCCACTTGACTTCTATGAAAACCTTGAGATTGCATAAATGTATCAAACTTATGATACCATTCTCTTGGTGCTTGTTTCAGCCCATACAAACTCCTTTCGAGTTTACATATCATTTTCTCTTTCCCTACCCTTCAGACTGTTGCATATATATATCTTCATGTAGATCATCATGTAAGAATGCAGTCTTTACATCCATTTGTATGAGCTCCATATCTTCAGCTGCAACCAAGCCCAAAATGGTTCTCAATGTAGTCATCTTGATTACAGGAGAGAGGATCTCATCAAAGTCAACTCTATGTTCTTGCTTCTTGTACCCCTTCACAACCAATCTTGCTTTGTACTTTGGCGAGTAACCAAAAGTGGGCTTCATCTTGTAAACCCATTTGCATGGAAGGGTTTTCTGCCCTTTAGGCAATTGCACCAAGTCCTAAGTGCCATTTTTCTCAAGAGATTCCATCTCTGACATCATGGATTTATACCATTTCTTGTTGTCTTGTCTGTCCATTGCTTCCTTGAAGCAAGACGGTTCACCACAGTCTGTCAACATGACATAATCAGCCACATTGTTTGCACCAGAACAAATCTATTAGGTTGTCTAGTAGCCCTAGATGATCTCCTAACCCAATGATCATTGTTTGCTGGCTGTTTTTGCAAATTTCCATTCCGTACGATGTTGTCTCATGCTACATTACCCCATGGTTTTTAGGCAGAGGCTGTTATGACAGTCGTACACTTGATTAATCGGTCACCAAACAGGTCTTTGGGGGGGGAGTTCCCCAAGAAGCGTGGTCGCAGAAGCCACCTTCGTATGCACACTTGAAAGTGTTTGGTTGCGAAGTATTTGTGCACATACGTAAGGAAAAACGTAGCAAACTTAAGCCAAAGTCCTGTAAATGTATTTTCCTAGAATATGGTGATGAGGGTGAAATGGGTTATAGATTATGGGATCCCAAGAAAAGGAAAGTAGTATACAGCAATGATGTTATCTTCCGGGAAGATCACATGCATAAACTGTCCGAAAAGACTCAAGAGGTCTGTAGGGTTGTATTCTGTGAAGAAATACCTTTTTCGACAGCAAAATGTGCTCGCTGTACAGCAGAAAATACCTGCTGGAAATGAACTTGCAAATGCAAAAAATAATGTTGGAAATGATCAACCAGCCATTGCCCATAATGATGAACCACAAGATGTGCAAGAACAACCAGGACAGCAAGTTGTTAATGCTGATTTGCAGGCCGAAATGCCAGGATATCAATCCTGTATGGTCCGATTCATACGCTCCGCAACTCCATTTTGGGGTGGATTATGAGGGATAGTGAGCTCTCTCTTTATTCCTTTGCTGTCACAAAATACCTGAAAGGCCTTAGACACATATTTCCCACCATTGCCAGAGTGAAGATACTTAAGTGTCTTATCAGTTTGATTATACTTAAGTGTCTTATCAGTTTGATTCTCAACCAGTGCCAAGAATTTTTTAAACTTGTCAAGCACTTTATTCTTGCTACGAATAGGGTAAACCCATACCCTCCGTATAGCATCATTGACAAAGGTGACAAAGTATTTCTTTTCCCCTAAAGATAACTTTGGCATCTGACATACATCGGAATGTACTAACTCTAGAGGAGAAGATTTCAGCGAAAGAGACTTCTTATGAGACGTTTGTATATGTTTACCATAAACACAATGATCACAATGCTCAAAATCAGCATAACAAAGACAAGGTAAGTAACCCAAACGAGAAAGCACTTTCATTCCAGTTTGACTCATTTGTCCCAACTGGGCATGCCACAAAGAAACACTTGGCTGCTTGGTCACTGCAACAACATGGTCATGCACACTAGATACATGGAGAGGATACAAGGTATTACTTTTACAACCTTTGGCAATCACTTTAGATCCCTTACAAATCTTCCATTTTCCATCATGAAAGGTGGTATGAAATCCATCGTCATCTAGCTGCTCTATGCTAATCAAGCTCTTCTTGAGCTGAGGTACATGCTGTATATGTTAAATTGTGAAGATAGAACCATGCTAAAAGTGCAACGCACATTGCCAATACTTGCAATGTCACATGCACAGTTGTCCCCAAGATGGACAACACCATGTCGACCCCCGGTATAGTCAGAAAACCACTCATGATGAGGGGTGACATGAAAGGAAGCACTTGAATCTAGAATCCAAGTATGCATGTCATCATCCGTATCTGCAAGTAAAGCATGTGTACTAAAGTGTGAAGAGACCAAGAGTACGTCATTCCCACTGTCACTGTCATGAGTGACTACATTCACCTCTTCAATTTTAACAGTGCTCTTCTTAGATTGACTCTCTTTCTTCTCTTCCTTGCTATCATTTGTCTTCTTGCCCTTTCCTTTTTCTTTCTTCCATTTGTAGCAGTCACACGTTTAAAGTGACCCTTCTTGCCACAATGATAGCATTCAACATCCTTGCCATGTGATTTACTGCGTCCCTTGCTATCAGATTTTCCTTTCTGCTTGATTTGGCCCCTAGTATGCAAAGCACTGGAAGACTTACTGGATGCATTGTTCTGCCGATCATTTCTTCCATGAGTAGAGTACTCTCTATATCAGCAGACAAAAGAATCGCATTAGAATTGCTCATAGCAGTCCTAAATGTATCCGAACTCCTTGGCAGAGTGCAAAGCAAGAACGTAGCCTTACATTCCTCATCAATTAAGAACTTCAAGGCAACCAACTGGCTGAAAATGGACTTGAACTCACTCAAGTGAGTAGACATTGCTGTACCTTCTTTCATACGCAAATCCATTAGCTTTTTCAACCAATACACTTTACTTGCGGTACTCTTCTGTGCATACAGTTCTTCGAGTCGAGTCTAAATAGCATATGCAGAATCTAAACCTTCAATGTTAAACAGCAAGGCATTAGAAATCGATAGCTCGATGGTTGAGCCTGCAAGCTCATTTAGCTCATCCCAGTCTTCCTATTCCATATCTGTGGGCTTTGCCCCTTTGTTCTTATTGGGCTTTGCCTACTTCTTCTGCAATAGAATATTATAGCACTGTTTTTGCTAGAGTGCAAAGTTATGTGCTCCTTCAAGTTTCTTAATGTGCATGAGATGACTGTTGTCATTGCTGCCAGCCATGATTTGCGGCCCAAATGTGACAAAAAAATTCAGCAAATGCAGGCCCAAACTGCACATAAGTGACCAAGGTACAAACAAGTACCAATCAGCAATAAATAACCATGTAGAAGCAGAAATTTCGTATCTGCAGATAAATTTTCAGAAGCACTAAACCTTGTGCTACAACACTCCACAACTGATTACAGCTGTTTCAGGGGCAAATACATCACATTACATGAGAAGTCCCAAATTCTTAGCTGCGATTTCTCTTGTACATGCACGCAGGGGCACAAAATTGGACACGCATGGTGAAAAGCCCCAAAATTTTTATGCTCAAGGCATCAACCATACATCTACATTGTCTCTGACATGCATAAAATAGACCAATTTTGCCAAAATAGAGCAATTTTAGCAAAACCCCCAAAATTTTCAAGTGCTAGATGTCCAAATTGCATGGAATTAAATTCACATGTTTATAAAATGACCAAATGACGCACAAATTTTGTCCAAACAGCAAAAGCCCCAAATTGCATAGGGTCCAATGTGCATCAATGTTGAGAAATTGGGTAAATTTCAGCCCAATTCTTGCATGTACATGAAAAGCCCCAAATGTCGGAGGCAAAATGTCACAAATTCCTGCAATTTTTGAGTCAAATATCACTATCGCGTCTTGCTCGCATCAGATCTGGACAAATCCTCAAATTTCTAGGGTCTAGTGTGCACAAATTTGCCCCAAAAAATTATGGAACCAATGTGTGCAATTTCTGCAATTTTTTGGTCAAATTGTCTTGTTATGTATGACCAGCATTAAATTTGGGAAAACCCCCAAATTTTCGGGCATAAAAATGTACTTGTCTAAAGACCATGCTTGCTCATGTGAACCAAGGCTTAAAATAAGTCACTTCTCAACAAAAAATAAAAGTGAAAATTTTGGCTAGTCGCTGCCTGGCCGCCGCATTGGTTCCGTTTGACCCATTTGATCTAGTCACCCGTTGGTCCAGTTAGACTGCTTGTTGGCGCCTTTGGTCTTCTACTCGACTTGATCTCTTGGCGCCGCTGTTCCTCTACACGATTGCTTGCTGGTGTTCTGTATGACCTGTGCTACACATGTCGTTTGCATGTGACCTGTTCTGCCTCACTTGTCGAGTGTTGTTTGTAGACTTCTGTCTGTCTTGCGACTTGACACTCCTTGGAAATGGAAACGTTGTAACCGACGCTCTGATACCGGTTTGTTAAGACAGAGAGTGCGAGGATCGAGACATACAATGCTTTCTCACAGCAGAGAGATAGAGAGAGAGAGTGCAGAGTAGAGAGGAGAGTGAGCACGACGTTCTTGAGTACAATGACAAGTGTACCTCTTGAGGTTTTTAGATAGATATATTTATGAAAGTACAAATGTGCTAAGGGTGTGTTCACACCACATCCGTGCACATATAAAAGGCACGATGACCCTTTATTCCTAACAACCTCCGCATGAAAGATATCAATGTTATTGATGCAACTAAGTCTATGAAAGGTAACACCTCATCTATCATTCGAGGATCTATCCAAGCAATGACTTCAAAGTCTCATCATATACAAGTCGCCTCTTCTTGTTTTAGGAAACCCTCCATGAAGAAGGGCAAGGAGAAAGTCAAAGAACCGACTATTTCAATGGTAACTAAATCTCCAAAGCTCGTTAATTATGAAGCCAATCACAAGCATGGAAGAAATTTGCCATAGTAGCAAGCCTCATACACCATGCACATGACCATGGATACCTGAGGGTGAATCAAAGATAAAAGCATTGTGAGTATGCCAAATGGGAAAAAACTAGTCTATTGCATGAACTGAAAGAGGCAAGGAGACCCAAGAGCGGATGGGCATTCTCTAATTTGTCAATGAGGTCCAAACTTTAGAAACAAAGTCCCAAACCTTTCTGGCAATTGGATAAGGAATGAGAATATGAGTATACATTTGCCATGGGATATTTGGTAAGCTTGAAGCACGTTGCTAGTGGGTAGATGCCTAGTAAGAAGCCTCTATATACAAATTTTGCCTTAATAGGGAAACTTAGACTTTCATAGATGAAGAAGGCGACTTTGCCACTTAGGTGTACTCAAACTTAATTAGCTTTCTTAGCGTTCCATCTCTTATCCTTTACCATTTTGTGGAGCATATGTATGTATATCAAACAAATCACTGTCATCATGTAATGACAGTTCCAGTCCAGGTTCCATGGGGGTACAAACTGGCTTGCAATCCTGTAAGCCAAACTTCTCAAGAAGCTGCCCAATATACCTTGACTGTGATAGCCCAATACCTCGAGCATCATGTATGAACTGGATGCCCAAGTAGTAATGCAAAACTCCCAAGTCAGACATGTCAAAAGTTTGCTGCAAATTTTGTTTGAATGCTGAAATCTAATCAGCATGTGTTCCAATGAGCAAAAGGTCATCAACATAAAGACATATAATCAGCATAGATCCCCCTTCTTTACATACGTAAAGGGTAGACTCAGATGAGCTGTTTAGAAACCCCTGACCAAGCAAGAAAGCATCTATTTTTGCATACCAAGCTCTAGGAGCTTGTTTCAAACCATATAGTGCCTTTTTGAGCTTGCATACCAAATGTTCTGAGCCTTCAACTGCAAAACCAATGGGCTGCTGTACATAAACTTCCTCCTGAAGTTCCCCATGTAAAAATGCAGTTTTGATATCCAGCTGATGCACTGTCCAACCATAATGTGCAGCCAAAGCAATCATAGACCTGATGGTCGTCATACGGGAAGTAGGAGCAAATGTCTCCTCATAGTCAATGCCCTTTTTTTGTGCGTAGCCTTTGGCTACAAGCCGTGCCTTGTATTTATCAATGGATCCATCTGCTTTCCTTTTCAATTTGTAGACCCATTTCGTTTCAATGGCTTTCTTCCCAAATGGCAAGGACACCAAATCCCAAGTTTGATTCTTAGTAATAGAATCTAATTCAGCTTGCATTGCTGCCATCCTATGCACATTGTGTTGCGCATCCTCAAAACATTCAGGCTCTTCATTATCAAAAGTACTTGTTGCCATAACAAACTCCATGGTATGTGCTGAATCATGCAAACGAGTTTGCCTTCTAGTACGACCAGCCATGGGTGCATCCAAAGGACTATCTTGCATAGTCTGCAAATACCATCTAGGTAACTGTCTAGCTTCCTGACTGTGTGCAAGCTCTTGCTGAATTTCAGTTTCAGCATTATGCTGAATATTCCGATCAGCCAATGGCTGAATTTTTGCACTTTCCATAGGAGCAGCTGGCTGAACATTAGGTTCATTTTCTGAAGCTCCAGCTGAATCACCAAAAGTAATGGGCAGCACCCCTTCAAAAACATCACGGGCAGCCTGATATGTGTCCAAACCAGCCAAGGATAATTCTGATTTTTCATAAAAAACAACATCCCTGTTGACAAAAACCTTCTTTGTAACGGGATCATAGAGTTTGTAGCCTTTGCTCTCATTGCTATATCCCATAAAAATGCACTTAACAGCCTTGTTGTCCAACTTTTTTCTAAGTACCTGTGGAATATGGGCATAGGCAAGACACCCAAAGGTACGGAAGTGGCCAACAGAAGGTTTACGACTGTTCCAAGCCTCAAAAGGTGTGATGGTCTTCAAGGCTTTGGTAGGGCATCTGTTCAAAATATGGCAAGCACACATGACTGCTTCCATCCAAAAACTATGAGGTAAGCTCTTTGCCTTCAGCATACATCTGGCCATCTCCATGAGTGACCGATTCTTCCTCTCTGCTACCCCATTCTGCTGTGGAGTATAGGCAGTAGTGTATTGATGGACTATGTCTTTCTGCTTCAAAAAGGAATTCAGCATAGAGGACATGTATTCCCCCCCTCGGTCCGAACGGAGAGTCTTAATTTTGCATTCAGATTGATTTTCAACAAGTGCACTGAAAGCCAAAAATGCATCATACACTTCTGACTTCTTTTTCAAACAGTAGACCCAGCAAAAACGTGTAAAGTCATCAATGAATATCACAAAATAGTAACAACCGCCCAATGACATTGTTTGCATAGATCCACAAACATCTGAATGTACCAACTGCAATCTGGTTGTTGCTCTGAAAGCAACATCACGGGGAAATGAGAAGCGATGCATTTTCCCCAAAATGCATCCCTCGCATAAGTGCTCAGAAGGTAAGCCATCCAGCATCTGAGTACGCTGCAAAAGCATCAAGTTGCCAAAGTTTACATGCCCCAAACGAGCATGCCATAACTCCGCCTGTATCATAGCAAGAGTAAGAGTGGATGTCAAGTATGCCGACTGATCTACTGAAAGAGCATCTAGCTCATATAAACCATGACACAAAGATCCTGTCAAGACCAAAGTCATGCGTTCTTTATCTCTAACCATGCAACGGTCATCATCAAATGTGACTTACAAACCACAACGTGCCAAAGAAGAAATAGAAAGAAAATTCTTCTTGATTCCAGGCACAAACAAAGCATCCTGCAGGCGAAGAATAGAGCCATCAATGGCTGTGAGCTGAATCTCCCTAATACCACGAACAGGGTATGATGCATTATTGGCACACTGTACAGATTTACCAACGGGAGGTGCACTAACTGAAGCAAACAGATCTCTGCGAGATGTAATATGTCTAGAAGCACCATTGTCAAAGAACCAAGTGTCAGCATCCTCTGTAGAGCTAAGTGCTCTATCGGCCCAAGAGATGTCATATCTACAAGTGTAAAAACAATAGTCCCTGTCCACAACAAAGGACGTGGACTCACTAGCAGTGGAAGGAGTAGTAGAAATAGACATTCCTGACTCCTTCTTCTTCTCTTTGGCAATGCGCTTCCTGCACTTAGTGATATAGTGGCCTGGCTTCTTACAATAATGACATTTTCCCTTTTTAGCCTGCGTCCCCCCTTGTGTCTGATTCTGTGATGTGCCCGAAGTGCCAGAACTCTGAGGAGCATTTTTCACCTTGCTGTTTTTGCCTTTCTGTCTTGCCACAAAAGCCTGCTCAGAGACTATAGCATCCACACCACTATTTTTCCTTGTTTGCTTCTCCTCTAGAAGCAAACTAACCAGCTGAATAAAAGTGAGTGGGTGCTCGGCAATCCTCATGGTGAGGTTCAATGCAATATGAAAAGACAAGTACGAAGGAGGTAAGGAATTCAAGGTGGTGGATATCAACTGTGCATCCGAAAAGTACTCATCTACATTCATGAGCTGCTCCCTCAAGTCCTGAATCTTATTCAAGTGATCCTGCATAGAATCACCCTCATTCATCTTCAAAGTCTCTAACTCTTTCTTCAAGAAAGAGATCCGAGTCTCATTCTTTCCTGCAAACATATGCTCCAAAGCCAGCCATGCATCTCGTGAAGAAGATGCTGAACGAATGTGAGGGATGATGGACCGCTGAACTGCCAAAGCAATCAGCGACAAGGCCTGTGCATCACGTGTATCCCAAGTTTTTTGAGCTGCAGTTCTTGGAGGAAGTGGCTGAGGTGGAGCGGGCTGAGGTCCCCATTGTCCACGTGCTCCTTGAGGAGGAGTAACGGGAGCTACAACTCCCGGTCGAGTTTCCTCTCCACTGACATAATCCCATAAATTCTTGGCCACTAATACATTCTTCATCATGAATGACCATAGCGAATAATTGTTTCCGTCCAATCTGTCTTCCTTGGATACATACATAAATACATCACCTCCCTGATTTGCCATGATGACAAATTTCCAAAGACAAATGAGCAATGTCAAAGTAGTAAGGACTGGAAATCTACAAATTTCCAGAAATTGCAGCAAGCACACTTTTGCAATTAATGTGCAAGGGCGTACTCTGTCAAAAACTGTCTTTAATGCATGCTTCCCAAGGTGCAAACAGTGCTCAGCAACACTGTAATATCAAGAATCCCCAAAATTTTTGCCAAAAATTTGTTCAAAACAGTCTTTTTGTGATTGTAACTGCAGTTTATATGCAAATGTCCTCAAAATACATAAAAGCCCCAAAATTTCTGATGAATGTGCCCAGAAATTTGCATCAGCCGTGTCCTAGACACGTATCCTGAATTCTATGCGTGCTTGCGTAGGAACCCCCTCTGCCAGAGACTTATTGTGGAATAAAAGGATTAAAAAAAAAAAAAACCTGATGTGGACAGAGCGGACGCTTGTTAGGTCGCTGGCAGGCAGGGCAGTCGGGCGGGTACCTGACGTGGACAAGGCGGACGGCGTAAACTGACAGTCGGGCGGGCAGTCAGGGGGCGGGGCTGACGACGCGGAGCTGCCAGGTGACACGCGGTGCAGCAGTAGTGAGGTGGCGCCCAGGTTTGGTAGCGACTGTGCTTGCAGCTGGCGGACGTGCTGGAGGCAGGCGACGCTGGAGCCAGGCGTGCTGGAGGCAGGCGGCGCCCAGCCTGGTGGCAGACGTGTTGGAGCTGTCGAACAGGAGTAGGCAGACGAGCTGCAGGTCGAGCCTGACGAGGATGAGGCGCTGTTGGGACAGGTGGCGTACGCAGGTACAGATGGTGCCTTCAGCTACTGGCGAGAGCTGCAGAACTGAGGGGGGCCGCAGACAGTGGGGGCTACAGTCTGCAGACTGCAGACTGCTCTGATACCAAATGTAAGGATGGTGATAGGATCGAAATGCAGCTGAGAGTGCAGTAGACAGTGTGAGAGTGAGAGAAATAGAGTGAAGCACGACACCCAATCCAATAGACTGAAAGAGTGTAACATGAAAGTACAAAGTACAACCCTTAAACCTTAGGGTTGTAAGGGGTGTTCACACCTGACACACGGTAAGTGCCCATAAGTGTGTAACATAAGCACATAAGCACATACGAAAATAAGACTATTAAGTCTGGGGGAAAAAACCTCTCCTACCGAGAGTAAAAAGTGCCCCAGTGTCCTACTGATCACCGACACTCCCATATGAGCGTAGGCGTAAGTGAGGCGTGAGTCAAATACCCAACATTAGGAACATAAACCAATCATGAGTGAGAGACTGTCCCAAAAATTTTTCTCCACTGGGAAGAGTTAATCCAGTGATCTTACCAACGATAGTCAACTTATCTAACAAAGAGAGCATCGGCTGTGTCACCAAAGCAAACATCAAGGGACTAAGGGGGCATCCTTGACGAAGGGAGCAAGAAAGAGAAATCTCAGAAGTTATTTTGCCATTTAGTGCGATACACATCATTGCGTCTTTGATAGTATCTATAAGAGATGTCATTCTAGGATCAAAATCCATGGTAGACATTCATTGTTGAAGAAAGGACTAGGTGACATGATCAAAAGCCGTCTCAATATCTAGTTGAATCATAACAACCTGTTAGAGCTGAAGGCTTTGGTATAATCTATCCCCAATTGAACATTCAAAATATTGTGCATGATATTCCGTCCCTTCATGAAACCATATTGTCATGAGTGAATTGATGGCTGGAAAACTTTTTGCAGTCTATTAGTGATGATCTTCGAGAACATTTTATACAAGGATCCCGTAACAAAAATGGGCCGTCACTCCTTTAAAGTTTGGGGGGAGGAAATCTTTGATAACAGATGAAGCACTGCAATCTTGCAATCCAAAGGCATGCAACCTGATCTTGAAACTTGTTGACAAAGTCGGGCCAATGGGTCCTTAACCTGGTCAATAACCGAGAACAGTTCATTAGGCAAGCCATCCCAACTAGGGCTTTTCTTGTGGGGCAGATGGGACAATACCTTTGCACCCTCCTCCTCAGTAATATCTGCCTTCATAAGATCTGCTCCAACAAATGCACAATATTCTCACGTGCATATTTTTGGTGAAGACCAGCAAAAAACTGATGAGTTAGGCAGTTGTTATCATATAAAGCATCCAAATGGGCCAACAATTTATGTTTTGCACATTGGTCATCATGGAGAGCTCGTACTCTGCATTTCAACCATTTTGAATAAGTGGTCAATTCATCAGATGAGTCCCCAACTAGTTGCAAGGTGACAGATTGTTCCAACAAAGATTGCAAATGCTGTAATTTTACTTTGAATGTAGATGCTTGCTGAAGCCCAAAAGCTCTAGACAAAGCATGTGCATTATCACGAAAGCTTGACCATGCATCCATACCCTCAGATAGGACTTGTCTGCCAAATAAAGCAATCACTTGTTGCATCTATCTTGGGAACTGATCGTGCAATACGAAAGATTGATCAAATCGCAAGGGCAGACGCCTAAGCAAGGCCTCGAAGGTATCCACTGTGAAAAATGCTCTAAACACAGAAAACATAAAACCAATCTTACGAGAAAGCACAAACTGATAACACAGAACACAGGGTTAGGGTAACTCAGAGACAGTGAACACAATGAATAATGAAGTGGATGACTACTGAATATACAATGGTCATGCAGCAAACAAACTATGCAGTGAATACTGAACCTTGAACACTCGTGTATTTCTGGAATCAAGGTAGAGGTTACGAGATAGAGAGTGTCGTATCGCAAAATGGATCCTGAAACGCAGCAAGGCAGTCTTCTTGTCTTAAACACTAACAAATACAGCCAGAGAGGCTAGATCTGATGCAGACAGGAAGTGAGGAGGGAGAAAGACTTATGAAAATTCCATTATAAAATGCTAATTAATCTCCTTTTCCATGGTCAAGGCTTCACTTTGTAATGTCATCGTTTATTGTTGTGCTAAATATTGTTTTGTGTTAGGATGTGATTCACTAATTTCTCCATGTGTTGATCTATTGCCAATAATAACCAATCAATGCATACCTCATTAAGGTCATCTATTAAGTTTGAAAATGCCATTATAAATTGCTAATTAAAATCCTTTTCCATGGTCAAGGTTTCACTTTGTCATGTCATCATTCCTTGTTGTGCTAATTATTGTTTTTAGGACGTGATCACTAGTTTCTCCATGTATTAGTCTATGGCCAATAATATCCAACCAATGCACCCTTCATCAAGGTGGTCTACTATGTTTGGAAACGCTAGTATAAAATCTTAGTTGATAGGCATAAAACGGAGTAAATCCTACATCTAATTTGTTGTACACCTGTTGTTTTTTGAAGACATATCACAATCAAATTCCCTGAACTCATCCTTTGCACCACACTGCCCACACCACGATTACTTCTGAGAAACTTCAAATGTCTTCATAATTGTCAGCTATGCCCATGTGCTTGAGTGCCAGAAACCTAGTGTAGGGATAGCTATCAACAACCTCAAAGCTCATTTCCTTAATCTTATCTTGCCTCCGTCGTTGTCCTGATTAGGATGAAAGAATAGCCTGTTCATATTTGCGAATTCCACTGTGTCATAGTCATAGAGTAGGAGATGACCTATGTCACATCTTGTAAGCATTTCAGCTGCCACACTATTCGAATTCTCATCCATGATATCTGTTATTAGCATTCGATACTCTGTTTTAAAAAAAAATGGATGCTGACTCCGCTTATTGTTGAAAACATTTCTCAGCATAACGACCTGCTGCCTATAGATGTTGTGGATCTGAAATTCCTGGACTCTTGCACAAACGGATAGTAATGATGGGCCAAAGCTATCATTGTACGCAGTGTTAAGAGCGATAAAATTCTACAAGCTCAAAATTCTGCAGCTCAATACCCAATTGTTTCCTCCAGTGCAATCTGCCATGGTGGGGAAAAGCGAACATTCTCATCCTTTGTGACTGAGCGGACATTAGTTAACTCCTTTGTCTTGACAAGGTTGACCTCAAGATCCAGGTCCATTGAATGTTCTCCTATAACCATGCCATTATATGCCTCCATGCGAGGAGACACGAACAAAATTCCTTGAGCTTCAAGATTCATTTAAGCATGAGCTGTGATTTTTCCAGCGGCTATTGAAACCAGTACACCCTTTCATAAGCATGAGGACCACATCACTCTTAACTTCCCTTTAGTATGTCCATTAACTTCATGATCTTCCACTTCAGTTTCAGGAAAAGAAGATTATGAACAGTCTCTACTCCTTTAATACCATCCTCATCATCACATGATTCTTCCTCTTTCTTGGCATGATAATCATCATCCACCTCCAAAAGAACTTTCCAGAAAATCACACAGTCCAACTTCGAATATTGTAACCAATGTGACCAACTCCAACTTTAATTGGAAAAGTCTCCTCCAAGATCAATAACTCTCTGGCTCATATTAACTCCTCCCCTTGAGTCTTCAAAGACTGATGTTTTCTTCATATGTACCTTATTTTGTTCATGCATTGTGTTCTAAAGAACATGCTTTCAAAAATAAACTTGGTGCACAATTACACATAATTTGAAAAGAGATGCAACATGGGATCCATGCTATGCAATCAAACAAGCAATGCTACACACAAAAGGATGGACGCACTGGAAAATAGAGTTCCTAGCCTATCTACACGTGCCCGTGTGTCATGCAAAATGCAAATAGAGTTCCTTGATCACTTTAATTCCTTAACCTCACCTCTCAACACTCAACAAAGAAAATGTTGTATTCCACTCCACCCACCCAAAATCTTGCAGCCTCTCTAAAAAAAAAAAGGTCCTCAAGATGTTGACCAAGAAAACAACCCATCTCACAACTGGCAGCGTCTTTCACGACCCTCAAACTCACCCAACCACCTTTCCCTCTCAACTAGAGATTTCTAACTTGGTGAGGAATCCAACTCTCGTGCGTGCAAGAAATAGTGCGTGCACAATGAAGATGCTCTCTTAATTGCACGTGTATCTAAGAGTTATTGCATATAACTGTAGTAGGCTGCATGCCGTGCTAGTGCTCAATGATGGTGCAAATTGTGTATAAACCCAGCCCTTGGCATGGAAGAAATTGATAAGATTAGGAGACGACCCCCGAGTGTAGTGTATCTGATATATGCAAGATGAAGTGCTCCTGAACCCATAATCCCCATGATGTGCAAGATTCTTGGCAGAAAATCATACCTGTTTCAAGATGTTCAACATCTATCAACAAACTTCAACTCCAACCTGTCCAAAAAAAATTCCAATCTTGATCAAGGCTATTAAGTTTTCACACTTAAAAATCAAAACAAAATGACAAAAACAATTCCTAAGCTAGACAAATGCAGAAAATCCAACTTCAAAACAATAAAACAAACAATCAGGCAGACAACTAAGCTAACAAAACTCCATTTTATCTAGATTTTTTCTAAGGGTTTTTAGTTTTTGTAAAAACGCTGGACAACATGTTGAGCTTGCTATCTCAACACTTCCCGTCAAGCAACTGCATCTTTGCAACTCCAAGTAAGCTTCGTAGTTTTTGAAGCTTCTTTGCACCTAATGCCTTTCTGAAAATGTCAGCTTTACCTCAGTGTGTTTTGTCCTAGCATGGAACACTGGCTTCCTAGCTAATTGTATGCTGCTTATGTTGTCACAGTGAATGATAATTGGACCATCTCCTTGCATATCTAAATCACCCAATAACTTTTGTAGCCATACTACTTGTTGCCATAGTAGCATCTCCGTACTCCGCCTTTGCATTCGATAAAGGAACTGTAGGTTGCTTTTTGCTACTCCACGTAACTACTGTAGTACCAAGGGAAAACATGAATCCATTGGTAGATCTTTTGTTAGATATGCTATCAGCCGAATCTGCATTTGTGTATCCAACTACATGTATATCCTTACTTGCCTTATAGAAAAATTCCATAATGCAAAGTGGACTTTACATACCTCAATATGCGTCTAACTATTTCCAAACGAGACTTTCTAGGCATTTGCATAAACTGATTGACAAAGGCAACAACATAACTCAAGTCTGGCCTTGTGATAGTCATGTAAATTTGACTCTACTATCCTCCTAAACTTAGTTGGATATTCTATCTCATCCCCAACATCAGCACTTAACTTTACATGTTGCTCTAATGGCACTAAAAGAGGCTTACATGCTGTCATACCATACTTTGACAACATATCCAAGTCATATTGCCTTTAGGACATTCATATATCATCATCACATTTAATCATCTCGATATCAAGAAAGTATCTTAGCTCACTGAAGTCTTTCATCTCAAACTTCTTCAAGTGGTTCTTGACTTCTGTTTTTCCATTGTCACTGTCACCTGTAAGGATCAAGTCATTCATATAGATGACTATGATAACCAAACTTGCATCTCTCTTTTTCACTTAAAGTAAGTGATAAACATTAGAAACATAAAAGCCAATGTTGAGAAGATACTCTACGATCTTGTTAGACCATGCTCTAGGTGCTTGCTTCAGCCCATAGAGTGCCTTCTTTAACCTGTACATATATGTGGGATGATCTAAATCTTCATAACTTACTGGGTGCTCCATATACACCTCTTTTTGTAATTCACTATGCAAGAATGCATTCTTTATATCCTTTTGCTGCAAACTTCAATGTTTGGCTTTTGCAAAAGCAATTGCCTAACTAATAGTTGCTATCCTAGTAATTGGACTGAATGTCTCTTTATAATCTATGTCATATGTTTGAGTATAGCCTTTTGCAACCGGCCTAGCCTATACATGCTAATAGAACCATGTGTATTATGCTTAATTTTGTAGACCCACTTAGAACCAATAGCTTTCTTGCCCTTAGGCAATGGTAATAAATCTCAAGTCTTATTGGCTTCTAATACAACCATCTCCTCATCCATTGGTGCATGCCAATGAGCAAGACCAACATCATTCTCAGAACAAGTGGGCTCAACATCCTCAACTACCTTTATCATATAAGCATAATGGTGAGTTGTATAACCTTCAAAACTAAATCTTTTAATAGGGTATGTGACCTTGCTAGACTTGCGTACCACTAGATTACTTAGTGAAGTCTTTACATTACCATGTGCTCTCTATACACTTGGTGTCTTGACATAAGGAATTCTAAGCTTATCATCCAAACTCTCTAAACCACTGGAATCTCCATCAAACCCCAAATCACTAGCAGATACATCATTACCATTGACACTTTCTTATTTTCTTTGGCTTTACTTGCAACACTAGTAGATATATCTGAAGATGTGGGACTGCTTCTTAGTCTCCTAAACCAAGGGCTAAATGTAGATATAGTATCACATGATGTTTTTGATTCACTTAGACTACGTGATTCTTGCTTTTCTTTTTGTATATAACTATCATGATCATCATTATCATTCAATGCATTATCATAGATACATACCAACTGCTCATCTCATAAAAAACAACATCCTTGCTCACTTTGAACTCACTTGTGACAATGTTATAACTACGATATCCTTTCTGCTCTAAAGAATATTCAATAAAAATATATATTTTTTAACCTTTGGATCAAGTTTCTTTCGCAGCTCATTTGGCACATGAATATATGCAATACAACCAAACATTTTCAAGTGTGACACATTGGGCTTCTTTATTGTAAAGCATTCTTCGGAGGTCATCCCATGAGCTATTGCGGTGGAAGTTCTGCTCATAATATAGACAGCAGTATGAACAACTTCAGAATAAAAATATTTTGGTATATTCTTTTCAGCCATCAATGCCTATGCAACTTCTGTAATATGTCTATTTTTTCTTTTTGTAACCTCATTTTGTTGTGGGATATATTTGCAAGTAAACTATCTTTTCATCCCATGAGATCTCAATAAGTCACCTGAAAACATGTTCTCCAAGATTGTCCAAACAGCATGTGAAGTTTCTACATTTCTGATATGCCCTAACATAGTGTTATCAATGACTGCAGATAGCCAATACATTACCTTTTTGTCTTTTGCAATACATTCTTTCCACACCTTTAATTCTTCTGCAGTCGTAGGATTACTTAGCTTTGGCTCCTTTTCTTCACTTGAAACAAACTTATAGAGGCATTTTCCAATAAGAAAGTTTGTTACACAAAACTTTCATGATGGATAGTTGTTCTTGTCTAGCTTCTCAATGATGGGGTGTCCACTGTTCTTTGCCATTGCTACAAAATTGATACAAAAGAGCAAGCAAGTCTTCTGCAATCTTAAACAAAAACTGTACAACAATACACTAAGCAGCCTTTTTCATTGACTCGTCAATAGTACATGTAATTTGCAACTTATTTATAGATAAAACTTGTGTTTACTTCTTGGCAAACACCTCAAAACTTATAGATTCGAAATTTGTAACATATGCATGCAAAATCACAGTGTACATTGAAACTAATGTTCGTTACCTTGCGGGTCTAAAATGGGGCTTGAAATGGCCTAAAATGGCCAAAAAAGCAGCGGGAAAGCCCTGAAGGGCCAATCTGCAGATATAGTGCTTTGCTCGTATAACAAATCTCATAGCAATTTGAGATTTTCGCTGTGCCTTACTTGTGGTGCCTCCAAAGGTACTATGAAGAATGGGAGAGCTTCTTATTGGTTGCTTGCTTGCTCGAATCCTTACTTCTTCTTATTTACTTTAGCCTTCAAAGCGAGCCTCTCTCAGTGGCGCCGCTCATATATCATTGCATGACTTGCGTGGTCGAGGGACTTGCTTGAGCTGCTGTGCCAAACACACACCATACACAGAAGAGGAAGCTCACTCAAGAATACCAGAGAGATATGGAAGCCAAAATGTTATCTTGTTGGTCTCTTTGGTAGGCGGTGTGTGCAGGTCGACAATCCTAGACTATTGTTACTCTTTTTTTCTTGAGGATTGGGATCCTTTTCAATTGCTCCTTTTGGTCCAAGGCCATAAAAATCAATTGTTTTCACCAAAGAGTCTCAAACCGCCTTGAAGCAAGCAAGGCGAAATAAAAACCATTGGAATAGGGCAGTAATTGTGAAAGAAAAGTTATCACCATGTCTTCAGAAGTGATCACCTTCCTTGTGTTTAATATATGTATTTGAAGCTGTCTCAGCTTGTTGATATGCTTCAACATAGAAGATGACTTGTTGACACTCATGGTCCACATCTGCACTTCCAAAGAAACTCGCTTCATGACAGTCATACAATTGTACATTTGATGAAGCTCCAATCATATCTCTCAGGCCACCGTCAAATGCTCAAAATGAGAGAACAATTATAGTACACGAGAGAAATAAAAATGAGTGAATGCGAGCATTGAGTTTATCCCAATGTACCTGAGTCTTTGCCAATTCCACCTTATCATTGGAAGAGAGTCTGGACTCGTCTCGCGAAGAAGGATGATGAATAGCCTCCATAACCCAAGAGTATTTTTGTACCACCATGTTCTTTGTTTGCAAAAACGTAGAAGAGGAAAGGAATGTTTTCAATCACCATTATTGTCATTACTCCACATTTTCCTAGCAATGAGCAGAGCTTTCCTTCATATAGATTCAATTGTGTTGGTTGTGAGTGGCCTAGGTTTTTTCAATCATAGCAATGGAGGGTGTTATAGTTGGAACCATCACTAGTGAATGCGTACCATGAGTTAGGCCTTAACCCCTTTGAGTGTGTACCCTATCCAAGCACTTCAATGTTAAGCAAGAGCAAATTTTTAGACCTCTACTACCCACTTGAGATGATGATTGAAGTCAATCGAGATGACTAGTAATTATGCATGTAAGATGACTCATATAATGTTTGATGCTCCTGAATGATAGGTACTAACCAAACCAATGTCCATTTCTAAAGTGGCTCTAAGGGTAACATTGATTATCTTGCATTCTATTCCTCGGCTATGGTTGACCCTCTTGCATACAAACAATGCACTCTTTCATCTTTTAGAATAGTGGGCCACTACAATCTTGCTTAAAGTACCTTTCTTCTCATAACTTCACTATAAAAATATTCTCCAATCAAATCTACATGAGCTTTTTGTAGGATTGTAGTTGGTCATGCTCGAGGACACCTTTCCCTGAGACCTGATCAATACCTTTACTGTATAAAACTCCCATAATCACTTGAAAATATCTAACTCCACAAAGCTAACCTTCCATGGTTTGCATGAGATCAGCAAGAAAAAGACAATTCCAAGAAATCAACGGTCTTTTCCAAATCCAATTGCATCAAACCAACCTCCTGCTATGTGTGTGCCATGTAAGCTATAGCCATTTGTACATTCAAGATTTTATGCAGAATGTGTCTACTCTTAATAAAACCATATTGATGAGGATGTACCAAATCAGGTAGGTATTTATGAAAATGATTTGCTAATACGTTCGCAAAGATTTTATACGTAGTGCCCATTAAAGAAATCAATCTCCAATGTGTAAGTTTTGAAGGGGAGGGAACTTTGGGAACCAACTTAATCATCTCTTGTTTCCATGATAAGGGCATGCTACTAGAATCCCAAACCTGCTAAATATGGTTGCCAGTACTTTTGCCAAAAGAGATGCATATGTTTGAAAGAATTTATCAGTAATACCATTATATATGAACTAGATATAGGCTATCATATATAAACTAGATACAAGGGATTCAACAGGTAGAGAAGGATGAGTATGCAAGAGGCATCCCGGGACACTAGACGGACACAAAGGATTAAGAACTATGATGAGATCTCTGTTGGGCCTTTGCAGTCAATGTCTCCTATACACCATCATCAAAGAAGTCACCCAAAACTGCTAAGGGTTGGGATGCTAATGGTTGGTGAAACCAACCTTCCTCCTTGGATAGGGTGGTAAATAACTTGATTAGGCACTAATCATAGCAAGCATAAAAATCACGTAAACTGAAAATGCATACTTTATCACTTTAATCTTGAACATTGAACACCCTGTTGGTCCCAAAACTGGAGCCCCTTTTGGTATATCTTATATTGCAAATGAAAGGAGTAAAATTGATATTCTCTAATCTCCTCTGCTAATCCAAGTGTCTCTTGCTATCAAATTTGACTAGCAAGCCTCCAAACCAATTTGCTCGTTGGTTTGCTTAGGAATTGGCCTTCACCTTGCTCCTTAAAAGACAAATTTGGCCCTAAATCTAATATTGATTGGCTGGACTCTTAAATCTCCTTGAAATTCCTCAATTTCAGCTGTTGGAATTCAAGTTCCAAGCCCTCAATTTTGAGCATGCATTCCGTGGTGGCTGTCAAAACCCTAATTTTTGCTGCAAATTAGGGTTTACAGCAGAGATTGACCAAAATCTCTTCCTCTGATGGCTCAAACTGTTGGAAAATGCTGAGATAACTTGAGAGAAAGCTAGGGGATAAGAGAGAATGTTGTAGAGAGAGAAATTTCAGAGTTTGATTGTGAGAAACATTGAAAAGCTACTACTACCTTGCTCAAACAACCATGGAAGCTGTCACCTATAGCTTAGGCTTCCTGAAAGAATGTTGCTTCCTCTTGTATGCTGTCATCTACACCAAAAGGACCTTGGGGTACTCACCTGCTCTTGGAGGGCTCCAAACTGCTGTCACATACTGTAGGACTGATTGTGGTGGATATAAATCCCATTAGTAGTCTCTCCTTGCTCTCTTACAATGGTTGGAATGGACTTCCACCAGCCCCTAAAAACGTTTTTTCAATTGGATGGGCAAAGAGTCACCAAGAAGCATACGAAAACTTTACCTTTAACTTGTCTTAAAACCTCCACTAGGTTGTAGGCATTTTTTTCCCTTAAGCATTATGATACTTTATACTTTCACATTGCTGCAATTTCAACTTAACTAATATGCAACATTGCATCAAGTTGACTAGCTCCTTATGTGTATCTAACATGCTAGGAGCACCAGATACATGAGGAAATATTCTCGTTTGTATACTTTGGACCATTGCAATGTGATTGTGCATGGGAATTCGCATACGACCAGCCATACCAAGATACATTTTGCTATACATTGTATGCATTATTAGTTGCATTTTTCCTCATGACCAACAATATACGCAGCATTTGCATAACAAGCATTAATACCAGGAGTTCCAAACATAGTGGGCTGCATATATGCATTGCCAAACTTGCCACTTTGTGGCGCAACATCATGCCAACATTGTTATACATGGGGCTGTGCATATTACTTGCTATACCTAAATACATTGGGCGTGCATACCACGCATTGATTTTTGTATATGCTAAGGAGTTGTGTCATACATCCCCGTATACGGTCCTTGAACCACCATAGCATGGAAACTAGTATCACCACACCAAAGTATGATGGCTGTCCCATCATTGTGTGCATGCCTTGTTGTCCAAAAAGCATTGGATTGGCACTTCCAAGTTGGCCTTGCATATGCATGAATTGCCCCACTGGCACCATTTGCTTATGCTCATTCCCACATTTGGAACATCATGCTGTTGTATTGGCTCCTCCTTTGATCCATCTTGTTGTCCCAAAGCTCTCAAAGACGATTTCCTCTTCTTGTCTTTGTTGCTCTTCTTTAAGGAGTTCAAAAAGCGCATGAATTGAGGATCATTTGCCAATTAAATAAACATTTCAGCTGCTATCATCAATTGATCTTTAAAACGGTTATCAAATTCCTCTTGCTCTTGCTGTCATCAGCTTCTAAAGGTCTAGAAGGATGCACATTTTGGTCTAAACCAACATTATCAACTTATTGTCCATGCTGTGCGCCTTGTCCAAGATCAGGTATTGCATTTTCTCCAACACTTTGTGAATTTTCAGATTGAGAGGTATTATCCTTGCTTTATCCCATTTCACTATTTGAAGACATTGTTGCTTAGTGCTCAGTTGAATACAATTTCAACACTAGAGCAAAGCTTTTGACCTTCAATCAGGTGCCTCGGGCCCACCAATTCAAGGGATTTAATGATCTCATGGCAATGAAATAATGAAACCAACCTTCTTCCTTGGATAGGGTGGTAAATAACCTGATTAAGAAGTAATTAGAGCAAGCATAAAATTCATGTAAACTGAAAATGTACACTTTACCACTTTAAGCTTGGATGTTGGACATCCTGTTGGCCCCAAAATTGGTGTCCCTTTCGGTATTTCTTTATCTAAATATTGCAAATTGAAGGGGCACAACTGAGATCCTCTGATCTTCTCCGCTATCCAAGTGTCCCTTGTTGTCAAATTTGATTAGCAAGCCTCCAAACCAATTTGCCGCTTGGTTTACTCGAGGATTGGCGTTCACCATTGTTGGATTCAGACACATATAATTCAATATACGAGATGTTTGTTGATGTTTGGTATGCAGACATATGAAAAGCCGTTTCATATTGGTCATTTTTTGGTGTTTTAAAAAACGGTTTCTAATTGGTCAAAACTACTACTTTCTGCCTAGGAAGTTTTTCCTTGTAGTTTTGGCATTCTCTCTTGTAGATTACTTGTATGTGCAGCCTATATGCTCAAGTCTCAACCTATTTGTGTGGAAGCAACAAGACGTGGGCATCAGCCAGTGCACTGTGCAGAACGAGGGCAGCATGTGCAGAAATTTGGATTCTTGACCCTTAATCCTTTAGTCTCTTGGATTGTCTAGAGTCCAGAGTACTATGAGTCATGACGTTTTGGGGATCTTAGTGGGCTAAGTATAATCTTAAAATTCATACAGTCCTCTTGTAATATTTCAATGTCTTTTATGCACGTTTATCGAAGTGTAAGCTTTGTTGGAATGCTTACAATTCATGTTAAGGTTCAACTTAACATTATCATATTTTCTAGTTTTTTAAGAAGAAAATTAGGGCGATGTTTGATTCAGCTTGGGGATATGAATCATACTTCAATAATACTTACATATTTGTACATGATGGAAGTATGAAATATATGTTATCAACTATGGCTTTCACTGTGCTCCTTGAAAGACAAATTCAGTCCCAAATCTGATATTGGTTGGTTGGCCTCTTGAATCTCCTTGAAATTCCTCAATTTTAACTGTTGGAATTCAAGTCCTAGGCTCTCAATTTTGAGCACATATTCCAAGGCAACTATCAAAGCCTAATTTTTACTGTAAATTAGGGTTTATAAGAGAGATTGACTAACATCTCTTCCTTTGATGGCTCAAATTGCTAGAAAATGCTGAGATAACTTGAGAGGTGGTTGGGGGATGAGAGAGAAATTTGGGAGTTTCATCGCGAGAAACACAGAAAAGATACTACTGGCTTGCTCAAAAAACCATGGAAGCTATCACCTACAACTTAGGATTACCAAAAAGAATGCTGCCCCCTCTTGTATGCTGTCATCTGTACGAGAAGGACCTTGGGCTATTGTCACCTGCTCTTGGAGGGCTCCAAACTGTTGTCACATGTTGTAGGGCTGATCCCTTGTGGTTGCAAATCACATTAGCAGCCTCCTCTTGCTCTGTAACAACCTCTTCTCTTGCAATGGATAGAATAGATTTCCATCAGCCCAAGGTTGTTAGGTACGAAAGATACGATATAATAAAATACTGTGCTAATTGGTATCTTAAGATTTTATAAGGTACGGTATGCTATTAGTACGAAATAAAAAATTGCCTTGGTTATTTTGGACTACAGATGATAGAGCACATATTTAGAGATAAAATACATCACGGGCAGCATGATATGTGTCTAAACCAACAAGAGACAATTCTGAGTTTTCATCAAATAGTACATCCCTCCTGACAAACACCTTTTTAGAGACAGGATCATATAGTCTGTAGCCTTTGCTTTCACTACTATATCCCACAAAAATGCAAGATACCCAAAGGTACAAAAGTGTCCAACAGAAGGTTTCCAGCAGTTTCGAGCCTCAAAAGGTGTAATTTTCTTTAATGCTTTGGTGGGGCATTTGTTCAAAACATGGCAAGCACACATGACGGCTTCCATCCAAAAACTGTGTTATGCTCTTTGCGTTCAACATACATCTGGCCATCTCCATGAGTGACCGATTCTTCCTCTTTGCAATCCCATTGTGCTGTGGAGTATAAGAACCCCATTGTGCTGTCGAGTATAAGTAGTAGTGTACTAATGGACAATGCCCTTCTGCTTCAAAAAAGAATTCAGCATAGAAGACATGTATTTCCCCCCTCGGTCCGAACGGAGAGTCTTAATTTTACAACCAGATTGTTTCTCAACACGTGCAAAAAAAGCCAAGAATGCATCATACACTTCTGACTTTTTTACCAAAGAATAGACCCAGTAGAATCGTGTAAAGTCATCAATAAAAGTCACAAAATAGTAATATCCTTCCAATGACTTTGTCTACATAAGCCCACGGATATTTGAATGCACTAACTGCAACGTGACTATTGCTCTAAAAGCAACATCACAGGGAAATAAAAACCGATGCATTTTTCCCAAAATACATCCTTTGCACAAGTACTCAGGAGGTCTCTCCAGAAGAGGTAATCCATCTAGCATCTGTGTACGCTGTAAGAGCATCAAGCTACCAAAGTTGACGTGCCCCATCCGAGCATGCCATAACTCTGCTTGTATCATAGCAGGAGTAAGAGTGGATGCCAAGTATACTGACGGATCAACTGAAAGAGCATCCAACTCATATAACCCATGACATAAAGTGCCAGCCAAGGCCAAAGTCATGTATTCTTTGTCTCTTACCATGCATCCGTCATCATCAAATGTGACTTGCAATCCACAATGTGCCAAAGAAGAAATAGAGAGCAGATTCTTCTTTATGCCTGGCATAAACAAAGCATCCTGTAGGCGCAGAATAGAGCCATCAATGACTGTGAGCACAATCTCCCCAATTTCTCTAACAGGGTATGATGCATTGTTGGCACACTGTATTGACTTGGCAATTGGAGCTGCACCAACAGAAGCAAATAAATCTCTGCGAGATGTAATATGCCTAGAAGCACCGCTGTCAAAAAACCAGGTGCTTGCATCCTCAGTAGAGCTAAATGCTCAATCAACCCAAGAAGTGTCATAACTGCATGTGTAAAAGCAATAGTCCTTGTTTGCAACAAAGGACACGGACTCAATAGCAGTGGAAGGAGTATCAGAAACTGACATTCCTGACTCCTTTTTCTTCTCCTTGGCAATGTGCTTTCTACACTCAGTGATGTAGTGGCCTGGCTTCTTGCAATAATGGCATTTGCCTTTTTTGGCTTGCGTGCCTTCTTGTTTTTTATTTCCTTGTGAGGTGCTTGAAGTCCCAGAGCTCTACGGAGCATTCTTTATTGGTCTGCCTTTGCCCTTTTGTCTAGCCATAAAAGCCTGCTTAGAGGCTATGACATCCACACTACTATTTCTTCTTGTTTGCTTCTCTTTTAGAAGCACACTGACCAATTGAAGAAAAGTGATCGGCTGTGCCGCAATCCTCATGGTGAGGTTTAAGGCCGTATGAAAAGCCAAGTATGAAGGAGGTAATGAGTTCAATGTAGTAGATATTATCTGTGCATCTGAATAGTACTCATCAACATTGATAAGTTGCTCACGCAAGTCTTGAATTTTGTTGAAGTGATCTTGAATAGAATCACCCTCATCCATTTTCAATGTCTCTAGCTCTTTCTTTAAGAAAGAGATGCGAGTCTCATTCTTACATGCAAACATCTGCTCCAAAGTTAGGCAAGCTTCTCGTGAAGAAGCTGTTGAACGAATGTGGGGGATGATGGACCGCTGAACTGCTAATGCAATCAACGTCAAAGCCTGTGCATCCTTTGTATCCCATGCTTTTTGAGCTGCTGATCTTTAAGGAAGTGGTTGAAGTGGAGTAGGCTAAGGTGTCCGTTGTTCACGTTCTCTTGGAGGAGGAGTAGCTGGAGCTACAATTCCAGGCCTAACTTCTTCTCCACTGACATAATCCCAAAGATTTTTCGCCACAAGCACATTCTTCATCATGAAGGACCAAAGTGAGTAGTTGTTACCATCCAATCTGTCCTCCTTGGATACATAGGTAAAGACATCTCCTCCCTGATTTGCCATGATAATCAATTACCAAAAGAAGCAAAAGAGCAATGTCCAAGCTGGGACCAAACTGGAAATCTCAAAATTTCCAGAAATTACAGCAAATAACTTGCTGCAATTAGTACACTTAGGTGCACTCTGTCAAAACTGTCTGTAATGCATGCAGTCCAAGGTGCATACAGTGTTCAACAACACTGTATGAGCAAAATCATCAAAATTTGTTGCCCCAAATTGTCCAAAATAGTTTATCACTGACTGAGACTGCAATACATGGCCAATGTCCTCAAAAAAATCAAAAGTTCCAAAATTTCTGATAGATTTGCCCAGAAATTTACATCAACTGTGTCCTAGACACGCACACAGAATTCTGTTCCTGAAGCCCTCTTTTCCAGAGATGAATTCTGGAATCAAAAAGGTAAAAAGGTAAAATTTTTTTAAACCTTTGAAAGTAGTCAGCCAGACAAGCTCGTGGCCCAGGTGTAGATTCAGGTGCAGGCGCAGGCACAGAATGGTGGCGGGCTGTGTGTCAGAGACCTGGCGGGAGCTTGCTTAGGTGCAGGCATCAGGCTAGATGCAGGCACTGGCGGGGCACTGGCGGGGCACAGGGACAATGGCCAGTCTGGTGAGCGGCGCTGCCAAGATGGGGCCACAAGGGCAGCATACAGCAGACTGGTGGGCGACTCTCTCAGGTGCAAGCGGCGTGAAGGAAGCATTGTGGGCACAGGACGCAGCGCTGCAGGCGTTCTAGGAGAGGCTCAGGGGCGTCACCGCTGGGCTGTTGCTGAGCTGGCGGGCTGTCTGACGCTGGTACAGGCTGCAGGTCGGTGGTTCACAGGCCACTGCTGTGGCTGGCAGGGGCAGTGACGAGAGGGGGCAGTGCTGGACTGAGCAACAACTTTTCTCTGATGCTGAGCAAAGCTGAGCTGAACGGAGTAGAACCTGAGCTGAGTTGAACAGAGCCAATGCTCTGATACCAAATGTGAGATGGAGAGAGGATCGAAGCTCAGCTCAGAGTGCAGTAGACAGTGCAGAGGAGTGAAGCACGACACCCAATGCAATAGACTGAAAGAGTTTAGATTGAAAGTACAAGGTAGAACCCTTAAACCTTAGGGTTGTAGGGGGTATTCACACCCGAACACGATAAGTGCCTGTAAATGTGTGACATAAGCACATACAAAATAAGACAATAAGTCTAGGGGAAAAAACCTCTTGTACCGAGAGTAAAAAGTGCTCTAGTGTCCTACTGATCACTGACACTCCTATGTGAGCGTAGGCGTAAGTGAGGCGTAAGTGAAATACCCAACAAGCCATTGATAGATCCTAGCAAGTATGGGAATTTGACGGGTGAAGAAGAGAATAACACCATGCTCATGGAAAGACGAAGATGAGTGAAGAACCTCTTGAGTATGCACAATGCACATGTGTGTCCAAGATCTCTTCCTTTGCGCAGGTTGGAATAGCTCGATGGTTGTGCTCAACATATTCCTCTAGAAGAGAATTCACAAACTCAAGTAAACTGATCCTAGTTGGGTTCTTTTAAGTTCTGTGCAGGAGAGGCTAGTTGAGCATATGAGTGAAGTGGAGAATCACCCACATCAGGGCCCTTACGAGCAGAAGGAAATCCATTATGGAGGTGTTTGCTGTGTTTGACCGATGGCTGGACAGCAGGGGGATGAAGCCAGCTCATTGGTACATGGTACCATATCCGCGTCTTTAGTATTTTCTTCCACTTTCATAGCTAGAGTTGGACCAGCAACAGGCTGTTCCATATTCTGCATACTTGGTGTATCCTGGCTTGCCATCAAGGAGCGGAAGCTGTCAATATGCCATGCTCTGCACAAGATGTTGTTGCCTTGCTCAGCACAGCACAGGTTCAGCAAGCGAGCAGGTGAACAGGCTTGCAGGGCAGGTACAGAGCAGTCGTTAGTGGCAGGGATGCTGCTGCAGGACAGGGATTGCAGGTGTGCAGGGAGAAACTGTGGACAGGCGCAGCGCATTGGCTGGTGGCGTGTGGCAGGTAAGTAGAGAGTGGTGACAGGTTTCAGGGTGCTCACGCTCAACAGACTAGCTGGAGCTGATGCAAAGTCACAACTACATCATGAATACAAGCCTCTCAAGGCAGTCTGGGGAGGATGGGGGCAAGAAGCCATGGAGGGGGGGTGTATTGCCATCTGGGTTTGCCTGCCTGCATCACGAAAAACAGGTCCTAGCCACCCCAGGTATGCATGAAATGACTACGAAGTTCTTGACAAGCCTTGGACTCGCCCTGCACTTGATCCCAACGGCCGCAGAGGGAGTGGATGATGGAGGTCCAGAGCTCTGCTAAGGTCGCCTGTGCTGAAAGTCTCTCTTCGCCGAAAGTCTCTTGACACCTCGCCTTCTAGATATGCCATCCAGTAAGACTCCCTATGATCTCCCATACCTCGGAGTGGTCTGGTGTGGGCTCCAGTACCTGACAGATGGGTAGAGCCTCCAAGTCGACTACTGCACATGACCCTGCCTCAATGATGAATATCGTGTCCTACATCGTGGCGTCATACAAAAGGTGATGGCCCTGGCTGACTGCCTACCAACAGAAAGCTCCCCATGAGATATATCCAAGGCTGGGTGCTATACGACAGAGGATGCGGCATGCTCCTCTCCACACGAGCTGGGCCTCCTCACATGACCAAAGGCAGTGCTTTGGGGTTTCCAGAGGCTATTGTGTGCAGCGCTTACAACCTCCCTCCTTCTGCATCTGGGCAAGCCAACTTTGCACTGCCAAGCCTTCATGTGCCACCAGCCATAAGAAGTACGATACCCTCCTCGGCCTCTAGCTATCCCGTAGGTGGTGCCAGAAGGTCCGTCGGAACGGCTCCGTGATGCTGTGCTCCGCCCAGTGCCTGCTACGTGACGACACCCAATCCATGTCCTCCTGCATCAGTACGTGTTTGCCAATCCTGGCAGTGTATTCTTGGAGCCTCGGTGGCTTCTTGGCCATTGCCATGGCCAGCCATAGCCACTCTCCTGGATCTCACTCTAGCTCATCAAGTGGTCTGCCCTCCCAAATCCAAAGGCGCCACTCCCTGAGCTCCTTCCAGAAAACATAGGGGTCCAGTCGCCATGTCTTCCTTTGAAGGCCCACCACCCAAATCCTCCTCCATGAAAGGGCAACTAACCCCTCATCTTATTGCCCTCTGTCAAGGGCCAGGGCTCCCCCTCTTGAACAGTGAATAAAGTTCCCTGTGGGGCGCCGCCCACTCTACTTGCCACCTTTAGGGGGATGCCTGCTGGTGAGAACCTAGTGGCCCATACCTTCCCGGGCTCTATCGGCACTGGTATTGGGGGAGCAAGCCACTCCAGAGGTATTGCTGCATCTACCTCCCTTTGCCTCAACTCCACTTCTCTCTGGCAGCCTGATACTCGTTGTAGCACCTCCTTGTCTGCCATCCTGTACACCTCCTGCCATGTCTTGATGGTACGAGCCGGGCCGGCCTCTTAACCAGCCCATTGGATGTTGGGGCACTCGCCAATCAGTGCACCTTCCCGATCTTTGACGTGGGGGTTCCAGATCACCGGGTGATGGTCTATCTCCTCTTAGCAGCCTAGGGGGCTCTTGATTAGGGCCGGAAAGGAGGCCCTGCCACACGCGGAGCAAGCTGCGTAGGAAAGGTGATCTGGGGGGGGTGACTTGGGCTAGCGTGAAGATCCATCTCAGGGACGGTCCTCACTCACTGCCAAGCCTCGGTCTACAATCCTGAAGACCCTCCTGCAGTAGGACCTTCCAGGTTTGCCCTTCCGGTGAGAGGCCGCGTATGACTAGTTTGCCCAAGTGGGCCATACTCTGAAACTTTGGGTCTATGATCTGGACCCCTCCCTCTGACTGATGCTGTATGATGGTCGCCCACGGCACCTTGGCCTGGGAATCCCTGGAGCCATCAGACATGGACCAAAGGAAGCTCTGCACAAGGCGCCGAAGCTACACTATGCAAGATGACGAGAAGCACCAACACGGGGCGATGTACCGGGCCATCGCTAGGAGGACCTGGTTAACCACCACGGCTCGGGCGGCTAGTGAGAGACGAGCCCTGCTCTAGTAGGTTAGCTTCCTTCGAATAGAATGGAGGACTGGAAGAAACTACTGGGCAGGAGTGATGTCGAGTTCCACCTGGAATCCTAGGTACCGGCGGTCTACCCTCTGCTCACCGATCTAAATCCAAGGTGGATGCCCCACTCTGTGCTAGAGTCCGGGTCTGTGAGGAATACCGGCTTTCGCCAATTGATTTTCGCTCCCGTTGCTCAACAGAACACCTCAAGAGTGAGTCTCACTCTCTCCAACATTAACTCATCGTTGTCTATGTATAGTGCTGTATCGTCTGTATACTCTTAGTCTAGCAACGCAGTCTCCTCTCTCATTCTCATTGGAAGTCAGAGGCCGTGTAAACTACTCACACGGGACTTGAGAAAGTGAGACATCGCCTCTTCAAAGAGTAGGAACAGGTACGGGGCCAGGGGGCAGCCTTGCTGGACCAATCTTTCAAGCCAAAACTCCTCCCCATGCCTACCATCTATGAGAACCCTGTTGGTGGCCGATCTGTAAAGTGTAGAGATCCCTCGAATCCAAGCCTGTGGGAAACCCAACCTCGCCATGGTGCCTTCTGGGAAATCCCAGTCCACCCTGTCATAAGCTTTCTCGAAATCCAAGAGAAGTACGACTAGTCTCTGCCCATTGTGCTGACCGCACTCTATCACCTCAAAGAAGGTAAATACATTGTCGAGGATACTCATATCCTGGACAAAGCCTGTTTGTGGGTCATGGATGATGTGTGGCAGCACGGGGCATAGTCACCTACCAATCATCTTTGTCAATGCCTTATAGGCCACTGACAATAAGGTGATCGGTCTCCATTGGGAAAGCTGCAATTGATCTCCCCCTTTGGGGAGAAGACTGATAAGGCCTTCCAAAAGGCTCCCTGGCATCTGTTCTGAAGTGAAAATCTCCTTGAAAGCCATCAATAGGGGACCCTTCACCACTTTCCAGTATGTGGTAAAGAAGGCCTTGGAGAGGCCATCCTCTCTCGGGCATTTCTGCTCGTCCTGTGTATGGAAAGCCTCTTCTAGTTCATTCTCTGTGAAGGGGGCTAGGAGGGAGCGTCCCATCTCTATGACGAGTGATGGGATGTGATCCCAGACCTGCTGTCTACATCGCTGTCCTCTAGCTAAGGCTGTGTCATGCTAGAAAAGGCGACTGTAGTAGTCCATGGCAATCTCCATCACCTCTTCTGGGCTAGAGTGAGTTCTCCCATACTGATCTCGGAGGCTGCATTTGTGCTCTCGTGAGGTGTGAGGTTGGTGCACCTTGAAAAACTCCCTGCGCATCGTATCCCCCTTCCGCACCCAGAAAGTTGTTGAGGCGCCGAAAGAGAACTCTGAGCACTTGTCCTCTAGGCCCGTCATGGCTGCTCGTGCTCGCACCTTCTTTTTGTGGAGGGTGGGATCTCCTGGTGCCTCCTGTAGTAATCTTTGCATGGCTGCAAGGTCCTGCCGGAGTGTTCTCTCCAACCTCCTTTGCAATCTGGTCCCTCTTGCTCCATTTCCTAGTCCAAAGCTGCTTTATCTGTCTCGTCACCTCCTCCCTCCTACAGATCGAGTTAGGGCTCTGATAGGATTGTGTGTCTAGGGCAGATGCTGGGGGGTCTAGTGTCGAGAGAACCGGGCAATGATCGGAGAACGTGGTGCCTGCCAACTGCTCGATTTGGCCTTCACGAGAGCCTCCCCACTATCCCACATAAAATCTGTGCAACCGCTCTAGTAGGACTCCACCTAGCCGCATGTATCCCCAAGAGAAGTCCAACGACCTCTCCCTCCTGTGGAAGGGAGGGTCTCTCGAGGCATCACGTGCAGCTACTGCTAGTAGAAATACCTACCATGCCTCCTGCTCCTTCCCGGCCATGCCCTGGTAGTTTTTGTCTCTGCCCTATTGGTCCTCCAACGCTGCTATGTTGTTGAGGTCTCCTCCAATGATCCAGGAGTGCAGCTCTGAGAGTCCCTTTGCGATCTCCACCCTGAACCCGCTGCATGCCCTAACCTCCGTAGGGGCATAGACATTGAGGACTCCCAAGCATGAGTCCTCAATGTCCAATCTGGTCCATAAAACCCGCCTTGCCACTATCGTTGCGTGGTTTTGTACACAGGCGGTGAGACTTGGGCTAATAGAGGTGCATAGGCCTCCACTCATGCCGTGGGCATCTATGGCGTGCTCCCAGTAAGTGCGAGAGCTGCCCGGGAGTTCCTTTCCTACCCATTGGGCCTAGGTGGGCGTGAGCTTGTGCTCTTGTAGTAGTAGGATGTCGATCCATCCAGCAAGGGCCGGGTACAGCTTCTGCCGAACAATCAACTTTCTAGAACCACGTGTCCCACTGTAGTGAAAACTGTTCACATTCCATGATGCAAGGTGTAAGCTTATGGGAAAACTTGTGACTGACCGAATAGGCATCTATTCGATGTGGAAGCTGCTGATCAGGAGGAGAAACTATGAGGCATGCAAGTGCGCTTTGCCGCAGGTGTGGATGGTGAACTCCAATTTCCCATGCTCCAGGTGATACTATCAATGCATCAATCAGCCATGCTGAGAGTCGTGACTCTGTACATTGGTAGAAGCGGGTTGCTTGTGCCAGGGGCCACTCGATCACATCCCGCGGTGCTTTCCGCTGTGGAGAGGCTCGAAAGATGATGCTCAAGGGAGGGACCTCAGCTCCAACCCACCAGTTAATGTCCATGATGCAACTAGGCCATTGCTGCATGAATAGTGCTAGTCCTTCATCTCCCATCCACTTGGAGATGTGGTCCTCCACTGGACTCTTCAACTCTTGCTCTATTTGTGTTGTCATCCAAACCCCTGAGTGGGAGGATTGAAAGAAGAAGGCGTAGTTTGGTCCATCCGGTGGTGCTAGTAGATGGACCTTGCCCCTCCTTGACTTGCGAACCATGAAGATCCCCACCTCTAGAGGTAGTGGGAACTCTCTGTGCTCCGTAATTGTAAGGTAGAACCATGGGCACTGTGGAAGAACTCGTGTGGCAACAACTGTGCTTGTCCCGGGAAAGTGTGACGGGCGGCAGGGGCAGATGAGTTGGTGGCTGTGTGGGAGGCGGAGAACTGTTGGTGTGAGGAGGATGTAGGCATGTGTGGCTGATCATCTCCTGTGGGAAGAGAGGGGGTGGTTCTAGGGCGGATCACCAGAATCGGGGGCGGATCAAGGGGGAGGGTACTCGATAGAGGAGGTCGTGTGGGGGGGAAGAAGATCGAGGGATGGTTGGATGGTCGGAGGTACATGGCAGGTTGTGGGGGAGACTGGTGGCCCTAGAAGGGGGGGGGGGGGTGGGCTCGGGTTAGTGGGGGGGGCATGGGAGATGGGGTGGGTGGGTGTGGGGGGTGTGGGCTCTTAGGTGAGGTAGTTTGTGGCGCGGGTGGTGGATGTGGGGGGTTGCGGCCTTGCCGGGTGGAGTGGGCAGGGGGGGCTGCAAAGTGCTCTGTCGAGGGGTGGTCGCTCGCTCTCCTGCTCTCTGCTGTCGAGGCTGTGTTTGCGGAGTTGGCTGCGGCCCCCTGCTGTCTTTCTCTCTGTCATCTCTAGATCCGTGTGAAGCTGTCAGCATCCACCTGTGGACCTGTTGATGGAGCTGCCTTGGCTTCGAAGCTCGTACAGTCTATTGCCTGATGCCCAAAGTCATGGCAGCGCAGGTAGTTCTCTGGTTGCTCGGTCACAGTGAATTGGGTATACTCATTGTGTCTTTCACAGCCACTCGTACCTTGGGGACTCTTGTAGTTGTCACAACATCCGCAAAGAAGGCAGAGAGAACTATGCCAAAGAGCCGACCAAAGTCCTCCACTAACTGGTGGTTCTCTACAGCTAGTCCAGGAAAAAGTAAACTATTGTGGAGCTCAAAAGACTCTGTTGTGAAGCCGCTGTACCAGGGGACCATGTGAATGATACCCTTCGTGGAGGCATAGGGTGAGCTCTCCATTAACTCCCAAGCTGCGTCCATGGAGGTGAGACGAACCATGAAGATCCCACGGCCCATGAGGACTGCCTCCATGATCTGCCCTGTGCAAATGCATAGTGTGGAGTGGAGCCAATCCCGAAGTTGGGCCCTTGCTAGAGAGTGCCCTATTACCTGATAAAAAATCACTATTTCTTTAAGCTCCAGCTCAGTGGCGCAGACAACCAAGAGTTTTTCCTGAGAGAGGACGACGCACAAGGTGTTTGACAGGGGGGCACTCGCAGAATGCAGCGGCGTCTGACTAGAGGCTTCCATTGCGCTTCCCTACTGAGAACCTACCAAACACAGTGTTGTACTGCCAGGGGGGGGGGATGGGGAGCTGTTGCAAATGGAGGGAGCAATCGAGGGAGGGGGTCAGGGCCATGGCGAGGGGGGGGGGGTGGATTCTGTTTTTTGATGTTGGTAGAGGCGGCAGGCCCTACGGATGACGGCATGGAAGGCATGTAGGCAGGTTTCCGTAGGGTGGATGATGTAAAGAAAAATACCCTAACACAGAAACATGAACAGAAATTGTACGACAAAGCACAGATTGATAAAAGGAACACAGTTAGGGTTAGGGTTAGAGTAACTAAGAGACAATGAACACAATGAATAAATGAAATGATATGACTACTAATAATACGATGCTCATGCAGCAAACACACTATGCAGTGAATGAATACTGAACCTCGAACTCCTGTATCTCTAGGATCAGGGTAGGAGTAATGAGCTAGAGAGTGTGTCGTACTTTGAACGGATTCCGAATTGTAGCAAGGCAGCCTGCGGATGTCGAACACCAGCAAATGCAGTAGTGAGAAGTTGGATCTGATGCAGACAGCAGTGAGGAGAGAGAAAGACTAAAAACGGAGCCTGCAGGAGAGAGAAAGACTAAAAACGCAGGCAAAACAGCTTGCGAGAGAGACTGAAAACGCAGGTAGGATGGCCTGCAAGAGAGAGAAAGACTGCAACGACTGCAGACAGGAGAGAGAAAATTGTCAAGGCGGCAGCTGAAGCCTGCAAACGTAGCAGTTCGTTGGCGTGGAAGGCTGTACGACAGCAGTGCAGATGAACAACAGTCAATCGCTAGGCAGAATCAGCAGCAATCAGCGTGTGGAGGGCTGGAAATAGGCTCTAGACTGTAGGGAACAGTGATGGACAGCAAGGGCTGAGATGTCCTACGTGACCGGGATGTGGGCAGCAAGCTAGTAACACCGGAAACCTGCAAAAACGAGATTGTAAAAGAGTGGAGGGTTGGCTACCAATTTATAGAAAATTAGGGTTTTAGATCCTCTCCCACTTAACTTTCTCGATCCACTCCTCGTTTTAAGGTTTTGGCTAAAATAAGCCTAAAATAAGCATGTTTTGGGGTTGTTTAAGTGGCTAAGTGCATTTCTTAGCACAACACCCCCTCTCAGGCCCAGAATAGGGCGAGAAAAGTAGGCCAGCCTAAATTTTGCTTTACTGCAAGGCGTCCCATCCCAAAGTAGCCAGGGCATCGGACAAAAGGTGCATATCGGCTGCCTAGTGGCCTACCAAGAATACAGAGGCGATGGATATCTTACCAAGGGAGCCCAAGTGATCACCCCAGAGAGGTCAGGGCATCGGACCAAGGGTGCTTGTCGGCTGCCCAAGGGCCTACCAACGCCTACAAAGGTGGATGGAATCAGCAATGGACTTGTTTATTTTGTTTTGTTTTTGTTTTTTTTTGGAAAAATGTTTTGAAAATACATAAGTAATATAGGGACAGTGGCCGATTAAGTGATAGATAGGAAAAGATAAAGAGAGTTTTAAACCGAAGTTATTTACAAAACTAGCAAGCCAATCTCTCCCACTGACGAGGATAAGTACCCAAGGATGATAAAAGTGAGTGTATGTGCCAATCATGTATTGAAAATGTGAGAGGCAAAAAAAAACGGTGGGCTTAGCAAGACAAGCAAAGAAAGTAGGTAAGCAAGGATAGGGAAACTGCCTTTAGGAGAATTGTCTTTAGGAGAACTGCCATGTGTTATGCTACGAATATGGTGGATCCTAAAGTCGACCACTCCAAAAGACCGAAAAGGGATAAATGCGCACAGATGCATGTTGACATGAACAGAATGCCAATGCATAGGGTAATGCAAAGGGAGATGCAAGATGTCATGCTCATGCAATATGCTATGCAACGGTGCCACTGGGATAGTGCCCTCGCAGGGAAAGTGTTCACTTGTCCAAGTGCCCTTTTACAATCAGGTCATCCTGATAGTGCAGATGAAGTTACAAATGCCCATAATACAATACAAAAGAATAAGTGAATGTAATGTCTAAAAAACTGTAAGCATCATCACTGTCACGATCAAGAGTAGGAGCCGCCCCCTCTCAAACTGGAAGGAAAAGCAAGAGGGAAGCACCCTCTCCCCGTCAAGCTGAAGAAGTGGGGGAGGGTGTACCCAAGCCGATCCTGGATAGCAAGTACTTAAGAACCGGCCGGTTAACCGCTTTGGTCAAGATATCTGCAAAATTATGTGATGAAGGCACAAACTCTAGGCGAATAGTGCTTAGCTTAACTTGGTCTGTGGAAAAGTGGAAGTGGACTCCCATATGCCGTGTTCGTGGTGTGATGATCGGATTGCCCGCAAGGGCAATGGCACTTTGGTTGTTGTAGTAGACAACTGTGGGAGAGTAACATGGAAAATGAAGCGCCGCCAGTAAACTCCTTAGATAGATGGCCTCGGTGGTGCCATCAAAGACAGCCCGGTACTCAGCCTCGACCGTGGAAGCTGCCACCGTCTCTTGCTTACGGCTAGACTAAGAAATGGGAGCCGTGCCCAAGGTAAAGAGGTAGCCGCCATGGAAACGCCAGGTGTCAGGATCTCCTATCCAATTAGAATCAATGTACCCCTGCAAACTTAAACCAGAACCATATGTCAAGCCATAAGAAAAAGTACACCGCAAATAACGCAACACACGAAGACATGCAATCCAATGTGACATGCTAGGTGGTGTGAAATACTAATTGAGTATGCTAACTGAGTAAGCTAAATCTGGCCTAGTGTGAATTAACCAAAGAAGTTTTCCTACAACAGAACGATAGGTGTGTGCATCGAAGGGCTGTCCTAAGGTATCTCTCTCGTCAAAACAACATCCCGCCTAACGATCACCTTGTTTATCCGAGGATTGAACAAATGATAGGCTTTCGTTGCAGAGGAATATCCCACAAAAATAAGGAGATAAGCTCGGGAAATAAGCTTTCTTATCTTGTAATCAGGCGTGTGTGTGTACGCACGACACCCGAAGACTCTGAAATGGGAAATAACAGGCCGAGAGCCAAAAAATGCCTCATATGGGGTCTTCTGAGGAAGAGCCGCAGTCGGGCACTGGTCGAGGATTTACACTGGAGTGTTAATAGCCTCGACCTAAGGGCGCTCAAGAAGCTCTGCTGCGAACAACATAGAGCGTGCCATTTCCATGACTGTGCGGTTCCTACGCTCTACGACTCCATTCTGAGAGGGAGAGTTGGTAGAGGTGAGTTGACGAGAAATGCCATGCTTCTGTAGAAACTTGGAAAACTCGTGGGAGATAAACGCACCACCGCTATCACTCCTCATGCACCCAACATGATGACCGGTCAGGTTATGAACCAGCAGTACCCAAGCAGAAAAATGAAAGCATCAGACTTATGCTTGAGGAAGTACACCCACATGTATCGAGAATGATCATCCACTATCAAAAAGAAGTACAGCGCGCCGTTCAAAGCAGCAGTCAATGTCGGCCCACAAAGATCAACGTGAATCAATCTAAGAGGCTCCTTAGCTCTATGTGTAGACTGCTGAGGAAATGGGGTACGGTGTTGCTTCCCGAGCTGACAGGTTTTACAGACATCTCGAGCTAGCGTCAGGCGTGGAAGGCCCTCAACCAGCTCACAGCGTCACAACTCATAAAGCGAGTCATAACCAAGATGCCCTAAGCGAAAATGCCAAAGACGCTCATTGTGCGTAGGCTCGAGAGATGTGGCTAAGGCCTGGAAGCTATGGAACACGGAGCCTTCGGCGGTCGGCTTGGTTAGAAAGTGTGTCATGTGGTATAGGCCATTAGGCTGTGCCTCACCACGAGCAATCACTAAACCAGTCAGAGAGTCAAGGACCTCGATTGTGGTCGCTGTAAAGAAAACTGCTCGCCCCAACCAGCAAAGCTGTTGAATAGATAACTAGTTTACCCCAAGCTGAGGGACATGATATACATTGTCCAGCGAAGCTAGATCCGGACCCTTGTCAGTAGAAAAACTGACGCAACCTTGAGCTTGAATCTTGACCGAGGAGTTGTTTTCTACACGGACCCGCCCGGCTGTAGGGGCTCGGGTACGGAAAATGTCCTCTATTTGAGTCATGTGATGTGTAGCTCCATTGTCCACAATCCAAACTAGAGCTGAAGTGCTTGGTTGTGATGAGTGGGCTTCTCCAGTAACCTCGTCGGGAGGCAACTCACAGATGTGGACGAGACTCGCATCTGATGTCTCTTTGGAGACGATATGGGCCTTTGCAGATCAGTCAGACAAGCCCTTTGGAGTTGAGAACGTTGTCGATTGAGATGACTGTGCGGTGGCAGTGTGAGTTTGACCTTTAAACTGCCCCTTGCCATCACCCTGCCTTCCCTGCTGCGGGTTGCCCAATTGAGGGGCGGGGGTCTGAGACTTAGGTTTTGGTGTTATGCCTCGTGCCTTTGATCGACACTCGTCGTCAAAATGGCTAGCCTTTTGACAATGTTGACAACACCTATTCTTTTTAAGTACATTCTGCCACCTAGGTTTGAGTTGTGACTGGGAGTTTCCTTGAGAATCCCTAGATTGATTTAGCTTTTGAGTTTGATTTTGTTTTTGAGTGGAGGTTTGGTTTTGCTTGCCCTTCCCTTGTTGCCCTTTCTGAGAATGAGCAAGAAGAGCCCCTTTTGAAGAGGAATTCATATAAAACTGATCGAACAACCGTATGTAACGCAACAGTAGCACTCAAATTCATAGAATGTAGGCATGGTAGGCTTTGAAACTATTCCTTCCACAAAATTGAAGTATTTCTTGGGGAGTTTATTCAGGAACAATGTGACCTGATCGTCAGAGGACTTGGGAGTCCCTATAGTGGAGAATTCAACAAGGAGATGCTGATACTTAGCCAACTTGACTTTCAAGTCATCCCGGTCAGTGATTTTGAAAAGCTGAAGCTCATGGTCAAGATTAATATGACGGGTCCTATCTCAAGCCGCATAGCGGTCAGTGAAGTGTGCCATCGTTCTGACGCTAAGTCAAAATGCTGAAGCTGAGAATGAAACTCTGGCAAGAAGCCCTGCATGAGCTTGACAATAGCGGAGTCATTCCTAGCCTTCCATGAGCGGACGACCTTGTATGGAACAAATGCGGGATCGGGTTGGGGTTCCAACCTGTGCACTAGATCCCATAGGTTCAGTGAATCAAGGACATGTCTCATCAAATTTGACCAAGTAGAAAAGTTTGACCCGTTAAAACAAGTCTTGTCATTAAATGCATTCTTGGTAGAAGATGAGCTAGAACCATGAGGTGTCGGGTAGGTGGAGTAAGATGATGGTGGGAAAGATGGTGGAGGTGAGAGTGTTTGATAAGAGTAAGAAGGAGAGGGAAGAGGTGGGTAAGCAGAAGTAGACTGTGAGTGTCCAATGAGTGCCGATTGATGCGGAGGCACTGAAACATGAATGTTTGCATAAGGTACTGGTGTAGGTGGAGGCACTGGGACACAGTAGCCTTGTCCAAAGTAAGGCTGGGACACAACATTATGACCAGAAGGTCCACTAGGCAATTCCATGGAGGCAAACTGTGGAGGCAACTGATCCACACTCGGGACAGACTGAGTGGGATACCTAGGCTGCAATGATCCCGAAAAATGAGGTAGGTGGAACACCACCCGACTGAGGGAAGGATGAGGTCCTAAAGGATGTGCCTATTTTTCCATAACCCCCCGGTGTGATGTGCGGTGCGACATGAGATGTTTGAAATGGAAATGTAAATGGTGTAAATGGAAGTAGTGAAGCAGGGGAAGAATCTGGTGGGATGGGGGTTTTGAAAGTGAGGTGTATGAGGTGCAGATTCTTTTTGTTCATTTTTATCATTTAAAGACTAAAAATGAAACTGTGAAGATGATGATACACCATGTAATGAAGTGAAAGGAACACCAAATTCAATCTGATTATGTGAAGTAGACGGAAAAGAAGGAAGGACAGAAGAAGAGTTACCTGGCTTTTTCTTATAATCCTTGCGACGTGTGTTAACATACAAGAATTGGTCCTCTAGAGGACCTTTTCCGTAGTCAACTGACTGGACTCTTTTTTCCAAATGATCTCTACCAGTATATTGCAAAACAAAAGAGGTAAAAGAAGAAGGCACAAAAGACGAATCAAAAGTACCTTGCACCGGAGAGGATGGAAAAGTTTGAAAAAATGGAACATACTCCGGATCTTGCTCTCCTAGAGGGGGCCCCATCCCTGATGGAGGTCTTGATGGCCCTGCAAGATCATCAGACTTACGTGCAATATCTGAAGAATGAAATCCATGCATACCGTCATTTAGAAGCTTTTCTTGAAGGGCAATCCTTCGGTCAAGCTCCTCAATATTTTTTTGTTGATAGGCTATGATCAGTTTATATTCGTCAGAGGTCAGCTTGTCTATCTTTTCTTCCATGTACTCAGATGTTTTTCCCACCATGTCTGAACCTTGTGGAGCAAGCTGATCGGCCCACTCTCGCTCGGTTCTCGGCATAGGCTGATTTGGAGATTGAATCGGTGTTGATGTGTTCGAAGTCATTTGAACGTACTGTTGTTTTTGCTTCTTGCGAAGAGCTTTTAGATCAAAGGTCTAGGTTTCTCAAAGGGTACCAGGCTCTGATACCATGTAAAGAAAAATACTTTAACACAGAAACATAAACAGAAACCGTACGACAAAGCACAGACTGATAAAAAGAACATCGTTAGGGTTAGGGTTAGGGTAACTCAGAGACAATGAACACAGTGAATAAATGAAATGATATGACTACTAATAATACGATGCTCATGCAGCAAACACACTATGCAGTGAATGAATACTGAACCTCGAACTCCTGTATCTCTAGGATCAGGGCAGGGGTAATGAGTTGGAGAGTGTGTTGTACTCCGAACGGATCCCGAATCGCAGCAAGGCAGCCTCCAGATGTCGAACACCAGCAAACGCAGCAGTGAGAAAATGGATCTGATGCAGATAGCAGTGAGAAGAGAGAAAGACTAAAAACGGAGCCTGCAGGAGAGAGAAAGACTAAAAACGCAGGGAGGACAGCTTGCAAAAGAGAGAAAGATTGAAAACGCAGGTAGGACAGCGTGTAGGAGAGAAAAAGATTGCACCGATTGCAGACAAGAGAGAGAAAATTGTCAGGGCGGCAGCTGGAGCTTGCAAACGCAGCAGTTTGCTAGTGTGGCAGGCTGTACGGCAGCAGTGTAGATGAACAACAGTCAGTTGCCAGGCGGAAACAGCAGCAATCAGCGTGTGGAGGGCTGGAAACAGGCGCTAGACTGTAGGGAACAGTGATGGACAGCAAGGGCTGAGATGTCCTCCGTGACCGGGGCGTGGGCAGCAAGCTGGTAACACATGAAACCTGCAAAAACGAGATTGTAAAAGTGTGGAGGGCTGGTTGCCAATTTATAGAAAATTAGGGTTCTAGATCCTCTCCCACTTAACTTTCTCGATTTGCTCTCCCTTTTAGGGTTTTGGCTAAAATAAGCCTAAAATAAGCATGTTTTGGGGCTTTTAAGTGGGTAAGTGCATTTCTTAGCTCAACAGATGACATGGGAGAGAGCGTGGGAGAGGTATCAGGGCCGGGGGGGGGGGGGACCAGGCGTGTGGCCGGTACCAGGGCGTGGAGGTGATTTGGGCGAGGGGGGAGGTGCGAGAGCTGGGGGGGTGTACCCGGCGGGGGGTAATATCAGGCGGGGGGGAGGGGCAGCTTTATGGTGGGAGCCATAGGGCAGGGGCGCAAGCACAACGTGATGGCAGGGGTCACAGGGCAGGAGGTAGCGTGATGGCGATGGCGATGGCGAGGAGGGGGAAGTGTAATGTGGTGGCAAGGAGGGGAGGTGCAACGTTGATGATGAGCAGGGGGGTGGGTAGCGCGATAGCGAGGATGCGGCGTAGTTCGATGGGGCATGGGGGTGAGGGCAGCGGCGTGTTGGTAGGGAGCGTTCCTTGGGGGATGAGTACTTAATATGGTCTACACATGGCTTAGAGAAAATGATATTTTATATTTCATTAGTCTACTAGCATGAAAGAAAACTTGTTAAAGCTGTTGAACATGAAGAGTATGGTGCACCCATACATAAACAATGAATGAAGTCATGCAACTAATCATATATGATTGTATAGTGTGTACTAGTACAAGGGTCAACCACCTCCTAGTTAAACTTGAATGTGCGATAACTATCCAATGCCCATCAATAGTATGTAGTATGCAAAGAGCTCGGAAGATAAACTCTTCGTGGTAAGGTGTGTAGGGTTTCTATGCGTATGAATTTTGACAAGCTCAATCCACTAGCCTTTAAGCACCTCCCTAATGAAGTAATACTTCATCCTAATATGCTTCATCTTGGCATGAAAGACACGATTCTATACGAATTGAATGACACTTCGACTATCACAATGGAAAAGGGCTACCTCTTCAGCAATGTGTGATCTCCCACTAGACAAGTAAGCCATATAGCTTCTTTGCATGCTTTAGTGGTAGTAACATATTCAGCCTTAGTGGTAGAGACATGACCATATATGGCTTTAATTGAGAGTTTGGTAGATTGGTAGATTCGCCACTTTAGTCAGCCGGTTATGAGCTACCATGATTCAATCATAACCACCTTGAAACAAGGACAAGGATTTGATAAAATCTATATTTAATGCTTTTTTACTTCATTTATGGCACATCTAGTGGTATAGTCTTCCTCAAGAGAGTGAATCCTTTTGTCTTGATCATTTGACAAGTGAGGCACTAGGTGTTGTACCTTAGTACATCATTCTTTAGACCATGCCAAAAGAACATTTTGCAAATTGAGTTAAGCAGCTTGGTAGAGGCTAGGTGCCATAGAGCAGCCACATCGTGGATGATTGTTCCTACAAATATTGTAGGAACCACTTGCCACAACAATAAGCCTCTTACATGATCAAAATGACCATGAATGCAGAGGCCAAGTCAAAGGTAAAAGTGTTTCTAGTACACCAGCTGTGCCAAAGCCCAATCTAATGTAAGAGAGCAAACTAATGAGAATGTTGTGGCTGTAATGTGTCATTTTGGTCCAATCTTCCCAAGGCCCATGCTTGATAAGTAACCCTTTGCAATGTCATTGAAGTCCAAACCATAGAAGTAAAATCTGAAATCTTCCTAGCGACCAGGTAGAAACAAAAAGATGAGATGGAGTCTCCGTTATGTAATACAAATGGCAAAATGGCTGCTAGCAATCCTGCATCATTTCACCATATAACCAGCACGAAGGCCTCCAATAAGAAATCTCGAGACAAGACCTTTCCCTAATATAGGATCTTTGGCGTCCATAACTATAGCAATCTATCTTGCCATTTTGTATGACCATCTGTACATGACCTTTTTGGTGACTTGTTATCCTCTATCTTCTCATGGCATATTGCATTTGTTGAAAGCTGTAGGAAAACATCAGAATGTGTAAGACCCCAATCTCACCAAGGCACTCCTCAAAATCAAGAAGAGAAATGTTGTCACCAGAATATGCATTTGCATGTACATTTGATTGACAAATATGGTGCCCGAATTTCTCCTCCAACCTAGACTACACCAATGCATGATTTCTTAGTATGTGGCACGCACGCGCACGCACACACACACACACATACACACACACACACACACACACACACACACACACACACATTCTCTCTCTCTCTCTCTCTCTCTCTCTCTACTGTCTGTATGACGCAATTGATGCCTGACGTGACTGTCTCGCGTGACTCATGTACTGATGCGACTGATGTACTGACGCGTGAATGTATTGATGCCACAGTGACCGCTTTGTATTGACACGGATACTTGTCATGAACAATGTATTGACTGACCGACAATGAGTTTGTTCGTAGCACAACAGTGAGTCTATTCCCAGCAGGGGGTTGCTCATCAGTCAGCGTGCTTGCTTGGCATTGAGTGGATGTCTTAGATTGCTAGATGGCAGAGACTATTGAAAGAGAAACTAGTGGACATGATATCGAACTTGACATACAACCAATTGGGTTGACCATATGAGGTACTGCATGAGTGGGACAGTATGTCATCAGGTGGTGATACTTTTTACAGTTGCTTTTCTTATTTACTTATATAAATATTTTATTTTTCTTTTCTTTTGTTGCTGTTGCTTTTTACCCCCAGAGTTCTCTTGGAATAAGCGGGATCTTTGCATGGCCAGAAGAGGCAGCCATTGGGACAAATTGGACTAATGGTTTGTCTGAGCCTTAGGACCAGTTCCATATTGAATGGGCACTGAAGAATAGAATGCCAGTGGTTTGAGATTGTGTGCTTAGCCACTGGAGATGGTGCAGGACAATGAGCCTAGCCAAGATAGAAGATGTACATGTGAGAATGCTCATGGAATAAAAGTCACTGTAGCTGAGCCACATTACACTTCACAATGGTAAAAGTTGCACAGAACAACTTGAGGAATGCAGGGGTCACCATCCCTTAAATTTAGGGAGTTACTATTTTTGGACCCCAGAATCTGTTCTCGTCATTGTCTTCGTTTTTACACGAGGATTAATTCTTTGGTTTTTGCCGAGGTCAAATTTTGCACCGATCATGGAGAATTTCAGACTGAAAGGTTTAAACGGGAAAATTGTTAGATGTATGCCATGTGGCACAAATTCCCAAAAGAGAGAGAGAGAGAGCATTAAAAAAAAACGTAATAGGCATAAGGGGCAGATGGGACAATGAAGTTTTGAGGAGTTGAGGGCAGATTGCTGCAAGAAAACCAGCCATGGAGAGTACTTCTACGTCTTTGACTCAAGCACGGAGGTAGAGCTTGCTCCCTCTGATCACCTCTCTCTCTATTCTCAGAAGAAATGCTTTGCATGATGGATTGATTCCATCGAAGTAAACTCTGCTCATGCTGAATAAGAACAGTAAACTCTGTTCATGCTGAAGGAGGACAGTGAACTCTGCACATGCTGAATCGTAAGAACAATGAACTCTGCTCATGCTGAATAAGAACAGTGAGCTTTGCACATGCTGAACAGTAAGAACAGTGTGCTGGACAGTAAGAATAGTGAATTCTGCACATGCTGGACAGTAAGGGATGTTGATTTGGACATGCTGTACTATTCCTATGTAGCTGGGATTTACTTAGAAGAGATGAAAACCAATTGTTCATAGGTTATGTATTTTGGAACATTACCATTTTTGTAATTTTCTATCTTTTAATTGATAAAGAAATACCAAGAGGGGCGCCGGTCTTCGGGGCCAATCTGGTGTTGAGCGAGAGAGAGAGGTCTCTGTTTATGTGTGTGTATGTAAAGTCCAGGTGTTAATTGAAGGAACTACGGCTTTATGGAGTCATAGACCAGTTGCACAATACAAGACTCCAACTAAAGACGAAAAGTTTTACTATAGATAAAACAGGAGAGCTTGTGAAAATGCCACTTCCACAAGTGCCAAGCGATGGACAAAGATGCAAAGACTGATTGCAATAAACAGTTTGGATGATGTGAAAGCCCTCATAAGAGAAGAGATTGGAGCAATATGTATGCCAATGATTGACAAGGTGACAAGTGACATGAATGCAATGCATGAAACATGGGGAAAGGAATTAAATGCTAAAATGGATGCAAACCTGAAAGCATGTATGAAGGTGTGGGGCAGCATGCAACAAAAAGTCATGGATGACATGGATACAAAGCAAAAATACATATATGACAAGCCACCCACTCTCAATTGGAAGGGAAAGCTAGAGGGAAGTACCCTCTCCTTGTCAATTTGAAGAAGTGAAGGAGGGTGTATCCAATCCAATCCTAGGTAAAATATACCGTAATACTGGCCGATTGATTGCCTTGGTCAATATGTTTGCATAGTTGTCGAAGGAAGGCATAAACTCTAGGTGTATGGTGCCTAGCTCAACTTGCTTGTGGTGAAGTGGATCCCCACATGCCGCGTTCATGATGTGATAATTGGATTGCCCGCAAGGGCAATGGCACTTTGGTTGTTACAGTAGACAATGGTGGGAGAGTCGCATGGAATGTATAGTTCTGCCACAAGGCTTCTCAAGTAGATGGCCTCTGTGGTACCATTAAAAAGAGCCCGATACTCAATCTCCACTGTGGAAGTCACCACCGTCTCTTGCTTACAGTTAGGCTAAGAGATGGGTGCTATGCCCAATGTAAAGAGGTATCCTTAGAAAGATGGATAAGGGGATTAAGAGCCGTGGCTATAGGCCGTGTTTGATCTGTGCAATGTTGGTCCATAGAGGGTATTTCTATTGTAACACAAAAATACAACCTCCAAATTGAACTATCTCCATTCCCAAAAAATAAGACAATAGACCATGTTCAGTAGGAGGTGATAACCCTTTGGCCGTTTCTCCTCTTTCTTACTTTCATTTTGTCTTTTTCTCCATAATCCTTTACACTTCCTTCTTATTTTTTGATCTTTGTGGATAAGGCCTCTAGAAGAATACAAGCATATACTTTACAAAAAACATAGGTATACATTTAAGAAACATAGAGATACAAATCTTTCATTATCATGCACATAAATGAAAGGATAATTCAAGCAACATAAAGAGAACAATACACATAGTCAGCTATAGATGTAAACATGAAATCATGCATTAATGGCTGGGATGATACAGAAAACTAAGAAATCAAGGATTATCTGCGGGTTGATATGACAAATAACTTGAACAAAGTGATGCCCGGAAAGTAGATATGGATGCATTGAAATCCGATACAAATGCATGCATAGTAGCCAAGGATATGGAGATTGCTGAACTGAAAAGGTAGTTAGAGGCATGCAAGAAAGAATTAGTGACGCACAAGTCAAAGATGGATGCACAAACATCAATGTGAGTTGCATCGGAATTAAAGAAAGAGGTGGAAAGTTTAAAAAAGGACATGCACACATGGGTGAATGTGGTAGAGGAAGCTCTGAAGAAAGTAGAAAATGTTGAGCATACAATGAAAGAAAATGCACAATGGATTGAGGTAGTCAAAAGAAACAAAGGGATGCCTCAGAACAAAGTAGAAATGATGAATGCAACACCAGAAGAGGAAGTAGAAAGGAAACTCCGTGCATTATGTGTTCGTGTGGTGGGGTGGGTTGAAAAAGGAACCCCCTAGAGGATGCTAAAACTCTTTGTGCGACGATGGGTGTGAATGAGACATGCATTGTTGCTGCCTAGAGGGTAGGTGATCCAAGTGACAAAAGAGGATGCAGATTTTCTGCATTTCATTGTCTCTTCCTCTCTCTCTTCTCTCTCTATTCACTCTCTGTCTTGGTCATGCGCTTCCACATTGCTTCACTCTGACACTTGATTCAATGGAGTTGTATTTTCACGTGTCCTTTAACTTTTTCCATATAGTATAACGTGTATCAAGACGCTTAATGTCTGTAAGTACATCATTAGACACAGCCATCTTAATGTATGCAATGGCCTTCTTGTTAAGTTTAGCCCAATCAACATCTAGCATAGCTGCAGGCTTAGTTTCCAAGAGAGCATCATCACAGTCCTTGAGAAACAAAATGCCTTGCATCCTGCCCTTCCACAGATCAAAGCCAGTGCCATCAAACCTCTTGATTTCAAAGAGGGATTTAGTGTCCTTGCTGCTAGAAGCATTAGTGGCCATTTTTCAGCAATCCACCAAAAAACCAATGCTGTAATTTATGACAGCAAACAACAAGCTGAATATTCAGCTAATTTCAGCCTAAATTTTCAGGAAATAAGAGCAAGGCTTAGTCCAAATACATGTACAGCAGTAGAAAGGATGACTTTCAGCAATATAACTGAAATTTCAGCATACATTACATGCATACATCACTGCCAAGTGACACCCACTTCAGCAATATCACCAAAAATACATTCCCATTAGCCACGAAGATGGCACAATACCAGTGTCACTTCTTGCAGCTTTCCCATGATGGTTTCATAGTGAGGTTGAGATATATGGATGCTCAACTTTCTCATGGGCTTCAAGTAGCTATTGGACAGATCCGCAGCTCATCACATTAGCTGATGGTTGAGACAGGTCGATGGAGCCATGTTGTAGCAAATGAGAGGATGTGCCAGCTTTGTGGATGGGAGCCAGAGACAGAGGAACACTACGTTTGTAGATGCATTGTATACTAAGATATTTGAGGCCGCTACCATTGCGTCTTTAAGGAGGGCTTTGGACCATTGAGATGGGTGATGGACTATGAGGACCAGAGATATTTGGGCCTTTTCTTATTGGAGCTTCAACGGCACCACAGAGCAACATTGTTACGGGATCTGAGGCAACCCGGCCCACATCCACCCCTCCAGAGAGCATTTATAGACTTTTTAGTATAGTTGACCCCCGTCCACTACCACCTTGCATGCTACATCTTCTATTGACAGGCACCATCGAGGGACATTGTGAGGTGGCATCACAGTAGACAGAGCTACAACGTTATGCAGAGCACGACGCCCTAGGGTAGCTGCTCGACAACGTAGGCATGCTCATATGCGACACATTTGCATTATGATTGCTCGTTACAGACGAAGATTACCACGATGACTCAGTGGGAGGTGGCTTGCAAAGTCTTGGTGGATTTCATACACTGAGAGGGAGATACTATACTCTTTTCAGTTTTTCAGTTTTCCTTATTTTTCATTTTCCATTTCAATTTAACATGTAAACCTAGACATAATTTTGTTTTGTTCTTATATGAGAGATGATGATTCTCTTCTCTCTCTCTCTCTCTCTCTCTCTCTCTCTCTCTCTCTCAATGTACATGTGTGGTAATGCATGTGTACTCGTATATTCCTTGTTAGCATTTGTGTATATGTGAGCGTACCTATGGGTATCCATATGCATCCACAAACAATCATCGTAAACGCACCGCATCTTAGGACACGTTGCATTTCTTTCTGGCCTTGCACACCTAGGTACACACACATCACAACACTAACCTAGAACCAATCATTGCACAAGACACACACTTACACATTGCATGTCATAATTAGGGTGTATCCTACAAGGATTTTTTGTCTTTAATTAGTGAAAAAACTAGTGATAGTACCTGGATATTAGAAATGGCTAAAAACTGAGAATGAGTGTAGCCCTAAAGAATTTAGAAACACTTAGGGAATAGGTCATATTGAGATCTAACAACCCTAGAGTGACAAGATTGGTTGAAAATTACCTAGGTCTATTCATGTAAAAAACACTTGCATGTCTCTAGTGATTGTCTCTTCAGATTGGGTCCAAAAGGCAACTCTTATGTGGAAATGTTCCTTTACTTTGGATTCCTTTAACTTCTCTTTGTTACTCTATTTTTTTGCCTTGGATGTGTGAAGTCTCTATGACACCCATCTGCATCTATGCCGTCTCTCTGCTTTGTTTTACAGAACTATGAGAGAGGATTTCGTGGCCCTCACTCAAGTAAAGTATCCCTTGTCCTCTTTGCTTCCTTTGCATGGGTCTCATGTACAACCTCTTCAAGATTGGCTTGGTCCTCTATAAATGATCTCACATTGCAAATGTGCGTAATGGGTAACTTAAGCACATCCTTTGGAAAGATAGTCAAGGATTTTGAAACTTGATGATAGTCCTTTGTTCTTATCGAATAGTATTAGCTGGACTGGAGACTTTTTGGACAATGTGGTGCTTGGAATAATGCCAATACAACTCCCCTTTTTTGTGGCCTAATTGTCTATGTACAAGATTCCACAGCAGTCAAACTCAACTTTGAACCAAGGATTTTGGCCTTGAATATGAAAGATCAGCTCCTCCAATTTGCTTGCTCATTGCCTTTAGTAGCCTCAGTGTTCTTGCCCCTCCTGTCCCCCACACATTCCACCATGTTGAATTCTTCTTTACCAATGGTTTACCTTGCCTAATCAAGGTCCAAAACACTCTCCTCACTCCCTATTTATCAGGGGTCCACCACCTTCAATTCGAACATAGAATCCTTCCATAAATTTCTCCATGTAATAGTGATATGGCAATCATGTATGAAAGAGGCACGAATGTCCCCTGTGCTAATACAAAGTCTTGCTTGTGTGTCTACAACCAATTGCGGAAACCAAGAGGTGGTAGTTGTAAAATCTTTTCACATTTCGAGATTCAACCTACCAGAAGGTGATGCTCCTAAATCATATGGAAATCTATGGATCCCCCCTCCCTGCCCAACCCAGCAAACATGTGCTAATACAAAGTCTTGTCTGTGTCTACCATCAATTGCCTTAAAATCTTCATAATTGATGCATACTCATTCTGATTGTATATTTAAAGCAATCGTTTTTAATGCATGTCAGGTTTCATTAAGTGGTGGAATCTTGAGGATTACATGTGTCTCATGGCCTTTGAGATGCAGCTGAAAAGATAGAAAATAATTAAAAAACTGAATTTGCATATTGCTTAAAAAGAGACTCTTCATTTGGTTCTACACTTGCGAAAAGCAGCAGACCTTGCTACCTGCCATTTATGCGGTGCTTTGGAGAAGGATAAATGTGACATTGTTTAGTGTTGTTAGGGTACATGTAACACAAGTGCTCATTTTTGGTGTCTTCATCTCTCAAAATCCAATTTCCTTTTGTATGTGGTAGGGGCTTTTTAGGAAATCATGGAGCTAGGAGATACGCTAGATAGTACAGCTTGCTAGGATCCGAGTAAGCACTAAGAACCAAGAAAATGAAGAAGAGAGAGAAGATCATTCATGGATCAATAGACAAGGGGACATGGTCTGATTAGGAAGTTATTGTTGAAATAAAGTAGTGGGATCAAGTACGGTGGTTCATAATAGAAAACATTAAATTTTTTCATATGTTGAATCAGGTATGCACTTAGGTGGGAAACAAAAACATTGACTGCCATTAGCACAGCTATACAAGATTGGCTTACTTCAAGTAAGTTGACCTTCTCAACTGTTTTTGATGAATCACATTAATTTGTATGTTTAAATTATTGTGTACTGTGAGAGCTTCTGGGATGTGATGTACATCAACACATTTCCATATCCTCAAGCTAATCATGAATGCCTGTATTGTCTCTAAATTGTGCTGTTGTCCTTGAACAGATATTACCAGGGAGTTGATGAAACAAGGGGCCATGCTCACAGTTCTAAGCACACTGCTGACTGCTCTGGCCTGGCCAACTGCTTTATTGTCTCTTACAGATATTATTGACAGCAAGTGGACTATAGCAGTCGACAGGTAATTTTTCTGCATGTGGACATTTTGGATGACCATGTTAAGTGTTTACTGAAAGATGATATTTATATTTAGGAAGTTTTCTTTTTCGTCACTCTCATCAGCCAATTGGCAGACAATGAACCCATGTAACTATTCATATGTGCATGCTAGCATTTTTGGTGTTTGCATGTGTAATTGAGGTATTCAATGTAGACATTGCAGCCTGCCTTTTCCTGAGGCTGACTTGAGATTAAACTACAGCGTAATTTTAGTCTGTCAGCTTCAGATTGGTAAAGTCAGACATTGTAGGTAGATTTGGATGGTGTTTATAGCAAGGTAGACAGAAAAAGGAGGAGAGATCATAGGAGTGTTTTACACCCAACTCTTTTGATGCTTGCAATGTAGTAGTGGATCTCAATAGACTTGATAACAAGATTATGGTTCAGTTAAAGAAAGCATGCATTTACACCTCACCCTCTCTCTTTGCACGATCAAGCCGATGTACTACTCTAGACTTAGAGGGTTGGCCTTTTTGCAGGAAAAACTCCTGACTAGACTGTGCAGGAAGAAGAGAAGCGAAGAATGATTGATGCTTATTATGATCCCCAGGGAAAGTTCTGTTCTGTGATGGATGATGGTATGCAATGCAACTTTAGTGCGATGTTCCTAGATCCCTTGGAGCCAGTCCATAGGAAATTTCAGACCAAGCAGAAAAATTGAGCTGTACTAGGTAACTAGAAGCACCAAAAGGAAGCAATAAACCAGGCCATTACATGCAAGACATGGTTGACACTGGAGCTCAGTCTGCTATTGAGAGGAGGGCTGTGCTCCAATATATCAGCTTCTGCCATATGGAATCATTCACAATTATGAATTATTGGGTGGCGGTGATGTCATGTCCCATGTGGAACTCCAACTAATGGATAGTTTGCCCTCTGGTCACTCATCTAAAATCAGTGAACTCCCCAATCTGTACTTTGGAATCAAAACCTGTAAGAAAACCAATTCCCTTGCAATCAGTTTATTCTTGCTCCAGCTACTTTGTAAAACACCTCTAAGGATGGCCTTACCCTGATCCTTGATATCAAGGTTGTGTCATTTATGTAATTTGAGTCCAGCAACTCTGTCTTAGTCCTCACAGGCATCTTAGGCCCTTAGGCACATGATCTTTAAGTAAAGGAAGTAGGACATCAACTCCAAAAAGATCGGAAATAGATATAGAGCAACATCCTTGCCTAACTGACCTGTCAAGGTAGAGCCAATGGCACTTCTGCCCTCCTACACTCACCGTGCTATCAGTTGACTTGTACAGTGCTAATGTGCTAGTGATCCTTACAGGGAAAACCTAACTGGGCTATGACACCCTCTAGGAAGTCCTAGTCAACCTTTTGTAGGTTTTTCTCAAAGTCCAAGAGTAGTGTTTCTATCCCTTGTCCCCTGTGCTGGCTCACTTCATGGCCTTGAAGAAGGCAAAGTAGATGCCCAAGATGCTCATCTGCGGACAGTAGTGCATTTTCTCCACCCCTTGGTATCCCAGTTCATTAGTGGCTTGCCACTGGTGATATAGATTTTTGACATCCCCCTCGTTAGTGCCTTATGGCTAATCATGACTAGTTTGGCTCTTATCCTCTCTTAGCCTAGGTTCTTACAATTCCTAGGCTACTCTTAAGACCCTTGGGTTAGTCAAGCTACTTTCCTTTAGGCTAAGTTAGGCTAGTCTAGCTAGATTTTTAGGCTATTTTAGTCAGGCCAATAGGCTACATGTTCTTAGGCTAACCACATTCTTAGGCCTCTTTAAGCTACAATAGGTTAAACTAGGGTAGTTCCTTTCTAGTCTAAGCCCTTCTTTCTTTCCATCTTCTTCCATTTCACTCTTCTTTCTTCTATCTTCTTTTGTCGCATACACTCTCTTCGATTCATTTTGTTTTAGCTAAGTAGTGATTGCATCTCAATATGAATTGTTAATATGTAGGCTCTGGTTTCTCATCTAGTACTTACATGCTGGGTTTTGTATTTCAGTTAATGACTAACATTGCATGAATCTATTAGTTGTGAATGGGCTGAAGGCATGGACTTTTGGTCTTGCTTTGGTGTGCATGCCTTCACATCCTTGATCAACATGGAGAAGGAGATTGTGTTCCCTCGTTTGAGAGGTGTTGTAGTCTCATACATTAACAATTATGTTAATTCTTTATGGAAGGATTCAAATCAAAGATAGGTCAACACATTGTGCCACAGGAGACAGTAAGGTTAGATGATCTAGAGGTGGTGGAAGTTGCCAGACGAAGATATTGTGAAAACTAAAGATAATATGGTTATTGAATATGGCCAATAGTGGTGTTTTCCAACAAAAGGAAACACATGGGATATTGTAACTAGGTCAGCTATCTTTCCTCATTGCTCTTTCAACTCAGATGCTGTCTCGTTTTTGTTCGTTTACCTCTCCACTAGGCTCTTCCTGTCGTGGTGGATTGCTACCTTGGTGGTTGTGCCTTTGCTGTCTTGACAAGCATTGGAGTCCTCTCCTAAGGTTGAGTTTCCAGCATGGCTACAACATTTGGCCAGCATAGGAGCTCTCTCTTGAGGCCGAGTACATGTATGTCTCAACCACCCTAGTGGTTGATTCTCCTTCCAACTCTTTCGGCTGAGGGGTGTAAGATTTTTCTTCCTTTTCTTTATCAGGCTCCTTGAGGCCCTTCTTCATCAGGCTCTTGGCACTATGAGCCGACATCAAACTTGTGTCTACCTTCGACATCCACATCGATGAGACGGGGTTGCTTGCCCCACATGGTACATTCAAGTTAAGCTTCTCTTTGTCTTTAACATTGGCATCCCTTCCTTGTTGTTGTGCCCTTGCATTGTATTACATCATTTTATTTTTGTAAAAGAGCACTTCAGAAATTTGACAACTCCCCTATGAGGGCAGTCCCCGACGAGCACCTTGTTGCATGATTGTGACCTAGTTGTATTGCCCCCTTTGCATTTGAATTGTGTCTATATGTAGCGCATTGGCAAACAGATGACAACCTATGATTGTAGGCATCCTTCCAAATGAAAATCCATGCATGGTGTAGCATGAATGATGATTCCTTTTTACCTTATTGAGCAGAGCATCTTGAGCATTCGTTGATCACCCATGATCTTGAGCAGCTACTATACTCTTTGCAATGGTTCTTGTCATCTATTTCATACGTAAAAATCAATGCCTTTGCCACACTATTGTCCTTTATGGGGGATCCCACCAACAGTAATTTATCGAAAAGACAAGAAAAAACTCCCAAACGCAAGTAACAACCATTGCCTTCTTTGAGGTGGGCCTTTTGGGTACATGAGAGCGGAGTTATAGTTTGTCTCCTCTTGGGCACCTTTTTGGGCCAAAGAGGAGATGTTGAGCAAATGAACTTAAAGGCATTATTTAAAACAAAAGTATCATGCATTTTGGCCTAATTTAACTCCACAAAGAAGCTCCAAAAAGAATGATTAGAAGAAAAAGATATGTTATTTTGGTGGTAGGAAAAGTGCCCAAAAATCTCTGATAAAAAGGACACGTGGGCATCCCCACTGATCCTCATCCTCACTCTGTACTAGCTCTCCATCATTATTACCATCATCTTCTCCCATCCAATAGAGCCTTGAGTCCTATAAATAGGACTCGTCGGCTGCCCTCACCCTGAAGTGCCCTTAGTGCATTCACACCAAGTCACTTCACGATTACTGTGACCAATCTACTAGCTCCCTTCCAAATTTCTAGGGATGTAACTATGGATGTTTCCTAGCTGGTAGGCTGCCGCCCTTTATCCCTAGAACTATTGTATGACTTGGAAGTTGTTGCCAAGCTTGTTCTTGTGGCTGCCAATCCATTGGTGGTGCCACCGAGATGCTGGACTCTCCTTGCAAAGCTATGTTTTTCTACCTTCTGATGTCACCAGCACTGCTGCCCACTAGATGGCCCCTCCCTGCTGCATTTTGGAGCTTTTGGTGCTGCGAGTGCCGAACATCACCCCGAGGTTGCTGTGTTTTCAGACCAGTTGCCTTCTTCCTTCACCTATCGCCAAGTGTTGCATTGCTCCGTCTTGCTGCTCCAGCCCCAAACACTATTGTATTTCGACATCTAGCCTGCTGCCCTGCTGTCTTGAGGCCTCTGCATCAGATTGCTTCATTGGCATTGGTTGTTTTTTGCACTTAGGATTTGTTGTTGGAGGACAACCCTCTCGGACACTCTTTCGAGCTCCCATGAGTGACAGTGGTAGTTGCACAGCCTCTGCTTGTTGAGCACCATTAGTTGCCCTTAGTTGTATCCCTTCCCCTCATCATTCATTCATTGTTCAGTTTCTTCTTCATTTAGATTCTTGTGTGATATCACTATGTGCTAGTTTTGTTTGTACACTGTCATCAATGCTATCTTTGCAATCCCTAGGGTATCTTCCTGAGGAAATGATTGAAGATGAGAGGGAACAAGCCAAGGAAAAGAGCTGAAGAAAGGCCATTTCAACCCTCAGAGTATCTCATTTACATACATCCAAATGTTACATAACTTCTAGAGTATCCAGATAGGAATACCTTTTGTCATAATGGACTTTCATCGTGCAGTAACTTCATAACCACAGCTAAAAAATCTATTTAATGGCCCCCTCTGTGGGGCAGGGGGGAGTTTGTTTGTTGGTTGATTGATTGTTTAACTATTTGGACCTTTCAGATCAGACAAAGCTGGAATACTTCTCGCAGATGTTTTACTCAAAGGGCTGCAAGGAAACCGGTAACTTTTGGTGTTGCACTTTGTTTGCAGTAAGTGCAGATTGTAAAGCAACTTGAGTAGTCAATAAAGGCATGGTTCATGCAGGCCCGTAACATTGATTGGATTTTCACTTGGAGCACGTGTGATATTCAAATGTTTGGAGAAGCTAGCCGAGAAAGGAGAAAGTGGTAAGATATGTATCGTTACTTTATTAGTTGATCGTGTAACATGTTTGTATTGGAAACTTGTATAGGGGCATTTACCTTTGAATGACTCATAGATTAGTGATAATGCTTTTATGAAAAAAAGAATAGTAATACACATTTGCATTGAAAACTTGCATAGAGGTATTTACTTCTGAATGACTCATAGAAACATTTGAAATTGACCATTTATTCAGTTGAAGAATAGACTATATATTTTGATTATTTTGAAGCATTCCATCTAGAACTATCTCCCATTCATAAACATCATAATGAGGCAGTGGAAGGCCAAAATGGACTATGATACTCAAGCATATAGTACAACTACAATGATGTCCCATCAAAGAATACAATAAAAGTACATCAAAGAATGTCTAAAAAGTAAATAATGTAAAGACATGTGGATATAGTGAAATCTAAGTACTGAAAGAACATCAAGATGAGGTTGTCTTTGTTCATATCAGTATCTCCCTCATAGGATGCAACATCAACTCTTCCAGCTAGGTCGGCTGAGGTATCTGAGTGGGCGTCTCTTGTGGTGGTGATGAGGGCTTGTATCTCTCAATGGTGAGGACGGTTGGGTTGTTGACCTCGGGGTTGGGGACGCCTTGCTTGACATAGGGATACAACTCACTCTGGGCTGATTCCTCCTGGAAATTGGGGATGTGGTTGGTGGTGGGGAAGGAGCCCTAGTGATCAGTGTGAGGAACTTTATGAGCACCTTCTGTCTAGGTGGGTTGGATGTACTGCTCACCTGTCTCTTGAAAGGGTCTCCTTATGATGTCTTAGTTGAGTAGGAACAATCCTAGGTTGTACTCTGTGACTTTGCATAATGGTCCGAAAGCCCCTCAAAAGAGGCAGTGGTACCTCCCTCTGATCAACGGCATATGTTATGCTCCTCTGACTTTCCCTCTATGCCACATAACTGGTAAATCTGATCTTCTGGCATGATACCCTCATATTGCCTTCTTTTTGTCCATAGCTGATGTGATGAAGTACCAATCTAACCAATGGTGAAGCAAAGGTTGTATGATAGGTGGTGTCCATGTATGATGTGTCATGAGAGAGGTGCAAGAACTGTGTCTGGTACAATGCCATCTTTGTGCCTGGCTGTTTTCAGGGAGCTCACCTGAGTCCTCTCAATGTCCAATCTGATAATGTCTACCTTGATCACTCAGTTCAGGTTTGGGTGGCTGAGGTCAAGTCCAGGATAGTCAAGGCTGTAGTCAAAAAGGTAGGAGTGCATGTATCCTCACTACATGTAGGCTCAGCACATTCTAACTTCCAACAAAGCTCCTACCGATGCGCTGCTGCCCTCGCCTCTGCCAGCGTACCCCCGTCGAACTGCACCCCCGCTGACTGGCCATCCCGCCTCCCCGTCCCTCTCGCCTGCCTCCTCGCCATCGCGCTGCCCCCCCTTCTCATCATCAAGCTGCGCCTCCCCCTCCTTGGCATCACACTGCACACCCCCCACACCCCACACCCCCCCGCCCGCGCCTGCACCCCCTTTTGCCTTGTGGCTCCACCCGCTTGTACCCCATTCGGGCGGCCCCCTCCCCTTCCCGCCCTGCTGCTTCCCCCCTGCCTGATAACCACTGCTGCCCCCCCGCGGTTGCTCCCTACATTTGCAGCAACACTCCCTTCTCCGGTAGTACAGCAATGTGATTGGTAGGTTCTCAGTAGGGAGGCGCAATGGAAACCTCTGGTTAGACGCTAGTGCATTTTGCGAGTGCTCCCTAGTCAAACACCTTGCACGTTGTCCTCTTTGAGTAATAGCTCTTGGCCATCCGTGCCACAGAGCTGGAGCTCAAAGAAACAACGATTTTTGTTCACGTAATAGGACACTCTCTATCCAGGGCCGAGCTTCAGGATTGGCTCCACTCCACGCTACGTATTGGCACAGGGCAGATCGTGGAGGCAGTCCTCATGGGCCGTGGGATCTTCATGGCTCGTCTCACCTCCGTGGATGCAGCTCGTGAGTTAGTGGAGAGCTCGCCCTATGCCTCCACAAAGGGGGTCATTCATATGGTCTCCTGGTACAATGGCTTCACAGTGGAGTCATTTGAGCTCCACAACAGATTTCTCAGACACCCAACCACTTTACTTTTTCTCAGATTGGGCGGTAGAGAACTGCCAATTAGTGGAGGAATTTGGTTAGCTCTTTGGCACAGTTCTCCCTGCCTTCTTTGCGGATGCTGTGACAACTGCAGGAGTCCCTAGGGTACGAGTGGTCGTGAAAGACACAAAGAGTATACCCAAATTCTTGGAGATAGAGGCTGGAGGTCACTCTTTTAGGCAGCAGGTCACTGTGACCGGGCAACCAGGGCACTGCTTGCGCTGCCATGACTTTGGGCATTAGGCAGTAGACTGTACGCGCTCCGGAGCCAAGGCGGCTTTGTCGACAAGCCCATAGGTGGACACTGACGGCTTCACACAGATTGAGAGACGACAGAGAGGGAGACGATAGGGGGGGCCGCAACCAGCTCCTTAGACATGCAGCCTCGACAGCAGGGAGCAGGATGGCTAGTGATGCCCCCACAGCAGAGCACTCCGCAGCCCCCCCACCCCCCCACCCACCCCCCCCCCCCCCCCCCCCCCCCCCCCCCGTGTACCTCCGACCATCCCACCATCCCTCGATCTTCTTTCCCCCCACCACCCTGTTGAGCACCCTCTCGATCCGCCCCCGGTTTAGGTGACACCCCCAGACCCAACCCCCCTCCTCACATAAGAAGTGATGAGCCATAGACGCCTACATCCTCCTCGCATCAATAGTTCTTCTCCTCCCACACAGCCACCAGCTCATCTGCCCCTGCTACCCGTCACACCTTTCTCTCTCTCGAGGCACAGCTATTGCCACAGGAGTTCTTCCGCAGTTGCCCATGGTGCTACCTGAGAGTTGCAGAGTGCTGAGAGTTTCCACTACCTATAGTTGTGGGGATCTTCGTGGTTCATAAGTCAAGGAGGGGCAAGGTCCATGTACTAGCACCATTGGATGGACCAAACTACGCTTTTTTCCTTCAGTCCTCTTGCTTAGGGGATTGGACAATGACACAGATAGAGAAGGAGTTGAAGAGTTAGGTGGAGGACCACATCTCCCAGTGGATGGGAGATGAAGGACTAGCACTGTTTGCACAGTAGTAGCCTGGTTGCATGATGGACATTATTTGGTGGGTTGGTGTCAAGGTCCCACACTTGAGCCTCATCTTTCGAGCTCCTCCAAAGTGGAGAGCTCTGCGGGATGTGATGGCGTGGCCCTTGGCATAGGCAGCCCGTTTCTACTAGTGTACAGAGTCACGATTCTCAACGTGGCTGATAGATGCATTAATAGTACCACCTGGAGCATCTATCACCCCTATGGTCCGGCCAAGGGCCGCCGTGGGGGATTGGAGTTCACTATCCAGACCTGAGGTAAAGCGCACTTGCATGCCCCATAGTTTCTTCTCCTCATCAGTAGTCTTGCACCAAAAAGATGCTTGTTCGGTCAGTCACAGGTTTTCCCATGAGCTTACACCTTGCATCTTGGAATGTGAACAGTCTCCACTACAGTGGGGCACGTGGTTCTAGGGAGTTGATTGTTCGGCAGGAGTTGTAGCTTGCCCTTGTCGGATGGATCGACATCCTACTTCTACAGGAGCACAACCTCATGCCCAGCCAGGCCGAGCGCGTAGGGAAGGTACTCTCGGGCAGCTCACGCACTTACTGGGAGCACGCAGTAGGTGCCCACGGCAGGAGTGGAGGCGTATGCACCTCTATCGGCCCAAGTCTCACCGCCTGCATAGGACACCACAAGACGATAGTGGCAGGGAGGGTTCTATGGGTTAGACTCGATAGTGGGGACTCGTGCCTTGGAGTCCTCAATGTCTAGGCCCCTACGGAGGTTAGGGCACGTAGTGGGGTTTAGGTGGAGATTGCGGATGGACTCCCAGAGGTGGACTCCTGGATCGTTGGAGGAGACTTCAACAACCTGGAGGCTTTGGAGGACTAGCAGGGCAGAGGGAGAAACTACCAAGGCATGGCTAGGGAGGAGCAAGAGGCATGGGAGGTCTTTCTATTGGTAGTAGGAGCATGCGATGCCTGGAGGGACCCTGCTTTCCACAGGAGGGAGAGGTCGCTGGACTTCTCTTGGGGATATAGGCGGCTAAGTGGAGTCCTGCTGGAGCAGTTGGAGAGGTTTTATGTGGGAGACTGGGGTGGCTCTCGTGGAGGCCCGATTGGGCAGTTGGCGGGTACCACGTTGTCCAACCATTGCCCGCCGGTTCTCTTGAAACTTGATCCCCCAGCATCTACCCTAGACACATGATCCTGCCGGATCCGTGACTCGATTCATAGGAGGGTGGAGGTGACGAGACAAATAGAGCAGATTTGGAATAGGGAGTGGGGCACGAGGGACTGGATCGCAGAGGGTCGTAGAGGTGCTAGTCGAGTCGAGCAGTATCTGCCAAGAGGCAGCCATACAGGCCAGGCAGTAGAGATCGGAGGAGAAGAGAGCACTGCAGCAGGACCTTGTAGCCACGTAGAGATTATTACAGGAGACACTAGGGGACCCCACCCTCCAAGCATAGGAGGTATCAGTGCGAGCAGCCATTGCTAGTTTAGAGGACAGGTGCTTGGAGTTCTCCTTCCGCACGTCCGAAGTTTTTCTGGGCGTGGAAGGGAGGTACGATGTGCAGGGAGTTTTTCTAGGTGCACCAACCTCGCATCTCAGGAGAGCAGATACGCAGCCTTCGAGATCAGTATGGGAGGACTCATTTTAGCCTAGACAAGGTGATGGAGATTGCCACCGACTACTACAGGCGCCTTTTCCAGCAGAAGATTGCTTCAGCTAGAGAATTGTGATGTACACAACAGGTCTGGGATCACATCCCGTGCCTTGTCACAGAGGAGATGGGATGCTTCCTTCTAGTCCTCTTCACAGAGAAGGAACTAGAGGAGGCTTTCCATACACAGGACGGGCAGAAATGCTTGGGAGAGGATGGCCTCTCTAAGGCATTCTTCACCACCTACTGGGAGGTGGTGAAGGACCCCCTACTGATGGCCTTCCAGGAGACTTTTACCTCAGGACAGATGCCAGGGAGTCTTTCAGCAGGTCTTATTAGAGACCGGTTGGAGCTTTCGCAATGGAGACCGATCACCTTATTGTCAGTGGCCTATAAGGCACTGGCAAAGATGATTGGTAGGCGATTATGCCCCGTGGTTCCAAATATCATCCATGATACACAGACAGGCTTTGTTTAGGATAGGAGCATCCTGGACAATGTATTCACCTTTTTCGAGGCGACAGAGTGGGCGCAACACAGTGGGCAGAGATTGGCCATACTACTCTTGGATTTCGAGAAAGCTTATGACAGGGTGGACTTGGATTTCTTGGAGGGCACCATGGTGAGGTTGGGTTTCCCCCATGCTTGGATTCGCGGGGTCTCCGCACTTTACAGATCGGCCACCAGTAGGGTTCTCATAGGTGGTATCCATCTGAGATTTAGATGGGTGAGTAGAGGGGAGACCGTCCATTACCTAGGTTTCTAGGTGGAACTCGACATCACCCCCCCGACAGTTTTTCCCAATCCTCGATTCTATTCGGAAGCTGACCTATTGGAGTATGGCTCGCCTCTCACTAGTAGGGTGAGCCTTGGTGGTTAACTAGGTCCTCCTAGCAACGGCCTAATACATCGCCTCGTGTTGGTGCTTCTCCTCATCCTGCATAGTGCAGCTTTGCCGCGTAGTGCGGAATTTCCTTTGGTCGGGGTCAGACGGTTGCAGGGATTCTAGGGCCAAGGTGGCGTGGGCGACCATCATACGGCATCGGTCAGAGGGAGGTGTGGGAATCATAGATCTAGAGTATCAGAGTATGGCCCTCTTGGTCAAGCTAGTTGCCCGTGGCCTCACACGAGGAGGGTAGACATGGAAGGTGCTATTGGAGGAGGGTCTTCAGGACTGTAGATCGAGGCTTGGCGTTGAGTGGAGGCCGTCCCTGAGGAGGGTGTCATATTTCTTATGGTTGGTGGCACATGGAGGCTTGGCGGTGGGAAGTTGGTTTGCCCAGATGTAGGAGGGAGGTTGTAAGCGCTGCATACAGCAGCTTTTGGAAAACCCAAAGCATTGCTTGTGGCCATGTGAGGAGGTGTAGCTCATGTGGAGAGGAGTATGCTGCATCCTTCGCCGTATAGCACCCAGCCTTGGATGTATCTCATGGGGAGCCTTTTTTTGGCTGGCAGGCAGGCAGTCAGCCAGGGCCGTCACCTTCTGTATGAGGCTTGGATGCAGGACACGATATTCATTATCAAGGCAGGGTTGTGCATAGTGGTCGGTTTGGAGGCTCTTCCCATCCGCCAGTTACTAGAGCCCACAGAAAACTCCTCGGAGGTATGGGAGATCACAGGGAGTCTTACTGGATGGCATATTTGGAAGGCGCGGTGTCAGGAGGCTTTGGGCAGAGAGAGACTTTCAATACAGGTGACCTTAGCAAAGCTTTGGACCTCCATCATCCACTCCCTCCGCAGCCATTGGGATCAGGTGCAAGGTGAGTCCAGGGCTCGTTAGGAGCTCCGTTGTCAATTCATGCGCACGTGGGGCGGCCAAGACTTGTTTTTGGTGATGCAGGCCGGCAGTCCCAGTTGGCGATACACCCCCCAATTGCTTCTTGCCCCCATCCCCCCCAGACTACCTTGAGAGGCTTGTATACATGATGTATTTGTGACTTTGCATCAGCTCCAGCTAGTTTGTTGAGGATGAGCAATCCGTTGTAATCAGTTTTTTTGAGTAATATAATCAGCCACATTCTACTTGCAAAAAAAATGATGCGTGTGAAGTCCATGATTTTTCTATAGTGGCATGTGATCTTCATCAACTACATCATCAATGCATCTTATTTTATAATTTGGTAAGATCATAATCTTTAATTGGTTCCTGAATTGCCAGAAGTTTTTCAAACACCACACTCCAATGTATGCTTTGCTTGCACACAAAGATTGCTTCGTGATAGAGATGTGCGAGGCCATTAAACATTTGGTAGAGCCCTCCTCCAATCTTGTATAAGCAAGTTGAGTATGGGCAGCTTGAACTTTTTTGTTTGAAGTTACCCAAAACCACTTTCCATGATCTATAATCAAATCTCTACATGCTTTTATACTCATTTTGACACATTATGACTAACATGAGTGTCTAGGGCTGTTTTTTCTCAAAGAAAAGAAAACAGAAATGAAGCCTTCCTTTCTAACACATAAAAGTCATGTATAGTACCCAGAGAGCACCTTGCAGTTTTGGAATGCACTTCGAATCTGCCTTCGGTATTCTCAAAGCTTTGCTATGCGTATGAGTCTTCCAAAAATCTCCATTGCTTGAGATGTAAATGAATTCTAAGACTGTCTGTGTGTATTAACAATGGGTGCGAGTGGCAATGGGATATAACAAAGCACTCAAGGGGTATCCCTGTCTTACAGATCTGCCCAATGTCCATGGCATTGACAAGTCCTGACCAACAATGCATTAAGCAGTTGCATTTGAATATAGCTAGTAAATGAAATGCATCACTTTCACCAAGGCCAAATTTCTTCATAGTTTTAGAGATGAATGCCATTCAACTCTATCAAATGCTTTTGCTACTTCCTCTTGCATGATCAACACATCCTATTAAGTATTTTGCTACATACTTTTTCTGGGGTCCAGTCATTATGAAGAATTATATTGATGTACACTTTTTACTTTGATGAATCAGCTAAAACTACAATATATCAAGGCACAAAGAGGCCCATGTTCAGTGTGTCGCCCAAAATGCTGTTTCGGCCTGCCCAAAGTGGAAATGTTTCGCTTCTAAAATATGTTTCAGAACGGCCGTTTCAGGTAGCCAGGGTTTTTACCCAGTTTCGTGAAGAGTGCCTCATTTCGCCTCATTGCATGTAGATTCCGCCAGTTTTGGTCTGCTCTCCACCCTCTTTCTTAGCTGATCACTAGCCTTGGTTGCTGTTTACATCCTGCCTTTCACATCTACTACTGTCTACAGCCGTGAAACCCTATATCCCTCATCCTTCAGCTGGCCAATCTTTTTTCCTTCTTGTCTACACTATTTGCAATTCTTTTCCCTCAGATTTGCAGCTGTTTTTCAATGTTTCCATCGAGCAATCCCTCTTTTCTCTTCATCCTTTGTTTTCCACATTGGTTGGAGCTAGTTTTCCCCACTTTTGCTGTTGGTTTCCTCTATTTCCAGCAAGGTACATCCAGGGTGAAGGATACATTTGGAGCAACATGCACATCATTAGCAACTATGGAGCTAGTGGTGGCTCGAAGTAGTGGGAATGCAACTATTGCCATGCCATATGCATGGGGAGCATTACAATAGTGAAGGATCATCTTGCTTGTATTGGTGGTAAGGATATTGATATTTGTCTAGATGTGCTTGATAATGCGTTTGCTAGTTTAGAGCATTGCAGGTAACAACACCTTGTGGTTATTGTGGCAAATGAGGATGATACTCTGGAGCAAAGTGCATGTCCTATGGTTCCACCTCCTTCCGTAGGTGGTAGTGCCCCAAAGAGAGGTAGAGTATGTATAGATGTTGGTGTTTATGCTAGCGCCAACATCTCTATGGATGCAAATGTTGTAGAGTCAACTCATGCAAGTGCAAGTACATTTGTTGATGGTATAGCTCGTTAGTAGATGCACCTACCACTGGGGAAGCAAGGGGATGTTGGAAAGGGCAAATATTACAACAGCCCTTCAAAAGCAAGTAGAGGTAGAGGCTACTTATGAGATCACGAGATTGTTTATATAGCGCGCCATTCCTTTTCAAGTTGCACGCGCAATGAGGTGGAAAAGGACCATTGCCATCAATTGGATTGGATGTGAGTGGGAGGGTCCCACCTAGGAGGCTTTGCGCACACATGAGCTTGCTAGAAAGGAACAAGCTGTAGAGCCAAAGATGTAACCTTTGAACTATCTTGCAAAAACATGGTTGCACTATCTTATATGATGGATGGATAGATGTAACGGGAAATGTTCATAATAACTTGGTGTCCTCCTACAAAGGGACCATGTTCTTGCATGCCGTAGATGCATCGGTAGCAAGGACAATGCTTACAGGTGATTACGTCTATAGGCACATCACGGTTGCCATTTTGGAGATTGATGTAGAAAATGTAGTGTAGGTTATCATTGACAATGTGCCATTAACTATGTGGCTATGTGCGTGCTTTGTTAGAGAGAGAGTTTTGTAAGATCTTGTGGAGTGCATGTGAATCACATTGTTTGGATCTACATATGGAGGATTAGAAAAAGATTGGATGGATAAATGACCTCTTCAAGAGAGTTAGAAGCATGATAAAATTTGTCACAAAGAGGCCTAGAGTGTACACTATATTTAGAGAAAATAGTGATTTGGATCTTTTGAAGCCATTAGCCACTCATTTTTCTTATATGTTTGTTATTGTGGAGAGGCTTGATTGAGTTTGTCAAGGCCTCATGAGGACGGTTGTCTCTAGGGAGTGGGCTGCATGGGCTGACATGCATCAACCAAAGGCTTTGACATTTATTGAAAGTATCATGGATGAGGCTTATTGGGAGGATGCAATTGCATTGGTGAAATCTTTGACTTCCATTTATACAATGTTGAGGATCACTGACATGGAGGGCAGCACTCTAGGCCTCTTGTATGAGTATATGAATAAGATTGGTGAGGCATTGAACATAAATATTTTCTTCTCTCAAGATAAGTAAGTGTATCAATGACCATTCATTCTAATATCTCTTTTTTAATCATATTCATGATCTATCATGATTTATAACTTAAATTAATATGTGGGTTAACTTTCTTAGATGCCATAGGGTGCAAGTAATTCTTGCAGTGTGGAACAAGAGATAGAATTGGTTTCACAAACTAATCTATATTGTTGCACATTGCTTGCATCCCCTTTGGCATAGCGAGGATCAGTATATAAGTGAGGAGCTTGGTGAGGGGCTGCAAGACTACTTTAATAAGTGGGCTGATGGAGATGTTTCCATCATTACGTGACTTGAGGATGATCTCCTTAAGCATCCTAATCATTCTCTTTCATTTGCATGCTCCACTGTAGAGTGACATGAGACATAGCTCCAGTCTATATCTTGGTGGGAGAAGTAAAGAAATTGTGCTTGGACTTTGGCAAGCAAACAATGAAGATAAATAAGTATGTTAAATTTCTTCTTTTTCTTTGTTTTAGGGCTTGAATTTTGCTAATAATTTTTGAATCGTGAATTCTAGTTTCAATTTCTAATCTTATTGGAATTTGGCAAAAAAGGATGGCTATCTATATTCTCTCATAGGATTGTGGTAGCGGTCTTGCTAAGAGAAACTAGAGAACATGGGCCTTGTTTCACACCAAAAGAAAAATAGGTTAAAGACTACCTAGCATGAGAGATTGGTTTCTTACCATTGTAACGTGCGCTTGATTGAGAATTTGAGTTACACACTTGAGCCAAAGTAGGTAAATGTAAATAACATTGATATAGAGAAGATGAAGGACATTCACACCATTCCAAAAGAGGAGATAGACATCTACAACATGCTTTTTAAGGAGATGTTTGCACTTGCGCATTGGACATGGTCTAGCGGTGCGTTATCTAGAGTGAGAGGAGCTCGACTTCAATTTGCAACTGCTTCTACCTCTATAGCTCCACTAGCAGATGATCATACCTCCTTTTCAATTAGCAGTAGTTCTAGTGCTCTTGCTAGTAGCCTTGAGGAGGATGAGATAGAGGATGTGCCTTTGGATGATGTTGAGTGACTCTCATTAGATGATAGATCATGATTTATAGACTTGTACTTTGTAGACTTGTTGTTAGTTGATCATGTTCATGGTTCATTGCCATTTGGATGAGATACTGTGATCACTTGAATCTTGACACTAATACATGATACATCACAATTGTTTTTATTTTTCACTCATTGTTTACTAAGTACTCTCTTTTCGGAGTCTATATGACATAATATGAGTCTTTGGCTATTCGCTATTGAGTCTTCAATTTTGAAATTTGTCATCACATTCATGGGCCATGGGATGCTATAGTCTTTTATATGGAGTTCTAAATTTTGATCTTGAAAGTTTTTGAAACTGATGGATTATGATTTTTTAGTCTTACTCTATATTGTTAAGGAATTTAAGTGTTTTGGTATAGAGGTTCAACATATAAATGGTATTACTTGTTTATATATGTCTAATATTAAAATATTCCTAAAAATAGACGTAGAGTTTGTTTCCCTGTTTTGCTGTTTTGGACTTGGGCTGAAACTTCATTTCACAACTTTGAAACGTGTTTCTGTTTCACCGTTTCCAAAATTCCAGGCAACTATGCTTTGCCTATATTAAAATTGTTTTAAAAAAAACGATCATGATCACTATCATGGTGTCTAAGGCAGTCATACAACAATTGTTGAAGAGATTTTCGAAAAAAGGTACAGGTATAAATAGAAGAGTCACCAAAGACCATATGGTTTTAACATTTCCAATTGGTTTAAAGAGTCTTACAACTTGAGTGATGTGAAAAAGTGAGAAGAGATTCACAAAATAGGATGCAGGATTCCAAGCATCCAAATTTTTTGGCTAAAACTATGGGAATAGAATCGAGCCCTCAGATATATTGTCAATCCATACAAAAAGCTATGCACACACAATTTTCGGAATCAGTGCAATTTTCTTTGAACTTATTGTTTTGAGTTTGTTCAATTTTGTTTTGATCTTGTCATATGGATATCTATTGGCTACTAAGAGAAAAGGAAATATAATGCTGTTTTACTCACTTGGGCAGGTAGAATAGTAGAACGTGTTGTGCTTCTTGGTGCCCCATTGTCTATAGAGTCTCAAAGGTGGGAGAAAGTTCGCAAGGTAAGACTTTTTAACTGAAACATGACCCATTTTTCAGTGTAAATAGTGTTGAAAGTTCAACTTATCTAGGTTTAAAGGCATGAATGTTTAGCTTGAGCAGTAATTGAAGGAGAATTGGATTGAAAAAAACCTTATTTGCAAAAAGAAATTTATGAAAAGGTAACATGGTGATAGGAATGATAACCTTAGGGAATGACAAAAAGATAAAAACCATTGTAGAAAAGGCTAGATGTATGCCCAATGGCAGAGAATACTCCTACATGAGGTATTTGTTTGGGCCAAAACAAGAAGGGTTGTTCAAATTGTCCAATGGATCTACTAGTATGTAATGTTTGTGTGAGTTGGAGTGTTGCGTTTAGGATAGTGAATTCTTTTTTAGGCTTGTCATGTGCGGTTCCATGTGGACAATTGAGCTTGGTTTCCAAACTAGTGACATAGTTTTTTGGGGGTTTTTGTCCCAAGGAAAGAGTCAAGAAGTCCCTTGTTATGTGCTCGAGGATGATGTGTAGTATAAACCAATAGAATAAGCAATTTAGAAGTCTATAATCCCAAACCTTATGGGAGATCCCCTCAGCGAAAGAAGGTGCCAAATTCACTTGTGTGGAAGAAGGCTTCACACCTTGCTCATGTGGTCCATCACCTTGCAGTCTCTTGCACCTATCTCTTAGATTGTGAATGAGCTTCGTTAATATCAGCTTGAGGGATTTGAAGTGCTGCTGACCTATAGCCTTATTGCTATTCACATCCACCAATCAATGATGCTGCCAAGGAGCTCTCATGTGTGACAATGTAGTGTTCCACTCTTTTTGAGAAAAGTCGAGAATGGGATGACTCCCAATATTGATTTGGTGTGTCATAGGTTGTGCTGTGTGGAAGTGTCCATATCACATGCGAGTACTCTATTTGTAACCCACACTAAGACTTCCTAGGTCATTATTAACATCTCATCATTATGTCCTAGAAGAGCAATTTGAGGCTTTGATGTGTTTCATGCAGGCATGTCAAGTCACAACTATCTAATGCTAGTGAGGCAAACAAGTTTTCCTTAGGACATCTATTTCTTGAGAAACTAGCACATGTGGAGGGAGCTCAACTTTGTTAAACTTTGCTTTATATGTATAGTTAACAATAATGATTGTGGTGAGAACCACATTGCACAAGAGGTGAAAAGATAGAAGTAGAATGAGCAATTAGGAGAATGTCAAGAGTTAGTGTCTAGCTCCAAATCATGGGCATCTTTCTATGCATGTGCAAGAGTTGGGTGACCAAGTTTTATATGTGCTATCATTTTGGTTGGACTTGTATCTAGTCCCCTAAGAGGTCTGACATCTTTTCTTTTAGATGTAGAGAGACTAGTTCCTCATAGTAAGTGATATTCACACAGAAGAAAATGTACACCTTCTCTCTCTTTCTTATACAAAAGAAAGTCACCCACATATTGGATCAAACACATGGACACATAACACATCATATGTATGGGGCTAGTCAAAGCATTTGTTTATCTCTTGCATACATGATACAACCATGGTAGTTGAGGCAATATTTTATTCCAAGAGATATCCATATGACACTAAAAAGGAATTGGCATAATATGACACAAACTATGAGGTATTTTTGGCATGGCTATTAGCGTCTCTTATAGTATTGCTATATAGCAACGTTAATATAGGGATGCCTTACTATGGAAAAAAGAAGGACGAAACAATTCATTGCGTATTTATTGGTGACTACACTTGTGCATACTTTTTTGTTTTTTGGCAAAAGATGTGGGTAATAATGCTTACTCTAAAGAAAATACAAGAGATAAAAATTGCTTGATAATCTAGCCAGAGTTGTCTACAAATCAAATCAAGTTATATAGATGATGCCTCTTAGGGTCAATGGGTGTGGTACTTCAATCTTAGGAATTGTACTTTCATGATTCATTCTCACATAGTGGATGTGACCTTCCAACACTTTGTTCTCTCTTGCTTTTCACTTGTTCACTGTGTGTGTTTGCATGTTACTGAATCCTAACCTAACAGTGGTATTAGAGCCATACCTCTTATTAGCTGCTGCCTCAGTCGCCATTGAGTCTTGAACTTGGCGTTTGCTACTCCTTATGCACCTGCTGTCTTTTGTGAAAAAAGATCACTTCATCCTGCTCAAGATTTCCTGTCCTATCCTCGCGGCTTGATCTGCCCTGTTCACACAATTTGCTTGCCATGTGGTCTGACCTGTCACATCGTATTGCAGCCTATATCATTGCAGCCCCTATTGGGTGTCGTTGCTTGCATCATGATAGCCTTGCCTGCGTGTTTGGCGCTGATGGCCTGTTTGATGCCACTTGGGTCAGTCATGTTTCCTACCACATCAATTCAGCCCGCATCTCATCAGCTGACAGCCTGTGCCATGTTTTTTTAGAGCCTGACACTTTCCAAAAGCTAAAAATTAATGTTAATTATTAATCTTTAATCATCCTTTCAGTTACACAAGCCCCTGTTTGCATGCACCCTCTCCACAAGAACAAATTTTGGGGATTTTTACAGCAGACATCAATTTCTGCCCAATTTCTTAAAAACATTGAGGCTTTTTTCCAAAAACCCCACATTTCACCAAAATTTTGGGGTTTTTGTGTTCCGTGCACAAAAATTGCCTAATTTCTTACTAAATGTTAGGGGCTTTTTACCTTTGAGCCCAAATTTCACCGAATTTCAACAAATAAATTTTGGGCTAATGTGAAATTTGTTCAAATCCATCGACATTGAGGCAAATTACACCTTCTACACTGACATCATCAATTGTGTGCAAAATTGTAAGTTTTTTGGCCTTTCTCTTTGCTTTTTCATATTGTTGCATCTACAAGTACGCATTTGGTATCAACTTTTGTGAGAAATTAGTTGTATGTAGCAAGCAATGGCAGATTTGCCAAACATGTTTGGCTATTCTGATAAATTTAATGGCAGAAATTATCCTATGTGAGCATACATGATGAAACATGTTGTGGTTGCCAAACAACTTTGGCGATATCTATTTGGTTCCAATGTTAGGCTTGCAAGCCATGCTACACAAAATGCTATAGGTTTATCTAGTTCATCCACTGTTACTAGTGGATCTTCTGCTCAAGCCCTTGCTGCACCTCCCACCGGTGATTAATTGAAATTGGATGGGTGAGATGCCCATGCACATGCTTTGATTACACTCTCGTGCAAGTGACAGGTTACCTTGCATATTGGGTTGTGCACAATGGCCAAGGATGCTTGGAATGAACTTTCTTCGTTGTATCAAGTGTGTAATGATGCTCGTGTAGCCTATTTGCACAAATAGCTTGAGATGGAGCACATGACAGAGGGTGATTCAATGGAGCCTACATTACATGTGTCAAGGACATATATAATGAAGTAGCTTGCGAATGTTGATGAGATAATTCTTAATGTTTCTCTTGTTTCTATGGTATTGGTTGGCCTACTTGATAGTTACCATAGTTTTGGTACTAATGGTTCGTTTACTTGCAAAAGGAGATGCTAATGCATCCATTGGTGTCATTGTGATTGCAATGAGAGCAATCATGGTTGAATACCTCTAACATAAGTATAGAAAATCAAGTATTTGTAGCTAGCCATAGGAATAAAGGAAAGTCATGGTAGCCATCAAATTGAAAGGGCAAAGGCAAATCAACTTCTTCCACGGACTCTTCAAGCACCAAGGATGAGCGTGCTGAGCAAAAAAGAAGCAATTATTGTTGGAAAAAGGGGCATGTTATTAAAAAATACCGAAAGAGGATTGCAAGTGAAAAAAAGAAACAATTGGGTATGACTGTTGCTGAAAGTTCAGCAAGTGCGAAGGATGCAATAGCACATTTAGCAAGTTTGGACATAAGTCAATCTTATGCTTTTGTTGTGCGTTGTTTAAATGATCCTTCTTCATATACACATGGCTTGTCAGTTGTGGCTGAAAATAGCAATACATGGTATTTGTATGCATGGTTTATTAAAACCAGAGTTGGTGAATACCATGGTCCCTTTTCACCTTTTTCCACCTACCAATACCACCTATTGTAGGTCTATCAAAGGCACTCATCCCCACACTCATTTGATCCATCATTCTCATTCAATTGTATTTGCATTATGCTTGGATAATATCAGTTATTCTTCTTTGTCATTACTTATGTCTCATTATGATTGTCTACTTGCTCCTCAGTGATCCACCCTTTTTTTTTTCCTTGATAAAATGTGGCTGATTATATTACTAAAAAAAATTAATTACAACGGAGTGCTCATGCTCAACAAACTAGCTGGAGCTGATGCAAAGTCACAAATACATCATGAATACAAGCCTCTCAATGGTCTGGGAGGGATGGGGGCAAGAAGCCATTGAGGGGGGGTGTATCGCCATCTGGGGTTGCCTGCCTGTATCACAAAAAATAGGTCTTGGCCACCCTAGGTATTGTGAGAGTGGAGGTCAGGATCGAAGCTTAGTATAAAAAACAGTAGATAGTAGAGTGAAGCACGACACCCAATGCAATAGACTTAAAGAGTGTAAATTGAAAGCACAAGGTACAACCCTTAAACCTTAGGGTTATAGGGGGGTGTTCACACCCGAACACGGTAAGTGCCCATAAGTGTGTGTCATAAGCACATATGAAATAATACCATAAGTCCGAGGGAAAAATTTCTCCTATCGAGAGTAAAAAGTGCCCCAGTGTCCTATTGATCATTGACACTCTGATGTGAGCGTAGGCGTAAGTGAGGCTTGAGTGAAATACCCAACAAACCCCCCTGGAGTGAAGAGTGATCAAGTGTACAAGGATCATCCGCCACCAAAGGAGATCAAATTTAAAGCATGGCGAAATGCTTCAAATTTCTCACGAGAAAGAGCTTTGGTGAAGATGTCTGCCGCATTACTGGTGGTAGGACAATAGACAAGGCTGATATCACTTGCATGTAGCCTCTCTCTGACAAAGTGATAATGTATCTCAATGTGTTTCGTGTGTGCATGAAACACTGGGTTCCGTGCCATTGCAATGGAACTCTGACTGTCAGTGAACAAAGGAGTAGGCTTTGTAACAAATACATCCAGATCAGCTAGCAAACGTCTAATCCATACGCATTCAAGTGTGGTAGTGAAAGCTGCCTTGTATTCAGCTTCACATGACGATGTGGCAATAGTGGACTGTTTCTTGCTAAGCCAAGATATGCAAGACGAGCCAAGAAAGAAACAATTGCCACTAGTGGAGTGACGTGAATCATAATCACCAACCAGAATCACTGTAAGCATATAACTGCAGTGGTCCCCCCTTGGCATAAAGCAATCCAAGAGATCTAGTACCTTGCAAGTAATGGAAGACACGCTTAACAACTTGCCAATGTGACATGTGTGGCTGATGCATATATCTGCTTAGGGTTGAAACTGTAAACTGTATGTCTGGCCTAGTGTTGCATAAGTAAATAAGACATCCAACTGCTAGAGCATATGTGTGTATATCAAACAAATCACTATCATCATGTAATGACAGTTTAAGTCCAGGTTCCATTGATGTACAAACTGGCTTGCAATCCTGTAAGCCAAACTTTTCAAGAAGTTTACCAATGTATCTTGACTGTGATAACCCAATACCTCTAGTATCATGTATGAACTGAATGCCCAAGTAATAATGCAAAGATCCCAAGTTTGACATGTCAAAAGTTTGCTGCAAATTTTGTTTAAATGCTAAAATCTGATCAGCATGTGTCCCTGTAAGCAAAAGGTCATCAACATAAAGACAAATGATCAGTATGGACCCCCCCCTCTTTACATATGCAAAGGGTAGACTCAGATGAGCTGTTTATGAACCCTTGGCTAAGCAAGAAAGCATCTATCTTTGCATACCAAGCTCTAGGAGCTTGTTTCGAACCATACAAAGCTTTTTTCAGCTTGCATACCAAGTGTTCCAAGCCCTTAATTGCAAAACCACTGGGCTGTTGTACATATACTTCCTCATGAAGTTCCCCATGTAAAAATGCAGTTTTAATATCCAACTGATGCACAGTCCATCCATAATGAGCAGCCAAAGCAACCATAGACCTGATGGTCATCATATGGGAGGTAGGAGCAAATGTCTCCTCATAGTCAATGCCTTTTTTCTGTGCATAACCTTTAGCTACAAGCCTTGCCTTGTATTTGTCAATGGATCCATCTGCATTCTGTTTCAGCTTGTAGACCCATTTTGTTCCAATGGCTTTCTTCCCAAATGGCAAAGACACCAAATCCCATGTTTGATTCTTAGTGATAGAATCCAATTCAGCTTTCATTGTTGCCATCCAATGCACACTCTGTTGTGCATCTTCAAAACATTCAGGCTCCTCATCATCGAAGGTACTTGCTGCCATAACGAACTCTATGGTATGTGCAGTATCATGCATACGAGCTTGCCTTCTAGTACGACCAGCCATGGGTGCAGCAAAATGACTACCTTTCATAGTCTGTAAATACCATCTAGGCATTTGTCTTGCCTCCTGACTGTGCATAAGCTCTTGCTGAATTTCAGTTTCAGCACTTTGCTGAGTATGCAGGTCAGCCAATGGCTGATTTTCTGCATTTTCCAAAGGAGTAGCTGGCTGAACATTGAGTTCCCTTGCTGAAACTCCAGCTGAATCATCAAATGTAATGGGTAGTAGCCCTTCAAATACATCATGGGCAACCTGATATGTATCTAAACTAGCCAGGGACAATTCTGATTTTTCATCAAATAGTACATCCCTACTGACAAACACCTTTTTAGAAACAAGATCATAGAGTCTGTAGCCTTTGCTCTCATTGCTATATCCCATAAAAAAGCATTTAACAGCCTTGTTATCCAACTTTTTCCTGAGTACCTTTGGAATATATGCATATGCAAGGCACCCAAAGGTACGAAAGTGTCCAACAGAAGGTTTCTGGCAGTTCCAAGCCTCAAAAGGTGTAATTTTCTTCAATGCTTTGGTGGGGCATTTGTTCAAAACATGGCAAGCATACATGATGGCTTCCATCTAGAAACTATGAGGCAAGCTCTTTGCCTTCAACATACATCTGGCCATCTCCATGAGTAACCAATTCTTTCTTTCTGCAACCCCATTTTGCTTTGGAGTATAAGCAGTAGTGTACTGATGGACAATGCCCTTCTGCTTCAAAAAAGAATTCAGGATAGAGGACATGTATTCCCTCCCTCGGTCCGAATGGAGAGTCTTAATTTTACAACCAGACTGGTTTTCAACAAGCGCAAGAAAAGCCAAGAATGGATCATACACTTCTGACTTTTTGACCAAAGAGTAGACCCAACAAAATCGAGTAAAGTCATCAATAAAAGTCACAAAATAGTAACATCCTCCCAATGACTTTGTCTGCATAGGTCCATATACATCTGAATGCACTAATTGCAACCTGGCTGTTGCTTGAAAAGCAACATCACAGGGAAACTAAAAACAATGCATTTTCCGCAAAATACATCCTTCGTACAAGTGCTCAGGAGGTCTCTCTAGTAGAGGTAATCCATCTAGCATCTGCGTATGCTGTAAGAGCATCAAGCTGCGAAAGTTCATATGCCCCATTCTATCATGCCATAACTCTGCCTATATCATAGCAGGAGTAAGAGTGGATGTCAAATATGCTGACTGATCAACTGAAAGAGCATCCGACTCGTATAACCCATGACATAAAGTGCCCGTCAACACCAAAGTCATGTGTTCTTTGTCTCTCACCATACATCGGTCATCATCAAATGTGACCTGCAATCCACAATGTGCCAAAGAAGAGATAGAGAGCAAGTTCTTCTTTATGATTGGCACAAATAAAGCATCCTGTAGGCGGAGAATAGAGCTATCAATGGCTGTGAGCACAATCTCCCCAATACTTGTAACAGGGTATGATGCATTGTTGGCACACTGTACAGACTTGCCAACTGGAGCTGCATGAATAGATGCAAATAAATCTCTGCGAGATGTAATATGCCTAGAAGTACCACTGTCAAAAAACCAAGTGCCTGTATCCTCAGTAGAGCTAAATGCTCGATCTGCCCAAGCGGTGTCATAATTGCATGTGTAAAAACAATAGTCCCTGTCTGCAACAAAGGACACGGACTTCGTAGCAGTGGAAGGAGCATCAGAAACAAACATTCTTGACTTCTTTTTCTTCTCTTTGGCAATGGGCTTTCTACACTCAGTGACGTAGTGTCCTAGTTTCTTGCAATAATGGCATTTTCCCTTTTTGACTTGCGTGCCCTCTTGTTTTTTGTTTGCCTGGGATGTACTAGAAGTCCCAGAACTCTGCGGAGCATTCTTCACTTGACTGCCTTTGCCCTTCTGTCTAGCCATAAAAGTCTGCTCAGAGGCTATAGCATCCACACCACTATTCCTCCGTGTTTGCTCCTCCTCTAGAAGCAAGCTGACTAACTGAAGAAAAGTGATTGGCTGCGCGGCAATCCTCATTGTGAGGTTTAAGGCCGTATGAAAAGCCAAGTACGAAGGAGGTAATGAGTTCAAAGTGGTGGATATCATTTGTGCATCCAAATAGTACTCATCAACATTCATGAGTTGCTCCCCAGGTCTTGAATTTTGTTCAAGTGATCCTGAATAGAATCACATTCATCCATTTTCAATGTCTCTAGCTCTTTCTTTAGGAAAGGGATGCGAGATTCTTGCCTGCAAACATTTGCTCCAAAGTTAGCCAAGCTTCTCATGAAGAAGCTGCTGAACGAATGTGGGGGATGATTGACCGCTGAATTGCTAATGCAATCAGCGACAAAGCCTGTGCATCCCGTGTATCCCATGCTTTTTGAGCTGCTGTTCTTTGGTGAAGGGGCTGAAGTGGAGCAGGCTGAGGTGCCCGTGGTGCACATCCTCCCTGAGGAGTAGTTGGAGCCACAACTCCAGGTCGAGCTTCTTCTCCACTGACATAATCTCAAAGATCTTTTGCCACAAGTACATTCTTTATCATGAAAGACCAAAGTGAATAGTTATTTTCATCAACTCTGCCCTCCTTGGATACATAGGTGAAAACATCTCCTTCCTGATTGCCATGATTTGCTGAGGTGCCCGTGGTGCACATCCTCCAGGAGGAGGAGTAGCTGGAGCCACAACTCCAGGTCGAGCTTCTTCTCCACTGACATAATCTCAAAGATTTTTTGCCACAAGTACATTCTTCATCATGAAGGATCAAAGTGAATAGTTATTTCCATCCAATCTGTCCTCCTTGGATACATAGGTGAAAACATCTTCTTCCTGATTTGCCATGATAACTTCACTGGAAATCTGAAAATTTTCAGAAATTGTAGGAAATAACTTTCTGCAATTAGTGTACAGAGGTGCACTCTGTCAAAACTGTCTGTTATGCACACAGTCCAACGTGCAATCAGTGTTCAGCAACATTGTACTAGCAAAATCCCCAAAATTTCTTGCCCCAAATTTGTTCAAAACAATCTATCAATGAGTGTAATTGTAGTACATATGCCAATGTTCCTAGAAAACATAAAAGCCCCAAAATTTTTTAAGAATGTGCCCAAAAAATTTGCATCGAATGTGTCCTAGACACGTTTCTGAATGTTGTGCCTATTGTGTAGGAACCCCTGCTTCTAGAAATTGCAAGAGATTAAAAATTTAAAAGAATACCAGAAAAAAAAACGCAGCGCCGGCACGCCTTCGACGAGTATGGGTTGACTAGCGTCGGGCATCGCAGGCAAGCTGGTGGACGTGGCGACTGACGTCGCAGGCGAGCTGGTAGGCTTGGCGACTGACGTCGCAGGGTAGGAGTAGCGCTGGACGTTGGGCAACAAGTTGGAACTGGCAGCGCTCGAGCTGAGCTAGCGGGTGACCTGGGTGCGTGCAACAATTGGCAGGCGACGTTGGTGATGGACACAGGGGGCCGCGATGGGCAAACCGACGAGTTGTGGAGGCATGTTCAAAACGGCGAAGGGAGAGGCAAGCGCTTGACGTCTAGGCGGCAGGAGCTGGATGAGTAGCTGACGAGGCAGGCACTGGCGGGGTGAGAGCTGTCTGGCGAGTGCAGGACGAACTGCTGCAAGACAAGGCGCTGGTCGAGCTGCTGCAGTCGTGTCGAATCCGACGGGCAGAGTTGGAGCTCCCACGTGCTGAGCGCATCTAAGCTGAACAAAATCTTAGCTGAATAGAGCCAATGCTGCTCTGATACCAAATGTGAGAGTAGAGGTCAAGATCAAAGCTCAGCACAGAAAACAGTAGACAATAGAGAGTGAAGCACGACACCCAATGCAATAGACTGAAAGAGTGTAAATTGAAAGTACAAGGTACAACCCTTAAATCTTAGGGTTGTAGGGGGGTGTTCACACCCGAACACGGTAAGTGCCCGTAAGTGTGTGTCGTAAGCACATACGAAATAATATCATAAGTATGGGGGAAAAAACCTCTCCTACCGAGAGTAAAAAGTGCCCCAGTGTCCTATTGATCACCGACACTCTGATGTGAGTGTAGGCGTAAGTGAGACGTGAGTGAAATACCCAACAGGTATGCATGAAATGACTACGGAGTTCTCGACGAGCCCTGGACTCCCGTTACACCTGATCGCAATGGCCACAGAGAGAGTGGATGATGGAGGTCCAGAGCTCTGCTAAGGTCACTTGTGCTGAAAGTCTCTCTCTGTCGAAAGTCTCTTGACACGGCGCCTTCCAGATATGCCATCCAGTAAGACTCCCTATGATTTCCCATACCTCAAAGCGGTCTGTTGTGGGCTCCAGTACCTATTGGATGGGCAGAGCCTCCAAGCCGACCACTACACATGATGGTGCCTCGATGATGAATATCGTGTCCTGCATCCCGGCCTCATTCAAAAGGTGACGGCCTTGGCTGCCTGCCTGCCAATAGAAAGCTCTCCATGAGATATATCCAAGGCTGGGTGCTATACGGCGAAGGATGCGGCATGCTCCTCTCCACACAAGTTGCGCCTCCTCACATGACCAAAGGCAGTGCTTTGGGTTTCCGGAGGCTGTTGTATGCAGCGCTTACAACCTTCCTCCTTCTGCATTTGGGCAAGCCAACTTCCCACCGCCAAGCTTCAATGTGCCACTAGCCACAAGAAGTACGATACCCTCCTCGGCCTCCAGCTATTCCATAGGCGGCGCTAGAAGGTCCATTGGAAGGGTTCAATGATGCTGTGCTTTGCCCAGTGCCTGTCACGTGATGGCACCCAATCATGTCCTCTTGTATCATTATATGTCTCCCAATCCTGGCAATGTATTCGAGGAACCTTGGTGGCTTTTTGGTGACTGCCGTAGCCGGCCATAGCCACTCTCCTGGATCCCACTCCAGCTCAAGTGCCCTGCACTCCCAAATCCAAAGGCGCCACTTCTTGAGATCCTTCCAGAAAACATAGGGGTCCAGTCGCCATGTCTTCCCCTGAAGGCCCACCACTTGAATCTTCCTCCAGGAAAGGGCAACTAGCCCCTCCTCTTGTTGCCCTCTGTCAAGGGCTAGACGCCCCCCCTCCTTAACAGTAAAGAAAGTCCCTTGCGGGGCGCCGCCCACTCTACTTGCCACCTATAGGGGATGCTTGTTGGTGAGAACCTAGCGGCCCATACCTCCCCGGGCTCTTTCGACACTCGTATCGGGGGAGCAAGCCACTCTAGAGGAATTGCTGCGTCTATCTCCCTTCGCCTCAACTCCACTTCTCTCTTGCAGCCTGATACTCACTGCAGCATCTCCTCGTCCGCCATCGTGTACATCTCCAGCCATGTCCTGATGGTACGAGCCGAGCCGGCCTCCCAACCAACCCACTAGATGTGCGGGCACTCGCCAATCTGTGCCCCTTTCTGATCTTTGACCTTGGGGTTCCCGATCACCGGCTGACGGTCTATCTCCTCTTAGCAGCCCGAGGGGCTCTAGATTAGGGCCTTACGGAGGCCCTGCCACACGTGGAGTAAGCTGCGTAGAAAAGGTGATTTGGGGGGGGGGGTGATCTGGGCTGACGTGAAGATCCATCTCAAGGACGGCCTCCACTCACCACCCAGCCTTGGTCTACAATCCTGAAGACTCTTTTGCAGTAGGACCTTCCAAGTCTGCCCTCCTGGTGTGAGGTTGCGTACAACTAGCTTGCCCAAGAGGGCCATACTTTGAAAGTCTGGGTCTATGATCCAGAGCCCTCCCTCGGATCGATGCCGTATGATGGTCGCCCACGCCACCTTGGCCGAGGAATCCCTAGAGCCGTCAGACGCGGACCAAAGGAAGTTCTGCACAAGGTGGCGAAGCTGTACTATGCAAGATGAGGAGAAGTGCCAATACGAGGCGATGTTCCAGGCTGTCGCTAGGAGGACTTGGTTAACCACCAGGGCTCGGGCGGCGAGTGAGAGACGAGCCGTGCTCCAGTAGGTCAGTTTTCTCCGAATAGAATCGAGGATTGGAAGAAACTGCTGGGGGGAATGATATTGAGTCCCACCTAGCATCCTAGGTAGCGGACGGTCTGCCCTTTGCTTATCCATCTAAATCCAAGGTGGACGCCCCACTCTGTGCTAGAGTACGGGTCTGTGAGGAAACGAACCGACTTTCGCCGGTTGATTTTTGCTCTTGTTGCTGAACAAAACACCTCAAGAGCTAGTCTCACTCTCTCCAACATCAACTCATCGTCCTCTATGTAGAGTGTTGTATCGTCTGCATACTCTGAGTCTAGAAACTTAGTCTCCTCTCATTGGAAGTGGGAGGCCGCGTAAACAACTCACACGGGACTTCAGGAAGTGAGACATCACTTTTGCAAAGAGTAGGAACATGTACGGGGCTAGGGGGTAGCCGTGCTCGACCGATCTCTCCAGCCGAAACTCCTCCCTACGCCTACCATCTATGAGAACCCTGCTGGTGGCCGATTTGTAGGAAACCCAACCTCGCCATGTTGCCCTTTAGGAAATCCCAGTCCACCCTGTCATAAGCTTTCTTGAAATCCAAGAGAAGTACGGCTAGTCTCTACCCACTATGCTGAGCCCACCCTGTCGCCTCAAAGAAGGTAAATACATTGTCCAGGATACTTCTATCCTGGACAAAGCCTGTCTGTGTGTCATGGATGATGTGTGGCAGCACAGAGCGTAGTCGCCTACCAATCATCTTTGCCAATTCCTTATAGGCCACTGACAATAAGGTGATCGGTCTCCACTGGGAAAGCTCCAATTGATCTCTCCCTTTGGGGAGAAGAGTGATAAGGCTTGTGGAAAGGCTCCCTGACATCTCTCCTGAAGTGAAAATATGTCTCTCACTCTCCCACATAAAATATGTCTCCCACATAAAATATGTCTAACTGCTCCAGCAGAACTCCACCTAGCCGCCTGTATTCCCAAGAGAAGTCCAGCGACCTCTCCCTCCTGTGGAAGGCAGGGCCTCTCCAGGTATCGTGTGCACCTACTGCTAGTAGAAATACCTCCCATGCCTCGTGCTCCTCCCCGGCCATGTCCTGGTAGTTTTTGCCTCTACCATGTAGATCCTCCAACGCCTCCAGGTTGTTGAAGTCTCCTCTAACGATCCAGGAGTCTAGCTCTAGGATTCCCTCCGCGATCTCCACCCAGAACCTGCTACATGCCCTTACCTCTGTAGGGGCATAGACATTGAGGACTCCCAGGCACGAGTCCCCAATGTCCATTCTGATCCATAAAACCCTCCCGCCACTATCGTCCCGTGGTCTTGTACACAGGTGGTGAGACTCGGGCCGATAGAGGTGCATACGTCTCCACTCGTGTCGTGGGCATCTATGGCGTGCTCCTAGTAAGTTCAAGAGCTTCCCAGGAGTACCTTTCCTACCTGCTAGGCTTGGGTGGGCGTGAGCTTGTACTCCTGTAGGAGTAGGATGTCGATCCGTCCAACAAGGGCAGGCTATAGCTCTTGCCGAACAATCAACTTTCTAGAACCACGTGCCCCACTATAGTGGAGACTATTCACATTCCATGATGATGGAAGGTGTAAGCTCATGGGGAAACGTGTGACTGACCGAATAGGCATCGATTCGGTGTGGAAGCTACTGATGAGGAGGAGAAACTATGCGGCATGCAAGTGCGCTTTGCCGCAGGTCTGAATGGTGAACTTCAATCCCCCATGGTGGCCCTCGGCCGGACCATAGGGGTGATAGATGCTCCAGGTGGTACTATCAATGCATCAATCAGCCATGCTGAGAGTCGTGAATCTGTACATTGGTAGAAGTGGGCCACCTGTGCTAGGGGGCACTCGATCACATCCCGCGGAGCTTTCCATTGTGGAGGGGCTCGAAAGATGATGCTCAAGTGCGGGCCCTCAGTGTCAGCCCACTAGTTAATGCCCATCATGCAGCCAAGCAATTGCTGCGTGAACAGTGCTAGTCCTTCATCTCCCATCCATTGGGAGATGTGGTCCTGCACCTGACTCTTTCACTCCTCTATGTGTGTCGTCGTCCAAACCCCTAAGTGGGAGGATTGAAAGAAGAAGGCGTACTTTGGTCCATCCAGTGGTGCTAGTAGATGGACCTTGCCCCTCCTTGACTTGCGAACCACGAAGATCCCCACCCCTAGAGGTAGTGGGAACTCTCTGCGCTCCGCAACTCTCACGTAGGACCATGGGCCACTGCGGAAGAACTCCTGTGGCAACAACTGTGCCTGTCTCGGGAAAGTGTGATGGGTAGCAGGGACAGATGAGCTAGTGTCTGTGTGGGAAGGGGAGAACTGCTCGTGCGAGGAGGACATAGGCTTGTGTGGCTCATCACCAGAACCGGAGCTGGATCGGGGGGGTGGGGTGGTGCTCGACAGCGGAGGTGGTGGGAGGGAAGATGATCAAGGGATGGTGGGATGGTCGGACGTACATGGCCGGTAGGGGGGGGGCGTGGGATCGGGTGAGTGGGGGGGGCATGGGAGGTGGGTGTGGGGGGTGTCGGCTCTCAGGTGAGGTAGTGTGTGGCGCGGGTAGTGGATGTAGGGGGTTGCGGCCTTGCTGGGTGGGGCGGGCAGGGGGGCTGTGGAGTGCTCTGCCGAGGGGGCGTCACTCGCCCTCCTCCTCCTTGATGTCGAGGCTGTGTCTGCGGAGCAGGCTGCGACCCCCCCTGTTGTCTCCCTCTTTGTTGTCTCTGGACCCGTGTGAAGCTGTCAGCATCCACCTGTGGGCCTGTCAACGGAGCCACCTTGGCTTCGAAGCGCGTACAGTCTATTGCCTGATGCCCAAAGTCATGGCAGCGCACACTGCCTTGGTTGCTTGATCATAGTGACTTGCTGCCTAAAAGAGTGACCTCCAACCTCTATCTCCAGGAACTTGGGTATACTCTTTGTGTGTTTGACGGCCACTCGTATCTTGGAGATTCCTGCATGTGTCACAGCATCCGCGAAGGAGGCAGGGAAAACTGTGCTGAAGAGCTGATCAAAGTCCTCCACTAACTGGCGGTACTCTACTGCCAATTTGGGAAAAAGTAAACTGATTGGGTGTTTGAGAAAATTGTTGTGGAGCTCAAATGACTCCACTATGAAGCCGTTGTACTAGGGGCCATGTGAATGACCCCCTTCGTGGAGGCATAGGCGAGCTCTCCACTAACTCACGAGCTGCGTCCGTGGAGGTGAGACGAACCATGAAGATCCCACGGCCCATGAGGATTGCCTCCACGATCTGTGCTTTGCCAATACGCAGCGTGGAGTGGAGCCAATCCTGAAGCTGGGCTCTAGCTGGAGTATCCTACTACTTGACCGAAAATCGCTGTTTCTTTAAGCTCTAGCTCAGTGGCTCGGACGGCCAAGAGCTGTTCCTCTGAGAGGACAACGCGCAAGGTATTTGACTGGGGGCACTCACAGAATGCATCCGCGTCTGACCAAAGGTTTCCATTGCACTTCCCTAGTGAGAACCTACCGAACACACTATTGTAGTACCGGAGGGGGGGGGAGTTGGTGCAAATGGGAGCAGCCGGCCAAGGGGGGTAGGGGGCGAGGGAGGGGGGGGGGGGGGGTGGGATTTTGTTTTTTGATGCCGATAGAGGCACTGGGCACCACGGATGACGGCGTGGGAGGCACGTAGTTAGGTGGCCACACGGTGGATGAGACGGGAGAACGCGGGAGAGGTATCAGGGTGAGGAGGGGGGGACCATGCGCGTGGCCGGTACTAGGGCGTGGAGTGATCAGGGTGAGGGGGAGGTGCCAAAGCGGGGTGGGTAATATTAGGCGGGGGAAGGGGCAGCTTTATGGAGGGAGCCACAGGGCAGGGGGGCCCAAGGTGGGGGGGCGCAAGCACAACGTGATGGCAAGGGTCACAGGGCGGGGGTAGCGTGATGGCGATGGTGAGGAGGGGGAAGCATAATGTGGTGGCAAGGAAGGGAGGTGCAATGTTGATGACGAGCGGGGGGGGGGGGGGGGGGGGGGGGCAGGCACAATGTGATGGCGGGGGTCATAGGGCAGGGGCAGCGTGATGGCGATGGCGAGGAGGGGGAAGCGTAATGTGGTGGCAAGGAGGGGAGGTGCAACGTTGATGACGAGCAGGTGGGGGGGGTAGCGCGATAGTGAGGAGGCAGCGCAGTTTGACAGGGCACGAGGGCGAGGGCAACGGTGCGTTGGTAGGGAGCGTATCCGCTTTTCTTCACTTGGCTTCTTGCAACTATTAGTAGAGAACAAAGAGAAGAGAACTCTCAGTGATCCACCCTAGAATGCATCCTCAATATTTTAACATGGTATCAGAGCTTGGTGTTCCCTCGTTTGCGTTTCAAGGTTTATGCCTCGTTTGCATTTAGGCTTTCCACAACTACACTGTAGTGGAGAAGATGAAGTACTTTTGCCCCTTGCAAAGTGTGATTTCAGTAGACTTTGGTATCTTTCATGATCCTATTTGATATAAAGTGGGTTAAAGTTATCTTGGAAGGAGCATGGCCCTCTATTATATGAGAGCTGAAGAAAATATTTGGGGTGACACGTCTAACTCTATGTGTGGCTTGTAGTGGTATGACCATAGGTAAAAAATGTGCTGCCCATCTATGGCCTTGCTGCACATGCTCTTGATGGCAATAAGCTAGTCAATCTGGAATATTGATGGTAAAGGGACTCTAGGTTGTTGAAGTGAGCTGCAGGAATCCACCTCAGGCAGTCTAGCCACCACCTTTGTCCAAAAGCTAACACATGCTTAAACCTTAGTTGATGTATAAACATCATGAGGATTCCAATGCAAGAACCCGTAATATATAGCTTGACCTATAAGGCTCATCTTGCAATTGATAGTCTAATGATCCTACATACAGGACAATAGACGCAAACCAATTGAGATGCACACTCCTCCACTTAGTCCATGGTGCCGATGGAGTACTCTCAAAAGGTGTAAGAGCCTTCTATAAACACTTTCCCAACTCTATTGATCCGAGAGGAAGAGAGCTTGTGCTCTTGAAGGACAAGAATGCCGATGTGTCCGAAAAGGATGGTTGCATTCTTGCCAAACAATCAACTACTTGGGAACCCTGCACTCCATTGATGTATCCAAAAGGGATGGTTGCATTCTTGCCAAACAATCAACTACTTGAGAACCTTGCACTCCATTGATGTAAAGGCTATTCACATTCTAGGATGCGAGATATATGCTCACAAGTAAATAATAGGATTTATTGAAGAGGCTTCTATTTAGCATGGTTGAAGATGAAGGCTATATGATTGGGACTAGGGCTAGAGTAACAGGAGGCTCCTCTTGAAAGATCGCTATGTGCACCTTAATCATTGGCTCTGATTGTTTATGCATCTTGCTCATGAAAGACAATCTCATGGTTGCTAATAATCTTTCAAGCCTATGGATCCTAAAGGCAATAGCCCATCTCATTTGCATTACTATATGACTAACTTTGGATCCAACTTGTTGCATTTGTCTTTGGGAATATGACAAAAGGTCTCACATCCAAAGAGTCGCCAATGGGCGTATGTAGAGGTTTTCTAGACTATACCTCCTTTGCAACACTACTACCAAGAGCAATGCATGAGGATCTATTAATCAAGTGAACAACAATAGTAATTGCCTCAGCCCAAAATGTATGTGGTAAGCTTGCCTGACTAAGCATATTGTGGATTCTTTCTTGAATAGTCCTATTCATGCGCTCTAAAATATCTTTCTAGGGTGGCATGTAAGGGACGAGGTCAACTGACGCTTAATACCTCATCACAAAACTGCTCAAAAAAATGTGAGATATATTCGCCCCCATTGTTAGATCTTAGGCATTTCAGCCTATACCTAGACTAGTTCTCAACCATAGCAAGAAAGCCTTGAAAAGTAGGCAAAACTTTTGACTTTTGCGTCATGGAATAGGCCTAGAATTTATGCAAATAATCATCAATAAATGTAATGAGATACTTTGTACCACCCAAGGACCAATAGGGCATGAGACCATAAACATCCAAATGAACAAGAGCCAAAGACTCATCCGTGCGCATAGTGCCAGACTTTTTACGTGTTATAGGTTTGCTTGCCATATAAACAATGATCATATAAATCAAAACATGAAAAGTTTAGGGACGGGAGATACTGCAAATGAGTCAAGACTTTCGTTCCTTTTAGGGACATATGCCCAAGATGACAATGCCAAAGAGATACATGTGAGATTGCCGATCTTGGCATCTCTTGTCAAAATGAGGTTGCCACAAGTGATTTTCCATGCAAAATCACCAAAAGAAACTTGATACACAACATCATCTAACTATCGTGCAAAGATAAGAGTTAAAGTTAGCACATAGCGTACAACATGCACCACAAATGAAGTACTAGTAGTAAATTGCAAACGAACATCCGTGATACTAACAATATCACAAACATGATTATCTTGTAGTCTCAGAGAACCTCTCATAGGACAATAGGTATAGAACCAAGTACAATGCATGGTCACATGAAAGGAAGCCCTTGAATCTAGCAACTAACATGGGGAGAAAGAGGATTGAATATCAATCAACTGAGCAGTAGGTGAAGAAGTAGCCAAAATGTACTCATTAGAACAATACTCCAATGCATTTATTTCCTCAATCTTGACAATAGACTTTTTGATGCTACAATCATTCCAAGTCTTAGCATTCTCCTGTGTTTTTTCCTTGCCTTTACCTCGCCTATCTTGATGCATTTTATGACACCGTGACTGAATATGACCTTGTTGCCTGCAATAATGATATGTAGGAGATGACTTGGGGCCAAGGGATTTACTGTGATCTTGCCCACAAGATCTAGAGTTTGACTTGCCTTGTTGTGCATCTCTGCCATGGCGGTCATTACTATATATGCCATAATTACAGCCTTTAATAGTGAGTGCATGAGAGGTGTGGGCTGCATCAATATTCTTTCCATTTACTTCTTCAATAAGCAAGGCACCGTCTATATCCTTGACCTTAAAACCATCTGCAAGAGCATTAATACTTATGGTAGTGCCAAAAGTATCCCAAGACTTAGGGAGAGCAACAAGCAAGAATATAGCCTTCACATTCTCTTCAAAGGTAATCCCCTGCAAAGTAATCTGACTGGAAATGGAATGAAGCTCATATAAGTGAGAAGACATAGCAGTGCCTTGCTTCATACGAAGATCCATGAGTTTCTTGAGCAATACAATTACAAAGCAAGGCTTTGCTTATTATAAAAATTACATATTTTCTTTCATAACTCCCAAGCAACCCTCTTAGTCTCAATGACATTAAAGTAAACCTGCTTTAATAAAGATAGGATAATAGTGGACTTGGATAACTCATCAAGATCAGCCCAAGCCTTTACAACAAACTCTTTGGGCTTTATCCTTTTACTCTTCAATGGTCTAATTTGCTTCGTTTGAATCAAAACTCGCCATATCTGGGTCTTTCAATAATTGGAGTTGTTGCCATCCAACTTGTCTATGTTGAAAATGGCACTACCCCTAGGAGCACTTGAAGCAGATGCCATTATGACTACAAAGCAAAAGAGTGAATGGGTTGCTAAACAATAAATCAGTTCCAAAATCAGCTCAAAACTGAATACAAGAGGTGGGGTGCAATATAATGTATGGCTGTTTACAAAATAAATGCACTAAAATGCTCAAACCAAGTGTGTGCTCTCAACAAACTAACTCAAAACCGAATTTCAACATTGCTATCCGTAAAATTATAGTAAAAGAGTAGATAACTGTAGGCAAAAGACCAAGATACAAAGCTTCCATTGCTACGGAAATCCTGGTAGCAACCGAAATATACAATGCAACTAGTAGTGTCAAGAAAGAGCATAAGCCACCAAGGTACCAAACACAGTCACAAACCTAAAGATTTTACGTACATAAATGCATCCCAACCCACAGGGTAACCATATACATAAGTTGACTTTGCAAAAGAGATCTCTCAAGCAAGAGGGAGATCCGACAATATACAACCAAACTCACTGCATATAAATAGTGAAGCTCATGTACATAAACATAGCATGTATCCCCACTGACAAACCTGTTTGAGAGGAGGAAGTACCGGGTGTACAAATCAAACATAGATCAGCCCACAGTGATCAAAGTCTGCAAGGATAGTGTATGCATAAACCAACTGAGCATATATACATAAACAAGAGATTCCCATTGTCTCTAATAAGCCGAGCTTTGCAATGAAAATGCCAATGTACTCCCACTAGAATAAAGTTTGGAATAGCAAAGAGCAATGCAAGCTCAAGACATAAGTGTTATAATATCTGCGAACCCAAGAATCATCAAATGTACATCCCGGAAGTTGTGTATGCTTGCTGCTCACAGGGTATATCAGTAATAAGCCTTCCAAATGTTGAGCTAAACAAGCTCTAGTTTATCCAAGAAGCTTTCTCAAGCATGAAGCATTAAACAATCAAATGCATACTCCCCCAAACAGTGAAGAGCAGTCTGCTCTGAAATATGAATCAATGGCCAACTTATACCTCTTCGAAGAGTGCTTAAGATCGAGCTAAGATAGCTAGGAACAAGTACCAAAGGTTTGCAGAAGTACCAAGGAACCAATCAATGGCTGAAGATGAGGTAAGCAGTCAGATACAGATGCTCCCCAAATAGGCGTAATCAATGTGGGCTGATTTAGAGGGGCTAATGTCTGCTACTATGATCACTTGGGGAAGCTCAAACAATCCTAGGGAAGGTTAAGAGCAAGCCTGGAAGGTGTTGAACTAATCCAAGGAGGGATAGGACTGATGTATATCTCAATGAGTGGTTGCCATGAAAGCTGTGAATGAAGCTCTCTTTTCAGATTGCAGTCAAGGTCGATGAAGCTTCTTATTACCCGCTTCGATACTAGCTGAAAGGTGGAAAGAATGAGCAAGAGTGTGAGCATAAGCAAAAGCAAGAGGCAAGAGCTATGGAGGTTGAAGCAAGAAGAGAAACTATATGTGGAAACTCCAACCATCACAATGTGTGATATATCTTCCCTTATTATATTGTCATAGTAAGACTAAAGAATAAAGTGATAGTAATGGCCGCTACTTGCCATGTATATATGTGTGTTATAAGCACGACAAGTACTCTTCAAGAGTGAGCAGATTGCTCTCACAACTTACAAGAGAAGAACTTAAAAGAGAAATTAAACTAGAACTTGATTGTGAGATAACTTGATTACAAGAGAACAAAATTACAAGAGAATGCTCACAAGATCATGTCTTGATTACAAGACAAAACTTGATACAAAACAAGACTAGAACAAGACAACAACCGGAAGAGAACTTACCTCGTCGAAGCCTCACAATTGGTATTGGCAAGACTGAAGGGCTTGTAGCCCAATACTCCTATTTATACTAGAATTGAGAAAGCTTCTAGATGATGACATAAACATCATTGACATAAGTGATGACATAAGCAATGTTGATGTAAGCATTGATGCAAGCCTTTTCTTGTATTTTCCAAAGAATTATCTAGAATCTTCTTACTTTCTTGAATCTTCTAGAATGTTCTAGAATATTCTAGAAACTTCATTGAAAGGGGCTATACCAACTTGCATACGAACCAAGGGCTATCCTTGCTTGAACGTTTGTTCAATTATGATTGGAGATGATGGCTTTGGTATTTTTCTAGGGATACTAGATGTATGACATGGCTCCAAGGCTGAAACATGGAATAGAGGACAGATTTTCATGGATGGGGAAAGATGGAGACGATAGGTGACTGAATTTTCTTGGCAAAGAATCTTGAAGGGCCCAAGTCGTTGATTATCCAGTTTCTGAGAGGGGCGAGAAGAACGTAGATCATGTTGAAGAAGCCAAAATTAATTTTTGTACGCGGGTGTTGCATACGAATCTTATCTGCATTTCTCTTATATTTCTTTGGAGCTTGTTTGATTTGTACTTGCAACTCTTTATGAATATCAAAGAGGTGTTAAGCTAAGTCTGTAGTAGCTAGATTCTTCTCCTGTGATCTTACATGATTGTTTATCCTTGGATATTGACCATAATTAGCAAAGAATGGTGTGAATTGAGTGGAGGCATGGGAGGAATTATTATATGGAAACTTAGCAAGGGATAAAAGATCCACCCAATATTCTTGATGATAGTTGATTGTGCATCTAAGGTGTTGCTCTAAGACTTGATGCACTCTTTCTGTTTGTCCATCACTTTGTGTGTGATTGGTTGAAAAAAGATCCACTTGTACTCCCAGAAGTTTAAAGAGGCTTCTCCCAAAACCCAAATATAAATTGGGGGACTACGATCATAAATAATATTGTCAAGTAACTTGTGGTGTCGATATACCTATTCTAGGAAGAGCCTTGGTGTCTCTTTCCCATTGATGCTCTTGGTCGTTCGGATAAAGTGTGTCATTTTTGTGAATTGATTAACCACCACCAAGATGGAATTATATCCTCTGGAAGAAGGTAGTTCGACAATGAAGTCCATGGATAAAGATGACAGTGACTTACTTGGAATAGGTAATGTTTGAAGAAGGCCATGAGGTTGATGATGAGGGACTTGAGATGCACGCGTCACAAGAATGCACAAAGTCCTTGACTATTTTCCACATTGGTAGTTACCAAAAATCCCTTAAAACCAGCCCATCAATGTTGTGGAAATCCCTTTGAGTTTGTTCTTGGCCTTGATGTAATTGCCTCCTTATATCTTTGGCAAATGAGTCTTTTGTAATTTCCTTCTTGACCTTTGATAAGAATCCAAAGTCTTTTAGGGATTTGCTTATAATTGCCCTTAACTTCAATTGCTTAGGTTTCAAGATTATTGAATTTTTTTGGTCATGGGTTTCATCACCTTCTTTTGGTACGAGGTAGGATCTTCGAGGTAAAGCATCTAGCTTCCCTTGTTGGTGGCCATACCTATAGATAATGACAAAGTCAAATTTGGATAGGAAACCACTCCATCTCACTTGGCGATGATTTAAGACACGAGAAGTTATAAGTTATTTCAAATTCTTGTGATCTATATAGATAGTGATCTTATGAGAAGTGCCTTCAAGTAGGTATCGCCAGGTCTCCAAGGAGTCCACAATAGCAAGAATTTCTTTATCATGAATTTCATAGTTGCTTTCTATAGCAGAGAATTTTCTCAAGTGAAAAGCTATTGGATGAACTCAATTGTCATTACCAATCAGGGATAGAACAGATCCAACTGTAAAATCTGAGGCATATGTCTCGATGATAAAGGGCTTCAATGCATTTGCATAGATGAGAATGGGTGCTAAGGTGAAGGCTTAATTTAATCTTTGAAAAGTTTGTTCAGCCTGTTGATCCCATATAAACTTGTCCTTTCCAGTTAGGTTAGCTTGAGAGACAGTAGTATTAGAGTAATCCTTAATAAAGATTCGATGAAAATTTGCAAATCTAAAAAAGCATTGAACATCTTGCATAAATGAAGGAGTCTCCCATTCTAGAATAATTTGTACCTTCTTAGGATCCATAGAAATTCCCTTCTCAGAAATGACGTACCCTAAAAACTCAACTCAGTTTGATGGAAATAACACTTTTCTAGCTTTGTATACAAGCCTACTTCCTGCAATTTATTTAAGACAATTTGACATGATGCTCATACTCCTCTTGGTTCTCGGAAAAGATCAAGATTCCATCCAAATATCACAATAAAATCGTCCAAGTATTCTCAAAAGATACCATTCATCATATGTTGCTGCTGGAGCATTTGTGAGGCCAAATGGCATCACAACATATTCAAAATGCCCATACCTCGTGTGAAAAGCTATCTTCCATTCATTACCTTTATCGTGAGTGACAAGATTGTAAGTGCCACAAACATCTATCTTGGTGAAGACTTTGGCTTTTTGGAGTCATTCAAGGAGTTTTGGAATTAGGGGAAGAGGGTAGCGATTCTTAATAGTAATCTTGTTAAGCCCTCTATAATGCACACACATACGGAGGGATCCATCTTTTTTGTTGACGAATAGAATTGGGGCACTTGCTGGAGATTTTGAATGACGTATGAATCCCTTGGCAAGATTCTCATCAATATATTTTGTGAGCTTTGCTAATTCATCTTGAGATAGCTTATAGATGCAGCTAGAAGGAGGTTGAGATCCTTCTTGTAAATCTATTGCACAATCATAAGGTCGGTGTTCCAGTAGTATATCCGCATTCTTCTTTTCAAATAAATCCTTGAACTGTGCATATTGTATCGGGGAAGTGTGTCGAGGCTTTTGTCCATTAGCTTATCCATTGGATTTGCATAAATAAAAAAGGATGGATTATTCTTTACTTGATGCATCAACACCTTTTTTCCAATGTACATTGGTTGAGAATTCTTCCTTTTATTATTTTACACTGGTCTTAGTTCAATCTTTCTAGACCGCCAATTGATTTGGGGTTATGTTCTTCTAGCCAGGATAGGCCAATAACAACGGAACTATTACCAAACATTAGATTTGCATGCAGAAAGAGACCTTCTTTTGGGTTTCTTAAAGCTTTGTTCAACCATATGGTCTCTATTGAGTCTCGACGTTAATGATTCCCGACAGTGATGGAGTAGTGGCACCATGAATTCTCATCCTTCCTTTGTTAGGACAATATTTTGCTATATGTCTAAACTGGCCACAATACATGCATAATCCATTAACACTCCACCTTTGTTTTTCTTGAGTTGTCAATGGCTTGAACTACGTTAGATTAATTTGCATAGGCTTTGCCTTAAATACTTGGTCTTCTTGTTCGGTTGGGTCTTCAAATGTGTTCGCCTTGCTTGAATTCAAGGTGGCTCCTCGATGTCTTTCTTGTCTTCCCTCAAACATTTGGTTGTTACATTTAATTGCTTGAGAGAGAATTTCACTAAGTGTATGCACCTTTGGCATAGTGAGCAAAAGATCTTTAATATCATTTCAATTCACAATGGAATTGACTAATAAAAAAATCTTCATGCCATGTTAAGTCACATGTGAGTTCTCGAAATTCCGATGCATATACCGAGGTGGGTCTCAACCCTTGGTGTAGATCCATAATGTGACGCACATGGAGTCCACAAGATCTTAGAGAATTCTCTCTCTAACAGAGCACCCATAGCCACACAGTTATTGGCATTGTAAGTGAGAACTTATAGTACATTTTCTATACGGATTTCCAAAATGGCAACTTTGATATGCCTCTAGATGTAATCACCTGTAATCATTGTCCTTACTGTCGATGCATCTATGGCACCCAAGAACATGGTCCCTTTGTAGGAGAACATCAAGATGTTAAACACATTTCTCCTCCTCACATCTATCCATCCATCACATAAGATAGTATAGCTACATTTTTGCCAGATAGTTTTCAAATGTTGCATCTCTAGCTCTACAATTTGTTTCTTTGTAACAAGCTCACGTGTCTACAAAGCCAAGGTATGTGTTGTTGGGCAGTGACCCTTATGCATAGGTAAGTAGGTGCTACTGCCTCTTCATCTTTCTCCTCAATTTCTGTTATTGTGGCAACTCAGACTTTCATAGGGAACTCTAGCATGGGAGGTTCGTGCAGTGGATGTGTGGGAGGCTAGTACTTCTTTATGCGGCTACCATTGAAGAAGCCTATGCCCTCTCCATCTAGGGTCTGGAGCTCTACATTGTTGGTTAGGCTGATAGTGTAGACTCAAAAAGGCCATGATCCCTTGTACTTCATCTTTTGTTCATGGCCTTTTATTGAGTACAACAATACTAAGTCACCCTATTCAAATTCTCGTTGCTTTGTTCTTGGTCATTGCAAGTTATGGTGCCAATTGAGAGTATCCCTCTCCCTTGAAATGCTTGGATTTATCACGAGAGATTTCAATGTGTGTGGATCCATTGCATTCTACGTCCAGACGTGGACTCATGGATGGCCTAGAATGCTAAGACTAGAGCGTCTTTGCTTTAGTAGTTTTGAAACAGGATCTCTAGTCTTGATTATCTCCCCTATACCATGGCTTCACTTTCCATTCGGTGCAACACCTAGAACTTGGAGGTGCTTGGATGGGCTCTACATTATGTATGATGATTTCTTTTTACCAGAGATTTTGGAAATTAGGGTATTGCAAGGCTATGTTCTCTTTGATCACTTCCATATGATATTGAAGATGAATATGCATCCTGTGGGGCCTTTTCGAGCCCTTTTGAGCAAGCTCCCATTGTGTTTTAACTCCTCCTTCCTTCGCCATGAGAGATTTGATGGCTATATGCAATAGTTGGTACATCAATTTTCATTGGATCTTCCATCCCAAGGGGTAGCTTCCCTCGATCATGGGAGATTTCAATGTGTGTCTGGGCCCATTGTACTTGATTTCTAGACATGGACTTATGGATGGCTTAGAATGCCAAGACTTGAACGTCTTTGCTTCAACAGTTTTGAAATAGGATCTCTGGTCTTGATTATCTCCCCTAGAACACAGCTACACTTCTCATTCAGCGTAACACTTGGAACCTGGAGCCACTTGGATTGGCTCTACGTTATGCATGATGATTCCTTTTTACTGGAGATTTTGGAAATTATGGTATTGTTCTCTCTGATCACTTCCCCGTTGTATTTGAGATGCATATACATCATGTGGGGCCTTTTCAAGTCCTTTTGAGCAAGCTCCCATCATGTTTCAACTCCTTGTTTCTTTGCCATGAGATATTTGATGGCTATATGCAATAGTTGCTACATAAATTTTCATTGGACCTTCCATCCCAAAGGGCAGTTTCCCTTGATGAGTTGACACTATGGAATACATCATGCGACCCTTTGCATGCAATGGTTGCAAACTGCCAAGCAACTCTTGTCTTTGACACATTGTCTTGATGGATTTGCCACAAGGTTCCCTTTTACTTTCCATCTTCACAAGATTCGCACAGCTTGTTGATACTTTTCAAAAGAGATCATACCAACAGGCCAAACTTGTTGCCCTATCAAAGGGTTTGCAGGACTAATTGTCAATCACATAAGTTTTATTGGGGCCTCCATGCCTTCTTTGCTAGGGAAAATGTGGTCCGCCTAAGCATCTCCGACGGTGAAATGATCACAGATCTGTGAGCAATTGTGCAAATGTGCATAACCTATTTCATGAACTTGCTTGGATCGTAGTCCTTTGTTTCTCATGCAATCGATGCTGCCCATTCATTATTTTGTGATTTGGTTAAACATCAACTTTCATCAAATGTTGCCAACACTTTGGATATAGATATTACACAAGATGAGGTCATGGATGCCCTCTTGCATTTTCCTAAAGACAAGAGCCTAGGGTGGGATGGTATCACCAATGAGTTTTTTAAGACCTATGCCACTCACTTGGTTGCACCTTTGATAGCCTTATACCAGCAAATTTGGACAACTGGACACATGTTGCCCTCTTGGAAGGAGTGTTTGATTAAATTGATCCTGAAGTGCCATCCCCCTCAGCCTTGAAGCATTGGCGACCAATATTGTTGATGGGCTTTGTGTATAAGATCTTCACCAAAGTCATATCTAACGGACTAGATGAATATCTTCCTGACATTATTTACCATGCGTAATTGGATTTATCAAAGGGTGCAATATTTTGCACATCTTGAATGCCCAGATGGGAATAGATTATGCTTGAAACAGGAAATGGTAATGGTTTAGTCGGCGGACCTGGAAAAAGCCTTCAATAATTTGGAATGGTCCTTCCTAGGACGATTGATGTAAAGCATGAATTTCGATCGAAGAATGTCTACACATATCAATATCATTAGCAAAAAATCTTTGTCAAGAGTTCTATTGAATAGTGGTGTCAAAGTACCCTTTCCCCTTCGTCAATTGGTTAGGTAGGTTTTCCAACTGAGTCCCTTGTTCTTTGCCTTAGCCACTCATCCCATTTTGACGATGCTGTCTTGTCTAGTGGCCAACGGTGAGGTGGTAGGACTCTCTCTCCCGTCAAAGGACTAGTTGGTGAGCCAAGCCTAGTAGACTGGACACCTTCATGTTTCCCAAGGCTGATTTGCATAATATACAAAGAGCAATGGCTACACATTAATGCATCTAAGTCGGCCCTTATAAGTTGCACAGAGAGTAATCTCCAGGCCTTGGGTTGGCAAGGTGAGGTGGTGCTTAAAGGCTCTATTTTCAGGCATGGGGGACTATCCTTTTGGAGTGCAAGTTTTGCCTAAAGCGCTAATAGATTGGATCTCCTTGGGCATCATGGATATTACCTTCCCTTGCTCCCTTGGCCGAAGTCTCATTTACAATAAACTACCCAACCCATTTGGTTTTTGCTTTAGAAAGCATATTCTACCTGGATGGGTATCTCTTAGATGTCCTAGCACCATGTTTGCACTCCCAAAAGAATGGGTGGTGGGGCTATTCTAGATTTGGAGACACGTATGATTGCTCTTCATTGGTCATTGTTCCAAGCCTTGTGCAAGGGTAGGCAACCTTGGTCCTTATTGCTAGATTTCATCTTGAGACTCAAGGTATGAAGCAAGGGAACACCAGGAATTCTGCCTCATGGTAGCATGTGCTTAATCCCATACAGCCTATCCATCTTAAGTCTTCTATGCTGTTGAATCATTTGGTCCACTCCCAGAGATGGGTCTTTGCTAAATCTTCTTGGCACTCACCTCTAGATCGTGAGGCAGCTAACTCCCTGAGAGTGGAAGTGCTGGTAATTTTGAAGTTGCTCTCCTGGCAAGGCAAAGAGGAACAAAGGCCCATGTTGAATTGGATGGCGTGCCGGGGCCTCATCATTGTTGTTGATGCTCTTCTATCTGTCAATGGGGTTGTTACGTCCTTCAAATTGGCTCGACGTTGCTTTTATGTCCCCCAAGGCTACCGCAATATGTGGAATGCAATGCCATTTGCACCTCCTTATGGACCTTGTAGCCTCTCCCCTCTTTGGACTAGGAGGCCCCTTGGTAGGATTGGTTGTGATTAATGGCCAGCTCCTTTTGGGTCGTGGGCTTCTACAAATCAAATATATCATTTGCTTATTCATGATAAGGACTAGCTTGTCCAAAAAGGCAATACCACATGGGGTCTCCAGAAAGGCCAAGCTTGGTGGAAATGTATGGTAATGACAGGCTGGCTTAACAAAACGCCTTTCCAATACAAGGTTTTCATTTGGGGAATGTTGATTGGTGCACTTCCCCTTGCCTCAGCACTCTCCAAGTGAAGGATTTCCAATGGTTGCCGCTTTATTTGTCAAACATTGGTTGAGACCCCCCACCATTGATTCCTTAATTGCCCGCTCGCAAGGAAGGCTTGGTCACTACTATCGGCCATTTGGTTACGAGTGCTACCGATGCTTCTAAAGTATTGGGTCTTTGGACATCCCAAGTTTGTGGACTCCATTTCTCACTCATGCCATCCACACTTTCCACTTCTAACCATTTGGAATTAAGCATGCCAAGGTCATAGCCATGTCTTGCATTGTGACTGCTGCAATGTCCATCATGCGTATCATGCAGAGTTGCATAGGTGTAAATTCCATGGTATTGACATGCTGAATGTTGATTGACCAGCAAACACGGTGAGCTATGAAGACTTTTTCCATGAAAACTAAGGATTGCAACACTCTCAGAAATAACATTATTGCAAGTAAAGGTGCATGTTTACAGATAATGTCTAAGAACTTCAGTTAGAAAGAGTAACTAATGCATTTAAAGGTTGAAGGGCCTAACATGCTCGACCAGCTGTAGAAACCTGAAGAGTCTTGGATCAGTTTAAGATTGCTAGTCTAGACTCCTTTAGCTTGTTCAAGATTGTCACCAATGTTTTAAAAGGGAAAAGGAAGAGAATGTTAGATTAGTAACATGTCGGAGAAAATCCCCTTGAGTTAAAATACAAAGTACAAAAAACCTTGTATAGAGTAGCCAAGTACATCACAAATACAATGGTTGTGTGAACAACCAATTTGGTGAGCTATAATGCTAGACCGTCTGAGGGGTGGTGTGAAAAAAGGTATGAGAGTCCCATGTCCACAAGAAGGTATCTTTCCTCATCCTCTCAAAGCTGCCCTATATCCTCTCCCATCCTCCCGTAAAGAGTGTGAACGGTCTATGTCTAGAATCTTGAAAGAGCCTTTGTTGTGGGTACATCCTAAAGATCTATAGCATGGTTGCACCTCACACTTCTGTTGTACCAAGAAATAATGCTAGAAATCAGCTCCCATTTGTGAGTGTCCAAGGCCCAGTGTGTCTGCAAGTAATCTAGAGTGAGAATTATGCTAAGGTGCTATCGAATGGCGAGAAAAGGGATGCTCCCCTAAACATCCTTTAATCCACACGTTGGGCCTCTGTCTATGACCTAAACTATAGCCCCCCAAGTTGAGACAATGGTCTGCATTATGTTGTGAAAGCATACTGAGGGGTCTTCATAGTTCGTAGGCTCTAGGCGATCTTGGAAGCAATGTTTGTGTGTCTCCTCTGGCTAACCTCATCTCACACATGCCACTAGGTCCCTACCATATCCTAGGCAACCGCTAATTGCTTAGATCCTATGAGCTAATAGCCATAGGAAGAGGGATGTTTTCTTAGGCCTAAGGTGATCGTCTACGCTCCTCTAAAAGTGTGATATAGGAAATGATCTAAGGTGCCCAATCTGTGCCAATGCGAGGTGCAAGGGACCTGGGTGAAATCCGCATGTGGTCTCCATTGCGGCTGCCTAGTGTCACATACCCAAATCCATAGGATTTGTGCCAAATAATCAGGGCACCTGGTGCTCTGCAAAATATCTCCATGGCTGCTACGAAGCCCCTAAAGTTACTCTCATCCCCGTCTAGTTAAACTATTGTATCATCTGCAAACTCTACATGAAGGAGCTCCTTGAGCTGAGGGATGGGTAAACAAATATCTTTGATGCGAGTGGATCTATCTTTCCAGAAATCACTCATGGCCTCTGCTACTCAGAAAAATAGGAAGGGGGCTAGTGGACAGCACTGTCTCAGATCTCTGGATGCTTAATCTCTATCCTTGCGTCCCTCTGGTTAGAAACTGCATATGTGCTGAGGAATAAAAAACTGTGACCCTAACCCACTGCACTGGGAATCCTATCCTGCACATCGTGCCCTCCTCCCAATCCACAGAGTCATATGCCTTCTTGAAGTCTGCTGTCAGTGTTCAAGACAGCTAACAGAGTTTCCCAAGTTCACCATCATGCTTCAGAAGGAGATTTCTGGTCATCATTCCCCTTTGAAGAATGAAGAAGCCCTTGTGTTGTAGAGAGGTCATGGTTGGGGAAGTTGCCAATATCAGCAGCAAAGAGGCTGTTGCAAGAGCAGCAGCATTAACAGCAGTAACAGTAGAAATAGGAGCAGCAAGAGGAGCAACAAAAACAACTGTATGATGTGCTTCACTTCTCATTTCATATTCTTCTATTTCTTCCTCACTCTATCAAGTTATTTTCTCTCTCTTGTCCACCCCTCTGCTTTGCTGTCTCCATAAGGGGTTGCCTTAAATAGGCATTGGAGAGTCCAACCGAAACCTTGGCCAGCCCGTGACCTGTCTGATTGCCACAATTTCTACAAGTGCTATACCCATGACCAGTCTGGCTTGTGTGACCACTACCACGTCCACCTAGCCTGCCTGCCTGTCTACTTGGACATCCCAGCCCATCACATGTTCTAGCTCCAGTCTTTAGCTCCACTTCACATGGACCCTATCATCGATTGATTACTAGAGGCATTTGCAAGAGAAACGATAACGGGATAAATATAGACAGCTTTGTTCAACCTAAGGTATGTGTGATTTTATTTTGTTGAACCTAAAACAGTAGGGGACTTGATGTTGCTGCTGATTTGTCTAAAATTTTAGCCCATTGTCACCTTTGTTACACAACCTATACGCATATTCACTTTACAACCAAAGATTGAACCTATGCTTTTCTTTTCCCTGCAAATATTAAGTGTCTGACACCTATAATTGTACTTCAAATCGTGGCAGATACCTTTTTAATACGATATTAAGTCTGGTGCTATGTGAAGATTGTGTGAACGAGGTAGGTCTAAATTGAAAATCGACAGGAGAAACGTGAAGGGGCAAGGTTAGAAGACCTTGGTAGTTTAGCATATGTAGAGAGATGTCATATCAGCAGGCAGCCTGAAAGAGTCAAAGACTAGAGTTGGTGTATTGAATACCACCAAACTTTATCCAGATTTACCTAAAAAGTAATATCCGAGATTCCTAGAGAGCTTGAGAGGCAGCTCATTCTCCGAAGTGAATATAAGCTGGAGCTAATCTGTGGGCGTTAGATGCTGTGGTGGTCTGGGTCACCAGACTTATGTGCCCTTCAGATAGTGACACCTTAATGACATCGCCACTGGTAGTGCATGCCAGGTCTGGACAGTCTGCTCTCAAGGGCACCTGCATGTTTTCACCGTGAATGGCTCAGTCAACTTGCTACAGCAGTCTTGTTGGTTTGTTCGCAGGGTGCAATACTCTGATTATGTTGGTAGCATCTTCTAGAAGAAAGAGTTCCAGGCACTTATGATCTGGAGGTGTCCTGTTGTCTCTCTAGCTAGCCAGTCAAATCCCCCGAGTATGTCTGCGTGTTCATGTTTAGGGAGAGAGGAAGAAAGTGAGAGGGTGCTACTCATTGTGAAAGATGCCTCTGTCAGGTTGTTGCAGGGCGGTTTGTCAATGTGTACTCTACGAACGACTGGCTTTTGGCTGTAGTATATCGTGCCAGGTATATACCCTACTTGATCGAACTGTTGATGGTAAAAGTTCTGAAATCTGGTTACTAGTTTTTCAGTGCAGGCACACACAGGTGTGTTTCTAAAGATTGTGACCTCTTTTCCTTGTTTTGATTCCTTTTGGCTTGGTTTTGTTTTGCTTTTTGTGTGGGGGGGACTTGTTTTGGCAGTTTGATGACTCAAGGATTGGCAGGCATACAAGTAGTGAATATCCCAGGAATTGAGAATGTAAGTTCAAACCAATGATATTGTGGGCTTGATGTTTGCTTTAGTTTGTGTCTGCCCCTGGACGTTTTGACAGTTCTCTTTGTGAAACAGGTTGATGTGACTAATTTGATAAATGGCCACTCGTCTTACCTCTCAAACCTCCAGGAAATCCTGCAAGTTATAAATATTGACAGTTATTTTCCTGCACAGCTGTAACTAACATTCATACAGGATTAGTAGCTGTACAAAATAGGAATCAGTGTTCATGATGGACTGGAAAACAGAGCTTATTTCATGGAAAGCAAGCTGTAAGATACTGTGCTAGATTGGTAAGGTGCCCAATGAAGATGAAAGCTGGGATGGGCTGCAACTTGCATCGCCACAGCTTGGTGCAAGTGAATGATTCATAAGCAGGATGGTTGTGCCAAGTGTACAATTTGTGTAGATGAATGCCAGGTATCTTCTTAGCAACAAGTACTTTGGCATGTAATATAATGGAGCAGGATTTCAAAAGGCTTTCCAGGAGGACCACATTTTATCATTGGTGCAAGCTATATGAAGATGGTGTTGAGAATTAGGCAATCACACCTAGTGTAGCCCCTTTGTATGGAGCAGCTGGGCTAAGGATATGCAGGCTTGCTCAATCCCATAAGCACAGTGGTGGAAAGTGCTACCTATCTTGAAGCTATAAGCATTGTACTTGCCTATCATTTGAATGTAATGTCATAGTACTTTTGTCCTTTCACTTTAGTGTCATTGTCATTGTCTACATACACAAGATTGTGTTTATGAGTCCAAGCTTCAATCTTGGAACCTAATTTACTTGTGTAATAGTCAGTCTCTAAGTGTATGTTATCATGAGTCTTGTATTCATCTTCCAACCTCCATAGCTGCCATGCTGTAGATCCGTGTTTTTGATAGATGGCAGACTAGTGACTGAGATGATCATCCCAAAACATTGCCAACATTGCCCATTTGTAATGATAGTTATAAAAGCAGTTCTAGCACGAAATATACTACCATGGTGGATTTCATGTAATGTGATTAATAGTGTACATGCTGACACCGCGCCTTCCAAATATGCCAACTAATAAGACTCCCTATAATCTCCTATAACTCCGAGTGGTTTGCAGTGGGCTCCAGTACGTGGCGGATGGATATAGCCTCCAAACCGACCACTGCGCACAACCCTATCTCGATAATGAATATGGTCTCTTGCATCCCGGTCTCATACAAAAGATGACAGCCCTGGTTGACTGCCCGCCTACCAGCAAAAGGCTGCCCATGAGATACATCCAAGGCTGGGTGCTATACGGCGAAGGATGCATCGTGCTCCTCTCCACATGAGCTGCGCCTCCTCACATGATCACAGGCAGTGCTTTGGGTTTTCCAAAGGCTGCTGTATACAGCGCTTAAAACCTCCCTCCTGCATCTGGGCAAACCAACTTTCCACCGCCAAGCCTCCATGTGCCACCAACCATAAGAAATACGACACCCTCCTCGGTCTCCAGCTATCCCATAGGCGGCACTAGAAGGCCCGTCCGAAAGGCTCCATGATGTTGTGCTCCACCCAGTGCCTGCTACATGACGGCGCCCAATCCATATCCTCATGTATCAGTATGTGTCGGCCAATCCTGGTTGTGTACTCTAGGAACTTGGGTGGCTTCTTGGCGACCGCAGAAACCGATCATAGCCACTCTCCTAGATCCCACTCTAGCTCATCAAGTGGTTTGCCCTCCCAGATCCAAATACGCCATTCCATGAGCTTCTTCCAAAAAACATAGGGGTCCAGTTGCCATGTGTTCCCCTAAAGGCCCACCACCCGAATCCTCCTCCATGAAAGGGCGTCAATCCCCTCATCCTGTTGCCCTTTGTCAAGGGTCAGATGTCCCCCCTCCTGAACGGCGAAAAAAGTCCCCTGCGGGGCGTCGCCCACTCTACCTTCCACTTGTAGGGGGATGCCTGTTGGTAAAAACCTAGCTGCCCATACCTGCACGGGCTCTATCGGCTCTCGTATCGGGGGAGCAAGCCACTCCGAAGGTATTGCTACGTCTATCTCCCTTCTCACCTACACTCCTCTCTGATAGCCTGATACTCACTGCAACACCTTCTCGTTCGCTATCCTGTATACCTTCCACCATGTCTTGATGGTACGAGCTAGGTTGGCCTCCCAGCCAGCCCACTAGATGTGGGGGCACTCACCTATCTGTGCCCCTTCTCGATCTTTGACCTGGGGGTTTCAGATCACCGGCTAACAGTCTTATCTCCTCTTGGCAGCTTGGGGAGCTCTGGATTAGGACCTTATGGAGGCTGTGCCACAGGTGGAGTAAGCTGCATAGGAAAGGTAATCTGGGCTGACATGAAGATCCATCTCAACGACGGCCTCCATTCACCGCCAAGCCTTGGTCTATAGTCTCGAAGTCCCTCTTGCAATAAGATCTTCTAGGTAAACCCGCTTCGTGTGAGACCATAGACAACTAGCTTGCCCAAAAGGGCCATACTCTGATACTCTGGGTTTATGATTCCAAGCCCTCCCTTTGACGGATAGCGTATGATGGTCGGCCACGCCACCTTGGCCATGGAATCCCTGGAACCATCTGACCCTAACCAAAGGAAATTTCACACTAGGCGGCAAAGCTGCACTATGCAAGATGAGGAGAAGCAGCAACACGAGGCAATGTATCGGGCCGTCGCTAGGAGGACCTGGTTAACCACCAGGGCTCGCAGCTGGCTAGTAAGAGCCGTACTCCAATAGGTGAGTTTGCTCCGAATAGAATCAAGGACATGAAGAAACTGCTGGGTAGGAGTGATGTGGAGTCCCACCTGGAACCTTAGGTACCCAACGGTCTGCCCTCAGCTCACCCAACTAAATCCCAGGTGCACGTCCCACTTCGTGCTAGAGTCCGGCTCTGTGAGGATACCAACCGACTTTCGCTAGTTGATGTTCGCTCCCGTTGCAGAACAAAACACATCAAGAGCCAGCCTCACTCTCTCTAGCATCAACTCATCGTCCTCTATGTAGAGGGATGTATTGTCTGCGTACTTTGAGTCTAACAACTCAATCTGCTATCTCACTGGAAGTCGGAGGCCGCGTAATCCGCTCACACGTGACCTAAGGAAGTGAGGCATCGCCTTTGCAAAGAGTAGAAATAGATATGGAACCAGGGGGCAGCCATGTCGAACCGATCTCTCCAATTGAAACTCCTCCCCTTGCCTTGCACCTATAAGAAACTTGCTGGTGGCCGATCTGTAAAGGGCGAAAACTCCGCGAATCCAAACCTGGGGGAATCTCAACCTCACCATAGTGCCTTCTAGGAACTCCCAGTCTACCTTGTCATAAGGTTTCTCAAAATCCAAGAGTAGTACGGTCAGTCTCTGCCCACTGTACTAAGCTTCCAAAGCAGTCATAACCATAAAACATTTTTAACACACTTGTCAAATGTATGTGACGCATAGAAACTATCCCCCTCATCAATTCTCGTGTTCTTTCCTAAAAAGCAATTGATAATACTAATATGTTTTTGTAAATTTAAGTACATTCTAACTAATCATAATCTATGTAGCAGACTTATCCTATGTGCTTTTTTAACATTACTAACTTATACCTCATTTTATTGTAAGATGCAAAAAAGCAATAGAAAATTTGAAAAGTTGTAGATAGCTTAAAAGTAGTCATTTTTCTTATGTACTAAATGTGATTATCCCCGTTTGGCCATCCATCGGGATTACAGTTTATGATCGCAACCTCAATTTGTTATAGAATAACTGGTTCTTCAAGTTGAATGGATTCGGAGGTAACTTCCACTTACGCTTCAGTAACGATTACTTCGTATTGGGGAGCTCTCCAAGCATGACCTTGCTCAACATGGGGGATGCAAGGTGTAAGCTCATGGGGAAACCTGTGACTGACCGAACGGGCATCTATTCGGTGTGGATGCTGCTAATGAGAAGGAGAAATTTTGAGGCATGCAAGTACGCTTTGCTGCTGGTCTGGATGGTGAACTCCAATCCCCCAGGGTGGCCCTCGATTGGACCATAGGGGTGGTAGATGCTCCAGGTGATACTATCAATTCATCTATCAGCCATGCTGAGAGTCGCGACTCTGCACACTGGTAGAATCGGGCCGCCTATGCCAAGGGCTACTCGATCACGTCTCTCGTAGCTCTCCACTGTGGAGGAGCTCGAAAGATAATGCTCAAGTGTGGGACCTCGATACTAGCCCACTAGTTAATGTCCATCATGCAACCGGGCCACTATTGTGCAAACAGTGCTCATCCTTCATCTCCCATCCACTGGGAGATGTGATCCACCACCTGACTCTTCCAACTCTTCTATTTGGGTAGTCGTCCACTCCCCCGAGTAAGAGGATTGAAGAAAAAAGACGTAGTTTGGTCCATTCAGTGGTGCTAGTAGATGGACCTTGCCCCTCCTTGACTTACGAACCACGAAGATCCAGAGGTAGTGGAAACTCTCTGTGCTCCACAACTCTTAGGTAGGACCATGGGCCAGTGTGGAAGAACTCCTATGGCAACAATTGTGCCTGTCTCGGGAAGGTGTGACGAGTGGCAAGGGCGAATGAGCTAGTGGCTGTGTGGGAGGGTGAAGACTGCTGGTGCGAGGAGGTAGTCTGTGGTGCGGGTGGAGGATGTGGGTGGCTGCGGGCCTGCTGGGTGGGATGGACAGAGGGGGTTGTGGAGTGCTCTATCAAGGGGCCGTCGCTCACGCGCCTGCATCCTACTGTCGAGTCTAGGTCTGAGGAGCTTGCTGTCCCCCCCCCCCCCCCCCCCCCCCAAGGTCTCCCTTTGTGTCGTCTTTGGACCCATGTGAAGCCGTCAGCGTCCACCCACATGCCTGTTAGCGGAGCCGCCTTTGCTCTGAAACACGTACAAATTGTTGCCTGATGCCCAAAGTCGTGGCAGCGCAAGCACTGCCCTAGTTGCCCAGTCACAATGACCTGTTGCCTAAAGAAGTGCCCGCCTTTCTTAATCTCTAGGAACTGTGGGATATTCTTGACCTCTTTCACTACCAACCGTTCCTTTGGGACTCATGTTGTTGTCACTGCATCCGCGAAAGACGTGAGAAGGTGATTGGGGGGTGCAATCAAGCAGAGCAAGGGGCATGGTCAAACTGGGAGGGGGGGGGGGGGGGGGAGGGGGGCGATCAGATGGAGCAGGGGGTGGGGGAAGCTTACGATGTGACGGTCTGTCCATGGACTATAACCTCATTGAGAGTAAGTCCTTGAATAGATGTATGTTAATTGAGTGACAATGTGGTCACGAGCATTTGCTCTCTTTGTTTATGTGATCATGTTACACTCAACATTTGTGTAAGCATCAACATTAAACATTTACAACAGCTATAGATAACATATAGAGCATTAGGGTTTGTATAACATAGTTAATGCTTTAAAGCTTTGGCTATTTGTATTACAATTCATTAGTTAGGGGTTTCAAAAAAAATGTGCTCGTAAAGAAGGGAACACAACCCTAGAAGTAAAGCGCATTTATTTCTTGATGGACAAGTTGCATTACTAGTGTATGCGGTTGTGATATCAAGGCAAACCATACTCATATTCTAAGTTATTATGCACGGTAAGTATTCTAGTTTGGCCAACTCTATATTATATATGGAGAGGTTACAAAGAGAAGAGAGCCATAACAATGTTTGAGTACAAGATCTCTGGAAGTGGCGGTAGTCCAATTACAAGTTATAGGGGACCACTTGGGAATGGTAGTGCACTATCTTATGATTTTCCTTTGAAATCCCTTGCTATTGGTTGTAAGTGGTAGGGCACAATTAAAGGTAATAGACCACTTTCCAATGGTAACTACCACTTGTAAATGGTAGGGGAGCAGTTGTAAGTGGTAAGGGGCTACTTTTAGATGGTTTTCGAGGAAATTCTTACAAGTGGTATAGTGCTTGATAGTGGTGTTGGACCTTTAGTAAGTGGTAGCACACCACTTGAAAATGAGGGCAACTTTAGAACCTTTGGAATAGCCATGGAGACATTTTGCAAAGCATCAGAAGCACGAATTAACTTGCACAAATCCTATGGATTCTGGGTATGCGACACTAGACAGCGCAGCCAAAGTGGCGACCACATGAGGATTTCACATTGGTTCACCCTCATTGGCATAAAGAGGAAGTCTCAAATGAGTTCCTATATAACTTTTGGAGGTTGCTACATGACAAGTTTAGCCTTAAGAAGATATCTCTTTTTCTATGGCTTCTAGCGTATAGGAGCTTAGCAGTTGGCACTTGGCTTGGATATGGCACGGAGCCATAGGAGACACATAGACATATTACCTGTGGGACTCTCTAAGAGCCCAAGAAATTTGGAGAGCTTAGGGTAGTATTCCATGGTACAATGGAGTCTATGTTGGCGACATGGGGGGTTGTAGCTTGGGTCATAGACAAAGGTCCAGTATGCAGCTATGAGGACACTCAAGGGAGCATTTCATTTCTCATCATTGAATAGCATTTGAGTAGGATCCCTACCCCAGACTACTCACAGACACAATGGACTCAGGGACATTGTCACAGATGGAAGCTAATTTCCAACATTATAGCTTGGTACATATGGAATGCGAGATGTAGTCAGGTAATTGATCTTCAAGATATACCCACTAGGCAGTCTTTATTAAGGATTTGGACAAAGATTGTCCACTCTCCATGGGAGATGGGAGAGGTTGCAGGGCAGCTATGAGAGGATGAGAAAGAAAAGAGAGGCTTTCCTATGGATTTGGGATTCAGACACCTTTCCTACTACCCCTCAGATGGTCTGGCACTCTAGCCCACCAGATTGGTTGTTTACACAACCATTGTATCTTTGATGTACTTAGCTACTCTTCATAGAGTTTCTTGTACTTTGTATTTACCTTAGGGGGCTTTCTCCAAGGTGTTATTAATAGAATTTTCCTTTCTTGGAAAAAAATAAAATTATACGACACTTTTATTGCACACACCTAACTTATAGGGCTAACTTCACCTCAACCTAAAGGTAAGAATTATACATAATTGTTACAAAAAATTCAAGTTAGATGATGTCAAATTGGAAAGGCAAGTAGATGTTTAGAATCTTGAAGAGTGAAACTTTTGATTCATGAAATTTTTGGAGTATTCAAGAAAACCAAGTCATTTTTAGTTTTGCAAAAGGCACACATTTGAATGGCCATAAGGGGTGCCTCCCCTCCAATTATTAGTCTAAAGTACGGGAAAGAGCCACGTTGGCATACACATAGAATAGCTCACAAGCTGAATGAATAAGACAACTTGATTACATTGGAACTTTGTCCCAACAAAGATTCCACCAAGGACCCAAAATTGAATGAACATAAGGGGTGCCTCCCCTCCAATATTAGCCTAAAGTATGGGAAAGAGCCACATTGGAATACACATAGGATAGCTCACAAGTCGAATGAACAAGACAACTTGTTTACATTGGGACTTTGTCTCAACAAAAATCCCACCAAGAACCATTTGGATGTTCGAGTGAGCAACAGTTGATACTTTCATGAACACGCCATCTAAGTATAGGTGTCCAATCAAGTGATTTATCTCACAAGACGTGAACCCATAACATAATGATTATGGCCCAAGTTTCAAACCACTAGGGTGTTATGCTTGGGACAATAGAACCCCACATTTACTTAACAAACATAAGGCATACAAGGGATTATTATTCCAAAACTCGGTGCCAATATCTTACTCCTATATGTACTTTTGAGTTTATGTAATGTTTTGAAGTAATCACAAGGTATTCAATCTTACAATGCAAAAAGAAGCTTATGAATCAATATTCCAAAAATAAGCACACAAGATATCTATCTTTTACAAAAAATAGTAAAATGGTTGTAGCCATTCTTCTTTCAAATATCATATATACTATAGGATTGTCTTGTTAATTTTTCATGTAATACAAAGCATTCTTGTGCTTTTTTGTGCTATATGTATGCCATGATTATTAGTTCTTTAAGATGCTTTATTTATGATTCATTGTGATAAAAAAAGTTCCTTAATGCATGTTAGTTTATAGTGTTAAAGTATTGATCTTGCACACATCCTTATGGTTAGAGGATTTGATTGCAATGTTGTGTTTTCCACAAAGTGGCTCACAAGGTGAATCACCTACATTTTCATGAATCACTTTGTGGATATTCCAATGGTTATCTATATCAAGTCATATCTAACTTCATTGCTCTATGTGGAAAGGCTCGTAATGTTTGGTGGGAAGCTTCATGACTAGACCATTTTCCCTTGAAGTTCTCTTAATGGGGGCTTTTTAAGTTCTAACTTACATTGCTTTTAATATTTTCTTAGAATTGTATAATCTTTAGAGCCATTTCTATTGTCTTTTTTTTTGTTAAGTGAAAAGTCTCCCTAGTTAAATATAGAGGGCATCTTGTAAGATTTTAAAGCTCACTTGTAGTCTTCATTATTGTGTAGAATCTCTCATGACCATCATTCCTTATGAAACACTTATTATGCATAGGATGTCACCATCTGTTGTCTTTGAAGTAGTATGAATCTAGAACTCATATGTAAGGCTATAGATTGTCACTTGCTTAATGAATTTTTGAGTGAGATGATTCATTGTTTACAAGAGAAGAAAATAGGTATTGGACAAGGGGTTGAAAGTACTTTTGATTTGAGAGGCAACGTCATGCTTAGGCGGATAAATATCTAGGATTAGCAAAAAAATGGGCATTGTATTCTTTCCTTCTTAAAGGAATCACACAATTATCAACTTTGGGAGCTCTCACAGAGTAACTATATTTAAAGTTTTATGTTAAGGTGCAATGGATATGGAGTGTTTATGCCACACACTTAGGCTTAACTAAATATGACTTTTTGAAATGGTTGGGATGTGTGGGAGCACTCCTTACTTGCCTTGATCCTTTCCAGGTATAGATAGCCATGTAAACCTAAATGATTAGTTGGTGATGAAAATTAGATTTCTTTTAGGAGGAAGTTGGTTACGAAAATCATTAGGTTTTAATGTTGACTTATTACATGTAGCAAAACTTGACAAGATTAATCCTTCAATGTGTAAATTTACCACTTGATGTCTACAACGCCTTGATTTCAATAAATCCTTCAAGGGGGAAATTGACCACTTCATGTCTACAATGCCTTGATTTCATACAATGAAGGCACACTATGCTTTTGGTTAATCACTATTATTTCTTTTTACTCGTTAACGTGAGGTTCAAATTGGTCCAAAGCTAGGTGTCTTTTATGCAGTTTTATTTTTCAAGCTTGTATTAACAACCATCTTTGCTTAAAAGAATCTAAGTATGCTTAGAGAAGGTAGTATTCGTGCGACTTAATTTGGTTGTGATAACAGGTTGCCACTTTTGGAATGTATGATATTTCTTGGACTATTGATTCATGTCATAGCCTCATTATCCTTGATCAATTGTTTAATAGTCATTTTATGCCTTCACAAAGTCACTAACAAGTCACTTGCTATCAAAGGATGAAATGTAACTCTTAAGTCATGCCATACACATAGGAACCCTTATTTAGCCAAAATAATTAAGCCTAATAGAGATCGGCTATTTGATGGCTACATGACAATATTTGGTCACTTTTGAGTTAGTTATTAACATTTTTAAATATTTTTGTCGTCTTTTTTTTTGCTCTTTTCAAGTTATTTTATTTTCTTGTTAGTGTACTTACTATTTAGTAGATTGTCTACTATCACTACTATTACATTGACTTGACTACTTAATGTTCTTACATATAGAGTTCTTTTGTCTTCCTATTCACATCCTTTTACATTCAACACATTCCTTCATTGACTTTAGGTCTTATTCGTAGCAAAAAGAGTATCCATAGCTGAGTAAATTTTGCTATATGGTAGAGGAGCTGCACAAGGAGTATGGCATGAGTCTAGAAGGAGTGCTTTCAAAGGACTTAGTCGAAGATGCCCTCCATGAAGACTAGTGGTTTTTCAAGCACAAGCACCAAAAAGGTGCAAAGATCTACCTAAACTATGTGCACCATCACTTGGCGGAAGGTTACATGTTGCTTTTCCACAAGGTGTATCAAGCACTTCCCTCTTGTTGTGAGATCACAGTGAGGTTTACATAGTGCTATGCGTTTGGGAAATGTCATGATGGAATGGAAGACCTTGTAGGCCACAAAGTGGCATGGGCCAGGTTTGGGGAAAGTGTGATTCAAATGTGCACGACTTGCTTCGCTAAGTCTATGAGCTAGATTAATACAGAGCTAGGGCTTGGGTATATAGGGCTGATTTGTAATAACATTACTAACTTTGGATGCATTGTTGGAGAGGATGCCTTCTAGCAATACCAAGAGTACACTGAATAGGTTATTGGGGTTGATGGCTTCCATCCAACAAAAGGAGGCACTGCTTAGGTACAAGGGGTCGAATGTAGTGGCCAAGCATATAAAGGATGACATTAAAGTGTATGAAGAAGTGTGCCTCTAAGAGCTCTAGCATTCAACCAGATGATCATCACTGATGTGAAGAAGAGGAAGAGACTTACCCTCTTTCCAAGGTCACATATTGTAGACAAATATAAGACCATCCATGTGTTTGGCATTTGTGCTACATGTGACGAGTCACTACAAGCGGCACATGTCATGGGCAACTTCATGCTTGAGTGCTAACATCAATACCATCCCCTTTGCTTCATCACAATTCTACATAGTGGTGGGTCTTTGTGTGAAAGAAGGGTGCAACATTGAAGTACCTATAGTGGCATGGCCACTAGGCAATATAGTGTAAAGAGTAAGTTGCAATAGTTATCCATCACAATTATTTTACATGTGGATTACAATATTGATTCGGTGTGCTCATGCATTTGGGATTGTCTATGCTTACTATGCAAATGAGGAACATGTGGTTGAGATTATCAAATTTTAACCGTCAGAGGAACAAGGTGGATAATCTGGAAAAGCTAAAGCAGATGACAAAGGCCAAGGTAAAGTGAAACAGAAGAAGCACAGAAAAGTCTTAAATAAGGAAAAAAACGCAAGTCAATAATTTTATAAAAGAGCGCAAGCGCATCATGATTTAATTTAAGGAGCGTCGGGCTCTCACCCATGCAATTTGTAAATGTAGACGGGTGGTGGAAAGGAAGCTAGGAAGATAGAATGACCATGGAAAAAAGGGCCTAGGCCACGGTCGGCCATGTAAAAAAGGGGATAAGGGGATGATTGCCCAAAAGGAATTTAGGGTTTTGTATATAAAGTTGAAAAGTGAATGAGAAGCTCATTCTTGTGTGTGGCCAAAAGTGGCTTCCTCTTTTTATTATTCTTCTTCTTGTTCTTGCTTGCTTGAGCTTGTGCTTGAGAGAGGGAGTGTGAGAGTGTGAGGGAGTGAGTATGTGAGGGTGAGGGACCAAGGAGGAGAAGCTCTCCATCTTCTCCTCTCTTCTTCTCTTCTCTTCTCTTCTCTTCTCTTGCTCGCAGCGATGAAGCTTGGAGCGTGGAGCTTGAGAATGGAGCTTGCTTGAAGCTTACACTTGGATCGTTGAGCTACTGGAGTGCGCAGGAGAGGAGGTAACTCGATCGACATGGAGGTAAGCTCACTACATCCATAGATATGAATGGCGCGTCGGCTATGTGGGAGATAGCTATTAGTGCTCAGCTTGGAACGCTTGAAACCATAAGCGGTCCGTGGGTCTTGGCGGTTGAGTGAAGGCTCCCACATTTTGGTTACGTTGCCGGGACCAATGGATTCAAGCTTTGAGCGCTTGCGCGCTTCAAATCGAGCATTGAAGTAGGGTTTTTCCAAACCGATGCTTGAGGTAGATAGGTAGGAAATGAGGGAGTTTGAAGAGGTATTCGATCTCCTTAGCAAGCTGAAACAGGGAAAAGAAGGGCAAAAAAATAAAATTTTGGGTTAAATGTTAGTAAGGGAAGTAAGACTAAGGTGAGTATAGGCTTGGGTAAGGTGATAAGGGGCCAAGAGTGGCAAGAAAGGTCACATTGTGCATTACAGGGTTTCAGGAGAGAGGGAGAAAGCTTCGTCATGTGGATCCACTTCGATTTGAACATCCAGGAGTTATTTGCCCAGCTCAGGTAATTTCACACCTTCCACTACATGAGTAGATTGGATCTAGAGTTGGTTGACTAGTAGGAAGGCCTCCATCGCTTGACGCGACGAATTTTTTGAAGTCCGGAGAAAAAACCCTTCTCGTTCGGCCCGTTCGAGTGACGGCGATTTTGGGTTGAGTCCCAAAATCGGCCCTCGGACCGCTCGGCCATTCGGCCCACTACACTCGGACGCCTTTCACTCGGCCCATCCAAGTGAAGCATTCGAACCAACTTTGAAATTCGGTCCTCAGCCCTGTGCCGACTCGGCCCACTTGACTCGGCCCTCGGACAACCTGACTCGGACTGGCCGAATTTAACATTCGGACCAATTACATTCGGCCCTTTCTACTCGACCCTCGGATGGGCCAAATCGGGCATTCGGCCCCTACAATTTGAACCTGTTGGGCCGAATTTGAAAATTTTCAAATTTTAACCTGTAGATCCTAAAACTAACCAAGAGACCATATAGAGCCGAAACCACATCATAGATTTATCACTAGGCTGAAATCTAGAGCAAGTAGTTCAAAACCTAGCTATAAGTGGTCCTTCAAATTACACATGGCATTTATCGTAACGGCCCTACGGGCCAGGGGGGACTGCCCCCCCCCCCCCCCCCCCCCCCCCCCCGGACCCCCGCAGAGGGGGCTCTATCCCCCTCCACACCCCTCCTCCCAAGTAGGTTGGAGAGAAAACACGCGCTGTGACAGGTCCTTCAAATTAGACCCTAGTGTAGTAATGGCTCTACACGAGCATAGATTCTCACTTGCAAAAGAGCAACCAAAAGCCCATACCCGAACAGAGACAAACAGAGACCCTAGAACCTCAATGGGCCAATCTAGCCAACAAGGGAAAAAAGGCCACACTGCAAAAACACGTACGTGTTGCATTCGGACTGCATCTAGTCAAAGCGGAAAGCAATAATATCAAGCTACAATAGCGAGGATGACACTACCGGGTGTGAAGATAGTCACAATCTTAGCAAGGGTGATCTCATCGAACCTTGAGGGAAAGGTAAGGAAGGTGCTGACATAACAGCCAAGCCTGCTAACGAGAGCAAGGACTTGTTGGAAGAGTTGATAGAAGCACAAGTTGAACAACGAGAACCAGTGAGTGAGGCCATGCCTGAAACAAGGTCAAGAGACAATACCAAGGATGGACTTTGGACTTACAAATATCGTAGAAGACCCCAAAAGAAGCCCAAGCCTTATAGACGAAGGCATCGATGGAGAGCCAATACAACGCTGAGATGGATATCCAAAGCGTTGCTATGTGCTCAAGGGTATTATGCAGGTAACCGATGGATTTGGGTACCAAAACCCCCTGCGAAACCTCCTTTGTCGGCCGAAGTCCAGGACGTTTCAAGAGCAAAGAAGCGTAGAAGGAAGTCTAAACGAAAAACCAAGTCGCGAGTCAAGAACATTGGAGTAATAGAGCCCCTCACGATCGAGATCAAGAAACCAAACGAGACTAATCAAAGGGTAGATCCTCAGCCTAGTGTGCTTAACAAGCAGATATCAGATGTAATCATTGAGGATACACAAAAGCCACTAGTGCCCAAGGAGCCTTTGATTCCCCAAGAGGATAGCAGGCATCATAGGCACAACATTGCTCATGGCAAGGTTAAATGCTCAACAAAGCAAATGGTAAAATCATCTAACAACCACAAGTAAATCTTCCAGCCAGTGTCAGAGCCACTTAGGAGTTCCAAGGCTCCTACACCATCTTTCCTTAAACGGACATAGGAAGCACAACATCAATCATCAAGTGCAGCTGCTCAATCCCAATCTCTATCTCCATCTAAGCTTTCAAATGTCCAAGAGATGGGACATGACACCATCCATAGCTCTCGGCCCAAGGATATGCATGTGCAACCTAATGTGACTAGATCGATCTACACAAGTGAATGCTCAAGGGGCAACAAAAGACACGACCACTTCCGATCGCCGTAAGGACTTGACACTGCAATCTACTAACAGTAGCTAGTCCACTGAAATAACTGCTACTACTTTCAATCAGGGATCACAGCAGTCACAGCTCTTAGTCGTGACAATGCCCCTTGCGGAATGTGTCCTTAGTAGTTCACCTGTGGAGGAGGTGTCACAACCAACTTCCTTGGCGCCTAGGCTGGAGAAGTTAAATAGAAGGGAATTGGTCGAAGATCTAAACTCTCCAAAAAGAGAGGCGGTTGTACCCTCACAACCTAACGAGGCTATTTAGCAAGCTGCGGCTATGTCCCATGAGGACACACTAGAGAAAGAGAATGTTGAGGCCTAGCCAAGCACATTGATGACTGACCTAGTTCAAGGTCACGAGTCTTCAAGGGGTACACCTCGATTGCCTAAGAAAAAGAAGAGAAAACAACGAAAACAACAACGGCAGTTGCAAGTGGTTGTAGACCCCAAGAAGATTGAAACCAAGAGTGCCGAAGAGCTAAGGAATAAAGCATTGAGACCATCCACCAATGAACCCATTGATGTCTCTCCTAATAGCGGTGAAATCTCAAACACATCCGTGTGCTCTGAAAAATCAAAGCAGCCGTTACCATCAATAGTTGCTTGCACCACTCAATCCACCGACAAAAAAATTCACATTAACTTATCAAGAGTGGATACAACATTGTCATAACAAGGTGACAAATTTATACCAGTCACATCCAAGGAGAATCATGACGCAATAACAAAGCCTCAGGAGAAACATGGAAACTCAAAGAGCATAAGCAATCCTAGCGTTGACCAACCTTACTGGTCTAGGCCTGAGCCCCCAACTATGCTAAATCCTAGGCAAACTTCTAGAACCTTGCATGAGATAGCAACCAAGCAAGCCCTCATTGAACATAGAAGTGTCGCAGAATGCTTAACTGAGTTGGATGCTAAGCTCAAAGTGTTTGCACGTGTCTATGTCCTGGCAGACATGGGCGCATTCCCTAAGGAGCAGCTTGAAGAATACTTGCCATTTTCCCTATCCTGGGAAGAGCAAGAACATCTTGACGAGCATTATGACAGGCTCCTGCATGAATGCATGTGACTCACCTTTGACGAGGAAGGCGACGAACTACGCTTAACTGTAACATTCAATGATGTGCTCTGCCAACCAAATCTCTTAGAGATAGAGCAACTAAAGCAACAATGAGAGGGTCGAAGTCAATTTGAAAAACATTGGTTTGAAAACCCCGTTTTGCAATGGCCGAACTAGGAGCCCAGATTATGATAGTCTCAGAGGAGCGATTGGCCAAATGGCGGTCTCAAAGAGACCCAATCTATGTGGCACCAACTTCCTTTCGAGTTCTAACTATCATTTAGGGTATGCACTTAGCTGAAACTAGCCAAGAGAACTCTCTATCTGATAAGGTTCTCGCTGAGGAGGAGTTACATGTTGCCAGTAGACTCGGACAAGGTTCCATGCTACTCGATATTGCAAAATATCTATCGTTATTGAGTAAGCTGCCACGAGTACTAGATGTGTGTGTCACACTCTAGTACAATCTAGAGTTCCACAATTGGCTTTTATCCTCGTGAAGTGACATGGATTCGTAAATATGTATATAAATAAACAATGAATTTTGTGACCCTGTATAGACAATATCAACACACACAAGCAATGATAGTCAAGCGCAAGGAGAAGAGTTAAGTTTGACAGGCTAAGCTCCTCAGGTCCTCCTCTCACCACACATTTAGAAGTCGTGTGGCCATTCCGCCTCCAATGGAGGGCATGCAACCCTCATTACCGCCATAGGAAGCCCTAACCAACATCTCTGATGGTGTAGATGGGGTATTGTCCCTTCCTATACACCTTTCCCCCGTTCCGGTCTATCCTTCCGAGGATGAGCCTTACCCCACTCCATTACAACCAATCCATGCAACTTAGCATAAGCCAAGATCTGCTAATGCTCAAGTATTAAGAGGTCATATATGTAAAGCTAATAGGATCGGATGATGTCTACACCCTCAAAGAATTTGCCACTCCGTTAAACACTAGATGGAGTTTGGAGAGAGCAAGTCCATGTAACTTATCATCAGTGTATGTGCACATAGAAGTCATATGTAGAGGATGAGAAGATAAGGAGAGAAAAGAAGGTATTTGGAGATGGAACACAACCAAACCACAAGTACATATTGCAAAAATTGAGGGTTCACATACAATATTCACAAAAAACTGACCAAAACAAGAAGAAATCTATTGCAAAAATTTTAAAAAATAGCAGGAAATAGCGAAAATGGCTTGATGATGCAATTGCCTAGCCAAGAGGAGATGCCCCACTAATAGGAGAAAACTATCACATATGTAGGCTAGATCAGAAATGTAGGCAGTAGAGGGGCAAACGTAGATTGTACAGATATTGACATCAGGAAGGAGTCAGGGGCAACCATCATCCTTCACAAATCCATGGTATTCATATCCCAAGACCTTGGTTTAGCAGTCCAAAGGATAATCATAGACATGAAGGGAAACATGACAACACTTGATGGGACAGTGATTATCATGGATGTGATCCCTTCTACAAGAATTTTTATCATCGACCCTCAAATGCACAAAAAGGAAATGCAATCAACAATCAAGTTCATGAAGGTGGAAGGCACGATGAGTGAAGATCAGCCCATGACATCCCAAACCAAGAGTGTGTTTCAAATGGACAACCCTTATCTCATGGTTTTGGGACACATTATTAAATACATGAAAATAGGTTGCCTTGGTCAGAACAATAGTTGAGTGATCAGCAATGGTCAAAGTAGTCTTGAAATCAGCAAAGAAAACATAGCAAGAGCATAAAACTTGAAATCAAAAGCCATGTCAAAAGTGGTGTAGCAAGGAAGCATAAACATGTGTTCAAATAAACTATTAAATACAAGACAAAAGAGGAAGGAAAGAAGGAACACTGAAGAACAAAATACATATGAGAACTTATGTGTATACTGGGGAAATGGAATCCATATATCCAACACGAGACAGTCACATACAATAGTGAGTCATTGGTTGTGTGGGCACTGAGACCAGCTCCTCTCTTAGCAAAAGATCCATACATGTGATGGTGACTAAATGACTCAGGAGGAGCCTGAATAAATAGGACAAAAATATGTTCTCAATATGATCATGTCGACTAGCATTTAATGTTAGTCAACCAATAATAAATGCCAAATATGACCAAAATGAAGACCATAAAAATTATTAAAATAATCAAAATAATGCCCAGCCCTAAAGCATGCACAAACTCACACATGAGCTAACATATCTACTAACAAGAACTAGCTAGAATAACTCATATGTTTGGCCTTTTAGGCCAATACAAAGAGCCCTCCTTCTAAATGAAGTAATTTATCATTGCTAGAGACAAGTCATCTTCGATGTCATATATGGGACATTTTCTACTTTAGGCCAATAGATAGAGATATTCAATCCACCCTTCAAGCCAAAGCTCAATAGTACCCATCAGATACGATGGATTTCTCTAGGGCTCAACCTTTGGCATGTAGGGACAAACATCTAAATAGTTTTCATATTCATTCTTTAGAGACTTATAGCCACATTTCTCCAAGTGTATGGTGTTATTGGCATCGAAGCAAGGGTGTTTTCCCCACATTTTCGCAAGCTCTTTAATAACACGAGCTTCTTCCAATGTTGATTATCAACATGAGGGATTTGGCAAAAAATCTTTTCCCACACTTAACAATCCTCCTTGAGAGAATACATTTGCTCATACGGAAACATGAACATAAGACTTAATCAATAGGAAGACTATAGAATGACACATAAATATTGATGGCCTCTAAGTAGCTTTACTTATAAGAATTTTATCGTTTGCTAGTATGTAGGAAAAGCATAGAGGAAAAAGCTGCATTGGCTTTGGCTTCTTGCAATAGCTCCAAACCATGATACTTACTTTGGCTCTCAATGCTAGTAGGAAGAACTGTTTGGCTCTAGACCTCATCATATAGTAACAATCCTCACTAACCTAAACCAGTTTAGACCCCTCCAACAACCAGCCTTGTTTAAAAGTTTCTTTTGATTCCTTCAAGAGCATGCATTAAAATCAATTATTATCAATTTGCCATTATTTGCAAGAAAATCACTAGAAGCTTACTTTCCATGACAGACTCTCCTTCAAGCGACCAGGCACTTAGGGCTACAAAATAAGTTGACAAATTAGGTATGTGTAGGAGACTAAACAAATAGTTGAGTGGCTGAGTTACATATTATCTTCACCTTGTCTCCACTCATTTTTTTGAAACCATAGTGAACTCCTCTTCTCTCTCTAGCTCCCCCTTCTTCTCTCTAGAGATAGGAACCGTAACAGGCTCCTCCTCTCCTTCAAACTCCCCCTTCTTCTCTTCACAGATAGTAGGCTCAGTGGGTATTTCCACATGCTCTCTAGAGATAGGAACGGTAGTGGGTTCCTCCTCTCCTTCCAAACCCCCCTTCTGCTCTTCACAAACTACATGCTTAGTGGGTATTTCCACATATATTTCCGCATCAACCTGCTCATTGCTTGCTTTAGGGTCCCCAAGCACCTCTTTCTTGACATCACCAAAGTCGTGTCCAAGATCCTTCAGTCTTTGTTTGCAACATGGTTGTTTTTGTATGCCACATTAGCCCCACAATCTACAAAGTTCAACAAGATGACCCATAGAAAAAAAGGAAAATAAGAATAAGGTAGACAATATGAGAAAGAAGCAAATAGGTACTCTGTTAAATATATCCCTTGTAATCCCAATTCTTGGCCACTTCTAGGATTCGATAATTGTATCCAACTTTCACACATGTCCTTTGTCATGATAGTGGCAGTGAAACATAGGGGTGGTACTGGTGTTTGAAAGCCATCATGAAAGAACCCACCACATAGGCAAAGTCTAAAGACTCCCCACAAATAGCACAAGTTTCTAAAACATGGATTATGTTGCCTTTATCCACAATGAGGTTTGGGAAGCAATGCAAACCTTGTACCTTCCTCTAATTCTACAATTAGCATTTTAAGAAAATCTCTCTAGGTCTAAGTGTCTTGACTCTTGGCCGTGAGCGAATAACATTCCATTTGTAGAACAAACATGAAAATATCATCAATAGAGTACCGAACAATATCAATATTATAAAAAATAACTAAAAAGTAAATTACAATGTACCAAAGTACACAAAAATATATACCAAAATGTTTCAAAATGCACAAGTAGTTTGGCGGAATATAAAAAACTACCAAGCAATGGGGGCCCTCCAATAAAGTTCACATGAGGATCACCACCAAGCGATAAAGGGCCCTTCGATAAGGGATGAGGGGTCCAATAAGTGATGATGGAGAGTACCAATTATATTCAAAAATAAAAAGTATCAAACAACATCAAAAATATTGTAAAGGTACCAAGCGATGGGGGGTCCTCCTCCAAGTGATGGGGGATCGTCTAAAAAAGTTCTTGTGAGGGTCACCACCAAGAGATGGAGGCCCTCTGCTAAGGGATGGGAGGTCTGTCAAGTGATGAGGAATACCAAAAAATATTTTATATTCAAAAATAAAAAGTACCAAACAGTACCAAAAATACCTCAAAAGTACCAATCCATGGGATATCCTTTGAAAAAGTTTACATGAGGGTCATCACCAAGTGATGGGAGGGCCCTTTGCTGCAGTGAGCACCCCCCCCCCCCCTCTCACTTGGTGGTGACCCATATGATAATTGGTGCGCATGAGGCTCCCTGCCAAGTGATGCAGTTGCCCTCCACCCTAGTGAGGGCCTCCCTTGCTTAGTTGTGACATGTAGGAAGTTTGGTACACATGAGGGTCACCACTAAGCGACCTAGGTGTCCCCCTCGCTTGGTGATGATCCATAAGGCATTTAGTACACATGAGGGTCAATATCAAGCTAGCTCATGTAACTAGCTCAACTTCTACGTGCAGCTTGTTAGAACCCTCTCAACAATGCTTCACAAATCGAAAATGTAATCTAGTTCAAAAGGTCTTGACTTGAGAACATTATCCTCTTCAATGCACATGTTGCTTGCATCTTTTGTATAGTTAGTCTTTCTGTTTGACCCATGTAAGCTACTCTGAAATATGTTGTTTGCCCTCCTCCAATCTTCCAACATCTTTTCTAGCCCTCCAGGCTTGCTTTTGCACATTTCTAGCACGGCCCCAAACTTTACCCATGCAATCTTATGCACAGAAGGGTCTTTTGTTGTAGCACTACACCTCTCAAATGCATAGCACTTGGCAAACTTTGCCATGACCTCTCCACACGATGGGGGGGACTTGATATACTTGTGAAAGAGTAGTCTACAGTCCTTGAAAAATTCAGGTTGTAGATGGTTCATGTATATCTTGGCATTCTTTTGATGTTGCAACTTGACCATTGAGAGCAATTGTTCATCAAGGAGATCAACATCGATCAAGTCCCAAGTGACCTTCCCCTCAAGACTCATGCCACACTCCTCATGTAGTTCCTATGCTCTAAAGTAGAATTTGTTGAGTACTAGGTACTCATCCCTTTTGTTTTTCCTTGTAATGCACAACTATCCAATTAGTTGTTCAATGGCACCCAAAATTCATCATGTAACTAACTCTATGTGATCGTGCAAGTGACGATGTGATTGCTCACCCCTCGTCCTCTTTTTGCCAACATATTTCACTATTGAGATGAGGTGTTTTTTTTTGTCTTTGACAAAAAATATTGTCTATCCTCTCTTTGGCATTGGGACAATAGCTATGGGGCTCACCCTTGTTGCACGATTGCATGCTAGTAGTCTCATAGCAAGTGGAAAAATGGAACCTTGAAAGTGTGAAGCTTCGCACCTTCAACTGACATAAAAGATGCGAGGAAACAAAACCCTCAACACAATAGTCCACATTGAGTAGGAAGAATAAACCACCGACTAGGAAGAACATACATGAAAGAATAATAACTACATGAAACCTAGTCATCGCACGGACATTCGATAGTCTAATCATGTGGGTAGTTGTATCTGATCCATGCGAGCCTCGAAGCCTTATCATTGCATGGATGTTTGACAATCTAATTGTGTGGGTAGCTATGTCTCCATGTGAGCTTCGCTTCTCTCATTTTTTATATTCCATTTTAATTTCAACTTTGTGTTGCATGGATTTCTTCAAAGGCACAAAACGAGATACACAACTCCCTCCAAGTTTGCAAACAAAAAAGAACCAAAAGGAAAAACTAAAAATGGTTACAATCCCTATGAAGTAAAATCAAATATTAGATGCTATAAAGGTTTGCAATGTCCCGAAAATACCGAAGCATTTCTATCCAACCAAATATGCTAGAGGTATGCTCCCCTAATGCATGTCCTTTGTAGAGGTGGGAGGTTGTTTGCATGACAATATAGCTGAAGTAGATCCTTTTGCTCCACACTTACACCATCACCATGACACAACTAAGAAAATGTCCTCCCCTGACTTTAGTTTTGGTGACCTCACAATGGTGCCATGATCCCTTTCTCTGCTTCTTCACCCACAGCTCTTTGCAACATCATGTTGGTGCTTGGACCAACATCCACGGATGCACTAGCTTGGAGTCATCGTAGCTTGAGAAGCACCGTAATAGGGATTCTCCATCATCAGTGAGTGAGAGAGAAAGCACGCTATGGAGCTGCCTATTGAAATATGTCTACATAGTGATTCTAGTTTTTTTGGGAGGTGGGCGGAGAGAGAGAGAGAGAGAGAGAGAGAGAGAGAGAGAGAGAGAGAGAGAGAGAGAGAGAGAGAGAGAGAGAGAGAGAGAGAGAGAGAATACTATGAAAGACCAGGCCATTCATGCAACTTATCTGTGGAGAGAGAGAGAGAGAGAGAGAGAGAGAGAGAGAGAGAGAGAAGAGATGTTGAGTCCTGACCTCACCCCTTCCTCTCAACCCCGCCACGTCCACAATCAATTGCAATTGCCATTAATAGGGGATTGTGGTACTTCAGTCCTTAAGTTTGAATATTTTAATTCTTACATTTCTTCAAAGAAAAGAAAAAACTCTTTTAGCAAATGGGGTTGTGGCATAGTGGTTGGTGTGTGTATTGAGTTTTACAAAATGCACAATCATCGAATGACTAAAAATTGGCTTATTCTACACACAATTCACCAAAGGCATGTGATTTTGTACAACCAAACCATTCTTTCAGCTTGGTACTTTTATTCTACACACAATTCACCAAAGGCATGTGGTTTTGTACCACCACACCATTCTTTCAACTTGGTACTTTCATTGTCTATTATTCATTGACGACGAAGAACTTCCAAGACGTCACATGCACCATCTTCAATGCCTCACCTTTGCATAGAAATTTCCCTTCGATGACCCTCTCAAAATATTTCCTCTCCATTTTTAAGACTTTGTTTTTGGGGAGTCTAAACCATATCAACATTGCAAGCATGAATCATTGCCTATAAGTTAATTGCAAATATGGCTAGTCGTAAATGTCTATACCATCTCCATATTGATATGGAAAGATGAGTATGAATGGGGGATTTAAAAAAGCAAGTCCTCAATTTGGAGTTTTTTCACAAAATTTGTAACTTTATGAGGGATAATCTGGTTACCCATATTGAAAATTTGTATTAAACAAGCTATTCAAGGGACCATTTTTTTCAAACTCTCAAAATATATTGAAGAGAGAAAAATAAACAAAATTGGGTTTCTACCACACATCTCAAAAAGGACCCTTATCAATCAAACTAGTCTCTAAAATAATGAGTTAATCTAAACAAAATACAAAAAGAACTCAATATAAGAAAATACAATTATTTCTCTTGTAGCTATCTAGGCAAATTATGAAAGCCACTTATATATAGCTATTATATAGTAGACTTGGTAGCAACAAAGCTCACTATCTTCCTCATCTTCTTCACTAATCACTCCAAATCTTCTCATATATGCAATGGCTGTAGGGAGCTTTAAATCTAACATATCTAGAAGGGATATAGACAACCCTTTGAGCGAAATTAAAATGAAGTGATCAACAAGCTTATGGAACAAAATCGAGATTACCTTGAGAAAAAAATTATCACAAGTAACAAAAATGAACTTGAAGCATCAAAACTAAGAAAAATGAAATTTCTTTGCGCAAAAAACAAGCATGATTTATAACAAGATCCATCACCTAGTATAGATAGATAGCCCCCTCAGTGAATACCAAGCTTTATGAATGTATTCTTCATTGCAAAATGCAAACAATAAACTTGCATATTTTTCATAATAGGAGTAGAGGAGCAAGATCTAGATTACCTTCAAAAAAAAATTGGCTTGAGCAACAAAAACGAAGTTGGAGCATCAAAATTAGAAAAAATAAAATTACTTTGCATACTAAATAAGCATAGTTTATAAAGAGATCCCTAAGCTATAAATAGACAGCCTCGTCAAAGAATCAAAAAAGCATGATCAATAATTTCACTTTTAGATTCTCATCCAATCATGTCTACAAATGGACAATTGGTCCATGATTAATAATATCTACTTTTACTAGAGTTCTCATTATGCTCAAAAAGAAAAATATCAAATATGTGGTCCCTTCACATCAATATCCAAAATAAAACTCTCAAGTCTTTGATTTACATTTTATGCGTCGAGGAAGGTCAAGCATAAAATTTAAATCAGTTTGCTTGAGGGAAGGTTGATGCATCATCATATATTGATTTTTGTTCATCCCAAGCACACGAATGTAGACAATACATATGCTTGCATGCCAGGAAGGGTTTACTTTCCAACTCTCTCCTTTGAAAGTCAGGACATGTGCAAAAGGGCTCCGGATTGATATGCACCTCATACAATGCTCTAACATAACATAAAATATGACTTTCTCATTTATCACCACTACTTTTTTTTCCATGAAAACTACATCCAATGCCTTAGCCAATGCAATTTTTCTTTCTGCATCCTTAGAAATACCATGTTTCCATTTTTTTCGTCTCTTGCCACTTGAAGAGGTAAGTGGTCTTGTCCCATGGATCGTAGTATTTTTTGGGGGTAAGTGGAATGCTATCATGCTTGAATGCAAAACCTCCTTTTATAAGAATTGAAATCTCCTCTGCATAAGCATTGGTGCCCTTGTCAATAGACCAAATCCTTGGTTGCGCAAGGGTGCATGCTTATTAACTTGTTTATCAACATCTCATATATGCTCCACATCATGACTACAAAACCAGAACCATTGTGCAATAGACTTACCTTGAAATTCCCTCTCTGACCAAAATGAAGGGCATAGTAATCCAAGTGATCCACATTCTATCACATTGCAGCACTTCTTTCTATTTATAATACCAAAACATTTTTGTTTGCACCTATTAATAAGAGCATCCATGTCAGGACCACTTTCAGAGTATCTTCAAGTTGTGAAGGCCAATTGCCTTGAATATTGAATATATGAGTCAATCAAGTAAGTGACACATGCATCATACAAACCAATTTTCTTCTTTCCATCCTCCCCTACCAACCAACTTGCATGCATGCTCTCAGAAAGATTTGTGTTGGGAATACAAACCCTCTCCCAAGGACTCAAGGAAGCTTGCAACCCAATTAAAAAGTCAAAAATTCCTCTTACATGTCTATTTTGTTCTTGTACTTGGGTATTCTTACCCCAATGATATTAGTACATGTGCATGTAACAAATAAAAACATTTATATGTGTAGCACTACCCTAGTGGCCTATCCTATTCTCCCACTATTTGATCCATCTCTTTAATGCTATGGCACTATCTCAAGGTAGTCCTACTTACTACCACCAATTTTTTTATAGTTGTGGCATTCCTCTTATCCTCCCTCTCCAATGGATTTTGAAAGGTGCCAACTCTCACATAAATTCAAGTGATGCTTGCAAAGGTTTGAATGCATGTATTTTGTTGTGTGCTTTTGTAAGCTTTGTTCCAAATGAAACAAACACAATACATTCTCAAGTCCCCCATTGAAAACATTGCAGATCGCCATCCAATTTGCACCTGCTTCATTTGCCATAAAATATGCAAAGTCTGCAAAAGGGTGTCCACACTCGACGATCACATTATTAAGGCATCTCCAAAAGAGAATTTGTGTTTATGTATCCTCTTTCTTTGTATCACAAATAGCAATCACTATGATCCCCTTCAAGCTACATTAACAAATATAGGGATTAGCAACTAAAATATGTCAAGGAAAATTGACAAGAAGTAAGGTTCCCGAATGAACCATGGATTGTACACAGAACAAGACATTGTTGCCTAGTCATCTATTCTGTGTGTAAAGTCAAAGTGAACCCAAGATTGCAAAGGTCTCCATTTCTTGACCATTGCATTCGATTTACCAATATCAATCTAGAGCCAGGTCCTTTAGTAGACATCTTGAAAATGTAACTTTTTTCACCCACCCCTCCTTGCCCTTGAAATCTACTGCCATGAAAAAAAGGAAAAATGCATCTTTTTTTCAACTCCAAAATGTTATCAAAGCCATCTCCAACAACACACTTTTTTTTTTGGGCATGTCATGATACTATTGAACCTGCAACCTCAACAAAAGGGAGTTTGTTAAACCAATAACAATGCTACAAACGATAGTTTGCAGATTTGAATAACCAAAACTAGCATCCGATTTTGAACCAATGGCATCAAATCCTCCAAAATTTTTGTAAGCTCTTGTTCTCCCTCCACCCTTTGAACCATTACTTGTCAAAGATTCAATTATAATTGGTTTTGTTACAATCATTTGAATCTTCTTAGCACCAAAGTGTAGATTCACTTGCAAAACCGAGTGAACTAAATATCTAAATTTTTTAATTGCAGCCATTGAAGTCCCTTGTTGCACATTGTGTGTGTGAGTGTCTACATGAAGATTCAATCTCTCCATGCTTGTGTCCTTTAGAAAAATGTAATAAACTTTGCAATTACAAGTTGCATAACAAATGACAACTTTACTACAATAGTGACAAGTGATTGAATGTTTTTCTTCACTTGCAAGTAGCCCCTTGCTCACTGTGTTGTTGAGGTAACCATGAAAATACATTTTATTATATTGATTATTGCTCTCATAATAAGGACAAATGACTCAATGACATTGCAAATCTCCAATGTAATGGCTAATTCTTGAAGTAGCATCAAGAAAGATATTAGTTGGATGGGGTCTTGTCCAGACATGACCATCATATTGTTGCTGCGTCTCATCCATATTTGAAGATGTGATGTAGGCATAAGAACGAAAGCAACAAAACCATTATACTCTCTTGGAATCTCACTAACAAAAAAAGGGCCTTCACTCATCTATAAATAAAGCCTTCAACTTCTTTCCTCTAGGACTGCTAACAATCCAAGGTAAAATCTCTTTCTTTATTGGTGGAAATGAATGAGAACTATCAAGTCCATCATCCAACTCTAAGTCAATAGCCAGAGTTGATACGGGTGCACAAAAAGCATTTATTATAAGTGGTGAAGAAGTTTGAGATGATGTCTCTGTGAAGGAATCGAATGAAATGTCTACCATAGGTCCTGAAAGTGAATGAGCTTGTTTGCTATTTTCTACAGTGTATAGTCTTTCACCTTGATCCATTGTGAAAGTGATATCATAATGTACTATTTTATACTGACATGAAAGAGAAGAATCGAGCAAAACCATTGATATCTAGTTGGCCATGAACCACGATCTCTTCACTATAAGCGTCAAGTTGGAAAATAGCATGCAAACCTACCAATTCTGGTCAGGGGGTAGAAGTGATTGAAGAAAATAAGAGTTCACAAGAATCTTTCCATCCCTCAAGGACACAATATGTTCCCGTGATTGAGAGCTGATTGATCATTGAAGAGTAACTTTTTCCATCGTCTCTCACAAAAGCCGGTTTGAAACTCAACAAACAATGGAGCTACAAAGGCAAAATATTATATCTAATAGCATGCCTATTGTTTATTAATTTCTTTGAGCGTAGAAATAATAGTCTATTATCCCCACTAAATATGGATTAAATGAGCTCTTACTCCATGGGAAAGTTCTTATTGACGATTGAAGTTGCGAATCAATCCATTAATGATTCAAATCATTCAAAAAAATTTACATATTAAAAATCACAAGAGTTAGTTAAATAAAAATTTTAAGTATTTATAAATTGTTGTCAAGGTTATAATGTAGCACAGATTTTTATTAGCACATTTTATTTTGTCAGTTGTCAGGCACTGTCATCATTTACATATTTTAGTAAATAATTTTTCAATGTTTGAGAGAAACATTCTCTCATGATGGATGTTCAATATGCACCTACTTTCTTGCCACTAGAAGTTGCGCGCAAATAGTTTAAGCATATATTCTTTTTCGTCTTATGCTTTTTTACTTCCTCCTCCTCTTGCTACTTCTTCTTCTTCTTTTTCGTTTTCTTCTTATTTCTTTTCTCTTTTGTTTCCCTCTTCTTCTCTCCCATTGCAAGTTGGAGGCAAAAAGAAGAAGCAAGAAGGAGAGCAGCCCCTGCAACAAGCTTAAACAAGACCAATATTCTCCATCAAACTCACCGGGTAAACTCCACACTCCATCCCCATGGTTGAAAATCTATAATTTAAATTTCATTTTTTCTCCATGGCTTTAAAAAATGGAAGAGGAGGTAGACAATAAGAGGAAAAAAATGGGAGGGGAGAGAAGGAAAGGGGAGGTAGAGAAGGAGACAGTAAACTGAAAAAATGGGAGGGGAGGAGACCTTCAAGACACGCTGCTATTTACATCAATGCAGACAACTATTGAGGGTTGGGCGTAGCCCCCTTGGAGGGAGGAGGAGGTGAGGGAGAAGGCCGAGAGGGGGAACCCTCAACACCCCCTACCTGTCTATTTGTAGGCTGTTATTGGTGCGATTCGGGGAGTCCAAACAAGCTAATGCTCTCACTGGTGAGCTAATGGATGTATCTCCCCAAAATTTGGAAGAGTGGGACCCTCTTTGGAGAGAATTTAACCAAATGTTTAAATATGAATTGATTGATGAGTGGACTGATTTAAGAGGGCGCAAGTTTTTGGTTTGGGACAAGAAGACATGGATGAAGAGGATAAAGGAAGGTAACCATGCATTGTCTTGCTTTCTCTTGTTTATTGTGATGATACATCATTCTTTGACTAATTATTTATTTTAATATTTGATGTATGTAGTTTATAATGAATATATTTCACAACATGTTAGAGTTCTATGTCAATTCATTCAAGTGGAGAAGAAGAAAGAATGAGAATTATTGTTAGCATTGGATACATCAAATGCATAAGTATACTTATTACTATTAACTTTTTCAAATGGGTTAATAGATTATCAATTATGTGTGAATGCCAATAGTTTTTATTTATGTGTGAATCTCAAAATATAAAGATAATTTATGTGTGAATTTCAAGAGATTTTATTTATACCAATAGATTTCATTTACATGTGAATGCCAATAGGTTTCATTTATTAGTTATATGAATATGAACATGTTTTATTTATGCATGAATCTTAAAATTTAAAGACAATTTTCAATGTTGTAGTGTAAAAAGAGCACATGTCAAACCCAACCTAGGCCATGAAATTTTCATGTTTCAAAAGTTTGGCATCACCGATAAACAAAGCATTTTGGAAAGGATGAGCCCTTCTCAAAGATGGTGGATTGAAATAGAGTATGAAACTGAAGGCAAAAGTAACCATGGCAATGATCCATGGTACAAGAACCCATGTTTGATAATATTGCTTTTGGTGTGGAAGATAAAAAATTGGCTATAGTATTTTGGTTTTCAGCATAACAAATTGTGGTATCTTGAATTTAACAATAACTAAGAATAGTGTATTGGATTTTTATTTAGGATGACTATAACTCTACCATACTCAAAGAGGAGGCCTGCCTCAAGGATCTTGCATTGCCAGAGGTAAATTATGAGGCAAAAATGAAACAATTCATAAACAAAGAGCAAGATAAATTGAGGAACAAAGTATACAAGTACCTTGAAATAGCTAATCCTGCATGTGTAGAGGATTCCTTTTATGTTTTGTTTGCATTGAATTGGGATGAAAAGAACATGATGGCTATTACCAAGGACAAATTGCATGCCATTTGTAGTGCTAATATTGCTACGGAGAGGTATTTTTTCCTCATGGACTAATGTTCTTTTATTTTTTGGAATTGAACTTAATTTGGTTCAATAATATTGAAGTTATGTTTTGTTCAATAACCAATATATTAGGAAAATGGAGATTTTACTTCTCATGATTGTCACAAAGGCAAAGGACTCTACTATGTCACACTTTGCGGATGTAAGGAGATTTCGCAGCTACATGAAGCAAGAGGTATATTGGTTTCATATGATTGGAGAATGCTTCTTATTAATCAGAAGCTTACAAGAGAGAGAAGGTTTGGACATGGTTTTTGCTATGAAGAAATTCTAGCATTATCTTTTAGCTTTGCCTTTCACTTTCTTCATAGACCATCAGGCTCTGCTTTATCTTGTGAACAAACCTTGCGCTAATGGGACACATAGTAGCCAAGCGGCTACTACTTCGGCTAGAATTTGACTTCTCTGTGGTTGTGTGCAAGGGGAAGCAACACTACATGGATGATCACATGCCTTGCATACCTACGGGAGAATTCGTTGGATAGAGTATCGTAGACGAATTACCAAACATGCATCTTTTTAACTTGTCTAGTAAGAAGGATTTATTTAGAGCCGACTTGATACCATACTGGGTAGATGAAATAGTCAAAGTGCTAAAGCATAGACTACTTGAAAGGCCTGCTTGTCAACTCTATAGGTTAGGGAAAGATAGCTTACTATGACGATATGTGTGTGAACATGAGATGCATAATATACTTGTGGAGGCACATGATAGAATCGCTAGAGGACACTTCACCAAAGACACGGCATGCACGCAAGGTGATGCGGTCTCAACTGTGGTAGCCCACACTTTTTCACGATGCAGCACAGTTTGTAAAGCATTGCGATGAGTGCCAACATAACAAGGTTCATGTTTGCAAGAACAAGATGGATCTAACCCCAATTATTGCAAGGCAACCATTTAAAACTAGGGGATTGACTTCATTGGGCCAATTAGTCCTGTAGCACAATACTCGCAGGCTAAGTATATCGTAGTTTCCGCCATGACTACCTCACAAAGTGGGTATAAGCACGAGCCACTAGGAAAAATGATGCTAGGACCATGGAAAAGTTCCATTGGGAGCAGGTGATCTCACGATTCAACTACCCCATTGAACTAGTTATTGACCAAGGCATGCACTTTATCAACAAAGTGATTTCCCACCCATTGTCTGCCTTTCTGATCATCCATAGGAAATCTCCACCCTACTACCCTCAAGCAAACAGCCAGGTTGAATCCACAAATAAGATCTCAATAAACGTCTTGAGACTAAGGTAGTCTCTACTTCACACAGCGATGACTGGGACAACATATTGATGGCAACCTTATGGGCCTATTGAATAGCCTATAAAATGGCTCTAGGGGAGCAGACTCCCTTTAAATTGACCTACGACACTGAAGCCATTCTACTAGTGTAATTCTTTGTCCCTAGCATGAGAGCAGCCATCCAAGAGAGATGGGATGGAAAGAAAGCATGGAAGGAATGCCTAGTTGAGCTAGAACACCTATCCATACACTAATTTGCAAAAAGGCATGACATAAGAGTTGGTTTGACAAGCATGTCAAGAAGCAAGACTCCGATTGGGTGACCTAGTATTGTTATACTCAATGAAAGGCCATAAAAAAAAGATGAAGTTTAGGGGATTAAGGCCTTTCACAGTCTGCATCATCAGTCAAACTGAAAATGTAGAGCTCTAGATGGAGAGGGCATATGCTTCTTCAACAATAGAGCCGCATAAAGAAGTATTGTCCTCCCAGACATCCATTGCATGAGCCTTCGATGATGCTAGAGTCCCGTGTGAACATACAAGTTGCCACAATTATAGAGACTGAGAATGAAGATGAGGAAGCACTAGCACCCACTTACCTATGCATAATGGTCATCGCCCAACAAATGCATACTTTCGATACATTGATCAATAAGGGAGCCGATTTTAATATCTTAACTCACGATCATTGGACTCTCATTGGTCGACCACAACTATAACAATCAAATGCTAAACTCAACCCATTTGGGGGTCAATCATATCAATGCACTTTTGGAAAATTGCAAAGTTGCAGTCTCTATTGAGTCTAAAAGCATACCCATGGTCTTTGATGTGTTGCCAAACACAAAGGATGCTGGTAAGGAATCATTGTTAGGACACACATTTAAGAAGCAAGCACATTGCAATGTCGATTATGAGTTGCCCCCTTATGTGTAAGGGTGTACTTTAGTGCTTTTGCAACAAAATGAATATTATTACCTTTACAAAAGATGAAAGTGTGATGTATGCATGGACATTTTTGTGCTTTTGCAACAAAATGAATATTATTACCTTTACAAAAGATGAAAGTGTGATGTATGCATGGACATTTTTGTGCTTGTTTAGGTGTCATCAAAGATAGCCATTAGTCACTCACTTGAAACGATTGAAATAATAAGTGGTTTATGGGTCTTGGTGGTCGAGTGTGAGCTCCCACTTCAAAGATGGAGGGCAAAAACTTGCACGAGTGAGTGGAGCAAAAAAAAACCATAAACTCCAAAGGGTGTAGACTAGAGGTAAGAGAGAGGAAATGAGCATTGAGCACTCAAATATTTCAAACAAAAAGAGGCTTTTGCCACCTTTTTCCCCTCGATATAAGAGAAATGTTTGAAATATGACAGCAAAACATTACTATTGGAAAACGATGTACTCTGCTTTACTACTGGAAAGTGACAATTACTCTACTCATTTGAATCAAACTAAAAATATTAAAAATATAAAATTTATTTTTTGAGAAAAAAATGATTTTTGGAAAAAAAATTCAATCACGGAAGCCTTCATCTCATTGGTGGAGTGCACTCTCTCTCTACATGCTGAAAGGTCGAAAAGTGACCTCAAAGTTCCGCTAATGTTAGGCCAATAAAGAACATGCTGATGGAGATGATGAAGATGAAGAGAATGAGGATAAACATAGCTTAGGCCTTCTTGGGCCAAAGGGCTTGAATCAAATTTTGAATCAAAAGAGAATAAAGACTCGTTGGATGAGCCCTTACCCTTCTTCTTCCTCTTCTCCTTCTCCTCCTCCTTCTGCTCCTTTTGCAAAGTTGCTAGATCCTTGCATTCCTTATAGAGATGCCTCTTCTTGCCACAATGATAGCACTAGTGGATGATTGGTGAACAACAATAGCACTAGTTCATTCTTCTTGATTCACTAGAGTTGCCATTGTATTGTAATGCACCAATAATAGACATAACATCACCTGGTGTTTAAGTAGGAGTAGATGGAATAGAGTTTGGACTCACAATGTTTTGGCATATGATCAATATCATAGTTTGTATCATGTGAATCATACTCATTATGAATTTCTAGCTAGCATGAGTCATTATTTTTAAGAGTGCTAAAATTCTCATCAATTAAGCTAGTGAATTCATAAATTCTAAGATAATAGAGTTCTATCATTGGGCTTTCTATCCCCTTTTGTGTTCCTACTAGCAACTCCTAAATTGGATGTTTGATTGATTGCTTTGAGAATGTTTGAGTGTTGGCTATGTGCAATTCCATGTTATCCAAAAGGAGACAAACTTCACATGCAATTGCAAAGATAATAGAGTTACCTTTTGATGAGATGTGATCAACTTGGACTTGACAGTTTCTCTTTAGTTTAGATATTCAGTAGCCCAGCTAAAAAAAACAAAAAGGAAATTCTCTATTCTAAGGGCTTGAATCTGAAACAACTAATGCCTGAGAAAAAGTATTATTCACATGGTTTTGCTCCTTTGATTTGTCACAAATGTATAAAGAAACCATGAAATGTAGACAATTCTCTAATACCCAGTTGTTTGGACCACATAACATGAAGACTTTAATGTTTAGAAAGCATGAGGACATTAATTCACTGAAGACCTCATAAGAAAATTTGGAGACATATGATACTAATTTTTGTGATTGGACAGTTTATTCACTATTACTTAAACTCATACGACTACTAATGATATATTTTTTAGAGTTGAGGTAATAGTGCATTTAGAGCACTCTCATTAACTGCACATGTAGCAAGGTGGCTTTTCTATTATACTTATTTTTATAAGTGCCATAGTAGCACATTCACAATGTCAGGCATATTAAGAAGTGCACAGGATAGGGATATGAAAATTTAAGAAAAAAAAGAGAATTAATTTAAGAGCCAATGGTGATGGGATATGCACACATAGGTAGAGAGGTAATGATGATAATGATGTAGAAAGAAAAAGAGGATTTGGGGGTGAAGAGGATGATGATATAGAGAGGTTTGGGAGTAGTAGAATGGGAATGATAGGGATAATGGAGGGATGGAGGATGTGAGAGTAATGATAGAAGAGGGTGAGGATATGAGAAAGTGGGAGCAAGGAGGGTGATGGAGTGGAGAGGGATGGGGGCATGGTGAAGGAGACGAAGAGAATAGAGATAATGAATATAATGGTAGAGTGAATCATGTGTCTCTTCTTTGAAGAATCAAAGGTTCCAATTAATCAAATATAATCTTGATTGATTATAGCCTTAAATTGGATGATGCATAAACAAAGTGATGTAAGGCAGTGTGTAGAGTCTTTTTTTATACTATCTTTGGTTGTCTTATGTACAAGAGTCTTTATAAGCTTCCTAGAGAAAAGAATAAGAAAATGGAAGGTAAGCTATACAAGTTGGAAAATGTGAGTGAGACTGTATATGTGCATTACTAGCATAATTTGAGGTTTTTACAACATGGGATGAATAACTTATAAGGGTTTGAGTAGAGAGAATGGGAAAAGATATATACACTTGTTATAAGATTTTCTTATCCTCTAAAAAGAAAAGAAGCTTACTTTGAAGAGAGATTCATGGAGGAAAAAGCTTTGAATAATATTTGAGAATATTTGAGAAGAGTCTAAAAACCTCCACCATTGTAAATATGGGTTTCATTTCGAATCTCTTTGTGTACAAATATATTGTTGTCTTTTCTTCTTTTGGTGGCCCAAAGCTTTTCTTATGCATGCACCATTTATAAAGCTCAAAATATCATAAGTCTAGGTAGTATATTTAAAAAATAAAGAAAAGAAGAGATATCAAAGTTAATTTAATAATAGGTTAGAAAATGTGAGATATAAGAAAAGAGGATATTATAGGAGTGAAAAGAAAGAGAATTAGATGTATGTACCACATAGGAAAGTTATAAGAAAGACCATTTGCATATTTTCTAAAAATATTAAAAGATATGTATGTCTAAGCTTAACCCATCTCTTCCTTTCATTTTCAAAGGTATTGGCTCCAAGTGACTAAAAAGTTTGAATTTTGTAGGAGGTATCATCATATTCCCTTGTCCTCATATTGACTTTCTTAGATACTTTGGCACCATTTCCTTAAATGTGAGGAGACTCTCATGCTTAACTTCAGGGTTTTTTAATGTCATGTGGCTCATCTCCAAATCCATCCAAGCCCAATGCTAGGATTATTATAGATAAATATTCCCAAAGAGGATTGCTTCTAGAAAAGAATTTTCCAAGGAAAAAGAAAATCACTCTTTTTTTGTAGAAATATGTAAGCCATTACAAACATTGGTTTCTATATAAGGCTTAAACTATGCACCCCAAAGCTATATACATCTTACAAGAATTTAAGATAACATTTACATAAAGATAATAAAAGGTAATGAAATGCACCCATCATTTTTAGCCCTATCCTCAAGCTAGAGGTATTCATGCCTCTAGCTTCACCTTCATGTTTTTGTCAGTGTCAATAGTTTCATGAGATTTTCTTTCTATGAAGACACACCATGGCTAAAGACCCTACAATGATATAGCTTTAATCTCCGAACATTCACTTGGATTTTATGCATCTTACATGAGATGTTCAATAAAGCTAATAATAATTTCCATGGGAGTACCTCTCTAGTACAATAAAGGCCATTCTCATTTGGTTTTAAACTTTCCATCCTTCTTGTTGTCAAATCTATTATCATATCTAAGCACAAAGCACAAGAGACCATTTCATAATCACATTATTTGAGAGCTTATTATTGAACTTCTCTTTCCTTTTTTCTACTTGGGTACCATAATGTTGGATTGCATTTTCCTTGTCTAATTGAAATCTTTCAAGGTCTAGAATATGTTGTTTAATCTTCTTCTTAGGTCTAAGAACATTTCTCCCCATCACTTATAAGCTAGCTAGCTCTATCTCAATAGGCAAGAGTGCCTCTTGGCCATAGACCAAATAATATGGAGTGAACCCTAAGGAGGTCTTGAATGAGATGCGATAGGCCCATAAGGTTGAATTCAAATGCTTATCCTAAGTCTTAGGCTTATCATAAACCTATTTCGTGATGATTTTACAAATCATTCCATTAACTTTATCTACTAGTCCATTATATTGGGGATAATAAGGAGTAGAATACCTATGTTTGATGCTCAATCTCCCCATGAGGTCCTTTACAAGGTCTCCACCATGAAAGCTTGGTCTCCTATATGAAATAATCTCCAATGGAGTTCCAAATTTGCAACAAATGGATTCCAAAATGAAAATTTTCACTTCTTTAGCAATGATCCTACTAATGGCAACAACTTCTATCTATATGGTCATGTAGTCCACTCCCATTATGATGTATTCCTTTCAAGCATTGATACATGAAAGAGGGCCAATTGCATCAATTCCCCAATTTTCAAAAGGCCCATAATATTTAATAGGTATTTGAGGTTCATGATTGAGCTTCCTTGGCTCATTCTTCTTTGGCACACATCACAAGCCTTGCATTAGAGTTACACACATCCCAATGTAGACTTGGCCAAATATATCCTACTTGGAGAATTTTCCTACTAGTGATGTCATGCATAAAATGGCCACCATGTAGTCCATCATAGCAAGCTTCCAAAATGTAACTAATTTCATTGCAAGATGGGACCTTACAAAGGACTTGAGACAATAAAGGTCATTGTTGATGAGTTGATATCTTGCTACCTTTTGAGCTAGCCATGTTTGTTGCTCCTTGGTTAATGATCAGATGCTTACTTGTCTTTAGAAAAAAAATAATGTCCTATAGATGTTCACTACCTTGAAATTTAGGACCTTGGATCTCTTCAACTCCCACCATTTGATCTCCCATTTTTTAATTAGCCAATGCATCTTTAATATGATTCTTAATCTCTTGGAACAAAGTCCATATGTAAGTCTTTAAATTTCTATATAGAACTTCTCACCTCCCTTAATCTGGTGGCTAAATTTCCACTCTTACAAGTCCAAGTGCCTTGAATCAATTTGATCAATATCACGGAGTCACCAAAATCATTAAATCTATGAATGCGATTATCTAGACACCATTCTAGCCCCTTAGAAAAAGTTGTATATTCTGCCTAATTGTTTGATTTCACCCCTTGTAGGGAAACTTCACTTCCTATTATCTTGTCTCTAATGGGGTTAAAAACTACTATACATGTTCTTGCTTTTCCTTCCTTCCTCTTATATGCTTTATCAAAGTAGAGTGTAAAGGCTTCATTTAGTACCTTGGGTGGATTCATTTGTGATTGTGACATGAGCTTGTAATTGGTTTTTACCTTCTTCTCATGGTATCTTTGAGTCAACACATTAGCAAGGCACACTCAGGTTGTCAAATTCTTGCAATTAAATCACCCACTTAGAAGTCCTAACTAAAACATCCATGTGTTGTATGACATAGGGAAAGGCTTCCTCTACAATGATAACAAAGAAGTACCTTAGCAAAAGATAGGAATGGAATGTTTTCACACCAAACATAAGAGCTAAAACTAGATTCTTCTCAATAGGAGTGTAGACCTTCTTTGTTTGTTTTATCACTTTATTAGCAAAGTTCATGGGCCTCATGAGTGAGATCTTTGGATCCTTTTGTAGCAATAATACTTCCAAAGATTCTTATCCCACACTAGGATTCACATAAAAATCTTGGTCCCAACATCGTAGTAGGATAATAGAAAGAAGTACAAGTATCTCTTTTATTTATTGGAACTGTTGTTCACTCTCTTCATCCCAAGCAAGTATTTCTGCATTAGTGAGTCACTATAAGGGCAAGACCAATTGTGCCAATAGATGAATAAATCAACTTAGGTATCTAATCTTCTAGATGAAAGAAGTTAGCTTCTTAATTGAGGTAGGAGCCCATAGTGTGAAGAGAGCACAAACCTTCTCTGGGTTAGTTTCAATTCCATTTTTTGATACTACATGGCCTAGCAAGACTACCTTTCTTTTCCCAATACAACATTTAGCTATGTTGAGTTGCCAACCCATTTATACTAATCTACTTAGTTATTCACCTACTCTAGCTAAGTGGAGGTCACAAGAACTGTAAATACAAAATTCATTACTAAACATCTTGATTGCCTTACTAAAGAAAGGTTGGAAGACAAAGTTCACAAAAAACGTTGAAAGGTAGTAGGAGGATTAGTTGGGCCAAAGGGCATGACTCTATATACAAAACATCCCCAAGGAGTAATGAATGTTGTTTTTCATTGATCTTCTTTTGCAATTCAAATTTAAAAATAGCCGAAGTATCCATCACAAACAATGTATCGTTCATGAATAACTAGCTTATTGAGAATCTCATCTTGAAATGGAAGATGAAAATGATCCTCTTTGTCACTACATTAAGTGGTTTGTAGTCCACACAAACCCTCCACTTTTTATTTTTCTTCGGTGCTACCACAATTGTTAAAACCCATTCAGAATTCTCCATAGGATAGATAAAACCTGCCTTTAAAAGTCTTTTAACCCTACATTAGAACAACATTTTATTTTACGACTTTCAACTGCCACAACTTTTATATTACTACTCTATTGTTTGGCTTCAAGTTAATGTGGTGTTCCACAATGGTCACTCTTATAATATGATCATAATTAGAGATAAATAAAGTGGCATGCTTTCTCAACATCACCCTATAATCCTCCTCCTCCTTTTTCCTAAAATCCTTGGCCAACTTATTTTCTAGCTTCTCTTTGCTTAGCCCCACCCAGGTGCTTAACTTACCTCCACCATCAGCTAGTTCCTTTAGGATAACTCCCATAACTCTATTGAACTGCTATCTTCTTCTTCAAATGTCTCTTCATTAGATGAGGAGCATTCCCTTGAGCTCCACTCATCTTCTGAATTCTCTAACTCCATACTCTTTTATCTTCCTTTCTTAATATTGTATATAATAGCTTGTGCTTCTCTCGTAGCCCTTCCTTGTGTTGCAACATGAGTATACTAGATTCTCAATCTTGCCTTGCTTTCATAGCAATTAGCCAAGGTATTTCTAGTATAATTAGATAGCCTTCTCCTTTGGATGGTAACACATGTATATCTACTTTCACTTGAATACTACATACTAGAATCTTCACACATTTTATCGCACGAACATAGTTAGTAGAAATATTATTTGCTATTTTTGATTTAAAAGTAGAGGGCCTGCTTACCTTTAGACCCAAACAATGCATTATCCTAATAAATATACACATTTGTGTACCCCCATCAACATATACATTAGATACTCTTTGTCCTTTGATATAACTCTTTATTATTGGTAACACATCCTCAATGCCTTGGGCTTTGATTAGGCCCATCTTATTTACTACTCTTCTTATACACACCATAAGGGCCCATTGTCATCACACTTGTAGTTTACAGATGCAATAGTTGTGGCCATGTGAGTCTTAGTCCTTATTACGAACACACAATATTGATTAGACTATATGGTTTAGCTTCCTCTCTTAATGGGTCATCTTTGATCCCTATATTGCTTCGAGGGTAATTCAACCTCTTCTTGCTCTCTTTTGAAGTGCCTTTACCATCTCCAGTTGTGGGAGCTTTTGCTCAACTGCCAAGACCCATGAATTGCTTATTGTTCAAGCATTTCAAGTTGAATGCTAATGGCTACCTCTCACATAGCCATACACGATCTCATTCCTATGAGTGTAGTGAGCTTACCTCCATGCTCAATCAAGTTGCCTCCTTCCTCAAGCACTCTGGTAGCTCCATGATCCAAGGTGCAAGGTCACAATCCTCAAGCTCCAAGCTCCATGCTCCATTGCCACATGCAAGTCAAGAGAAGAGAACAGAAGAATAAGAAGAAGAGAGGAGAAGATGTAGAGCTTCTCCGCCATGGTCCCTCACCCTCACATACTCACTCCATGTTGAGAGTGGAAAAATACTGAATTTTTGACTGATTTTTGTTGTTTTTGAGGTCTGAATGATTGATTTTTGATGGATTTAGAGTGATGTATAGTTGATAATGGAAGTGTTTGAGAGTGTTTTGGATTATATTGATTATTTTTTGAAAGTTCATGATGATTTTCAGTAGAGATATGAAGCTCTGTGATGTTCTGAAAGGTTCTGAGGTTCTGATTGGTTATGTATACCTTCTATATAACTTCTGTTTTGTTCTGATTTTCTTCTGTATGAAGCATGGATTGATGATTAATGAATATTGAGATCTTTTGGAAGCTTATTGAATAGTTTTTGATAGTTTGGAATGGTTTTAGTATGAGTTATGAGGTTTTGATGACCTTCTGTAACCCTCTGTAGACCTTCTATAGAGCCTCTGTCTCTGCTCTGTAACTATTCTGTAGCTGCTATGGTACTGTACTGCACTGTTCTGTAGATCTTCTCTAAGTGTTCTATAGAATGTATGTGTGACTTTGGAAAAGTTTTTAAAATTTTGGAAAGGATGAATCTGAGTTCAAAAGAGCTAAAACAAATGGAAGAAGCAGCTGCTGAAGAATGAAGAGAAGACTGAGTGACAATGACAGTAGTGAGCTGTGAAGAGACATTGTAGTGGCTCTGGTGACTCTTTATATCAGACATACCTCTTGGGAGGTACATCCACGGGCTAAGAAGGATTATTAAGAGTTATTGTAAGAGTATTGTAGTGAAGAGATGATGTACTATTGAGAGATAGAGAGAGAGAGAGCCAGAGATAGTCAATTCTATCAAAACAATGTAACTGTATATGAGAGATTGAGAGAGGGAACTATGAAGACATTGAAGATGAATACTATGTGATTAATTTCCATTCAAAGATGGTGTATTATTTTATGTTCATTGTTCTATTGAAGGATTCTATGAAGATGTTGAAGATTATGGTTGATTCTATTAAATCTGTGGGAGATATCTACTATGATGCTGTGTGAAGATTTGTTGTTTTCTTTGTTTTGGTCATCAAAAGAATGAAATAAAAGCTTGTTGATGTTACAAGATAGATTTCCTTATAGTAGAATCTCCTTTTCCTTGGTATTCCTCTTGGGGCTCCATGTTTTTGGTGCACAGCTGGGGAAACTTGCCATCAACAAGCATCAGAAGAGGCTGAAAATGAAGGAAATGACATTGCCAAGAAGAGAAGAATTCAATGGAAGTTTGCAAAGTTCCTTCTTCCACTAAAGAGTTGGAAATTCTCATTATCAAATCCACTTTCCACTAGAAGTTCATCACACAATGGCGGAAACATATCACCATCATGATGCATGCTCTATGTGGTGGACTGTTTCCTCTTCTCGTTGAAGCAGTAGAAACTTGCATCTTGGTGGAAAATTGTTTGGGAAAAAACTGAAGAGCAGAAACTGAGAGAATGACCATCCATGAAAGATTTGGCATTCATTGAGAAGTTTCCAGACATCATCAAGTGGGAGATTGTGAAGAAGCATTAGGAGTCGTGGTCTGTGGAGGTTCACGAAAACAAGAAGGAAAAGAATTGGAATTTGTTCGTGGATGCTCAACAGCAAGATACATGGGATGCTTGGTGCACTGACAATCTTCTATTTGTCCAATTAGCAACCCACTGGAAGTTGGTAGAGAGAGTGTTCTTCACAACATACACTGTTGAAACCCTCAGAAGCTGGCATTATTATAATGGCACAACAATGATCCTAATAAGAATGAGTTTTGATACTTTCAGAATGGAATATCTCCCCCTCTGTAGTGGTTTGAAAGCCGAACTTAGAGATGTTGAAAAGAAGGAAGTAGAGGAGATGTTGGCCAGAGAATCCCCCAGAGACTGAAGCTCTCTCTAATACTATCCTGCTGAATACAGACCAACTGGTTGGAACCAACCCCCTAATGAATGACGCAATCAAGAGGCAAGCGTTAGAACGAGTCCAGAGGTACGTAAGAAGAGAGAAGGAAAAAATCAAAGCTGAGAATGAGCTAGCAGCAGAAGCCTCCTTTGACACCTTAAAAGCACTCTTTACAGAAGTCCCCATGGCGACTCAAGGTCCCCTTCCTAGTCAAATTTGTCCTGGAAATATTGATGACATGCCAACAAATGTAATCCCATTGCCAATTTTTAAGGGAGAGTACAATGAAGACGCTGATCTTCATGTAGCAGAATTTATGGTAGCATGTATGGCTAACAATGCCAGAACCCTTGAGCATTGGTAATATTCCCCGCCACTCTCAAGGGTGCGACATTTCAGTGGTATGAGAGACAAGCAGCAGGAACTTTTGGCACATGGGACGACCTGAAGTTGGCCTTCCTCACTAAATTCAGGCGTGAAGGTTTTGAAGAGCGGATGCAAGAGGAGTTCATGAATCTAAGTTAGTCCTCTGGATGTCTCACAAATGGAATCCATCCTGAAGAGATGGACTAACCATCATTTGGACAAAGGAATCCAAAAAGGAGTGTTCCTTAGAGGCCTACAACCAAAAGTTCGCAAGTTCATGGAATTGAGAAGACCAGTTAATCTACAAGCTGCAGTGAAAGGTGCAAGATTGTATAATGAAGTTGAAGCAAGGTTATCAATGACTCTAGGTAGAGGAGTCTTACCTCCTCCCATGCCAGGAATGGTATACCCACCAAATGCAGTCCCAGGGACAGTTCCCTACCCCTATCCCCAGATACAAACAATGCCGCAGTATAATGCCCCTAATCCACTGTGGTCGCCACAAATGACAGTACCTCAAATGATGGTTCAACCACAACAACAGTGACCTCAAACAGTTCCTCCAATGGCAACTCAAAAACAGTGGAATCCTACCAGCTGGAATCAACAACCCCAAGTCTCAGCAGGAGCTCTGAATCAGAACCAGAACAGAGGACCTTCTAGATCAACCCAACCAGTGTATGCAGTAATTACAGAAGCTTCCCAAAACCCTACCACAAGCACTTCAAGAGGTGAAAATCTAAAGGACTACTTATCCAACTCAGTTGCAAGTATCAAGAAAGAGCTTCTGGATGTGATTACAGAGCAGCTACAAGCGCTGAAGGTGAATACCGCCAATATATCCACTCCTGCAGGAGCTGAAAGAGATGTGATGCGCTCTAATATATGGTGCAGAAAGTGTCATCAAGCAGGACATTTAGCCACTGAATGTACCCGAAAACCAACCATTCCTGGAGCCTTCTGTTTCTACTCTTTGCGGAAGAACCATACAGAGGATATTTGCTCTCTGAAAGAGATGCATGAACAAACACAGAAGGATGAAAATGCAAGATTCAACTTGCTGGAATTCAAAATGAAAACACAGGATATTGGACCAAAGCCTAGGGAGTTTGGTTCTAATTTCGGTCCAAGGAGGTTTCCCTCTCAAAGTTACAGAGGACGACAGTCTGGTGGTGGTTAGAGATCAGAGGTGGAATGTTATAGGTGTGGAGAAAAGGGACATATCTCCCCAAATTGTCCAAACCCTAGACGATCTGTGGATTACAAGCCCTTATGCAGCCAATGCAAAGGAGAAGGCCACACTGCAAAGGACTGTCCGAGTCCAGCCCCTGTAAAGGCCAATGGCACTGATAGCCAACAGAAGGTACAAGAGCCTGCCTCCAATTTGGTAGAGTTGGAAGTTGCCACTGTCACGCGCACCAAGAAAAAGGAACCAGTTGTTCAAAACGAAAATAAATCTCCTGCCAAGACTGTGAAGTTCAACCTGCCAACAGAGAGACAGAGCAGTACAGAATAGAACAGTGCAGTACAGAGCAATGCAGTGCCACATAGAGTTACAGAGATAGTCCCAAAGACAGGACCAGAGGTCCAGAAGATAGATGATACAGAAGCACCTCCAAAAATAGAAGAAGTGCTGATGCTGCAATTATTAGAAGAAAAAGGAAAGATAAAAATGGGTCTAGCCCCATTCCCCAGCCGGCTGGAGAAGCCTGTGGATCCTATCAAAGATTATGACTTGGTCAAAGACCTAGACACTTTTAAACCTAACCTAACATTCCGATAGTTGTTGATGCTGTCTCCCAGCTTCCGAAAGAAATTCAAAAGCATCTTGACAAGAAGACGTGGATTAAGGATCGCTCCTTCAACATCGACCAAGACCAATAAGGCCCCGGAGCCTGTAAAGAAAGTAGATGTGGCTAACGCCTTCCTAGATCCTGGAACCCCAAAGATTAGCGTATGGGTAGAAGGATGCTTTATTTTAGATGCATTGATTGATGGAGGCTCATCAGTAAACATAATGATGGATGTGACAATGAAGGACTTACGGTTGCAAGGAATTCAACCTACACAGTGGCTTATCAGATTGGCGGACCAAAGAAGAATCAAACCGTTGGGCATCCTCCCATACGACAAAACAATCCTTGCACGAAGAGACTATTGGCTAATATATTTGGTGGTCAAACCAAATTCTTATGGGACCTCATACCCTTTACTGTTGGGAAGACCTTGGCTTTTTGAAGCAAGGGCCAGGACGGACTGGTTCAAAGGAACCCTAACCCTAGGCAGAGGACCCAACAAAGTGGTGTTAAAGTGTATGGATCGCAAAAAGTCAATGGATCCACGTCCATTGAAGTCATAACTGACTCCTCCAACGAGGTAAAAAATTGTACATTAGGAGATGAAGAGGCTGTTAAACAGATCTTTCCCAAGAAAACAGAGGCACAGTCCCTAACAGTGAGCATTGTAAGCCAACTGCCAAGGGAAGCAAAATCCTTGTCCATGGGAGAATACCTCCTGCCTCAACTAGAATTAACTTCTGAAATCACCTCTGATAGTGAAATAGAAGCATGGATGTATTGTTCTCCCTGTTACATGACAACCGCAGAGATAGAACAGAGGAAAAACAGATACAAGGCAGTGACAGATACAGAGACAGAATAGAGACAGTACAGATATAGAGCAAAGGAAGAAAAGAGATAGAGCGGATACAGAGACAGTCACAGAGACAGTAACAGACACAGAGCCAGAGCCAGAGCCAGATCTAGAGGCAGAAGCGGAGTCAGAGACAGTGACAAAAGCAGAAGCAGATGCAGAGATAGAAGATCTGTTCTTCTCCTATAGAGCCTCTACAGAAGTAGAGACAGAGCCTCCAGAGGAAGAGGATGAAAATGATGAGGAAGAAAATGAAGTAGGTTATGAAAGTACAGATGAAGAATTTTCTCTGATAGTGGATGGTCTTGTTGATGTCCCTATAGAGACCTCAGAGGTCGAAGATCTCAGGGTGCTGGATGGAATGACCATGGTTCCATTTGGGTTTATCAATGGTCCATAAAGTATGCAGAATCTGTATAAGCAATGGATTAAAAGCATAAAAATTAAGTTCACCAGTGGCTCATGTCGCCCTGACTGTTTAGTCCAGCAAAAAGATGATGATGATGCCCCTATCAACAACAGAAGCTAGAGCCATCAAAGCCACGGCCTCTAGAAGGTCCGTGCTATGTGACATTCCTGGACGCATCCTCTGAAGATGAATCCCTAAGTCCATAAGAAATTACCACTCACATAGAAGAAAACAAAGCTCTGATACCCTTCCAACAATCTCAATAGACGAATGAGTCATCTGTTCAGAAGGAGGACACTGGTTCTAGCGGAACATCAGACGAGGACACTACTCTCTTGAAAGAGTTGGACCTTTATCCAGAAGCAATCCGTGGGACCTTTATTTGCGAAGTGAAAGGTGAAAGACAAGTAACATTCTTGGATACTGATGGTACTGAACATCACCTAAAGGTGGGTCTCAATCTTCCAAAAGAAGAACTAGTGGTCCTACGAGACCTACTTAAAGAGAACTTAGATGTGTTTTCTTGGTCATATAAAGACCTAAAGGGGATTGATCCCACAATATGCCAACATCACATTGACCTAGATCCTGATGCCAAATCTGTAAGGCAAAGACAAAGACGTATGAATCCTAATTGCTCTGCTGTGGTGAAGGCTGAATTATTGAAACTTCTTGAAGCAAAGTTCATTTATCCCGTGGCTAATAGTGAATGGGTTTCGCCCATTGTGGTTGTATCCAAGAAGAACGGAAAACTTCGAATATGTGTCAACTTTCAGAAGCTCAATTTGAAGACGAAAAAGGATCATTTCCCTATCCCTTTTACAGACCAACTATTGGATACAGTGGCAAGCCATGAGCTCTATTCCCTCTTGGATGGATTCAGCGGATATAACCAAGTCCAAATTGCAGAAGATGATCAATCTAAAACAACCTTCACCACAGAATGGGGGACCTATGCCTATAGAGTGATGCCATTTGGGCTCTGTAATGCTCGTGCTACCTTCCAACGAGTAATGATGGCTGCCTTCTAGAATCATTTGCATGATTTCATTGAGGTGTATCTTGATGACTTTTGTGTCTAGTTTGACTGGGGACACCTAGAGCAATGTTTTGACAAATGCCGCAAGTATGGGATTTCTCTCAACCTCAACAAATGTGTCTTTGGTGTCTCCTCGGGAGTTGTTCTGGGCCATATTGTCTCTGCAAAAGGGATTGCAACAGACCTTGCAAAGATTGAAAAGATTGCCGCCTTGACAGCACCAAAAAACCTCAAGCAATTGAGAGGATTTCTTGGCCATGTGGGCTACTACAGAAGATTTATTACACATTTTACAACCAAGGCAGCCTCTCTGCACAAGCTCCTAAGGAAATATATTGATTTCCTTTGGACTGATTGTTGAGATGGCAAGCTCAACACGTGCAGACATTGATGATGGACCGCATGGCTAGATGAGTCCGCACATCTACACTTAGCACATTGGTCATCATTATGATACTCACATGGCTACTAACTTATCACTTATTATATTTAGTTTGTTACACCTACCTACAACTGGCAAAGACATAGTGCCAGTCGATTAGTGTAGTCGGTTATGCACTGTTTGACTTAGTAGGCCACTTTCCTTTATGTTGTATCTTATCTGTACTTTGTGTACATTGTATAGTGTGTGGAAGAAGAAGAAAAAATCATCAAGAAAACGTTTTGGCATCCATCTCTCTTCTTGTGTTCTTGAGTGAGCTTCCTCTTGTGTATACAATGTGTGTTTAATGCCGCAGCTCAAGCAAGTCCCCTCACCATGCGATTCTTGACACTGATGACTGTGAAGAAGCCTTTAAAACCCTAAAACAGTGCCTTATCCAAGCACCTATCTTGTAGCCTCCTGACTGGACGAAGGAGTTTCATGTGCACACAAATGCGTCAGTTGAAGGGCTAGGTGATGTCCTATGTCAAAAAGGCCCCTTTAAATTAGATCAACCAATATATTATACAAGCCGAAAGGTCACTGATAGGGAATGGAACTACACAGTGACAGAGCTTGAGTGCTTGGCAATGGTGTTTGCACTGGAGAAGTTTCGACACTATCTATTGTCAACGCATTTCAAGTTCTATGTGGATCATGAAGCCTTGTCCTTCTTGATAAACAAAGCAGATGTTAAAGGACGACTGATGAGATGGTTGCTCCTATTCCAGGAGTTCGATTTTGAAGTGGTCACTAAGCCTAGCCATTTCCATGTCCTAGCCGATCATCTATCACGGATCCCTCAGGATGATCCAAAACTTCCTGATGCTTCCTTGTTTCTAGTTGAAACAGTCACTCCCTAGTATGCAGACATAGCCAATCTCCTAGCAACTCAACAGTATCCTCCTGGCATCTCAAGCCGTGAGAAGAAGAAGCTTCTATTAGAATCAGCCCCCCACACTTTGCTAGCCGGTGCACTGTACAAAAGAGGCAAAGATGAAGTGCTACAAAGATGTGTTGCAGGGGATGAAATCGGCATAGTATTGAAAGCATGCCATGACGAACCATGTGGTGGACACTTTGCAGGAGAAGCGAAAGCCAGGAAGGCTCTGTTGGCGGGATACTGGTGGTGGCCGACCCTCCACAAGGAAGCATATGATTACTATAAGAGATGTGATGCTTGTCAGCGAATGGGAAAACCCACCAAAACAAGTGTCATACCATTGCAACCCATTCTTCCCCTAAAGCCGTTTGAGAAGTGGGGAATTGATTTTGTGGGTCCCATTGATCCACCCACCAGATGAAAGTAGAACAGATACATCTTAGTATATATGGATTATGTCACAAAGTGGTGTGAAGCTAAAGCTCTGAAGCAAGACGATGGCAACAACGTAGCCCTGTTCATGTACGAGAATATTATCACCCGTTTTGGCAGTCCCCTTGAGTTGGTAAGTGATAGAGGTACTCATTTCCTTAACAAAATCATGGAGGAGTTGACAGAACTGTATAGGATCCGCCATCGCAAGTCCACTCCTTATTATCCCAGAGCCAATGGCCAAGTTGAAGTCACCAATCGCATCCTCTGCTTGATTTTGACAAGAACGATTGCCGCACATCGTCGCAACTGGGACGATCGACTTACAGAGGCCCTCTGGACGTACAAAACCTCCCATAAGATAGCTACAAGACAGACCCCTTTCCAGCTAGTGTATGGTATAGAAGCCGTCTTCCTTGTTGAGCTGGAATTTTCATCTTTGCAAGTGGCAGTTAAAGAACGCTTGGGAGATAATGAGTCACTGCAACACCGTCTCTTGCACTTGGAATGCTTGGATGAGATATGGTGGATGGCCCTACAGTGCATGGAAACCACTCAAGCGCGATGCAAAGCCTATCATGACAGTTTCATCAAGCACAAGTAGTTCAAAGAAGGTGATCTTGTCCTAGCCTATGATTCGAGATTTGGCAAGCTTCAACAACGGTGGATGGGCCCGTACAAGTTACTTGCTGCTGTCAATCCTAACGGCTCTCTTCAGGTGCAGACCGTTGATGCCTCTGATGATCCCTTCCTGATTAATGGCTATCGCCTGAAGATGTACTTTCCTCCCTGGGGATCTTGACAATCACAGTCGATCTACCATTTCCCTTTTGGGCGTCGCATTGTCTTTCTCATTGTGCTTTTGATAGCCCTTATGATTCTTCTCATGAGGCAGTCTCGTTCTACTAGCCCCTCGCAGGAACCTCTCAACCTGACCTTGTTATCTTCTCATCTAATCTAACAACGGTGGTGAGGTTGGTCCTGATACACGGCCTCATTCCAAGAAAAGGTGGAAACACCCTTGAGAGGGAAGCTGACAGTGGAAAAGGTTGCAGCACCCCACAGTTCAGGATAGCTGATTCACTAGCAGAACCTTTCGAGCAAGTAATTTGAAGCCACCTCCCTTGGTGCGCTGTCTATGCAATATTAGTCTGTCTGCCCTTCTTAACAAACGACTCTTCTTACAAGTCATTGAAGTATGAGATTTGTTGACTGCCTCCCTAGATATGCCTCCTCCTCACGATCCTGATAACAACAACAGCCGACATGACCTTCATCACCAACCCCTTGAGTGATATGAGCTTTCTCCTAACAGGATGGGGATGTGTGTATGGGCTGTCCTTTGTATCTATCAGAGAGTGAGACAGAGGGTGGAGTGAGTGACCACTTTTTCCCTTCCAATCAAATGAGAGGTGAGATGTGTGAACAAAGTGTTGCACGCACAGGATGGGCCTCTTAATGCACAAAGCACGATTTGTTCATGTGCATTGCACCATAAGGCTCCCTAGCCTTCCTTCTTGCACTATATGCCGGCACAGGGTGGGATGCACAGTTGCACCATCAAATGTGCACAAAGCATACAACCTCTGTACAAGTGACAGTAAGGGTTACATCAATGGGTTTTTTAGTGACGGTCCTGTCTTACGTGTGGAGACGTTCGTGGTTGGTCTGATGTGTGGTACTAGGTCCTTGATGTTCGGTTTACCCTTCCTGCTAAGGTTTTAAGTAAGGGAACGCCTCCCTGTGCGTCTATGCTACATACCCCCATGCATATACTCTGCTATGATTATGTATCTATGCCATGACTTCATTTTACCCTGATGGGGTCCCTTCCCCACTCCTACGTTCTATTTCACCTTGTCCTCAAGGTTGTTCCTTGACCGTTTGCCTTTATTCTTTGTTTTGCGATTTTTCTATGCGAACGCATCCTACGTTCACTGTGACTCATATCCAACCTTACAGCCATGTTTGTCCCTTTGAACTGCCTATTTTTCCTTTTTACCAACTCTTGTTCCGACAGACGGTTCTAAAGTTATTAATTTTGGAAGTAATTCCCATAAAATAGACGGTTTTCCATGTGAACGTGCCTTCATTGCTTCGGAACCCTGATCTAATGTGCCAACCGTGTCCTACCCCTTTCCCCTAATATTTTTCCTTATTACTCCATGTCATTCCGATGCACGGTTCATCCGTTAATAATTTTTATGGGTTTTTGGGCCCTTTTCGTACCCATTTTTCACATTTTTCCATGTGAACCTGCCCTATTTTCACCAGAATTCCATTATGATTTGACAGCCGTGTCCTGTCAGCCTTTCTCCCACTTTTTCATTTTTCCTCCCTCCTCTTCGGACTGTCGAATTTTTAGTTATTAATTTTTCGAGTGTTTTCAGGTGTGTTTTTTCCACATGAACCCCTCCTAATTCCCTTCCACTGAGTTTTGATGCACCAGCCTTGTGAATCCCTTTCCCCCTGGATATTTTTTCTTTTTACTATCCTCTATTCCAGTGCACGATTTTTTTCGTATTAATTTTTGAGTCCATTTTCGGGCCCGTTTTTGGGGTTTTTCCCATGTGAACGCGTCCTATCTCAAACTGAACTGTGGGTTGTTGGCACATTGTTTTGCATAATTTTTCTTCTTTCCGCATTTCGTTTCGATGCGCAGATTTTCCAATATTAACACCCGTTTGTGTTTTCGGGCTTGTTTTTTGTGTTTTTTCCATGTGAACACAATGATTTTGCCCCAGAACCCACGTCGCATATTTCCATCATTTTCCCCTCATCTCCCAGCAGCGTTTTCCTTCTTATGGTTTTTCAATCCGATGTATGGTTTGGGTTTTACTAATTTTTATTCCTTTTTGTCGTGTGACCGTGTTTCTCGTATCACACGTGAACGTGCTTGTTTTTGGTTTTATGCGCCTTGGGACGCCCCCGTCGCCTCGGTGCCTTGCCCATCGCCGTCCCTACCCCGTTTGATTTTTTACGTTGCCGCGCATGCGCGTGGGACAGGGGTGTGTTCTTTTGCACACCCACATTTAATTTCTTTTTATTAAAATAATAATAAACCAATCAACCACACAATAAACCAACTACACAAAATTAACAAAAATAATAATAATATTTTTTTAAAAATAATGGAAAAAAACATAAGAATAAAACAAAAACCACACCACAAAACCTCCAACGACACGAAAAAACAAATAATTTTAAAAAAAAGAGCACTTACATTGACAAATTTAAATATTAACAATTACAATTTATTAAAAAAAACTGTTTACTTGCTCCCGTGCGCTTCTTTTTCTACCTTCTCCTCCATTCTTTCCTTTTCTCCCCGTCGCGTGTGCCTCCATCTCCCTCTCCACCCCACCACCTTCCTTCTCCTCCTACCTCTCCCTCCTCCCCCGTCTGTCGCCGCCCCGTACGCCAGGCTATGCCCCTCCGCCTACTGCCGTGGTCGCCCCCGCCACTGGCGCCGACTCCTCACAGCAGCAGCCACCGCTTCTTACGCCCCGCCCGTCGCTCCTCCTCCTCCTCCTCCTCCATTGTGTGGCGGGCCACCTTCCTTCTCCACCCTCTGGTCAATTACCTTCAACTAACCCCAGTTAACTTAATTTAATCCTAGTTAAATTAAATCACCCTTAGTTAATTAACTACCCCTTGGTTAATTAACTAACCCCCAGTTAATTCACTAACCCTTGGTTAAACTAACTATATGTTGGTTAAAATTAACTCACTAGACTAACCTAACCCCAGCCAGACTAACCTAACCCCAATTAGACTAACCTAACCCAAGTTAGACCTAACTAACCCTAGTTAGACTTAACTAACCATAGTTAACTTAACTAACCCTAGGTTACTTAACTGATACTACTTACACTAAGTAACATTACTTAACTTGATTAATTGTTGGTCAAGGTTATGGTTAGGTCCTGATTTAGATTTTTATGGTATTATGGTTTGCTTATGTGGTAGGATTACAGGTACAGTTTGTAGTTTTTTTTCTTTTTTTGCCTGATATAGGGTTTTGGGTGCCTGTTTGTTAGATCACATGAAGTTTTCGGTCACATATGTGTAGAGGTCATGCCAAATTTTTTCTAGGATGTGGGTTGTTTGGGGTGGTAAATTGGTTAGTTACGTATATATGTGTGTGTGTGTGTGTACTTTTTTTTAATTGATTTCTTTTTTATAGCCCTTTGGTTGTTTTGCAGGCATTCTTTGTGATTGTCTGTGTTGTGGTGTGTGCATTTTCCATTTGAATGGCGCCTCACGCTCCTCCTCCTATCCAGTTTGTCCCGCTGATCAGTAGGGATTATTCTTCCCTACTGGCTTTTGAGCCTATAGCAAAAGCAAGGCTTGCGACTTTCGTGGCTGCTTCATTCCCACTGATTCCAGATGATCCATCCCTGTGTGATGAGTTCCTTGCCTCATGCAGTAAGAAATCGGGCCTGGTTCATGGTGCTTCCATGATGTTGACACCCCGAGGGTTAGGGAAGGCTTTGTCTCTTCCCTATAAAGAAGAGCCCTTTGTTACAGCTAGACAATTATTCTTCAACAATGAGATTTTTAAGCTGTTACAGAAGCAGACCAAGGAAATTCTGGATGTCAAGAAAGTGATAAACACTTTAGGAGCATCTTTTTCCATGATCACACTGATCCTCTTTGGAAGTTAGTCTGTCAGTTCCTCCAAGACATGTTTATGCCTGCCAAGACACCATCCCATTATTTGTCCAAAGAGCTCTTCACAACTTCCAGGATGGTGTTAAAAGGGGTGGCTATTGATTGGAGTACTTACCTACTTACAAAGATGGACCAACATTTTGTCAAAGTAACTAGAAGGATGTGCTACCGCCTCCTCCATCTGATCCAGTACCTCCCCCACCACCTTCAGAAGAGTCAGAACCTATTGACATAGAGGATCTTGATTCCCCTCCTCCACTGGTCATTCAATGGAAGTGCTTGAAGCATGTGGCAGATAAAACTCCCTCAGTTATTCCTTCAATCACAATTCTTGCTACTTCTGGTAGTGACATCCCTGCTTACCTCACATGTAACAATTTGTTTAGGGCACACAAAGAGGGTTCCTTGGACATATCAATCCCTTCACTGAATAGTTTAGTGTCGAGAGATGCTATTCCATTCCTTTGTAAAGACATCCAGAGTTCAATTGAACTTTGAGTGACAGCTTGTGCTCAACAGATGTATGCTTCTTTCTATGAAGAACTGATGCAGTCCAAAGACCAGTTGCATAAGGCAACCTCAGAGTTAGCCTCTACTAAAGATACTCTTGCAGATCTATTTAAGAAGATGGAGTAGCAAACCCAAATGACTGAGGCCCAGAGAGAAGAAATATCTTCTTTGAAGATTCAGTTAACAGAAGCTCAGTCAGAGGTCACTAGAGTCTCGGAGGAGAAAGAGAGAATGTCCAAAGAAGCTCAAGAGTTTCAGACTCTTTTAGATGCAAAACTGTCAGCCTTGCTGGCTGCTCATAACACAGTGGAATCACAAGCTTCCCAAATTAAGCAGTTGCAAGACCAACTGACACAGTCACCGTCCATTCCTCCAAGCCCCAATGTTCCTATGATACCTTCTATCTCTAAGCAAGACTTGGCAGTTCTCCAGAGACAGGCCACATTGTGCCCTTTGTTCCAAGATAAAGTGGAAAGATTGCAGTCCATGATGGATTTGTTATGGTCTACCTTTGAGCACTTTTAGAAATATGTTCCTCCAGACCATTCTTTCTTGTCCACTATCAATTGCAGAAGTTGGCCTTCTATATGAAGCTTTCAACGATGGATCTTCCTCTTCCAGAGGATGGTTGGAGTGGGGCTTGGTCTCTTGAGTTGTTGGCAGAAGTGGTTCGTATGGTGTTTGAAGTTTCTGTGATGAGGACGGATACCATGTTGCTGTCTTACATGTATCTACGAGGTGATCTATTGATTTCAGATGAAGTAGATATGGCCTGATATGTGGGGGACGTGGTTTTGCAAGCTGTCTTGTATGTCAACTATTTGGAGTTGCGAATAGATGACATGTTCTAGTGTCATTCCTCGAAAGTGGCTACTTTCCCTGATAATTCATGGCACTCAATGATTGATTCTGTGGTCCTGAATCAATGTCAAAATACAACTTCTACCTATGTGCAGAGCACTAACCAACTGAGGGTGGATGTCTTAGCTTACCTTTCCAAAAACCACCCATTTGATTCATCCTTTTTTTATGCCTATTAGAGAATATCTGTCTTAGATCCCTCTGTTCCTAGCCTATTATACTACCAACAAATGGCTCATCGCTATGATACCTATCTTTCCCATTATAAAACCAATTCAACAGCTATCTTACCTCTTCTTTTCCAACCCCAAGGTTTTCCTCAAATTCCCATATTTACCTATATTGTTCTTTCGTCAAAGATCGAGTATTTTCCCCTTCTCCACCATGCCCTGCACCATCTATCCATATGCCTTCTACTTTTCATGTTTATCAATTAATACCTTTCCTAACTGATTCACTTAAATTTTCAGCTACTCCTTCTTTATCTTATTCCTCCTTTTATGATTTTGCCTACCCATCTCTTCATCCTCTTTTACTTATTCCACTTCCATCTCCTGCCACTTCTATTTCTCAACCCCCTCAGTTGGTTAGTGAGTACGATGGATTTGATCAACAGATTCCAAGAAGAAGAGGATGGAGCTCGACTGATTCTCTTACAGGACCTCAGATAAACTGGCCAATAATTCGAGAGGACTGGACAACTGCTAGTCAAGAATACCAGAATTACCTTCATTTTTCCACCAATATTCACAATCTCTAGATCCTTCAGTGAGATTGACAACTCATTTTGCTTGGTATCTAGCATATATGCATGGACATTCCCATAATGATCAAAAGGCCATTCCAAAGCTTTGTATGAATGTCAATGTAAACATTGATTCCCAACATCTAGATGTCCTATATTTTCATGCCCTATGTCTACCTAGCAGATATCTTGTTTTGCTAGAAAGGATGTGCTACTTGCAGTTCTTTCAAAATCCTCCAAAGACATTTGTAGACAAGTCCTTCTCCATGGATCACTTTCGAAACCACCAAGCCTTTAAAAGGGATCACCTTCATTGATGCATTTGCAATGTATTTTGGATGATTCTTAATGATATATATCTCTCTTTTTGGAGGTGTCATTCAGATGGTTGTGTTAGTGTTTTGTGTGTGTGTTGTGGGTTAATTGTATGTGATGAGTTCGTGCTGATTGAGAATAATTTGTTCGAGAGCTCTTTTCAAACTATTGATGGTGGATGAAAAGCCTATGGTGCAAAGCTAAAGAAGAACCTCTTATATCCTTTACAAATTTGTTATGAGTTTTTTAATGATTATTAGATGAGTTAATGAATAACGAAGTTTTCCTTTAGAAGTTTTTTTAAGAAATACAGGCTATAAGTTGGGGTCGTGGTTTGGAGAGATTATTGAAGATCCTACGAAAGATAAAATTGAGCTCTTTAGTGAACTTATATTCTTCTTTTCCTTAGGTCACGAGGACGCTTCCTTTCTAAGTGCGGGGATATGTTGAGAGTGGAAAAAGACTGACTTTTTGACTGATTTTTGTTGTTTTTGAGGTCTGAATGATTGATTTTTTATGGATTTAGAGTGATATATGGTTGATAATGAAAGCGTTTGAGAGTGTTTTGGATGATATTGATTATGTTTTGGAAGTTTATGATGATTTTTAGTAGAGATATGAAGCTCTGTGATGTTCTGATAGGTTCTGAGGTTCTGATTGATTATGTATACCTTCTATATAACTTCTGTTTTGTTCTGATTTTCTTCTGTATGAAGCATGGATTGATGATTAATGAAGATTGAGATCTTTTGGAAGCTTATTGAATAGTTTTTGATAGTTTGGAATGGTTTTAGTATGAGTTATGAGGTTTTGATGACCTTCTGTAACCCTCTGTAGACCTTCTGTAGAGCCTCTGTCTCTGCTCTGTCTGTGCTCTGTAGCTGCTTTGGTATTGTACTATACTATTCTGTAGATCTTCTGTAAGTGTTTTGTAGAATGTATTTGTGACTTTGGAAAAAAAATTTAACTTTTGGAAAGGATGAATCTAAGTTCAAAAGAGCTAAAACAAATGGAAGAAGCAGCTACTGAAGACTGAAGAGAAGACTGAGTGACAGTGACAGTAGTGAGGTGTGAAGAGACATTGTAGTGGCTCTGGTGACTCTTCATATCAGACATACCTCTTGGGAGGTGCATCCAGGACCTAAGAAGGATTATTGAGAGTTATTATGAGAGTATTGTAGTGAGGAGATGATGTACTATTGAGAGATAAAGAGAGAGAGAGCCAGAGATAGTCAATTCTATCAAAACAATGTAACTATATATGAGAGATTGAGAGAGAGAACTATGAAGACATTGAAGATGAATGCTATGTGATTGATTTCCATTCAAAGATGGTGTATTATTTTATGTTCATTGTTCTATTGAAGGATTCTATGAAGATGTTGAAGATTATGGTTGATTCTATTAAATCTGTGGGAGATATCTACTATGATGTTGCGTGAAGATTTGCTGTTTTCTTTGTTTTGGTCATCAAAATAATGAAATAAAAGCTTGTTGATGTTACAAGATAGATTTTCTTATAGTAGAATCCCCTTTCCTTGGTGTTCCTCTTGGGGCTCTACTCCCTCGCACTCCCTCTATCAAGCACAAGCTCAACCAAGCAAAAAGAAGAAGAGAAGAGGAGAGCTAGTTTTTGCTTTTTCTACGTCCTTCTATTTACATTATGTCTTTATCTATGCATGTCTACTCTTTACAACTTGCACAAGAGAAAGTGGACACTCTTTTACTTTTACATTTTAAAATATACCTTTGCCTTTGCCTTGAATTTTAAGGCTACCGTTGCACTTTTAACTTTTTCCTCTCTTATCCTTCTATTGGACTGCCTTTTTCTACATTGCTCCTCATTTTTTAGTTTTCTTGAATTTTTCTTTGCTTCATTTTTCTATGTTTTGTGTTGGTGGGGTTAACATTATCCCCCTCCTAGTTGAGTGAGTGCCAGTCCCATGGCACTTGCGAGACTTTGTTGATGAGGGCTTGGGTGATTGAAGGGTGGTCGTGTGAGTCAATGATGGGGCTTTTTGGGGATTGGATATGGAAGAGAAGCATGTCAAAATGGTTGAGGTTGTGGAGAACAAAGGTATATTGAGTGGGTGATGAGGGCCTCCAAAGTCGATGGTTAGGTGTAGGTTGTCAACTTCATGTGAAAAAGAAAAGAGGGTTCACTACTTGAGGGTGTGCCTACCTTGTCGTGCCATGCGTGGTATCTATTCTGGGGGAACTGAGAGTTGGGTTGAGAACCTTAGGCACAAGACCAAGGTATTGTCCCACGCTTGAGGACCCAGTTCATGTACCAAGGGAGGTGCTATGGGTGTGACCTTGGTAGGTCTAATCATAGGCAAGTGGGAACTCCCTAGGTGTGTCTTGCCCTTAAGATGCCCTAAGTATGTGAAGTCGGGAGAGGGCAAGGGTGGTCCCTAAGTGCAGTGTTTGTGACACTTTATGTATACAAATGGCTGATTTTCTTGTCGACTTCTAAGGTTTTTTACTTCCTTTCTTCTTGTCCTCATACTTTTTCCTAACCTTTCTTTTCTTTTGCTCTTTTTTTATTTTTTATTTTTATTTTTCTTTTTTAATTCTCTCTGTCTTTTTTTTAAATGAATAAATTAAATAAGGGAGCATGCTAAGAAGAATTTTGTTTGCGGAGTAGGGGCTAAACTATGTGGTGGCTTGAGAGATTTGCTAAGGAATGCCCTACTTTGTAGATACCCCTTTAAGCTAGTTTTGACACTCAGTGTAGTAGATGACCAAAAAGGGTTGCTACACCCAGTGAATCTACTATCACTCATGTCCTGTAAGAGGTTCATACAAAATGCTGGGAGGAGGGTGGATCTCATCATGAGCTACACCATTGCATAACTATCAATTCCAGCATTGAGGTCATAAAAGAGGGGCAGTAGCCACTCTTCCTCTACAATAGGCTTTTGTTTGAATAACACTCCCAACAGGCTAACGTAATTACAAGTGGTGATGAAAGGAGGGTCAAGGCAAGAGGAGAAATCATTCAAGAAACTTATTATAGAGGGGCACAGGTTCCTTTCGGTAAAAATCAGGCTCTCTTTAGGGATTGAGTCATTTACATTATAATTTAAAGGGAAGTCATATCTACCATGTACCTGTAGGTTGAAATCAACTCCAATTCTTCTTGGGTAGGGCATGTAGATAGGATCATCCCACTCATATGATAGTATGCTATAGAAGGCGATCCATGTCTCCAAGCTGGAGTCCCAGATGTGCACTAGCTTGGTTGTGCCTCATATCCCTCCACTGGGGTACCTCCGCCATCTTGTCTTTCCAATAGTTGGCAAGTTCTTGCCGCGACCTTGTGGGGTGCCTCCTTCAATCCTCTAGCCATCTCCTTCCCAAACGAGTTGAAAGCTTGATAATATCTTCCACCACCCTAGGAGATAGTACCCTTTCTAACGAGCGAGGGAAGGCGAAAGAGAACTTGAAGGGACTGTGGTTCAAAGAGAACTTGAAGGGGTTGTGGTTCTCCCATTGCTCCCACACAACAAGTTCTTGGCCCCAGTTGATGGCATTCCACTCTTCATTTTCAGGGATGGCCACTTGAGATGTTCGAGTTTGAAACTTTCTATGGGAAATTTCCACTTGCTCTTTGTGTATGTGCCTTGCCTCCACCATTTATTTGGGTGTCCTTGCTTCCTCCCTTTGCTCTTTTATTTGCTCTTATGATGGCATAGGGGGGGTTTGATTCCTGCGTTTGCCCCTCTTGATGATCCACTTCAAAATTAGCTCCTTTCTTTGGACTAGCTCTGTGGCTCTTGTTGCGATGGCTGTATTGGCTTTTCTCAATCCCCAAGCCCTAACAAAGTGAGTTCTTGTGTGATTAAGCTAGTTGAGAGTAGGTGAGTGTGTTGCTCCTCTAGTCCCAAACTGGTGCTAGTCTCGAGTACCTTGTCATGTGTAGTCCATGTTGTAGAGCCCTCCTTGCCAATTCTAATTTTCTCTTGAGCTACTCTGCCATCTCTTCTCCTCATGGCTGTGTGACATTCAATATTGTTTGTAAGAATACCCTTTGTTACTCGAGCATTCATGTCTTAATCTCCACGTCTTTGTTTTTTGCTAGAAGGCACTTGCCCTCAGCATGGGCCAGCTTGTAAGCCAAGTTTTTTACTCAATCTTCATTTTTGGTCACCCATTCTTCTGCTCTTTCCTTCATCTGCTTTAACCCTTGGTTTTGGTACTAGGCTAGAGTGGCAATTACTTGCTCTTGCTCTTGCCATAGTGTCTTCATTTGCCTGAGCTCATTCGGTTTTCTCATCACCTGCTCTTTAAGTATTCATTGCTCATGGAGAACTAATTGCAATTGGTTGTGCAACAACTCGACTAGTTTCTTCTTGTTCTCCTCATCCTGTTGGTTTCATGCATCTTGCAACTCCTTTGTAGCATGTTCTTTTTGCCTCTTCAACTCCTTTATTTCTAGTTCTAGATGTTTATTCTTGACCGAGTTGAAGGCGCACATGTTTTCCAAGGCGATGTGGTTTTCCCTCTCTTCATCATATAACTCTTTGAGACTCTCCTCTCCCTCTCTTGCCTTCAGGGCCTCCTTTAATGAAATCATTTCCCTATTAATGATCGTCATCACCCTTGCTTGCTCCATCCTATAGTCTGTGAATGTAGCCTTTTCTTTTTCAAGCTCAGCAAGGGCAGACTTTTTGTCTTTAGTTACCTTGTGGGTTGGCTTTTAAATTATTTCGCCAATTCATATTGATCTTCATTACGGCACATGGCTGAAGGTACCAAAGTGGTTGAGACTTCTAAGTGGGGTATCTTTGGTCCTTGGCATGACTCAGCATCAATATCTAGTCTCCTGGTTCCTACAAGAGGGGCTCCTTCACTAGGTGTGGGTACAATCTCCTATACCTTGCTAACTAGGTACTGCACGCACGCCATGAGGTTGCTTTCATTGATTGTTCCCTCTGTGATACCCTGTGCTGGGGTGATTGTTGGTGTGGCCAAGAATGGTGGATGGGGTGTATTAGGGTTTTGCCCTTGCCTTCCACCATGAGTATTGGTCCAGCTTCCTCTGCTCTGTTGTGCTTGTACTCGACACATCCTCCCTCACTGGGCTCATAATCACCAATTCTTGAGATTAGGAGGGTTGCTCCAATGATCTCCGAATGCGAAGAGAAATCTCATCTTCTTCTTATTTCCTCAACCTTTCTTTCTCATCTTCTTGCCTCCTTTGGCCCTCTTCTTCTAGTCTTTTTAACTCCTCTTCTACCTTTGTAGCTCTCTTTTTCCTTAATGGTGGAGTTGGCCTTCCGTATTGGGATTTTGAGGGTAACCTTTCTTCTTCCCCCTTGGCTTGAGATCTCGCAATCTTGCTGCTCACTAACAGTTCTTTCGCTCAAGGCTTCTTGGGGTTGAGGTGGTTGGTCATGCTCCTTTTCATTCACGTCTTTGTAGTGTCATCATGTTGCTCTTTACGGGTTTCTTCTCTCTCATGTTCTCCTCTTGTCATTGAGATGGTCGGGCTCATTGGGGTGGGGGAATGGTACTCCTCACAGACTCTGGTGATGACTCTTGGTGAGTTGGTGATGTCTCCAGGGTTTCCTCTACCACCTCTCTCTCTCTGCCTCATCTAGTGCTTCTCGAATGATGACTGTTAATACCTCCAAAACCTATGATTGAGGCCTTGGAGGCAAGTTTTTTCCTTTCAAATTCTACAGTGGTCTTAAGGGACTCTCCTCCTACCACCCTTGGTGATGCAACTAGCACCCTTGCTGAGGTGGCCTATATAATTTTTCAAACATAGGCATTCTAGTTCACCTTGTCCAAGGGCATTGGCTGCAAGGCTTTTGAGTAAGGATACACTAATTCTACTCATAAGAGCATTATATCTTTGGCTTGAAAAGACTATATGGATCATCTTAGCTTGCAATTGAATGGTGGGATCTAGAATATTTGCTATGCTAATGCCAACATTGGTGTAGACCCTTCTTTTCTTCATCCCTAGCAGTCCATATACATCCCTCTTGGGTCTTCTTTTTGGCTTCTCTACTAGGCCTAGTGCCTTTTCTATATATTCTGGGATATGGGGAGCCACCACACTTCTAGAAGTATTGCCTTGCTTGATGGTCAATGTTCCTTTGGACATCGAAGGTCCTCAGCCTAGGAGAAACTACAGGCATCGACAAACGATCACAAGGTGCGATGGGTTCCCAAGACCTTATTGCAAGCACAATGCTACTAGGAGGGTAACACCTGGGGATTTGGGTACCTAAAGTCAAGATGGCCAAGGAAACTACTCCAACAATGCCCCCAAACTTACCCACACCAAGCCATGTGACAAAAAAGACACCAATGCCACAAACCACTCAAACTGCGAAATACATAGAGCCTCAAATGCAGAAGCTGGCAAAGACTAAACAAGCCTATCGACCAAAACTAAACCCTCCTACTCACACAATGCATCAACCCGATCCTACTAATACCCTTAAGACCTCACTAGCATCTAGTGGTGTGGTTCATCCCCCGTGGCGATGGCCATGTCGGATGTCACTTCAAGAATGGATCATCGTGGTGGCAACGATGACATAAGTTGTTTTGGTGGCTTGGGACAGGACAAGTTGACTTGGGGCCTTCCCACCACTGGAATATCTATAGTGGGTGTGGCAAGCTCGACTTGTGAGGGTTCCAACTCATTTGATGCTTAGTTGTCGGGGTTCTTGGTGATTATCTTAGAGCCCTTAGGCAGCAAGACTAGGTTTGGTTTCTCATGGACTCTGGGTTGCACTTTAGGTCGGTAGAACATTCGAGCGCCCAAGGTTTGAGCACCTCCTGTCTTAACTCTTCTCCTCCCTTGTTTTCATTGAGGTTGTGGGAGCTTGGTTCGTGGGGCCTACAATTGAGGATCCAATTTAGCATTTGCCAGTTTGGGAAACCACAGTGAGGTGTTATCCTCATAGTATCCTTGGGCTCGCAATAAGGCCTTTGGGACATACCGTTTCTTAGTCACACATGCACTATGAGAGTTCCAACTCCGTGGTTGAGACCTAGAGCAATAGGTACGGGAATTACACACACCCGGTGCTTGATGTTTGTGAAATTGTGGTTTATGCTTGGGAATCCACTTGTATGTTTGGCCCATGGTTCTTTGATGTGACATGGTAGGTGCTATCGAAGAATGTCAGAACATACCATTCCCCTCCTTAGGGTGGACATTATGTTTAGCTATTAGTAGCACTATAGGTTTTGGGATAACTACGGTGCTCTTGCTGAAAGCCATTATAATTCTAATATGCACAATGGTAAGGTGAATGTGCTACAAGTCATAGTCTACATTGCAATGAACTTGTTTTTGGATGCTCATTCTAGCAGGCTTTCCTTGCTAACACTTTGCTTGTTTGGTAGCACGTAGAAAGTGAGTGGTAGACTCTCAGTCTTGATAGAAACCATCAATTTTCACTTTCCTAAGAGTGGGTAGGATTGTCCCCCAAATGGGCTCAATTTTGCATTGGACGGTTGCAATTGGGGTTGACCCGATGCGGTCCGATGTCCATGCACTAAGATATTGGCATCGGTCCCCCTCATTGATTAGCACATCAAGGGTGTATATCATTTTCTTAACCTCTCTTTTCTTTTGTTCTTTTTTTATTTTTTATTTTTATTTTTATTTTTCTTATTTTCTCTATCTTTTTTTTGAATGCATAAATTAAATAAGGGATCCTGCTAAGAAGCATTTTGTTTGCGGAGCAGGGGCCAACCTATGTGGTGTCTTGAGGGATTTGCTAAGGAATGCCCTACTTTGTAGATACCCCTTTAAGCTAGTTTTGACACTAAGTGTAGTAGATGACAAAAAAGGGTTGTTACACCCAATGAATCTACAGTCACTCATGTCCTCTAAGAGGTTCATACAAAATGTTGGGAGGAGGGTGGCTCTCATCATAAGCTACACCATTGCATAGCTATCAATTCCAGCATTGAGGTCATAAAAGAGGGGCGGTAGCCACTCTTCCTCTACAGTAGGCTTTTGTTTGAATAACACTCACAATAGGCTGATGTAATTACAAGTCGTGATGAAAGGAGGGTCAAGGCAAGAGGAGAAATCATTCAAGAAACTTTTCATAGAGGGGCACAGGTTCCTTTCGGTAAAAATCAGGCTCTCTTTAGGGATTGAGTCATTTACATTATAAATTAAATGGAAGTCATATCTACCATGTACCTATAGGTTGAAATCCACTCCAATTCTTCTTGGGTAGGGCATGTAGATAGGATCATCCCACTCATAAGGTAGGATGCTATAGAAGGCGATCCATGTCTCCAAGCTGGAGTCCCAGATGTGCACTAGCTTGGTTGTGCCTCATATCCCTCCACCGGGGTACCTCAGCCATCTTGTCTTTCCAATGGTTGACATGTTCTTGCCACGACCTTGTGGGGTGCCTCCTTCAGTCCTCTAGCCATCTCCTTCCCAAACGAGTTGAAAGCTTGATAATATCTTCCACCACCCTAGGAGATAGTACCCTTTGTAATGAGCGAGGGAAGGTGAAAGAGAAATCGAAGGGGCTGTGGTTCAAAGAGAACTCGAAGAAGTTGTGGTTCTCCCATTACTCTCACACTACAAGTTATTGGCCCCAGTTGATGGCATTGCACTCTTCATTTTCAGGGATGGCCACTTGAGGAACTTGTGATGTCCTAGTTTGAAACTTTCTATGGGAAATTTCCACTCGCTCATTGTGTATGTGCCTTCACCATTTTTTTGGGTGTCCTTGCTTCCTCCTTTTTCTCTTCTATTTGCTCTTTTGATGGCATAGGAAGGTTTGATTCCTGCATTTGCTCCTCTTGGTGATCCACTTCAAAATTAGCTCCTTCCTTTGGACTAGCTCTAGTCGCTCTTGTTGTGATGGCTGTATTGGCTTTTCTGGCTCAATCCCTAGCAAAGTGAGTTCTTGTGTGATTAAGCTATTTGAGAGTAGGTGAGTGCGTTGCTCCTCTAGTCCCAAACTGGTGCTAGTCTCGAATGCCTTGTCATGTGTAGTCCATGTTGTAGAGCCCTCCTTGCCAATTCTAATTTTCTCTTGTGCTACTCCGCCATCTCTTCTCCTCCTGGTTGTGTGACATTCAATATTGTTTGGAATACCCTTTGTTACTCGAGCATTCAGATCTCAATCGCCACATCTTTTTTTTCTGCTAGAAGGCACTCACTCTCAGCATGGACCAACTTGTAAGCCAAGTTTTTTACTCAATCTTCATTTTTGGTCACCCATTCTTCTGCTCTTTCCTTCATCTACTTTAACCCTTGGTTTTGGTACTAGGCTAGAGTGGCAATTACTTGCTCTTGCTCTTGCCATAGTGTCTTCATTTTCCTGAGCTCATTGGGTTTTCTCATCACCTGCTCATTAAGTATTCATTGCTCATAGAGAACTGATTGCAATTGGTTGTGCAGCAACTCGACTAGTTTCTTCTTGTTCTCCTTATCCCATTGGTTTCATGCATCTTGCAACTCCTTTGTAGCCTGTTCTTTTTGCCTCTTCCACTCCTTTATTTCTAGTTCTAGATGTTTATTCTTGACCGAGTTGAAGGCGCACATGTTTTCCAAGGCGATGTGGTTTTCCCTCACTTCATCATATGACTCTTTGAGACTCTCCCTTCCCTCTCTTGCCTTCAGGGCCTCCTTTAATGAAATCATTTCCCTATTAATGATCGTCATCACCCTTGCTTGCTCCATCCTATAGTCTGCGAATGTAGCCTTTTCTTTTTCAAGCTTGGCAAGGGCGGACTTTTTGTCTTTAGTTGCCTTGTGGGTTGGCTTTGAAATTATTTCACCAATTCATATTGATCTTCATTATGGCACATGGCCGAAGGTACCAAAGTGGTTGAGACTTCTAAGTGGGGTATCTTTGGTCCTTGGCATGATTCAGCATCAATAGCTAGTCTCCTGGTTCCTACAAGAGGGGCTCCTTCACTAGGTGTGGGTACAATCTCCTATACCTTGCTAACTACATACTGCACGGACACCATGAGGTTGCTTTCATTGATTGTTCCCTCTACAGTACCCTGTGCTGGGGTGATTGTTGGTGTGGCCAAGTGTGGTGGGATGGGGTGTATTCGGTTTTTTCCCTTGCCTTCCACCACGAGTATTGGTCCAGCTTCCTCCAATCTGTTGTGCTTGTACTCCACACAACCTCCCTCACTGGGCTCATCATCGCCAATTCTTAAGATTAGGAGGGTTGCTCCATGGATCTCCGAATGGCAAGAGAAATCTCATCTTCTTCTTGTTTCCTCAACCTTTCTTTCTCCTCTTCTTGCCTCCTTTGACCCTCTTCTTCTAGTCTTTTTGACTCCTCTTCTACCTTTGTATCTCTCTTCTTCCTCAATGGTAGAGTTGGCCTTCCGTATTGGGATCTTGAGGGTAATCTTTCTTCTTCCCCCTTGGCTTGAGAGCTCGCAACCTTGCTACTCACTAACAGTTCTTTCACTCAAGGCTTCTTGGGGTTGAGGTGGTTGGTCATGCTCATTTTCATTCACGTCTTTGTAGTGTCATCATGTTGCTCTTTACGGGTTTCTTTTAATAATGTCTTTGGCTACCCTTGCACAGTATAAAAGGTATAAGGGACATTTGTTTCCATCAATGAACAAGTCTCTTTTGAGCTTCTCAACCATCTTGCCATAACTTTCATAGATGCCCTCTCTTTCTTTCACTTCTTCATGTCTTTTTCTCTCTCTATTTCCAGTATTTCTCTCCCCTCATTCAGAATTTCTCTCTTCTCATTCTCTCTTATGTAGCCTTCTCTCTCCTCTTAATTATCTTCATTACAAAGCATATAGCCTTGCTAAGCTCTCATGTTCCTCTAGAGCTATTCTACATCACAAGGACACTAATAGATTTGTCTTTTGCCCTAACAAGTACTTGAGAAGTCTCAAAAAGCAAACACTCATTTACATGCAAGGTGTTGGATTCTAATCTTGTAAGATAAGTTTTTTTGATATTCGGCAAGGTGCTTATAACTAATTGGGATGGGGATCCCAATCTCTCATACCATAATGTCCTCTTTTTCATCTCACATTCATGAGTATGAATTCAAGGTTAGTTAACCATATGCACAACCAAAAATAGTTGTTCCACAAATAGAAAGAAGTAAATAGACCATCATACACATGAACCTGTCATTGCTTTTCCTATTTTATCATTCCAAGAAGAAAAGAAAAAAACTTCTAAATTTATTGTATTGATTTCTTAGATCTTGTTTTAATCCATTCTCAATTATTTATAATGGATAAATTCTAATTTTAGCAAATTTTCCTAGTACTTTTGGGTTAGTTTTTATAGTTTGATCTATTTACTAGTTAAATTTCTCATGCACATAATGATGTTTTTTCAAAGAAAAAAGTTATAGGTATCTACAAGTGCTCTTTGCAAATTTGGGTCGTGACCCATGTAATATTAATGCATGGATGTTGCTTCATGATGCATTGGACTAACAAAAGACATATAATACCATTAATAAATCCCCATAGTGTACCATCAACTTTATAAAAGAAGAAAATACATATTTGAGCAAATAAGATATACATTGAAAGGAACAAAAGATACATTATAACATGTATATTGTAGTAAGTCAGCACCTATCTCATTTTGAATTCATATTGCATAAAGTGTTTGTAAAAATGTCATAATGCTATGATGAAGAAGAAATACAAAAACTACTATCTTAAAGGTAGCCACCATGAATCTCTAATCTAGAATGTTATCCTCCCATATTGGCTCCCTACTACAACTAGCACCCTAAACAAACTTATAAACTAAGTCATATTCATAACTTATAGACAATAAATAGTCTTAATCCATTGAAAGCATATAATATACACATGTCTTGTTAGTAGAGTCCCATAGATTCTCTATGAGCATGGCCATCCAATGTCTCCTCCCATACTATCTCTCTAAAGGAATAACAGTCTTCTCAGTATATCATTCTTATATTAAATAATAGAAAATATTATTTATTACTTGATTATGAATCAATCAATAAATTAAAGAGAAAAAATGATAATGAAATATCAAATACTTACAAAATCTACCTCAAAGGACCCCACTGCTTGTCTATTATTGATCTCTTTGCTACTCATGTTCATGCTAGCTCCTTCTTCTACTTCCAATACTCTAGTGTGTCCTCCATCTCTTGTTTAGCTACTTTTTCTCCTCTTTACTTACCCACGATGAATTTCTCCTCTTGTCACTACAAGCACTCATCTTCTTGGGCTGTGGGTACTCCTCATGTAGGGCCCCAATGAAATAATCCTTCAATTTCTTGTCCTATTATTTCCATGCCACCAACAACATTGCATAAGCATGTAATTAACCAAATCGTGCACTTGTGATGTCACTCTCTTCTACTCATTATTCATGATTATCTTCCTCGTATCCCTTTCTACCAAGTATAGGTAGCTAATTGAGATCCATGTCAAATGGCACCTACATGCACTATTAGAGGGATCGAAGTGTGTGGACTTAGCATGGCTAGTTTGCATTGGCTCTATAGGATTGGCCTATATGGAACTATGTGGTGTCAGAGTAGCAAAAGGGAGGTGTGGACTCTTCAAGGGGCTAGCCACCACAAGTGTAGGGTCATACTATACTATGGGTGTGGATATATATCCTTTTGAGTGTAGGTCTTTGACATGAGTGACAACCTAGGTATAAATGCATGTTAAAAGTCACAAACTAGTAGCCAACCATATAATGTGTGATTATGCTTGTCTCTAGGGTTTGATATGAAGAGGATCCTATTGAGAAGTCTCAATAAAATTCTATAAACCCTCCATCCATTGAAATAACAAGCTAATCTATAGTGTGGGTGAAGTGTCAGATGATAGACGTTGAGGTGGAGAAGAGATGCCATCACCACCCCCACAACAACTTTCCTAATCCCCTTAATTTTATGACCAATAAGACAAACAACTATATTATGAGTGGATATATCCTAACAAGAAAGCTAACCACTCTGACTCTACATGTGATATAGAATGGAAGAGGGAATGTACCAATTCATGAGCAAAGTGCTATCATGACACAGCATCTAGGTTGGAACAACTCTTCAATCTCATCATTTTTCATGTCCAATGTTCAAATATATCGCGATAAGTGTGGCTACTAGAAAAATTAGATACAAGTATCAAAAGCTCTCTCTCTCTCTCTCTCTCTCTCTCTCTCTCTCTCTCTCTCTCTCTCTCTCTCTCTCTCTCTCTCTCTCTCTCTCTCTCTACACACATAGTTGCACGCGCATGTGTGTGTGTACATATGCATGCATGCATGTACATATTTATGTCCCTTTCATTATGCTTCCATTGATTTGATTTCAATATCTCTATTCCTCCCCATTAAGCAACAAAAAAAGACAAAAATGAGAATGCATCCCATTTAAATATTGAGAAGAATAAAATCTTATGATGGAGCCACATAGCCAAAAGAAAGCTCAAAGGCTAGAGCATTGTACTGTTTGTATCAATCCCAGATGTAAGATACTCTCTCTCATACTAACATTGTGTATGCATTGTGCTTCTCGTATATATGTATGCCTCTCACTCTTGCTTCTCGAGTTTTACATAAGAAGTGCAACATAGCTCATCTTTCGAGATTCCAACATTGGTCCTTCTTCTACATTAAATGTGTACAATAGAACACAAATAACTAGCAAAGAGACAAACATCATTGGGCCCTTTGTGCAAACATTGAGACTCTCATTATGTAGATTTAAGCCTGGAGCTTATATGGGTGGTGGATTCACTCATTTTCATATAAAATTGAGTTCAAATTTCTTTGTGCAAATATTGAGACTTTCATTATGTAGATTTAAGCTTAGAGCTTATATGAGTGGTGGATTCACTCATTTTCATATAAAACTAAGTTCAACAAAAGTATCATATGATATACTAAAAGTTAAAATTCAACATAAATATTACAAGAAATAAATAGCTAAGTACATAAAATTGTATGTACATAATTCTTCTTCTTCTTCTTCTTCAAACCTTGACAGTATTTGAAATATTTTACATGAGTGATACCATTCTCTACTAAGATTCTTATATTTTGTGATTGGGAACGAGTGTGGAGAATTTTTTACTCTCATTTTCCTCTCCCTTTCTCTCATCAAATGTTTTCCTCAATCTCATTCTAGCAAAGATCAACATTGACTTCTAGATCTATGTGAAGATTCCCTTTGCCAAGAAAATAGATGTCCTCTTCTATGAGAGGCTCTTTATCTCTAGGCTCCACTCCATCATCCTTGTCCATTTGTTTGAGTTAGGCTCATCCAAAATTTTGCAGTCATTAAAATCCTTGTCCATTGTCCTAGACTTATCATGACCATGACAATTTGATAGTCTTGATCAATAATGCATGAGATTGAGTAGCATAGATGACAAATATATGCCACAAGATTGTTAACTTCTTGTGGTAAAACACAAAATCAGAGAGCAAGAGTAAGATAATAGAGCAAAGTGGTATGCTTACACCAATTTTTTGAGTTCAAGTTACAATAAAAGGATCATTCTAACTTGCTATTGGACTACACCCACTTGAAAAATCTCACTCATCTTCAACTTTGTAACTTTTTCTTTCTTACTTACCCTCATTAATTCATCATGAGAAGATATTGGCATTATGAGGTTTGGCAATGCTTCTGTCTCATCTCATTATGAAATATACTCATGTCTATTGGCAAGCCCAAAATCATACCTAGAAATCCCTTTCTCCTCCGTCGCCTTCGTGTACAAGATTTGTCATACATCATCAAATAACGTAGAATATAGAATTGACTAATCATTGTGGCGAGGCTTTCAACCATTCTCTTATCTTTTCCCTATTCAATGACACCTCTCTAATGATTCTTACATTATCTAGGAGGTGATTTGGGGGTTGCACCATAAAAAATGTAAGCATACACGTGAGATCAAAAAAATAGTTGCTTGATTTGATATGATATGGGTACAAATGTAGGAGTACATATACATGATCTATTATGATTTGAAAAAAGGCTAAAATTTTCTCAAGAAAAAGGGGCAATCTCATTCCCTTATACCATGTTATTAAAGGGGGGATTTGGATATCTTTGAGCATATGGATAATTTCTAACATGCGCACTTCCCAAGTGGTATTGTGACCTAATTAGATATTTCTCATGCACCTATTAAGAAATTTTGATATGTGGACAAAGGCTCCTGGATTAGTGAACCCTTAACCATGGTCACCTATGGCATTGCTTTATATATTATGAATCCTTTTAGGGTCTTCATGAATTCTCTAAGAAACATATATATCTCAATGAAGTGTGCCACGATGGCCATCTCATCCACAATATGCACAAGGATATAAACTAGGATGGTCATTATTTTGTGGAAAATTAACTCTCCATGATGACCACCACTCCAATGGAATTTTTGTTGGGCATGTCAATTGAGTTAGATGCAATCTCATTTTGCAAGATTCATTGTCTATGAGGTTATATATGACCATTCAAATATATGCATGTCTATAAGGCTTTGTATGACCATTTAGATATATGTGGTTAGAGTACTTGTGGATTTAGCTTAAATCACTCACTTGAAATATCTTATACTAGTCATTCAAGAGATATTAGATTTACATAACTACATAATTATAATATAATATTTAGCACCCTTGATTAGTCTTCTTACACCTTGATTCTAGCTTCCAATTTGACTTGAGCTAATACTAATCATTAACTTACTATATCTACTAAACCCTTGAATAAACCTTAGGTGCTAAAAAACCTACCACTAATACTAATATACTAAAGCAGCACTCCACTCTTATTAGTCTAATGACTACTATTTATTAAATAATTTATTTAATTTTGTATTTATTTTGACCATTTGAATCCTTGAACTATACTAAATTAAGTATTAATTTGATTAATGTTATTAATTTTCTAACATTAAACTAATAATTACTTAAACTTATTTACAAAGATGACTGATATAATTAATTTGTATATTTACTCTTATCATTAATTTGTGTACTTACTCTTAATCAGAGCTCGGTTTATTCATTACTTCTAAAATTACTCTAGTCACCACTTTGATCATTATTTTAGTTAAAGTGATCATAACTCTAATGAATATTATTATTACTTTATTTTCCCTCCTACAATTGATATAGTCAATTATATTGTAATCACTCTCATTGATAGCACTTTATTTATTTAATTATTATCTTATTTATTTTAAATAGTTAAATATATTAATTAATTTTTCTACTTACTATAATAATTAATTTGCATACTTACTCTAATTAGAACTCAATTAATTCATTACTTCTAAAATTACTTTAGTTATGACTTTGATAATTATTTTAGATAAACTGATCATAACTATAATGAATCTTATGATTACTTTATTTTCCCTCGTACTGTTGACATAAACAATATTGTAATCACTCTCATTGATAGCATTTTATTTATTTAATTATTATCTTAATTATTTTTATTTATTTAAATATGTTAATGACTATAGTTATTTACTCCAAACATACTAATTAACATAGACTCTAACATAAAAAGAGAAGGAAAGGGAGCATTCTTGGTGCTTTGATATCTAAGCTTGAGGTCTACATGCACATACCATTTTTATTGTCCTCTCATATATCTCCTAAGCACATCCTAACAAACACTACTTAAAACTAATCAATATTAATGATTATACTAATCCATCACTAATTAAGACTAAGCATATCCAATATTTTACTAGTTAAACAACAACCATGTATAATAATTATAAATCCTTACTATACTCACTTTAAATTTGCTAGCCTAAACCTAGTTGTATCCAAAATACATTAATATTTTCTATTTATATATATGACTTATTAGAGAATATTAATCACACCTCGATTAGCCTAATATTTGATGAAGTGTAGATTTCTCTATCCTTTATTCTCTCTATTTTCACCCCCCTTTTGTTTCCCCTCTCAATTTAATAATAAAGTTGAATTATGTGCTCTCTCTCTCTCTCTCTCTCTCTCTCTCTCTCTCTCTCTCTCTCTCTCTCTCTCTCTCTCTCTCTCTCTCTCTCTCTCTCTCTCTCTCTCTCTCTCTCTCTCTCTCTCTCTCTCTCTCTCTCTCTCTCTCTCTCTCTCTCTCTCTCTCTCTCTCTCTCTCTCAATGAAGGGAAAGAGACTATAAGCAAGAGTGACAAAATGAGAACCAAAAAGAGGAAGAGAAACTAGATAATATAATGAAGAGGGAGAGGGTATACCTTCTTAGATGTTTCATGCCTTTGCTCTCCCTTAGCCATGTGTTAATGGATTCTTATAGGCCATAAACATAAATTTTAGTTTTGAATTTCTTATCTTTTAACTGGTAAAATGTGTTAGTATGTTCTTCGTTGATTTTCATTATGCATGTTAAAATGCTAATATTAATAGTGAGACACATGACGTTGCACATAATCTTACTTTTAAAACTTCAAATCATATAGTTCTTTTTGCAAGCATAACTATTATTGTCACTAATTTGAACTAAAACTATAGACCTAAATCATAAGACCCATTTTCTTTTTGAATCCCAAATCATGTGGCACATTCTTACACGCATATATGGGGTATGATGTGATTGTTTGTTGAGACATCCTTAATGGCATGCTTTAGTGGTCCATCAAGATTATTTTTTTCTAGAAAATGCTACTCCGTACTCTTTTGAATAAAATGAGGTTTGCTACCTAGACTCTCTTGAGTCCACTTGGCAATGGAAGGTCTTGGCGGTTCCCATGAGAATCGACCTGAATTCATTCGTTAGGTATGTTAAGGTTTCCTATTTGCAGTTAACTAACATCAATCTTTGAGCAATTGTTTGTGCTAGATTACTTGAACCAAACCCAACTCATATTACACTTGGTTCAAGGAAAGTGAAAAACAAGGGGGAGTATGAGAACATCGACCTCTCTACTTATAAGGCCTTTATTTTTTCAAGATTCATGTCCCTAACTAGTATCATGACCTCAAGAAATCCATCCTGAGTCACATACGAGTTTAGAGGATTCCTAGGAGTTTAAGAGTTTACCGACCAAAGCCCCCCTTACCCCCTCAACTCCTGCCCATAGATCCCCCTTCAAAGTAACATCTCACTATTGAGATTGGTCCAAAAGTCTTTGGAAAGCGGCAATTTATTCCCCCTTGAAGAAGGGACTCACCACTAGCCTTGGGGGAGATCAAGTGCGCTTTTCTTTTTAGACTAATTGTAGACTTAGTATATTAGAATTTTTTATTATTTAATTAACTTTCTAAGTGCATCAAGTTAAACTTGTATGCATTGCTACAAGCATAAGCAATTTTGTTCAATAAATATTCCTAACAAATAGAGAGGCAATTTAACAAGATCTTAACTTAGAGGCAATTCTCTCCAACTTGGTCGTCTTCCTATCTTCTCAGGTTTTTCTAGTTTATATTTGGATTTGTCTTTCCTAAGTCTCCCTTTTTGATATCTAAAATTCAATTAACTTTTCTCCATTGGGTCTTTCCTTGATTGTTGGTTAGTCTTTGTTCACAATTTCTACTTATAAACCTTGTCAAGGTTGGTCACTTAATCTCATTATGGATCTAGAATTTATCTTAGTGAGGATTAATTGGGTCTTGAAAAATCAAAATTTCTCCTTAGAGATTACATGAGTCGACAAAGTGAGTATTTTTCCTAAGAATTCTTAGCTTTTTAATCTTTCCAAGGAGAATTTTATCATCCTTTTTTATTATCTCATAATCTAGGATTCATATTTCCCTTTGTCATGTTCGCAAATCGAATTGATTCGAATATCCTAGGTTTAAAACCAACTATAAGTTTGATTAAAGAATTTTCAATGAGTTGTGTACACTATAATTTTTTACTTGATTAATAATAGTAGAGTTTCTTCCTTAAGGAAAAGTACTCCTAATCAATAATTTTTTATCATCTAATTTAATTATCTTAATTTACTTTAAATGAATTTTTTCTACTAATAAAACACTATTTTCTTATGTTTATAAATACCAAGGGAATATTTCTTGGTATTTAAGAAATTTGTAAATGCAAAATAAATTTTAAAAAATAAAACTATCACTTGTCCTAATATTTAAATAATTCATAAATATGAAAAGGATTATTCTTAATACAACTTTCACTTGTCCTAATATTTACATAATTCATAAATGCTAAAATAATTATTTTTAATGCAACCTTCACATTTCCCTATGTTTCTATAATATCTAAATGCCAAGGAATTTATTCTTGATGTAGTTGTTTGTTTCTAAGACACTTAAGATAAGTAATGCAATGTTACACAATTTATCCTTACTTCAAATTATAAAAATCTAATTAAATAACCTTTATTTATTTTAACTTTTCTTTTTGCTATAATTTCTTTACCAAATTGAAACTTCTTTATTTACATTCCTAGCTATGTATTGAATGTAAGTTTATTTATGAAAGAACCTAGTCTTGTTCCACGTGTGATGGCATGTCAACCACGTTGGTAGCTCCATGCTCCTTGCTTGAGAATACCATCTCTTCAGGGCCATGACGAGAAGACATCCACAACACTAGTGCTCCTCGCTTGAGAATACCGTCTCTTCAATTGAAAATTCACAAGGAGAGGAAGGGCTCGTGTCGAGGTATGAAAGGTATGAAGGTAAATGAGACATTTGCAAGATGGAGTGATGCTTTCCTTTGTGATTGAAGATAATCTCTTCTTGCTCTTTATCTCACTTCCAATCTTACCTCACTCTCTTCCTCTCTATCCTCTTCATCTTTTCATCTAGTCCTTCCCTTTCTCTTCCCCTCTTTTTTTTTCTCCTTCTCCACCTATCCACTTCTCCTCTTCCCTTCTTCCACTATAAGGATACAGGGGAATATCAACAAATAGTTCCGACGCATATTAGTGGCATCGCTAGCGATACAAATAGCGATGGTACCTAGACAAAAAAAAAAGGGCCAAAACCCGAGCATAGCATTTTGTCACAAAGAGCAAAAGAGAGAGCAAAATAGATCGTGTGTTTAGGAGGGAAAGGGAGAGAAAGAGAGAGAAGGAGAGCTTCTCACCGCCGCCGCCACTGTTCACAAAGAAGAGAAGGAAGTGGACGAGAAGTGGACAAAGGGCAAAGAGAAGCCACTGTGGTAAAGAGGAGATGAAGAATCCATCCTCGGGCCTTTTTGGTGAGTGCATTGCTCCCTCTTGGTTTGTTCTTGTTCTTTCTCTTTTTCTTTTATTTGTTTTTATTGAGAATGAGGTGCATTGAGGGAGAAAGAGAGGAAATGAGAGAGGGAAAAGAAGAAAGAAAAAGGGAGAGAGAGAGAGAGAGAGAGAGAGAGAGAGAGAGAGAGGGAGGAGGGAGGAGAATGAATGAGAAAACACGAGGGGGTAGAGAAAAACAAAGAGAGGGTTTGTTCTTGTTCTTTAATTTCTTCTTTTTTTTGTTTTTTGTTTTTTAAAATGATGTGCATTGAGGGAGAAAGAGAAGAAATGAGAGAGAGAGAGAGAGAGAGAGAGAGAGAGAGAGAGAGAGAGAGAGAGAGAGAGAGAGAGAGAGAGAGAGAGAGAGAGAAGAAGAAAGAAAAAGAAAGAAAGAATGAGAGAGAGAGAGGGAATAAACATGAAACATAATAAAGAAAGAGAGAAGTAGAGAGAGAGAGGGAGGGAGGGAGGAAGAGAGGAGAATGAATAAGAAAATATGAGGGGGTAGAGAAAAAGAAAGAGAGGGTTTGTTCTTGTTCTTTAATTTCTTCTTTTCTTGTTTGTTTTTTTTTTACAGTGATGTGCATTGAGGGAGAAAGAGAGGAAATGAGATAAGAAATGAGAGAGGGCAGAGAATGTGTTGCATTTAGGGAGAACGATAGGAGACGAGAGAGGGAGAAGAAGAAAGGAAAACAAAGAGAGAATAAGAGAGAGACAGAGAGAGAATAAACATGAAAGATAACAAAGAAATGGGAAAAGAGAGAGAGGGAGGGAGGGAGGGAGAGAGGAGAATGAGTGAGAAAACATAAGGGGGTGGAGAGAAATAAAGAAAGGGGCAACAATGAAAGAGAGAGAGAGAGAGAAAGAAAGATAGGAAATAAGAGAGGAAGAAAGGAAGGGGAAGAGAGAAATGGTCATCGCGTCTACTGTACTCTCATGTTCTGAAATTGTTGAGTAATATATGAAAGGTGGGATGGTGGCTGTAGTAGTAGTAGTAGTAGTAGTAGTAGTAGTAGTAGTAGTAGTAGTAGTAGTAGTAGTAGTAGTAGTAGTAGTAGTAGTAGTAGTAGTAGTAGTAGTAGTAGTAGTAGTAGTAGTAGTAGTAGTAGTAGTAGTAGTAGTAGTAGTAGTAGTAGTAGTAGTAGTAGTAGTAGTAGTAGTAGTAGTAGTAGTAGTAGTAGTAGTAGTAGTAGTAGTATAGAGAGAGAGAGAGAGAGGTTTTGTTAAAGGTGCGCCTTGGGTGTGTTTGACGCTTTGGGAAGACACGGAAGGCCTGTGTCTCCAGGCTCGGTAAAGCGAAAGAGAGATTGGACTTGGAGGTGAATGGATGGTTTTCTTGACATGCTTTGCATTACCTCCTCCCACACTCTACATATCGAGTCACACACAAAGGGAAAAAGGTGGCGAGTTCCGGTGCAATACCACGGGACTCGACATAGGGTAGCTAGTCCCTCGCCCCCATGCATAGCATATTAAACTTCATATACTGTAGGCCCGTCCATAAGGGTGTGGAGAGAAACAAAGAGGGGAAAAAAAGAAAGAGAGAGAGAGAAACAAAGAAGGATAAAAAATAAGAGAGGGAGAAGAAGAAAGGAAGATGAAGAGAGAAAGAGAAAGAGAAAATAAACATGAAAGAGAAAGGGGAGAGAACATAAAACGAAGAGCGCAAAGAAATGTGCAAAGAAAGGGAGCGAAAACCAAGACTTTAGTTTATGTTAATTTTGTTGAGTTGCAAGAGAAGAAATCCCTTCTCAAACAATTTAAGAAAGAAAAAGAGAATGAGAACAAAAACAAATTGCTTGTCGTAACGTAGACCAAATGGAAAATGATGAGGGTCTATAGAACATGTGTTCTTGCTCTCAATGCAATCTAGCAATTAGACAAAAACGTCGATTGTCTATAGAACATGTATGATACTTCGGTGAGTTTCAATTAGAGATCATTGATCAAGCAATCTCAGACTTTGAGCAAATGGTAAGAAAAGTGTATATCAATCATGCATTGTGTTCGTAAACTAATTGAATATCATATAAAAAACCATTAGATGTAGCCGTAAAATTTATTACAGGGAGGTGACGTCTCATTCCAAAACACAATATTAGTAAGTTTGGGAATCTCCCAATTCCCATTTTTTGAATACTAAAAATGTGGCACCCAGATAACATACCCATAAGTTTCTCAAAACCAATGATGTGACCTATCATTGGAAAGCACTTGAAAAATGGAATCTATTGAGCTACAGAGCACTCGATTTGGAGTTATAGTATTCAACTTATGACAAATCCAAAGATTTGACCATGTGTCCCAAACTTATGGAAAATTCCCATATTCCCCAATATGGTGTTCCAAGGAGGAGTGCACCTATTGTGGCTGGTTAGAAGAGTTTGTGGGTTTCCGATGGATGGAGTTCCTGAGCCAATCCACCACTTGGAAGGCACTACCAAGTCTATACCATCAATGGCAAAGGAGACAGATAGACTTATAGACTTTCCTACAATCTTGGAGCCTGAGATGGAGGCAATGATCGATGCATTGATGCCCATGGATGTCTAGACATCTAATCCTCTTAATGAGCAAGCATCCATACCATTATATGATGGGTGCCGAGTATCTTGCCTGAAGACGCTACTTGCACTCTTAAGTAGTGTGCTAGCAAAATATGGGTGGAGCGATGCGAGTGTGACCGAGTTGTTTAGGTACCTTCTATGTATGCTTTGTTGATTTCTTTTCAATACCATTATAAAAAATAATTATGCTTTTTCAAGGTGTTTTATGATTTGTTTTTAGGTTGCTAAATTATTATATATTACCACTTGGAAATACCATGTCTGAGTCTCCTGATGATGTGCAACATGTTTTACAAAGGCTTGGCATGGACTACAATAGCATCCATGCATATGTCAACGATTGCATGTTGTTTTGAGGAGAGTACGAGACTATGGAGACATGTCCAAAGTGTAGTGCTCATAGGTATCGGCGGGACTTGCAAGGGTAAACCATCCCTCAGAAAGTTCTTAGATACTTTTCACTTATCCCCCGTATACATCACAGGCTTGGAGAGATTGACAACGTGACATGCGTAGAATAGATCCATAGGTGGAGTCCAACGAATATCAGTGGATTCACATGCATGGAGCCACATTGACTATATCTTTTCAAGCTTCGTATGAGAGCCAAGAAATATTTGGATCGGTATTGCTATGGATGGCTTGAACCCATTTGGTCTCCGCTCATAACTTCTTATAGTGTGTGGTCTGTAGTCCTTGTTAACTACAACATCCCACCATGGATTTCTATGCATAACTATGCAGAAAGGACACCTGATCCTTAGCTTCCTCATTCCTAGCCACTACAAATTCAAGAATATAGATGTCTATCTCCGTCCATTAGTCGATGAGCTTAAGATTTTGTGGGAGGAGGAGGTCGTCGTGGAAGATATGAGCAAGTGCGATGGTTGACAGTCCGCCAATATACGAGCCATTCTTATGTGGACCATGCATGACTTTTTGGGATTTAGGGAGTGCTTAGGTAAGTAGGCTTCTATTTTTGTTGGTAATATCTATCATAGCTCATTCAAGTTTGTATTCACATGATAGAGGTATTGGGACAGGTTTGGTTATCTCAAGTTATCATTCATGTCCATTGTGTGGGCCATAAATAGATTCCTGAAGGTCACAAACCATGAAGAAGATGGTATATCAAGGACACACCGCTTTCTTGCTAAAAGATCATGAACTGAGGGAAGATTTTCTTCGATGACCTCCAGCACAAATGAACGCCCAAATCCGGTACGAGCTGAAAATGGTCCACACAGAGTCGCATCCAAATAGAATGTGACGGTTCTTAGTTTTCTATAAGTTGCCATATTGGAACCACTTATAGATCAACCATTTGTTGGATCCCATGCATATTTTCAAAAATGTGGGCAACTTACTATGGGACCACATCACAGGAAAGAGAGACACAGCAGTGGCATGAATGGATTTGAAGGAGGTAGGCAAGATGGAGGCGCTTTGGCCGTAGCCAACCGCAGTCGATTGGTTGTAGTCAAGTGTTGATGGTCGCTTGCAACTAGCTCGCGTCCTTAGATTTTGTCCACTAAAGAAGAGCACTTTGTAAAGAAAATTATCAGGTATATCCGCACTCCGACGAGTATGATGCATTCTCTCACATCTGCATTTTCTAAAGACAACCAATTATTAGGGCTAAAATTCCATGATTGGCATAAGATATGTCAGGCGAAAGGATTGTAAGTGGCCTGCATATTTTGCTATTTGGAATGTAGTCGTTGTTTGTAATATCTTTTCATTTGTGACAGTTTGTACTACCGATCATGGTCGCAGGATGCCTTACTCCAAAAATATGCGAGGTGATTTAAAGGTTGTCAAATTTAGTGCAATGGATCTCACAGAAGGAGATCAAGACATCCTCTATTGAATCCACAAGGCGAGGAGCAGTGGAGACGGTCTGTCTCTTTGAGAAGTATCTGCCCACAGGATGCTCATGATAGAAATCCACCTCTTGGTGCATCATGTAGACGAAGTGGAGATTGCTGGACATATCCATACGTGATGGATGTTCTTCTTGGATTGCTTCATGAAAACCTTGAAAGGCTTTGTGTGACAACGAGCCCAACCAAAAGGTAGCATGACTAAAGATTGGTTGGTGTCTGAGGCATTAGTGCATATTTCACAGTGGTGGCTGCCAACGGTGGATTTAAACAGTAGTATGATATGGTCGTTGAAGGATGATGATAGACTGACTGAAGATGTGGTGGTTGGAAATGGGATAGAAAAAAGGATGGATGCTGCAATGGAGGAGAAAGTAAATCGTTTTTGTATGTTGCGCCATTCCTCCATGGAAACATGGCTCGCTAGGTACGAGCAAGCCAAGAAAGATCGGGAAGAAGCGCGATCCGAATTTCAACTCTCGAGGGCATGGAGGAGATACCGCGGTTTATGTCAATGCAATGGTTACATGGAGCTTTGATCGCAGCCTCTCGCGAAGGGGTGGAGGTCTCAACTGAGAAGTGGGAATTCTTGAGGGGATGTAGTCCAAAGTGACCACATGTTTTATAAGCTGTTGTATCTAGATTTTATATGTGACAACTAATTAACTGTTTCAATGTACAGCACAAAATATACAGTGCGGCGTGGTTGCGTGGACGACATTTTCCCATGGAGCATATCGCCAAAATGTGCTCCACAATGGATTGTGGTATCATGGCAAATTTTGAGTAAGAGAGCCGACGGTGAGCCATTGATCCAAACACCATCATAGATGAGATGGAGTATTTTGGGAGCTTGCAAATTATTATCACGGTGGATTACTATAGCTTCTCCATGATCCTATTGGATGTGCAGTGGTTCAAAGTGGTACTGGAAGGAGTTGTGGCAATTGTTCGACAAGGTCCATCTGGATTTCTCAAAATAGATTCGGAAAAAAGATGGACAGATTTGTGTGACACATTTGTATTGCCGGTCCATTGTGAATAGATGCATGAACTCACGTTTTTTTAAATTTTATTATGACATGGTATGTGTCACAAATGTTAAATCTCTCTTATATGTGATTTTGAACAGGTAATTTTCAATCCAAACCCCCGACAACCTCCATGGTGGTATGTTGTGCCTTTAGCTCCCCGAAGTGCAAGAGTATATGATGAAAGAAATGTTCCCAGCATAGATGAGGATAGTATGCAGATAGGGGGGTCAATATTGAAAGGGGTGGAGGCCACCCAAAGCTTGGAGCATGTAGAGGAGACAGAATCGGGTAACAATGATGGAAAGACAAGAGGCCAAGAATTCTTTGAGAATGACGTGGACTCATCATTTTGTGGTGGCCTTTCTATCGACCTTCCAGTGTATGCGGAGTTGTGTCAAGGGATTGACATGGTACCATACGCTATGTCATACTTGGAGCATCCATCTACTCAATTCGTTGATAAATTGCTTACAAGGGTACTCTAGAATATGCATTTTAAGTAAAATCATTTTTTAAAGAGTTATATTACCGTGCTTTGCCTGAATCTTTATATTGATTATGTTAATATCAATTTTTTTCTGTGCAGGATACCTTTGTGGATATTTGGACAGCACGATGAGTCGAGGGATGAGCGACGAGGAGCTACAGGAGGTCTTCACATGTATGTCTCTAGATCAAATGGCTCGATTCAAAGATATGGCAAACCAGGAGCTATCTCGAACACCATCAGGCCGTTCCATTAGATCTACTTCGACACGCTCTAATGCTTAAGTTTCTAGTAGACAAGGTCAATGCTCCAGACTTGGGGCCGGATGGAGGAAGTGGTTCTAGGGGATGTTGCGAAGATGTGGACGCACTAAGCCCATGATTGGGCTCAAGATATAGGTGCTACTCCTCGCGTCTAGGTTCGAGAGAGGGTGGCTCAGGTGGTTGTTGTGGAGATATCGGCACAGTGTCTTCGTCTCATCATTCTGCTGGAGTTGCCTCACCTGTGGAGACGTCTACTCTAATCACTCCAGCTTTTGCTCAACCGTCGCAGGTGGCATCCCTATGGGTACTACTCTGAGAGATACCACCCTCATACACCATATGTATAGGGGTCTCCAGGATATGCCCACGAGTACAGTCACAGGTGGGAGAGGACACATCTTAGACATACCCTAGAGGGGTATGAATACCTTGTATATGATGGGACAAGAGCCATCATCATGAATGATGAGGGGAGGAGTGTGATGGCTCATATGAGAGATTTGTGCCAACAAGTTTTTTGGCACAATGTCTTGGATCATTGGAAGAACATACCATAGGAGGGAAGCAAGGTCTGCATAGTAGCATCCTTGCATGAGGAGTTTCTGGTACCCACCGTAGCAGATAGGTTTCTACAGGCTCGATGATAGAGTGCATGTGTGCGTACATGTCACACAGACAATCAAACGCACGCGAGGTATTTAAGAGTGGGGTCTCAAAGCCCGAGTGGCTAGACGCAGATGACTGGCGAAGACTCAAGGAGGAGGCTACAAATTCTCCAGGACATTAGAGACAACATCGCGAGGTAGCGAGGGCATGACTAGAGGCAGGAGTGGTCCATCATCTTGGGAGTCGCGGCCACAAGACTTAAATATCGCTTGTACTGACAATCGTGTTTCTAACAGTTATATTTTGTTTTCTTTGCAGCACTCCATTACAAACCTCGATCCCACCGGCCTAAAGACTCGATATGCAGAGAGACACCGTCTCACTGCATTGATCATAAATTGTATGCACACGGCAGCCTAGTAAGTCACTCATATTTCTTGTCCGTAGTTACTAATTTTAATTAAAATGCGTTATGGTATGGTGGACTTATGTGTAGTTGTTTCTTTTTTTACAGAGTACTTTTAATACTCCTTTGCAGAGTGGAACAAGTTTTCGGATGGCGAGGATCTATAGCTCACGCTTGGATTCGTGGAGCACACATTCTTTTCTTTTTTGGTCATGTGATTGATGTAGGCATTTTCTATCCACTATGATATCATTATCCTAAATTGTATCTTGCCATGATTCCATGAGTGCTTTCATTAAGCGATCTTGTATTTACTTTATGTATCAGTCTTGTGGATTCAAGTATACTTTGCCTTCATTTTTACGACCATTGTACACTTTACTATAACCCTTTTGTATGGCCCAAATACAGCACATAGTGCTACATGTGGCAGGGCAGCTTGCCATATTTTTTTCCCCTCTGTAACTGTCGCTATTAGTGTTGCAAATTTATGTATACACGTTGCCATTATTGTCGTAGCTTGCGTCACAAATGCGACGCAAATAACGATCAAAATAGCCATGCCAATAGTGATGGTTCTATGGAGTCACTAATATCGACGTGTTTAGCGACGTCGAGGGCAAATTTTTTTGTGTGAATATTTTTGTTGCTTTGAACGTTGGTATGATGCATGTATCTTATAGTGTTTCCACTTCTTTTCTCCTCCTCCTCTCTTCTCTTCTTCCCCACTTCTCCTATTCTCCTCCTCCTTCTTCTTCTCTCTCTTTCTCTCTCTCTCTCTCTCTCATTCTGCACCAACGAGCATGCATAATAATATTGGCTAGCCTTTTGCCAAGGTTTTTATAGCCTTAGCTAAGGCTAATAATGGCCTTATCTATGTGGTAAGTGGTAGCATGGAGGTTTCAACCTCATCAATGCATATAATGATCGATAGCATCGAGCTTCTTGGTGTAATCGAAGGTTGTAGGTAACACGCAGCTATGATTACAAGGGAGAATAAGATGGGGATAACTCTGAGAGGGTGGCACTAACTTGAGCTGACACTTGGTTTATTCGATGATGGATTTCTTTTTTCTTTTTTTTCTTAAAATATTATTAAGCTTTTTAACCTTATAACCAACTCCCCCTCTCTAACACTAGGTCACATGGAGGGGAGGGGGGAGGAACATTCAATGAAAAAGACTTGCCAGATTTTTATTGGGCTAAAGCAGTTGCTATAGCAGTCTACATAATGAACAGGACTCCCACTGCAGCAATACATGGAATGACTCCAGAGGAGAGGTATACTGGTAGGAAACCAGATATTTCTCATTTGAAAATTTTTGGTTGCATTGCCTATGTACATGTGCCAAATGAGTTGAGATCCAAGTTGGATCCAAAAGCTGAGAAGTGCATCTTTATTGGTTACTCTCTGCAGCAAAAAGGGTATAGATGCTATAACCCTTCTACTCGTAAGTTTATAGTGAGCAGAGATGTTGTTTTTGATGAGATGAGTAGCTGGTATAAACCAGTAAATGTGATTGATGATGTAGATGCACAAAATGGTAATGCTGCACAGAAATTCACAGCAGCAGTCACAAAATATTAGTGGACCTAGAGCGTCCTCTAGCAGTGGTTCACATTCTTCGCCATGGACAGGCAGATTGAGATCAGGAGAATCTTCTCAAAGCAATGCAGATAGTGGTATACAAGTATCATGAAAAGGAAAAGAGAAGGTTGATCAGCCCATGTTTGATGTGAATGCAGGTCACTCTTATGTGGATGGTGAATCCAGTGGCTCAGAATAGAGCATTGATGATGAGTTGGGTATTCCTTCTATTGTTACACCTGGAGTAAGGAAGACCAGGGATGTTTTGAGAGCACCTGGGAGTGAACCTACTTTGCGTAGGTCTACGAGAGCTAGGTATCCTGTGGATAGGCTGAAATATGATGGATTTACAGCCATTCACTATGCATATATGGTCAAAGTGATACAGGAACCAGAACCCACTTCTTTTGAGCAAGCCATGGGAAAAGAAAAATGGGAGAAAGCCATGGATGAAGAAATGGATGCCTTGGAAGCAAATGCTACATGGGAGTTAGTACCTTTGCCTAAAGGTAAGAATGCAATTGGTTGTAAGTGGGTTTATAAGGTGAAGCACAATGCAGATGGTTCTGTGAACAGATACAAGGCAAGATTAGTAGTCAAGGGGTATGCACAAACATATGGCATTGACTATGAAGAAACATTCAGTCCGGTTGCAAGGATGGCAACCATAAGAGCAGTCATTGCTATGGCTGCATCAAAGGGATGGTCTTTACATCAGATGGATGTAAAGAATGCCTTCTTGCATGGTGATTTGCAAGAAGAGGTCTATATGGAGCAGCCACCAGGCTATGTGCATGCTGTTCATCTTGAGTTTGTTTGCAGGTTGAAGAAAGCCTTGTATGGCTTGAAGCAAGCACCTAGAGCATGGTCTGACAAGATAGGACAGTATCTTGTCACTATTGGTTTTCATATTTCCAAGGCAGATTTCTCACTTTATGTGAGAAAAACAGAGAAAGGTATTATGCTACTTGTCATTTATGTTGATGATTTGATTATGACAGGTGACAGTGATGAAGATATCCTTCATGTGAAAATGCTATTGAAGCAAAATTTTGAGATGAAGGATTTGGGAGAGCTGCGTTATTTCTTGGGCATTGAGGTGATTAGATCACCAAGTGGGATACAGCTCTTGCAGAGGCAGTATGGATTGGACATGCTGTCCAAATATGGGATGACAGGCTGTAAGCCTATTTCAGTTCCTTTGGAGAAGAATGTGAAGCTGAGCGCAGATATAGGTGAGCTTTTGGAAGACCCTACTATGTACAGACGCATAGTAGGAAGCTTGATTTATATGACTATTACTAGGCCAGATTTGAGCTATGCTGTTGGATTGGTAAGTCAGTTTATGCAGGCTCCAAGGAAACCGCATTTGGATGCGGCTAGACGCATACTCAGGTATGTGAAGTCCACATTGCAGTATGGACTATTTTATGAGACTGGGGTTCAGATACAGTTGCATGGATACACTGATGTTGATTGGGCTGGTAGCATTTCTGATAGACGATCTACTAGTGGATATGTGTTCTCTTTTGGGAGTGCTGCAGTCACTTGGAGCAGCAAGAAACAGCCTACAGTTGCCTTATCCAGCACAGAGGCTGAGTACAGGGGCGCAACAATGGCTGCATGTGAGGTAGCTTGGTTGCATAAGCTACTTTATGATATGCATCAGCCTACAGATGGGCCAGTTGTCATTTATTGTGACAACATGAGTAGTATACACTTGGCAAATAACCCAGTCTATCATGCTAGAACAAAGCACATTGAGGTGCATTATCACTATGTGCGAGAGAGGGTTTTACTAGGTCTTATTGATCTAGTTTATGTCAGCACAGAGGATCAGGTAGCTGACATATTCACGAAGGCATTGGGTGCAGAGAAGCTGCGCAAGTTCAGAGTCCTGCTTGGTGTGCAGGAATTGGGATTGAGCTCGAGGGGGAGTGTTGAGATATCGAGCTCCACTCGTGATACGCCAGGGTGACCGTTGTGTATTTATGTCACCGACTTGTCAGTTGCAGACGCGGTTGGTACACCGCCCATGAATAATAGCTACATGATAGCTATCCTTATCTACTCTAGTTCGTGGCTCAGTTAGTATGCCACCTTAGTTAGTTGAGTTTGGTTTGAGACCCATATATAGGGTTCTTCTATTTCTTTGTACTTGAGTTCTTTTGGCTTACACAACTAAGAAGAGGAAAACTGTTTTCAGCCTCCACCTTTTGTGTGTATTCCCCCATTGTGCAAGCAAGAAAGCTACAAGTGAGACTCCTTCCTTCTCTCCCACAATCTTGACATTGCATTCTAGCATGCCATACTTCTCCAACATATTTTGTGCATATTGTTTCTATAGCATCCACATCCCATGAGGTGTATGCATAACTTTAATCCCTGAGAAAAATTTTAGCTCTCCTAAGTCTGTAATTTGAAATTAGTTTTGCAACATGGATTTTATATCATCAATGTCATGTATGTCATTACCTCTGATTACCAAATCATCTACATAGATAACCAAAATCACATATCCTGTTTCTATTTTCCTAGTAAATAAATTACGATCAACTTTGCCCATCTAAAATCCAAGTGTCAGCAAAAAGTAGGAACTAATCCTTGCATTCCATGCCCATCGGGCTTGCTTCAAGCCACATAATGCTTTCTTCAATCTGCATACATATGATAGATAGTTGGGATGCACATAGCCCTTTTGCTAATCCATATAAAACTCTTCCATCAAATCACCATTCAGGAATGCATTTTTATTGTCCATCTGATAAAGATTCCAGCCTTTGGATGTAGCCAATGTAATAACAACCATGTACAATTTCCATCTTAGCAATGGGACTAAAGGTTTCCTCATAATCCATCCCATATTAGTGGCCATATCCTTTTACTACCAATTTTGCTTTGTACCTCTCTAGTGAGTCATCAGACTTACACTTTATCTTATAGACCCACTTGCATCCAACACGCATTTTGCCCTAAGGCAACTCAACCAAATTCCAAGTTCTATTTTTCAGCAAAGCCTCATATTCATCACCCATAGCCTTGCACCATTTCTCATCCTTAATTACTTCTACAAAATATGTAGGCTCTTTGTATTTTTGCACTTCTGTCTTGTATGCATAATGTCTCACTGAGTATCCACTGTAGATAAACATATCCATAGGCTTCCGTTCTCTTTGCGATCTCCACAACTAAGATGAACTAGATTCTGCTCTCTCATAAGGTAGCATATATCTCTACTTAACTCCAAGTGTAGGCACTATAGGTATGTTAAACTCACTATCCAGATTCTCAATAGAGTCATATCCCGAAGTCAATGAACCTGTAACATCACCAAAAACCTTCTTTTCCTTTATCTCTCCCCCCACTCACATATCCATGTCAATGGATGGACACTCATGGCTCCGTAGCCTTCTTGTCCATGGTCTTACACTACTTGATGCATCTTGAGTAGGTCCAATAGTAGAAATAGTGTCTTGCTATCCATTTTAAGCATATGTGCCCTATGAAGGGTCATGATGTACTATAACCTGCTTAGCACCATACCAAGATGCTAGCTCATCAAAAACCACATCATGGCAAAGAAATATATCATGTGTAGTCAAAACATAACACTTGTATGCCTTCCTTTTGTGTGATGAGTACCCAATGAAAACACATTCACTACTTTAGGGTACTCAATGAAAACAAACTTTACTGCTTTAGAATCAAGTTTCTTCTATTTGCCATCTGGAACATGAACATAGGTAATACTGCCAAATACTTTCAAATGTCAAATGTCACACTTGTAGCCATAGATTTTCTCATAAGGTGTCTTTTCATGTATTCCTATTGTAGGTATTCTATTCATGATGTAGAGAGTTGTAAGTGCTGCTTTAGCCCAATAAGACAAAGGCATGTCCTTCTCATTCAAATGTCCCTAGCTATCTCCATAATCACCTTGTTCTTTCTTTCAACCACTCCATTCTACTGAGGAGCATAGCTACAAGTCAACTACAATTTGCATAACACAAGTATGCTTTCTCTCAACCAAGATAGTTCAAGTTTCAAGTAATTGCACTAGTGTTTTTGCTATACTAGAAGTATGTCAGCTTGATACCCTACTTTGTATCACTAAACTTTTGACATAGCACTCGTGAATAAAAATCATACCATTGTAGACATTATCTTTTACATAATCATTTTTTAGCCAAGTTTTCCACCAGTAGTGAAGAGGCCTAACAATCTGTGACATAGTAGCCCAATCAGCTTAAAAAATGTGTGGACATGTATTACCTTCATTGAACCTTAATATGTACATGTATAAATATCACTATTCATACATTTTCCAAGCTCTACTCTAGTAAGACCAGTAATAGTTTGCGGTCTAATAAATTAGCCTTATAAAAGTCAAGCTTGAGCAAACAATGCTCTTGATCATGCACAGGTATATCACTTACCATTTATCACCATAGTAACATTTGTATTTAGCACCCTGGACTCCATAGAGGAAATTCAATTTAGAAATTGTAGAGATTTCAGCTTATGTGACTACACAAGATCCAATACATGCAAGAGCTAGATACTCACCATCCCTTCAATTGTCTATCTAGATACATTCTAATTTGTCCCAACATTGGTAACTTGCCCATGAGTGTTTTACTCAGTCATCATACTCTCCACAAGTATGCCATTAATCAATAAAGAGAGTCTAAAGGTAAGCAACTAAAGCTTTTTCCAATACTATTCAATCCACTCCAATGGGTCCCATGAGCATATAATTGGCAATAGGGTGATTCAGAGATCAACAAGCCTAGCTCGTGACCTCCATATGGCATCTGCCACTAATTTCACTACCTGATCTTGTCCAATAACCCTCTTGTGAAGCACGAGCTACAGCTCTACAATGGAGCTTCCTGCGACAATCCTACTTGTCTAGTCATTAGTAAACAAAATCACATATGTTGCAAATGGTGCTCGAAATTTATTGGTCAAAGAGGAAATCTTTATTCAATTGTCATGCTACCTAGATCGGATGATCCCAATTTGCATTGTGTTGTAGAGGGGAAGGGATAGCTCACCCATGATAAGTGAGATGCGAGAGGCATTGATTTGCGAGGTAGATAGCATGCATATTGCTATTGAGAAATGTAGTAATAAAAGATGCATCTATGTGCTCATCCACAGTAGGGTCATGAAGACGCAAAAGAAGTTACCGATTCTCTCTTATGGGACATGCAACAGGCTCATTTCAAAGTGAAGAAATCAAACAATTAGATTTCTCAACTTCTAAGTGAGGACATCATCATTGTGGGTAACAATCCAGATCATCAAGCAATATTGTTGCTCAATATTACTCGATCTGTGGGAATCAAGGATGCTCCACAGAATCCCAATGCATTAAAATTGCAAGTTGAAATTTTCAAGATTGATCTGATGTTATAACAAGATGGATGCTACAACGCTTTGGCCCATTGAGAAGGACAGGGAGCAGGCTGCTACACTCAAGATGTATCTACTTCTCAAAGGCATATGAGCGGGAACATTCAAGTCAAAAGTGGAAAAACATCAAAAGACAAAACTTGAAGATTTAGGAGAGCTTAGCTTCAGACAAGGATGTTGCTACAACTTTAAAGGGAGGCACCACATAACTAGCTACCCCTATTGCACCTAGCTAGTTATGCAGTGCCTCCCTTGTAGAAGCTCATGATGTTGAATATTAAAGGGAAAATAAAGGGAAAAGTGCCCCTTTTCCCACACAGGAAAATGTCTACAATGTCTTGTGTTTATATAGAAAAACTAAGTCAAATGTAAGTGATTTTGGAAACTCTATAGATTCATTTTCAAGGATAATTTCATCAAACTCTAAGAGAGAAAAATCCAGCGAGTGCTATTGCTAATGTCATTAAAAGTATAGAAGGTCATAGGCTACATCAATCAAGAGGGTGACTATACTCAATATGCTTCCAAATTGGAGGTGTATGGGAATGTTGAAAAAGTGAGACGATACACTACTGCTTGGAATATTTTTTTTGAAATCCCCATCAAAGAAGAATGACCTACAACTTTACAAACAAGGAATCCTAGTGACTCAAGCTCATTATAAAACTGTGAAGTATACCCTAAAATTAATACTAGAGCAACACAACCATCTACTCCTTACTAGGTTTGCTGGGATGTTAGAGATGCAAAGGATTGTGCTTTGATTGCATTGTTTGTCGAATATACCATTATTCCACATTTGCTCATGTAAGACAACTAAGAATGCTTAGGATATGTTTGCACATTTGTATCAAGAAAGAATGAGACTCATGTTGCTTACTTGCATAAGCAATTAGAGGGTGAACATATGGATGAAGGTGACTCCATGAATAGTTTTTTGACAAAGGTCAAATATATTAAGGACCACTTAATAACTATAGATAATATTTTTCAGACAATTCATCTGTGCAAATTGTTCTCAATAGTATTCATAATTCTTACTTTACTTTTGCATCTACTCTTTGTTTAATTATGAAAGTAAATCCAAATGCTTTTTCATTTGACGAACTAGTTTTTGCTTTGCTACAAGAAGAACAATGTAGGCAAAATAGATCCATTATGCCTATTGCAAAGCAAAATTTTGCGGCTAGTCAAAAAGGTAAAGAAAAAGATTCATGTTCTACTAGCAAGTAGAAATTAGCAAAGTTAACATGATTGCTCAAGGTGGTTTTTATTCTACAAGGCAACCAATTATAGGGAAAATTCTAGCTAATATTGCCAATCAATAAGGGTCCTTCACATTTGTGTAGTATTGTGATTGCCCAACCACATCCAAAACCCTTATGGTTATGGCTTTATTAGTCAAACTAGCCCTAACCATATAGGCATCATACATATTGAAAGTCCACACCATTTTGTGATCTAAGAGTAGTGTTGAAGTTTGTAGGTAATGGCAATAAGGGATTCCTTGAATACATCTTCTATTATAGAAATTAAGAATTAAAGTCACTTAATGGAACTCAAGTAGAGGTTGGGAGTATTCAACTCAAGAAGCAAAATCAGTATCATCTAATATTTCTTGATTGAAAAGAAACAGAGCACCTCGTATATGCACCGATTATAAATTGTGTTTATGAATTGGTCTTCACATAGAGAAATCTTAGAGCCTCAAAAGGAGGATGTTGATCATAATGTCCTCTAGATCAAACAAATGAAATGTTTACTCTCTTGCAACATTGCGAAGAATACGCTTGAGAATAAATTCAAGTTTGTGAACCACAAGGTTGTACAACTATTTCACATGAAGTTTTAGATAAATTCCTACCATAGTTCCTAGATTGTGAATTACAACAATATCACAGAGCTTCTAAATGGAGGCACCGCATAACAAACTAGGTGTGACCGCAATCCCTTGCCCCCCCCCCCCCCTCCCCCCAACCCCCCCAACTTAGCTAGTTATGTGGTGCCTCCCTTCCAGAAGCTTGTGATTTAGGAAACTTGATGAGAGTGGAGTTAGTAGGAAACTTGATGAGAGTGGACTTAGTAGGAAAATCTAAAAATTCATTTTCAATGATAATTTCATCAAACTCTAAGAGAGAAGAATCAAGTGGGTGCCAATTTCATTAAAACTATAGAATGTCATAGGCTACATTGATCAAGAGGGTGACTATACTCGATATGCTTCCACATTGGAGGTATATGTGAAAGTTGAAAACGTGAGATGATATACTATAGCTTGGAATAAGTTTTTTGAAATCCCCATCAAAGAAGAATAACCAAGTTCTACAACTTCACATACAAGGAATGCCATTGACTTAGCTCATTATAAAGCTAGATGAATGTGGAATTGTGTGTAAAATATTACACGGCGCAGCGAACAGAATCTGAGAAAGAGATAGAGAGTACACAACAGATAAGAGGAGAATCAGTAAATTCTTTAACTTCAAACAACTGATACAAAGATGGCTCTGTCCACCCGTGCGCTTCCATTGTGTGAAGCTTAGATGGCGATCTAGACAGAAGATAGGTGAAGAGCTTAAGGCTAGCTAGAACAACAACTTTGACTGGGTGAAAGATGAGTGTGTGATGGCTGCGAAGGGGTTTAGCTTTTATAGCCTGCAAAGGTCGTTAGGTCGGCCTGTTGATCGACCTACCATATGAGCCTCCACTAGTCGGCCAGGGAATATTCCCTTTACCATCGGGCTAGGGGCGTTGCCCCCGGACCCCCGCCAGGGGGGCCGCTGGCCCCCCTAGGACCCCCCAGCTAGGGGCCGCTTCCGCGGCCCCCGGACCCCACAATAGGGGCCCCTTTTAACTCCCTTACACCGCAACTCAATGCAATGCGCCTCGAGTTGCTACCAGCTTAACCACTCCGTCTAACCCAAAGATTAGACCCACAACAGTCACCTTTTTGCCATCCGGTCACATAGACCTCATCTGATATACAAGTCAGGACTCAACCAATGTCCGGGCTCACATTTGGCTTCTCCTCATAATGGGGGCCTTACAACTTTGAGCACCATGGATCTTTGGTAGCACCTAATGAGGGTGGGGCATTGATCATATCTAACATTGTGAAGGATGCCCTAAAGTTAATACTAGTGAAATGCCATCATCTACTTGTCAGTAGGTTTGTTAGGATGCTAGAGATGCGGAGGTTTGTGCTTTGATTGCATTGTTTGTCGAACAAACCATTATCCCACATATTTGCTCATGTAAGATAACTAAGGATACTTGGGATATACTTGCACATTTGTATCAAGGAAGAAATGAGGCTTATCAATAATTGTGTGGTGGAGGGACTTGCTTGAGCTGTTGTGCCAAACACACACCATACACACAAGAAGAAGCTCACTCAAGAAGACAAGAAGAGAGATGGAGTCCAAAATGTTTTCTTATTGGTTTTTTTTTTCTTCTTCCACACCTCGAGGAAGTTACTATATGTATATCCTCTATATTACGTGCGTTCAAGGCCTATTTATAAATATCCTTATCTATGAATTTTCCCTAAATAAAGTATAACCCTTTTCTATTCAATCTGTAAATAATCCATTTATATTACATCCTTCTGTATGTAAAAAATGTATAAAAATTGTATTTTAAAAATACCTTATTTTGAACCCACGTGATGCACATATATATTCATGAGTAACTTACCTGAGTTCCACACTCAATATAATGTACACAAAGTATAGATAAGATACAACATAAAGAAAAGTGAGTTGCTAAGTCAAACAATGCATAACTGACTAAATCGACTGGTGCTATAACTATGCAAGCTGTAGGTAGGTGTAACAAACTAAATATAATAAGTGATAGGTCAGTGGTGGCCATGTGGGGATTATAATGACTATCGACGTGCTAAGTGTAGATGTGTGGATCCATCTAGCCAGGTGGTCCATCATCAATGTTTGCGTGTGTTGAGCTTGCTATCTCAACACTCCCCCTCAAGCTCAATTGTATCTTTGCAACTCCAAGTAAGCTTCAAAACTTTCAAAGCTTCTCTGTACCCAATGCCTTTGTAAAAATGTCAGCTATCTGATCCTATATGCTGACATATACCAATTCAATCTCTCTTACAAGTACCTTCTCTCTCACAAAGTGGTAGTGCATCTCAATGTGTTTTGTCCCAACATGGAACACTAGGTTTCTAGCTAGTTGTATGTTGTGCATGTTGTCACAGTGAATGACAATTGGACCATCTTCCTACACATTCAAATCACCTAATAACTTTTACAGCCATACCACCTCACATGCTACCATAGAAGCACCTCTATACTCAACCTTTGTACTTGATAAAGCAATTGTAGGTTGCTTTTTCCTACTCCATGTAACTGCTGCACTACTATCAAGGGAAAACATGAATCCATTAGTAGATCTTTTGTTTAACATGCTACCAGCCCAATCTACATCTATGTATCCAAACACTTGTATATTCTTACCCACCTCATAAAAAAATCCATAATCTAGAGTGGAGTTCACATATCTCAATATGTGTCTAACTACATCTAAATGAGGCTTTCTAGGCATATGCATAAACTGACTAACAAGGCCAATAGCATAGCTCAAGTTCTGGCCTTGTGATAGTCATGTAAATTAGACTCCCTACTATCCTCTTGAACATAGTAGGGTCTTCTATCTCATCCCCAACATTAGAACTCAACTTTGCATTTTTCTCCAATGGTACTAAAAGAGGCTTACATGCTGTCATACCATACTTGGATAACATATCCAAGCCATATTTCCTTTGGGATAGCCATATAGCATCATCACATTTGATCACCTCAATACCAAGAAAGTATCTCAGCTCACCCAAATCCTTCACCTCAAACTTCTTCTCCAAGAAGTCCTTAACTTTAGCAATCCCATTGTCACTCTTACCTGTAATAATCAAGTCATCCACATAGATGACTATGATGACCAAAACTTGCATCCCCTCTTCTCACATAAAGTGAGTGATCAGCATCAAAAATATAAAATCCAATATTGACAAGATACTCTCCAACCTTGTCAGACCATACTCTAGGTGCTTGCTTCAGCCTATAGAGTGCCTTCTTTAACTTGCATACATATGTGGGATGTTTTGAATTCTCATTACCTACTAGCTGCTCCATATACATCTCTTCTTGCAATTCACCATGTAAGAAGGAATTCTTAACATCCATTTGCTACAAACTCCAATATTTGGCTATTGCCAAAGCAATCACATATCTAACAGTTGCCATCCTAGCAACTAGATTGAATGTCTCTTTATAATCTATGCCATATGTTTAAGCATAGCCTTTTGCAACTAGCCTAGCCTTGTACTTGCTAACCAAACCATTTGCATTATGCTTGATTTTGTAAACCCACTTACAACCAATAGCTTTCTTTCCCTTAGGGAAGGGTACCAAATCCCAAGTCTTATTGGCTTCTAATGTAGCCATATTCTCATCTATTGTTGCACCCAATGCGCATGACCAACAACATCCTTAAAAAAAAGTGGGTTAAACATATTCAACTACCTTTACCATATAAGCATAATGGTGAGCTGCATAACCTTCAAAACCAAATCTTTTAACAGGGTATCTAACCCTACTAGACTACGTACCACTGGATCACTCAATGGAGCCTTTACATTACTATGTACTCTTTGTACACTTGGCATCTTGGCTAAAGAAATACCAAGCTCATCATCCAAAGTTTCTGAATCACTACAATCTCCATCAAATCCCAAATGATTAGTAGATACATCATTACCATCCAACACTTTCTTCTTTGCATTGTATTTACATGCCACCAAGAGATACATTCTATGTAGGCCTCCAAACATCTCTATGCACTTGACTAAGTATATTTCTATTCACATCTCTATTATGCAAAAATATTATTTTTCCTACTTACCAAACTACCATGCTGCACACAATTTATGAAATTTTGCAACTCATCACCTGTTTGCACATAATCTAGATTTTGCAAGTCTTGTATCTCTCCAAACCATTCAACATGACTAGTCATATGATTACATGCACCTGAATTGACATACAATACACCACCATGTGTCCCCTTTCCTGTAACAACATTCATCATATGCTGCATAACAAATGAATGCTCATTTTTATCTTCATTTTGTCATAAAGATTATGCATAGTTTCCTTGCATAAATTTACCATAGCAGATATCATCCTTAGCATAATAATGGGTTGCAATATGATATGTTTTTCCACAATAATGGCAAACAAGAGTAGAATTTCCAAAACCTTTGTTATGCTATCTATCTCTTCCTCTAGAGCTTCCCTTGCCTCTAAAGTTTCCATGGCCTCTTGAAACTTGTGTTTCACCAAATTACTAATTAAACTTGTTTTGTCGATTATCACCAGCATGTCCATAACACAGCCTCTTGAAGAGGATCTACCACATCCCCTTCCATAACTTGAGTAAAATGCTTGGACACGTTCACCATTTGTTTCAGATGAGTCACCCTATATATTAATCTCTTCAGTAATCTTAAGAGATACCAAGTCATCAAAATCTAGAAATGACTTCCATACATATACAAAAGCAATAGATGATTTTCAAGCCTTCTCATTATTAAGGCTACCCAAAGTAGATGAAACCAAATCATCATCATCAGGCATTGCATCGATCACTAGTAAAGCATTTGCAATGCTCCTCACCTTCAAAACATACTCATTGACAGACATTTTTCCTTTCTTCAAGGTATTCAACTCTTGCTTAAGTTGAATCTTTCGTACCTTTGTATTTACTGAAAATATGTTCTCAAACATTATCCAAGCTACATGTGAAGTTTTTGCATTTCTAATATGTCCCAGCATAGTATTATCAAATGACTACAAATAGCCAATACATCACATTTTTGTCTTTTGCATTCCATTCTTTCCATGCCTTTAATTCATATGCAGAACTCATAAAGGCCCTTTCCAGTGAGGAATTTTATCACATAGAACTTCCATGATGGGTAGTTATTCTTGTCCATTTCCACTGTTCTCTGCCACTATCATAAAAATGATACAAAACAACAAGCCAGTCTTGTGCAACCTTTCACAACAAGTGCATAGCAATACACCAAGCAATCCTTTTCAATAATTTCTTAACAATACATGTAACCTATAACTATTTGCAAAAAAAACTTATGTTTTCTTCTTGGCAAACACCTCAAAACTTACAGATTTGAAATCTGTAACATGTTCACCCACTTTCGATTAGTATAGCCAAAATTGCACTATACCTTGAAAATGTTATTCTCAACCTTGTGGCTCTAAAATGGGACCCAAAACGGCCTCAAATGCCCAAAAAAGCAACATGTAAGCTCTAAAGGGCTTATCTACAAGATATGTAGTGCTATGCTTGCACACTAAATCTCACAGTAATTTGAGATTTTCACTATGTTGTGCTTCCTATGTCTCCCCAAGCACTATCCAAGAGAAAGAGTGAAAGAATGGGAGAGCTTCCTTACCGATTGCTTGCTTACTCAAATCCTTGCTTCTTCTCCTTCACTTTAGCCTTGAAAACTAACCTCTTTTAGTGGCTCCACTGTGATACCATATCAAGAATCGTGTGATGGGGGGACTTGCTTGAGCTGTTGTGCAACACACATCATATACATAAGAGGAAGCTAGCACTCAACAACACAAGAAGAGAGATGGAGGCCAAAACATTTTCTTGTTGGTTTTTTTCTTCTTCTTCCATACTCAATACAATGTGCACAAAGTATAAATAAGATACAACATAAAGGAAAGTGATTTGACAAGTCAAACAATGCATAATTGACTATACTAATCAACTAGCGCTATAACTATGCCACTTGTAGGTAGGTGTAACAAACTAAATATAATAAGTGATAGGTCAGTGACCATGTGAGGATCATAATGACCATTGACATGCTAAGTATAGAAGTGCAGATCCATCTAGCCAGGTGATCCATCATCAGGGTTCTTATGTGTTGAGCTTGCCATCTCAACAAAGCTCATGTTGCTTATCTGCATAATCTATTAGAGAGTGAACATATGGATGAAGGTGACTCCATGGATAGTTTTTTTACAAAGGTCAAGGATCTTAAGGATCACTTAATTACTATAGATAGGATTTTGCTAGACATTTCATTGATGTAAATTGTTCTCAATAGTCTTTGTGATTCTTACCAAAGTTTTGCATCTACTCTTTGTCTGATAATGAAAGGAAATCCTAATTCTTTGCCATTTGATGAATTAGTTTCTATTTTGTTGTAAGAAGAAAAATCTTGGCAAAATAGGTCCATTATGCCTATTGCGAATCAAGATTTTGTGGCTAGTCAAAAAGGTAAAGAAAAAGCTTCCTTTTCTACTACTAAGTAGAAATATGCAAATGTTATTCAGACAAAGGAGGTTGATTGAGAAGAAATAAGATGGTTGAATATTTTGCAAGTATTGTGCGGAAAAAGGATACTTGATTGCACATGGTTTTTAGAATAGTCCAATTGAGAGCACCTTATATGTTGAACAAGAGGATGATGTGCATTTGATCATTGTGGTCTATGTCAATGGCATGCTACTCACTAATCCTAATGAGACACATATTGATGATTTTAATGTTGAGGTGAATTTAGTTTTTGACATGTCACATTTAGGTTTATTTCAAGCAGTGTGATGGAGGTATTTCTTTGTGTCAAACGAAGTAAGTTGAGTCATTATTACAGAGAGCGGCCTTGAAGAGTGCAAGCCTATTGCTACTTCTATGGAGGCAAGTTTGAAGTTGAGCCTTCATGATGCCAAATATAGTTTTGATGTCTTCCACTATAGGCTATCAGATGCTTGATTTTTGTATGCATAATCATTAGGAAGAAGTAAAGCAAATCCTTCAATACTTGAGTGGCACTTGACAGCTTGGATTGTTTTATCTGAAGGGTATAGATTTTGATTTCTAGTTGTTATGATACTCTTGTATCCACAATTGGTTTTTCCTTTATGCTTGGCAACTCATGCATATCATGGTTGAGCTAGAAGTAGCCCAATATGGCCACTTCTAGTTGTGAAGCTAAGTGCATGGTAACTTTTGCAACTACAATTGAGTGTGTTTGGCTTAGATGCCTTTTGGATTATTTGGGTGTTGGATAATTATTTGCCACCACCATCTTCACTAACAATTAGAACACATTGGAGGTTGCATGGAATCTAGTGTTCCATGCATGTAGTAAGCACATCAAGGTGCACTATCAATATGTCAAGAAGAGACTCTCTTAAAGAGAGATTAGCTTGGCCTATGTGCCAACACAAGATAAACTTGTAGATCTTTTAAAAAATGCTTTGCCTCATCATGAGAAGTCCAAAGATTTTTGCAGAGCTTTGAGCTTACTCCCTTTCTTTATGGATTGATCCAATCCATTGGGCTTGAAACTTTCATATACATGAGTACCAACTTTTGTTCACGACACACCCAAGAGGATTTGTTACCATATTTTGGTAGTGATATGTGTGAACACACTTAGGACCACCTTGGCACTTTTTCCCCTCTTCAAGAGGTTTTTTTCCCCTGACCTTGTATATATGACTATTCACTTTAGGGTATACTTAGTCTTCTAAATCTTCTTCACCCACATCTCTTAATATAATTTGAGTTGTGCTCTCTCTAGCTTCCTCTTCTCCTAGCTGTGTACTTACATTCCTACAACCCTAATTCCAACATGAAGGATAAAAAGTTGGAAACCCTTACATTAACTCTTATGAATTCATTGATCCATCTATTGCAAAAAAAAACAAAAACGAAAACCTAAAAATTTTAGTGTACAATTAAAAAAAGACATTTTGTTTCCAAGTTAGTTTGAAAGCAAGGATACACTTCAATGCTTTTCCAATGCTTATGTTATTGATAAATTAGCTCTATTACTCATGGTAACAATTAAGCGATAAGTTAAGATAGAGGATCATTAGGATCCTTGATTGAACATTCAACCATACCAACACATCAATTATTATTTGAAGTGCAAGAACATATTAATGGGAAAGCAAGGGTGATTTCCAAGTTGAGTGGCATATGATAAGAAACTTGAAAATTCAAATATCAAAAGTATATGTTCTATACAACCAAGGGATGTAACTCAAAGTGTCCATGCATTTATTGTTTGAAAGCAACATTTTTAATGCTAAATGGTGGAAAAGAACACCTAATACAGACCTAGTTGAGCTAAATTTTAAAGTATACCGAATATCTCCTTGTGAAATGGAAAATTTTGTGCTTAAAGGGTTGTGTAGAATTATTGAGAAATTTGTGTTTCTACATTGCCGTTCTTTGGAAAGTGTGTGTTGAGAGGAATAAGAAACAAGTACTACAAGAATTAGAGAAGGTTTGCTTTGAAATTGATTTGCATAACAAAGACTCATATATAATAAGAGATTTAAAGTGCATAAAAAGAAAATAAATTTGTATTAGCCTTTCTATTTGTATCGGCCCATTTCAAGGGTAAAGTATGGTATTGGAAGCTTGTATAAAATAAAATCAATGACCATGAGATAAATTGAATGGCAAGAAATGGGAAAACTATAGGATCTCTAGATAAGTTATTTATGTCTTTTGGCAAGCCAAAGCAAGGAGGACAACCATACAATTGAGGATGAGTCAAAAACCCTTAGAATATCCATGAATATAACTTGGATAGATTGCAATATTACCTACAACATGGTACCATTTCTTTTCTCTTTCATACTAGTATGTGCTTATATAGTCCCACTTATACCTTGGAGTAACGAATTTTTGTGTGAACATGCAACATATTATTAACAATCATATTTCTTACTTTATCACAAAATATGGCCCTTACAAATACAACCCACCAAGGTATAAAAAGTCCCATTACACCTTAAAACATTATTTTACTAATATGGACTCAATTAAGGTGGTTGAGAGAGAGAGAGAGAGGGAGAGAGAGAGATTTTCAAAAGGCCAACATGGCCTATGAGACCTAGTGACTGAGTATAACTAAAGTGGTATCTTGTCACAAAGTACAATTGAAGTGGTATCCTATCATAAAGTACAATTAGAGTATGACTAGAAATAAAAAACAATTTGTAGAACCTATGATGAAAAGAAGGTGAAAAACTAAAAGATACAAGTATTCATTAAAGGAGGTCATCCTAAGATATCCCTCGTAGGATATTGCAACATGTGCTTCAACATAGGAAGCATGAAGTAGCTTGGTGGGCATCTTCTATGATGGGTGATGATGGCTCAGATCTATCATAGTGGGGGTACTAGGTAGTGTGGTTTTTTTGGGAGTTGAGGATTCCTTGTCCAACACACACACACACACAGTGAGTGAGTGTGTGTGTGTGTGTGAACATTTTGGAGAAGCTTATAATGTGTCATTAGAAGTAATGCAGGAGGATGATCTTATTATTTTGATGATGAGGTTTCATCCATAAGGCTCCTTCACATTTGTATAGTATTGTGATTGCCCAACGACATCCAAAACCATTATGGTTGTGGCTCTATTAGTCCAAATAGCCGTAACCATATAGGCATCATACATATTAGAAGTCCACACCTCCATTTTTAAATCTAAGAGCAGTGTTGAAATTTGTGGGTAATGGCAATAAGGGATTTCTTGGATACAACTTCTATTATAGAAATTAAGAATTAAAATCACTTAATGGAACTCGAGTTGAGGTTGGGAGTATTCAACTCAAGAAGCAAAATCAGTAATCTGATATTTCTTGACTAAAAAGAAATAGAGCACCCCATATATACACCAGTTATAAATTGTGTTTATGAGTTGGTCTTCACATAGAGAAATCTTAGAGCCTCAAAATGAGGATGTTGAAATGGCTTCGGTAATTGGATCACAAGACATTGAGATGTGACATTAGACAATTAAAATGCAAATGGATGTATTTGTTATCATAAACACAAAAGGCTTTGGTGATTGATATGTATGTTGTCATGAAAACAAAAGGCTTTGGCAATTGGACCACAAGACATTGACTCTGTGACATCAAGCCATTTGAAATACATAAGTGTTTCTTACATTTAGGCCAAAAGAAAATGTGATTTATGAGGTGTATGATTTATGTCTAACTAGTCCTTACATTACGCCAAGTTATTGTTTTGGGCATTGCTCCTTGATTTTAGTAAGTAATTAGTGGCATATTGATAAAAGCTCTTATTGACACATTGACTACTAGCTCATGAGGCTTTCCCTAACGATGCCTTTTATCCACATTTGGATTCATCAAAAAGAGCCACAAAAAGCTCAGGCTAGACTAGTGCGCGTAGCTTAATTCCCTTACGTGTCATTGAAACATTTCCTATGAATGTCATTTTTGAAATAAGAGAGCTTTTGCATGTTTGTGTATAATTAATATATATGCCTCCTTCCTCTGTTTATCTCACATACGCATGCATTGTGGGAGATATGTCTCTTGAGCAACTCAGCGCAGACACGTTGAGCCTTGATCATCAATTTATCAAGTCATCAATCAATCAATCAAAAGATGCTCTTAAAACCAATGAATGATTAGTACCAACTTATTTGATTTCCTATTAAAGAATGAAATTTGCATTCTTCATTGCAATTGTGTAATCCTGGGTTGCATAAAAATACCTTCTATGCACATTTACTGCAATATTATGCATGAGTCAACAAAGGGCTCTAAAGAGTTTTATAGAAACAAGCCAGCATTGGAAAGGGTCCCTAGAGCAGCAGACTTCATTCTCTGAAAGTGAGTTTTGTTATGTTGTTATGTTGTAGTATCTAAGCCAAAAAGTGTGAAGAAAGCCTTATACAAAAGATCTCCTTCTCAGAGTCATGGTTTATTTGTTGCTTTGTTTCAGGTTCTAAAGTTCTGACCTCAAAACATGCCTTCTTGACCATAGTTCGTACAAAACCATGTAAAATGCATCATATTCACGAGGTGGGAAGTTCCACTGAAAATGTTTTCGGATTTCCATAACATTCTTTTGTAATTTCTGGTACTGATCTGGAGTAATGGCCTTCAATATGCTTTTGAGAAGGGGGATGTCTGTGGTTGAAATCACGACAGAGAACTGGTCCCAGTTCAGAACATCTGCAAATGGGAGATCATAATAGTTGGCTAAGATGACAGGCACGCATCCAAAGTGCACAGCATCTGCTATTCTCGCTGTGTTAACCTCAAAACCTTTCACATGAAGGCAAAACTTGCTTGTTAACAGAGCCTTTGAGTAAGGGGTGGAGAGGCGCTTTGAATAGACTAAGATGTCCCGATCATGAGACCATGCCTTTACCACAGCCTCCCGAACAGCAGAGTTGGCCGCTCCTGCAAAAAAAGCTAGCACCTTCCTGCAAAAAATGTAAATTCAGTCTTTATCAATCCAAGTTAAGTCCAAGGAGCATTTTTTATGAGGGTTCACAATCATTGATTAGAATCATGCTTGCAAAAAAACTAACTCTCTGTAGTCAGTATTGGATATACCTAATCATCTACCCAACTTGACCCTACTACTTCTACCAAGCAAAAGCAATTTCTTGGGGTATCCTCTGCAGAATGAACATGTGCCACATCAACAACTAAAAGTAGCCTAGACTACTAATACAGGTCATATTATTTCCTGTAACTTGTTATGCGGTTAAGTTTCATCCATCTTTTAATTGCCAGTGCTTACAAGTTGCCCTACAAAAGCCAGCTCCATATCATTTTTGATAGCAGAATTTCACAATAAGGGTATGAAATGACTGTTTTTCGCTGTTTAAAAGTGCTAATTTGGATTGTTAATCTTTCACATATAAGGACAAATCAGGAAAAGCACTTTAATAGGCTGAAAAAAAGTACTGCAATAACTACAAGTGCTGAGACTAATTAACTGCTGTAAACCAAACCCTGAAATCAGAGGAGTACCAACTGCAAAAAGCAGATGAAAAGGGGTGAAGTCTTAGATGCACCACCTGGAAAGTAGAGAAACAGCAAAGAAAACTAAAGTTGGTCTCCACTAAGAGTTGAGTGATAATATACAGCTGGTGGAAAGTTCAATAGAGGACTAAGGAGCTTCGTAATTCACACGGGGTGAATTACATGAGTACCACAAGGCTGATGTCAGAAGTGAGTGCAGTGATAGAAGTATAGAAGACTGCTGTAATAGACTGCACAACACGAGAAAAGAGAATACAGAAGAAAACTGCAAAGGGAGAACTCAGATACATGCTCAAGAAATGGAATCCATATACCAAACACGAGATAGTCATGTACAACAGTGAGTCATTGGCCATGTGGGCACTAGCATCGGCTCCCCCTCTCCAACAGCACCTGCACTGGGAATCTGCAAGTGGACAATGATATAGGCAGGGGAGGAGGGATTATGAAGTGGAGCACCATAAGTAGTTGGCAATTGTATTCAATGAACTCAAAAACGATCAGCCAGCCAATAATAACAAGAAAAGTGAGTTTCTTTTGCATGATATACAACTCTTGGGCCACATTGTATCAGCTGATGGTATTTGTATGGATCCTACAAAGGTTGACGCTATATGTACTTGGCTTCATTTGAAGAATGTTCATGAGGTTAAGACCTTCTTGGGTTTATGCTCTTACAATCATTGATTAATAGGGGATACCATACTATTAGGCATGTACTCCAGAGGTCATATTCCTATCCCTCAGTCCGCTCGTGTCAGTGCAACAATGGTGGGAGTTTCACTTCCAAACCAGCCACCAATAAGGCCCTACGCACAAGGGTGTCCCACTCTTGCATATCAAGCCCTTCCATATCCCTCCCATCTCACCGGGTGGCCACACAATTTGCCAATATGCCAATGCCTAGAGGGCCAATCTACACCTTTTCAGCACGTGCACCAGAGGGCCAATCTACACCTTTTCAGCACATGCACCACACACTCTTTCATCACCTCACTTGGGGCAAACACCTAAAGTCACCATGTCAGACACTTCTATACTACATGTAGCACCTAGTTACTCATAGTTACATTCCATGCCACGCACTTGCAGGAATGACTTATAATAAATGCAGTTCACTTTTATTGCATGTATGAGACATGCCTCTTAGCTTGATTTTTTGATGTTCATTGCATGGTTCAAGAAATTAGCATAAAACCCCCCTACATCTTTGTGTGAGAGCGGCGAATGGATATTAACATCTAAGTGCCAAAGAGTTTACCACTATCTACCTCCCCCCTATCTTTAATGACTACGAAAATAGGGACTTCATAAGGCCAGTCTACACATGCCTCAAGAAATGAACATTAAACCCTCCTATGTCTTTGTATGAGAGAGGCGAATGGATATTAACATCTAAGTGCCAAAGAGTTTACCACCATTTACCTCCCCCTATCTTTGACTATGCAAATAGGGACTTCATTAGGCCAGTCTACACATGCCATCTTGGCAAGGCAATACACCTCAATGCAAGCAAGGACCATATGCACCAAGCTAGTGATTACATTCCAATAAATAATAAGCATCCTTATAGTGGACCACCAAACAAAACGTGAGCACTACCATGCCCTCTCAAAATACCTCTCTGACTGGAGCAATATAAGAAAGGTCAATCCTCCTTATAGAGTTATTCGTCCTTGTAGTAATGAGGTGAAAATTTGATGAACTGCTAACAATCCTACTTCTTGCCTTTCTTTGACTTCCCTGGGCACTCAGATATATGCCCTACTTTTCTATAAGTGAAGAATCAACCAAGCCCTTCTTCTTCTTATGTCATTATGTACAAGAAGCCACCAATGCTCATCTCCACCACCACCAAGAGAAATACAAGGCAATTGTGCCTCTAAAAGGTATGCATGCCAAAACTTAGAAGAAAACTTATTGAGCACCAAACAACTCCGCTTCTCAATATAGAATGCCAATTGCAAAGAAGTAGCTAAATATCACATGAGGGAAGTACTCTATGTGAGAAAGAGATACAATGCGGAAGCAAAAAAAAACAACTGCTGAACATTGAAAGAGATAAACAAGAAATCAAGAATACAAGAACTCAGTGAAGGAAGAAACAGACCATGGAATCCATATACCAGAGCATGAGATGCATACAAGCCACACATGCTATGGCAACCACAAAAGTGCCTGCAGTCCCCCTCTCTCCAATGGATCCAAATGTGCAATGAATGAGGAGAGTGGAGAGGAAGCACCTGTAAATAGGCCACAGGGCGAGGCCCAAGACAACTGAGCTGGACATAAATGGCCACCTGAATGCCCACTCAGGTGTCTGCCCAAATGCCCTATACAACCAATAAAATCCATGAAATGTACTAATGCTAACAGTCTATATGGACTTGCCTTCCTGGAACTGAATGGTAAAGAGTTGGCGAGTGAGTGACAACCCACATAGAGCATGGCTGCTCATAGAGATCTTGAATCTACATCAAACCTTAGTAGTATCATGTTGGAGAATAACTGACAAGACTTCCTTGGCAATGGAACACAGAAATCAGTAAAAACTGTCACATCCTTATCTTCACAATCCAGTAGCTCATCTTAAAATTTTCTTCATTCTTTAAAGAATGTCATTTCAACCTCTTGTGCTTCTCAGGCCCTGGCTCAACAGGAAATGGTCTTCCTGCAAATACCATGCTTTCTAACAATGCTTCTGGTGGAATTAATTAGATCATTTAAGAACAAAAGAATACTTGGAAAAAGCTGGAACCACGAAGGCACAGAATTAGTCAGTTAAACCTACTAGGCAGTTACCTTGCACTACAGGAAGTAGAATACTTGGAACAGGCTGGAACCACAACAGCACAGAATTACTCAGTTAAACATACTGAGCAGTTGCCTTGCACCGGAGGACATAAGCAGATCAGGTCCTTTTATCTCAAGGGAGCATCAGAATGAATAGCATGTAACCATGGTCATTTTTGTTTGCCAAGTAGTTGTACTCAAACTGCTTTTCAACTATAATCTCTAGAGACTATCATTGAGCAACTAATTATCTGTTAGAGTGAAGCTAGATGCTGCAGCCACCGCCAGTGGAAATCCTAAGTGATTCCCAAGCATACTGCATTGATTGATCCTTCACAGTTACAATAAATCCCTAAAATAAAATATCAGACAAAACAATTTTGAAAATTTGTATTGATCTAGATGGGTTGTACAATTCTAAAAGGGAACTTTTGATTGAGTTTAATTTCCTTCAAAGCTGCAGTACGTTTCAAATCCAGATGCTCAGAAATTAACTACTGGAAACTACAGCTTTTAGATGAAGATGTTCAAAGCCCAAGTCAGTTAGTTCAAAAGTCAAGCTCCTAGTTCATGAGTTGAGTTTTGTTCATCTTGGGTTCATGTTTCAAATGTGTTCAAAAGACAGCTTCACTTACTTCAGAAGTTAAAGTTGAGATTTCATAGACATTTAACAGATTATTTCGTTTCAAAGCAAAGTATCATTTTGAGGTCAAGTGGCAATATGCACCTCTGTTGAATCAGCTTCGCCTCTGCAGGTGTGCCTCTCCTTGGCCAGACTTGAGGAACTGAGATGTCTTTATGAGGAACATATCCCTGCAAAAAATTGTTGGAGGAACATACAGCCTGGATAGCATTTGTTGTTAGCAATGCAACCTTTTGTGATACTGCTTTTGTGATGGAATGGCAGGAAACAAAGAAATGATCTGCCCCAGAAGTTCTGTTCCAGTATGGCCACATTTGTCTCACTGTGTCAAGGTATGTTGATATGAATTTATGAAGTTTAGATACACCCAGACGCTTGTCATGTCTTAGCCTGGATATTGAGAAAGGAAGATAGAACAAGTCAGCCTCTGACGCATTTTTTGTTACAAAATGGCTATGTATAAGGGCCTTCTTGAAAAAGCTCTCACTTGCATAATTGCCACCTGGTTCACCATTTATAGGTAAAAAGGCATGGGCATAAGGATCCTTGTGACTGTAAGGATATACAAATATTCTTAACCTTTCTGTCATGTCCTTGGAATCCATCACAAATGTAGTTTTATTATGATATGGTCCATCAATGGCTGCACAATTGTGACCTGCATGCACAAGTATAAGTTACAAAATTAAGTGATTGTTTGGCATCAATGAGATGTAACAGATGGACATTGTGAAAGTCAAATATCCCAATCTATAATGGTTTTCAAGATGCAATGCCAAGGGCTAAGCTTTCCTACGCTGAAGCCATCACTAATTAAAGCTAGGCATCAAATAGGAACCTTAAAGTCACCTGATGAAGTTGCTCCATTGAGCTTTGGCGCCCCGATCTTGTAAGAAGATCCCAAGTTTCTGTTTGGATTAAAATATAGCACATCAGAAGCTTGTCCTCCATGAAGCCGTTGTTGCCCAGAGACATCTATAAAACCTTGTTCATTTTCTTCTCTTTTTCCCTGTCCTTGTACGTGGTCCGAGGTGAGGATTGGATTCTGTGAGACCGAGCGAAATGATGGCAATTCCTCTGTGTCAACCCGCAATTCCTCCAGATCAACCTTGAACAATTCAGTCTTAATCGGTGCATTCATTTGGTTTATGATAATGGTAGGCACCATGCTTCTGGAGCTCCAAATGCACCAAGTTAGTCCAACAACTATAAGTGATGCTAACAATAAAATGCGAACACTTGAGAGACATTGCCGGCCCTTAGGTTGTGGTTGATGATGGGCTCTTCTGTATCGCCAGGCCTCCATTTTCTTACTGTTCTGAGTTCTGGCCGTGGATCACCATGCAGGTGATAAAACCTAAGTCCTCAAAGGACATGGCCAAACTTTGCTAATGACTTCTATAACTCCAGGCCGGCATGGCCTTGCAGGCCCTATTTTTTCCTGAGATAAGACATGCACCCAAACATCCAAAATGGGAGTGTCCTATGGATTTTCCATGAGCTGGCTTCGGATCACCATGAATTCAATGACAACCGAATCAAAGAGTTCCAAGGAATTGAAAGCAATTGTAGTACTTTGCCTTGAATAGGACAGTTGAACCGACGATCTCCACTTAAAGCTTTTGATAATCCATGAACCGGCTCTGCATCACCATGAATTCAAACACATCAGAATTAAAAGAGTTCAAGCAATGGCAGTTTGCCTTGAATAGGAATATGGTTGAACCAGCATTCTCCACTCACAGCTTAATACCCTGCTGCAACACCTAGAATGGAGTTACGGGCGATGAGTATGAGTATCTGTTATCTGATGTCTGAAAATAGGCGACTAATGTCCTCTCTCAGCACGTAAGATCCGGGCTCCGGCTGCAGGCCAGCGAGGGTTTCGGATTGAGGTGACCGCAGATCCGATATTACGACTTGGAGGACGAAGGCCGGCCATTGATAATCATGGGGGGATACCGAAGGTGATACACTTTCGTGTCAGAATTACTACTCGCAGAAGAGACGTACCAAGCTGGGAAGTGAGAAGAAGAAGAAGAAGAAGAAGAAGAAGAGCGATGACGCTGCCGACAAGGAAGACAATAATGACGATGGAAAGATACAGACAACGACGACGACGACGAAGAAGAGAGTCCAGTTTCCACGATAACGCGATGATGAAGATGGCCGCCATGTCTCGAAGAAGAAGAGAGTCCAGTTTCCACGATAACGCGATGACGAAGATGGCCGCCATGTCTGCTGATTTGTTAATAGCTTTCTCTCTCTCTCTCTCTCGTCTCGACTATATTCGTCAGACGTCTCTCTCCCGCCGGGCCACGATCTCCCACATGCACGTTTGACTTGTCGTACACGCAGACCTACTACAAAAGAGGATTGATGCTTTTATTAATTTACTAAATTTTATGAAATATGGATTGTATATTTGATCTTACTCTATGACTCATGAGGTTAATTTATTGAAAGTAGAGATGTGTCATGACTCAAGAGGGAAATCTATTGAAAGCAGAGATGTATCATCACTCAAGCATTAAATCTCTTGAAAATATAAAGCCAAAAGATAAATTTATTGAAAATATAATATTCCCAAAATGCAATAAGTATTAGGGATCTAGGAGGACTTTCCCACAGTCCTCTTCCAAGTTCTTATGGTGAGTTTATGAAAGAACTCCATGAGAATAAAAAAGCCTATATTCATTTTGCAAAACTCCTACTAAACAATGGAAGTGAGGGATCGGGCAATATCACGGTCATTGACCTTTTTTAGCTTCCCCCTCCTACTGTTACATTACACATATTACCTGTTGTGTTTTTTAGACTTTCATATCCTTTTCATGTCCCTTTTTTAGCTTCCCGCTCCTACTGTTATAATATTACACATATTATCTGCTGTGTTTTTGAGACTTTGATATTCTTTTCATGTCCCTTCCCAAACTCGCTATGGAAAACCCCTCTCAAAGTCGGTCCACACTTAGTCCCAACAAAATCTGTTGTGTTTTTGAGACTTTGATATTCTTTTCATGTCCCTTTCCAAACTCACTATGGAAAACCCCTCTCAAAGTTTGTCCACACTTAGTCCCAACAAAATACAAGGCTCGCATCACAATTCATGAGCACATGAAGATACACTTTATAGTTGTGGTCACAATCATACAACATGGCCATGGAATATTCCTTTTAATGGCAAGGTTAAGAGTCTTTCCATAAATCATGAGAATTTTCAATGTTATCCTCACATCGTCAATTGAATTGCCTTGAAAACATGTGCATAAGATGACCTCGGTTGAGCTACCTTGTTAAAAACGTATGTAGAGGACCATCTTTTAGAGAAGCGCGTGCGTGCGTGCGTGCGTGCGTGCGTGTGTGTGTGTGTGTGTGCAATATCTATCTCACCTACTACCAGTAACCACCTTGATGGGAATGCCTTCTTGTCTAAGCCCATCCTCTCCCAATATGTCAGCTTTCTACACCTCACCCAATATTCCTTTTAGTGGCAAGGTTACGAAGAAGAAAAAGAAGCAAAATTGTTTTAGACCTACAATGCATGTCATGCTTGCAATTACTCGATGTCCAATGCAACACTCTTAGGGGCTTTTGTTTAGTGTGCAACCTCTCCTTAGTGTCAACCTCTATGGAGGCCCTCAATACCATGACTATAACTTTAGCAAGGCCCTTCCATCCAAAATTACCCACCTCATCCACCTCCACCTTGGTGATAGTAACTTCTTGTCCATGCCCATCCCCTAAAATATGGCTACCTCCCATGCCTTGTCCACCTCACCCTAAATGGCCACTCCCTTTTGAGACCCATACAATAGCCTCTCACATCTCACCTACCTTGCACTCAACAATAACTTCCTCTCAAGTCCCATCCCTCCCAATTGGACAACCTTTCCAACTTGCAATGCCTCTTCTTCAACTAAAACAACCAATTGGAGAGAGAGAGAGAGAGAGAGGCCCCTATGGTGACCATGCTAGGATCTTAGGGTTCATGAGGGGTTGGGGCAAGGGGACAAGGTTTAGGCTCTTTAAAAGATGGCATGCAAACTCAAGAGCAGTTAATATCTTTTTGTAGGGAGAGTTGGAATTCAAGGGGGACCAACGATCAAGGATCTTATTAAGTAGGTAGCCAAAGCTTTTGAGCACTCCATGAATTGAAGGGTTCATATGGGGATATGGTATTTCAACCCATAGGAGGGAGAGAAGCATTAGGACTTAATGGGTATAGGGTCTTGTGAAGTTGAAGCTTACAATTTTTGGGTAGTAACAAGTTCTATTTTGGAGTTAGGCTATATTTCATGAGAGAGAATTGAGATGCTTGTGAGCATAATAGGATGGTGCATGGGGTAAGTTTGTGAGATAATTGATTATGGTTCTCTCTCTCTCTCTCTCTCTCTCTCTCTCTATATATATATATATATATATATATATATATATATATATATATATATCTCTCTCTCTCAAGATCAATTCTGTACTATCATCTCTCACATCCCCTAAAACTGCATCTATTGGGGTCTAAGACAATACACTAGGTAGTCACGCATGTAGCCACTTTCTAAATCTAACACCTTGAAGGAAAACTCTCGACTCACTAAGACCACCTATCCATAGGACAGACACGTCAAGGAACTCACCCTCTTGCTTTCCTTTATTATCCTGACATATTAATGTTTGACATGCAAAGACAACTTCCTTACTTACTAACCATTAAATATCAATTCCTTCATGTAATTTATTACCAGAGACACAAAGACAATGTCAAATAGTCCTTTGAAAACATTTGCAAAACAATGTATTTTTCTTTCGCACCTTCTCCAAGGTGCAATGCCAAACCGGCATTGTGTCTCTTGATTCGAGACTTGTGGACAATCTCAAGCATAAGATCCACCAATCCACCCTTATCTAGCATCAAGATATTCGAAGAAGTCTATCTTGGGCTCGTTGGTGTTAGGAGACCCAAGGATTTATGGCTAGAGCCCCCTTGGCACCTTTGTCACCTCCTAGCTTAATGACCTCCCTATGGAGAGACCTCGCATCTAGGGTCATTCCTAATCTCTAGCAAGGTCAAAATAGCCCGTTGGTGAAGGGCTCCCACCATTAGCCTTGGGGTAGGTTTATTGCGTGCAATGTGACTATAAATTTTCCCATGAGGGCACTTTTGTGCAAACACACACAATCAAGCAATCAGCCTATCACCATTATCTAGGAAAACATTCCTTTTATAGCATCAATCCAAACAACTATTTTGAATATACATTACGAATCAACCAACTTCTGGCAAGTCATCAAACCAAAATAACATCCTTGGGATATATCGCAAAAGAAGATGCAATCCACAACAACTTATTCTTCTCTAGTACAATCTCCAAAATGATGCATGCTTGTCATATGTAAAAGATACACATTTCTAGCATTTTCTTTACATTGCAAGTCTTTCCCCTAGATGATACATGCTTTATCATGTGTATTCCATGCATAACTCTCTAGATTTCAATTCCATGGAGAATCTTTATTTAAATGTGAGATTGTTCGATCATTGCTATGCAAAAGCAAATTGGATTAGTTCAGAAAGTCAAACTAGCACCTAGGTATGCCAATTTCTAACTCTAATTCAGCCCAAGTGTAATGAATCCCAATCCATCCTAAATCTTATGATATTTATGATCCAACTAGCTTTTTTATGTGGCAACATATTTATGAGTTAGACAGCACCTAGAAAGTTCGCAATGTGGGTGGAATAGATATCATAGTCACGATTGAGTGTTTTGTATTTGAGACACCTCTCTTGGGTGTGATTCAAACTCCTAGCTCCTTTGCTTCCAAGTAACTTGACCCTTCAAAGCTTTGGGCATTTGTAGTATATGTGTATCTTGTCCTTCAAGTCTTCTCTCTTACGTGATGGGGGTCAAAAACATAGTCTCTATCTCTCTTTAAATCTAATCTTCCCTTTCCCTTTCTCTATTCTCTCCCTCTCTCCCTCTCTCCCTAAATGTCTTGCCTCTCCCCTCTCTATCTCTTTCTTTCTTCTCCTCGACCCTCTTCTCTCTCCCTATTATTATCTCTCTTTTTTCTTCTCTTCTCATCCCCTAGTATCTTCCTTCTCTCTCTCTCTCTCTCTCTCTCTCTCTCTCTCTCTCTCTCTCTCTCTCTCTCTCTCTACCCATTTCTTCTCCTCTATCTTCCTTTCTCTCTTTTCTCTCCTCCTTCCCTACCTTCTTCTTCTTCCTTCTCTACCCATCTTTGCTTCTCCTCTCTCCTTCCCTTCTTCTCCCTTCTACTCCCCCTCCTCTTCTCCTCTTCCTCTTCCTCTCCCACTACTCTCTCTCTCTCTCTCTCTCTCTCATATGCACACATACGAGCTGACTTTGATATCTCTTTATAGGGGCCACTTCACCAGTTTCTGACCACTACTCCTATATCGAAGTTAGGGGCTCTCATCACCTGTGTGTTATGCTTTTGGGAGAACCACATTGCATAGATCTTTCTTTCATCATAGCTACCCCTTTTCTACCATGGGGAGGAGAATCATTGTATATCTGGAAAGGTCCCATGGGTCATAATTTGGCATTTCGTGGATGATAATGAACTACTCTACTCTGTGTGTGTGTGTGTGTGTGTGTGTGTGTGTGTGTGTGTGTGTGTGTGTGTGTGTGTGTGTGTGTGTGTGTGTGTGTGTGTGTGTGTGTGTGTGTGTGTGTGTGTGTGTGTGTGTGTGTGTGTGTGTGTGTGTGTGTGTGTGTGTGTGTGTGTGTGTGTGTGTGTGTGTGCGTGCACTACAACTAAGTGCCCGATTCAAAAATTATGGCTAAGCCTTAGCTATATGCTATTTCTTGTTTTTGCGTAGCTGTGGTTGTCATCACTTATGGAATTCCTCTTCACTCCCGTGATCCTACCAAAGCTATCTCTGATCGAATAGGTGTAATATGTCATTGTCAACAAGGCAAAGTGTGTTCATCTCACTATGTGATGATTTGAAGTGACAACAATGGGAATGATGGCGATGCAGGTCATGTTTGTTTTTTGTGCTTTTCTTTGAAAAGAAATACCAAGGTTTAAAAGTCCTTAGCCTTTTGAAAAAACTCTCTCCCTCCAAAGTGTTGGTTTACGCAAAGGGGGAGGAACATAACAATGGGAGGGATACACATTCTCATTTTTTTGTGTACTCATACTCTTGAAGAGAGAGAGAGAAAGAGAGAGAGAGGAAAGAAGGAAGAAGAAATATATATTAATGTCTACAAAAGGCCAATGTGGCATATGAGATGAAAACCAATACATCTATATCCAATGTCATCTCATCATAACAAAGATGAAGTGAAGTTATATGAAATAAACATATCCTAATATGAGGCTAAGATCTATTCAAATAAAAATGGTTTCAAAATTGAAGTGTGTGTGTGTGTGTGCATATATATATATAGCTAGAATCCCTCTCTGGGTCTAAGGATCAACTTAGAATCTCCATCCTAAAATGGTCCAAGGCTGCTCTACAAATGTGTCAAGGAGTGTGTATCATGTGTCTCACAATGATGGCTCTAATTTGACTATGATATGGGCCTCTTAATCATCATTGGCCAGCTGATTAGGGTCATGACTCATCATGCTCTACAAAGTGCAATGGCCCAGTCTAATGTGACTTTGGGGCGTGATGTAGACATAGTTTGGATAGATAGGGTTGGATCTATTGAGCTAGTGATAACTATGAAATATGATATCTGAAAAAAGTCTATTACTACCCTATGCCTTAGTCCCTCTAGGTGGGTCGGTCTCTTATCTGGTTAACAATGCTATGTGATGACTTTGGAGCTCCAAAAGGGAAAGCCCTAAGCATCTCTAGTCCTTGTACTCCATGACCCACCAAAGAGGACCAAAGCCTTCATGGAAGAAACAATGATCTCTCCCTCGTATATCATAGTAAAATGTGCATCTACATATGTAGTGTTCCTTTGTCTTGAGCTCTCAATTTTATAGAGCTGACATATCCTATCCTCTATTGTAATATCTATCCATTTGCCTAACTTTGAACTTAGTTGGTGGAAAGAGGTACACATATGTCCAATAGTAGCTCACATACCATGGGATAGGTGTGTGTCAGTGTACTTTGGTTGAACAATGAGTCCATCCTTAGAGAGACATAGAAAGTGATCCCAGAATGCTCCATCCTTGATCCTTGAGGGAGAGGTTGCTCGATCCAAGTTCTCCTTGTTTCCACCTTGGGGATTCACTACATATATATCACCTATGTAACAAGCATTCAAGGCCTATTTATAAATATCATTCTTTGTGATTTTTGTTGAATAAAACACAATCCTTTTTTATTCAATCTATAAATAACCCCTTTATATGAGACCCTTCTATATGTATAAAATGTATAAAAATGGTATTTTTAAAATACATTATTTTGAACCCACATGATACATACATATATTCATGAGTGACCCCCCCCCAACCCGAGGTTTCTACTCTCAAAATGTCAGCTCTAATGACAAAATTAAGCTCAGGTTGGGTAAGCAGTTTACAGAAATCTAGATTGTAGTCAAACGGGGGGAGTTGATCGATGTCTAGTCCATATAGGCTCATCCATGTTGTCATTTGTGATGAGTACCAATAGTCTTTCTCAACCAACTATTTGAAAGAGACCAATGTATCTAGAGTATCTATAATGTGGGAGCTTCCATATCCTATGTAGGAATGTCACTGCTCTACAAAGTGCCTCTATAACCATGGGTGTTACTCTGATGATAGGGTGTGGTATAGAGGCCTTACTCTTGATTATACATGATATCATCATTATTCGTGGTCTCTCTATGTGGTCCCAACCATCATAGTTTTCTCTATCTAGGCCAATGTGATCTATTAGTAGGGTGAGTTGTCTATTGTATAGGTTACAACCCATATTTAAGCTTCGTATAGGAGGGTAGGAGTGACTAAGGTGTAAAATAGCCATATTGTGGTGTGAGGTTCTTGAAATTGTGCATGATTGCACTGACTATTGAGGTCCCCAAGTGATGCATAACCTCTTGCTAATCGGGCTTCATATACCCCCCTCGGTGAAAATCTTGGGCTAAAAATTTTGACTTCTAAGTATCCATACTTCCTTACATGCTCCATTGAATCCCCTCCGAATGTTGCTAATACATAGATCAAGTCACCATGCTACCGATATATTAAATACCATCACCTTGGTTTTTCCAAGGTTCAATGTGAGGTCTCTATCCCTGCAACAAGTATGCAATCCATCCAAGTGGTATTGCAAGCCCTTTGGTGAATTAGATATAAGTACAATATCATTTGCATAAAGTAGTATCAGTATCAATACTCCAGCTAAGTTAGCTCTAGTACCTCCCCCCCTTTCAATGTTTTCAAACACCTCGTCTATGTGTGTGTGTGTGTGTGTGTGTGTGTGTGTGTGTGTGTGTGTGTGTGTGTGTGTGTGTGTGTGTGTGTGTGTGTGTGTGTGTGTGTGTGTGTGTGTGTGTGTGTGTGTGTGTGTGTGTGTGTGTGTGTGTGTGTGTGTGTGTGTGTGTGTGTGTGTGTGTGTGTGTGTGTGTGTGTGAGAGAGAGAGAGAGAGAGAGAGAGAGAGAGAGAGAGAGAGAGAGAGAGAGGAATAGTGAGAGAAGGAGACAAAGAGAGACAGAGATTGTATAAAAGAGGATAGCAAGAAGGAAATGAAGATATACAAAGAGATAGTGAGAGAGAGAGTGGGAGATAAGAGAAAGAGAGAGACAAACAGTGGAAAAGAAAATTTAGAGATAGAGAGAGGGATAGTGAGAGAGAGTGAGAAAGCATGCATAGAGGAAGTAAGAAATCAAGGGACGTGAATTGGTTCATGATCAAGGGTCGTGTTTCGGTTCATGCTCATGGTGCAATTCACTTCGCCCCCATCTGCCTACTCTAAAGTAAACCTATCTACCTATATTGTTTTCTCTCTTTCCCTATCATCATCACCATACCCTTGTTGTCCCCCTTATTCTCTATCTAGTGAATACATTAAAACCCCCTTCCAAAAATACATCATAACCTTATCACTAAGCATACCCTTCTAAGCCAAATTTCTTGCTACTCAAACCGTGCCTACACTTCTTTCAAACTTATACTTCTACTTTGATGACTGAAACCTCGGGTTGAGGCTACAAGTATGAAAAAGATCAGAGAAGAAGCAACGAGAAGCATACTAACAAAATGGCCCCTAAGCAAAGAAGTACTAGAGTTGGATGCCAGGTATCATGTGCAAGTGATACCCCCATTCCACAATCCCATGTCTAGGTTATTTCTTTGTATTTCAAAGTGATCTTATATAAATAACGATATCAATGTTGGGGATAAAGGCTCCTGTACCTAGTCACCTGTGTATTAGTTACATTGATAGTACCCGTATACCTGCACACATGTACACCGTAGGGGCCAGATGCCCATCAATGTCACTTTAGTTTTTACTCTTTTAGTGACATTTGAATAAATGGAAGGCCATTCACACATTGTGACCATTGGAGTTCCCACATCTTGTGTGTCTCTCTTCTTCTTGCTCCTTCCACCATACGTCTTGCTTCCACTCTATGCTTCCATTGGTATGTATTGTTGCTCATTTACTACCTAGTTCATCAAGGCATGTCTCAAAGCTTCATTGAGATTCCCCTTAGCTCTCCTCCCCTTGAGCTTTCATGATCTCAGCGTAGCTAGAACTCAGCCCATGATAGTAGGCACAATTTGCACTGACTAGGCTACACCCTTTCTTGCTCATTCTATCTCATCTCACTACAAGGGAATGGAACAATAGCGTGATAGTGATTTGTGAGGCAAAATAGCAACCTCACTATTTGAGTCGTAATTGGCATTACTAATTTTAACTGGTAATTCTAATAACAATGCTAATTTTTAATTAGCGATGCTAATGGCAATGCCTTCTAATGATACTGTTAAGACTGAGTTGACACCACACCTTAGAGTTATGTATTAGGAGTTTAGAAGTCAAGTTAAGCCTTAGGGTAAGTCAGATATGAAGGGGTGTAAGTTTTTGGAATGAATAGTCATAAGTAAGGGATGTGAGGAGTTATCAATCCCCGAATGTAACTGTTCAAGTCAGAGCGCATATGCGGGTGTAGATCATGTCTGCGCGTCTGTCTGTAAGCAGAAACTGAAGATATGAAGAACAGTTTAGAGTCAGATATTGTTTCCCTGTCTTGAAGTGGTAAACTGTTTTCAGTATTCATGTTATTTATTGCTGAAATGAAGTCAGATGGTTCTGTAAAGGTGTACTGTAATGATGGAATGTGTGTATGAAAGTTATATGAAGTCAGTGCAGTCAGAAAGTAAGTCAGTTGGATTCAGAAATGTCAGGTAGAGTAGTTTTTCAGGGAGTAAATCGCAGGCAGTAAATTAGCCTGTAACACTTGGCGATCCTGCGAATTGTTCAGACGGCACAGGTCTTATGCATGCGAATGGCAGAATTGTCTAATTCTCGCTTTCAGAATGGAAGAGGTCCTACTGTCTTGGTTGGAGGATTTTAAACATTGGACAACAGAAGCAGAGGAGCAAGAAGCCTTCGCGCAATCTCTTTGCAGGGAATTTTACAATTGGACTACACCAGAAGAGGAATTTGAGGTGTATGGCCAAAATTTCCTGACTGATTATTTTCCTGACTTACCTGTGGACGTGGTCAGATTAGTCAGGGATAGGGTCTGGAAATTTCAGTTGAGCAAGGTTTGCCCAATAGCCAGAAGTCGGACAACTGCAGAGATCAGGAGGATATGGGTTAATCATGAGAAATGGCAGTTCCACCATGCATATGGCTTTAATTCCATATCATCCAGATACAGACGGGGGAGAACTTCTAACTTGTGTTTGACTTGTCATCATTGTCACTGCTGCATTACAGGAGAACAGCACTAAGACAGGCTAATGACAGAGAAATCCCTGTTTTATGTCAGCAGAGAAGTATAGAGGGGAAGGCTTTGGCAAGTATTATACAAGATTACAGGCAAGGCTAGAGCAAGAGGAAAAGCAGAAACTAGAACAGAAAGGAAAGGGACATTACAGGTCCAGCAGTGGAAGTCAGGTAGACAGTTTGGATCTGGGCTATCTGAGGCTATCTGAGTGATCAGGAGATACAAACTGAAGAAGTTGGTCCAAGCCAGAGTATCCCTGATGTTGCACCTATTTCATTTACACCACTTACACCAGATGAAGAACAGAGAAACAGGAACAGGTTTCTAGGAAGTTTGGCATGGTCCCAACTTCAAAGACAGTCTAAAAGGAGTTTGAAATTCCAACCATTACCTAAATTGTCAGGGAGGAAGAAGACTGCACCAAAAGTACCACCAGTCATAATGGCACAACCCCCTAACCCAGCAGACCTGAGAGTCAGATTTGCTCACTTCAAGGGTCACTCAAAAAAAGAGGATCCTGATGCCTATGTAGCACAGTTCAGCACTAAATGGGAGGCAAGTGGCTTAGCAGGAGTGTATGGGGATGATGTGAAAAAGCAGCAATTTGCTGCCACATTGGAGGGAAAAGCCATGAATTGGTTTACTCAGTATGGGGCAGCTCATTTTCCTGACACAGTGGCATTACAGACAGCATTCCTGTCTAGATTCAGAAAATGGAAGACACCAACTGATATTTTGAAACAGCTTAAAACAATGAAACAGAAGCGACTTCTTGTTGAAGATTATGCACAACAGTTTCTAGATTTGAATGGGAGATTAGCACCTGCAGAAAGACCTACCAATGAGATGCTGGGGGAATATTTCTGCAATGGACTCAGGGGAACTTTAAGGACAGCAGTAGCAAGTACTGAAATACCTGGAGGTGTTGGAGGCTTTAATGAACTAGTGGCAGCTGCAAGGAGAGCAGAGAAGAGACTAGGTTCTACCAGATCCAGGAAGAAAAAACATGATACTGACTCAGACTCAGAGGAGGATTCAGATTCAGGTACAGATACAGATTCTGACACAGATTCAGAGTCAGAAGCATATGATTCAGATTCAGAGGATACTGACTCAGATGAAGATGGAAGAAAAAATAAAACAAAGAAGAAAAAAAGGAAACACAAACTGAAAAGCAGGAGTAAGGACTCTAGAGACAGGAAAGAACACAGAAAATCCAAAAGGAAGGTTCAAGACCTGACTAAACAGATTTCTGCCACTCTTAAAAGTATGGGGATCTCCACTTCAGCAAAGAAGGAAAAGCCCTACTGTAATACTTGCCAGAAACATGGTCATAATGATGCTAACTGTTGGTACAACCCTAATAACAGGGCAAATCCCAACCAGCAAACACAGAGAGCCAATGTACCTGCTGCTAATGCAGTACAACCTGACAGGAGCAGAGCAGGGGATGGCCAACAAAATAGATTTGGAGGAAGAAATAATTGGGTACCACCCAATCAACAAGGACCTGCTGATCCTTGTACTTACTGTGCAGAGGTGGGTCATAGACAGGGTCCAAACTGTCCTTTATGGTGTAAACACAGAGAGGAAAGAGGCATACCCATTGTCAGATACAACAATCAAAGGCCACCAGTGCAACAGCAACAAAATAGACCTCCACAGGCAAATGTAGTAATTGTAGAACAGGCTAAAGAGATTCATGGAGTTGTGAGCCATAATGTTCATTATGAGGATCTGGATGCTATGCATGTACAATGTGACTGTTCTAACTGTTTACAGGAACAGGTGACTACTGACAAAGTTGCTCCTGTTTTGGTGATTACAAGATCAGGTGCACAATATGTTGCTGACCCAGTTATTTCCCATAAGGAGATGAAGAATCCTAAGTTTTGGGATACACAGAGACAGGATTACAAAGTTCCCAAGATTACTGTGACTTTTCAGCAACAGGATATACAGGGAGCACTTCTGGATGGAGGATCAGGGGTAAATATTTTACCTGAATTCCTGTATACTAAGCTGAAATTGCCGGATCTTGATGAAGCTCCATTTCAGTTAAAAATGGCTGATCAGAGAAGAATCCAACCTATAGGAATTCTCAGGAATCAACAGATTACAGTTGCAGGGCTCACTTTTTCAGTGAATTTTGTAGTCCTGAAAATGGATGAGGGAGACAGTCCATATCCTATTCTGTTGGGAAGACCATGGTTAAAACAGGCCAAGGTTAGACAGGATTGGGGGGCAGCTCAAATAACACTCAGAAGAGGAAAGAAGAAAGTACACCTGAGTATGGTTCCTACTGCAACTCTACCCAGAGAGGCTAGAGCACTGTATGCACAGGGACTGAATATGTTAGAAGAAGTAGATGATGATGAGGAAGATGCTTTTCTTAAAGCCAATGAGTCAGTGATTCCTGTCTTTGATATTGATGTGGTTAAAATTGTGCAGCAGTTTAAGGAGAATAAACTTTCTGGTAATCTATTACAACAGGAGGAAGCATTACAGGATGTACCAGAAGGAGAGGATGTAAACAAAATTCTGACTGAACAGGAGGAGAAAATGCACATTCAGCAAATAATCCAAGCTGAAAAAGCCTTTGAAGAACAGATGGCCAGAACAGCTAGGGTGCAAGAGGATGATCTTCAGGATCTGAATTTAGGGACTGAACAGAATCCCAAAATGGTAAAAGTCAGTATTCATGTGACAGGACAGTTTAAGTCAGATTTGGAGGAGCTGTTACAGAAATTTAAGGACATATTTGCATGGAGTTATACTGACATGAAGGGAGTGGATCCACAATTCTGTATGCACAGGATTAATCTCAAAAAGGATGCAGTACCTGTCATTTCCCAAAGATACAGGATGAATCCTAATTATGCTAGAGCTGTTAAGGAGGAGTTGGATAAACTACTTAAGGTTGGTTTTATCTATCCTGTAGAGAAGGTGACTTGGCTATCACCTATTGTGGTGGTTCCAAAGAAGAATGGGAAATTAAGAATATGTGTAGATTACAGAAAGTTAAATGCAGCCACTATCACTGATCCTTTTCCCCTACCTTTTCAAGACACATTGCTGGATGCAGTTGCAGGTCATCAAATGTACAGCTTCGTTGATGAGTTCAGTGGTTATAATCAGATTCTGATGGCAGAGGAGGACAGAGATAAAACTGCCTTTATTACAGAATGGGGAGTATATGCAAGCACTGTCATGGTGTTTGGATTAAAGAATGCTCCACCTACTTTTCAAAAGTGGGTCCAGGAAGTCTTTGCTCCATATCTTACCACATTTATGAGAGTATTCTTGGATGATTTCAGTGTGTTTGGGAAGACAGATGATCATTTAACTCAGTTGAAACTCTGTTTTGAAAGATGCAGAATGGCTAGGTTAAGTCTGAATCCAGCCAAGTGTGCATTTGCAGTAAGAAGAGGGATTTTACTAGGCCATATTATTTCAGAAGATGGAATGCAGGTGGATCCAAGAAAAGTTCAAGCCATTCAGAAGGCTAAAGCACCAGTCAATTTGAAGGAACTCAGTAGATTTGTTGGTCAGATAAAATGGCACAGCAGATTTTTGAAATACCTATCCCATGTTTGTGTTCCATTAACTAAGCTCACAAAGAAGGATGTGAAGTATGAATGGACAGAAAAACAGGAAAAAGCATTCAGGCTACTGAAGAAGATGTTACAGGTGGCACCTATAATGCAACCACCTGACTGGAATTTACCTTTCCATGTTTTTGGAGATGCATCAGATGTAGCTGTGGGAGCAGTTTTGATGCAAGAGAAGCAGAAAGGATGGTTCAGGCCTGTTTATTATGCAAGCAAAGTAATGACAGGAGCTGAAAGGAATTATTCAGTTACAGAAAGAGAGTGTTTGGGAGTGATTTTTGCTTTGAAAAAATTCAGACACTATTTGTTGGGAAACCCTATTGTCATACATGTTGATCATCAAGCTTTGGTATATCTTGTGAATAAACCAAATCCAACAGGAAGGATTGCCAGATGGATATTGCAGATGCAGGAATTTGACTACAGCATCATACACAGACCTGGTAAAGATCATATAATTGCTGACTACTTGAGCAGACTGGAATTAGGAGACCCAGCTGAAGGAATAGCAGATGATCTTCCTGATGCAGATCTTTTTCAGATTCAACCAACTCAGTCAACAGACTGGTATGGACAAATACTGAACTATCTTACTGAAGGAGTTTTTCCTGAAAATATGAACAGTGATCACAGAAGAAAGTTGGCACTTAGAAGTGCAACATTTTCAGTTATTGGAGGACATTTATACAAGAAAGGAGTTGATCAGATACTTAGAAGGTGTGTTCCTGAAAGTCAGAAAAAGACAGTTTTGTTTGAAGCTCATACAGGAATTTCAGGTGGTCACTATTCAGGGGACATTACAAGCAGGAAAATATTTCAGAGTGGACTTTGGTGGCCAACTGTTATTAAGGACTCATACCTGTTTGCAAAAACCTGTGAACAGTGTCAGAGAGATGGATATCCCAGGAATCAGGACAGGATGATTCAAAATCCAGTGCTACCTTTAGGGCCATTTGAGAAGTGGGGTATGGATTTTATGGGTCCATTCAAACCTGCAGCAGAACATTCAGGAAACAGATATATTCTAGTGGCTACTGATTATTGTACCAAGTGGGTAGAAGCAGTTGCTTTGAAGGATAATAAAGCCAGGAGTGTAGCCTTTTTTGTCTACAACAATATTATGACCAGATTTGGTTGTCCTATTGAACTTGTATCTGATCAAGGTGTTCATTTCCTGAATAAAGTTATCAAAGTGCTTGCAGAAACACACATGATTAGTCACAAAATGTCTTCTGTATATCATCCACAAGCAAATGGATTAGCTGAGAGTAGTAATAAGGTGTTGGTTAAAATTTTGAAGAAAACAGTTTCAGAAAACAGAAAGGATTGGGATTTGAAGTTGAATTCAGCACTATGGGCATTCACAACAGCTTACAAAGTCAGTACAGGTCTCACACCCTTTAGACTAGTGTATGGCCTTGAGGCTGTAGTGCCTATGGAGTTTGTTGTACCATCTTTGAGGATAGCAATACAACACAGGCTAACACAGGAGGATTCTCTGAAACACAGATTGGAACACTTACTGTCTCTGGAAGAAGACAGATTTCAGAGTGCTTATGTCGCAACTGTGATTCAAAACAGGAGAGCTGCATGGGTGAATCAGTATTTGAAGAAGAAACGATTTAAGGAAGGAAATTTGGTCCTGATGTACAACTCAAAGTTGGGAAAGCATCCAGGGAAACTAAAACTCAGATATGTTGGACCATATAGAATTTACAAGGATTGGGGACAAGGGACATTTCAGTTGATGGATTTGCAAGGCACACTGTTAAAGAAACTTGTGAATGGTTTCAGGTTAAAACTGTTTTTGCACGAGAAAAATCAGGAGTTGCCAGTGGTGGATTCTCATTGGCTAGAAGTGCAAAATTATTTTAATCCTTTTCTTGAAGAGAGTGTCGTGGCTTTCCGTCCAGAGGAAAGTGCCATTATAAATCAACACTTTGAATGTGACAAGGGTCATATCACCGCATGTGTGGAGGGATTTATTCGAATTCTCATTATAACTCAACGGGAGGCTTTCGTATTGCGTTTTGTACGCTACCTTGCACCTTGTACTTCTGCGTTTTCTGCCTTGAGCGCGTTAGAAGCTTGGAGGTTGCCTGCGTTTTTTCACAGCCCTTCTCTCTTCTGCAACTATTGTTTCCTTGCTTCATTTATCTCAGCCCTAAGTTCTCTCATAATGAGGAAGAAAATTACATCACCTGACGAGCCTGTTGACGAGCCAACTCGGCGTTCTTCAAGGGGAAAAGCAATAACACAGCAGCCTTTACCTGAAGATGTTGACCTGAGTGAGGAGGAGGACATGTCAGGCTATGAATTGAAGCCTAGGGCGGCGAAGGACTTGGCATCAAATTTCATGCACCCACTACAAGATTTTCAGGTGATTCTGTCTCTGGAAGATACTGACAATATGGCATGGCTGACTCAGTTGAGGTTACTGGAGTTTGCTCAACTACCCTGGGGGAAATTCATGCAAAACATTTATGCACCAACTCAGCTGTTATTTCTTCAGAATTCAGAGTGTTCAGACTGCGATCAGGAAATATCACCTGACTTGTTTGCAAGTTTGTTCAAATTGCCAACAGATGGGATTTCTGAATGGGAAAAGGCAACTGATGACAGAATGATAGGTGAGTTTGGCCCAGCAGGAGGTTCTAGGGGATATTTTGTTATCAAGAAGGCTAAAACTCAACACAGGAGAAATCAGTTGATGTGGTTCATGGAAAGAGTTTTGATGTTAGTCAAAATAGAATATATGAGTAAAGATACTTTTGGCCTACTCACTACAGCAGAGGAGGGAGTACTTATCAACTGGTCACAAATCATGTTCAACAGATTTGTTATTGAAGTGCATGGCCTTGATAAAAGAAAGCAGTCGGGAGCTTCAAAGATTCCTACTTTTCTGGGGATGATTTTTGATTATTCCAGACTCAGTGGCAAGAAATTGGCTTTACCACAGAGTACAGCTGGAAGCAGGGGGAAAACATCTTTAGGAAAAGGAGGAAGGAGACTGAGTTCTGTATCTGTCAAAGATGATGGAGAACCGCCTGAAAAGAAGGCAAAGACAGAAACAGCACCTGAGGAACAAACAGGTGGGCAAACAAGCTCTTCAAAAGAACAGGAGGAAAGTATGAAGCCAAAGCAAACTGTCCAAACTGAAATCGCAGATGAAGACTTGACAGGAAATCTCATTCAGAGACCTTCAAGTAGACAGGGTAAAACACAGGGAGTGCCTACAAAGAGGATCTCAATAAAGTTAGGGAAGCAGAAGATGACAGAAAAGCCTATTGAAATTCCAAAAACAGAACAGGCAAAGCAAACTGAAGAGCCAGGATATACTGATTTGGTTTTAAGTGATGTTGATTGTGAGGAAGTCAACTTGAATGAAAACAGGGTAGCTAAAGTAATTAAGAATTTACAGGAGACTGCTCTATTTGTTGAAAGACAGCAGAGGACTGCTAAACGTTTGCAGAGGAATATTGGGGCATTGCGTGATTCAAATACAGCCTTGGTGTCTATGTATCAAGATGAAAGGAGTAAATGCATAAATTATGACAAGTTGGTGGGAGATGTTGAAAATCTGAGGCAGCTTTTTAGAGCTGAAGTCAAATCTCATGAAGATCAAATTGTGAACTTGAATAAGGAACTGGCTGAAGCTAAAGTAACAGCATCTACAGTCAGAGAATATTTGCAGGAGGTGAAGACCAGCTTTACAGCTGAAATTTCAGTTTTGGCTCAGACAAATACAGATTTGACTGTACAATGTGGAGTTCTGACTGAGAGGATTAAAGCTTTCCAGGAGGTGGAGGAAAAACTCAGAAATTTAGTTGATCAGGAGGAAGTGGACCTGGATACTGTCTTTTTGTCCAAGGCTGATCTTACTGAGTTAACAGATGAAGTTGTAGAAACAGGGGAAATGATTTGGCAGTCGATTCAAAGGAGGATGCAGGTGATTTTACAAAAGCCATATGCTATGATTCAACTGAAGGATGAAACGGAAGAAGAGTCCAGCTTAGCTGCAGAAAACAGAGAGATGAGGAGTAATATTGCAATACTGAAGAACAAGCTGATGGTTGAGGAGTTGGAAAACGAGCTACTGAGTTCACAAGTAGCTGATTTGAAAGCAAAAGCTGACAGGAAAAGTGGCTTTATAACACCGCAGCCTGAAATGGTGTCAAAACAGTTTGCACATGAGTCAGATTTCAAGCTGTTGTTAAAGTTTGTGGCAAAGAACAAAACCATTTTCAATCACATTGCGGATGAGGCAGATGATGGAGAATGGCAGTGTGTTAATCAGATGATAATGGACTATGGTCTGGAAATTGATTTGCCTGATCCATTTGACTCTTCAGTACCTTTGCCAGAGGGAGTGATAAATCAATGTTGGGAAATTGTGCCTTTAGGCACAGTCAGGGATGTTGCCATTGAAGAAGAAGGAGTTCAAGTGGGATGCATAGCAGCAACAGTCTCTGCTAGGACTGATGAGGAAGAGCAACCAGCTTCAAAAACAGAGGATGTTAGATCAAAGCAAGAAGGGGGAGGACATGATGATGATCCTACTCCAAACTGACAAGTCAGTATTGAAGAAATTTCAGTTTTGACAGAGAATCTGATTTCAGGAAAAAGGATTTTTCTAAGTATTTGTGTATGTTGGATTCATTTTCAGCCACTGCACTTTACAAGGAAATATTCCTGACTACTTGAATCAGTATTTTCTAGTTGATAACTGATCAAGGGATGTTGTGGGCTCAGGTCCACTATTTTGGGAAAATAGTATCCACCGGGTGTGCCAGTGTTAAGACTGAGTTGACACCACACCTTAGAGTTATGTATTAGGAGTTTAGAAGTCAAGTTAAGCCTTAGGGTAAGTCAGATATGAAGGGGTGTAAGTTTTTGGAATGAATAGTCATAAGTAAGGGATGTGAGGAGTTATCAATCCCCGAATGTAACTGTTCAAGTCAGAGCGCATATGCGGGTGTAGATCATGTCTGCGCGTCTGTCTGTAAGCAGAAACTGAAGATATGAAGAACAGTTTAGAGTCAGATATTGTTTCCCTGTCTTGAAGTGGTAAACTGTTTTCAGTATTCATGTTATTTATTGCTGAAATGAAGTCAGATGGTTCTGTAAAGGTGTACTGTAATGATGGAATGTGTGTATGAAAGTTATATGAAGTCAGTGCAGTCAGAAAGTAAGTCAGTTGGATTCAGAAATGTCAGGTAGAGTAGTTTTTCAGGGAGTAAATCGTAGGCAGTAAATTAGCCTGTAACAGACACTAATAGCGACATTGGTCTGAGAAAAAAAACACCAAAAATTCAAGTGTGGCATTTTCCAAACATTTTCGAGAGAGAGCAAAAGAGAGAGTGAGAGGGATCGCCACCTTGAGAGGGAGAGGAAGAGGAAAAGGGAGAGAAGGAGAGCTTCTCATCACCATCACTGCCGCCGCCATACATGGGGAAGAGGGAGAAGTGCACAAAGGGAGAAAGAAGGGATGCTATGAAGAGAAGGTAGAAAAGAATTAATCTTCGATCCTTTAAAATAGGTACATTGCCTCTTCTTACTTTATTTTTGTGTTTTTTTCTTTTCTTTTTCTTGTTTTTCTTTGTAATGAGATGCATGGAAAGTGTTAAGAATGTCGGATCTAGAGCATGGCAGGAGCTATGGAGGTTGGAAGATGAAGAATAAATTCATATTGGCATAGACAATGTAGACCACTGCTACACAAGTGAATTAGGTTCCAAGATGAAAGCTTGGACTCATAAAGACAATCTTGTGTATTGAATTGATAATGGCAATGACACTAACTAAAAGACGAAAGCATCATGATATTGTATTCATCATTGTGAAACTGATAGTCAAGTACAATGCTTTATAGAAGTTGGATTGTTCCACTCTCCTCAATGTGCATATGGGATTCAGGAAAGCTCTTCCTAGAGCATGCATCATTTTTCATTTCTCAACACCCCCCTCAAATGATGAGTTCCTACACTTGCTGGCTTTTGCCCGCCCTACATGATGACATGGCCTGGGAGACTAGCTCATACGCAGCCTAGTCAAGTTAAAGCTTGAAACTTTACATCTTTGGCAAGTTTTTTTTTAAAACAAAGAAATTCCACTAGGGGAAAAATAGAGATCCACTATGGGAAAAACATATGAAAGATACAATGAAAATTCTTTACAATATTCTGTAAGAGTTGTTGATGGTAGCGGAAGCATCTTCTTCTTTTTATTCTTCTTCTTCATTCATGGATTAGTTCTAGTGGTGATCATTTTGCATCTACTATGCCCTTTTCTTGTAGAAACATTCACTAGCTATATGGCTAGACTTGCCATAGTAATGACATATAATCTGATCCTCGTTGTTGGTGTTGACTCCTTGACCATAGCCTCTTGCTCCATAAGTGCCCTTCGTGTACAAGAGACTGTTGTTGGTGGTGTATTCATTTGCATCCTTGCTTTTAACTTTACTTTCTCCATCAAGTAGTGAGTGCTCAATATCTTTAAGTGAGAGACTTGGAACATTACTTAGGGTGGACCCACAATTCTCATATGGATCCTTATTTACACTTGCAAGCAATACGACTATTGTTTCATCTTCATCAATATTCTTCTTAAGAGTTGCAAGTTGGGTTTTTAGACTCTTGAACTTATTAATGTGTATGGTCAAGGAGACACTATCTTTTATATCCAATTTATAAAACTACATGAGTAGTTTCACCTTTGAATTCTTTGCTTGGGTACCAAAGATCCTGTCAAGTTCCACCCAAGCAATTCTAGCATCTTTAATGCTAGAGATATGATGTAGCACATCATCACTTAGTCCCCAGGCAATGATGCCTAGTGCCTTGTTATTCATCTTCTTCCATTCTTTTATTTTTGGTGGAGCTACTGCAAGGATCGTGCTTTCTGAATCTTCTTTTCTACCATCTACATCACCTTCATCATCTTCAAAGAGATCCCACAGGTCTTTCCTCATGAGGTGGTACGTGGTCTTTTCCTTCTAGGCATGAAAGCCTTGACCATTGAATTTAGCTATTTACTCAAGTTCACTCATTTTGAAGGAGGTCTTACCACAAGCGTACTAGGGCAGTATGCATCCTTTTACAAAGGGTTTAAGACTTACAAGAGATTTGATCAATTAGGGCATTACAATAAGCAGTTGAAATGGGATAAAAAGTGAGTTGTTATTGAGTGAGCTTATGATCCAAGTGCTAAGAAGCACTAATGGAGTATTAAGAGATACTATGCCTTGAAGACTCGATGTTGAGCTTGATAGTTGATGCTTGATGTTCCAAATCTTCTTCTTGAGAATTTCTCTTGCTAGAAATTGATCAAACCTAAGTGTTTGAGGCTTCAGTGTGTTGGACTGAAGTGGAAAATGAAGTGTTTATGACCTTGAAGGTAAATGGCTATGGCTACCCACAGATGATAGTTAGGGTTTCTCAAATTGTGATCAATAGAGAGAGTATTTTCGGAAACCCACTTGGGTGAGGTTAGTCCACTTGGGGGGCTACCAAAGCTTATGGTGGCAGCAGAGATTGCATCGCCTACAAGTCGGAGTAATCCATGAATTTTACTGAGCACAAACTATGCCAGATCTAGACAAATCATCAATGTCTGCCACTGTCGTTAGTTATATCAAGCTTTGAGGTGCTAAGAGGGTGTGCCTTGACCTATAGAAGAAGTCCCAAAAGGTTGCAATGGCTAAAATGGCCTATTTTTCTCACACTACCTTCTCCAAGGTCAGTAGGTATGACCTTGGAGCTGTCTGCATGAGGCCACCATCTATAGGCCATCTACAGACACACACAGGGATAACAAGTAATAATTTGTGCAATGCTGGGCAGCAGTAGAGAACCCAATGCTCTATTATAAAGTGACACAGAGATCCTTATTGAGTCATGGAACACTTGTTTAGAAGGATGCTTATGAGATTTGGCTTGTGGAGGAAGATCTAGGTGCTACATGCAGACATAATACTGTTGTCCATGGTAGCCATGAAAGCTCTAGTGAAGGTGTAGGTGAAGCTCGAGTAGGAAATAAAGACTTGAGTTGATACCAAGCTAGGTAGAGGTGAAAGGGAGTTGGAGAATTAGAGTGAGGAGCTGACCATGCTCAGCTGAGCTCTGATACCATGTTAAGAATGTCAGATCTAAAGCATGGCAAGAGCTATGGAGGTTGGAAGATGAAGACTAAATTCATATTGACATAGACAATGTAGACCACTGTTACACAAGTGAATTAGGTTCCAAGATGGAAGCTTGGACTCATGAAGACAATCTTGTGTATTGGATTGATAATGACAATGACACTAACTGAAAGAGGAAATTATCATGATATTGTATTCAACATTGTGAAAGTGATAGTCAAGTACAATGCTTTACAGAAGTTGGGTTGTTCTACTCTCCTCACTATGCATATGGGATTTAGGACAACTCTTCATGGAGCATACATCATTTGTCATCTCTCAACAGACAGAGAGGGAAAAAGAGAGGAAAAGAGAGGGGGAGAAGAAGGAAGGGAGAGGAAGAGAGAAAGAGAGAGAAAAAGGGGGAAAGGGTAACAAAGAGAGAGGGAGAGAGAAATGAGATATCAAGAGAGGAAGAGAGAAGAATGAATAAGAGAAACAACAAGAGGGGAGAGAAACAAAGAGAGAGGCAACAAACAAATAAAAAGAGAGGAAGAAAAAGAGGGGGAGAGAAAGAGAGACAAAGAGAGAAGAAAGAGGTAGAAAAAAGGGTGAGATAAAGAGAGAAAGGAGAGTGAAAAGAAGAGAGAGAGAGAGAGAGAGAGAAGAGAAAAAGGGATGGAAAGAGGGAGAAAATGAGAGATAAAGAGAACAACAAATAGAGATCGAGAGAGAGGGAAAGAGAAATATAGAAACAATGAGAGAATTAGAGAGAATGGAATGATAGAAAAACAAAGGGGGAGGGGGAGGAGAGATACAAAGAGAGGTAGGGAGAGAAGGTCTTTCAATGTCCTTGCTTTATAAGGTTTTTATTTTCTATCTTCTATTTTGATTATAATGAGATGGCTTGGGTGAGAGTGGGGAGAGAAAGAAACAGAGAGAAGAAGGGAGGGAAAGGAAGATAGAGAAGAAGTGAGAGTGGGGAGAAATAGCGAGGGGGGTAGATAAAAATAGATAAAGATAAAGAGAAGGGAGAGAAAATGAATGGTGAGAAGTAGAGAGGGAGAAGTAGAGAGAGAAAAAAATGGGGGAGAGAGAGGAGGGGAAGAAAATAAAGAAAGAGAGAGGGAGAGAGAAAGAGGGGTGGGGAGAGAAATTAAGGAATGGAGAGAAACAAAGAGATGGTAGAGAGAGACAAACAATGAGAGAGGGGGGAGAGAGAGATAAACGATGAGATGAAAGGAGGAAAACAAAGAAAGGGAAAGGAAGAGAGAGAAGGTGGAGAGAGAAAAAAGGGGAGAGAGAAAAGGAATGGTGGAAAAAATAAGAATGGAGATTAAGAAATGTAAGTAGAGTTTAAAATGGAGGAAGATCATTAATGAAGGAAACAAAAACAAATTGTTTGTTGTAACATAGACTAAGTGGAGAGCAATGATGGTCCTGATGTCCAAGACTATGAGGCGTATCATAATCAACATGTCATGTGTCCTTGCACTCAATGCAAGTTGGCAATCAAATGAAAGTGTCACTTGTCCATAGAACGTGCACGGCGCTTTGGCAAAGATCATTGACCATGTGATCTCAGACTTTGAGTGAATGGTAAGAAAAGTGTCTATCAACCATGCTTTACATTTGTAAAGTAATTCAATATCATATATGAAAATATTCATTAGGGCCAAAAACGCTTCAAAAAATGCACTTTTGTTAATCACGGGATTAAGGAAAGGGCCAAAGAGAGTTCACCACGTGTGCAAGAATATGGTATTCTTGTCTCCTCTTTTTTAGAGATAGTGGAGTCCATTTCGTGATTCTCTCTTCTTTTTTAGCCAAAACCCCTAAAGTCTGACATGTTTTGGAGTCCCAAAAACGTTATTTACTTACAAATCTGACAAAATACGTGACAGAGATGTGATGAAATTAATAATGAGTTTTTTGAAAGCCGGGAGATCTTTCAATATTGTTTTTGGCACCCAATACATACTCATTTGTGTTCTTGGTGCTACTTTTTAGTTCATTCACCCCTCTTTGAGCTTCTTTCTCTGCGCTTTCATTCTTTTCATGGCTTCCTCTAGGCGCCCTTCTCATTTAATACACTCTTGCACAGTCTATAGCCAGGGAGCAGATGGAAATTGGGAGCCCAAAACCTTTACTGTAAACGATTGGGTTACCATGCTACCATCTTGCAAGGGCTCTCATAAGGTGAAAAGAAGAAAATGAGATGATATAAAACATCACTGGAAGGGGCGTATCATTGCCTTCAAAATTATTCCTGAAGGCTGGTTTGTCAAGGTGCAACATGTTTACATGGCCAAGGATATGCACTTGCCTCCAAACGAACGTGTTTCCCAACAAACACATTGTAAGTTATTAGTTGAATAACGTATAGAATTCTTTTCCATTTAAGCAAGTTCTAACAAACGGTTCATCATTGTAGATATCTTTCCGTCAACAAGTATTGAATGGCAACCTGTGGAAAGCCTAAGTGGGACTTTCCATGCCATTCATAAGGTATTGGCAGACATTATTTATGCCGATCAAACTGTGTCTTTTTTTAGTGAATGCAAGGTTTTTATATATTATGCACAGTATGTGGTTCCCTCTAAAGCGGATAGGTATGGGAATATCGAAGATTTGCCATTGCCAAGTCTTTCATCTCTAAACTGGGAGATTCCTGACAAGGTAACAGTGCAGAGTTTCAAATTCAAAATATCTCAGGATATTAAAAAGTCCATGACAGATGGAACAATCTCAAGAAGAATACGTTTATCATGGTTTGTACCCCTCCATATCTTCGTGGCTTGCTTCAAAACAACGAATTTACAAAGAACGAAGGTATCCTGGCTAAGTAGAAACTTTTCAAAAGAGGATTTGGACAATACTATAGGGACGCTTTGAAAATCTAGATAGTGCGACCATAAGGGTGATATCTTGAGGTGCAGTAGTGCATGCCCTCAATCCTTGGATTTGGCTTACAGTATCCCTCGCCAAACTCTTGCTTTGGGCTTTGATTACATGAGATACAAACTAAGATTGGGTATTTGGGTTCCCTTGGATTCCGATACAGATTGCACACCATATAAACTTGCAGTGCACGTTTTGCCGCATGAAGAAGTAAAGAAGGTGAATGTTACTTCCAATTGGAGTCTGAAAGATGTGAGGGATACCTTGGAATTGCTAGACAATACATCCCCTAGATATAAGTTCAAAGTGAATGGCGTAACAATTGGTAAAAGAGCCGAGCGCTCTTTCTCTTGTACGAGTTGTTTGTCTCCCACAATTGTGAGTTTTGAGCCTTGAGAATGAAAACTTTGCAATAATTTATCTTAACAAACTGTCCTTAAGATATTTTTTAGTGAGAACTCATAAGCTATCATGAAGCAAGTTGCCTTTCGAATGTATATAAATAAAATGTACATTACATTCGATTTATAAGTGAAAAATTTCATTATATCATGAGGTACAAAAATGTCATATAAATATACAAAGCCAAAATAATAAGGCTCGTGTATGCTTATGTTTGCTCTTTTGATTCTTTATCCGCTGCCTTCTCCTTTGTTGGCTTTGTGGCTTCTTTATCGATTTCTTCAAAGATGTTTTTTCTCACAGGGCCTTTCTTTGATTGTTGAAAGAATTTCATCTTTACAGGTAGTCTCTTTTCTTGGGGTTTAAGAGGGGATGGATCAAATTTCAGAGGAGAAAGCATTGGCATTCCTTTTTTTTTAGACTCTGCAGCAGTGGTCCCATTGCCATTGCCTTTGCCCTTGCCCTTGCCCTTGCCCTTGCCATTGCCATTGTCCTTACCCTTTCCCTTGCCCTTTCCCTTTCCCTTGCTTGTGCCCTTGGCCATTGAAGTTTTGGGAGGAAGAGGGGAGTCAGGATCATATGGTGTGATTGCCTTGTCCAGAATCAGCTCAATGCATCTCTCCCTTATCCACCAAACATATGAATCAAGATAGTCTCTACATATGAATCAGGATAGTCTCCCTTATCCACCAAACATATGAATCAGCTCAATGCATCTCTCCCTTATCCAAACACTGTAGAGACTATCCTGATTCATATGTAAGAATCAGCTCAATGCATCTCTCCCTTATCCTCTCGTTGTTGACGGGAACAAGTGATGCGGCTTTCCTCTTGTAAACTTTGTCTTCAGTTTCCAACACCTCCTGATTTTTTTTCACTCAAGAAAGACTCCTGCTGGGTGGCACCCCTTGTAGAGTAAAGGTGAGTTACATCCTCAACCTTTAGCTTTTTACCTTTCCTGGACAATTTCGGGGGAATGTTAAGGATTTCAAGGGCTTTTTGATCGTTGGAAGGTAAGGGCCTCAGCACTTTATCGAACCTATACCTGATTCTGCTGATGATGCTGAAATCCATATTCATAAGGGTAATTCTATGAGCATGGGCAGCAGCAATATAAGCATCGTTCATGAAATCAATAACAAAATCCTCTACGGCCTCTTGTAGAGCAAGAATGGCTAAAAGTTGCCACTTCTTATTTAGACCAGAGACAGTTGCCACTTGAGACAATCTATCAGAGATCTCTTTAATGACTCTTATGAAAGCAGCCTTTGGAATCACATGCTGTGTAGCTCTCTGGGCTTTTCTAATCTCACTGAAACACCTCTGCATATAGAAGAATCGGGACTTACTCTTTCTCTTTTGTGGCTTGGGAGGTTCAGTGGCTTCAGCAGATGTAGGCTCAGGTGCAATTGGAGGGGATGAATCCTTCACAGGGCAAGTCTCACCCTTTGCTTCTTCAACTTCAGGAGAAGAAACATTCACTGCACTGAAATTCTTTAACTCCATGGAAGATGTTAGGCCAACACCTGGTGTAGGGGGGATTTCTGTGGCAAAATGCTCTGGGGCCTCTGATGGCCCAGCTTCAGCAATATTTGAAGAGGGCTCCTTCTCAGATTCATCAAATTGTAACTTTCTTCTACCCCCACTGTCCTTCCTATCCACATACACTCTTCTTGCAGTTTTCTTTATCCTTGCCATACAGAGAAGAAAATAGAAGAACCAGAAGGAGAAAAAGTGATATAGCAAATTTCTCAAAACGCAACAGGCCTAATACGGCGCGAGAAGGGACAAAGAAACCAAACGAATAATCACAATCGCGTCGTATCGGAGACGAGAAAAGAAATGCCGATATGGCGCGATATGAAGAATACGAAGATAATGGAAGCATGCCCTCGCTCTGTATTGGAGAGGACAAGAAGGCCGATATGGCGCGAGAGGGAGGTTATGAAAACTACGGAAGGACGTCCTCGCTCCGTATCGGCACACCGATTGAAGACCACCGAAGTGAGGAAATCAGCAAAGAGGCACACTCGTTCTGAAGTAAGGACGATAACCGATACGACGCGAGAGAATAGAAACGCAGCAGACACAACACTTGGATCGCACCGTATCGCAAGCAAGGCGGAAGAGCTAGAGAAATGTAAAGTGTACACATAGGCAAAATAACCCCTTATATACCCTCGTGAATCATGACCCGTGTCAGACACGTGTCTGACAATGATTATGCCACGTGTCCACATATCGTGCATATGCTACGTGTCGACTAACGACCGGTCCACGTGTTTGCCACGTGTTTGTCGGCCACGTGTTGGCCAATGGCTAGTGCCACATGTCGAAGCCCAACGGATAGTGCCAGGTGGCATTATTGCGTGCCTACATAAGAGGGTGTCCCTAATCCGTACGGCTTTTTTTGGTTTCTTTGTGGACCTCTATCTCTTCTCCTGATACGGCGCGAGAGCGAGTGTTTGTTTTCTGCGCTTTCTTCTGTTCGCGTCGTTTTGGGTGTTCTCCAGAGTCTTCCTTCGGCGTGCCTCCTAAGCTGATAGTGCCCGAGGTTACATGATCACTGATTCTGGCTCTCTCGACTCGCGTCGTTACGGTTGCGGCCCTTTGGTAAAAGTTGCTGGTTCGAATCACCGATACGGCGCGAGGAGGAACATCCGTGTCAAGCGTTTGAGTCTTATCGTGCCGGATCAGCACAAGTTGGAAACATGTCTGAACCCACAGATTTTCTAGGCTCCAAGGTTTTGCCAGGAATTGGTAAAAGAAGAAGGCTTTCAAAAGGCTCAAGGGCTTCAACATGTGATGAGCCTATGCATTCTGTTTCTTCTCCATGCTCTGCCACCAGTGTGAGAATGCCAAGCACATCTCCAGGGAAGCGAAAGTCGGCAATGAGAGGTCTTGGAGTATCAGAGCTTACTGATATCACTCCATCAGAGAGGCTTCTTGATTTTATCCTTCAGAATGGAATGGATCTCTCTTTCTATGGAGTTGTGAAGAATGTCTTTAATCCTGATTGGGACCTTGACAGTGTTTTGAAATCTTGTAAAAAATATATTTTGGAGGACTTTTTGGAGTTTGAAAATCTTGCAGGTCCTTCTATTGAAGTTGGCACAAATGAATATGTCCATGTTCCCATTGGGTCAACAGGAAATGAAAAGTCATTGTTTACTAAGAACTGTGGTGCCCACTCTCTGGACAGGTTTTATGCAAGAGACATATTGTGCTCCACTCATTCCAAAAACTACAAGATGATGACAAAATCTGCTGCTTTTATTGTTTTCACCCTTGTCAAATATCCTGTGAAAGCTGATGAGCAACAGTTGGAAGGAGCAAAGTCTGCTAGCTTTTGCATGTTAGATGATCTGGCAGATGAAAAGGAAACAGAGGAGGTTGTAGATGCAGATTTTGAGGCTTCTATTGCTAAGAATTTGGATGTTGCTCACTTCAAAGCTGAGACTATCATTGAGGAGAGCCAAGGAGATACAAACCCTCCAACTGATGAGAGTTCTCACCATACTGTTCCTTCTCTACCATCTATACCTTTCAAGGAGAAGGAGTACATTTTACTATCAGATATTCAAAAACTTTTCAATCTCAGGGAAGATTATTGTCTAGCAATTATTGCAGAGGCTTCTGATGTTGCAAATGGGATAATTAACACAGAGAATGAATCAAAGGAAGAGATACTCAAACTTGATAAAGAAACTCTAGACGATAAGTTTATTGATGATGGGTGAGGCCCTCTCTATTTGTTTTGAAAAGGCCAAAGAAGCTGAGATAGAGTTGAGTATTACTGATGAGGACTTCGATCGCATTCAAAGCCAACTTAGGATTTCCAATTTTGGAAGAGAGGAGTCTGAATATGTTAAAGAATTGATTAACACCAATGAGACATCATCATCAATAAATTTATGGAATCCAGTTAATTTGGAGTATGATGAAAACCAAGTGGTAAGATAATTTTGAATTTGCTTTTACACATTGGTAGGTTTGCATTTCACGCTCATTCAATATGGGTTTTATTTGTAGTTGGAGATTGTTGATACAGATAACTTCTTGGGACGTGGCAAAGGATCAAGAGCTGGTGGTAGTACATTGAAAGACATTGCACTCGGCCACTACTTGGCTAGGATTGACCCTGATTCCTTTTTAGTACTTCATAGTAGTTTCTCGGAGGATGCAATATGGCCCATACTTTGTATTAAAGCTCTTACAAGGCTTCTAGGTTTCTCAGGATTACAATATAATGCCCACAAAGTAATGTTTTTGGAAAAGACTGCAATAATTAGGATTTTTGGCTACGGTCCAGGTTACTCTGCTTCTAGAGCAGGATACTTTTTGGCATTCACATCCTACGCCTTGGCTGCAAACCGAACTGATGTAAAATCTATAGCTGGCTACAAGAGAAAAAATTTCTACGTTATAGAGGAAAGATTCCTGAGGAGGAAGACAATGTGAGAGTTTTGGAAAACTAGCTTTGTATATATTCTTTCTTATATATAAAATTGCGATTGCTCATGTGTCATTGCCGTCTTTTATCTGCATTCTTTGAAGTTGTCATCGAAAAAACCAATTGAATAGCTCCTCCAAAGCATTGTTTTTTGTGACTCCTCCCCCATGCCTTGTGCTTCGAAAATAACTTGTGCATGCTTGATAGTGGGATTTTTCCATGACTTGGTTACTATAAGTTGCTAAGGGGCCATGCTCCTCCACAAAGTAAGGTCCATGAATATGAAGAATATGCTGCAATACAAAGTAACACTAATTTTATACCAATTGAAAAACCTGTCAAAATAAGCCCACATTAAATAATTGTTACTTTACCATATAAAAAGTGATATCTTTTTCTCCCCATGCCTCTTTTATCGCCTGAACAAGATTTGTGATTGATCTTTTGAACTCTTCCGCATATGTATATGTTGTCTTATGTTGCCTGAGGAGTTTCAGAAAAACATCAAGGTGTATCCAGACCTCCATTCTAAGAAACGCAAGCCTCGGCGTGCTTGCAACATTTGTTGTGATCTCACATAGCTCTCTCCAACACTCCCAAGCCGCATTTACCTGCTTTCCTGAATGGTTTCCTAAGAATCGTCTAGCTTTTGAGCCTCCCATAGAGACATCGGCCAAGATATCTCTTGTTTTTCCTGAAAGTATTGGATCCTTTCTCAAGTGAACTTGGCCCCCATGAAATCCCATTTTTGATAGTAATGCCTCGCATTTATCAATACACTCATCTGATAAAGATAATGGCTTAATGGAATATGCGTAGTCAAGATGCAACCTGAGAAGCTTATCGATTATTCTAATCTCTGCATGCAAAGTACAAATATGAACATTCTTAAGAGAGATTGAAAGAATGGGATCCCAGATGTCTTCTATGTTTTTAAGTTTACTCAAATCTATAGAGTCTCTATTTGGGGCTCTTCTTACTGGTCGCAAACTACTCCAATCTTTGGATCCAATACTTTCCATGCAATAAATGCAAGGGTATTTTGCATTTGCACCATTACATATTCCAAGCATACATTTGATAGTTTTTAAATCAGCACTCATATGCCATTCCACATTAAAATTACCAACCCCATCAACTACTAACATTTCGCCTTCACTTTGAGACTTAATGATATTTGGAATACCTATATGGTTGAACAACCATTTCAATGTTTGATGATTTTCAATTGGTACCTGGGCTGCATCAATCCACCAAATCTCCATCTCGGATTGGATCTTATGCAATGGAGCTTGGCCCTCACCATTGCTATGGTCCAATGCCATGTTCATGAGGCAAATGCTAATTCTTTCCATCTTCTGTCCCTTTTGAATCTGTGCTTCATCCAACTTCAAGGCAAACTTTAGAACACCATAACTTTCTTCTACTGTGATTTTATACATGTGAACCATTGCAATTTGCACGTTTTTTAGATCAACCCATATATTGTTAAACGCATTGTAATAAAAAATTGCATTTTTTTTGTTTTTCATAGGACATAGACCTTTCGATGTGAATGTAATCTCCAAAAACATGTGGAATCTTGCGATTCATGGCAATTCTTGCAATCGAAACTGCAAGGGCTCGAGGCAATCCAAATATAGTTACCCTATTGCGTTTAAGATTTTTAAACCATAATCCAGAGATAGCACGATAACCTTTTCGACTTATACCCACAGTATCACATGTCTCTACAATTTCATTTGCTTTCACCATGCCTTTTAAGTCCTTCACTAACTCTTTGAGAGTTGGACCTCTCAAATCCGCATTTTCGGGTGACTTAAGAATCCTCAAAATATCTTTCTTATTCATGGTTTCCTTCAAAAGTTTGATTCTTTCCTCATTCTCTCGGATATTGATGCCTAATATGTTAGAGACATATTTCTTTGTAAGATTTAGTTTCCTTTTCTTTGCTCTCTCACACAAGTTGGTTATATTTTTTAATGGTCTCTTTCTCTCTCTAAATCCTACTGGAGTTTCTCTCAAGCGTGTTAGCTTATCCTGCAATGACTTGTTAACATTTTTCAAAATATCAATCTGACTTGTCAACTCTAAAATATTTGTTTGTGTAGTTTTTAGTGCTTTTTTCATTTCGTGCATTTGAGCTATATATGTGTAAGATGCAGAGTATAACCTCATACAGTAGCCAAGCATCCCATTGTAACCTTCTCCAACATATCTTATATAGTCATGGACATTGAAAAAAGGAGGTGGTTTACCTGTAGAAGGATCCCTGGGATAAATATTTTCGTCCACCCACAAATCTATATGCTTCATTCCTTGTGTTCGCAACCTGTTGGCTTCAATCTCATCTATCAATACTCGATGATGTACACTTCTCCAAGATGTGTAAATCGGATCTAGCTGAATAGTTAGCTTGTATTTACGTGTGCTTGCGCCTGTGTTATTTGAAGTAGTATTGCTAGACATTCTAGCAAATGAACCTAGCAAGAATCTCACAGTGATAGGAAGCAAGTGCAACAAAAAGAATGGCAAAAGAGAATAGTGTGTAGAAAGAAAACGCGAGAGCAAACAAATGCGAAGTTCATACGAAAATCTCGAAAATACAAAATCTCTCGAGTTCCAAGACAAAAACGGCCGAAAAGGTGACCCCTGACCTGGATTAAAAGATGAGGGCAATTAATGGCCGACCTCTTCAATGAACCAAATATTCTCTCATTAATCACATCTGGACAACCAAATTTAGAGGTTTTATTCTTCCTAAACCTCAACTAATTAGCAACTTAATCACTTTCTTACAAGTGCCATTTTTGAAGCGTTTTTGGCCCTAATGAGATGTGTCCTGGAAAGTTTTAAAGATGTAAGAATGCCCCTATTGTAGCCCATTAGAAGAGTTCATGGGCATGCGATGGATGGAGTTCTTGAGGTGATACATTAATTGGAGGGTATGCCGCATAATTCACTCTTGATACCATAGGAGACAATGGTCCTTTCTAACCTTTCTCTAATCTTGGAGCCTTAGATGGAGTCAATGATCAATGCATTACTGCCCATGGATGCCGAGTCATCTGATCCATTGAGAGAAGAAGTGTCCATACCATTGTATGATGTGTGTCGAGTATCTTGCTTGAAGACTTTGATTGCACTCCTAAGTGTGCAAGCAAAGTACTGGTGGAGTGATGCAAGTGTGACCAAGTTGTTTAGTATATTCTACGTTCCATTGTTTTTTTAATTCCATTATTAAAAAACACTTCTTATGCTCTTCAAGGATGCTTTGGTTTTTTTTAGGTTGCTAAAGTATCAGATATTACCACTTAGAAACACAATGCCTGAGTCTCGTGATGATACACGATTGGTGTTATGAAAGCTTGGCATGGACTATAATAACATCTATGCATGTGTCAATAATTGTGTGCTATTTCGAGGAGACTACATGACTATGGAGACATGTTCAAAGTGTGGTGCTCATAGGTATCGACAAGACTTGCAAGGGTGAACCATCCCTTAGAAGGTTCTCATACACTTTTCACTTATACCACGTATATGTAACATATTTTGTATGTCAAGCATGGTGAACTTGACAATGTGGCATGCACAGAATAGATCCATAGATGAAGTCCAACGAGTATCAGCAGATTCACGTGCATGGAGCCACATTGACTCCACCTTTCTAGGTTTTTTGCATGTGAGCAATCTTCAGCTTGGTCTTGCAATGGATGGCATGAATCTATTCAGTCTCCTCTCAACTTCTTATAGTGTGTGGCCTCTAGTCTTTGTTAACTACAACATCTCGCTATGGCTTTCTACGAAGAAAGGACACCTAATACTTAGCTTGCTTGTTCCTGGGTGCTACAAAGTTAAGAACATGGACGTCTACCTCCGTCCATTAATTGATAAGCTCAAGATTTTGTGGGAGGCGGGGGTCATTATGGAAGACATGAGTAAGCATGATGGTCAACTGTCCACTAATATACAAGCCATTCTCATGTGGACCATGCATGATTTTTCAAAATTCAGAGAGTGCTCAGGTAAATGAACCTCCATTCTTGTTGTTGATATCTAATATGGCTCATTCAAGTTTGTGTTGACTAGATAGGGATATTGTGACAGGTTTGGTTACCCTCAAGTTATCATGCATGTCCATTGTGTGGACCACAATTAGGCTCTTGAAGTTCATGGATTAGAAGGTCATAAATCGAGGAAAGGTTTTCTTGGACGACCTCCAACATGAATGAATGCCCAAAGTTGATACGAGTTGAAAATGGTCCACAAGGAGTCACATCCAAGCGGAATGCGATGGTTCTCAATTTTCTACAAGTTGAATATTTGATCCACTTAACAAATCAATCATTTGTTGGATCCCATGTATATTTTCAAAAATGTGTGTAGCTTATTATGGGACCATATCATAGGAAAGAGAGACACTCTAGGCCCACGAATGGATTTGAAGCAGGTAGGCAAGATAGAGGTGCTTTGACCATAGTTGATGACGATCGCTTGCAACGACCTCATGTTCCTTGGGTCCTGTCCACACTAAAGAAGAGCGCATTGTGAAGCAAATTATTAGGTCTATATGTATCCCAATGGATATGATGCATTCCCTCAGGTCTGCTTTTTCTAAAGACAACCAGCTACTATTAGGACTGAAATCCCATGATTGGCATAAGATAGGCCAAGTTTTCCCTAACCTTGATAACAAGTAACCTCAATATTTCACTATTTAGTGTCTACTCGATATTTGTAATGCTTCTCCATTTTTGAGAGTTTGTACTATTGTGATTGTTTACTGCAAAGCGAAGGAAATGGAAAATGAGGCATCAATCAAAGCGAAGGAAGCGGAAAACGAGGCATCAAGAGGAAAAGCACAAGGCGAAAAAAAGGAAAAGGCACTCTATAAGAGAGTGGGCCCACCAGGAGTACAAGACACAACCATGGAAGCTGCAATAAGCCGAAAGCAAGAAGGCGCACCTTTAAATATAAAGGTGTAGTCAAAACCTCTGTAAAAGAGCACTAGGCTCCCTCCTATGCAATTTGTAACAATGAACGAGTGGTAGGACTAAGCTAGAAAGAAAGGAGGACAATGGGAAAAAGGGCCTAGGCCATGGCTGGCCATGTAAGAAAAAGGGGATAAGGGGATGACTGCCCAAAAGGAATTTAGGATTTTGTATATAAAGTTCAAAAAGTGAATGAGATCTCATTCTTTGGTGTGTGGCAAAGTGGACTCTTCTTCTTCTCTTCTCTTGCTTTCTTGTGAGTGCTTGAGGGAGGGAGTGTGAGTGAGTGTGTTAGGGTGAGGGATCTTGAAGATAAAGCCCTCCTCCATCTCCTCTCTTATTATTCTCTTCTCTTATCTCATCTTGCACATGGCTATGGAGGATGGAGCTTCAAGAAAGAGGCTTGAGGATGCTTGAGCTTGCATCAAGAATTGTGGAGCTATCAGAGTGCTTGAGAGAGGAAGAAACTCTATTGGGCATCAAGGTCAGCTCACTACACTCATAGAGGGGGATAGCGCGTTGGCTATGTGAGAGTTAGCCATTAATGCTCGCTTGAAATGCTTGAACAATAAGCGGTCCATGGGTCTTGGTGGTTGAGCCGCCTCTACATTTTGGTTCTGTTGCCAGGACCAATGGATTCAAGCTTGAGTGCTTGTGCACTTCAAATCGAGCATCGAAGTAAGGGTTTCATCCCCGAATTGGAGCTTGATATAGATATGAGGTTTTGGGTTTTAATTTGTGCTACAAGTAAATATTTTTGGTTTTTGATGATCAGTTGAGTAGGAGAAATCAATCCAGTACTTTACTTTTGATTTTTGTCACATTTAGAGTAGGATAGGAAGGAGAAATTAGAGTGGGAAGCTGAAAGTTCAGTGTTGTAAAATAGCCCTAAATAAGGCAATAATAGGGAAAAATGGGAAAAAAAGCGGGCTCAGATGTCTCAAAGTCACAGGTGGAGTGATTGGGAAGGTTGAGGTGCTAGTGGCCAACAAGTGTTTAAGGTCCCGGGTGACTAGGGAAAAGCTCATTTTCAATCTTGGTTTTGAGAGAGAGAGAGAGAGAGAGAGAGAGAGAGAATGAGAGCTTGCACGTCACAAGTCTACATTAGATCGATCGGAGCATATCAGGGCTTTCTACAAGATTTAGGTATAGGATGCCCTTGGCCTACACCTCTGCTTGATTCATGGTAGTTTTTGTGGATAGAGACAACATCAGAGTCTAGATTTTTGGCAAAAACATGATCGACATGCGTTTCAGCCCAGCAGAATCAGACACTTCCCACAGTGTTCAGTGTTCGATTCCTAAAATCAAACCTAGTGATCGGTACGATTCCCAGAATTGGGACTCGGACATACCCATCCAACTTTGAAAATTGAACCAACTCCAAATCGGACACACAACCCCGTCTGATCGAACACTCAACCCATCCGATCGTGACAATCGGACACACCACTTCCGTCCGATTTCAAGAATCCGACGAGAAGGAATCAGACACACTACCCCCTCTGATCGGACCATCCGATCCTGACAATCAAACCACAGAATTGGACCTAGTACCATGTTTGATCAGACTTACCCAAGGTCATAGCAGACCTCGAGGAAGAGAGGAAGCTAGCTCGTAGGGCTCTGTAAGGCCTAACTACGTATAACCAGGACTAGCAAACTAGGAGCTTGTGCCAGAGTTTGGAAATGCGAGAAATCCAGAGAGTGCTAGCCCTAGCAGGTAGAAATTGATTGGATAGCGAGAGAGTGCTAGAGGGAGACCTCACACTGAGCAGAAGCGATTGCTAGATAACACAACATCAGAGCAACATCACGGCTAGCAAGGTTAGGGGTTAACCAAGGCTCTAAGAGCTAATTAGAAATCCCTGTGGTGGCGAAGTAGCTAAACAAATACCAAGAAAATGATGATCCGTGCAACTTTGTGGAATAGTTCGAGTAAGTCTACGGGGCCAACGGCCTTGCCAATCTTGCTCAATGCTCCCAAGCTTTCAGATTGTGCTTAGGTAACAAGGATCGGACTTGGTACACGAGTTTGGATACTGAAGAGCATGCCAATTGCAATGGCTTGAAAAATCTCTTCATTAAGAGATTTTCCGAACCTAGGTAATCCAACAACTTGCTAGTGCGACTCATGAATGTTAAGCAGAGAGAGAAAGAGGATATTCGAGACTACGTGACCTAGGTGAGGAGCCTCTTTAAGGGCATCCCATGGGTGAGAGACCCCCCAACCAAGAGAGCGGTATCCATGGTATTCATTAGTGGAATACAAAGTGAAGAGCTCTACAAAGCCTTGGCCGGCAACTCGAGCTTGTAGTGAGACACACTGGCAAAGGTCTTTGAGGAAGCTATTATGGTGGATGACTAGCTCAAGGAAAGAAGCTCGAGATGCTCAAATTGAGAAGAATCCAATACCAGGAGTTTTGAGAGGGCCTCAATGCCGAGTGAGAGAGTAGGCCCAAGCGCGCAAGACAAACGGAAGGGCACTAACTCGGGACAAGAGCTAGCAGAGATTAGGATGGACATAACCAAAATATAGGAGATGATGAGATGACCAACACGCCCACATATCCAATGCATGCATTGTGGCGAGAACCACTTTCCAACCAAGTGCTAGGACCCTAGGTCATGACCTTGTGCTAATTGTGGTAGGTTCGGCCATGATGCCATGCGTTGTAGACTACCTTAGAGACTCCCGTACCCATAGCCTTATGCTCAACCCTACCTTGAGAACATGCCACCAAACTTCCTTGGAAGGGGAGCCCCACTGGCTCTCCTGACACCTAACGATACTAAGGTGCTCATCCCTAGGATGGAAATAAATCCCATAGGTATCATTAGACTACTTGGACCCTACGTGACCCACCCATCAGTGATACTCGAGTCCACTATGTGGACGAGCCTAGCAATGATGAGCCTTATGTATACCTATACGTGTCGTATGATGAGGAAGGCAAGGCAATCATTATGGACTACCGACCAATACTGGTGATGGCATTAGGTAGGGAAAGAGGCAGAGGCCTAGGAGCACATACCCAAGAGCTAATTTTTTGGACTTGCCATTTAGTGGAGACGTGATAGTTCGCAAAGTACTGCAATCCCAACTATAGTGGCCCACCCTCTTCCGAGATGTGGCAAGATTTGTGAACCATTGTGACAAGTGCCAAAGGACCAAAGTTCCAATTTGTAAGGATCACATGAAGCTAACCCCAATTATCACACAACAACCCTTCGAGAAATGGGGGATTGACTTCATCGGACCCATTAGTCCTACGACACAGTATTCACAAGCCAAATACATCATTGTGGCTACCGATTACTTGAAAAAATGGGCAGAAGCACAAGCTATGAGAAAGAATGATACTCAGAGCACTACTACGTTCATATGGAAGCAAGTGATCTCACGATTCGGCTACCCCATTGAACGAGTTAGGGACCAAGACACACACTTCATCAACGAAGTGATAGCTCACCTCTTGTCCTCCTTTCTAATCATCCATTGGAAACCCTCACCTTATTACCCCCAGGAAAACAGTCAAGTGGAATCCACAAATAAAATCTTAGTAAACGTCCTGACAAAGTCATCTCTGCTTCACACAGTGATTGGGATAACAAGGTGATGGGCAGCCTTGTGGGCCTACCGCATGGCTTACAAGATGGTAGGACCCCTTTAGATTGACATATGGTACAAAGACAATCCTTCCCTTGGAATTCTTTGTACCAAGCCTCAGGATATCCCTTCAAGAAAGATGGGATGGGAAGGAGGCATGGACAGAACGCTTGATTGAACTCAAACGCTTATCAGAAACCTGGCTTCTCGCCACCCATGTACTAATATGTGAGAAGGCAAGAAACAAACGTTGATTTGACAAGCATGTCAAGCAGCACAACTTTGAACAAGGTGATTTAGTATTGCTATACTCAGTCAAGGGACACAAGAAAAAGTTAAAGTTTCGGGGGCTAAGACTTTTTAAGGTTCGAACCATCAGTCGAGAACTGGCGATGTAGAACTCGAAACCCTAGAAGGTGAGGGCGTAGGCTTCTTCAATGGTGGTAGTCACATAAAGAAGTACTTCCCTCCCATGCACCCATTTCATGAGCCCCCAAAATGCTAGCACCCCTTGTCCATGTACGAGTAGCCACTATCACTGAGGTGGATGGTGAGGATGAGGAAGTAGTACCACTACCTTACCTATGCATGGCAATCATTACTAATCACACATGTACCATCAACACATTTATTGATGAGGGAGCTGATTTTAATATCTTAAACCATGACGATTGGACCCGAATTGGCAAACTACAGTTGTAGCCCACTAATGCTAATCTCACCCCTTATGGAGGCCAACCCTATACACTTTTGGGAAAGTGCAAGATTGTAGTTTCTATTGAGTCTAAAAACATGCCAATGATATTCTATGTGTTGCCCAACACTAAGAATGTAGGTAGGAATCACTGTTAGGATGAACTTTCAAGAAGAAAGCTTGTTGCAATATCGACTATGAGTCGCAGCGTATCCACGTAGCCATGGGCAATGTTCACATTGTTATAGCTTTTAGCAAGGGCAGCGCGACTCCTTCCAAGTCCGCAAAGCCACTGATAGACAAACCCACTGTCAAGTTTAAGGAGGGGGGTCATGATTCGTCACAACCTACCAAGCCTCGATGCCAGTAACCCACTAGAACCAATGTTGAAGCCCATGAAACCCAGTTCAAATAGGTACCTAAATAGAGAGTGCCACCTAGGAATAGAAACCTAGAGCCTCACAAGGCTAATGATTTTCACTCAAAATCTAGGAAGCCAAGACGAAACTATAAACATCGATGTGCGATCAAGCTGTGATGGGTCCCCAAGGCCTTATTGCAAGCACAAGGCTAATATGCAGGTAACACTTGGATTTGGCTACCTAAAGCCAAAACAACCAAAGGCCCTACTCAAACGACACCCTTGAGCTTGGCCACGCAAAATAGTGAGTTAGAGATACTCGGGAAACAAAAGACTTGGGCCGCCAAATCCATAGAACTGCCAAAACCTAGCTCAACAATGCCCAAACCAATCTGCTACAAACCAAAACCCAAATCTAGTGCCGATGATCCCCCTCAAATCTCTCTCGATGCATCTACTAGCACGACACCCACAACTACAACCAAACCCATCGAGGTTGAGGCCTAGCTACAACCTACCAAGCTGCGACCAAACTCTCTAGTTCTGTCAAGCCTCAACTGCCTATCGGGCTTATACCTTCTTATGAGCGGCGATCAATTCTAACCTTGGCTCTTGACTGAGCTGAAAATACTGGGGATGACTTGGTTGCTTGCCTTCGATGCTTAGATGCTACTTTCATGACATTAGCTAAAAGCTACGGTCGATTAGACTTAAGCCTCTTGGAAGAACCTATAGCAATATAAGTACAAACACTCCATTGCTCTTGGGAGGGAGTCGGAATTTGTATTCATTAAGACTTTCGAAGAAGGTGAGGAGCTAATAGCAAATGAAGAAGCTCATTTGGAACAACACAAGAGAAGGCAACCATGGAGGGCCAAGAGACAGATCCATCTAACACCATATTCAATTTTAAATATGGATCCGCCCATCAACCTCTCTCCACACAAGGATTTGTCCAACTTTATCTTCAATTTCAAAGGCATAAATCCCTCCACTACACCTTTCCCTAGGGCTCGTATAAGGGCCTTTCAAGTCCATAAATCCCTCCAACACTAGGGCTCATTCCAAACTCAAGGACCTTTCAATTCCATAAGTCCCTCCAACAAGTCCATACATCCCTCCAACACCAGGGATCATATCCAATGCAAGGGCCTTCTAGTTCCATAAATCCCTCCAACACCAAGGATCATATCCAACACAAGGGCCTTCCAGATCCATAAATCCTTCCAACACCAAGGCTCATATCCAACTCAAGGGCTTTCCAGCTCCATAAATCCCTCCAACACACCTTCCAACTCGGCTTGTATACAAACTCAAAAAGCTACCTGGCTACCTCCACAACATCATCTGACTCACCACCCAGTAGTGCCATGGGACTGGAACTCTCGGGGAAGTTACTAGATGTATATCCTCTATATCACATGAGTTCAAGGCCTATTTATAAATATCCTTATATGTGAATTTTTTCGGAATAAAACATAACTCTTTTCTATTCAATATGTAAATAATCCCTTTATATTATACCCATCTGCATGTAAAAAATGTATAAAAATGGTATTTTAAAAATACCTTATTTTGAACTCATGTGATGCACACATATATTCATGAGTAACTTACTCGAGATGGCACTTAACCAGGAGGGGGTAATGTTTGCTACAAAGCAAAGGAAGTAGAAACCAAGGCATCAAGAGAAAAAGTGCAAGGCAAAAAAAAGGAAAAGGCACCCTACAAGAGAGTGGGTCCACCAGGAGTACAAGATGCAACCATGGAAGCCATAAGAAGCCAAAAGCAAGAAGGTGCACCTTTAAATATAAAGGCGCAGCCAAAACTAGCGCCAGGCTCCCTCCTGTGCAATTTGTAACGATGAATGGGCAGTAGGACTAAGCTAGAAAGAAAGGAGCCATGTAAGAAAAAGGGGATAAGGGGATGACTGCCCAAAAGGGATTTAGGGTTTTGTATATAAAGTTCAAAAAGTGAAGGAGAGATCATTATTTGGTGTATAAAAAAGTGGACTCTTCTTCTCTTCTCTTGCTTTCTTTTGAGTGCTTGAGGGAGGGAGTGTGAGTGAGTGGGAGAGTGAGTGTGTGAGGATGAGGGAACCTCCAAGAGGGTGTAACAGTATGTGAGTGTATGATGAAAGCAATGTCCCTAGCATAGAGACTAGGAGAGTATGTAGGTGGAAAGATCGATGTTACGGAGGGTGGAGGGCAAATAGGGCCTGAGCATGCAGAGGAGACAATCACAAGTAACGTAGATGAAGAGATAGGAGGCCATGAATTTTTTGAGAATGAAGTGGAGTTCTCTTTCTGTGGTGACCTATCTATAGACCTTCTAGTGTATGCCAAGCTATGCCAAGAGCTTGACATGGGGCCATAGGCTAGGTTGTATTTGCATCTGCTTGCTCAATCCGTTGATAATTCATTTTTAAGGGTACTTTAGTATATAAATTTTAATTAATATCCTTTTTTCAAAGTTATTTTATTGTGCTTTATCTAAATCCTTATATTGATTATGCTAATATTATTTTGTCTGTGCAGGTTACCTTTATGAGGATACCTAGAGAGCAAGATGAGGCGAGGGATGATCGATGAGGAGCTGTAGGAGGTATTCATACCTATGTCTCCAAATTAGATGGCTTGCTTTAGAGATATGGCAGACCAGGACCTATTGCGAATATTGTTAGGCCGTTTTGTGAGGTCTACTTCAGCATGCTGTAATGCTTTGATCTCTAGTAATAGGTAAGGTCGATACTCTAGACGACTAGCCCAAGATGGAGGGAGTGGTTTTGGGAGATATTGCAAAGATATAGATGCTGTGAACCTATAGCCCAGTTCCAGAGAGGATTGCTACTCCTCGCTCTCATAGGGGTTCTAGAGAGGGTGGCTCAGGTGGGTTTTGTGGAGGCACTCATGCAATGTCTTCGTCTCATTGGTTTGGGGGATATTTGTCACCTCTCCAAGATTTGTCACAGTTGTAAGGAAATCTACTCCCTTGACTTTGGGTTTCGCTTAACCATCCACACGTGGCACCCTTATTGTAACGTGTCCGCTTATCCACTTATGGGACACGTCTTAGCAGCCCATCGGGAAGAGAGTCTAGAAAGCACCACCTGGCACTCGCAAGAAATGTCACATGGTTTGCAATCTAGGTCTTCTTGAGTCTGCGCCGAGCAGAAGTATCCAGCCGTTCCCACTTAGGACCGACCTGAAGTCAAGGTTTCTCTCCTATCAGCCAAGTCTCTAGGAAGTAGCTAGCGTCGAGCTCCAGATGAACCACTTTCGTAGGAACAACAGAGTCGAAGTGGACTTATGCTGCACTTGGTTCATGGAGAATGGGAAACGAGAGGGATGCGAAGCTCAACCTCTCTGCCCATAGGGCATAGTCCCATTCCGCTCCAATACCATATTGGGAAATATGGGAATTTCCCATAAGTTTGGGACACGTGGTCAAATCTTTGGATTTGCCATAACTTGAACATTATAACTCCAACTCAAGTGCTCTATAGCTCAATAGATTCCATTTTTCAAGCGCTTTCCAATGATAGGTCACATCATATGGTTTTGAGAAACTTATGGGCATGTTATCCGGGTGCCACCTTTTTAGTATTCAAAAAATGGGAGTTGGGAGATTCCCAAACTCACTACTATTGTGTTCTCCCCTAAAACAGTATAAATCGGGATTCTAACTCAACTGACTCTGGGTCTTCACAGTATCATTGTCACGTCTTTTGAGCAAAGTTCCCAGCTAACCGGGACTACCCTTCTATAGGACGGACCCAAGTCGCATCCACCGCACTTTCCTCGAGTTGCTTAGTTATCTAATTACCTACCACATTATGTTCGACATGCAAAGAAAGCTTCCTTAATTAATCAATTTAAACACAGGTTTCTTCACGTAACTTAGACATTGACATAAAAAAAACAATTTCAAGCAAGTTCCATTTTCAAATATCTGATCTTTATCTATCATAGTCCCGGAATACATCAAGTATCATGCTCGAAGACTAACCCAGCAATCAACAGGATTGCTGCTCCAAGTTTCGCTCGTAGACTAGTACACGGGCCTCGAGATCCCATCTCGAGTCACGTCGGCCTCTTGTACCGGACCCGAAGGCAAGGAATTTATAGCCAGAGCCTCCCCTGGCACCCAAGCGTCCTCCCGCTCCAAACAGCACCCATGGAGAGACCTCTCGCGACGGGTTCGGTCTATGTACCCGATGCGGCTAACAACCCCGTTGGATAGGGCCAAGTAGGCAGTCGGAGATAACTGAACCTGCCTCTCCCTCCAAGCTTTTAACCTAAAGCAATAAGTGTTTTGCCTTGAATTAGTTCCTTGAGCAAATAAGTTCAAACAATGTACCTAAGTGTACAATCACGATCATTTCTGTGGTCGTTCGCACGACCAACTGCTAAGGTGTGATTCCTTCTTCCTGAATGCTCCCAACATTCGATCCTGGATCGTTCGCGACTTGGTGAGATTCCAAGGGCTTGGCAAGCTAGGTTGCTTGTTTCCTCTTTTTCTTCGGGTTAGGGTTTGTACCCTACCGATCCTAATTATCCTTACCTTAGGTCTCCTTGCAAGATAGATCATGGACAACCCCGTCATCCTCGGTTGGTCAACTTGCTGGTTGTCTCCTAGATCCCTTGAAGTACCTACGTACCTTTATCTTTGATCTTAATTGATCAAGATTATCTATCCCCTTGACCATGGTTGGTCAAGATGGTTCTGTTTGGAACAGTTCCTACTCCATCTTAAGTATAATCTTCTTAAGCCCTCTTAATAATGCTCACATGCACTAAGCTTTTACCTATCCCTCTTGAAGTCACCAAGGACTTTGACATGGGTCTCATGGATCTCAGTCCCATTTGGTAAATTACAAACAACGTTGAATTTTCCCAAGAACTTTAATGCACGCAACGTAATGCCATGCCTTCATTTCAATGCTTATAATTTTGATATAATTCATACGATATTTTATGCCACACATGCAAAGGTATTTTCTATGCATGCAATCTTAACATTATCCTCTATGTAATTATTTACACGGTCCATAACCTTCTTGAATGATCTGATCTTTATAACTTTATGTGATTATTGTATGAGTCTAGCTGCGCTTTAATCTTTTCTGTAGTTTATTACATGTACCTTAGAATCCATCTTGCGATATGGAGATGGACTTTGCTTCTTTCGATGTCCTTTGAAATGTATTTTGCAAGAACTTGTGCAAAGAGCAATGCACTTTATGCAAGACTTCATGCAGGAAATTTTTTGGGTAATTTATGATGCAATTACCTAATCAATTTCACCTATTATGAAGTCATCTTACAACAAAATGTATCTGGTTTGTTACAAACATCACACCTAAATTCATACCAAGGCAATTACCCATCAATCATGCAATCAATGTGATGCATGTGAATATGATTTTCAACATGATAATTATAATCTATGCTTTAATAATAGAGCAACCTAGGTTTGGAGTGATGTCTTGATTCCAGTGGTATTTACGCCTGATGATAGACCATTCGTGGTTGTGGTACTGCCTTGATTCAAGCCGCCATCCACTCTTGCGGGGTTTTTGGCTATTGCGCTCCGGGTGGGGACTCCTACACGTGCTCCTTTACTCTCGCGTGTGCTCCTCGTGTGTGGCACTTTGGGGCCATCATAATTGGGGTTGGGGCAGGTGGAGGGTGTGCGGAATTTTGCTGCAAGCTGGCAGTTTTCCCTTCCTGCAAGGAACTCCCTTCACAGACAAACTGTGCCCCTTTTTCTCGATCCGCGGTTGAAGCACCCTTAAGAAGGCACTTTTGAGGAAGCTTCTAGAAGCTTTTTTTTCCCTCTTATTGGCTTCTGACAGGGGGCATTGTGTTGAGGATGGGGAGGGGACGAATATGATGATGATGATGGGGGGGTGCGGAGCAGGGGAGGAGCAGGCGGCGCTGGTGCATACGACGAGAGGGTGGGCTGCTATCCATCGACGAGGGAGGGGGCTGCTGCCAACGACGAGGGAGGGAGGCTCCCCTTTATAATGGGGAGGGGATGGTATGGGGGGGGAGACGGCCGTTAACGGCCACCACCCCTTCCACTTGGGGGGATGTATGCCCCCCTTTCTCTTTCATTACTCCCTCTCTCTCTCTCTCTCCCCGCCATGCAGTCGGTAGGGGGAGAGAGTAAAAAAATTTGTGTTAAATTAAAAAAAATTTAAAGGGGGGTTCTTATGGGGAAGGTTGGGGGGGGGGGGGATATTACATCCTCTCCCCCTTAGAGGAATCAAGATGTCCTCATCTCGAGAAGACCTGGGGGTATTGTTGGTTGAGAGTATTTTTGTCTATCCAGGTGGCACCCTCTTCTGGATAATCTTTCCACTAGATGAGGTATTCTCTCAAGGTCCTTGATCTCAAATGCCTCTCCCTAACATCTAGGATTCTATCAAGCCGTAGCTCAAGGACTCCTTGGCTAGGTATTACAATTTGCTGATAATCAAGTACATGATTCAGATTAGGTAGGTACTTTTTCAATAGGCTAACCTGGAATACATTATGGATCTTTAGAGTTGCGGGCAGCTGTAGTCTGTAAGCATTAGGCCCTAGGTACTTGATGATCATATAAGGTCCACAATACCTCGAACTTAGCTTCTTGTACTCTCCCAAGGACAATGAACTCTTCTTAGGGCGTACACGGATGAAGACCATATCACCTTCGACGAAGGATCTGTCTTGCTGTTTCAAGTCAACGTAAGCCTTCTGTCTATCCTTGGTAGCTTGAATGTCTTGTCTTATTGATTTGATTTGATCATCCCTGTCTTCCAGCATCTGTCTTGAAGCTTCTACCCTGAAATTTGGATCCGAGAAGTTCAAAGGGGTACGACAATCATGCCCATACAATGCTTGGAAAGGGGCCATCTGAATACTTTGTTGGTAAGAAGCATTGTAGGCAAACTCAACCAGTGGTAAGTATTGAATCCACTTTTTGGGTTCACGATAGCAGTATGCCCTAAGCATATCTTCAATGACTTGATTGACTCATTCTGTTTGACCATCAGTTTGGGGATGGTAAGCTGTACTGAAGTAGAGTTGAGTTCCAATAGCCTCAAAGATAGCCCTCCAGAAGTGTGATGTGAAAAGAGAGTCACGATCACTAATGATTCTTCTGGGTAACCCATGAAGTTTGAATATTTCCTTGATGAATAATCTTGTGATGTCTGAAGCTTTATAGTTCGTTTTGACAGGGATGAGATGTGCGACCTTGGTGAGCATATCTACTACAACCAAAATAGAGTTATATACTCCCTGGACTTGGGGTAGGCCAACAATAAAGTCCATACCAATGAACTCCCATTTCGTTTGTGGAATGTCAAATGGTTGCAATTTTCCAGGCATTTTAACGTGCTCTGCCTTAATGCATTGACAAGACAAACATTCCGTGACATATTTGAGTACGTCTCCCTTGATCCTTTCCCAATAATATCTCTTTTTGATCATATTAAGGGTCTTGGCATAACCAGGATGCCCTGAGAAAGGGGAGTCATGGGCTTCCCAAAGTATCTTCTGCTTGAGAGTTTGGCTTGCAGGGATACATAATCTTGTCCTAAAGTAGACAAGTCCATTATTGATGGACAATTCTTGATACTTCGTCTTTAGCTTCGGGTCTTGATCCTTGATGGGGATCTCCCTTAGCATTTTCTGATAGAATGGGTCATGATATGCCCCTTCTTTTGCTAGCTCAAGAATCGGGTTGTTTGGCATTGATACCTTTGTGGCTAGAGACCTTGCTGTTGATGGATCTTGCAAAATGAGAGAATTTAGAAATGCCTTGTGATTGAGTGCATCGGCAACTACATTCTCTTTTCCAGACCTATATTTGATTTCAAAATCATATTCTTCCAGCACTTTGATCCATCGATGGTGCCTCATATTGAGCTCATTCTGAGTGAAAATCCACTCCAAAGTTTGAGAGCATGGATGACAGCCAGCAGCTCCAGGTTGTGGGTAGCATAATTCCTTTCATGGCTCTTCAATTTCCTTGAAGAATATGCTACGGGATGACTTCTTGCATAAGTACACATCCTAAAGCAAGTGTGCTAGCATCAGTTACCACTTCAAACTCCTTACTAAGATCAGGAAGTTTCAGGATGGGTGCTGATACTAAGCTTTGCTTTAGTTTGTCAAAGCTGGTTTGTTCAGAAGGTGACCATACAATTGCTATTTACTTCTTTAGTAGATCAGTCAGAGGTGATGCAATCAAAGCATAATCTTTGATGAAAATTCTATACCACCCTATCAATCCAAGAAAACTACGCATTTCTTTGACAGAAGTTGGTGTTGGCCATTCCAGAACGTCTTTGACCTTAGCTGGATCTACTAAAATTCCTTCTACTGATACAATGAATCCCAGATATCCAATCTGTCGCTTGAAAAATGCGCACTTCTTCTTGGCATAAAGCTTGTGTACTCTCATTGTTTCAAGAACAATGCGAAGTTGGGGTTCATGATCCTTTCCCTGTTTTGAGTAGACTAGGGTATCGTCAAAAAAGACGAGTACGAAGTCATCGAGATAGGGCCTAAAGATATCCTATATTAACTTGTTGAAGGTAGCAGGAGCATTCATCAGCCCGACATCACTAGGAATTCGAAGTGTCCATACCTTGTACTGAATGCAATCTTCGGTATATCTTCTTCTTTGATCCTTATCTGATAATATCCAAATCTGAGATATATCTTTGAGAAGTTCTTCGCCCCTTGAATACGGTCAAGTAATTCATCTATTCTTGGAATGGGGTATTTATTTTTTATGGTTGCTTGATTCAATCCTCTGTAGTCAATGCATAGGTGAAGCGTTCCATCTTTCTTCTTTTGGAATAATACTGTAGCTCCCCATGAAGAACTGCTAGGACGGATGTAGCCTTGGTCTAACAGTTGCTTGAGTTGCTCTTTCAGTTCGATAGCTTCTAGGATGGACATCTTATACGGCCTCTTTGCGACCGGTGCAGCTCCTGGAACCAATTTGATTTCGTGGTCGACTTTCCTTTGGGGAGGAAGTTCCGTCAGATCTTCAGGGAATACGTCTGTGTATTCCTTTAACCATGAAGGTTCTTCTCCAGATTCCTGATTCTGCTCTAGCTTATTTAGTTTAATCAGATAGATAGGTAGACCCTTTTGAACTCCTTTTATTATCCGTGTTGCTTTTGCCGACTATATTTTTGGCTTACCGACCTCACCTTGAGTCGTGACTAGTTTCCCTTCAAAATTTCGGAAGGAGACTTGGCCCTTCCCACAGTGGATGTGGGCATCATTGGGTATTAGCCAATCCATTCCGAGTAAACATTCATGGACACCTAGGTTCATTATCCTAAATCTCACAGAAGTTGGCTTCCCACCCAGTAGGAATTTCACCTTAGCAGTTTGCCTAGTACAAGTGACCTCACGACCATTTGCTAATTCCACAAGTAAAGTAGGTGCATCTATTGTGGCTATCCCTAATCTCTTTGCACAGATTGGTGAGATGAAGGAATGTGTACTGCCACAGTCAATCAAGGTTTTGAAGCTTTTACCTTGATATTCTGATGGTGTTTGAATCACCGAGAATTGGTGATTTGGACCTTTCTTGTGAAGAGTGGCGTGAATCATTGCCCTCTCAATGTCAGCATCCATGGATGGATCTTCTTCATTGTCCAGCTCCTTGTTGGAAACACTAGAGGTTCTCCCTCTGGCCATAACGGTGGTTTCTTGGCCATGAGTGGCTCTATTTTGACCTTGGAATTGCCCCTGGCGATGCCCTCTACCAAGCTTGGGACACTCCCTCTTGAAGTGTCCGGGCTCGTTGCAATGGAAGCAATGTGGGTTGCGATCATTGCTTTGTGTTGAAACAAAGTTGTTGACAGAATTGACCTTAGCTTTCTTTCTTTGGCCCTGATTCTGACCCTGTGCTCTCTTAGTCTGAGCCTTAGACATACCCTTATTCTGATCTTTGTAAGGCCGAATCCTGTTGTTCCTTGGTTTGGTCTGCACCTCTTGTATTATTGGAGCAGCTTGAATGAGTGCGTCTTGTAGGTCCCTTGGGTGCATTGATTCCAATCGAGTGTTTATGGGTGGATTCAACCCAACACAGAATTTTGACACCTGTTGTGTCATATCCATTGGGGGTGCATACTTTAGGAGTGAAACATACTTCGAATAATATGCTTCTAGGGATAATCCTAGCTGCTTCAAGTCATAGAATTCATTCATCTTTTGTATGCGATAGGCAGGTGGCAGATACCTTTCTCACACAGCTTCCTTAAGCTTATCCCAAGTGACTATCCCCTCCGAGATTGCTTGGTCTCTGCACCACTATTTCCACCAAAGTCTCGCTTTGCCCGTAAGCTTAAGTTTGGTGAGCATGGCAGGTGCAGTTCCTACTTCCTCAAAATAGTCCTCCATGGACTCAATCCAGATCTTGGCGTCGGCTTGATTAGTCCTTCCGTTAATTTGTTTGAGAAGGAATTTCTTCTCTTGAACCACATCTGGACTTAGTGCAGGAGTTGGATTTGGAACTTGCGCTTGGAGTTGCATTTGAACAATAAGATTCCTTATGTTAACATCTTATCATACATCCCCATATTATGTTAATATGATTAGCACAGTTTTTTAGCTAAGCAATTTAATCACTTAACACCTTAGTTAACATTTATGATCAAGATAGACAATTGTAAAAAGTCTTATTTATTCATGAAGGCATAATCCTTTGAGTTCATATATTTGGATAAGTAGGACAGGCTGATTGATACATCAATTTGGGAAAAATAGGATTGTGTTACAATCGACTACACGGATGGAATAATAATATGCAGTGGGGTCATGGATTTTCAGGAAACGGTAAGTCATAGGAAGCTTGGGGTATCCCTTCCTTTGATACCCATTCTTCTCATAGCGCCCTAACACTTTGATTCTATCAGCAGAGATCACCGGGTCACTACTTCATAGACATACTTGTGCTGCTTGACTTGCCGACTGCTAACGTGCAAAGTTGCATTTACGCGAGCTTCGATAAAGATGAACAGCTTCACGATCTTTAAATCCTCCATCCACTTGATTCTCTTCAAGTTGGTCTGAAGGTACGCTAGTCGGTGGGCTGCTATGTAGTATATTCATGAGTCTCCCGTCCATCTCCATTCCACATACAGGGGAGAGGGATTATAGATGTGGTCCAGAATATCCATCATGCCAAGCTTTGACGATAATTCGAAGCATGCATTGCAGTCATGAACATGACCTGGAACACCAAGAACTTGCTCCATGCTTCGTGACTCTGCAACCCAGCATCCATAAGTGAGTAAGGAAATGTTTTCAATAGAAAACACTGCTCTATTCTAATCACCTTCCCATGTTTATCCCCTTATTTCCTTTATTTTTCTCCATTAAGTTCCCTTGTAATCCTTAGACCTCATTGGTTCGCTCTGATACCAACTGTAATGTGTCCGCTTGTCCACTTGTGGGACACGTCTTAGCAACCCATCGGGAAGAGAGTCTAGAAAGCACCACATGGCACTTGCAAGAAATGTCACAGGGCTTGTGATCTAGGTCTTCCCGAGTCTGCCCCGAGTGGAAGTATTGGGCCGTTCCCGACCTGAAGTCAGGGTTTCTCTCCTATCAGCTAAGTCTCTAGGAAGTAGCTAGCGTCGAGCTCCAGATGAACCACTTTGCGTAGGAACAACAGAGTCAAAGCGGACTTATGCTGCACTTGGTTCATGGAGAATGGGAAACGAGAGGGATGCGAAGCTCAACCTCTCTGCCCATAGGGCATAGTCCCATTCCGCTCCCCTAAAACAACATAAATCGAGATTCTAACTCAACTGACTCTAAGTCTTCACAGTATTATTGTCACGTCTTTTGAGAAAAGTTCCCAGCTAACCAGGACCACCCTTCAGTACGACGGACCCAAGTCGCGTCCACCTCACTTTCCATGGGTTGCTTAGTTATCTAATTACCTACCACATTATGTTCGACATGCAAAGTTAGCTTCCTTAATTAATCAATTTAAACACAGGTTCCTTCATGTAACTTAGGCACTGATATAAAAAAAACAATGTCAAGCAAGTTCTTTTTTCAAATATCTGATCTTTATTTATCATAGTCCTGGAATACATCAAGTATCATTCCCGAAGGCTAACCCAGCAATCAATAGGATTGCTGCTCCAAGTTTCACCCGTAGACTAGTACATGGGCCTCGAGATCCCATCTCGAGTCACGTCGGCCTCTTGTGCGGGATCCGGAGGCAAGGAATTTACAGCTAGAGCCTCCCCTGGCACCCAAGCATCCTTCTGCTCCAAGCAGCACCCACGGAGAAACCTCTCGCGATGGGTTCAGTCCACATACCTAGCGTAGCTAACAACCCCCTTGGATAGGGCCAGGCAGGCAATCGGAGGTAACTGAACCTACCTCTCCCTCTGGGCTTTTAACCTGAAGAAATAAGTATTTTTCCTTGAATTATTTCCTTGAATTATTTCCTTGAGCAAATAATTTCAAACAATGTACCTAAGTGTACAATCACGATCATTTCTATGGTCGTTTGCATGACCAACTGCTAAGGTGTGATTCCTTCTTCCCGAATGCTCCCAGCATTCGATCTGCATTGTTCGCAACTTGGCGAGATTCCAAGGGCTTGGCAAGCTAGGTTGCTTGTTTCCCCTTTTTCTTCAGGTTAGGGTTTGTACCCTATCAACCCTAATTATCCTTGCCTTAGGTCTCCTTGCAAGATAGATCATGGACAACCCCGTTGTCCTCGGTTGGTCAACTTGCTGGTTGTCTTCTAGATCCCTTGAGGTACCTATGTACCTTTATCTTTGATCTTAATTGATCAAGATTGTCTATCCCCTTGACCATGGTTGGTCAAGATGGTTCTGTTTGGAACAGTTCCTACTCTGTCTTAAGTATAATCTTCTTAAGCCCTCTTAATAATGCTCACGTGCACTAAGCTTTTACCTATCCCTCTTGAAGTCACCAAGGACTTTGACATGGGTCTCATGGATCTCAGTCCCATTTGGTAAATTACAAAAAACATTGAATTTTCCCAACAACTTTAATGCACGCAACGTAATGCCATGCCTCCATTTCAATGCTTACAATTTTGATATAATCCATACGATACTTTATGCCACACATGCGAAAGTATTTTCTATGCATGCAATCTTAACATTATCCTCTATGTAATTATTTACACGATCCATAACCTTCTTGAATGATATGATCTTTATAACTTTATGTGATTATTGTATGAGTCTAGCTCCACTTTAATCTTTTATGCAGTTTATTACATGTACCTTAGAATGCATCTTGGAGATGCACTTTGCTTCTTTCGATGTCCTCTGAAATGTATTTTGCAAGAACTTGCGGAAGGAGCAATGCACTTTATGCAAGGATTCATGCATGAATTTTTTTTGGGTAATTTATGATGCAATTACCTAATCAATTTCACCTATTATGAAGTCATCTTACAACAAAATTTATCTTGTTTGTTACAAACATCACAACTAAATTCATACCAAGGCAATTACCCATCAATCGCGCAATCAATGTGATGCATATGAATATGATTTTCAATATGATAATTATAATCTATGATTTAATAATAGAGCAACCTGGGTTTGGAGTGATGTCTTGATTCCAGTGGTATTTACACCTGATGATAGACCATTCGTAGTTGCGGTACTGCCTTGATTCAAGCCGCCATCCACTCTTGCAGGGTTTTTGGCTATCGCACTCCGGGTGGGGACTCCTACATGTGCTCCTCTTACTCCTGTGTGTGCTCCTCGTGTGTGGCGCTTTGGGGCCATCGCAATTGGGGCTGGGGCAGGTGGAGGGTGTGTGGAATTTTGCTGCAAGCTGGCAGTTTTCCCTTCCCGCAAGGAACTCCCTTCACAGACAAACTGTGCCCCTTTTTTTCAATCCGTGGGTGAAGCACCCTTAAGAAGGCACTTTTGAGGAAGATTCTAGAAGCTTTTTTTTTTCCTTATTGGCTTCTGACAGGGGGGCATCGTGTTGAGGATGGGGAGGGGACGAATATGATGATGATGATTATGGGGGGGGGGGGGGGGGCGGCGTTCTGGCGGCTTGGCGGAGCAGGGGAGGAGCAGGCGGCGCTAGTGCAGACGACGAGGGGGGCTGCTGTCCGTCGAGAAGGGAGAGGGGGCTGCTGCCAATGATGGGGGGGGGAGGCTCCCCTTTATAATGGGGAAGGGGGTGGTATGGGGGGGAGACGACCGTTAAAGGCCGCCACCCCTTCCACCTGGGGGGCTGCATGCCCCGCCTTCTCTTTCATTACTCCCTCTCTCTCTCTGTCTCTCTCCCCACCATGCAGTCGGCAGGGGGAGTTAAATTGAAAAATTTTTAAGGGGGGTTCTTATGGGGAAGGTACCAGGAGGGGGAATATTACACTTATGGGTGCTACTCAGAGAGATACTACCATTGTAAGTACACCATATGTATACAAGGTCTCCTATTTATACCCAAAAGCATGGTCATAGGTGGCAAAGACCACACCTTAGAAATACCCTAGTAGGGTATGGATATCTTGTAGATGAAAAGATAGGTACTATGATCATGAATGATGAGAGGAAGAGGGTGATGTCTCGTATGAGAAAGTAGTGCCAAAAAGTACTCAGGCATAATGTTTTGGACCATTGGAAGAATATACCGAAGGGGAGCAAGGACTACGTAGTGGCATATTTGTATGAGGAGTTTTCGGTACCTACGATGGTAAAGAGGTTTTCCACTAGGTGGATGATGGAGTGTATGTGTGCATACATGTCACATAGAGGATCAAATATAAGCAAGGCAATCAAGAGTGGCGTTTGAAAGCTTGAGTGGATAGATGCAAAGGGTTGATGGAGACTCAAGGAGGAGGCCACAAATTCTCCAAACGATGGTAGTAGCAACGAGAGGCAACGAGGGTATGATTGGAGGCAGGGGTCGTGCATCATCTAGGGAGTGGCAGTCACATGACTTATTTGGAGGACTTTGTAAGTTTTCTTTTGGTTCTTCTCGATTTCTTATTTGGAGTATCACTTGTACTAAGAATCTTGTTTCTAATAATGCTATTCTATTTTCTTTGTAGCACTCCATCGCAAATTGTGATCCCACAGGTTTGGAGACTCAATATGCAGAGAGACACGGTCTCACTGCACTTATCGATAGATTGTATGAGTGCAACGGCCTGGTAAATCAATCCTCTTTCTTGCCTGTAGTTACTAGTTTTTTTGGTGATACATTATGTATGGTGGACTAGTGTCTGGTTATTCATTTTGCAGAGTCCGTTTGATGCTCCTTTGTGTCAGGACAAGCTTTTAGATGTCGAGGATTTGTAGCATGTGCTTGGATTCGTGGAGCATACATCATTTTCTTTTTTGGTCCTGTGATCCGGGCAGGCCTCTTCCATGTAGCATTCCTTAGATATACTTATCATCCTTTGTATAAAATCACACTTTGCAATATTTACAGATAGATTTTCATGTTTATTTTGGCTCTCCTCTCCATGGTTCCATGTAATTTAATGAGTTGTCATCACCAGCCTTGTACTTATTTTATGAGTTATCAATCTAGTGGTTTTATGTAGTTTTTCCACCCTTCTTGATGATGATTTCATATCCAATATGTATTGCTTTGTAGAATAATATCCACCACATGATGGTATTATGGGTGATAAGGTAGCAAGCTGACCTGCTACCAATTTTTTTCTTTGCAACCGTAGCTATTTGCATTGCTAATTTACTGTACATGTTGCTATATTAGTTGCTATTTGTGTTGCAAAGTGTTGCTATTTTCATTGCAAAGCATTGCTATTTGTGTCACTTTTTGGGACACTAATAGCGATGATATCTACAACGATTTTGTAGAGATGCATATACAGATGCTTTTAGCAATGATGGGGGCAAATTTTTGTATGAATATTTGTGTCACTTTGAACTCCATATCTTGTAGTATCTCCATCTCCTAGCATTGCTGTCAGCCTTAGACAATTACTTAGCATTGTACATGACACCTTTGGCATGATTTTGGACATCATTAGAGCTCTTGGGTTTTACCCATTAGCTCATAGTTTATAATATTTTGTTATATTACACTTTTGGATAGCCCTTCACTCATTGTGTGGAGATCACTTATACTTCCTGGGATGTCTATTTGATGCTAGATCATTTGGGGATGTTATGCCAATGTATTGAAATGCTATGCGATTGATTTAAACACTCTTTTCCTTAGTTTTATAGAGGTTTTTTACTACCATAATAACCAAGACTGAAGCTTATTTTATTAGTGAAAGCATATGTGCCGATTGGTCATGGGTGCTTTACTGATTATTTGGGGTGATGTACCAATGCTGATGGTTCACGTTACATGCTTGATTATGCTGGGGCTTGCTTTTGAGCTGAGATTGGAGCTTTGAATATCTTGACATTGGTTATCATTCATTGTTATGTATAGTTGTTTGGCACTCCAATAGAGCTTCACAAGTTACTTGGGTTAGATGCTCCCAGATGTATGCTACTTGGATCTTGGATGTATGGATGCCTTCCACATGATGTTTTGAGCTTTGTTTGCTCATTTGACATTGGACTTTGTGTTCAAATTGGGAGTTGCTACACTTAACACTTGGATGTTACACTGAGCATTTGGTTATCTAGTTGAGCTTGAGAGTTTTATAGTGAGACCGTGGGACTTGGTGATATGTACGTGCGCTTGGCATGCTTTATGTATGTAGTTGATGCTTAGTGGACTGATCTAACGTGAAATTTGGGCGGGTACCTATCTTTATCACGATGTTGTCTCAGTGATGCATGTATCTTGGTTGGCTATGTGTACTGAGCTTCCGTTACATTGCTTAGTCCATTGTGCCTTTAGTTGGTCTATTCTATTACCAGTGAGACCCACTTCATGCATGATGGTTATGTCTATGGGATGTATCTCAATTTGACACATTGATCCTTTGAAAGTTCTTGGTGCCAGTCGCATCTTCACTCATTGCTAGTTGGAGCTATTCCCAATGGCAATTATAGTTTGTCTCATATCAATGAGTGCCCATCTTTAGCATTGATTTCTTACTATTATACTTCATTTTTAGCATACTATAATTACAGTTTATTGCATTGCTTATGCGAGTAGTCACATTCATTTGAAAATTCTTTGCTTTGAGTTTGTGGCTAGTTCATTACTTGGTCAGTACCCCTTGCTTTTAGCTTGGTCTGGTAGTGGTTCTAAGGCTATTTGCAATAATTATAACACTAACCTACTTTGATAGTTTGTGTACTTGTTTATCTTCATTATAGTGGTTGGTGGCTCAAGTGATGGTGCTATCTTTAATATTGACAAGCTAGATGGAACCAACTACAGCTACTAGAAATCCCAAATCTAGCAAGTTTATGCAAAAAATGCAAGTTAGGCCTTTGAAACATAAGGGAGTTGAGCCCAAACTTATTGATGTAGAGGATTGGGTTGAACTAGATGAACTATGTAATTCCACCATCATATCCTCTCTAAGAAAATATTCTATAATGTTATCTCTGAATGGGAAATCCGCATGGAAATTATGGAAAAAGATTCACAATGTCTATGATAAGTAGAGCCTCACTTCTCAGATGTATTGGCTATAGCAACTCATGGATCTTCGCATGGAGGGTATTTATATGTCATCTCAATTAAATGAGTTTCATTCCATAATCAGTCATTTGTCTTTGCATACAAGGATTGAATTCAAGGGCACTCTTCTCCCCTTGTTCCTCTTAGTTACACTACTTGAATCATGGGATACCTTTTGTAAGTATTGCTATGTGTTCCAACATACCTACTGATGGGTTACAGTTGCAAGATAAGGAGGGTGCACTCTTGACTAAAGAGGCTTAAAAAAAGAATGTTGATTCTTCTTATACCTCTCATGCTTTGATAGTTAGAGGCAATAATGGTAGGAGTGGTAATGATCACCATAGGAGAGACTTTCAATAGTCTCACTCTTAGTCACATGGACAAGTCCCACGGCCATAAGTCCTCATTTCCATGTGAACAGTGAGCCTTTCGGTCTTGATGAATGTTTGGTGTTGATTTATGCCCGTTTATAGCTAGTCATGTCTTGGCTGTCATTTATTGACTTGGTGCAGTGATTTGGTCAGCAATTGACTCTCACAGTACCTTGTTGTCATTTATTACAGCAAGCATATAACTCTGGACTGACATGGATTTTTCATGCTAAAATATTCTGAAATGATGTATTTTCACTAGTATTTGGTGGGCATCAGCAGCTTTGGTTACACTTTTATTGCCATTTTCTCTCGATTTGGTGATTTTTTTGTCATTTTTTGCAGTAAACAACAAGCAGTTTTTGAACTGTTTGCAGTCTTCCAGCTTGTATTATGGAGAGTTCATCCACTGATCATGTAATTTTCAACATCACTAAGATTGATGGTATGAATTACTCTTATTGGAAGAGCCAGATTTGGCAGGTGTTGGTGCAGAAATCACAGATCAAACCATTGAGGTTGAGCAAGCATCCGCCTGCAACTATGCCAGATGAGAAATAGCTTGAGCTTGATGAGTTATGCAAGTCCACTATTGTATTATCTCTCACAGAACAAGTTCATTACAATGTATTTAAGGAAGAACAGAGTGCATGGCAGTTGTGAGATAAAATCAAGAATCTCTATGATAAGAAAATTCCAGTGAGTCAAATGTATTGGCTGAAGCAGCTTATGGATCTGCGCATGAAGGAGAATGTGACTATGTCTGCTCACTTGAGCTAGTTCCATGCTATACTCAAGAAGTTGACTTCGCAAGACACCACTTTTGCAGAGGATGTCACTCCTCTTTTCTTGCTTGGTACTCTTAATGAGTCATGGGATGTATTCCACACTGCATTATGTGCCTCTACTGCTACCTTGAAATTATCTGATGTTGAGAGTGCTCTTCTGTAGGAAGAGGTTAACCGTAAGAATTTGGATGCCTCTCATGTGTCGCATGCTATGACAGTTAGAGGCAGGAATGATGGATATGGAAAGCATGGTAGTGGCAGTGGCCGTGGACATGATTCTCGGAAATCTCGGTCCAAGTCTCGTGGGAAGTCACGTAGCAAATCCTGTGGCAGGAATGCACATGTTACTTGTCACCATTATGGGAAAAAGGGCCATATTAGGCTACAATGCCATGAACTGCGCAATGAAAGGCGCAAAGATAAGGGGAAAGACAAAGTGCACGATAAGTCTTTTGATGGCAGCATAGTGCCTGCAAAGTCCAGTGTTAAAATTGAAGAGATCAATGTTATGCAGCCTGAGGATGTTGATGATGATTATATCCTTGCAGCTTCTTCTAGTGTTTCGTAGATGATAGAGATACACTCTATGTATGCACAGTGTTGGCTCTCTTGGAATCAAGTGCATCCTTTCATGTGACACCTTGCCGAGAGTGATTTCATTCATACCGTACTGTTTCGGGTTCTCTGCGCTTGGGTGATGACAGCTCTCTTGATATTGTGGGCATTGGTGATGTCAGGTTGCAATTTCCTTCTGGCAGCAATTTTGTTATGTAGGATGTACGTCATGTACCTGCTTTGACACGTAGTCTCATGTCAGCTGGACAGCTTGATGACGCAGGTTATCATGTATCTTTTGGAGACTCTGCATGGAAGATCACTCATGGCAGACTTGTGATTGTGAGAGGTGCCAAGGCTGGTAGCCTCTATCCCTTGATTGTATCTGTTTCTTCCCTTGATCATGTTTTCTTGTGGGTTCTATCCCACATGTGTCTCTTTGGCATACCCGTTTGGGCCATATGTCTTTGAAGGGAATGAAAATGCTTTCTGGTTTGCAGTACTTACCGCCCCTTGATTATGCATGTTTTGATTCATGTGAGCATTTTCTTTATGGCACGCATACTAGGTATATGCATAAGAAGTCTGGTAGGCCACGCATGAGTGAGTCCTTGGCATTGGTACATTCGGATGTCTGTGGGCCTATGCCTTGTCAGTCTATGGGTGGTGCAAAGTATTTTGTTACTTTCATAGATGATTTTTCACGGAAAGTTTGGGCTTATCCCATTAAGCTGAAATCCGATTGGTTGTGTTTCAGAGATGGCTTGCATTGGTTGAGAACCACTCTGGGTATAGGCTAAAATGCCTAAGGACAGATAATGGGGGTGAGTATGTCTCACATGCTTTTAAGCAGTTATCTGATGAAAGGGGTATTAAGCGTCAATTGACTGCCCCCTACACCCCCCCAGAATGGTTTGGTTGAGCGGATGAATAGAACCATCCAGGAGCGTGTATGCAGTATGCTTAGCCATGCAGGCCTACCACAGAGCTTTTGGGCTGTGGCAGTTAGTACAGCTGTGCATATCATAAACAGATCACCTTCTAGTGGTTTGGATTTCCAAGTTGCAGAGGAGGTATGGACTGGAAAACCTCCCTCTTATGCGCATCTCCGTGTCTTTGGATGTGAGGCATTTTGCCATGTACCCAAGGACAAGAGAAGTAAGCTGGATCCTAAGAGTGTCAAATGCATTTTCCTTGGTTATGGGGATGCAGGCAAGATGGGTTATCGTCTCTAGGATCTGCAGGTACGGAAAGTCATCCGCAGTCATGATGTAGTCTTCCATGAAGACAAGATGCATAGGCAGCCTCCTGAGAGAGTTGTTGAGATCCGCAGGGTCATATTTTAGGAGGCGTCGAGAGCTCCCGCATAGCCAGTTGGATAGCCTACATTTGCAGCAGATGCTCATGGTCAGGGTGTTGGACTAACAACTGGGCAGGTAGCAGAGCCTGCCGTGAGACGCTCTACTAGAGATAGATGTCCACCTGATAGATTTTAGCCCTCGATGCATTATGTCTTGGTTACAGATGCAAGAGAGCCTTTCACTTATGATGAAGCTATGCGCAGGGGTGACAGTCACTCCTAGGAGAGGGCTATGCAGTTTGAGATAGACTCCTTGCATAAGAATGAGACTTGGGATTTGGTTTCCTTGCCTAAGGGCAAGAAGGCTTTGCCATGCAAGTGGGTGTACAAGCTAAAAAGTACCCTTGGACACCCCAAGCCGGCATACAAGGCTAGATTGGTAGCAAAGGGTTTTAAGCAGGAGCATGGTGTGGACTTTGATGAGATCTTTTCTCCTGTGGTTAAGATGACCACCCTGCGCTTAGTCTTGGCTTTGGTTGCTCAACTTGACTTGGATTTATACCAGATGGATGTCAAGACAGCTTTCTTACATGGGGACTTGCATGATGAGATTTATATGGAGCCTCCTAAGGGCTTTGCAAAACCTGGCAGGGAGCACCTAGTGTGCAAATTGAAGAAAAGTTTTTATGGCTTGAAGCAGGCACCTAGGGAGTGGTATCATAAGTTTGATGCCTTTATGCAATCAGGGCCATAGCAGGAGTGCTATGGATCCATGTACTTACACGAAGAAAGCCTGTTGTCGAAGGGTTTTTGAAAACGAAGTCGCGTCCACAGAGGACCTTGACGAATTTCAAGATAGAAGATCAATCAAGCAAATAAGTAAGACGAGAAAATGATGCCAAGACTCTATTTTATTTAAGTTTAATGTAGCATAACCAATCATCCCGTGAATCTAGCTCCAAGAATCTTCTTCCCAAAAAAAATCCAAATGCTCTTCTTCCTGTCTTCTCCAAAGATTCAGACTGCTCAATTGAAGGAGTTAAACCAAGACAAGTTGCCCTTCAAGGACTCTTACTGAGTATAAGAGTTTTAGCTTTAACCTTATCCTCTCTTTCTCAGTGTAAGAAGAAAAAAAAAAGAAGCTTTGTCTCCATATTTACACTATTGGAATCAGTGTTTCCAGCCTCGAATTGGAGGTTTTCTAGCAAAGAACCTTCAATCAAGCACAATAAAACTTCATTCAATGTACCCTCCAGTCATGAGTGTTTTGTCCTTATTTACTGCTGTCTACAATTCTTTGCTACCATAGATATACAGTTCTTGTACTTGAGTGATTGCGTTAGAGGAAATGCCCTATCACAAGCCCTTCCAGTTGTAACTTGACAAATTTGTTGACAAAGGTGACACTTCTTGGGGTCTGGTGAGCCTCTCTTGAGGCATCCAGTCTGACAGAACTCTCCACCCTCAGAGCTTGTGCAAAGAACATCCAAGCAAGTTTTGACAGAGCCCTGTGCTTGAACCTCAAGAGCTAGCAGTTCTTCTGTTGTGGGAATTTTCTTCCTCTTTGCATAGAGAGCCCTTGACTTATACTCGTAAGCCCTAGTTGCTGGTGAGAGATTGTTTGCACGCTGGCCTTATTCTTGATTGTATGTGATAGCCATTGCGTGTCACCAGCCGCTTGACATTGCTTCCACTACACGTTCAGGTGGCTCTTGCCAGGGAAGAAGAAACGTCTGGTAGTGGTAGAAGGAAAATTGTGCACAGGAAGCTATTCATCATTTTTGTGTTCGTGATTCCTCAATGGATCTTCAGCTTCGATTCGCTTGCCTTTTGACTTTCGTTGACACACTCTCCTGAAGGCGAATTAAGCTCACTCTCATTCCTGCAATCTCTTCCATTGCTTGTCAAGGCCACGGATTACAGGTTAGTTGCATTGGCCTGCAAATGTTTCTTCAGAATCATCGTGAGCCACTTTTAAATCCAAAAACCACATGATGGATCCTTTAAAAAATGGAGAGGATCATGAGCCACTGCAAGTTCTGGCTAAAAGTGAAGAGATAGGCCTCCCAGCTAGGACACAATCTTCTGGCTTTTTAAAAAAATCATAGATATATCCTTGTCACATGGTGCAGGTTACCATCGTTCCTTCACCTCCATCGTTCTTCAACTTCAGTGTAGTTCGGTCCTTAATCGTTGTCTCTTCATCTTCCTCTCCCTCCATTGCCACCGCCGACTGAGTTCCTGCTTCCTTCCTCCCCAGCTTTTTCTCTATCAGTTGCTTTTTCCTTTTTCTCTGTTACATATATAGTTAGATGATTCAACAAAAATAAAAGCCATCCACTTATAATATCCCTCCTGCTACTGCATTTTCTTCGCTCTCTTTATTCTCCTCCTTAGAATAATCCTCAATCAAACTGTGTTGCCACTGAGTCAACAATGTTGGGATGGAAACAAGAAGATGTATATATTGTTCCCCCTGTCCATACGAGTTCACTACTTTAACACCTTTTCCCCTTAAAACCTCCTTATGTCCAGGTTGTGTTCCTGGGCGCACTTTGAGTATGACATCACCGGTCAAAGTTGATACTTGTACTTTGCCTCCAAATATGGCCGTAGAAAAACTAATTGGTGCATCAACATGTAAATTTATGCCTTCTCTCCTGAATACTGGATCAGGTAAAACCTGTATGTTGACTAGAACATCACCCGCACGACCAGACTGAGCAGAAAAGCCACCTCCACTAGGCACTCTCACAACATTCCCAGAATCAACACCTGTAGGGATATCAACTGTCACAGTGCTTTTTCCACTGCACTTTTCACATTTTTCCTTGATAATTTCACCTGAACTACCACAGGCCATGCATGTTGTTTGGAACAAAAACCCAGGCTCTTGTCTAATACTCATGCCAGATCCATTGCAGGCCTTACACACTTGTGGTTTGGAACTTGGAGGCACTCCCTTGCCATTGCAGGCATCACCTATTGTCAATGCAAGAAATGAAACTATCTTAGAGCACCCAGTAACTGCTTTCCTGAAGGTGATGTCCAGATTGACCTTCAATGTTTCTGCCCCACCCATTCCTCCCATTCCACTAGCTCCTTGGCTGATCATAAAACTGAAATGTCTTCTTTCTCAGTCCTTGTCCATGATTCCGACCACAACAGTATGCATCATGACAAACACAGCATTGCAATAGAAATTATACAACACCATGTAGGTCAATCTTTGGTAATTCCAATGTCCATGCACTAATAGGAGCTTTCTCAAGAATCTGAACTGTCCCATAGAAAAGTCTGAAGACTTTTTTGCTTGCCTTCCTTCTTTGCCGCCTTTCCGCATGATATACAAGCATTCATTCACACACACGCATAGATAAATGCACATAGATAATATTATTTACAGTGGAATGAAGTCCTAGCACACACATGGTTTTGAGACGATAAATGAAAACACACTTACGGAAAAACTAGGGTTCATATACACACAAACATGTAAGCCACACCCAGAACAAAATGCAAACACAACGACTAAGTATGCACAAAGTAACAAATGTCACACACACAAACTTTTTGGTAGATTCCACACCTCCGATACGCAGCAGCACGACATCCACCCCCTCTGATCCTGCGCATCCTCCAGATGGGCCAACTACCCATGATCATTGTCATCAAGATCCATGTACAGATCAATCTCTTCATTGTCTATTTCCGGTATATCAGCAAGGTTATCTGTCATATCATCTGTCTCTTCTACTGGAGTTTCTTCTCGTTGCTCTTCTCTTGCAAATTCTTGCATTGCATAATCCTCATAATCTCTTTTCTTGAAAATCTTGATTCTTTTTCCTACAATGGGCACTCTAAGCACTGTCCCATCCAATTCTATCAGCTCATATGTTGCATTGTCAAAGACATGTCTATGGCTCAAACCATCTTTTCACCATCTTCTGAAGTGCAGAATATACTAATTTTCAAGACTGCTATCAAAGACTAATACCCAGTCTCCCTCTTCTATTGCTCTAGGCGGCAAGCGATGCCTGCTGTCAAACCTGTCCTTATTTCTAAGTCTGGCAACCTTCAACATGTCAATAGCTAGCTGAATAACCTATGGTATTCTCTCCAATTTCTGGATCCGAAGAGCTAAGAGCTCCTCTCTTGTCAAATCCTCCTGCCAAGGTAAAACTAACCAAGTCAAAGCACAAGTCTCAGTCAGCATAACTGGTTTCTGACCATACATCAACTCTGCGGGCATATATCCTATGGTAACACTGTGAGTCTTACGATCAGCCCACAAAGCAAATGGTAGAAGTCTCAGCCATTCTCCAATCCGTCCTCTGCATGCTTTGGCTAATGCTTTCACTATTTGCGGATACCCTCTTTCACTCTTTCCATTTCCCTTTGGATTGTATGCTGTGGTTAGAGCCAACTTGATTCCTAGTTGAGAGAAAAACTCCCTAGCTTCATCTTCATCTAATTCACTGTGATCTGTAGTGATCTTACCCACACAGCCATACTTGCAGAAAATTTCTTCCAATAAGAACTTACACACTGCACTAGTGGTCTTCGTTCTCAAAGGTCTGCCCTCAACATGATTGGTAAGATCCTCTCTAGCCAATACAATATATCTCATCTGCCATAGACCCATCGGCATAGTAACCTAGTCAACTACCCACTTATAATGAATGCATAGCGGATAGGTTGGGTGAAGCTCGTCTCGATGACGCACTATGGAATACATCTGACAGTCTCTGCAAGTCTCTACAAAGCAAGAAACATCTCTATACATGCCTTTCCACCAATATTTTTCCTTGATTTTCTCATAATTAGCCCACACTCCTCTATGACCAGCCCAAGGACTCTCATGAAACTCTCTCATCACCTGTAATTGGGTCTTTTTATCGCAAACAACCCACAAGGGTAATCCACCTCTTTTCTTCGGGTGCTTCCAAAGAAATCCGTCCTTGAGAAAATAACCATAGGCTTTTCTTCTAATCTTCTTGAACTCATCATCTGTCCATTCATCTCTTTTGCTTAGTGTACTAAGGTACTTGCCAATCTGCAACCAATCTCCAACATAGAGTTCTTCTATGAAAGCCACAATATCATAGACATGGCAAACATGATCAACCATAGCGGCTGAAATTTTTGCATCATCCTCTTCTGCAAGTAGTGTCTCCTCATCATCATATCTGGCTCTAGACAGCATATCTGCCACTGGATTATCCTTCCCTGCTATGTGTTTAAAATTTGGATTTAATGAGTTGATGTATGCAATCCATCTCAGCATAGCTATATTCGGAGTAGAGCAACTCGTAATCATACCTATCAATGGCAAGCAATCTGTCTCTACCACAACTGGGGCTCCAATAAAATACTCATTGTCACATTTGAGAGCCGTAACAATTCCCAGTAATTCCCTCTTGATTTGCGGATACCTCATCTGTCTCTCATTTAGGACTTTTGCCCCAAACCGAATAGCGTACCTGTTTCCATCTACATCATCTTGACCCAGAGCCCAACCTATGCCAATTGGACTAGTGTCAACTGTCAATACAATAGGCCTTCTGCAATTATAATCCGCTTTCTTGAGAGTAGGAGCAATCTGCAATAACTTCTTCAATTTTCGCATGGCTCTAGTGTTGTTCTCATCCTAATAAAATTTCTACCCCTTTCGAAGCAGCTGATATAAACAATCTGCTATGTGTGCAAAATGGGGTATCCAAATCATGTAAAACACACAGGCTCCAATGAATCTTTGTACCTCTGAAGTGATAGAACAATACTCCGTAATCTTTCCTATAGCATTCACCTTTGTAAGTGAAGGTTTCCTGCCATAATACCCACACATATGTCCAACAATGACAACCTCATTTACTCCAAAAATAGATTTCTGCCCTGATAGTGTCAAGTTCACTTCTTCTAATCTAGCCAAAATCTTTTCACAAGCTGCAATATGATCAGCCACAAAGTATCTGCATCCCTGCTCATTTAGACTCTCATTCTTCTCTTCTTTTGCACACCCCTTAATGGGCACATCATCCAAGAAAGGCATGGTAAGCTGAGGTATGTACTCATGAAGGACCTTATGCATGTCATTCATCATCTGTGCAACAGAATTAGTGGCACCTTGAGGCAAGGTACACATCCTGACAAGCCCAATAGGAGTTCTCATAATGGTTAGGTCCCTGCTGTCCAAGGCCAGCTGAAAGTGATAATATCCCAAATACAAGTCACCTAAAGAATAGATGGCACGTCTAGCAAATGCTTCTGTAAACTCATCCACAACTGGACCTATACCAACATTCCTGATAGTAACTCTCTTTACTGGCTGCATGTCCTATATAAATCAGAGAGTACCATTCTTCTTTGGAACCGTAAACCACCTATTTGAGTATGGTGCAAATGATGGCTCTAGGGTTCCCATCCTGATTTTCTCATTCAACAAGTCAACTAGCTTTGGCAAGTGTGCCCTAGGCCCTGGAATAGGTCGGAGGTTCCATGGAATATGAGGAATAGTAAAGATCACCATAGGGGCAACAATATCCGGATTCACACATCGAATCTCATGCGAGAAAAAAGCAAATCCCCTTCCATGTCGCTCAAGCATATCTTGAAAGCACTGCTTCTCTGAGGGTAGCAAGAAATCACCATTTCCAATTTTTAATTCAGCAAGAGTCTCTACTGAAAATTTATGGCCTATATGCTTTGGATTCCTCAAAATTGGCTGCTTGGCAACCCTCTCTATTTGTTGATCACTGTCAAGTGGAAGCGGTCCAGCTACCGGCTTCACCTTCTTATCCATAGTCTTGTATTTCGTGTCAACCCTGGCTTCATTATGATCCTCTGCATTACTCAAATCTTGCTGTAAATCAGCAATTCTGCCCTCTGGTTGGCTGAATATCCTCAGCCCTCTGCTCTATGGACTGCATAGGAACAACCCTAAACTCTGGATGCTGAAATATTTCAGCAGTAAACTCTGTTGGCTGAAAGTTTTCAGCCCTCTGTGTCTCTGTAGGCTGATCATAATCAGCCAGAAACTCTATTTGCTGAATTTCTTCAGCTCTCAACACTTTTTGCTCAGTCACCTCAGCCTCTGACTCTATCTGTGATACAAAATCTGAATTTTCATGAAACATGTCCAGGGACTGCACTGATACATTACTGAGACAACTCTGCATATCAGCTTTCAGCATATTTTCCATCTCTGTCATCGTATCTGCACAAACCATACTATCATACATCCCATCTATATGCTCATCATCCTCTAAAATACCTATATTTTTCAAATCTTTCTCCTTCCTGCATATGTACTGCCTGGCAGCTCTAGGCAACTTAGAAATCTTTTGATAACTCATCGAACTGTTTGTTGAAATTCCAACAAAATTGGAGGAGAAAACACTACTGCCAGGAGGCGAGAACTCCAATCTCCTCTACTCTGTACCACTGTCGTCTCACGAAACAACGGTACCTAATGAAAACCTGAATCCCTCACAGTGGGCAAAGGCGCATCTCAAAGAGTATCCTTGTTTCTAGCATGATTTACACACACAGTCATAAACTGGACTGCTCTCATACCATCTTTACTGTGAATCCGTGCATAAGCAGATCCATCATCCATTCCTTTCGTCTCCATGCGCATCTCTGTGATGAATGGCTGTCCTAGGATTATGGGGTAAGATCATGAATCTTGCACAAAGAAATGGAAATCCTCCTCTACATCTCCAATAGAAATCCTTACACTGGGATAGGCAGCATAGAAATCACCTGCAGTGTTGTTGGCGGCTCTCATATGCCACCCATGCTCTACATCCATAGGCCATCTATTACTTTCATGAACTCCACAAACTATGAGATTAATCTCTGAACCATGATCCACCAAAGCAACATAAGGCACCTGTTTCTCTCCAATTTTTACCATTGTTTTTGTAGTTTCCCTAGCCCAATGACTCTGCGAAAAGTGATTGCGCGGTACCAAGATAGGCTTATCAGTTTCAGCATAATGCATAGGCTGAATCCTATTCTCTGTCTGCAGAAAAACAGAAGCATTCTTGACCATAACCTCATCCTCATCCTCATTCAACTCCCCAATCAAAACTCCCTGTGTATCAGTAGTAGGCAATGTATGTCTTTTTCTCTTCAGAACTTCTTGGAATTCATTTTGAAACTCTCTTTTTAAGATGCCCAAAACCTCAAAAATAGTAAAAGTCACCTCACTGCCAAGTATCTTGTCATTAAAGATTTTCTTCATGTTCGTAGATGTCTCAATATCGGACATCAATCTAAATCCTGGCTGCTTTCTCTGTCTAGGTTCCTGCCTCTTTCCTTTCTTTTGAGCATCCTTCATTTGTCGTTCTGGCCCTAGTCTCAAAGACGGCCCTGCAGTGGGTGGAGTAACAAACTCACCCCGTCTAATCTTTTTAGCTGCATTTGGATTCTCTTCATCTCTCTTATGCTTCTCCTCAACAAGTACATCTGCTCCCTGAGACTTAGCCAAGTAGGCATAAATAGTGTACCTGTCAACAGGCGAATCCCAACCTGTCTCAGATCTGATGCTAGAACCTGCACTTGTCAAAATAGTCTGCTGAATTTTTCCCTTGTTTGCCGTCTCTATAGCATAGGTCCATAATGCTGACTGACTCTCTGAACCTTTCTCAATCTGGACTCCATATGCAGAAGCATCTCCTCTAGTTGCCACATAAGAAGTACGCGCAGCCATATCATCTACTAATTTCTTCATTCCGCCTTTCTCAAAATTGGTAGCAAGCGGAGCTCCTATTTTAGTCAACCAGATCTTGCCATCTTGTCCCCAAAATACCAAATTCTTTCTCCTTGCATCTTGAAAAGATTCACAATCCCTGCAATGCTGATGGTGTGTACTATCACACCAAATACATCTTCGATCTCTCCTAGGTACACTATGAGCACTCCTAGGTGCACTAGGAGCACTAGAAGAAATAAAAGGCACGGTTGAGGCAAACTGCTCTTTTAATTTTTCCCACCAATTCTACTTTAACTGACTCCAGTGTCAAATCAGTTATGCCTTTGATTATGTCATCAAGAGAGGAAGGAACCAAAGGAGCGGATGATTTTGGAGCAGAAGGAGCCATCGGTCTTGGAACAGGAGGCACAGGAGGATTAGAAACAGTAGGCACTGGCATAGGCCAAGTAACTGGCTGAGGAAGAGAAGAAATGACAGGGGTAGAAGCAGACATAGGAGCAGAAGACGGCGTCAGTGTCATAGATCCATTCTGTAGGCGGATCTTCCATATTCGCCTCTTGGTCAAAGTCGAGACTACATCCTGAGCGTCTTGCCAATCTGTTTTAAGACCCATAGGCTTCGTGCGATCCTCAAGAAGCTCTCCTAATTCTTCCTGAAGAGCAGGATCTCCAGCTTGCAAGAAAAGCTCAACTTTCTCAATATCCAATGCTCTTTGTTCAATGGCATCAAGCTTACTATACCTCTCTTCAAATTCTCGTATCAATTCTGAAGCAGCTAGACCTTTGTTTGGCATGTAGACCCACTCTCGGAATGACCGCCGTGTAGCCATCCCAAAGTCCTCAAGAAAATACTCCTCTTTCAGGGCCTTCTTAAAATCTTGCCAATGCGAATTTTGAAGGAAAAGATCAGTCACTTTTACCCTCAAGGCGGGTGTGACACGGCAAAGAAAATATTTACTCATAAGTCCTGTCGGTACTCCAAAAAATCTCATTTTAATCTCATATGTCTTCAAATAAGCCGATACATTACGGCCATCAAATAGCTTCTTTTCATTTTCAACTGCTTCAATCGCCTTAGTTGCACTAAATGCATTCCCTTGCTCCAAATATAGTTGCCTTTGTTGAGACAATTGTTGTTGATGTAACTACTGCTGTTGCCATATATACAATTGTGTCTGCTGATTTGGAAGTTGCATATACATAGACATATTCTACAAAATCTGCTTTAAATCATCCGTTGAAGTACTTGAAGCAGAAGTCGATGATGGAGTTGAAGTAGAGGACAAAGTAGGAATCGTAGAAGGGGCTGAAATTGATGCTGAAGTATCTCCCATCCTGATTTTTTTAAAAATGCGACGCTTTCACGTCGCATTCACCAAAGATGTCGAAGGGTTTTCGAAAACAAAGTCATGTCCACAGAGGACCTTGATGAATTTCAAGATAGAAGATCAATCAAGCGAATAAGCAAGACGAGAAAATGATGCCAAGACTCTGTTTTATTTAAGTTCAATGAAGCATAACCAATCGTCCCGTGAATCTAGCTCCAAGAATCTTCTTCCCAAAAAAAATCCAAATGCTCTTCTTCCTGTCTTCTCCAAAGATTCAGACTGCTCAGTTGAAGGAGTTAAACCAAGACAAGTTGCCCTTCAAGGACTCTTACTGAGTATAAGAGTTTTAGCTTTAACCTTATGCTCTCTTTCTCAGTGTAAGAAGAAAGAAGAAGAAGAAGCTTTGTCTCCATATCTACACTATTGGAATCAGTGTTTCCAACCTCGAATTGGAGGTTTTCTAGCAAAGAACCTTCAATCAAGCACAATAAAACTTCATTCAATGTACCCTCCAGTCATGAGTGTTCTGTCCTTATTTAGTGCTGTCTACAATTCTTTGCTACCATAGAAATACACTTCTTGTACTTGAGTGATTGTGTTAGAGGAAATGCCCTATCACAAGCCCTTCCAGCTGCAACTTGACAAATCTGTTGACGAAGGTGATACTTCTTGAGGTCTGGTGAGCCTCTCTTGAGGCATCCAGTCTGATAGAACTCTCCACCCTTAGAGCTTTTGCAAAGAACATCCAAGCAAGTTTTGATAGAGCCCTATGCTTGAACCTCAAGAGCTAGCAGTACTTCTGCTATGGGAATTTTCTTCCTCTTTGCATAGAGAGCCCTTGACTTATACTCGTAAGCCCTAGTCGCTGGTGAGAGATTGTTTGCAAGCTCGCCTTCTTCTTGATAGTATGCGATAGCTGTTGTGTGTCACCAGCCGCTTGACATTGCTTCGACTACACGTTCAGGTGGCTCTTGCGAGGGAAGAAGAAACGTCCGGCAGTGGCAGAAGGAAAATTGCGCACAGGAAGCTGTTCATCATTTCCATGTTCGTGATTCCTTGGTGGATCTTCAGCTTCGATTTGCCTGCCTTTTCACTTTCATTGACATACTCTCCTGAAGGTGAATTAAGCTCACTCTCATTCCTACAATCGCTTCCATTACTTGTCAAGGCCATAAATTACAGGTTAGTTGCATTGGCCAGCAAATGTTTCTTCAGAAACATCGTGAGCCACTTTTAAATCCAAAAACCACATGATGGATCCTTTAAAAAATGGAGAGGATCATGAGCCATTGCAAGTTTTGGCTAAAAGTGAAGAGATAGGCCTCCCAGCTATGACACAATCTTTTGGCTTTTTTAAAAAAAATCACAGCCATATCCTTGTCACATGGTGCAGGTTACCATCGTTCCTTCACCTCCATCATTCTTCAACTTCAGTGCAATTCGGTCCTTAATCATTGTCTCTTTGTCTTCCTCTCCCTCCGTGCCACCGCGACTGAGTTCTTGCTTCCTTCCTCCCCAGCTTTTTCTCTATCAGTTTCTTTTTCCTTTTTCTCCGTTACATATATAGTTAGATGATTCAACAAAAATAAAAGCCATCCACTTATAATCTCCCTCCTGCAGCTGCTGCATTTTCTTCGCCTCTCTTTATTCTCCTCCTTAGAATACTCCTCAATCAAACTGTGTTGCCATTGAGTCAACAATGTTGGGATGGAAACAAGAAGATGTATATTGTTCCCCCTGTCCATATGAGTTCACTACTTTAACACCTTTGCCCCTTAAAACCTCCTTATGTCCAAGTTGTGTTCCTGGGCGCACATTGAGTATGACATCACCGGTCAAAGTTGGTACTTGTACTTTGCCTCCAAGTATGGTCGTAGAAAAACTGATTGGTGCATCAACATGTAAATTTATGCCTTCTCTCCTGAATACTGGATCAGGTAAAACCTGTATGTTGACTAGAACATCACCTGCACGACCAGACTGAGTAGAAAAGCCACCTTCACCAGGCACTCTCACAACATTCTCAGAATCAACACCTGCAGGGATATCAACTGTCACAGACTTTTTTACTTTCACAGTGATTTTTCCACTGCACTTTTCACATTTTTCCTTGATAATTTCACCTGAACCACCACAGGCCATGCATGTTGTTTGGAACAAAAACCCAGGCTGCTATCTAATACTCATGCCAGATCCATTGCAGGCCTTACACACTTGTGGTTTGGAACCTGGAGGCACTCCCTTGCCATTATAGGTATCACATATTGTCAATGCAAGAAATGAAACTATCTTAGAGTGTCAAGAATGTGGGAGAGAAGGAAGGAGTCTCACTTGAAGCTTTCTTGCTTGCACAATGGGGGAATACACACAAGGGTGGAGGCTGAAAACAGTTTTCCTCTTCTTAGTTGTGTAAGCCAAAAGAACTCTATTACAAAGAAATAGAAGAACCCTATATATGGGTCTCAAACCAAACTCAACTAACTAAGGTGGCATTCTAACTGAGCCACGAACTAGAATAGATAAGGATAGCTATCATGTAGCTATTATTCATGGGCGGTATACCAACCGCATCTACAACTGACAAGTCGGTGACATAAATACACAACGGTCACCCTGGCGTATCACGAGTGGAGCTCGATATCTCAACACTCCCCCTCGAGCTCAATCCCAATTCCTGCACACCAAGCAGGTCTCTGAACTTGCGCAGCTTCTCTGCGCCCAATGCCTTCGTGAATATGTCAGCTACCTGATCCTCTGTGCTGACATAAACTAGATCAATAAGACCTAGTAAAACCCTCTCTCGCACATAGTGATAATGCACCTCAATATGCTTTGTTCTAGCATGATAGACTGGGTTATTTGCTAAGTGTATACTACTCATGTTGTCACAATAAATGACAACTGGTCCATCTGTAGACTGATGCATATCATAAAGTAGCTTATGCAACCAAGCTACCTCACATGCAGCCATTGCTGCACCCCTGTACTCAGCCTCTGTGCTCGACAAGGCAACTGTAGGCTGTTTCTTGCTGCTCCAAGTGACTGCAGCACTCCCAAAAGAGAACACATATCCACTGGTAGATCGTCTATCAGAAATACTACCAGCCCAATCAGCATCAGTGTATCCATGCAACTGTATCTGAACCCCAGTCTCATAAAATAGTCCATACTGCAATGTGGACTTCACATACCTGAGTATGCGTCTAGCCGCATCCAAATGTGGTTTCCTTGGAGCCTGCATAAACTGACTTACCAATCCAACAGCATAGCTCAAATCTGGCCTGGTAATAGTCATATAAATCAAACTTCCTACTATGCGTCTGTACATAGTAGGGTCTTCCAGAAGCTCACCTGCATCTGTGCTCAGCTTCACATTCTGCTCCAAAGGAACTGAAATAGGCTTACAGCCTGTCATCCCATATTTGGACAGCATGTCCAATCCATACTGCCTCTGCAAGAGCTGTATCCCACTTGGTGATCTAATCACCTCAATGCCCAAGAAATAACGCAGCTCTCCCAAATCCTTCATCTCAAACTTCTGCTTCAATAGCATTTTCACATGAAGGATATCTTCATCACTGTCACCTGTCATAATCAAATCATCAACATAAATGACAAGTAGCATAATACCTTTCTCTGTTTTTCTCACATAAAGTGAGAAATCTACCTTGGAAATCTGAAAGCCAATAGTGACAAGATACTGTCCTATCTTGTCAGACCATGCTCTAGGTGCTTGCTTCAAGCCATACAAGGCTTTCTTCAACCTGCAAACAAACTCAGGATGAATAGCATGCACATAACCTGGTGGCTGCTCCATATAGACCTCTTCTTGCAAATCACCATGCAAGAAGGCATTCTTTACATCCATTTGATGTAAAGACCATCCCTTTGATGCAGCCATAGCAATGACTGCTCTTACGGTTGCCATCCTTGCAACCGGACTGAATGTTTCTTCATAGTCAATGCCATATGTTTGTACATACCCCTTGACTACTAATCTTGCCTTGTATCTGTTCACAGAACCATCTGCATTGTGCTTCACCTTATAAACCCACTTACAGCCAATTGCATTTTTACCTTTAGGCAAAGGTACCAATTCCCATGTAGCATTTGCTTCCAAGGCATCCATTTCTTCATCCATGGCTTTCTCCCATTTTTCTTTTCCCATGGCTTCCTCAAAAGAAGTGGGTTCTGGTTCCTGTATCACTTTAACCATATATGCATAGTGAATGGCTGTAAATCCATCATATTTCAGCCTATCCACAGGATACCTAGCTCTCGTAGACCTGCGCAAAGTAGGTTCACTCCCAGGTGCTCTCAAAACATCCCTGGTTTTCCTTACTCCAGGTGTAACAATAGAAGGAATACCCAACTCATCATCAATGCTCTGTTCTGAGCCACTGGATTCACCATCCACATAAGAGTGACCTGCATTCACATCAAACATGGGCTGATCAACCTTCTCTTTTCCTTTTCGTGATACCTGCATACCACCATCTGCATTGCTTTGAGAAGATTCTCCTGATCTCAATCTGCCTGTCCATGGCGAAGAATGTGAACCATTGCTAGAAGATGCTCCAGGTCCACTAGTATTTTGTGACTGTTGCTGTGAATTCTGTGCAGCATTACCATTTTGTGCATCTACATCATCAATCACATTTACTGGTTTATACCAGCTACTCATCTCATCAAAAACAACATCTCTGCTCACTGTAAACTTACGAGTAGAAGGGTTATAGCATCTATACCCTTTTTGCTGTAGAGAGTAACCAATAAAGATGCACTTCTCAGCTTTTGGATCCAACTTGGATCTCAACTCATCTGGCACATGTACATAGGCAATGCAACCAAAAATTTTCAAATGAGAAATATCTGGTTTCCTACCAGTATACCTCTTCTCTGGAGTCATTCCATGTATTGCTGCAGTGGGAGTCCTGTTCATTATGTAGACTGCTGTAGCAACTGCTTCAGCCCAATAAAAATCTGGCAGGTCTTTTTCATTGAGCATGGCACGAGACACCTCTCCAATATGTCTGTTTTTTCTTTCTGCAATTCCATTTTGCTGTGGGGTATGACTGCATGAATATTGCTGCTTTATGCCATGCTCCTGCAAGAACCTTGCAAACTCATTTGAGAGATACTCTCCCCCTCCATCTGACCTTAGGCATTTTATTTGCAGACCTGTTTCTTTTTCAACCATAGCTTTAAGAGTTTTGAAATGCCCAAACACTTCACTTTTCTTCTTCATAAAATACACCCAAACTTTTCTGCTATAGTCATCAATAAAACTGACAAAATAATGACAGCCTCCAAGAGATGCAGCTTTAGTTGTCCACACATCAGAGTGGATCAATTCCAATGGCTTCTTACTCTCTTGAACATGTCTAGGAAATGGTTTCCTTGCCTGTTTTCCAAACTGACAGGCTTCACATACCTTATGCATTTCTGCAACCTTGAATTTTGGCAAACCTGCAACAATATTTTGGGCCTGCATTGATTTAAGTCGCTGTACATTAACATGACCAATGCGTTTATGCCAGATATCAATATCTGCAACTACATCGGTCCCATGTGCAAACATTGCTGCACTCAATTCAGACATGTCTGCATCCAACGTAAACATTCTGCCCTTCTTCTTTCCTTTTGCTATCAAGCGACCTTTATTTTTCATATCCTCAACAAAGCATCCATGAGGATTAAATCTGACCTGCAAGCCCTGCTCAACCATTTGACCAACAGAAACCAGATTCTTGGTGATATTCGGGACATGAAATACATCGGAGAGGTATTTCTTTTTCCCATCCTGCATAGACAAAGGAATTTTTCCAATCTGCACAATAGGATGTGCAGTATCATCACCAGTCTCCACAAATCCTGGTTTTTCCATTTTCCTTGCATCCTCCATCCATTCTGCATGACCTGTCATGTGGTTTGATGCACCTGAGTCAACATACCATACATCATTGCTTTCTTCTGCACTTGTCACAGAATTGTTCATGTGCTGCACCATGAACAAATGTTCATTTCTGTCATCACCCTGTCTGTTAGAAGATGCATAATTCCCTTGTTGCAGTTTTCCATTCATGATGTCATTCTGCTTTTTATAGCAGTCTTTAGCCATATGACCCATTTTACCACAGTAGTAGCATTCAACATTACTGTTTGCATTTTGACCTCTTTGCCATCCACCACGACCTCTTTGGCTCCCCCTGCCTCTAGAGTTACCACGTCCTCCTCCATAGGACTGGTTTTCTTGAGTTTGCTGCATATTCTGATTTTTGCCACGGCCTCCAAATCGGCCTCCTCTACCTCTGCCTCTACCTCTTCCAGCATTTGAGTAGAAGACAGCTTCTTTTGAAGTTCCTCCTGAAGAAGATGCACCACCATTTCTCTGCTCCTCAGAAATTAGAAGAGCAATCAACTCCTCAAAATCAGGAAATCTTTCACGAACTGAAATGGATGTCCGAAACTGTGCATAATCCTTTCCTAGACCATTCAAGGTCACAGAAACTAAATCATCATCTTCCACTGGCGACCCAATGGAAGCAAGTGCATCTGCAATCTTCTTCACCTTCATGTGGTAGTCGTTGATGCTCATATTTTCTCTTTGCACATTATGCAACTCTTGCTTGAGCTGCATTTTCCTGGCTTGAGTATTTGTGCTGTACATTTTTGACAAAGTATCCCATGCCTCCTTTGGCGTACTTGCATCCTGAATATGCACAATCATAGAGTCTGAAATACTGATAGACAGCCAGTACATAACTTTCCTGGCTCTCTCATGCCATGCTTTGAATGCCTGCATTTGCTGTTGATTGGGAACATCAGGAAGAACTGGTTCTTCTTCATTTCCTGCAACAAATTCCCAATATCCTTTTCCCATAAGGAAATTCGTCATTCTAAACTTCCATGCTTGGAAGTTGTTCTTGTCAAGCTTGACAACACCTAAAAACATGCCATTTATTGCAACAATTTTTTGGCAAAACTGTATACAATTAACACCTTATTACTAAATTTTTACATGAATTCAATGCAGATGCGGTGTTCGTTGTTGCTGTCTTTGGAGGCCGTGTCCTTGCAGTCTAGCTAGGAGATGTGGTACAAGGAAGTTCTTGTATGAGAGGAAGGTGGAGTTTTAGACAAAATTTGATAGGTCTACTTAGTGAATCTTAGCTATGATTGTTTAAAATTTTCCCGTAGGGATTATTATCACTTAGAGGAGATAAGACCTGTTTATAAATTAGGGGTTTTCGGGGGAATTTTAGACTTGACAAGGTCTTGACAAGTTGATAGGATATCTTAGTATTAATCTCAGGGATGGAGGATTTCATTAGTTATGCTACCTCCTACCTCCTAATGATGAAATTCTTTATGAAAAATACATAGCATTATGATTGTGATTATTGTCTACAGTAATACTGTAGTGATGATCAAGGGGTGATCATTAGATCATTGGTGATTATTATGGAGATTCCTTTGGGGAGGTGTTGAATATCAGGTAATTGGAAAGCTGGAATTTTTTCGCAGTCAACATAAGATTTTTTCAATGAGACAGTCAAATTGTCAAGGCCAAGAGTATCAGGGGACTTTTGGTTCGTATCCCTATCATTAGTGTAGCAGAATATCTCTTGCATTGAGGGTCTTCATCAGTTGCCAAGGCACATATGGATCTTCTCAAAAATCCTTATGAAAAGCTTATCACTACTAAGGCCAAGTTATGTGATCACCTATGGTAGTGCTCTCATAAGCTCATTACTACAGCCTTGGGATTGTCAAAACCATTCCAAGTAGCACTAGTAGTAAAAAAATGGGATAAATGAAGGACAAATGACCAAGGGTGGAACAAAAGCCCAATATTGAGAAGTCACTCAAGAAAATAAGCCAACAAGGGAGTAAGAAAGGAAATTTCCAAAAAGTAGGCACTATAGAGTCATCCAAGAGTCTTTGAAGGGAGTTTTCCAAAGAGGAAAGGAGGATTTGGCCATGAAAATGTAGAGATTATCCGAAAAGAACATGAAGAAGAAGGAAGTTTTCAACTCATAGAACTGAAAAAGGACCAGATAGAATAGGTGGTCTTACAAGACGGAAGGAAGCTGACATTGTAGCTAGAGAGGTCAGGAAAGATGTAACTTCTGAGACAGAAAAATGTCCAGGGACAAGAGATGATAAAAAAGCAGTCAGATCAGCACAGGAGAAAATAGAGAAGCTGGAGGATACTTTGCAAAAGCAGCACGAAATCGTTGCTAACATGAAGTCATCTCTTGGAGCTGATTGAGTAAAGGATTATGGCAAACTGAGGCTGCTTTTACATGTTTTGGACAAGAACCTGAAGAAGGTTCCGACAAGCACAACCAAATGCCGACCTGTCTCTGCTGGCCCGCAGTCAACGAAGAGCAAGCTAGATCAAATTGAGGAGTTCAAAGCACAATGCAACTTGTTAGAAATAGATCGAGAGAGGCTGAAAAGGAAAATGAGATACTTACTTGCAAGCTCGAAAGGTAGAGAAAGGGAATTAGGAGTGCTGAGGACGGATAGGGAGAGATTGTTAGAAAGAAAAGTGAAGGATTGAGTTGATGAAGAACTTATTAGGGGAGCATCATTGTTCTTTTAAAAAATTGTAGTGAGAGGGGGGAGAAAAAGAATGTCGTGTGAGAGAGCAGTTAGAGAAAAAAAACTGTCATGATAAGGGGGGATGCGAACGATCGTGAGGAGGGGAGAGAGGGCGTGTCTCGCAGGAGTATTTACTGACTCACTGGGATATGATTAATCCATGAAAATTGTCCGTCGAAGGCCATCTCCTAGAGCTGTTGCTAACTTTCTCTCTCCTGTCCGTAAAACAAATGGCTATCCAGGTGAGCCTATAACTATCAAAAGAAGAAGAAGAAGAAAAAGAAGAAATAGGGGTGGTTATCATGGCAGCCACCACGTCTGTGATCATGGATGATTCCGGCATACGCCTCTTGTACCCTTACAACTTCTCAGAGACTCGTGAAATGCTGCAGGCCTATTCTTCTTTTCGCTCCAAAGTCACTCATTTCCACCAGGTGCCAAAGTAAGGAATCGACCAATCATTCGAAGAAGCTGAAAGGGGGATGAAGGCGCCATCTAACTAGCCACCAATGGAGAGAGAGGCACGATCTTGGAGTGTACTGGCACCATGGAAGAGGAGGGGGGCATGACAATGGGGGATGATTCTTGATGGGAAGAAAAGAGTGAGGTCGTTTACAACAGAAATGGAGGAGAGAAGGTTCCTTCTGCCTTTTGATTTATTATCTGCGCTACATTTAAGAAACATACCGATCGTGAGGAGAGAGGGAGGAGAAGAAGAGAATCAATGACCTGCACATTTCATAAGGAGGGAAAATCAAAGTCTCGGAGAGCTTGGATAAGAAAAAAAACCATCCTTCAGCAAGATTCAATGCAAATATTTGTTCTTCTACTCCATCGCCATGATCTCTCCCTTATGGTCAATTTGGAGCCTCAATGTACTGAGGCAAACTGAGATTGCAGGCATCAAGAAGAATATTCTAGCTTCAAATCGCTCTACTTCACACACAGTTTGGTGGATAGATTGTCAAGATATCATATTAGTCTCCTCCCCCTTCATTTGTCACCACGTTTGATGAGAAGAAGCCATAGCCATTAAGCTTTTAATTAAGGCTTAATCTTCAAGCTCATATAAAAACCATTCCTATTGCAATAAAACAATTGGCAAGTTGGAAATCTCAGGAGAGGGAAAGTAGAAAGCTTGTGTTCGAGACGATTGGGTGGACTACATTCCTTAGCACTACGGGACGTGGTCTCCAAGGACGTGATGATGACCCGCGGTTTTCCAAGTAAGTGTCTAACTGGTTTATCTAAAATAAACGATATGGCATGATAATTTCTTAGTTTAATATTTTTAAAATATGTCTTTTAACCTGTTTTCTCATGCTACATGGTTGTTTGCATTTATCTGAACTGGTTTTTATTTATTAAAAATCGAAAACAGTCGAAAACATTAAAAAATGACTCAAAATTATCATAAATAAAATTTTATAAAATTACTGACTGAAAATTTATAAGTTCTGATATTTTTCCTATAAAGCTTATGAGTCAGGGAATTTACTGAATTTCTATCAAGATTTTTAAAGATGTTTTGTTATATTTAAAAATTAGAAAAGAGTTATATTTAGGGAAAAAGCATAGTTTTCCTTTACGTAAAATGTGTTATTTATTGATATAAACTATGGATTCTTAGTGAAATATTGGAAACAAAATCTTTGATTGGTTAGTGCATTTATGTTGTAAGGGTTAAAGAAAAGAAATAATAATTTAATAATATTTTACTTAAGAAATGCTCGTATAAAGATATGGTGTTTTGGTTTTGAAAGGAGAGATTATACACGGTGTGGAAATTTATGAAACATGGGAAATTACAAATAAAAAGTTTGACAACACTTTATAATGATTTATAATGTTAGGTTGCAGTTATAAAATTTAGTTTAAATTAAAACCAAAATAAAATCAAACAATTTGATGATTGGATGGCATGGGGGAAAAAGCCTCAGCATCTATATTAAATTTTTATATGTTATTCATTTTACAATCAACTTCTTAAATATATGGAGTGGAGGGCTACTAGGACTCATTGATAAATTAAAGGGTGCTATGGGAATTTAAAATAAATTATGAATGTGGACATGTGAGAGTATGGAAGAACTTGTTTTATTCTGGTTGATGTTTAATAATAGAAAAGAAGGAAAGGATGTTATATTCGCAAAATGAATTAAGTACTTAAAAACTAATAAGCAACAACGAAATTTATATACGGAGTGGGAAACGTCTACCAAGGGAGATTAAAATTTAGGAGTTTATGGTATGTCAGAAAATTTGATTTGAATGTTTGTTTAAAATTAAACAAATAAAAAGAACTAATTTTAATCAGGTGGAGAAAAACATAAAAAGGAATTTTAAACGGAGATATACAAATAGATCTAAGAGATCTATATCCCTGAAACAACCTTTCCAAAGTCAAACATTAAAAACATTTCCTGGATAAACCGCCACTAGCATGGCATGAGAACATTATGAGGAGCTGCCTCTGAGAGATGAGGGGAAACCATAGTTATCTTAGGTTTAGCAATTTAGTGCCCAGTATAATTTATTGAAGTTTAGAATCTTTGCAGTTGGACTACTACAAACAACGTTGTAGATTTTAGGGAAGGCTAAGTCGAGTCAAATTAAAACAATTAGTGCAAATAATCACTTGTTTAGTGCAACAACTCTTAGGAGTTGGCTTGTTAACCTGGGTAAAAGTGGCTTGGTCTTTGGCCAGTCATTTTTGGTGCGTCTGCCGGGAGCCAAGTGCGCTCGAACGAGTGATAAATCTTCCGAGGGTATTTTAGATCCTAAGTGTTATTTATGAGTGAATACGCAGTCTCTTTTCTAAGGGACTATTTTCCTAATTTGCCCCAGGAGTGCCAAAGAAAAGTGCTAGACTGGGCGCGAGATACAGAGTTAGTAGAGGGAGGCACATATTTTGGGCCACAATTAACTGTGGACGTTGAACAATTATCCTCTTGGAGCTGGGGTTATAACGACTGTGCGCAAACTATAGTTCTACTAGCGACACACTTTGGGTTAATAGACGCGGTAGAGATAAATACAATCAGTGTATCGTACCACTTTGATTGGTATCACCGCACAGCTTATCGGACGTTTAGAAGAGTAGTGTGGGATGATGTGTTGCCTTGGATACGTGTATCCAGAGGTTTAAAAATTTCTTTCGACACGAAAGATGTGAGAGAGGTTGCTGAAATTCTAGGTTTAATCCCCGAGCAAGAAGAAAAGTTACCTTTTGGGGAGATAGACCCAGAGCTGCCGACTATTTTGAAACTTCTAAGTGCGCATACAAGCGACAACCTAATTTTATAGCTTCAAATAAAACGAGAGTAATTTTGGAGTATGACAGTAACAGCTAGTTTTGTACTCGTGGATGAATTCAGAAGAGAGACGGAAGCAGCAAAACGAAGCTAGGGATCAGCGAGTTAGAGAACGAGCAGTGCGACAAGAGGCTTGGCTATTAGAAAGGCTAGAGAGGGTCAATGCATTGCTGAATTTGGGAGTAGACGCTGTGTCTAACTCAACGGTAGAACCTCTTCAACCTAGCTTATCAACTGATAGAACACCATCGAAAGAAAGTGAAGCAGCTTCATATCAATGGAATCAAGTTGTCTCCGGTACTAGCAGTGTCACTGGGGAAAGAGGTAGGAAAAATAGTGAAACTAGGGAGAGTGAAGCTAATGCTACGGTCGGGAGTATTGAACTACTCTTTGACTGGGATTTAGAGTCAAATTTCGGATTGCGTCAATTATTTAAGGAACCTCAGGAACCTCCGTGGTGTGATACTATCAACGATTTAGGGTTAGGGCTACTATTTAGAGAAACAATGGCTCGCAACCCAGTCAGATTAGCTGATTTCACGCAATTCGGGGGGCTATGGGACGAAGATCCCGATGCCCATTCGCAAAGATTTGAGGTGACTTGCGTCGCCAATGAGATAATAGATGACGACCAAAAGCTTCATATCTTCCCTGCAACATTAAAAGATGAAGCAGCGAAATGGTATGGGAATTTAGATGCTCAACATAAAGGGACCTATGATGCCTTATCAAGAGCTTTTCTAGAAAAATTTAGACGACAAGGTTTTCAAGATAGATTGGCTCTTCAACTGGATTATCTGTCCCAAGGAGCAACTGAAAGTGTTGAACATTATATTGAGCGCATGGAGACGATCATTCGTAAGATGAATCCTGCTCCTGACGATCCCACGCAAAAACATAAGTTTATTGATGGACTTAATCCTGAAGTTCATCAGCATGTTAGTTTACAACGACCAGCTACGTTGGCAGATGCTAAAACACATGCTAGATGGTGGGAAGAAGTGCAGCTTAGTCAACAACGACGGAGAGATCTATTCAAAGAATCTCGGTCAGAATATCCAAGCACTTCAGGTGGGGTACCTAAGAACGTGTCTTATGTGACCGTTCCTTTAAATCCCTCGGTAACCGCAAGCTCAAACATGTCGAGTGTACCTCTAAATCCGTACACTTCAATTCCAGCCTATATGATGCAGACAGGAATGCCTTCTATGCCGCAATCTCAATCTCCTCTGGATGAAGCAAAAGTAGCAGATATTATTGCGAAATCTCTAGGAAAATTAAAGGAGGAAATTATGACTGCAGTATAAGCACCTTTGAAAGAAATTTATTCGATAACGACACAAGGATCTAGTGCTCAACAATCGTCGGGAAATTCGACTTCAAACCCACCTCGATCTAATATCTGGTGTGGTAAGTGTCATGGTTACAGCCATGTGGCTACAGAGTGTCCGACGCCTTCAAGGTTAATGCCCGATCATCCACCATTTTGCTCTTTTTGCCACAAGACTGGTCATTTAGATACAAATTGTTGGCATAAATTAGGTCAAGAGCAACAACAAGCTCGTTCAATGCAAACGAATTACAATTACATGGATCGTAATAATAGGACTTATGAGATTGGACCACCCAATCAACCTTTTAGGCCACGAGGATTGCCCACTCAGGGTAGACCCCCAGTGCCTCGAAACAATTACAACAGTGATGGCAATCGAGGGAGAAATTCTCCTTTTAGAAGAAATAATGGAAATTTTCGTAATCCAATGGGACAAGGTGGTCAACAAAGACCTAGGGGACCAGTAATTTGTTATTGATGCCAACAAGAAGGTCACATAGCCACATACTGTCCAAATGCGCGTAAAAATCAAGACTATACTCCTCTTTGTAGGAGGTGCAGTGGTGAAGGACACTATGAAGAGAATTGTCCTAAGCGAGAGGATAATAAAATGTCTGACAAAGGGAAACAAACCTCTAACGAACCTTCAACGTCTGCTACAAATTTAGTTGAAGTAGACACAATAAGGAAAGATATTGGAGTTAAATCAAAATTTATACCTCGTAAGGTGACCTTTAGGGCTGACCCTATGATTGGTGTTATTACTCGGGCACAAAAGCAACAACAGAAGGAGCAAGGTTTAGAGGAAGAGAGTTCACAATTAAACGGAGCAGTGAAGGATAAGTCTAAGGACATAGATCCTAATATAGAACTACCTGAATCGGATTCTCCGCAGTATTCCTCTGACCATCCATTATTACCTGTGCCTTTAGTAAATCCTAAGATTCAAGTGGGAGTAGCTCCTTTTCCTGAAAGATTGGTTCCTTCTAAGGAAGGGAGTAAAGATTATGTAGAATCCGTAAATAAGACCTATGATCTTTGGGCTGCATTAGAAGAAATATCATTGACTATTAACCTTCGGCAATTGTTAGAAATAGCGCCTGTTTGTCGGAAACAACTTTACCATAAATTAGTTCGGCGTCGAAGGAAGAGGATTGAGATAAACGCTTCTAAAGTCCGTGAAAATTCTTCCAAAGGAAAAACAACTAAGGATGTAAAAATAGTAGATTTATTTGTGGACCCAGGAGCTCCAGTTATCGATACTACTATTAATGGCCATTTGCTACATGAAGTGCAGTTAGATGGTGGTTCAGCAGTTAATTTGATGACAGAACAAGCTATGCAAGAATTAGGGTTGAAGGATCTAGAACCTACTTATATTGTTTTACGTGTGGCTGATCAAAGGAAAGTAACTCCTTTGGGGTTACTGCGAAATGTGAAATCTGTAGTAGCCGGATTAGAATTTCATGTGAACTATTTGATCGTTCGTTCGCAAACAAATATTTCATCGTATTCTGTCCTGTTGGGAAGACCTTGGTTATACCAAGCAAGATGCATTCAGGACTAGTATAAAGGTTCAATTGTGATTGGTTCTCGAAATGATAGGGTTAAAATACAAGTTATTTCAAAAGGATTTTTGAAAGATTCAGGAGATGAAGCAGTTAGTGAAATGGATGAGAGATCCAACAGTGAGTTTTATGATTCAGAAATGGAGGGGACTGATCATGAAGGGCCTTATGCCTGGTTATTTAAAACTTCACACCCAGCAGGAGCAGAGAAAGTAGAGGTCAATATAGTACATCAGCCTCACAAGGTAGAACAGATGGGTATTGGTGAGTATGCTGTAGCGTTTTCATCTGACAATGATTCGGATAGCGATATTACTCAGTGGTTATCCACATCCGAAGATACAACCCTCGACTGCTTAATGCTTTCAGTAGAAGAAGCAGAATATCTTGATGATTCGCTTGAAACATGTTTTCAATTATCTACAAATCAAGAAGGAAATGATCAAGAAGATGTATTTTCTGCTTACAACAGGTCGGAAGTGATTTCTATGGATGAATTAGAGGAGGAAGAAATGCCTGAGTTAATGATATCTGATGTGGCTGACATTTCAATAACCTCTTCAGAAGGTATGGGAGAAGATGATGTTACTGATAATCATAATAGTATGCTTGAGAGTAGGATTTTAGAAGCTCTTCCTTATGGGGAAAATGCTTTACCCTTTGGATTTGGACAATTCCCAGATAGAGCTAAAAGGATTTATTACTACCAGCTAGAAGCGAAGGAAAGAGAAAGGAGAAGTAGGCATAGGTGCAAACCCTTACAAAGACCACTATCTCGTGAGGATGAGGATGATTCAGCTTCGGCTTTTAACAGGTTTTCACAGACTTCTCGTGAACATCATGATAATTACGCTAGGATTATTAGAGAATTGGAAGAGGCATTGGAAGTAGAGCGTGAGGCAGCGTTGATTGCTGTAAATGAAGCAATGAAGAAGATTACTGAGTTGCAAAAGGAAAAGGCAGAGTTTCAGTTTAGAGAAAGGCGATATCTAGATGAAATCTCGTTTTTAGAATTTTATTTAGAAGAAGAGAAATCTAAATTCAGTAGGGGTGAGTTACAGATGGACCAAGCGTTATCTATGGATACAAATTATTGGGAAGAATATGAAAACACTGATAGGTTTTTGGAAAAAAATAAATCTAAGAATATTTTTGAACCAGAGACTCAAGAGAAAAACCCTACAAATGTTCCCTGGTTGTGTCATTCTTTTAGGCGTTCGACCGGTATTGCGCAGAAGATTTATCGCTGTTCTAGGGGACCGATAATTGGTTATCAACAAGTCCAATCTGAACCTACTAAGGTTAAATTGCACAATATGCAAGCGGTGGTGTTGCCTCATCCAAAAGAAAGAGTAATGGATTTTACTATTTATGGGGATGGGCAAGAGCCACAACTTAGATGGTTTGAACCTGCAGTACCTAGAAATTTTGTGGAACTGAAACAAGTTATACATTATTTGGGTTGTCGAATTCAAGGCGAGGAGGATGAGAATCTACATTCATTAATTCTCAAGCTTAAAGATAATCAATGGTTTTGGAGTTTAGATGATCAGGAATGTCTAGAAAAGAATAACGACATTTTAAGTCGATATCGCCGTAGGTTACATGCTCAATATCCATGTACTTCAGAGCAGATACCTAGCGTAATTGACTATGTAAGAACTTCATTTACCATGAAATCTCGTAAAAATGTAAATGTCAATAATGGTGATTTAGATAAATATAAGAAGAGATATACTGAAAAATCCTTTCCTGAGTTAGTAAATGTCTATGGAGTAGAAGTTGATGGTGCTACGCGAGATAATCTGGCTATTATTCCTTATAGGGCTTTACCCTTAGTAAATTCTGTGAATGTGGGAGAAGAAGCACTAGAATCAAGTACTAAGAATAACCTGCTTGAAAACGTATTGATGCAGATATCCGAAGATGTGCCCAAAATTAAGCCACGAAGAATAGACTCTCTATTTATTGAAGAGCCTGAAGTTGAAGTAGTTAAGCTTAAAATGGCAGAAGGAAAATATTTAAATTTAGGAGACCAATTGGAATCGCCACATCGTGAAAGATTCGAAGAAGTCTTACGATTGCATGTTGACGCTTTTGCTTGGTCATATAGGGACCTTAAGGGTATCAAAGCTGAATTATGTCAGCATTTTATTGATCTGGAACCAGGCACAAAACCTGTATGTCAACGTCAACGACGAACGAACCCTGTGTATGCAGAGTTAGTGAAAGCTGAAATTACTAAGCTTTTAGATGCTGGATTCATTTATCCTGTTGCATACAGTGAATGGGTATCTCCTATTGTGGTAGTACCCAAGAAGAATAGTAAGAAGATTCCCATTTGTGTCGATTATAGAAAGCTGAATAGCAAAACACGTAAAGATCATTTTCCTTTGCCATTTACTGATCAGGTACTTGATAAGGTTGCTGGTCATGAGCTGTATTCTTTCATGGATGGATTTAGCGGTTATAACCAAGTACTAATTCATCCTGAGGATCAATCCAAAACTACATTTACTACTGAATGGGGTACATTTGCTTATAGAGTAATGCCTTTTGGTTTGTGCAATGCACCCGCAACATTCCAGAGAGTTATGATTGCAGCTTATCAAGATTTTCTACGTCAATGGATGGAAGTTTTCTTAGATGACTTTTGTGTCTATGGTACGGTAAAAGAAATGCCTGAGTTACTAACGCAAGTATTTGAACGTAGTGATGAAGTAGGTATATCCTTGAATCCTGATAAATGTGTTTTTGGAGTACCAAAAGGAACCTTATTGGGGCATATCGTTTCTAAAGAAGGTATTGCCATGGATCCAGCTAAAATTATTAAGATTTCTGCACTTCCACCTCCAACAAATCTTAAGCAATTGCGTGGATTTTTAGGACATCTAAATTATTATCGGAGATTTATTTCCGATTTTGCAAAGGTGGCATCACCTTTGACAAATCTACTACGAAAGGATACTCCTTTTATTTGGGATGGTGTTTGCCAGAAAGCATTTGAATTTCTCAAACATAAGTTAATTGAAGGACCAGTACTCGCACCCCCAGATTGGACAAAAGAATTCCATATTCATGCTGATGCATCTATGTATGCTGTAGGAGCTGTTTTGTGCCAAGCAGATGATAATAAGGTGGATCATCCAATTTATTATGCGAGTCGAAATTTAAGTGATGCAGAAAGGAATTATACCACCACTGAGAAAGAATGCCTATCAATGGTATTTGCGGTGGAGAAATTTCGTCATTATTTATTAGGGAATAAGTTTACTATATATGTTGATCATGAGGCGTTAAAGTATTTGCTTAATAAAGCAGAACTTTCAGGACGTGTGATTCATTGGATGTTGTTATTCCAAGAGTTTGATTTTCAAATAGTTACTCGTCCTGGTAGAGCTCATGTGCTAGCAGATCATCTATCACGATTATTAACATCAGACAAGGAGGAAGGTGTGGAAGATGATTTGCCGGATGCATCACTTTTTACTGTGGAGACACAAGTTCCATGGTATGCTGATATTGCGAATTTTCTTAGTACTGCTCGATATCCACTTGGTGCTGATAAGCGCAGGAAACGTCAGATATTTATGCAAGCACGCTCCTATGGATTATTAGGGGGTTACCTTTATAAATTTTTTCCACGCGAAGGTATCTATCGACGTTGTGTAAGGGAAGATGAAGTACCAGTGGTTCTTAAGGCGTTGCATGATGAGCCGTGTGGTGGCCATTTTGCCGGTGAATTGACTGCAAGGAAAGTTCTATTAGCTGGTTATTGGTGGCCTACTCTATTTAAAGATACTTATTATTATTGTCGCAAATGCGATGTATGTCAAAGGACTGGTCGTCCTTCTAAGAGTTTTGCTACGCCTTTGACACCTATATTAGCATTAGCACCTTTTGAGAAATGGGGAATTGATTTTGTAGGCCCAATCGATCCGCCTACTAGATATCGATCGAATCGTTATATCTTAGTCTGTACTGACTATATTACAAAGTGGGTGGAAGCAAAAGCGCTTAAAACGGATAAAGCCATTGATGTGGCTAAGTTTATGTATGAGAATATTATTACGCGTTTTGGTTGCCCACTGGAACTAGTAAGTGACCGAGGTTCCCATTTCTTGAATGGTCTTATCAGCGAGTTAATGGAAATCTATAAAATTAAACATCGCAAATCAACACCTTATTATCCCAGAGCTAACGGTCAGGTTGAAGTAACCAATCGCATTATATGTGGGATTTTAACTAAAACGGTTGCTTCCCACAGGCGAGATTGGGATGAACGTTTATATGAAGCGTTATGGGCCTATAGAACTACTTATAAGGTGACAGTGCAAAATACACCCTTCAATTTAGTTTATGGCACTAATGCTATATTCCCTATTGAGCAAGAGTTGCCCACTTTACGAGTAGCTCTATCATTACGACTAGGTGAGGTTGAATCTTTGAAACAACGGATTTTACAATTGGTAAAGTTGGATGAGGAAAGATTATTAGCTCTACAAAGTCTAGAAGCAATGCAAAAACGTCGTAAAGCATGGCACGACCAGAATATTAAAGTACGGGAGTTTAAAGAAGGCGATTTAGTTTTACTTTATGACAGTCGTTATTATAAATTTCCTGGGAAGCTTAAAATTCGTTGGTTGGGACCTTTTAAGGTGATTAATGTTTATGATAATGGTTCTCTTGATGTGCAGGATATTAATGCTGAAAATGAGATATTTAGGGTTAATGGCCTGCGCCTTAAGCATTTTGTGACTTAGGCTAGCTAGGTATAGTTAGGTTAGTAGTTACAATAATATTTTGTCTAATCCACCCTTGGATGTCTTTTCTTTCTTGGGGGGTTTTTTTTTAAATGGGATGCAGGTATGGCCTTTTTGTGGATGGATGCGCTTTACCCTCGTATTGATGCCGATAGTACTGATCCTGTTCATGCTGGACCTTACGATATTCCACGTTTTCAGACGCATGACAGGTTTTTATATGCACCGAGAGGGGAGGCCTGTTGTGGTTCTTCCTTTGTGATTATTTTTTGTTTACAGTATCATCCACCTTTTGGTTGTAGGTCCTGTCAGCGGCATTTATTTGTGCGTGCTCAGTTCTTGTGTTGGCAGTGTCGCACATACTTTCGACGCTATGGTACCACTGCCATGCAGGAAATGATTGGTTATACCTACCAGCGTCATGATTATAATAGTGTTTTTTCTCCTGAGCGCGGCGCTGGTCAGTCTAGGGTAGGCCGAGAGCAAGCAGAATTTGCGAGATATCGTTCCACTGTCTACCGCCTTACTCCATCTTACCATGATTTGCAGACTAGTGTTCCCTGCCCATGTTGGGATTATATTTGTTGGTACATGGATGCGACCGAGGGGCATTCCTTAGATGCTTTACCAGTGGCCCCTATGCCCTACTATGATGATGTAGCTTCGGCTTCGCTCCATGATGTGATGGAGGTTCTTAGCGATGCACCTGATAGCGGATCTGTGACTTCTGATATGTCTACGCTAGAGGCTATTCTTGAGCATCCTATAGATGATAGTTTAGTTAATAGGTTTGACTTAGATGGAGTTGATGATTTCGGATTAGGATTATTGTTTTCACTAGAAGATCTCAGAGACTTTGAAGATTTTAGTCTAGATACTTTGTTTTCTTAGTCTTTTATGTTTTTCTTTTATTCTACATTTTGAAAAAAACCAAACAAACAAACAAAAATATATATCGTTTAAAAAAAAAAAACATACAATGCTTTGAGTTATTGATATCCTGTAGGTTTTCATGCACTTTAGTTTTATTTTCCACGTAGTTATGTAGTTAGTTGCACGCACGGTCAGGATATTCCTTTCAGTGCTGGAGTTTGGGATATTTAAGTTAGTAAGATGGACAGTTCTACATGCAAGAATGGTTATCAAGTGGAGAAATATACTGCTTCTTAAACAACCAAGCAGTGGGAGCGTTACGACAGTCTAGTTGATCGAGATTGTGACATGAATATTTGACAATTCTTTTGTACCGGGAAAAGTTTTATTTATCTAACCCTTTAACATTGTACTGGCTAGTGTATGTTTCATGTGCAGATTTGACTATGATCTTGCGTTACACACTGTTGTATGCTTTTGTCGCTGATTCTTGGAGTTGCAATATCCACGAACATACAAGGTTGTTTCATACCTAAACTTTTTATTTCATATTCATTTTGAAAAATACATGAATAAAAAAAATTGATGGAATGGAATTAGAGATGTCGAAGAAAAAAGGAAAAAACACTTAAGTAAATTACAGAGGAATTATAAATAAATATTTTAAACAAATATGAATGATATATATACACAATTCTCTATATGAAGTCCACTCACAAGGGATGGGACTTAGCATTAGGGAGTGATTAAAAAAGGGGTGACATGTGTGCATAACATAGTGAATTTTATTGTATGGGTGTCCGATTAGGAATCCTATAGAGTTTTTCCCTATCTTTTGGTCGCTTTTCTAGCGATATGTGGGATAGCTGAATAACAAGGTTCTCTCCACGAAATTTTGACTGGGAGTAGCGTGGAAGAAAGATACTGAGCTGGTGAGTATTCTTTGCTTATCATTTGCCTAGGCAGAGTGACTAGTATTATGCATTAGATTAGATTCCTCGAGCAAAGTTGTTGAGCTGAAATGTTTGACCGTTCAATTAAGCGATGCCTTCTTAGCTTCTTAGTTGATCCTTTAAAAAAAGAAAACAACAACAACAAAACAATCCTTAAAATCCAATCCCAATATTAAAAGTTTGGAAGAGTCTATATATTTATTCTTTTAAAGAAAGAAAGCAAAAAGAAAAAGAAAAGAAAAGAAAAAAAACACCCTGAGACTGCAGGGTTTGAAAGAAAAAAAAACAACCAAAAGAAGATAACCATCGCCTCTGAGGTCCTGGTAGGCTGTAGGGATTTCCTTGACGGGTGCCCTGTGTCCGATGCCTTGTATCTCTTTGGGGTGGGACCTTTTGGGAAAGAGAATCAATGTATATACTCTTTTGACATTAAAAAAAAAAAAACCATTAAAACATAAACTTAAAAGAAGAGCCTTGGACAATTAGAAGTTATGAACCATTGGCTGGTTGTTCTAGTAGAACATGGATGGTTAGCAGCTAAACCCTAGGAGTCCTATTTAGTGTTGTAGTATTAGTTTACCTTGTTTGGGTTCTTTGTTAAGTAACGACCTTATCAGTGATGCTATTTCAGAAGCATTATTTTTAGTAGGATAGTAGTGTGGCAATTTATTGCCTAGAGGGATTATTGTTGTTTAGCGGCTCTAGACAGCTTCCTAGTTGGTATATTCTATGCAATGGATGAAGCTCTGTTATGCATTTCAATGTGGAGAGCGAGTAAGGGAGAATGTTAGTTTGCACAAGTTTTTACATCATTTCATTGAAACATTTATATTGTTTGCATTTTAATATGACACAAATAAGTATTTTTTCTACTTTTCCAGTGTCTACTAGTTGTCCATGTGTGGTTATACAGGTGATGTAGCTGTGCTCGCGAGGACGCTTCGCAATTAAGTGGAGGAGAGTATATTTTTCTTTCAAAGTTGCGTAGCAGTGCTCGTGGTAGCAGTCCTCGTGATGCTGAATGTTCGTGATGTAGTTGTGCTCACGAGGACGCTTCGCATTTCAGTGGGGGAGAATGACAACACCTAAAAACATGCCATTTATTGCAACAATTTTTTGGCAAAACTGTATACAATTGACACCTTATTACTAAATTTTTACATGAATTCAATGCAGATGCGGTGTTCGTTGTTGCTGTCTTTGGAGGCCGTGTCCTTGCAGTCTAGCTAGGAGATGTGGTACAAGGAAGTTCTTGTACGAGAGGAAGGTGGAGTTTTAGACAAAATTTGATAGGTCTACTTAGTGAATCTTAGCTATGATTGTTTAAAATTTTCCCGTAGGGATTATTATCACTTAGAGGAGATAAGACCTTTTTATAAATTAGGGGTTTTCGGGGGAATTTTAGACTTGACAAGGTCTTGACAAGTTGATAGGATATCTTAGTATTAATCTCAGGGATGGAGGATTTCATTAGTTATGCTACCTCCTACCTCCTAATGATGAAATTCTTTATGAAAAATACATAGCATTATGATTGTGATTATTGTCTACAGTAATACTGTAGTGATGATCAAGGGGTGATCATTAGATCATTGGTGATTATTATGGAGATTCCTTTGGGGAGGTGTTGAATATCAGGTAATTGGAAAGCTGGAATTTTTTCGCAGTCAACATAAGATTTTTTCAATGAGACAGTCAAATTGTCAAGGCCAAGAGTATCAGGGGACTTTTGGTTCGTATCCCTATCATTAGTGTAGCAGAATATCTCTTGCATTGAGGGTCTTCATCAGTTGCCAAGGCACATATGGATCTTCTCAAAAATCCTTATGAAAAGCTTATCACTACTAAGGCCAAGTTATGTGATCACCTATGGTAGTGCTCTCATAAGCTCATTACTACAGCCTTGGGATTGTCAAAACCATTCCAAGTAGCACTAGTAGTAAAAAAATGGGATAAATGAAGGACAAATGACCAAGGGTGGAACAAAAGCCCAATATTGAGAAGTCACTCAAGAAAATAAGCCAACAAGGGAGTAAGAAAGGAAATTTCCAAAAAGTAGGCACTATAGAGCCATCCAAGAGTCTTTGAAGGGAGTTTTCCAAAGAGGAAAGGAGGATTTGGCCATGACAATGTAGAGATTATCCGAAAAGAACATGAAGAAGAAGGAAGTTTTCAACTCATAGAACTGAAAAAGGACCAGATAGAATAGGTGGTCTTACAAGACGGAAGGAAGCTGACATTGTAGCTAGAGAGGTCAGTAAAGATGTAACTTCTGAGACAGAAAAATGTCCAGGGACAAGAGATGATAAAAAAGCAGTCAGATCAGCACAGGAGAAAATAGAGAAGCTGGAGGATACTTTGCAAAAGCAGCACGAAATCGTTGCTAACATGAAGTCATCTCTTGGAGCTGATTGAGTAAAGGATTATGGCAAACTGAGGCTGCTTTTACATGTTTTGGACAAGAACCTGAAGAAGGTTCCGACAAGCACAACCAAATGCCGACCTGTCTCTGCTGGCCCGCAGTCAACGAAGAGCAAGCTAGATCAAATTGAGGAGTTCAAAGCACAATGCAACTTGTTAGAAATAGATCGAGAGAGACTGAAAAGGAAAATGAGATACTTACTTGCAAGCTCGAAAGGTAGAGAAAGGGAATTAGGAGTGCTGAGGACGGATAGGGAGAGATTGTTAGAAAGAAAAGTGAAGGATTGAGTTGATGAAGAACTTATTAGGGGAGCATCATTGTTCTTTTAAAAAATTGTAGTGAGAGGGGGGAGAAAAAGAATGTCGTGTGAGAGAGCAGTTAGAGAAAAAAAACTGTCATGATAAGGGGGGATGCGAACGATCGTGAGGAGGGGAGAGAGGGCGTGTCTCGCAGGAGTATTTACTGACTCACTGGGATATGATTAATCCATGAAAATTGTCCGTCGAAGGCCATCTCCTAGAGCTGTTGCTAACTTTCTCTCTCCTGTCCGTAAAACAAATGGCTATCCAGGTGAGCCTATAACTATCAAAAGAAGAAGAAGAAGAAATAGGGGTGGTTATCATGGCAGCCACCACGTCTGTGATCATGGATGATTCCGGCATACGCCTCTTGTACCCTTACAACTTCTCAGAGACTCGTGAAATGCTGCAGGCCTATTCTTCTTTTCGCTCCAAAGTCACTCATTTCCACCAGGTGCCAAAGTAAGGAATCGACCAATCATTCGAAGAAGCTGAAAGGGGGATGAAGGCGCCATCTAACTAGCCACCAATGGAGAGAGAGGCACGATCTTGGAGTGTACTGGCACCATGGAAGAGGAGGGGGGCATGACAATGGGGGATGATTCTTGATGGGAAGAAAAGAGTGAGGTCGTTTACAACAGAAATGGAGGAGAGAAGGTTCCTTCTGCCTTTTGATTTATTATCTGCGCTACATTTAAGAAACATACCGATCGTGAGGAGAGAGGGAGGAGAAGAAGAGAATCAATGACCTGCACATTTCATAAGGAGGGAAAATCAAAGTCTCGGAGAGCTTGGATAAGAAAAAAAAACCATCCTTCAGCAAGATTCAATGCAAATATTTGTTCTTCTACTCCATCGCCATGATCTCTCCCTTATGGTCAATTTGGAGCCTCAATGTACTGAGGCAAACTGAGATTGCAGGCATCAAGAAGAATATTCTAGCTTCAAATCGCTCTACTTCACACACAGTTTGGTGGATAGATTGTCAAGATATCATATTAGTCTCCTCCCCCTTCATTTGTCACCACGTTTGATGAGAAGAAGCCATAGCCATTAAGCTTTTAATTAAGGCTTAATCTTCAAGCTCATATAAAAACCATTCCTATTGCAATAAAACAATTGGCAAGTTGGAAATCTCAGGAGAGGGGAAGTAGAAAGCTTGTGTTCGAGACGATTGGGTGGACTACATTCCTTAGCACTACGGGACGTGGTCTCCAAGGACGTGATGACGACCCGCGGTTTTCCAAGTAAGTGTCTAACTGGTTTATCTAAAATAAACGATATGGCATGATAATTTCTTAGTTTAATATTTTTAAAATATGTCTTTTAACCTGTTTTCTCATGCTACATGGTTGTTTGCATTTATCTGAACTGGTTTTTATTTATTAAAAATCGAAAACAGTCGAAAACATTAAAAAATGACTCAAAATTATCATAAATAAAATTTTATAAAATTACTGACTGAAAATTTATAAGTTCTGATATTTTTCCTATAAAGCTTATGAGTCAGGGAATTTACTGAATTTCTATCAAGATTTTTAAAGATGTTTTGTTATATTTAAAAATTAGAAAAGAGTTATATTTAGGGAAAAAGCATAGTTTTCCTTTACGTAAAATGTGTTATTTATTGATATAAACTATGGATTCTTAGTGAAATATTGGAAACAAAATCTTTGATTGGTTAGTGCATTTATGTTGTAAGGGTTAAAGAAAAGAAATAATAATTTAATAATATTTTACTTAAGAAATGCTCGTATAAAGATATGGTGTTTTGGTTTTGAAAGGAGAGATTATACACAGTGTGGACATTTATGAAACATGGGAAATTACAAATAAAAAGTTTGACAACACTTTATAATGATTTATAATGTTAGGTTGCAGTTATAAAATTTAGTTTAAATTAAAACCAAAATAAAATCAAACAATTTGATGATTGGATGGCATGGGGAAAAAAGCCTCAGCATCTATATTAAATTTTTATATGTTATTCATTTTACAATCAACTTCTTAAATATATGGAGTGGAGGGCTACTAGGACTCATTGATAAATTAAAGGGTGCTATGGGAATTTAAAATAAATTATGAATGTGGACATGTGAGAGTATGGAAGAACTTGTTTTATTCTGGTTGATGTTTAATAATAGAAAAGAAGGAAATGACATTATATTCGCAAAATGAATTAAGTACTTAAAAACTAATAAGCAACAACGAAATTTATATACGGAGTGGGAAACGTCTACCAAGGGAGATTAAAATTTAGGAGTTTATGGTATGTCAGAAAATTTGATTTGAATGTTTGTTTAAAATTAAACAAATAAAAAGAACTAATTTTAATCAGGTGGAGAAAAACATAAAAAGGAATTTTAAACGGAGATATACAAATAGATCTAAGAGATCTATATCCCTGAAACAACCTTTCCAAAGTCAAACATTAAAAACATTTCCTGGATAAACCGCCACTAGCATGGCAGGAGAACATTATGAGGAGCTGCCTTTGAGAGATGAGGGGAAACCATAGTTATCTTAGGTTTAGCAATTTAGTGCCCAGTATAATTTATTGAAGTTTAGAATCTTTGCAGTTGGACTACTACAAACAACGTTGTAGATTTTAGGGAAGGCTAAGTCGAGTCAAATTAAAACAATTAGTGCAAATAATCACTTGTTTAGTGCAACAACTCTTAGGAGTTGGCTTGTTAACCTGGGTAAAAGTGGCTTGGTCTTTGGCCAGTCAAAGCTTTTCAGTTACAATCTGTGAAAGAGAATCAGACGCCATTACAGAATCCTGCAAAAAATTCTGTCACTGCAGAGAACACAGCTTCAGCCTCACAAGGGCAAATCTGCAAAACTGACGAAAGTGGTATTTAACCACACAGTCACTTCCTAGTGACGATTTTGCATATACAGGAACCAATGATGATTCTATAACTCCCAATGTCTCTGCACACGAGCATACGATGCAATATCTATGGTAACTTTTCACCGACCTGTAGAACAGTGGTCGCACAGCATAAAACAGGGCTTTTTCCTGAGTGCGTGCAGAAAACTTTCGCCTCCAAAACAGGCCCCGAAATGGCCTCAAATCAAAAAAACAGGGTCGCCATTAGCTAAAGCTCTCTCCTGCAGCATATACTGCCCTCTTGCTTCACCGCGAAGGGCGTCTCAACCTGAGACAATGCACTCTTGCAATTTCCGGCTGTGCTACCTGCAGAGATCTACTCCCAAAACAGAAAATGAAAGCAACACTGCTCCTCTTACCAGAACACCGTGAGCTTGGCTTGCTTTCTTGAGCTCCTTACCACGAACAAGGCTCTGATACCATGTCAAGAATGTGGGAGAGAAGGAAGGAGTCTCACTTGAAGCTTTCTTGCTTGCACAATGGGGGAATACACACAAGGGTGGAGGCTGAAAACAGTTTTCCTCTTCTTAGTTGTGTAAGCCAAAAGAACTCTATTACAAAGAAATAGAAGAACCCTATATATGGGTCTCAAACCAAACTCAACTAACTAAGGTGGCATACTAACTGAGCCACGAACTAGAATAGATAAGGATAGCTATCATGTAGCTATTATTCATGGGCGGTATACCAACCGCATCTACAACTGACAAGTCGGTGACATAAATACACAACGGTCACCCTGGCGTATCACGAGTGGAGCTCGATATCTCAACATAGAGCACCCACTAACTGCTTCCCTGAAGGTGATGTCCAGATTGACCTTCAAAGTTTCTGCCCCACCCATTCCTCCCATTCCACCAGCTCCTTGGCTGACCATAAAACTAAAATGTCTTCTTTCTCAGTCCTTGTCCATGATTCCAACCACAACAGTGTGCATCATGACAAACACAGCATTGCAATAGAAATTATACAACACCATGTAGGTCAATCTTTGGTAATTCCAATGTCCATGCACTAATAGGAGCTTTCTCAAGAATCTAAACTGTCCCATAGAAAAGTCTGAAGACATTATTGCTTGCCTTCCTTCTTTGCCACCTTTCCGCATGATATACAAGCATTCATTCACACACACGCATAGATGAATGCACATAGATAATATTAGTTACAATGGAACGAAGTCCCAACACACACACGGTTTTGAGACGATAAATGAAAACACATTTACGGAAAAAATAGGGTTCATATACACACAAACATGTAAGCCACACGCAGAACAAAATGCAAACACAATGACTAAGTATGCACAAAGTAACAAATGTCACACACACAAACTTTTTGGTGGATTCCACACCTCGGATATGCAGCAGCACGAAACCGTGATGGTTCTTTATTGATTTTGGTACTCTATGTGGATGATATGCTAATTGTAGGGAAAGCTTATGATGAGCTAGATGCTCTTAAGGATCAGCTCAGGAAGAGCTTTGAGATGAAAGATCTGGGACATGCCTGTCACATACTTGGTATGCGCATTAGACGCGACAGGCATCAGCAGGGACTCCTCTACTTGTCATAGAGGGAGTACATTCATAAAGTCCTTGAGCGCTTCCGCATGCAGGATGTAAAGCCTATTGACTATCCATTGCCTTCTTATGTGAAGGTATCATAGGCTGATTGTTCGCAGACAGATGAGCAGAGGGCTGAGATGGCCAAGATTCCCTATGCATCCACAGTGGGCAGTCTTATGTATGCCATGATAGCCACTCATCCAGATATTGCCTTTGCAGTTGGTGTTGTGGCACGGTATATGGCTACACCTGGCAAGAAGCATTGGGATGCCATGAAGGGTATCATGAGGTACTTGAAGGGCACTACAGATATGTGCATATTCTATGGCAACCAGGATACAGGAGTCATGGGGCACATTGACTCTAATTATGCACGACATGTAGATAGTAGGAAGTCCACTTCCGGCTACGTATTCACCTATGCTGGAGGTGTTGTTTCTTAGATGTCCAGGGTGCAGAAATGCACGGCCCTTTCTACTATAGAGGCCGAGTATGTTGCATCCACTGAGGCTTGCAAGGAGGCCATTTGGTTGGGTCGTTTGGTTGTTGACCTTGGTATTGGTGCTATCCCTACACTGCATTCGGATTCTATGAGTGCTATTCAGTTAGCCAAGAATCCGCCGGTCTTCCATGCGAAGATGAAACACATTGAGATGAGGTATCACTTCATATATGGGGTCGTTAAGGACAAGTCTATTGACCTTGTCAAGATCTCGACTGACCAGAATCTTGCAGATCTGCTCACGAAAAGCCTCTCTACAGAGCGCTTTGCCTTCCTCAGGAGGTTGATGGGCGTGGGATGAGATGACATCTTTCCTCATCCTGTTGTACATGTGTACATGTTGTACTGTCTTTTTTCTTTTTCTTTTCACTCATCACTAGGGTAGATTCGTCGCCTTTAAGTGGGAGGTTGTTGGGGGTAAAGGCGCCTCCGCCTAGCCGCCCGTGTATTACTACACTGACAGTCACCACCACTGTACACAGCAGGTGGCAGGCACCCATCACCATCACTTTATTCTTTATTCTTTTCGTGACAGTTTGAATAAAGGAAGGCCCGGTCACACATTGTGACAGTTGGAGTTCCCATTTCTCATCTCTCTCCTTCTTGCTCTTGCTCTCCCGCCATAGCTCTCACGTGCAAGCTTCGATCCTTCTCACCTTTCATCTTGCACAAAGAAGTGTTGCTCTTCCTGTACATCACCAATCGTCACTTTTACATTAGGACATGCAGCATAGAGCTCCCCTGAAGAATTATTTGCAGCCCTCATTCACCAACCAAAATTGAGAAGAAGCCCAAGGTGAGAAGATAGAGCTTTGGACCTATCCCTTACAGAGTGGAGGTAAGGGCAAGGTTCCTCAAATAGATTTAGCCAATGCAGGTAAGACTATTAGATCATAGACTGGATGGAATGCCCTTGTTGATACCTACTCAATTCATGGCTACTTGGCTAAAACTCATATGCATAAGTGATGGTAGAGGAGAAGTGGAAAAGAGATTATGGAAATCTTAGTACTTCAAAGAAAGTAATTTGGAGGGGATGAGAAGACTGTACCACCTACCAAACCTGACCAAAGAAGACAATGGAAGATATATAGGAAAAAGGTGAAAAGAAGGATCTAAAGCCAAAGAAACATTAACCAAGCTATAAGTTTCTTTCAAACATAGAGTCATCAGAAAACACTAGATCTAAAGAGAGTGTTGGAAGAGAGAATTATGAACAATAAAGTTGAATTCACTTTAGGTGAAACTCTTTGGATCATGAAGCAATATTTCCATATAGAGATCATAGACATTGTTAAGAGGAAGAGGAAAATTGTGGGTGAGTGAACTCAAGCCATGATACAAAGTGAGGAGAAGCATGTTATGCAAGCATTTAGATTGAAGAGTTGATAGTGTTGCAAGATGTAAGAATATAATACAAAGTGTACAACCTGTACAATACATAGAGGATGATGTATCTACTATGATAGGATGTAGCCATTATTCCAAGAATCATTCTGCATAAGCGACTATTGAGATAGTAGTAGTCAAGATTGGTGAGTTAGAGACTCCATGCATTGCTTTAATCGACCATGGTTCTAAAATAAATGTCATGATTCAAAACTTGTATGAGGGTGATAAAATGGCCTTGTTGATGTAGAGCATAGATGGAAGAGTTGTGTAGCTAATAACATTGTTGGGGAGTTTTGTGCAATATGCTTGCACAAAAAAAAAAACCATAGGAGACATCTAGGATGATCACCACTTTTTCATGTAGATATTGCTCATATCCTATTATTTTGGGATATCCCTACATTATTTTTGCACGAATGGAAACCAAATTCATGGATGATGGATTTGCATAAGCATGGGTTAGTAGTAAAGATGGAAAACATGATGTATAGTTTATGACATTGTGTATAAACCATTCATGAAACAGAGATGCACTATGAAATTGACTTTGCCCCTAAAAAAGATATTTTCATTGAGTACCATTGTTAGGCAGGATGACAATGGTACAGGAAGGGAAAAGCTCTTGCCTTTAGGCATTGATGCTTTTCTTTTGGATTCATTGGCCTACTTATAGAAGGTTCCATGAGTTATCAAATAGTCACCGGGATAAATATAGCTAAAAGGTAGTATGTTCGCAGAAAAGAGAAAGAATTGAGGAGTCATGGTTTTTGTTACAAGGTAATGAAAACATTACAAGGATGTATGATAGTCTTTCATGTTCAAATACTATTGTAGAAATTTCAGCCTTAACCACATATTCAAGAATTTGGGAGTTTTCATAAAGTTTGGGAATTCCTAATGTCATTAATATTTGGATACATGGTCAAATCTTATCCCCTTACTTGAAAGAAAAATTTTCCCTAGATACTATATAACCAATCCCCCGAGTCCCACTCTCAAATATGGGGTTAAGATCTAGCCACTTGGCCAAATCTTTACTCTTTATTTGAAAGTAGAACTTGGGAGATTCCCAAATTCTCTAATATGGTATTCCTTGGTAAAATCAAAGAAACAAGGTGATTTTAGTTTTGTGCAGGTGCATACATTGAATATGTATCATGTTATTGCTAAGTTTGAGGAGCAAAATAATTTGTGGATTGAGGAGAGGGCTAAATATAGAGTTGAGACATGTATAAAATAGTGGATAAGAAGGTAAAGCCTATTGCAAGTCTGCTACCTCCTAACTGTGATGAGCAAATAAAGAGGGCCACAAGGCATCCAAGCTTGAGAAAGTTAGAAAATATTGGACATAAGTTTTCAGAAAAGTCATTAAAGAGTTGAAGATTGGGAATGGGAAATTTCTTCTTCTTCTAGAGAGAATGTTTTGAGGAGATGATTGCAAGCCATGGCAGACATTTTCTTCCTATCTGCATGAGATTCAATGTATAGATCCAAGAACTATGGCACCCATGGTTATTTTTACAATTCCTCATGACCTATCCTAGTTACCAAAGCCCGTCTACCAAAGCCTATTGGACCTAATAAATGAGAAGTTTAGAATGGGGATTCCTGAAACTTTTATTCAAACCCATGGTTTACAGTGCCCAAAAAGAACAAATTTCTCATGTTTATTCGGGACATGCAACCAATCAATAAAGTAGCCATTAGCAATATTGGAGTAGGGCTAGTAGTGGATGAGTTTGTTGAAGCCTTTTCAGGTAGAGCTATTTACTCTCCAGGTGATCTTTACTTAGGATATGACCAGTTCAAGTTGGCTTTTGAAAGTAGAGATTTGACTACTATGAGGACTTCTTTGGGCTTGGTTAGAATGTATACTTTACCATAGGGAGCTCAAAATTCCATGGCTCACATGATCAATGCAATGAACAAAGTCCTTAGAGATTATATCCCTCAGGGACAATGCCATTCCTAGATGATGTGCCATAATCAAAGGCTATACAAAGGAAGAGCAAAATGAGGTATTTAATAACTAGTTATAGAGCACATAGTAGATTGTGAGAAAGTTTTGTCCAAATTGGACGAAGTAAACCTAATACACTATGAGGACCAAGTCAATGTTTGGAATAGATGAGATAATCATAATTGAGCATATGTGTGGTCCATATGGAAAGAAAACTTCCCTATTATAGAGAAGATTGTGGAGAGTTGTTTAACAATTTCAAAGGTCGCGGGAGATGTGGATTCCACATTTTTCTCATATTGCACATGAGTTGTATCAATTGCTCAGGGAGAGAAAAATTTCCCTTAGGATAGAAGACATACCAAAGCTATGAGAAAGCTTTAAAAGTTATTGTGTGCACCATCGACACTTAGGAAATAAAACTATGCATATGGAAGTCTAATAAAGATTACAGTGGTATGGACCACAAGACAAGATGATGCAAATGCAAATAGGTATGCAGTGAGATTTGGAGTCAAATTCTTGAACGATAGACAAAGGTTGTATTCGTAAATTAAGAGAGAACTACGAGATGTAGTGACTGCACTAAAGTGTGATAAATAATATTTTATTGGAGCTTTTGTTGTTGTAGAGAAAGATTGTTTGACCTTACTTGGGATGATTACTAGTTACTCTACACCAACATTGCTATGCTTAGATGGATAGCCTATATTAAATTTATGAATCCTAAGTTTAAGATTATTGCAGGAAAAGAAAACCTAATTGTTGCAGATATGTTGTCAAGGCAAGATATGAGGATGAGGAGAGCTTACTTGCAAATGATTATAAAGCTGAAATTTCAGCCACCACAGCTGTAGACCATGTATGTCATGTATCATAAAGTGAAGCTTTCGAAGAAGCATTGTATGCAAATGAATTGCTACAAATTGGGTAGTGCTTGAGCACATTGACTAGAAAGACTGATTGGAGTGATAAAGAGCTCAAGTGAATTAGAGGAAGGTTTATGAATACGTTCTAAAATATGGGGTGTTATGGAAATACCCAAAGAAGAGGGGTAGGATACCATTGAGAGTAGTGTAAGATCAATCTACTCAAGCATAGGTGATCAAATACTTTCATGAAAGCTTGTGGGAAGGTCATAGATGGGTATGGGAAACCTTTGAGAAGATAAAGGAATGCTATTGATGGAAGAGAATGCATAAAGATATTTCTCAATTTTTTGAAACATGTAAAGATTGTCAAATGTATTCTTCAGCCAAGCATAGAGATGAGTTGCATCCTACCTATACATGGTGTATGCATTATAAGTGGGTGATGAACTTGGTTACTATGCCAATTCGCCTATGAGAAATGAGGTGCATTATCTTGGGTCAAGAGAAGACTTAGCCAATCAAGTGGAAGGTAGAGCATTGAGGATAAAAACCACTAGTGTTGTATATAAGTTCCTTCTTGAAGAGGTTTTTTGTAGGTATAGGTGTGTGTGCAAAGTAACTACTGCTAGTGGTGAGTTAGAAGTTGATAAAGCAAGGGATTTTTTCTCTAAGCTTAGCATCAATTTAGCCTTGAAAATATCCTATAACCCAAAGGGGAAGAAAATAGTGAAAGAGGACATCCTCTTATAGTCTAGGCTTTGGCCAAAGCTTACATAAGAAAGATCAAATAGAGTGGCCACAGTTGTTGCTTGATGCTCTATGGGTTGACCAAACCATGCACAATGTGACTTCCAAACCATGCATAATGTGACTTCCAAACCATGCATAATGTGACTATCGAATATATGCCTACAAAACGTATGTATGGTTAGAAACTAGTGATTCCCATAAAGACTAGTGTTGTTACTTGGAGTATACCACCATGGCAAGATGACATGACTAGAGAAGAGCTCTTAGCTCTAAGAATTTGACATTTTGAGAGAAGACCTAAAGATGTCTAGAAATTAGTGCAAAGACTCAAAGAGGCAAGATTGTAGAATAAGGAGAGATTTGATAACAAACAAAGATTATGACCTAGATTTATTGAAGAAGAATATTGGGTTTTGGTTTATGATAATATCCTTCAGAATGAGCATAGTACTAGCAGAAAGTATCAAAGAGGTGGTTTAGATCATACATAGTAAAGCATGCATATGACAATGCCAGATATGCTTTGACAGATTTGGATAGGATTGTATCCATAACAAATAAGAGGATCAAATTATTCAAGAGGATAGAAGCAAAGGACTATGCAACAGAAGAATTACTGGATGACGCACCACATGATGACAATGCTAGGGAGGATGGAAAAGAGTTTGGAGAAGATGAAGAACTCAAAGAGGAAGATGAGGACATTGAGATAGTAGTTGAGCTTGGAGATGATGATGAATGTCAATGGCACATGCATGAGGATGTGCAAGTTTAGAGGGGGTGGATATTGAGACACTCTGTGTCCATAGACAAAAAACATACAAATTGATTAAACTTACATGAATTCATGCATGTTTATATGGGATGGTTTTGAGAGTAATCTACACAATGTGTCAAGAGTATGATAAGAGTTTCAATATCAAACCACATGTCAAAGAAACAAGTTGTAGAGACCATGCACAATGTTCAGTGAGAAATTTTAAGTGCACAATCCCCAAGTTTATGCGTAAAAGTGGTGCCCATCTCCTACAAGGTAGTGCTTGCAATTTGCAAATGCTTGCGCACTTATTTGAGCTATTCATAGTAGGGGGAAAAAAAGTTTCATTTTTGAAACTAATTTTCATGCTTTTTAGGAAATAAGATCACAAGAAGAAGAAGGAGAAGGAAGGTATCAATGGAGGAGATCTTGCCAACACATAGCATGTAAGTTATGAAAATTTTGAGGGTTCAAAAGAAAGAGATGTTTACTTATAAGGATAGTGTATCGAAGGATGAGAGAATTTGTGACACCTTTGATCATTCACAACAAGGACTCTTTCTGTCTTCCATCTACCTTGTTTCTTTCCTTAAACCTCTATGGTTTGTGGCTTGATGCATACCCTCCCTGCCCCCTAGACAATAGTCAGTTTCTTTTTAATTAAAAATTATAAAGTACCTTCGATTAGTTTGGTGGTGCAATGGTTGATTGATTGCTTTACAATTAATGGTATGTTACAATACATATGTAGGAAGGAAAAGAAAGGAACTTGGTGTGGTATGGGATATCCACAAAGTCTAATGACACTTCAAGTGAAGAAGATACAACCATGAACCCACAGCTCTAAGAGATCTGCAACAAAAAGGAACAAACAGATGACTACTAATGAAAAGTTGGCCAAATAGAGAACATATCCAAAAAGAACATTTCACAAAAATTTCAAAGAGAAAAACTAAAATATGGTTTGCATTTTTGGGTTTTTTAAATTTTTTTGGAAACTTAAATGGGTTATGTGTTAAATGTGGGAAAGGGATGAAGAGGTGTTAATTTTTATGTATTTGTTGTTGTTCTTGTTGTTATGGGTTTTTCTTAAACTAGTAGATAGTTGGAAATGTGAGTGGAAAGATAGGGGGATGAAATGAATGTGTTTATTATGGTATTATGTGTTTTTTTCTAAAAAATAAAATATGTTAATAAGGGCATATGCTAGTCTATTTGTTAATTGGATTCTATTTTTACCTTTTTGTTCTTCTCTAGTTATATATATATATGTTCATAGGTTTTTGGGTGGCCTTTTTTATTTTATTATTATTATTATTATTACTTTGGTATCATGCATATGTGTATCGGTTTGTGTTTGTGTGTGTGTGTTTTTTCCTTTTCTATTTCGGTCTTGTCCATTTTTCATGGTTATGATTTATTTATTTCTTTTCTTGGGGTGCGTGTGTTTTTCTTCATTCTTTAAATGGAAAGTTAAAACAAAAAAAAAACATGTGAATTTACGTGTGAATTCATCAGAGAAAGAGGCAACTATATCGAGATGAGAGTGCATGAATGCTCGCTTCATGGCATGGTCAAGACCACATGTGCATCCAATGCATGAAGAAAGGGTAGGAAACCATGATAACCAAGAGCAATGAAAAAAAAAACCATGAAAAATATCTAAATAAGACTCCCAAGTTGTCACATGAAAACAATCATGTAGGAGGGATACACAAAAAAGGAGAGCCACTCCACATACAAACATTAGCTAAACAAGACTCTTACACATGAATAGCAAGCTATATAAGGAAGGGGAGGTTGTTTTGTGGTGGATGGTGCTGTGAGTGAAAGGGGCTTATAAAGGATAAACAATGTCTCATTTGTTCTTCATGTGGTGTGCCTTATTATGGGGAGAAATTAGGGACCTATGTAGGGATAGAATGGGGGCCGAAGGAGGAGGGATGTAATGCACCTGTGTTCAATCACTCATTCAATATGACACACAAAGGTATTACAATATGTGAGAGTAAGGTATGCTATTGTATTATTCAATGAAAGAAACAATACAATATAGGCACATCCCAAGATTACACCCTCATAATGCCACACATAAGAGTGTTCAACACTTAGTAAAGGGAATCACACATAGAGTGAAAACCAAGGAGGGCTAAAAGTCACTACTACTCCCTATATAGGTGTTTTTATAGGCAATGCCATGGTATACCTACAAAGCCCTTACACTCATCGTTGTCCTTAGCAATCTAAGGGTGATCTTTGTTGACTTATTTTGAAGTCTTAACACAACTCATTCTAGTAATCTGGTCGATGTCTACCTATCTAGGAATACACTAATTTAGAAGCATCTTAACAAAGCCTTTTCTATCAAGATGTCTACTGCTCTGTGATTTGGGGGTCTTAATATAACTTTTCCTATTAAGCTATTCAATGTATGCCCACTAGACTCTTTCTTTTTATTGTATTTTTCCCTTCCATCCTCAACTCAATTGCATTTGAGAAGCAGAGGTATCAAAGTCCTATGATAATCTAAGTGATGGCTCAATGTACATCAAAAGTATTCGTGGCATTCTCCTTGAGCCAAGTAGTAAAGGCCTCTTCGCCATGTTCATGAGCCTCCGCTTTCAAGTTCCAAGTGCCTTCTTTGAGAGGGCACCCTTTCCACTTGGCGAGATACTCTAGGTACCCCTTCTAGTCCTAGCGCCAAAGGATCTCTTCTACTTCGAAGTGGTTCTTGGAATGAAGTAGTGGGATGTGTTGCCCCCATTTTGTGACTAGGTAGAACTTGCACAGAAGGTGGGCATAAAAGACATTGTGTACATAGATGCCCTCTAGCACGTCCAACTTGTAAATGACCTCATTCAGAACTTGGGTGATGCAGTATGGTCCATAGTATTGATGGTTGAACTTGAGGCTCATATTCTTTGGTAAGGACATATGCTTTGAGCTAACAAGGACCGTGTCTCCCTTAGTAAAGAGAACTGCTTTGTGCTTCTTGTTGGCTTGGTAAGTCATGGTTATTTTTTCTCTTTTCTAAACTTTGGTTGGCTACCATATTTCTCTCTCTCTCTCTTTCCTTAAGAAGTCTTCTACATCCTGAACTTTTGCTTCAGTGGCTCCTATGGCTAAGGCCAATGTGTTAAAATGTCGAATCTAAACCATGGCAGAAGTTATAGTGGATGGAAGATGAAGGCTAGATTCATGTTGACATGGGTGGCTTGGCATTGGCTTTGGCTAAAAAAGGCTAGCTGACTTGGTGTGGGGAACTTTCACTAGTAGCTAATAAGTGGAGCATATTTTGACATAGTCGATAACCTCTTCTTTCATTCTTGACTAAAAGAAATTTTTCCTTAAGGCCTCTAGGGTCTTGCTTTGCCCTTTGTGTCCCCCTAATTTCCCATCATGTACCTCATATAAGTTTATCTTGTTTAGCTCCACACTATTGGAGATGTATAGTCTTTATCCCATAGAAAAGATCCCTCCTTCTAGTGTATACATGCCATGTGGTATTCTCTCATCTTTCACTTCTTCTATTAGGTTATGCATCGCTTGGTCATGTTCTAGGGCCTCTTTCACTAGCTCTAGGAAGTTACTATTGGCTACATTCACTACCTTCAAATCTACTTTCTGACTTAGGGTATCTGCTGTCATATTTGTATATCCTAGCTTACTTTGATCTCCATGTTGAATTCTACCAAGAAATCTAGTCATCTACCTTGTTTGGTGGACAACTTGAGTTGGTGGGACTAGAAGTATTTGAGAGATATGTTGTCCATGAAGATGATGGTGTACTTGTCATCATGTACATACTAGTTCCATTTTCTAAGGAAACGGATTACTAATAGCATCTCTTTCTCATTGGGTACTATAATAATTTGGTCATGTGAAATTTCCTTCTCCTTTGGTCGTTTGGGATAGTTGAGATGTGACCATACTATAATACTTTACAAATCTTCTATAGATTATAGAAAAGCCTAGGGATTCTCTAACTTCTTGGACTACTTTCAGGACTAATCACTTCTTCACTGCTTTGACTTTCTTGGAGTCTATTTTGATTCCTTCCTTTCCTACAATGAACCCTAGAAATTCTAGTTCTTTCACTAAAAACTCCCATTTTTCTAGCTTTGCATATAGCTTGTGCTAACTTAGCTTCTCGAAAACTAACTTCAAATGTTCCTTGTGTTACTCTATGGTCTTGTTATAGACTAACAAATTATCTATGTATATAATGATAAAATATCTTTGGCATGAACAATCCATTCATTAACCCACTAAAAGTTTCGATCCCCTTACTAAGTCCAAAACCTAGGACTAGCCACTTGAAACTTCCATATCTAGTACAAAATGATTTTTTTGGGATATCTTCTTCAGCATGCATATTTGGTGGCAGCCTGTCCCAAGGCCTAACCTAAGATCTATGTAGCTAATTTATTTTTCTCCATGGAGTTTATCTAAAAAATCATTGGGTATTTATTCTTGATGGTAATCTTCTTATGTGTCCTATAATCTATGCATAGTATGAGTCCTCCATCCTTCTTCTTCACAAACAATACCAGGTCTCCAAATTTGGAACTTGGCTGGTCAAATAAATCCTTGATCTTTCAATTCATGTAGTTCCTTCTTCAATTCCATCAATTCAGTGTGATTTACTATTCTGTATGGGGCCCTAGCTGTGGTGGGATAACCCTTAGGATCAACTCGATCTTGTGGTGTACATCTCTTTGGGGGAATAAACCTTTGGGTAGCTATGTGGGCATCACATCTACATACTCCTTAAGTACTTATTCTACTTCTTTGTTGCCAACTTGTGGTTTAGGGGCTTTCGTTGCCTCTTCTCCATGAGTTTGAGCATACATAAGTCCACCATATCCCCCTATTTCACTAATTTCTCTACCTATTTTGCACTGCAAGTCATGATGTGAGACTTAATGTTTGTGTGAGGGATTGTGGTTTTGTTTGAATTGGAGCTCTCCAGCTACTAGGACTTGACTTTCTAGCATGGAAAGAGGCTCCTAGCTTACTATCCTTCATCTACACTTTGATTAGCGTTTTGCCTAGGAGTTGCATTCTTTTTCATGGCACTCATATACCTTCTCCTCGCATATCTAGTAGCATCTCATTAATTCCCTTGCTGAGCATTGAGATCACATACTTGTTATAGAACTTAAGGTTTAAAATGACTTCAAAGTCATCCATGGGTATCACCAAAAAATTGAGCATTGCCTTCCATTTCCCTGCTTCCACTTGCACTACAAACACTTGTTTTACTTCCTTTGCTTCTCCTGCACAAAAATTACTATTAATCCTTTTGGGGTCTTAGACAATTTTAGCCCATGCTTTGCTACACATTCTAGTGTGATAAAATTGCGGGTAACTCTTGTATCCAAACCTAATTGCTTGATCCCTTTCACCAACTCTTCCCTTCAAGTACAATTGGTGCACGACTACTACTCATGATGCCATGCATTGGGGATGTGCACTCACTGGTCCTGCTCTTAGGTGATCTAGGCTCTCTTCACTTCCATTAGGGATCTCTTTAATGCATGGGGTTGTGTTTTCTCTCCTCCATAAGCACTTGTAGCTATTACTTTGGATACACTTGTTGGTGTTGTGTCTTCCATGGGACACTTATTTTGATAGTGTGATCCCCTGCATTTGAAATATTTGACTCCTATGGTTGAGGCTTGGGGAATCCACCATGATGTATTTGATCCTATTAATCTATAGGATATGCTTGAAGTGGGTCTATAGAAATTTTTGCCCCACCTTCCAAATGCTCCCCATGATACCAAGGTGGAGTGTTATGTGGCCTCGGGTCACTCCTAAGATCTAACTTCTAATTTTTTATGGGTTCTCTTGGGAGGTTTGGCCTTGTGTTCCAAGAGTTGGTGGTGAGGTTGGTATTGAATATGGCTCAATTCCCTTGAGCAAACCTCCTTCCTTACAAACCTAATAGTCTTTCAACCATCCTCATGGCCTCTTCTAGACTTATTGGTTCTTGTCTCTCTATGTCTCTTTAGGCCTACTCTTGCATGCCAAATGGGAATCCATGCAATTTGGTGTCGATATCCATGGAAGTTGTAGCATCAATTGCCTATAGTTGCTAACATTCTCCTTAATCTTACCTTGTGCTTTCTTGAGGTTTCTCCACTCATCCCTAACTTTGAATTTTTCCATCATTGGGATTAAATAATCCTTAAATTCCTTTTGTAGTTCCTTCCATGAAAAGATGGTATGGCCTTGATCTTTCTCCAATAAGTACAAACTAGCCACACCTTCTTCTAGATAGATGGCTACCACTTCTCCCTTCCTCTCTTCAGTAATCCTAGTGCACTTTAAGTACTAATCTACCTCTGCAATCCAATTCTTCAAAATCAGCCCATCTCTTTCTCCATTGTACTTGGTGAATTAGAACATCTTAAACTTTTCATAGTCATCTCCTGAACTCTCACTCTCCTCTCCATCATTTGTGCCTTGTCTCTTGTCCTTTTTCTTGTCCTTCTTTTTGTCCCCTACTCTAGCTTCCTTATCTTTGTCCTTTTTCATATCTTGAGAGCTCTTGGATGCCTCCTCCATAGCTAGCCTATTCACCAATCTATATATCTCCTCTTGTAGTTTGCATCTCTTCTCCTCTTGTTGTTGTTATCGTATCCACTCCATGTACCCTTGCTCTTCTTTAAATTTTCATCTCCTTTCCTCCTCTTCTTGGAAAGCAGTTTTCAATGATGGCTTTGAGTTTTGATGATGGTGACTGAGACCCCAATGATAGTGTAGGTGAGCGTGCTCTCATAGAGAGGTGGTGGTGTTCAGGGAGCAATGGGAATCTAGCAGAGGTGGAAAAATGCAAAGCGGGGCAATTGCCCTAATAAGCATAGTGGTGCATGCACGGTAGCTATAGACAAAGGAGGAGAGGGAGAGGAGGTGGTGGATTGGAAGAGAGGAGAGACGAAGGGAGAAAGAGAGGTGGAGAGACGAAGAGAGGAGAGGGTGAGGAGAGGGTGGGTCGGAAGAGAGGAGAGACGAAGGGAGAAAGAGAGGTGGAGGAAGGAAAAAAAGCAAGATGGGAGGGGGAAAGGAGGAGTGGAGAAGAAGGACAAAGGGAGGAGAGGAGGAAGGAGAAGCAAGAGGAGGAGAAAGAAGATAAAGGAGAATAGAAGAAGGAAGGAGGATGAGAAGATGGCTGAGAAAGAGAAGGAGAAGGAGGTTGGGGAAAAGAGGGAGAGGGAAGATGATGGAGGGAAGGGGGGAGGGGGAGGGGGAGAGAGCCATGAAGGGAAGGGAGAGGAAAGAGAAGAAACAAACAAACAAAAAGAAAGAGAGAGAGAGATGAGAAGCTAACAGTTGGGGGGAAGGGGATTTTTTTGTAGTTAATTACATTGATCTATTATTATTCCATTTTTAAAAAAATCAAAAGAAGAAGGAAACGGTGGTTTGTCCCCCTGGTCCCATTAATTGGTGGATACGAGGTAGGGGTGTTTTCTTTTTTCTAAAAATTATCATGGCAAGAGGCAAGAGCACACCAGCACTGCACATTTAGCTAACCAAAATGGCACATGAGGCAGGGGAGAATATGACATAAGAAAATGGGAAATATTGATGCTCATATGGAAACACACGAATACAAAAACTTGAAACAATAGGAGATTACAAACAAAAATTAATTCTAAAAAATCTGTAGATCGGATTATAGTAGTGTAAAAATGGAAAATAACTTGTGTAAAGGGCCAAATAGAACCATAATATATTATCTTAGTTATTGTAACAAAGGGATGCATTCACATGAAAATTTGTTAGAAATCATGAAGCTTGCACTTAGATCGTGGAGCTACTGAAGTACTTGAGGTAGAAGGCAACTCGATCGGCATGGATGTAACCTCACTACACTCATAGGTGTGAGAACGCGTACAACTATGTGAGAGGTAGTCGTTGCTCTTGGCTTGAAATGCTTGAAAAATAAGCGGTCCGTGGGTCTTGGTGGTGGTCTAGCACAAGCTTCCACATTTTGGTTATATTACCAGGACCAACAGATTCAAGCTTTGAGTGCTTGCGCGCTTCAAATCAAGCATTGAAGTAGGGATTTCCCTGAACTGGTGCTTGAGATGGATAGGAAAACGAGGGACTTTGAAGAGGTGTTTGATCTCCTTAGCAAATAAGGTTTCTTATTTTTTGGATCTAGATGAGTAGATTGGATTAGTGTAGGCATTTGGTTGTGATTTGAATGCATTAGGATTAAGAAAAAACAATGAAAATAAGGTTACGCACAGTAGGGTTTCTGCTCCTACAAGCCAAACCAGAAAAAGGGAGAGAAGAAGAGCTCTAATGTATAACACATTAAAAGGAAGAAAGGGGGAAGACCAGAACTGAGTAGGGAAGGGCTTTAATAGGCCATGAATAGGTGGGATAGCTCAATTTCTCAATTGAGAGCTTGAGAGAGAGAGAGAGAGAGAGAGAGAGAGAGAGAGCTACAAGCAAAGAGGAGACACTCTGCATTCTGATCCTTGTCATAGCTCATTTTGACCCTCCAAGTATGTTCTCGATATTGTTTTGTGCTTATTGATCAGTTTCAACTCCATGGGTGCAATCATTAGTAAGGCATGAATAGGGTTTTTTAAGATTTTCCCTCATTGACAACTCACCACTACATCGGACACTCGCCGCACGGTTTGATTTCCCTAATCAGACCATTCAAAGTTTATCCACTCAAAAACACCTTTTCTTGTGTCTGAGTCACTAAACTCAAACATTGGGAGTCGAGCCACTTGGACACACTCATTTGTCTGACTTAGACCACATAGTTTATATTGTTCAGCTCAGACCTCACTTACTCGGATGCCTAAAATCAGGCACTCTGTCCAACTCGACCCCCTCAGACTCGAATTGTTTGAGCCGACCACTCAGAAAAGAGTGAGAATTGAAGAGTCTAATTTCAGGAATCAAACGCTTGATACTTACTCAGACGGCCTCCAAACACATCGAAAGGCTCATAGAGCCTCCATACTCCAAAACTCATGACTTAGCAGCTTAGGAAGTGACTGCAAACACAACCTCTAAGACCACCCATCTGAAACGTCTTAAAGGATCCATGCGAACCTATTAGAGTGACCACCATCTATAGGAGTGGACTAGAAAAGTGTGTGCTGCACCACATTGTTTTCATGATAGTCACACACTACATAAATAATCACTTGAAGTTCACCTAGAAAGCTAAATGTCTTATTTCACACCACACATGAAAGGAAGCACCCCACGAGTATCTGAGTGCACTTAAATGAGAAATATCTAAAATAACAAGGAACTCACACCACACAAGATAAGCAAGACCGAATGAAGCCACTAATAGGAGAAGACCCTTAGATCTTCAATGCACGACCAAGGATACTAAGCCTCAGAGCAAGCCTGACATGATTAGGGACTCAATATTACCCAAGTTAATCAGCCTAATAGACATCCTAATAGCCCAGGAGATTGAAAAAATGTCAAGATCCACACCAATCCAGAAAATGGTGAGCTTGACTTGGGGGACTTCCCAGTCGATATCCAATAGATGATAAATCCATACAATCTTGTGGACCAACATGGAGCACCATGAAAGACCGCCAAGGATATCATAGCAAACCGCGAGGAAGAGGAAAGGTTGGCAAAGCAAGCACTTCAAGACATAGCTGCCAATAATCAAGAGTAACAAACTCACAAGTTGAGGTAGGAAATAGAAATGGGGGAGGTCCAACGAGTTTTGGCTCTTGCCAATAGAAACAGGAAAAGACCTAATGCAGAGAGGGAAAGAGCACTTGAAGCCAACCTTACGTTGAGCGAGCTTCTCACAAAGTGACTCATAACAGGGTTGTGAGCAGAGCAAAGAAACCTTAGAAACTTTGTTTCTAATAGGATTGGGTATCACTCCAAACTCCAAAATCCAAACGAAGATACCCGTAGTTGCCAAGAAACTTGTTAAGTATCAGCCCAACAATGACCCATATAGTTTTATAGAGTAGTTTGAGTAGGTATGCAAGGCAAATGGCCTAACAGACCCTACCCAACACACATAGGCTTTTGGTCTTTGCCTCACAGATAAAGGACGAACATGGTACACTAGTCTAGAGAATGCCAAATAGAATAATTTCAAAACCTCAAGAGTCTCTTCATCAAGAGATTCTCTGAGGCAGAGTACTCATATTATCTTATTGTTGGAGTGATGAACGTCAGTCAAAAGGATAAAGAGGACATTCGAGACTAGGTCACCCATGTGTAGAGTCTCTTCAAGAGAATCCCACAGAGTGACCTAGCAAATGAGCAGTGTTCACTATGTTCATAAGTGGAATTCGAAGTGAAGAGATTTACAAGGACTTGGTGGAAATTTCGAAGCTCCAAAGGGATGTACTAGCTAGGGTCTTTGAAGAAGTCATATAAGTGGATGACCTACTCAAAGAGAGAAGCTCAAGGACCACAATCCAAGATAGTGCAACCTCGAGAACCTCAGAGAGAGTCATGACAGCTAGCGAGAGATTGAGCTAGAGCACCCAAGAGAAAGGAAAGAATGTCAATTAGAGCTAGGAGTTGATGGATAGGAAGCTAGAGTTTGCTAAGAAGAGATGATGAGAAGGCCTGCAAGATCTCACATGGAATGTGTGCATTGCATACAAAACCACCTTTCGATCGAGTGTATGGATCCTAGATCTAGACCTTGCACTGATTGTGGTAGGTTTGGCCATGATGTAGTGCATTGCCAAATATCGAGGTGGTTATCATACCCACAACCATACAATTAGTCTTACTACTAGGAAATGGACCACCACCTTACGGAAGGGGAGCTCTATTAGCTCTTCCAGCATTCAATGATTCAAGGCCAGCTATCCCTAGGATGGACATCAACCCTATGGGGATACCTAGACCATCTGGACCCTTCGTGACCCATCCACCCTAGTGCATTATGTCAAGGAGCCAAATGAGAAAGAGGCATATGTAAACCCTTACATCTCCTACGACAAAGAGCATAATCCTGTTCTAATGGATCTTAGACCAATAGCAATAATGGTGTTAGGTTAGGGAAGGGGTAGAGGCCTAGGAGGTCAGAACCAAGAACCTATCACATGTTGGATATAGCCACCTAGGACACATCTCATCTCGTTGCCCTAAACAAGAGTAAGCTAATCAAGAAAAGGCCGACTTCAGATGCCCTAAGTGTAGAATCACTCATTTGTATGCCAAATGCCCTAGGCGAAAAGCATCCACTAGTTCAGTTATCATGCCATCCGTGCCTTTGGGGCTATTTGGAGGCGAGATGCTTGATGACAAGGCCAATCCCGTCTTGTTGAATGTCACGACCAGGGTGCAGATGAGGCAGGATGGTATCTCATTACATGGACCTAGCAACCTTGATGTAGCCTCCATAGGAAAAAGGAGTCATAGGAGGAGAAGAAAGAGAGATGAGACAAAAGTCACACTCAAAACTAACAATGCCATTACACTATCAAAGGGTAAGCAAGTCATGGATGCAGAAGAAAAAATATATGCTCCTAAGATAGCGGAGAAGGGGAGTGCCAAGGTTAAAGAATATCGTGATTCAAGGCACCAATTGGAAGTGGTTAACAAGGTCAAGGAGTGGGTGAGAGACGCCCAAGAGCACCTAAAGGATGCCAAGCCCATCCTAGAAGATGAGATCAACAAGGTCTCTAGTGTGAGCACGCATCTCACCTACTCGCATAGAATCTAGAGAAGTATCCACACCCCATGTAGCACCACAAAGACAAAGCCTAGGCACCACAGGTGGACAAACTCCTCAAGAGCAGTGGCAAAAGAGTGTAGAGTGTAATGAAAGGCAAGAACCTAATGGCCTACTTACAACATTGATATCAGCCCCGATGACTCTACTAATGGGGGATCTACTTACGCAAAGTTCCTCATTATGGCGAGAGTTAAAGCAGTGAGTAGAAGGATCTAACAAGCCTGGAGCGACCAATTTGCATGACCACAACATAGCCACACAGATACTGAGCCTAACATTGAATTCAATGCACCTAAGTCCTTACATGTAAATGCTTTTTGGGAGGGCCCAAAGATGCATGCAGTCCTACCAGTGGTAGCATTAGGAGACATCATAAGGAAGGGGATTGTAGACATAAGACCAGGAATCAATGTGCTTAGCCATGCAATCTTACAAGCATGGGGTAACCCACCGGTGGAGACCACAAGGTTTAATAACGTTACAATGCTAATGGCATGAAAGTTTGGCCATTTCAAGTGCTGAAGGACTGGCCCTTGAAAATAGCAGGTGTCCAATTCTCAGTGAAATTCATAGTTATGAAGGGACTAGGCTATGGCATTCTGCTAGGTTGACCCTGGATGCAAAATGCATGAGTAATTGAAGAATGGGGTGATGATCTTATATTCCTAGGTAATAGGTTGAAGGGAGTAAGAGTCAAGATGGACACCTACAAGACCACGTTAGTTGACTTGGATGCCATCTCCCTTATCTTGAAGGGGGACTCACATGCCAAGAATTCGTACGGGCCATTAACAAAATATATTCCTTGTCTTGAAGATGAGCAAGATTGGATGCATATGCTAGCCACCATTGACCTACTATTTTCAAACAAAGAAGAGGATTATAAGCAAGCAGCAAGGATAGTAGGTGAGTCCTGTAAAGCCACCACATCCCAGATACTGAAGGGTGAGAGCCCACCTTCAATACCACTTTGCATGATGGCCAGAAGCACTAGTAGATGACAAACTCCTACTCCTTTCCATATTCCTTCTAATATACTTAAGCTCCAAGGGATTCTTGAGTACTTGATGAGGGAGCTAGTTGGTAACCCACCCACCAATCTCAAGCCATTCCAAGACCTCATGGACAAGCCAAAATGGAAATGGGCCAAGATGCATGACCTAAACCTCATGTAAAATTAGGCACTGATCATCACGCATGAAAAGAGGGTTGAGAAAAGGGACCTTGACAATGACAAGAAATCAAAATGTAGAAATTTGGACTATGAGTATGAGAACTGTTGTTCCTCAAATGAGGAAAGTGAAGAAGAGGCTGAGACAATAGAGCACAACACAGACAGCCAAGTGATCAAACAAATAAGAGTGATCGAACAAATAAGATTAGACTCCAAGCAGTGGAGAGCTAGTGCTTTTAGAATCAAAAGAGTCTTCATAACTCAAAGTGATTGCACTTTTTGGTTGGATTACTTATGGTAGTGAGAGCCTTTTTCAGTTCCTCATAAGCATGTTGGCACTGCTCTATCCATTCGAATACGATCAGGAACTTGTAAAGTGGTCTAGCAATCGATGCGTAATTCAAGAAGTGTGGGTAGTACCTATGTGTCTAGGGAAGCATTGAACTCCCTTATAATTTGTTGGTAGTGGCAAGTTGACAATAACCCTGATTTTGGAGAAGTCAATGGCAATGCCATTCATGGATACCACATGCCCTAGGATACATCCATGTTTTACCCAAAGCTCGCACTTTAAGGGGTTTAGAGAGAAACTATATAGTCTACACCGTTCAAAGACTATGTGAAGCTTATATAGGTATTCCACCCAACTACAGTGTATGCATAGGTCATCCATGAATACTTCTAGTTCGGTTTACTTTAGAGTAGGCGGATAGGGATGAAGTGAATGTCAAGATAATTTGGTATGATGGGAATCTCTAAAACTATGAGCATGAACCAACACACAACCCTTGATCACGAATCCAATTCAGGACCCTTGATTTCTTACATTCCCTATGTATGCTTTCTTATTGTCTCTCACTATCCCTCTCTCTATATCTATCTTTTCTTTTCTACTATATGTCTCTCTCTTTCTCTATCTTCATTTTCTTCTGACTGTCCTCTTTTACACAATCTCTCTCTCTTTGTCTCTTGCTCTCACTATCCCTCTTATCTCCTCTCTCTCTCTCTCTCTCTCTCTCTCTCTCTCTCTCTCTCTCTCTCTCTCTCTCTCTCTCTCTCTCTCTCTCTCTCTCTCTCTCTCTCTCTCTCTCTCTCTCTCTCTCTCTCTCTCTCTCTCTCTCTCTCTCTCTCTCTCTTTGTGTACAAAAAAAAGAATAATGTGTATCCCTCCCATAAGCCTTGGAGTTTTAATAGCTTGTGGTTGGCTCGATGCTCCCCCTCCCCTTCATCCAGCTTGTATCCCTCCCATAAGCCTTGGAGGTTTAATGTTTATATAGCTTGTGGTTCGCTCGATGCTCCCCCTCCCCTTCATCCAGCATGCCTTACACTTTTGCATTCTAGCTTTTCTCCTCATTGTTCATAGGATCGATCATATTGCAGGTTTTTGTGGGTTTGATTGGTGATAATTGCAAGATTTTGTGGATTTGATTTTTTTTAAAAGACGCTTTGTATTAACTGGATTGATTGGGACCAATATCGACTTGCATATGATTACAAGCTTTATGCGCTTGTGATTTATAGCAAAGGATGGAGAGCTAGGCATTGAGTTGATAAATTCAATGCAAGATTTAAGGCTTGTAAGCATAGCTTTTGGGTGATGACCATATGTAGGATGCTCAAACAAGGATAAGATGACAATAATGCCTTTGAATGGCTAATGACATCAACAATGATGGTGATATCCTTGCAAGGCAACTACTATTTTTTCATTTTCAAAACATTAAATTATTACTTTTAAAAATATTATCACGTCCTCTCCTCTTAAAGGAATCAAGATGTCCTCATCTTGAGACAAATTGGGAATATTATTTAGTTAGGGCTTTCTTGTCATTCCATGTGGCATCCTCTTCAGGATAATCCTTTCATTAGATGAGATACTCTCTTAGAGTTCTGCTTCTAAGGTCTCCTCAGCATCTCCAGTATCCACAAGGATCCCAGACTATCTCGTAGTTATGGTTTTTCTAGATCATCAATGTTATTACCTAGATTTTTATTGAAGGGGGGTGAGCCCTAAAGTGGAAGCACATAGCAGAAGCAAGAACTATGGTGGAAGGAGCAAGAAAAAGAGAGAGAGAGAGAGAGAGAGAGAGAGAGAGAGAGGAAGAGAGAGACAGAGATGAGATGTGGGAACTCCAATAGTCACAATGTGTGACCACTCTTCCCTTTATTCAAATGTCACTAAATGAATAAAGAATGAACTGACAATGATGAGTATCTGCTACTTGCAGTGTATAGGTGTGTGGGTATCTGGGTACTATCAGTGTAACTAATACACGAGTAGCTACGCACAAGGGTATTTACTTCCAAAAACCTCCCACTTAAAGGAAAATGTGCCCCTAGTGAGGAGAGAACAAGAAAAAAGTGACAAAGTACAAATGTACATAAGTACAAAAAGAGAGGAAAGAAATTATCTCATCCAATGCCACTTAAAGGAAAATGTGCCCCTAGTGAGGAGAGAACAAGAAAAAAGTGACAAAGTACAAATGTACATAAGTACAAAAAGAGAGGAAAGAAATTATCTCATCCAATGCCCATCAACTTCCTAAGGAAGGGAAAATGCTCCATTGAGAGGCTTTTAGTGAGTAAATCTACAGAACTTTGGTCAGTTAAGATCTTGACAAGCTCAATAGACTTGGATGTCTCGCATAAAGTGATAATGCACCTCAACGTGCTTCTTCTTCGCATGGAAGACTAGATTCTTGGCCAACTAAATGGCACTCATAGAATCTAAATGTAGTTTGGGAACGATATCAGCAATGCCAAGGTTTGCCATTAGACAGCCTAATGAGAGAGCCTCCTTGCAAGCCTCAGTGTTGTAGTAACATACTCAGGCTCTGTAATAGATAGGGTAGTGCATTTCTACACCTTGGACATTTGAGAAAAAATGCCTCGAGCAAAAGTGAAAATATAGCCAGAGGTGGACTTCCTTTGTATGCATGTCTTGCAAAATCAGAGTTAGTGTATCCCATGACTCCTATATCCTAGCCACCATTACATATGCACATAGTCATTGTGCCCTTTAGGTACCTCATGATATCCTTGATGGCATCTAATGCCATTTGTCAAGTGTAGCCATATATCATGCTACATCTCCCACTACAGATTCTATGTCAGGATGAGTGGCTATCATGGCATACATCAAACTGCCCATTGTGTATGCAATAAGGGATTTTAGTCATCTCGGTTTTTTGTTCATCAAACTATGGACAATAGGCCTAACTAACCTTCATGTGAGAAGGAAAATGATAGCTAACAGGCTTAAAATCTTACTGATGAAACCATTCGAGTACATTCTCAATGTACTCCTTCTATGACAAGTAGAGGAGCCCCTTAGAGCGATCTCTCATAATGTATATCCCAAGAATATATGAGGCATGTCCCATGTCCTTCATCTCAAAGCTCTTCTTGAGTTAGCCTTTCAAGGCATCTAGCTCATCATGAGCACTCTCATCAATCAACATATCATCCAAATACCATATTAGAGGATTTGGGAATCTCCCAAGTTCCACTTTTAAATAAGGAGTAAAGATTTGACCAAGTGACTAAATCTTAACCCCATACTTTAGAGTGGGACTTGGGGGGGATCTCTTGTATAGTATCTAGGGAAAATTTCACCTTCAAGCAAAGGGCTAAGATTTGACCATGTGTCCAAATATTAATCACATTATAAATTTCCAAACTTTATGAAAATTTTCAAATTCTTGAATATATGGTTTCCACATAGATGATCAAAATCATAAGGCTGTCATCATGTCATGAGCACTCTTAACAATCAACATATCATCCACATATAAACACAGATCCATATCACTACCAAAATATCCCTATGAATGCATAAAGGTATCAAACTTGTGATACAATCCCTAGGTGCCTACTTAAGGCCATAAAGACTCTTTCACAATCTGCACACTAGGTGTTCCCTTCCAAGGTTTGCAAAGCCCTTAGGCTACTCCATGTAAATCTCATCATGCAAGTCTCCACGAAGAAAAGTTGTCTTGAAATCCATCTAATAAAGATCCAAGTCAAGCTGTGAGCAACCAAAGCCAGTACCAAGCATAGGGTAATCATCTTCACAACAAGAGAAAATACTTCATCAAAGTCCATGCCATGTTCTTGCTTGAATCCCTTAGTAACCAATCTAGCCTTCTATCCCAGCTTGGGGCATCCAGGGGTACTTTTCAACTTGTACACCCACTTACATGGCAAAGCATGCTTGCCACTAGGAAAAGGAACCAAATCTCACATATGATTTTGCTACAATGAGTCATAATCTGAGTTCATGGCCCTCTCCCAAGAGTGACCATCACCTCTATACATGGTCTCATTATAAGTAAGAGGATCACCAACATCTATCACCATAACATAATCCATAGAGAAATCAAATTGTGTGGGTTATTATCTATCTCTAGTGGACCGCTAGTTGTGGGCCTATACATCCTATGGAGCATCAAGGACCTAGGCCATTGGGGTACTAGCTACTACGGGCTATCTAGCTTGCTATATAGCAACAAGAGGCTCCTCCTAAAATATCACATTACATACCTTAAAGATATGCTCATGTTGCTTATGAATTCTCTCCTCATGGAAAATAACATCATCGTGGCTACATATAACCTTCTGAGCTTGTGGATCCCATAGGCAATAGCCCATCTCACCTACATCTCTCTAAATAAAAAAGATGCATTTCGTAGACTTAGGATTCAACTTATTGCACTTGTCCTTAGATATATGGTAGAAAGCCTCACAACCAGATATACACAAATAATCATATGACGGAGCTTTTCCAAACCATAACTCCTCTACAACCTGATAGTCAAGCGTAACAAATGGAGCCCGACTGATCAAGTGTATAGTAATAGTAACTCCCTTAGCCCAAAAATGTTGTGGTAAGCCTACTTGGCTAAGAATACTATGAACTTTCTCCTCCTGAATCGTCCTATTCATGTACTCAGCTATATCATTCTGGGGTGGGATGTATGGAACGGTCAATTCACACTTAATACCCCTCTCATCACAAAACTTCTTAAAGACTTTAGAGACATGCTCAACCCCATTATCTAATCTTAGGCATTTTAGCCTATACCCATATTGGTTCTCAACCAAAGCAAGACAACACTCAAATGTATCCAAGACTTTTGATTTTCATATAATAGGATATGCCTAGACCTTATATCTATAGTTATCAATGAAAGTAATGAAATAATTTGTGCCACCTAATGACTTGCAAGACATGGGACCATATATATCCAAATGAACAAGAGCCAAAGGCTCACCCATGCATGCCATACCAAATTTATGCGTATTGCGTGTTTGTTTGTCATATAAACAATGACTACAAGACTTGAAGAATTTATAGTCAAGGGATGGAAGATACTACAAATATGTAAGCATTTTCATTCCTTTCAAGGCCCTATGCTCAAGGCGACAATGCCATCTAGATACAAAAAAGGGGTAGAGAGTATTGGACTTAGCACCATGTGCAATGACAAGATTCCCATAGGTAATATTCCATAAGGAATCACCAAAAGAAACTACATTACTTACATAATCCAAAGTGCCAACACAGATGAGGCTCTTTGTGAGAGCGAGTACATGGCATATGCCATGAAGAGTAAACACACAACCTGAACCAAACTGGACATCACCAATACCAAATATATTTAATGCGAGGTCATTACCCAAATAGAAAAATGTATTCATATTGCATTGGGAGTGAAACCACTCTCTATGAGGGGTCAAATGAAAGAAAGTGTGTGAGTCTATCAGTCCTACTAAGTATACTTAGACAAGGCATCAGTCTCACAGCTCTGAAGTATCAAGAGAAGAAGATACAAGTATGAAATCATCATCATAATTAGTCTGCACAATATTAATCTCTTCAATATCTTAACTCCCAACTTGCTACGGGTAATACTACTATTATCATTGTTTTCCTGTATTTTACCCTTGCCATTTTCTTTGCCTATCATTATTACTGTTGATACAAAGCCAATCGGGATTGGATGGGCAATTGGGCAAGATGATGAGGAAGGGCAAAGACATTCAATTCGCTTTGGTGCTAAAGTATTGACTGAATGACAGAGAAGATATCCATAGGTTAAAAGAGAATTATGGGGAATTGTGACAGCCCTTAAATGTGATAAGGAGTATTTTATGGGTGCTCATGTAGTCATTGAGACCGATTGTTTGCCGATATTGGGTATGATTAGTAGTTGTGCTACTCCGGACATTGCTATGCTACGGTGGATTGCATAAATCAAATCTTTGAACCCTGAATTTTAGCATATTGCAGAAAGAGATAACCCAGTGGTGGGCAGACATGTTATCTCGAGCACATTTTGAGAATGAAGATGGGATGATGGATGAGGAGGAAGAAGATGACTTTCTTGTGGCTGAGAATAATGTTGCAAGAGTGAATTTAGAAATGCAAGATGTTGCTACAGCATTAACAGAAGCTTGGACAACAAAGAGAAGACACTTTAGATGTTTTGCATCTTGTGTAGAAGTGTTTCTGGAAGATAAATATGCAAGAGAGTGGCTGAGAATTGGTCAATACCTCAGTACATTAACAAAGAGAGATGAATGGTCAGATGAGGAGTTTAAGAAAATCAAGAGGAAAGCGTATGGGTTTTTTTAAAAAGATGGATACTTATGGAAACATGCTAAAAAGAAATAGGGTATGCCATTGCGAGTTTTGGGTGATAGAGCTTCACAAGTAAAAGTAATGCAAGAATTTCATGAAAGCTTGTGGGTTGGTCATAGAGGTGTTTGGGGTACTTTTACAAAGATCAAAGAAAGATATTAGTGGCAGGATATGTATAAGGATGTTGCTCACTTTGTAGAAACATGTACGACATGTCAAATGTATTCATCTGTGAGACATCGAGATGGATTGCAACCCACATATCCATTGTCTCTTCATTTTAAGTGGGTGGTGGATTTGGTCACAATGCCTACAGGTCTTTGGCAAATGAGGTAACTTGTGCTTGCTCATGAAGACTTGACTAATCAAGTCTAGAAGGGAAAGCTTTACGTACTAAGACAACAAATGATGTGTGTACTTTTCTCTTAGAAGAGATCTTTTGTCGATATGGCTGTGTGGGAAAAATTACAGCAAATAGGGGTGAGTTGGATGCAGATGAAGCTCATGATTTCTTTGTATGGTTGGGGATAAAGCTTGCTTTAACTTTAGCCTATAACCCTGAAGGAAATGGCAAAAGTGAAAGAGGTCATCCACCTATTGTGAAGGCATTGGAAAAGGCATGTGGAGAGAAGGTAAAAGAGTAGCCACGATTGCACAAGACGGACAGATGGATGAAATGGCGTGCGTTGCGATCATTGTAAACAAGCTAAAAACGGTAGATTGAATGGAAATAAGAAGAAGGAGTGATCTCGGAGATCCATAATCAGGTATCTTGGAGTTTTACCCCCCTTTTGGAGTCAATTGAGCCATCAGATTTGGGTTCCGAGCAGCAGAGAAGGAGCTCTAATTTTGATGCACATTTTGTTCTGCGAAGAAGCTCTAGGAGATCTAATGCCTAGAGATTGCTTCTGAGTAGTGCAAAGATTCCAGGTTCTTTCAATACATATTGATTCAATTCATTGTGCTTTGTCTTTGTAGTGTTTACCACTTGTGTATTGTCTATCTTCTCTTCCATCTCCTATCTCTACTTCCTTCTACTTCTGATCCCCGGTGGATTCAACCTTTCGACAAAAACCCCTTCGACAATGGTCACTCGATGAGGTGAACCTCAATGGTTTTGTGAGGAAGACCATCGAGACCTCGGCAAAGGTTTTGTAAAAAATAAGAGGACAGCCCACCGGAGGAGAATCCCCTGCAACAAAGGCTAAAACGGCATGATCCCTGATGGGTTCGTCCACAACGGTAGGGTAGTCCCAGTTAGTTGGGAGCTTTTCTAAATGGGCGATAGAAATAGGAAAACGATAAATTGACCAACTAACCACAATGTACAATGGACTTGCATTATTTTAGGGGGCGGAAATGGGATTTTGCCTTATGGGTAGGAGGGTTGACGTACCGCACTCCCCTTTGTCTCCCATTCTCTTTGAACCAAGTGCAATGGCAAGTCCGCTTCAGCTCGAGTAATCCTATAGGAAGTGGAAACTTAAAATTATTGATGCTAGTAGCTGCTTTTTAGGAGACTCGACTAATTTTAGGAACCTGAGAATTTAGGTCGATCCTAGTAGGTTCATTGGGAACTCCTTCATTGTTGCGATGTGGACTCAGTAAGAGTCTAAGTGACAAACCTCGTGATACTCCAAGGGAGCACCGAGCAGTGTCATTTGGAAAACCTACTAATGGACTACAAAAAGATGCGCCTTGGAATGAGCTTGGTGGACACTTCACACCAGTTTTCTCTAATTGTGATGTAGCCATGGCCTCCTTTTTTGCCTCTAGTTCAACTGCCATCCTCTTATCTTCATTGACCTTCTCTAGTTGCAAGAAGAGCTCCTTGACGTATTCGCCATAATCTATAGGTGGTAGCTCTATTGTGGGCATGGAGCTTGTGGAGGTTTCCCTCTTCTACTTCTTGGGATTCTGCCTAGACTCAGCAGTTGCTGCCACTATCGGTCTTTTAGTTCCTATTATGGGGGTAGCCTCTCCCATTCCTTGGGTCATTTCCTTATTAAAAAAGTACTGTACCTAGGCCATGAGGTTAATAGCATCCACTTTAGCTGTGGAGCTCGGTGCGGATATGATTGTGGGAGTAGCAGGCACTATGAGGGTAGGAGTGGGTTCGATCAAGACCTTGCCCTTTTTCCTTTACTATGGTTGGCGCAATTTTTGACACTTGTGTACTTGAGCTTGGGCCCTCCTCTCTAGACCGTCGTCTCATGGCGCCCAACTTGTCTTGCTGCTTGCATAGCTACTCTATAGATAGGCGTGTTTCCACAGCCAGGTCTTCATCTTCTTTCCTTTTCGACTCCCCCTCAGATTCTCTTGATTATTCCTCCAATCCCTCGGACTCCATTTCTTTCTTCTTCATCTCTTCCTCTTCCTTCTTAGGCTCTCTTTTAGCTTTTTGTAAGTCGATCTTTTCTTTTTTCCTACTTTCCTCCTCGGCTTTCTCTTGTGAATCCTTCTTCTTTGGTTTTTCGGGTTTCTGTTGGCTACTTTGCATTTCTCATTCTTCTTCCTCATCCTCACCCACCATCCTTTCCCTCGAGTGTGGCTACAGTTTGTGGTGAGGAGGTGACCTCTTTGGTGTTTCTCTAACTCCTTCTTCTTCACCTCATCCTTCCTCCAATGCTTCCCTTATTATGGCTTCAAGACCCCACCAAACCGGATGGTAGAGGCCTTTGAGGACGACACTTTTCTTTTTTCTTTGGTAGCTGGGGACTCTCCTCCTACTAGTCTCCTTGCTATTGCGAGTGCTTTTTCTGAAGACTCAATGGTCTTTCGCACAAAGCCATTTAGGTTCACCTCATCAAGGGATCCTTGTGCAATGCTCTTCAACATAGGCACATTGATTTGGATCATTATTGAGTTATACCTATGGCTTGAGAATAGTGCATGCATCATTTTGGCATGGATCTGGATTTCACGATTGGGGATGTCTGCCATGTTGATGCCATCATTTGTATGGACCAACACCTTGTCCATCCCTATCATGGTGTATACATCTCTCTTTAGTTGCCTTTCCACCTTATTGGGTAGGCCCAATACTTTCTCCACCAACTCTAGGGTTAACTCGATCTGGACCTAGCGGATTTATTCTCTCTCCCGCACTATCACCGTGCCGTGGTTTCTACCAAAGGTCTGGAGAAATTTCTCACACTTCTCAATAGCTTGGCCGACTGCCTCCATGTACTTTTGCAGATGGCATTATTCGACAATCTACTTCACTACTTGTTCCTTCATGGCAACATTCTCCAGGTTCAAGACGTGCTTGAACTTGAGTTTGTTAAAGGCCCTCGTTTCCATAGCAACGTCATATTTTGCCTGCTCTTCTTTCGAAAATGGCAACTTGCTAGCTTTCTCTTGACCTGCCATGTTGGGTGCCTGTCATGAAGCCATGTTCACCATTAGTGCTTTTTAAAACAATTACTTGCAGAGGACAAAGATCACATGCTTGCAGATTTGAAATACCTAATTATAGGATTAAACTTCTCCCTCAAGAAGTCCATACATCCCAAAATTCATGTCCCTTTTTTCTTAATCATGAACTGGTTTTGATTTGTTTCCATTTTCTTTTGAGTTTTATTCTTATTTTCACCTTACCCCTAAACCCCCCCCCCCCCCCATGGAAAGAAGAAGAATCCTTCCTCCCTAGGATTAAGGTTTGCAAGGTCAAGGATGTTCAATGCGTGGTTGCGGGGTTTTACTTTTGCATGAGCCAATCGTAGAAGTTCGGGCTGTATCATCCTAGATTACCATAGTGATCCAAATTGCAAGGAACGGTTGCCTACTTGAGTGATGTAGGTGAAAACATCTATGAGGGAGTCACAGGAGTTGATTTGACTAGCAATGTGTAGCTCCTCCTCAGTCAGAATTCGATCTAAATAGGGGTGCCCTCTGATGTGGTCTTCAAGGGGTTGATTATGAGCAGTGATCAACACCCTATATAGGAAGTTGGAGCTACATACATCGGGTCATACTCTACAGTTTTGATTACACAATGGTGCGGTGGTTAGAGCCATTTTCAATTCCTCGTATGCGTGCTGGCATTCATGAGTCCATTTGAATATTATCAACAGCTTGTACAAGGGCTAGCAATCAATGCATAGTTTAGCACAAACCATCAATAGTACCATGTATGGCCCAAGGAAGCACTGAAATCCCTTGTAATCGGTCAAGGGTGGAAGATCAACAATAACCTTGACCTTTGAGAAGTCACTGGCAATGCCGTTCTTGGACACCACATGCCCTAGAATGCATATGTGCTTTACCTAGAACTGGCACTTTAAGGGGTTCAATGAGAGACGATATAGTCTGCATCGTTCAAAGACTGCTTGGAGTTTATCTAAGAGTTCCTTCCCATTGGAGTGAATACATAAATTGTCAACGAAGACCTCTAACTCTTTCCTAAGCATGTCCTTAAATATTACGTACATGAGCCTCTGAAAAGTAGCAGGTGCATTAGTCAATCTGAAAGGCATGAATATGTAGGTGAAGACGCCCCACTCGATGGCAAAGGAGGTCTTGTGCTTGTCATCAGGGTGCACTTGAACCTTATTGTATCCTGAGAAGCCATCTAGAAAACTATAGGCCTCATTGCCTGCTACTCTCTCGAGCATGTGTTCAGTGTATAGGAATGGATAGTTGTCCCTCTTGGTAGCAATGTTTACCTTCTTGGAGTTGATACACACTCTGATCTTTCCATTCTTCTTCAATATGATCACTACAAGTGAGACCTAGTCGGTATGCTCAATCTTGCAAATGAATCCTGCCCTTAGCAGCTTGTCAATTTCTTCTTGATAGCATGAGCATGCTTGGGATTCATAGTGTATGGTCACAATTGCTTGACTAGCATTGCATCGGGGGTCATGGGGATATTATGAGTCACAATCCTCGAATCTACCCCTTTTAGCTCACCGAGGGACCAATCAAAGACATCCATGTACTCTCGCAAGAGAGTAATGAGACTTGCCTCCTCTTCCTCGATCAAGTCATCATGGCAATAAAGACATGTCGAGATGTCTCCCCCTCCTTAGCTAGATTAACCTCCTTGACTTTAGCTTGTCCTTCTATTGGTTCACTTGCTTTCCCTTGTCATATGGCTCCTAACAAGATCACTACCCTATCGCCTTTTTTATACTTAGTAAATCGCTTTGGCAAGTCTTACGGCTTCCTTTGTTCTTCGGCATGTGTATCCCCAAGCTGCTTGTGTCATTCTTCCTTCAACCTTGGGTGCCTCAGATGGATTGGCAGGTCCCCTTTGGTGCTTAGGTGGTTGTGGCACCTTAGGATCACGGATTGTCGCTTAGTAGTTGCAGTTTGGATGGTGATTCTGTCCTAAGCATTGGCAAAGTGCTTGGTTGGGCAATCCTTGCTTGTTCGTATCAACTTCCCTTACGTGCTCCAGCCAGCAGGCTCGATTGCAATCCATGTGCATGACTCCTCTCGTGATTCTAAAGGCATTCTTCCCACGATGGTTGGAGTCATCTTGAATTTTCTCTATCACCCTTCCCTCAGTGTCATATTCTATCGTGTCCATCTCTCCTTTGCTTCCATCACTGAAGGAACAATAGTCCTTGTATTATTCACTAGAACCATCCTCCTCTAATGTGACTACTCGTCATCTCCTAGGTCTTGATAGGGCCTTTCCTTCTTGTCTTGGTGACTAAGGTCCAATTGTATGTTAAGTTTAAGTTGTTCACTTTTGTCCATCACCACTTAGGTTCTTCTAAGAGATCTTGGAGATGTTTAAGGTTAGTGGCTAGATTGTCCAGTGAGCTTGCTTGTAAGACTACATGAGTTCTCACTTGTTACTTGGGACATGGATTTCGATGGGGTTGGATTGTTTGCTCGAAGATTTTGTCCATCATGCAGATTGGCACTGAGGGTGTTTTTTTGGGCTTATTACCGGTCCTAGCTGCTTTTTCGTAGTCCTCACTGTCCAAGAATGGAAGATCAATCATGGCTACCATATGCATCCAATCTCGCTCATCCTTAGGGCAATGGGATGTACTCAGTGAGTGGCCGGTATGATTTCCTAATTTGTGCATCACCCTTCAGCATGGTGGAGATGACATCTAGGTTGACTAGTGTGGTCTTCCATGTATCCATCTTGACTTTTACTACTTCCGTTTGATTGACTAAAAAGATTAGATCATTACCCCAGTCTTCTATGACCCGTGCCTTGCAAATCCAGGGTGGCCTAACAAGATGATAACACTCCAAACGACTGCACTTTTATTCCATTGACTAGGGTGACATTGAACCTAGCATTCTCAATAGGCGGGTTATCCCATTCCTAGAGAACTGCATGTCTCAGCATACTAACTCATGCTCATGTATCCACAATTCCCTTCCTCATGGTGTCTTCTAGAGTTAGGACCAGTAAGACTACATGCATTTCGAGGACTAGTAAGACTGCATGCATTTCGATGTCTTTCCAAAAAGCATTGACGTACAAGGACTTGGGCACTCAGTGTGACATCAAACTGGGTATCTAAGTTACTGCATCATGATCATGTAGATCAGCTTCCCCTTGCTTTATTGGTCCTTCAACCGACTACTTCCGTTCTTGCCATAGTGTTGGATGCTGCCTAAGCAGTTCTCCTAGGCTTAGAGTCACCGGGGTGGTCACTAGCATGGTGAGAGGAGGTTGTTGACTGCTTGCCTCTCTCCTAACTCTGTGTTTTGTGGCCAATGGCCCCAATCGGTTTGCTAGCCCGTAGCGTATAGGCTCTGTTTAAATGGCACTTATTATGGTACAACTACGTCTCTTGACTTTGGTTGTGGAGGCAAGGCTGGCGTGCTTACGCTTGAGAGATCATTGATCTCATCTTCCAATATGGGCTCAACATCCTTCAAGTGCTCTTAGGCTTCTTTTACCCACTCATTGACCTTTTAGATGGCCTCAAGTTGAGGCTTTGGGTTGGGGTTCTCCCCGACCTTTGCACTCACCTTCTCGGATGCCATCTTTGGAGTTGACATTTTTGCTTCTGCGTCTATCACCCTTTTTCTGGTAGGTAGCGTTGTGGCACTCTCTATTTTTAGCATGACCTTAGCATCAGCTTTCCTTCTTCTTTGTGATGGCTTTTCTTTCCAATTGAGACTGCATCTAAATTGTTGGCTCCCAAGCAGCAGTGATATGTTGGCTTGCTTTGTTTGCGCACGGGTTATGACATGCAATGGGATGGGTATGTCCTCTCCATTAAATGTCTCAACTCCAAATTTCCCCAGTGGTACAGATGGCTCATTTGTCGTACTAGAGGGTGGCCTTCGTCTAGGGAATTCGGTAAAAGGTGAGTGATTCCACACTCTAGGCATCTAAGATTAGTCTTTTTCCAATTAGCCTGCTCCCGTTCAAGGAAATGTGAGGAGATGTGTTCGGGGGGACCACAATTTCAATAAGAAATCGGCTCTTAGGTCTCTGCCCCCCTAAGCCTCTGCCTCTACCCCTTCCTAATGCCATCACTGGTACAAGTTAGTAATCCATAAGGATTGCATTGCCTTCTTTGTCATACGACACATAGGGGTGCACATAAGGCTCTTTGTCATTATCGGCTCCTCCACGTAGTGGACTGGAGCGTCACTCCGTGGATGGGTTACACAGGCTCCAGGTGGTCTAGGTATGCATGTGGGGTTTATCTCCATCCCAGGAATGGCTAGTTTGCGTCATTAGGTGCCGGGAGAGCCAATGGGGCTCCCCTCTTGAAAATTTTTGCAGCCTATTTGCCATGTAAGGCTATTCGTATGGTTTCGAGTATGAGAGTCTCCTCGGTAGCCTGCAATGTAGGGTATCATGTGGCTGAACCTACCACAATTGGTGCAAGCTTGGGAACTTCGATCTTGACACTCGACTAGCAAGTGGTTTGTGCCATAATACATGCATTGGATGTGAGGGTGTGTTAGTCGTCTCATCATTTCTTGTAAGTTGGCTAGCTCCGTCTTCATCTCTGCTAGCTCTTGACTTGCGTCCGTGCCCTTTCCTTTATCCTGAGTATTTGGGCTTGATTTTTCGTATGATGTTGAAACTCTCTCAGAGTTTCTAGCATTAGTCTCCTCTTGGGTCGAGCTCTTGGATTTTCTCTCTCTTTGAGCTGGTTGTTCACTCTGATTGTCTCATCAAAGACCCTAGCTAGCGTGTCTTGCTTCAAGCTTGAATTGCCTGCAAAGGCCTTATAGAGTTCTTTACTTCGATGAATATTGTGGAGACCACTCTTTCAGTAGGTCTAGGATTCTTTTGAAAAGACTCCACATGTGGGTGACATAGAAGAATCTCTTAATAAAGAGACTCTTGAGGTTGTTGAAGTCGGTTCACTTAGCATCATCCAGACTGGTGTACCAAGTCCTACCCTTATCTCCTAAACATAGACCGAAAGCTTGCGAGTTCAAAGTAAGGTCAGTGAGGTAGTTGATCTCGTAGACTTGCTTGAACTATTCTAAGAAGCTATATGGGTCATCGTTTGGCTCGTGCTTTTTTAATTGCTTAGCCATGATAGGGATTCTTGATTGGCTCTTAGAGCCCTCGTTAACTCCTAAACCTATAAGCAAGGAGGTTGCCATTGCAACAACGCTTTGCTCTGCTATGACGAGTTTTCTAGCAGTCTCTTTGTAAGAAGCTCGCTCAATGTGAGGTCACCTTCTAGCATTCTTTCCCTCTCTACATTAGGTCCTATCCTATTTCTGCTTGCTAGGGCTAATACTCATCGAATCTTGCACATTTCTATGTTCTATCGCAAGCTTCTAGCTTATTGTTCCTGATTGTAGGCCACTATGCCCTGCAACACTTTCCACACTAGTCTCCTCTCCTCCTCGAGGTCCACTATGATATCCTTGGACGTCCTACCATGGTGGTCTGTCCGGGTTTGTAAATCGTAGTTGGTGATTAGCTGTTGGATTTTCATCGGGAAACTGCCTAGGTCAAGCTCTTCGCCACATCCGTAGTTAGTGCTTGCCTTTGCCATGTTTGCAGTCTCATACAACACTAGGTTGTCGATGAGATTGATCAAGTTGGCGGTTAGATCCACTCCTTTAATGGTGTCGGTCCTTGCTTGGGGTCCTATGCTTGGGGTTCTTAATTACCCAACTACTATGTTTCAAGGTCTTCTCCTACTAGTGCATTCATTTTGATTATTAGGTTTGAGAGAGTTCCTTATTATTTATAAACAATCCTCAACTTATGCTCATTTGGTGTGTGTATGTGCATGCACTCTTTTGTGCACTGTGTGAAATCAGGCTTTCCGCTTTTCTTAAGTGCACTTCAAATGTTGGAAAACATGTGGGTGCAAATACAAAGTGATAGTTGGAGCTCTCGCACTCTCGTCTACGTACTTGACCTAATGGGGTTCTAGGCTCGATTCTTGGCCGCTTTTGATGGTCTCTAGGGTCTATGCTATGTCGTTTAGCTTGCTCAGGGTCAAATGGGATATGATGGGTAGCCTTCGGCTTTAGGTGTGTCGAATATATTGATGTGAGTGTCATCGGCCGTTTGGCTACGGTTTCTAGGGTTAGATTTGCCTGTAAGGCTTTCTATGAATTCTCTTGTTGCGAGTTGTGCTCTTTGTCATATTAGACAAGCTAATTTTTTCAAATTTTATATGTCAAAATCTCGTCCAATTCTCTAGAGTCTGATTCTCTAGAGCTCGATTATGCAATGTTTGATTTCAGGAATCAGACATCTGATTTGATAGGTGCCTGATTTTGAATGGTCCGACTATGGGATGGCCGATTTTGGGAATCGGATCCGGTGCGTCCAATCGGATAGGTCAGTTTGGTCCGATTTGAGTATGTGTGATTTCCAAAATTGGACAGGGTGGTCCGAGAGTCTAATTTTCAAAATCAGACGAGGTCAGGTTCGAGTGCCCTATCCTTAGGATCGGGGACGTGTGGTGGTGGTCCAATTATTGGGGTGTCCGAATCTGGTGTGTTTGGAGTTTTTGATTCCGATTGGTTGGATCCAATCGGACTCATCAAGTTGGTTCGAGTGTTGGCCGTCCGATTCTCGGAATGGGATGGGTGTAGGGCGTCCAAGTGTCCAATTTTGGGAATCAAAAACCTATAGATCGTATTCGATTCCATTGGCACGTAAATAGTGAAAATAAAAATCTCTTCACGCCAACAATTTTTAGCCATGCACGCTAGTAAGATTCTCCAGGATCCAAGGTTAGATACACAGAAAGGTTTCTACATACCTGATCCAAGCAAAAAGCTCCTATGGCCTTTGATTAATTTGCCGGAAGCACCAAGTCTTACACAGGCTCTCAAGCTCTCTCTCTCTCTCTTTCTAATGTAGAACCTAAAAATGAGGTCTCCCTTTGCCTCCCAAGGCCTTAAACCCTTGTTGGACTCAACCTTAATCCTCCCGATTACTCTCAGTGCGATTCTAATACCTCTAGGCCCTCTTTTTTCCATTTTTCTCCCTATTTGTGCCTTGTTTGGGCATGTTTAACAACAAAAACCCTAAATCTTTTTCCTTTCAATTTCTTGGTCCTAACCTACTCTAAATGCAAGAAAAATTGAAAGTAAAACACTGAAATGATTCATCCTACTTGCCTAATCATCAGAAAACCAAAATAATTACTTGTTGCAAAGATTAAAATTCCAAAACTTCCTACCTATCTCAAGCTCCGGTTCGGGGATGAAACCCTTTACTTTGTTGCTCTATTTGAGGTGTGCAAGTGCTCAAGCTTGAATCCATTTGTCTCGACAATGGAATCAAAATGTAGAGGCAAGAGCTCACGCTCAAATGCCAAGATCCACATACCCCTTATTGTTCAAGTGTTTCAAGCGAACACCTATGGCTATCTCTCACCTAACCAACACACCTTCAATCCTACTGAGGTATAATGAGCTTATCTTGATGCCCAAATGAGTTGCCTCCTCCCTCAAGTACACCAGTAGCTCTACGATTGGTGATGCAAGCTCAAGCAGTCTCAAGCCTCCACCTTCAAGCTCCATCCTCCCTAATCATGTGCGAGACAAGAGAAGAGAAGAAGAGAGTAGATGATGGAGAGCTTCTTCTCCTTGATCCCTCACCCTCACCCACTCACCCCCTCACACTCTCACACTCCCTCTCTCAAGCACACACAAGCAAGCAAGAAGGAGAGAAGAAGAGAAGAAGATGAGTACACTTTTCTATACACCAAGAATGAGCTCCTCATTCACTTTTCAACTTTATATACAAAACCCTAAATCCCTTTTGGGTAGTCATCCCCTTATCCCCTTTTTTACATGGCCAATTGTGGCCTAGGCCCTTTTTCCCATTGTCTTCATATCTTCCTAGCTTCCTTCCTACCGCCCATCTACCTTTATAGTTTGCATACGAGGGAGCCTAGCACTCTTTTATAAAAAGTTTCAAAGGTGCCTTGCATTTAAGAGCATGCTTTTGCCTTTGCCGTAGCTTTTGAGATCGCCCTTGCACTTTTGGCCATTTCCCTTCCTACTTCTTCCATTGTGTCTGTTAGATATGCTCAATGCTCCACCCTCACAAGGTGCCACCAATGATCCATGGTGCTCAAAGTTGTAAGGTCCCCATTATGAGGAGAAGCCATATGTGAGCCCGAATATTGGTTGAGTCAGGAGACTTGTATGTCAGATGAGATCTATGTGACTGGATGGCAAAAAAGGTGACCATTGTGGGTCTAATCTTTGAGTTAGATGGAGCAGTTAAGCTGGTAGCAACTCGAGGCACATTGCATCGAGTTGCAGGGTAAGGGAGTTATTAGGGGCCCTAGCCAATGGTAAAGAGAATATTCCATGGAATATTCCCTAGCCAACTAGTGGAGGTGCACATAGAAGGTCAACAGACACATGTGCATATGGAAGGTCAATAGACACATGGGCACATGGAAGGTCAACAGGAGACACATGTGCATATGGAAGGTCAACAAACACATGGGCACATGGAAGGTCAATAGACATATGTGCATATGGAAGATCATCCATCATGACCTCCTTCGCAGGCTATAAAAGCTAAACCCCTTCACAGCCATCTATCATCTATCTTTCACCCAGTCAGAGTTGTTCCAACTAGCCTTAAACTCTTCACCTATCTTCTGTCTAGATCACCATCTAAGCTTCACAGTGGAAGCACATAGGTGGATAAAGCCATCTTTGTATCGGTTGTTTGGAGCTGAATAAAAAATTTTTATTTCCCTCTTATCTATTGTGTACTCTCTATCTCTTTCTTAGATTTTGTTCACTGCACCGTGTAATTTTTACATGGTATCAATGTCCAAAGGGCTCTAGGGATCGAAGAGTGCGCAACAGGCAAAGGCTTCAACATCAAAGAGGAACTATGTCATCTTTTGGAAGCGGTTCTAGTGCATCAAGAGCGGTGTAGGAGGTGGTGCTCTCGTACCAGCTATTGAAACACTGAGGATTCGTCCACCGACCTTCAATGAAGGCAAGTTAGATGGTACAAACTACACCTTGTGGAAGTTCAAAATTACAACTATCCTTGATTCTTATGAGCTTTTGGAGACTGTGGTGGGGACTGACACAAAACCATAGCCTACCCTCGACCCATCAAATTCTAGTGTCATGATTCCTCTAAATGCACATCTTCTATGAGCTTGGAAATGAAGGAATGCAGATGCATTGTGTGCCTTAGTTACAAGCTGTTCTGACAATGTTGAGCATACAGCCAAAGCATCGAAGGCTTGGAATGTACTGAGGAGTCAGTATGAAACGCGAAACCTAACAAGGATTCAAAACTTAGAGAATTAACTAGTAGCGAAGAAGTTTGTTGAAGGAGAAATGGCTACAGCATTCATCACTCAGATTAAGAATCTACGTGACCCCCGCTAGGATACAAAAGACTAGCAAGGAGCTACCGAGGAGGTGTCTTTGGATTTTTCCATAAAAGTTTGATGAACTAGTAACTACCCTTAATACCTAGGTGAGACCTCAAGCTTTGACTTTTGAGGAGTTTTATGTATTATTGATAGAGGAGGAGTTGAGGCTGAAAGCTCGAGAAGGAAGCAACAATGGAGATGTTGCATTCTCTGCCAATGCAAAAGGCAAAGGTGGTTTCTCCACCAAAAATGATGGTGACAAAAAGAAGGGCAGTAAGAAGAAGTTTCAAGGAGAGTGCTTCTACTAGAAAGGACATGCAATTGCAGATTGTCGTGTCAAGAAGGTAGATGAAAAGAACCCTTAAAAGTAAAGGGAAAGAGACAACCAATACGACTGAAGTAGAGTTAGAGTTATTCATGGCGACCATTGAGGAAGTGTGCTCCTCAGCGCAAGAAGAATCTACCACTAACTCATGGGTATTGGATAGTGGGGCCTCCCATCACATAACCAACAAGAAAGGTCTATGCAGTTATATGTAGCCTCTATAAGAATCCATCATTGTGACGGTTGGAAATGATGTAAAATGCCCTGCTATAGACACAAGTACTATTTATTTTGTTGCTGCAAATGGTGCAGTCAAAAAGCTTTCAAATGTATTGTATGTTGCCAAAATTAGGAGAAATCTATTATTAGTTGGTTGCCATAACTAATCTTGGTCATGAAGTGAGGTTTAAGAAGATAGGTGCAAAAATTCTCGACAGTGTTGGCAAAGTTGTTGGCAAAGGAGAAATAAGGAACTACCTGTATGAGCTAAGTGCTCTTACAGCCACCACTAGAGTGGGCACAAGTAAGATTTGGCATAAAAGATTTGGACACATCCGATTTGCAGTGTTGAAGGAGATGCACAAGCAAGATATGGTTGCTCACCTACCTGCAGTGTGACTGAATTGAAGGAACCATGTGAAGCTTGTATGATGGGCAAGCAATAGAGAAAGGCATTTCCACAAGAAAGTAATAATAGAGCACATGCTCCTCTAGAGTTGGTGCATGTTGAATTGTGCAGTAAGATGCCTACACAGGACTTGGGGGGATCTTTTCTCTATTTATGTTGCTTGTTGACAACTACAGTAGGAAGATGTGGGTGTACTTCCTTCGTGATAAGGCTCAAGCTTTTGGTAAGTTTAAAGAATGGCTAAAACTTGTTGAGAATGAAACATGGAAAAGTGTGAAGAAATTTAGAACAGATGGTGGTGGTGAGTTCAACTCAAAGGAGTTTGAAGACTTTTGCAAGAGCAAAGGGATCAAGCGTCAATTGATGACACCTCACACACCTCAACAGAACGATGTTGTGGAACACAGGAATCGCACCATTGTGGAGATGGAAAGATGCATGCTAAAGGGCAAGCGATTGCCTAACTATTTTTGGGCTGAAGCTATTAATACTACAATCTACTTTCTAAATCGGAGCTACACAAGGGCTCTCAAGGGAAAAATACCTCATGAGGCTTACACTGGTGAGAAACCATCTGTCTCACATTTCAAAAATTTTGAATGTGAATGTTATGCACATGTTCAAGATGAGAAGAGAAACAAGTTAAAACCAAAAGCAGAAAATGTATCTTCTTGGGTTATAGTGATGAGCAAAAGGCTTACAAATTATACAAAGAAGATCATCGCGAGCCGTGATATGGTGTTCAAGGAGCAACCACATATAATAGAGGAGGAGAAGACAAGTTTTTCCACTTTATCATCAAGCAAAGTAGTCCATATGAACCTCTCCCAAGAGCTATCTCTATCCTTAAGGAGGAGGAAGCATCATCTTCAAATGATGAGGAAAAATTTCACCAACCTGACATCACCCCATCGGAAAAGCCATTGCCATGTTACATACTTGGCACATCATCACACCGAGACATCGTCGGCACACCATATTCACTCGAGGCTCATTGTCTCTAATCGAAGTATCAGCATGGCCACATTCAAGACACCATGTTCTCCCACAAACTCAGATCATCACCATCAGTACACACTCGAGATGATAGTGGCTCCCACCACTTGAGGTGGCATCCCTCACCCAAACCCCAAGCCATAAGGGACAAAATCACACCAAGGCATTGTTGTCTCAACATGAGACTTGAGCTCCTTCTAGAAATCTCAAGTGCGTTTAAAGGCACCACCACATGAGTGCTTTCGAAGCACAACCATATTGCATGCTTTTGAGGGACTAAAAAGTACTTAGTGCTTTCCAAGGAAGCCCATCAATAAGCAAGAAAGCATATACTTGATACATAAGAGAGATTTATGGACCATCTTCCACTCATATCATCTTTGGATATTTATCATTACAGGAGGTCATCTAAGGAAACTTTATCTCAAATCATGGTAAAAGTATGAGGATAGGGATACTCAAAATTTATAAACTATCCACTCCCCCTTTTATTAAATTTCCTCGTACTTTTACCCAAGATTTGAAGAAAGAAGATTCACCCTCTATGGATGTCAAAATCTAGCATTCTTATTGGAAAAGCTAACTTCTTAACTATAGTATTTTTAAGAATCCATCATTGAGTTTATTTTTTCCTAACATTCAATTGAAAAAGTCATCTTAGATATTGTCTAAAAAGGTTGTTTTTCATTCAATTATTTCACATGATTGATTTTAATAAAATCAAAATCATGTAAATGATATTAATGACATCTATGCCTTCAACAATTGGATGAGATTAAGGCATTGCGCCATTCCTAGAGCCATGCCCAAAAACTCTTCACCTAGAGTAAAAATAAATTGCTTAAGGCGATCGATTATTGCTTAAATATATAAGATCATTCATATAATAAGATTCTTACTTTTGACGGGTGATAAGCAAAGGGAATTTGGTAAAAGGATATAATCTCATACTCGTTCCATTGATAGGCAATAGAATCTATACTAGTCCAATTTGGTTTAGCATTAAAAGGTCTAGGAAAAACAGGATACTAGGGTGGTGACTCGATCTTTGGATTGGTTTTACTCTTCAGAGTGGCTGTAATTATCATAATAATGTAAGTACCTTGTTTACTAAAGGAATATTTTTATATTTGTCCTTAAGAAACACAATAATGAACCTTGTGATAAGGTTAATTAAGGAAGCTCTCTTTAATTGTTTCACAACATGACTAGTATGCTTGTTTGAAAATTGAAATACGCTTTCTCTAAAAATGGAAAGTGGGTGGATGACCTCCATGATAAAATAGTCTTATGGCTGGTTGGCCTCAATTAGCTAGATGGCTTCTTCCAAAAGTTTAGAAAAGGGCCATGAAGTGTGACCATCCTAGGGTCAAGTCCTAGAACCTATTTAGCAAAGTTGTAGGGGATTGATGTGAGGACATATCTTATGAGCAAAGGGGTTGCCACTCAGTTCTCCCTTGTCTCGAGTGCTAACGACGAAGCATGTGATGGTGTTAATTATTTGAGCATGAATGGAGACCACGATGCCTCGAGCGATGGGTTAAGCCTTTTATCTCGAGCGTGGGATTTTGTGTCGCAACCTTGTAACGAATGCCCCTCGAGAATCAATGTCTTAAACAATCGCCTTGAGAGGCCATCGCACTTTTGGCCTTATGCCTTGAGCATCGCCATGACCCTTATGCCTCGAGTACCACCAACCCACCTTATCACATAGAGACACTTGTCGTTGAGAAGAAACCCATGATGATTGTCTCGAGTGGGAGACGACTTGTTTTGAGGGAAGGACATAACTTGTCTCGAAAAGAGAGTGCCCATGTCTCGACTTGAGAAAGCTTAGGGGATTTGTTTCGAGTTTATCATGGCAATCTTTTGTCTCAAGAGATTTCATTGAGCTGGCATGGCCACTACTGCATCGAGTCTATGGGGCAATATTGTCTTGTGGCTAAGAAAGCAAGGTTCACCTAGGCTTTGTTGCAAGGTGGTTACACTATGCCTTTTCAAGTGGTTGTTTCAAGGGTAAAGGAATGAGCTACCTTGAACAATCGAAGGTGAGAGTGGTATTGAGAGGGCACTTGTCTCCAGATATTTGTGAGTGCCTCAAATAAGGGTGCTAGTACACAACAAGAGATTAGGTCCTATGCATTGAGGCCAATGGTGTAGATTGCTTTGGATGCAACCATATTTGGCTTGCATTGAATGCAAAGCTAGAGCACTTCCTTGTCCTAGCTCTCTAATATTGGTGCTCCCCATGGGTTTCCACTATTTCTGTACCAAGAATATATCTCTTGACCACCTCTAGGTGATCACAAAGGACTTGGGTGGAGTTGGACTCTCATCCAAGAGTGTGTGGGGGATATGGCAATGGGGTGAGCACATTGATGCAAGCAATCAAGTTCAATATAATGACAATTCCAAGGTTCAAGTTATCTTGGTGGGGACGTAGCATTGAGGGTATGTTACGGTAGTTGTCTTAATGGTCAATCCCTTGAGCTGGCTCACTCAAATTCTTATTTTGGATTTGACCCTATGTATCCCTACTCACTCTCCTCAATCGTAACTCGCTAAGATCATACCACAATTAGTGGATAAGATGCTGTTAGAACATCTATGCCTAACCATTATGATAGCCCTTGGTTCTCATTGAGTCTACTGGTGCTCTAGAGGGTAGTGATGGTTTTTTAAACCTTTGCTATAGTGGTCATGTAACTAATGTCCTCAAGATAAGTATTTTGCATGAATGCACAATCCTAATGAGTAAATGTGGGTGATGAGCTTGATGCTGGCTTGAGGTTACTCTTGAGCTCACAATTATAGCAATGCTCATTATTAAATTCATCAGAATAGTATCCAAGAGTAGAGTAAGTGACACTCTAAGAATGATCCTCTCTCCCTTCACCCTGTCTCTTGCATGCACTATGGTCCTGAGGAGTCTACCTCATAGAACATGTAAGATACCATGTGAGTTCAAAGAAAATGGTATTTTTAAAAGTAAAATTTACAAGATCATATTTACAAAAGGGGTTTTTAAATTATAAATTGAAAAAAAATAGTAAGTTTAGTAAAGTAAAATGAGTCTTTTTATGGCCTTATAGCATGTAAATAAAGGGTATTTCAAAATATCCTTTGAATGCATGTTATATAGATGATTTTTTATAGCTACACCCTAGGGACTATGATATTTCCTAAGATGTGATCAAGTGCCACTGCAATGTCAAAAGGTAAGTCCCAAAATTTGTGAAGAAGTCAAAGGGGTATCTTATCAATGTAAGGATCTAAAGGAGACCTCTATTGTGATTTGAGGTGCAAGGAATCACTTCATATGGGTGGAGGATCAATTAAATTGTGCAAAATCTAAGTTCCTTGATATAATTTCTTTGTGTCTCTTATCACAATTATACTAAATACAAATGAAGACTTATATAAGTTGCACAAAAGTTAACTTTGTGCATTGTAAAACCCAGGGGATCATATATGCTCCAAATCCTCACAAAATTCAGGAGAAGAAGCTTCTCCTCGAGTAGGTCAAACCATCCGAGTTTGACAGAAAAGAGAGAGATGTGAAAAAAAATGTTGAAGTTTAGATAGAGATAATGGAAGACTACTTTCTTGCTATGGAGACTAATCCTTCAAACCAAGCCATGATTGCCAAGCTTAAACTACTATGAAAAGCTTGGGTGGTGTAAATAGTGGTGCATGGATCAAGGAATATCTGAACTAGTTACCACTTGGAAATAACTAAAAAAAGAAGTGCACTGAAGATACCTTCCATTGGTATACCACACCTTCAAGATGAATGAGTTCTTTACATTGTGTCAGCAGGTATTAAGCTTAGAGGCTTATTACTCTAAATTAATTACACTTCAAAAATATGCATCATCCATGGACAACACTCAATAGGTAGCCAAGTTTTGTCATGGGTTAAACCTGCCCTTGGATATCCAACTTGAAGAATTGTAACCATCTAATCTTTAGGATGCGTTACTTTGAGCCAAGCCTAGTTTTTTCATGGGTTAAACCTGCCCTTGGATATCTTACATGAAGAATCGTGACTAACTAATCTTTAGGATGTGTTGCTTTGAGCCAAGCCTCTATATCAAGAAATCGAATCCAAACCAAAAGGTAAAAGATATTGGGGGACAAGGTTCTCCAAATAAAGGAACATGTACCTTCATCAAGGGAATTCAATATCAATAAACAACTAGTCCAAGGGAAAGGGCCAAGGCAAGTGCAGCAGAGGTAATTTTGTTCCCACAGTAAGAAATAGTGATACTCAATGGTGCCACCACTATAATGAGCTTGGAAATTCAAAGAGGGAGTGTCCAGAATTGGACAAAAGAGGGGAAGAATGGCCAAAGGCAAGGAAAATATTGCAGCAATTACCTTCAAGGACAAGAAGAAGGGGAATCCACTATGGAGACCAAATTTGAGAAAGGAAAATACTACTATCAGCATGTGCCAAATTGCCAATTTTCAATTATTCAAACATCCATAAACTATTAGGTGAAAAGTTTCAAAATTCTCATTGATTGTAGAAGCACTCATTCCTTCATCTCACCTAAATGTCCAAAAAGGTTAAGAATAACAATTGCACTTGCATCCAAGATTTTGGTCAAATTAGCTCATGTAAAAGAAGTCATCTCTGCACAAAAATCAAGAGAAGTAAGATTTGATCTAGGTAGTGAACTTACGAATATGAGGTTCTCATCATGAATTGGTTGCTTATGAGTTCCTTCTCAAAATGGATTGGCTAATCCCCAATGATGCCTACATCCATTGCAGAAAGGGCCAAGTCACATTTAACAATATGTCAAAGGGAATTCAAGTGAATACAAAAGGCGAAGCTAGAAGACTAATCAACTAGCAAAGGCTTCACGTATTGTCCAGGGATTAAGAAAAATATTACCAATCTACTTGATCAAGCTTAATAAGATTGATCAAGACAAAGAAGAGGGGAAAGATTATTCCTAAATGAAGGAATGTGTCAATATTTTTCTAGCAAAATAGATAAAACTTCATCCAAAAAGGATGATACAATCAAGAGACCGATGTTCCCTTCCAAGGGTTAGGATAGTTTTTTTAGACTCAAACTCATGACTAAGTGGAGCATGATATTGGGAGATCACTACCAAGGTTAAGCCCAAATTTTTTTTATTTACATCCAAAATACCATTTGATGTATTGGGATGATGAATTAGCAAGATTGTTTGTGCTCAAACTATACTAATTTAGGGATTGTATTAAAAAATCAAGATAAATACAAGGTATACTATGCCTCTCCCAAGAGTAGCTACAGGATCCCTTCACCAATGGGATATATTTTCCATTCTAGATGTTAGAATTAGCTCCATGAGAGCTAGAGGTCTCTTCATAGGGAGCATAGTTAGCTAGGAGATTGCAAAGGTGCTAGGTGGACTCTGGAAAATACTTTGAGCATCAAAGATTAGTCTACTCCTCTACGATCCTAGGATGGCTTCCTAGAAGGCCCTAATAGCATACTTATTTTCATGCTATGTGAACATAATTTGATCCCCAAATCCAAAAAATAAAATAAAATCATCAAATCATGTGTTTCGAGTTCTGCGACAAGGGAGAGAATGAGCACTTGTGGCCTCTAAACAAATGGGATCAGTCTTTGCACATTAAGGAATACGAAAAGGGGCACCATCTAGCCAAATTGAAAGTGGACTAGGGCACTTTTATACACATGAGTAGAGAGATGATGATATAAAAGAGGAAGAGAGGAAAAGGTGTGGTACAATATTTTTTCACTTGAGATATGTTTGATATGAGAGGTCACCAAAGCCACTACAGTGTCCTTTCATAGCTCAACAGTGTCACTATGACTCCATATTTTTGGTGCGTAGCCAAGGAAAACTGCCATCAATAGGCATTAGAAGGGGTAAAAATGAAGGAAATAGAATTGCTAAGAGGAGAACAATCCAATGGATGCTTGCAAAGTTCCTTCTACCATTGAAGAATTGAAAATTCTCATTTCCAAGTCACTTTTACAAGAAATTTATCCCACAATGGCAAAAGCATATTACTATCTTGATGCAGGCTCTATGTGGTGGACTATTTCCCCTCCCTATCAAAGAAACAGATACATGCATCTTGGTGGCAAACTGTTTAGGAGCAAACTGGAGAGTAAAAACAGAGAGAATGACCATCCATGGGAGATTTGGCTTTCATGAAGAGTTTTGAGACAGTGATGTATGTTGTTAATGGAAGTGTTTGAGAGTATTTTGGATTATATTGATTATGTTTTGTGAAGAAACTTCAAGAGTCATGATCAATTGAAGTCACAATAACAATAAGTGGAATCTACTTGTGGATGCTCAATAGCAAGATATGTGGGATGCTTGGTTCACTGATAACCTTTTGTTTGTCCAATCAGCAACCCATTGGAAGCTAGTAGACCAAGTGTTCTTCACAAACCCATGCTATTAAAACCCTCTGAAGTTGGTATTATTAAGACAATGTTACTATGGCGATCCTTAGAAGGATAAGTTTCGATATCTTCAGAATTGAATATCTTCCCCTCTGTAGTGGAATGAAAGCTAAATTTAGAGGCATTGAAAAGAAGCAAGTAGAAGCAATGTTGGTAAGAGAGTCCTCCAGAGATTGAAGCCCCTCTGATTTTGCTCTTTTGAGTACAAACAAAGTGGGTGGAGTTAACTCCCTGATGAATGACACGATCAAGAGGCAAGCACTAGAACGAGTCTAGAGATACGTGAAAAGAGAGAAGGCAAAAAATCAAAGCTGAGAATAAGCTAATAGCAAAAGCCTCCTTTGATACCCTTGCAGCACTCTTTACAGAAGTCCCCATAGTGACTCAAGGTCCCCTTCCTAGTCAAATGCATCCTAGAAATATTGATGACAGGACAACAAATGTAGTCACGTTGCCTATCTTTAAGGGAGAGTACAATGAAGACCCTGATCTTCATGTAGCTGAGTTCATGGTAGTGTGTGTATCCAATAATGCGAAAACCCTCAAACATTGGTTTTGGTGATATTCTCCACCACTTTCAAAGGCGCGGTGTTTCAATGATATGAGAGACAAGAAATATAAAATTTTGGCACAACGGATGACCTAAAGTTTACCTTCCTCACTAAATTCAAGCATGAAGGTTTTGAAGACCAGATGCGAGAGGATTTCATGAACTTAAGTCAGGTCCTTTGGTAAACGGGTGGAAGCATATGTCTCTAGAATGGAATCCATACTGAAGAGATAGACTAACCATCACTTGGATGAAGCCATCTAAAAGGGAGTTTTTCTTAGAGGCCTACAATCAGAAGTTTGTAAGTTTGTAGAATTGAGAAGACTAGTCAACCTACAAGCTAGAGTGGAAGGTGCAAGATTGTATGATGAAATTGAAATAAGGATGTTAATGACCTCAGGAAGAGGATTCTTACCTCGTCCCATGCCAAGAATGGTATATCCACCAAATGCAATCCTAGGGACAGTTCCCTATTCTTACCCCTAGATGCAAACAATGCCACAATATAGTGCACAGAATTGACAATGGCCATAGATGCGACTGTACCTAAAATGATGGTTCAACCACAACAATAGTGGTCTCAAATAGTTCCCCCAATGGCAACAATAGTGGAACCCTACCAATTGGAACAAACAACAACCAATCTCAATAGGAGCTCTAAATCAGAATTAGAATAGAGGACCCTCTTGAACAACCCAACCAGTCTATGCACTAATTATGGAGGCTTTCCAAAACCTTTCTGCAAGTACTCTAGGAGATAAAAATTTGAAGGACTATCTATCTAATTTAGTTGCAAGCATCAAGAAGGAGTTGATGGATGTGATTATAGAACAACTGCAGATGTTGAAGGTGAATACCGCCAACATATCCAATTCTGCAAGAGATGGAAGAGATGTGATGCGATCTAATTCATGGTGTGGAAAGTGCCATCAAGTGGGACAATTAGCCACTAAATGTACCTAAAAGCCAACCATGCTTGGAGCCTTCTATTTGTATGATTTAGGAAAGAACCATATAGAGGATATCTGCTCTGTAAAGGAGATGCATAAAAGAAGGAAAAAAGTTGAAGAAGCAAGATTCAACTTGTTACAATCTAAGATGACCACCCAAGATATCAGAACAAAGCCTAGAGAGTTTGGTCCTAATTTTCACTCGAGGAGGTTTCCCTCTTAGAGTTATAAAGGACGATAGTTTGGTGGTGGCTAGAGATCAGAAGTGGAGTGTTAAAAATGCAGAGAAAAGGGGTATATCTTACCAAACTGGTCCAAACCCTAGAAGGACCATGGACTAAAAACCCTTATGCGATAGATGAAAAGGAGAAAGGCCACACTGCAAGAGATTGTCTTGGTGGTCTAGCTTCTGTGAAAGCTACCAGTAATACCCAATAGAAGACCTGAGAACTTGCCTCCAACTTGGTGGAATTTGAAGTTGCTACAATAACACGTGCCAAGAAAAAAAAACCCAGAATTTCAAAAGTGTACATTCTCTCTACCGAAACAGTGAAGTTCAATCTTCCCAAGCAGAAATAAAACAATACAGAATAGATATGTATATTACAAATCTTCCTAGCAATTCAGAAGGATATAAATACAGTTACAAAGATAGGACCGGAGGTCCAAGAGATAGAGGATGCAAAAGTACTTCCAATAGTAGAAGAAGTGTAAATGTTGCCATAACTAGAAGAAAGAGGGAGGATAAAAGTGGGGGTTGCCCTATTCTCTAGTTGATTGGAGAAGCTCATGGATCCTATCAAAGAGTATGACTTGGTCTAAGACCCAGACACCCTCAAACCAAACCTAACATTCAGACAGTTGTTGCTGATGTTATCTCCTAGTTGTTGAAAGAAATTCAAAAGCATACTAATAAGAAGATGAGGCCTAAGGATTGCTCCCACAACCATCTACAAGTTTAATAAAGCTGGAGAGCCTGTGAAAGAAGTGGATTTGTCTAATGCCTTCTTGGATCCTAGTATCCCAAACATTGGCGTGTGGATTGAATGATGCTTTATAGCAGATGCATTGATTGATGGAGGTTCATCAGTGAATATAATGATAAATGGCATGTCAGGAGAGGAAGAAGGTGTCATATAGATATTTCCCAAGAAAATAGAGGCACAGTCCCTAACAGTGGGTACTATAAGCCAACTCCCAAAACAAGAAAAGTCTTTGTCAATGGGTGAATACCTCTTGCCTAATCCAAGAATGACTTCGGAAATCACTTATGACAGTGAGATAGAGGCATGGATGTATTGTTCTCCTCCCTGTTACATGGTCGTAACATAGACAGAGACAAAAGTAGAGCTAGTGATATGAGTAGAGATAGATGCAGAAGCAGAGGTAGAGGATACAATAGAGAATCTGTTCTTCTCTTATAGAGCCTCTACAGAGGTGAAAGCAGAGTCTAAAGAGGACGACGATGACAATGAAAAAGAAGATTATAAAAGCGCATTAGAAGAGTCCATCTAGCTTGAAAAGGATACAATTGAGGAGGAACTTCCAGAGGCTACAAAAGTTGAAGATCTCATGTTGTTATATAGAATGACTCTGATACCCTTTGGAGTAGCTAATGAGTGATGGGATCTAAAATTGGCTGGCATTGGCTATAGCACTAGCCGGACCTCATGCATACAACAGACAACCCCACCACACGGCCTCGCAGGCCAGGAGCATCTAAAACTCACTTTGCATTAAATGCTTATGATGATTTTGCGTTTGTATCCAATATGTAGTCTAACGTTCACATTCCCTTCTCCTCAGAGGGAGATCCCATAACATATAGGCATAATGCCTCGTAATACACACATAGGGAAGGACCTCTCGGTTGATTGCCACGGCTCCACTGCGACTCTCCTACACCTCGGGGATTAGCCCCAAGATGCGTCACTAACACATATAACATTCACACAAACTCCACTCTTTCATAATTTAGCATTCCAGGAGATTTTGATTTTCCTCACACAACTTTTCCCAACGGAAGCACCCATCTAAACCTACAGCTTGGGTTTCTATCTCTCAGCGTTGGTCAAAGTTTATCAATTAATTGCAATGCATTCCAGGAGATACCACGTGGCATGCTTGGTGCAAGGTGTATGACAATTGTGCACAACCATTTTATGATTAAAAAAACAGCCATGTGAAGTGCGAAAAACAACCCTTTCATGAATTTTAACTAAGCGTTACTTGTTGCGCTGCTTTAGGGACTAGCATCGGAACTTTCGTGCTACTAGTCACCTATATTTAATTATGGAACAATCCCTAAATGCTATGCACAAAGAGGGAAATTGAAATTTGTATCTTTTCAACAATTAGATCGTCGCACAAACTTCACCCCCCCCCCCCATCGTTTAGGTGTTGCTGCGGTGTATAGGTATAAATGGTTGTTTTGTATTATTTTTGTATGTAAAAACCAATAAATACATACTATAACACAAAGGACGAGGCCAAACTGAGGCTTAACCTCATGCTTTAACCTTTCCAAACATTCACGCACATAAATCTTATCTATTCATATTTTTTGAGCTCGAAAATTTCAAATTTCTCTTATTTTTTCTATTTTTGCTATTTTTTATTCATGGAAAATAGGCATTTCTGATTTATTTGTATTGCCTTATTCTTTTGACTGAAACTTAACATTTTCTCTGATTTTATCCCGTTTCCACCCCTTTTCTCCAACTCAAAATCGAAAAAAACCACTAATTTCCATTAAAAATAAAATTTTGCGGGTTTTAAAGAATTAATAACGGCTCTCAATCATTACGGGCTCTATATTTCTATAGTTATAGCCCTCAAACATGATGCAAACAAGGTTTAAACAAAAATTCATTGCATATGAACAACATTTGGACCATGAAACAACAAAAATAATCAAATTTCTTTATAAAATTGAAGCATACCGCATGTCTTGTGTGTTGCAGGTTTTTTAATAATTATTCTGGGCAGCCCACAGAGCAACCAGCAACCATTCTTTATTTCTTGCACATGACTTGCCTCTATGTAGGGGAGAGAGGGAGGAGAGATAAAGACTATTTTTTGATCTCTTGACTCAGTGCATCATTCCTCGATCCGTTTGTGGCAATGGAGGGAGAAGGATAGAAGCATATCAGGGCCAGGAGGGCTCCTCTCCATTCTTCTAATAAGAATATCATGATTAATGGGGGGAAAATGGAGCGCAAAAAACTGAGCCCCCCCCCCCCATTGTTGCATCTAGGAAAACTCCAGCTCGGCCATCCGCCACCGTTTGATTTCCATGAAAATAAGCACCAACGCTTTAGGAACTTGCATCTTAAAATCATACTGATTGCCACCGTCGCCTTCGATGAAGTCCATTTTTCCCCTGATATTCGTAAGTTTTGGCTATTTTTAAGCACTTCTCGGCATCAAAAATCATCTGTCAATGGGTCATAGCATATGCAAAATATCCACAAAAAATGTGTTAAGCAAAATAAGCCTTCCGTCAATAGTGGCTCTTGTCACCCAAAGTTACCCTTCTTAAGAGAGGATGATGACGATGCACCATGCCAACAACTATCAGTCCTATATCCCAAACAAAGCTCCGAAGATCCTTGTTGCTTTGTGTGACGTTCTTGGATGCATCCTCGAAAGACGAGTCCTCGAGCCAAGAAGTAACTAATTCCTAAACCAAACCCGAAACAACAATGATACTATTTCAGCATCCCAAGGAGCAAGCTAAGTCTCCAATGAAAGAAGTAGTCGGTTCCAATGGAGCATCAAAATAGGAGACCACTCCCTTAAAGAAGTCGGATCTATATTGCGAGAAGTAGTCCGTGGGACTTTCATCCGCGAAGTGAAATGTGAAAAGCAATTAATGTTCGTGGATGTAAATGGTATTGAATGTCACCTGAAGGTGGGTATCAGTCTTTTGGAAGAGGAGCTACAATTCTAAATGACATTCTAAAAGAGAACTTAGATGTGTTTGCATGATCCTATAAAGATCTAAAGGGGATTGATCCCATAGTGTGTCAAGATCACATTAACATAGAGCCTGATGCCAAGCCTGTGAGGAAAAGACAAAGATGGATGAATCCAAATTACTCTACCCTAGAGAAAGCTGAATTGCTAAAGCTACTTGAAGCTACTTGAAGTTGAGTTTAGTGGCCAATAGTGAATGGGTTTCGCCCATCTGGTAGTACCTGAGAATAATCAAAAGTTGTGAATATGTGTGGACTTCCGAAAGCTGAACTCTAAGACTAAGAAGGATCATTTTCCTATTCCTTTCACAGACCAACTATTGGACACAATGGCTGGACATGATCTCTATTCCCTCTTGGATGGATTTAATGGATATAACCAAGTCCAAATTGCAGAAGAAGATAAATCCAAAACAACCTTCACAACAGAATGGGAAACCTATGCTTATAGAGTGATGCCATTTGGACTCTGCAATACTCCTACTACCTTCCAACAAGTTATGATGGCAGCATTCCAAAATCATCTATATGATTTCATTGAGGTATACCTTGATGACTTCTATGTCTATAGCCTAATCCATGAGCATTGGGGGGATACCTAGAGCAGTGCTTGATAGATGTTGAGAGTACGGGATCTCTCTCAACCTTGACAAATGAATCTTCAAAGTCCCTTCTTCAGGAGCTCTTTAGGGCCACATTGTCTCTGCACAAGGGATAGCAACAGATCCTACCAAGATCAAGAAGATCGCATCTTTAACAGTGCCAACCAACCTTAAACAATTGAGGGGATGTCTTAGCCATGTGGCCTATTATAGAATATTCATAGCATACTTTGCAACAAAGGTAGCCCCCTTTCCATAAGCTTCTGAGGAAAGATGCAGAGTTTAATGGACCATTGATTGTGACGAAGCATTCAACACCTTGAAACAATGTCTGATTGAAGCACTCATCCTGTAGTCTCCTGATTGGATGAAGGAATTCCATGTGCATACTGATATGTCAGTCGAAGGCCTAGGTACACTCTTATGTCAAAAGGGCTACTTAAAGTTAGATCAACCTATCTATTTTGCAAGCCGAAAACTAGCTGATTGAGAACATAACTATATAGTGACAGAGCTTGAATGCCTAGCAATGGTGTTCTTAGAGAAGTTTTGACACTACCTGCTGTCAATGCATTTAAAATTCTATGTGGATCATAAGGCCTTGTCCTTCCTAATGAACAAGAAAAATGTGAAGAAAAAATGATGAGATAGCTCCTTCTATTCTAGGAGTTTGTCTTTAAAGTGGTTACTAAGCTTGGTCGATCCCATGTCTTGGCTAATCATCTATCATGGATTCCTTAGAGGAGGGACAAAGAGGAGTAGAATGACCCAGACCTCCATGATGCTTCTATCCTTCTAGTTGAAACTGTAACCCCATGGTATGAAAACAATGCCAACCTTTTGGCAACTCAACAGTATCCTCCCGGTATCACTAGCCATGAGAAGAAGAAGCTTTTATTGGAATAAGTCTCTTACACCCTGTTAGGTGTGGTGCACTGTATAAGAAGGCAAAGATGAAATACTGAGAAGATGTATTGCAGGATATGAGATTGGAATAGTGCTCAAAGCATGCCATGATGCACCCTCTATGGAGGACACTTTGTAGGAGAAGCGATAGCCAGAAAGACCTTGCTCGCAGGATATTGGTAGCCGACCCTCCACAAGGATGCCTATGATTACTGCAAATGTTGTGATGTTTGTTAGAGAATGAAAAATCCTACCAAAACTAGTGCCATGCCACTACAACCCATCCCTCCCCTAAAGCTATTCAAGAAATGGAAAATTGACTTCATTGGCCCCATCAATTCACCAACCAGAAGGAAGTAGAATATATACATTTTGGTCAGTACGAACTATGGGACAATGTGGTGTAAAGCCAAAGCTATGAAGTAGGATGATGGCAACATCATGGCCATATTCTTGTACAAGAACATTATCATCCATTTTGACAGTCCCCTAGAGCTAGTGAGTGATAGAGGTACTTATTTTCTCAATAACATTATGGAAGAATTGATGGAGTTGTAGAAGATCCACCATCACAAGTCCCCGCCTTACTACGCCAGAGCCAATGGCCAAGTCAAAGTCACCAATCACATCCTCTCTTCGATTATGACAAGAACGATTGCTACACATCATCTAATTGGGATGATCAACTTGCAGAGGCCCTCTGGGCATACAGAACCTCCCATAAGGCTGCTACAAGACATACCCCTTTCTAGTTGGTGTATGGTACAGAAGCCATGTTCCCTATTAAGTTAGAGCTACCCTCTTTGCACATGGCTAATCAAAGAATGCCTAGGCAATGACGAGTCCCTATAGCACTATCTCTTGCACTTGGAATGTGGAATTTAAGGAAGGTGACTTAGTCTTGGCCTTGATTTGAGATTTGGAAAGTTTTGAGATAAGCTTGAACAACGTTGGATGGGGCCCTATAAGGTACTTGCTATCAACCCTAATGTCTCTATTCAGATATAGGCTATCGATGCTTCTAACGATCCCTTATTAATTAATGGCTATAGCCAAAAGAAGTACTTAAAAATCCTGACAATCACTGCCGATAGTCTCTTCACCCCTTATGTGTCAATCGGTAAGGCTTTGCCTCTTACTTCTAATAGCTCTCTTGCTTACCCTGATGAGGTGGCCTTGTTCTTCTAGCCCCTCATAGCCACCTCCCACCCCTACATTGCTTCTTTTCCGTCCAATCCAATAGAGGTGGCAAGGATGATTCTAATACATGGTATTCTTGCCACTCTCTTCTTTGAAAATAATGATAATAATAATAATAATAATAATAATAATAATAATAAAATCAAAACTGTTATGGGAGTAAGGGAAGAAATTTCTTGTCATAACAGGCTGCCTTGTTCTAAGAAAAGGTGACATACATCCTTGGAGACGGGAAGCTAGCTATGGAAAAGGTGGTAACACCTCGCAGTCCATGATGGTTGAATCATTAGTCTACCTTCCAGGGGGAGTTCTGAAGCCACTTCCTTGGTGCATTGTATCCTACAACTTCATCAGTACATTTGACTCTTACAACAGACGACATTTCCAATATGCAATCCAAGTACTAGACTTATTGGCTACCTCCTTGGGTATGCCTCTACATCAACTGATACAATTTAACATCATCAGCTAGATGAAGTCGATCTTCATGGATAATCCTTTGAGTGATGTGAACTTTCATCTGAACTAGATGGGGATGTGAGTATGGGATGCTCTCTATATTTATCAAAAGAGTGTGAGATAGAGGATGGGGTGAGTGACCATTCTTTGCCCTTTAAATCCAACAAAGAGGTGATATGTGTGAATGGAGTGTTGCACACATGAGCTGGGCCTCTCAATGCACAAAGCACTATTTTTTCCTGTGCATGGCACTATAAGGCTCCCTAGCCTTCCTTCTCGTATTGTATGCTGATACAGGGCGAGATGCACTATTGCACCATCAATTACATACAAAGGCATATAACCTTTGCACAAGTGACAATGAGGATTATATCAATGGGGTTCAAGAACCGATTGCCCTCTTGTATTTATCAACAGGGCATGAGACAGAGGGGGGGCTGAGTGTGACTAGTATTCTCTTCATTGAGAGGTGAGGTTTGAGGGATGTTACAACAATTGGAGTCAGGTATGTTCTCATTTCCCTATGCACACTTGGGACATGTCTTTGCTATCACCATAGCACACATCACTATGAGGCTCCATGGCCTTCCTTTTTGCAACTTACACATGATGGGTTGGGGATGCATGGATACACCATCAACTATGCACACTAGCATACTCCCTCTAAACCATCTCTCTTATTCATTTCTAAACTAGATATGATATACAAGTTTCAATTATTATCCATTGAGTGATGGATAGACCATCAACTATGCACACTAGCATACTCCCTGTGAACCATCTCTCTTATTCATTTCTAAACTAGATATGAGATACAGGTTTCAATTATTATCCATTGAGTGACATGAGTCATGGGGTGAGTGCCTGACCTATCATCTTCACATGAGTGACTGCTTAGATGAGTGATGTATTCTTCATTATAAATACCCGAATAATCGGTGCTTCATCGACAACGCTACCTCCCTAGGTGTTGCTGCATAGTTTCTGCCATGCTAGATGAGTGTGATGTGGCAAGCTGTGGTACCTCTTGTCGTGATGACTACAATCATTCATATGTCAGCGAAGATTCACCATCAGCAAATTGATCCAAGTTTTTCTAACCCTACCCCTTTTGCTTACAAGTGTCGGCCCAGTTCTAAGTGTGGGGATGTTAGATTCCAATTTGTTGACAAGCCTTAGGTTCTTGTTGCTTAGTACCCCCTTCTTGGTAAGGTCTTAAGTGTGGGGACACGTCCCTATGCATTTGTTTTGCATAACCTCATGGAAACACCCCTATCTGATCATTCATGTATACCATGTCCTAATTTTTCCTCGATGCGGGCCGTTGCTTGTACGTTTGTCTTTATCCTTTGTTTTTTCACTTTTCCATGTGAATGCATCATACGTTCACCGGAAGGCATATCCCACTTTATATCCCTATTTGTCCCTCTGACTTGCCCATTTTTTCTTTTTATGGCCCGTTATTCTTATCAATGAATTTTGAGTTATTAATTTTTGAAATTTTTTTGTCAATTACACGTGTTTCCATACAAACATGTCTTTTTTACTTTAGAACAATGATCTAATGTGACAACCCCAATCTACAACTTCCCCTTTATGTTTTTTCTTTTTATTGCTTGTCATTTTGGTGCACGATTTGTCACTAATTAATTATTGTGTGTTTTTGGGTATTCTCGTGTGTGATTTTTGCTCTTTTTCCATGTGAACTTGCCCTATTCTCCTCAAAATTCAACTATGATTAGATAGTCTTATCTGGCCTACTACCTTGCACAGTTTTTCTTTTTCCTCCATCATGTTCCGGTCCACCGATTTTGTGTTATTAATTTTTACATGTGTTTTCGTGCTTTTTTAATTATTTTTTCCATGTGAACATGTTTTACCACCTATCGACCCCTATTCTACCTTGCCTATTCTTTCTGTCACTACCTTGCGAACATTTTTTGTTTTCATTCCTCTTAGTCTCACATGGCGGATCTTTCCATATTAATTTTTATTCCTATTTTTGGGTGTGTTTTTATCTTTTTTCCATATGAACGAGTCTTATTCTCGTTGGAACTACATTCTGACGTGATAGCCTGTCCAACTTCTCATTATGGATATTTTTTTTTCTTTTTGCATTTCATTCTGATTGGTGGATTTTTTGGAGTTATTTTTTGTGTGTCTTTCTATGCTCGTTTTTTCCTCTTTTTCCATGTAAATGCCCTTCATTGTCCCCGGATGTCCTGTTTCATTTTTCCATCCTCTTCTCCCAATCAACATCACCTTTTTCCTTTGTTCTATCAGTTCATTCGGTGCATAGTTTGTTCGTTATTAAATTTTTTGTTTATTTTACATTTCATCGTCTTTTGTGTTGCGTGTGAACGCCCATGTTTTCGTCTTCCGACACACATCAACACATCCATGATGTCATCCTCGTTCCACACATGTGCCCACTTGTCATTTTGATTCGGTCAGTGCATATTTTTTTTACTCCCACCTGTGTTTGTGTGCAGGACGGGGGGCACGCTTTCATTTTTTTAATTTTAAAAAAACAAACAAAACATTTTATCCCCCCCCTTCCCAACCATCTCCCTATCCCTCCCCCCCTTCTCTCTCCCTCTCTTTCTCTTTCTCTTTCTCCCCCCTTATGTGCTCCTTCCTCCTCCTTCCTCTTCTCTCCTTCCTCCCCTTCTCTCCTTCCTCCTCTCCCCTCCTCCCTCCTCCTACCTCCTACCTCCTTCCTCCTCTTCCCTGCTCCCTCCTCCTATCTCCTCCCGACTTCTTCCCCCCACCACCTAGTCCCCTCTCCTCCCTCCTCCCTCCTCCCCACACCCCCTAATCCCCTCCTTGATGCGCCCGTCGATCCTCCTCGCCATCCACCGCAGTGCTTCCCACTGCCTGCCCCGCCGCCCCATCCTACCTTCCCCATAGTAGTGCTCCCCATCCCTGCATGGCCCGTTGCCCACCCTTCTTCCCTTCCCCTACCCCCTACCCGTCCCCCATTCCCCCCCTCCTTGCCACCCCATCCTATTTTCCCTCCGCTACCCCCTACCCATCCCCCCCTCGCCGACCCATTCCCCTCCCATCCCCTATTTCCTTTACCCCCTTCCCCCCCCACGCACCCTTAATTACCCCCCCAATAATTACTCCCCCCATTCCTTTTACCCCACCACCCTTCTTCTTACCCTCCATGTGAATGACCTCTCCACTGCACAAATGCCATGTGTGCCAGATATGTTATTCCCGTTCACGTGTGGGTTTGGATAATTCTACATGTTTGTGCTAGCGCTTTTTTGCACACGGTGTGTTCGTGCTCGTGAATGTGTGTTGCCTCAGCAGTCGTTCACGTGAGGATGTGCGTGCGGTCTTCTGAGTTCAATGGTGAGCTTGCAACTATTCACAAACTGTCAAAACACAATCGATGCCTGAGTACCCTATTCTCGACATTTTTAAATTTTGAGAAAACCCTTAATATATTAAAAATACTCCAAAAATCATTAAAAATTCAAATTAAATGAGAAAATTACAAAAAATAGCCAAAAAAATATTTTAAAAATTCTAAAAATTTTGACAACTTTTCATCAACTGAAAAATTGCCAATCATAATGGAAAAACATAAAATATTTTCATAAAACTTCAAATTTTCATAAAAATTCAATGAAATTGTCACAAAATTATAAAATTAAAATAAAATAATTTCAAAAATCCTATAAATTCCATCCATAATTATGGCACATTGACATGAGTTGAAACCTTTCAAAATAAATTGAAAAATATTTATTTGGGAAGAAACTAACTCATCAAATGAGTAAATCCTTGAAAAATTATTTTCAAAGTTAGCAAAATAGTCGATAAACTATTAAAAATTTTCAAAAAAAAAAGTGGATTTTGGGTTGAATTTTGAGCCAATATTTTACTGATTGAAATGAATGAAAAATAAAAATCAAACAAAACCATACTAAAATAACATAAAAAGGAAAAAAAATAAATACAAACCTCCAAAAGAAGACAACCCGACCACAACCCAACACAACGTGGTTCCAATTGTTACAATCCACTGATACACATCCCATTGATTTAAATTTTTTAATTTTAAAAAATCTAAAACAAAAATGCCCAATTACATTGAAATTTTTAAGACATGGTGTTTTGGTTTTTTTTTTCTTATGATATCCATTTTCCAGCTAGTTGGATTGCTTTTTGGATTATGTTCTGGTTGCAGTTTTTCGTGTCATGTTAGTTGTTGAGTGTGCATTCACATACATTTGAATTCTCACACCCCTCCAGGCATTCCTTGCGATTGTTTATGTGTGAGTGTGGTGTGTGTGTGTGTGTGTGTGTGTGTGTGTGTGTGTGTGTGTGTGTGTGTGTGTGTGTGTGTGTGTGTGTGTGTGTGTGTGTGTGTGAACCATCTAAATGGCGCCTTATACTCCTCCCTCGATCCAATATGTTCCCTTGGTGCCGCATGATTATTCATTATTGTTGGATTCAGATATTATTGCTAAGGCTGGGTTATCCAAATTTGTGACACTTCCACTGCCACTTGTCCTAGATGACTTTGACATATGTGATCACTTCTTAACCTCTTATAATAAGAGATGAGGCCCTATTCGTGAAGCAGACCGAGGATGTCTTGGATCATAAGTAGGTTATCACTACTTCAGGAGTTTGTGTGTCCATGATTTTGAATCCTTTCCTAGAAGCAATTATGCTAGCTCCTTTAGGACAAGTCTATGCCTGCCAAAATCCCTTCTAATTATCTTTCAAAGGTGTTATTTATAGCTTTTCGCATGGTGGTGAAAGGTATCACCATTGATTGGAGTTAATATCTCTTGAATAAAATGGATCATCATTTTATCAGAGCCACAAGGGGTAATGTGACTAATGTCACATTTGGTTCTTACCTTTATGTTTTCTTGACATATGCTACCCCTACGAAGGAAATTCCCACACTACTAGTTGATCCTCCAAAGGTTCTTCCTCATCCTATTGAAGATGATGATGTTATCATTGAGGATGTTGATTCTCCCCCTCCTATGGTCATTTAGAGGAAGCGTCTTAAGAGAGTGGTTGAATCAGTACAAGTTTCCATTCGATTCCTGTTCAATCTTGTAGTTAGCTCTCTGCTTTCCTTACAATGCAAAATCTTTTAGAGCGCATAGAGATGGTACTCTGGATATTTTCATTCCCTTTATGCAACGTTTGGTGACAAGAGATGGAATTTTCTTTTTGTGCAAAGACATCCAAAGCTCTATTGAACTCTGCGTTACTACTTATATCCAACAACTTTATTCTTCTTTTTATGAAGAGGTTCAACAGTTCAAGGAGGATTTGAATGAAGCTAATACTCATCTAGCCTCTGCCAGAGAAAAATTTTCTAACCTCTATACATATGTGGAGCAACAGACTAAAGTCATTGATACCTAGAAAGAGGAGATCTCTAGTTTGCAAGCTTAGTTGGTAGAGACGAAATCCTAAGTTGTTACTATGATTGAGGAGAGGGATAGGTTGTTGAATGCGGCTCAAGAACTAAAAGATTTGATAGTTTCCAGATTAAAAAAACTTAAATTAACTACAACTATCGTAGACCAGAGCAATACTCAGATTCAACAACTCAAGGAACGATTGACTCAGTCTCGTTCTACTTCATAGAGTCCTTCTGTGCAGTCAGTTCCTTTCTTATCCCCTGCAGATTTAGTTGTCCTTCAAAGAAATACCACGTTATGCCCTTTATTCCAAGACAAGTTGGAGAGACTTTAGTCAAGAATGGACTTGTTATGGTCTTCATTTCAATAGTTCCAAGAGTTTGTTCCTCCAAATCACTCCTTTGTGTATTATGAGCAACATAAGTTGACATTTTATATTAAGCTTTCCATGATGGATTTTCCTCTTCTAAAGAATGATTGGAGTAGAGCTTGATCTTTTGATTTGTTGACTGAAGTGGGGTCATAATGGTTTTTGAGGATTCTGTGACTACAGATACCATGCTTATGTTTTACATGTATTTGGGAGATGACTTGTCGATCCCACATGATGAAGACTTGGCTTGGTATGTGGAAGATGTAGTATTACAAGTTATTTTGTATGTCAAACATTTGGAGCTACAAATAAATCAAATGTTCTAGACACATTCCTCAAAAGTGGTTGATTTCCTCGAGACTTCGTGGCATACAATGACTGATTTTGTGATTTTGAATCGATGCTAAAATAAAACCTTTGCTCATGTGCAAAATACTAACCAATTGATGGTGGACCTCTTAGCCCACCTTTCCAAACAACCTCTTTTTGATTCCTCCTTCTTTGATGCCTATCATCGCATATTTGTCTTAGGTCCATTAGTTTCTTGTTTATCTTATTATTAGCACAAATGCCCCATAGATACGAAACCTATCTTTCACTTTATCAATCTAATCCACATGTTATTTTACCCTTTCTATTTTAACCCCAAGGCTCTCCTCAAATCCCTATTTTCACTCGTTATGTTCTTGAGTATCATGTTTTTCCCCTCCTCATTGTCCTTCCCCATCCACATTCATTCTTTCCACTTTTCGAGCATACTTGTTAACACTCTTTTTAAGTGATTTTCCTTATTTTTCAGCTAATCTCTCTTTAGCTTATTCTCATTTTATGATTTTGCTTACCCACCTCTTCATCCTCTCTTAATGTTCCTCTTCTCTCTCCTATCACTTTTATCCCTCGTTCTCCTCAGTCGGTTAGTGGTTATACAGGCTTTGATCAAAAGATTCTTAGACGATGGGGATGGAGTTCAACAAATTCTCGTACAAGACCTAAAATAAATTAGTCATTGATTCTAGGGAAATGGAAGACTACTAGCCAAGCTTTTTAAAATTATTTATATTTTTCTCAATAGTATTCTTAGTATTTAGATCCTTCAGTGAGACTATCTGCTCACTTTGCTTGATATCTTGCGTATATGCACTAGCATTCACATAATGATCAAAAGTCAATCTCGAAGTTGTGTATGAATGTGAATGTAAATATTGATCCCCAATAACTAGATATATTGTACTTTCATGCCCTTTGCTTGCCTAGTCGGTATCTTGTATTTGTGGAGAGGATGTGTTGCCTACAACAAAATCCTCCCAAGACTTTTGTAGATGAATCTTTATCCATGGATCATTTCTATAATCACCAAGCTTTTAAATGGGATGATCTTGATTGATACCCATAGCTGTATTTTTATGATTCATAATGATATCTCTCTTTTGGAGGCGCCATTCACATGGTTGTTTAATGTTTAGTGTCTGTGTGTGATGGTTATTTTGCTCTATGATGAGGTTGTGGTGGTTGGCTCTTCAAGTTGTTCAAGTAGTTATCTTTATGGAGATTTGCAACAGTGAGGATGATGGGGATGGACAGCTCAAGATACAAAAACCTCTTATGTCCTTTATAAGTTTGTCGTCCTTTTCTATTTCTAAGTTGTATTAATGGATAAAGGTGTTTCCCTTTCGTCGCAATTCTTTATTAGATGTGGGTTATGAGTTGGGGTCGTGTCTGGATTGTGTTTCTTGAAGATGCTCTAGAAGATCAAGATGAGCTATATTTTGAACTTTTATTCTCTTTTTCCAAGGTCGCACAAGGACGTTCCCTGATTAAGTGTGGGAATATATTGATTGTTGAAATGACTTGATTTCTTGGCTAATTTTTATTATTTTTGGAGACTGAATAATTTATTTTTGATTTATTTTGTATGTTTAGTAGTTGATTTAGAAGTGTTTGAGAGTGTTTTTGATAAGGTTGAATAGGTTTGAGAAGCTTATGATGTTTTTTAGTAGAGATGTGATGTGTTGAAAGGTTTTATAAAGTATCCAATTGGTTCTGATTGAGTCTATTGAGCTTATATTTTGTTCTAATTTCTTTTTGAACGAGAAGTTGGAATGATGATTCACAGATTTTGAGAGTGTTTGGAAGCTTATTGAATGATTCTTAAATTTTTTGAGTGGTTTTAGTTGCGCTAAATGCTTTCTGATGACCTTCTATATGATACTGTATACCTTTTGATGAGCTTGTGTAGAGCCTCTGTCTCTATTCTGTATGCCTCTATAAGTATTCTGTGGGATGAATGTGTAGCCTGAGGAAGTCTTATAATCTTTGGAAGAGATGAATACAAGTTCAAAATAGCTTGAAGAAGTGAAAAAAATAGCTTATGAAGACTCAAGTGAAGATTGAAGTGATAGTGATACTGTTAAGCTACGAAATGATATTATAGTGGCTCTGATGACCTTTCATATTAGACATACCTCTTGGGAGTAGTATCCATGACCAAACAAGGATTATGGATAATTATTCTTAATTATTCCAATGTACTATTGAGATAGACATGCATGAGATAGATAGAGAGTGAGAGATAGCCAATTTTTCATGCAAAACAATGTATCTATGAGTGAGAGATCATGAGAAAGGAAGACTATGAAGCTATTGAAGATGAATACTATGTGATGATTTTCATTCAAACAGGAGCATTCATTTGTATTCTCTTTTTCTTTTGATGAAGAATATGAAGAATATGTTAAAATTTTGTTGTGATAAATCTGTGGGAGAATTATTATATGAAGCTACATGAAGATTTGAAAATATTGGTGTTTTTTTTTCTTGTTGTTGATTAAAGTATGAAAAACATGCTTATTGATGATACAAGATAGATTTTCTTGTAGTAGATTTTTCATTTTCTTGGTGTTCCTCTTGGGGCTCCATGGGAAAAAAGGAGATAATGGAGAAATAGAGATTGAGGGAGGATAAGGGCAAGCGTAAAAGAGGGTGAGGATATGATGAAGTGGGGGATAAGGAGGGTGATGAAGTTGAAATATGGATGGGAGGGTGAGGGAGAGGGAGGTGGTATGTGTGGTGAAGTGGGGAAGAAGGGTAGTGGAGTGTAGAGGGATGGAGTAGTGAAGGAAAGAAAGAGAATAGATGTAGTGAGAATGGTGATAAAGTGGAATATGTGCATGCCCCCCTTAAAGGCTCAAAAGGGTCTCCTTTTATAGGCACTTAACTAGATTATATTATCTGCTAACTCTAATAAATCAAGCATAATCTTGATTGATTAGATCTCCAAATTGAATGGTGCACTAGGTGTTGTAAGGCAGTGCATAATATATTTTGTTGTCTTATGTGCATGAGTTTTCATAGTCAAGTTTTGAATGAAAAATGTGAGGAAGAGTTGTGCATGTGCATTACTAATATAATATGATGCTTTACAATATGGGATGGATAGTTTTATAAGGTTTTGAGTAGAGAGTGTGTGAAAAGGTATATATACTTCTTACAATATGTTCCATCCTCCAAATGGAGATGAAGCTTTCTTTGAAGAGAGATTCATGAAAAAAAAATCTTTATGTAATAATCAACAAGAGTCTCAAATCTTCACCATTGTAGATGTGGCCTTTGTTACGAATCCTTTCATAACTCACCAATATATTATTACCTTTTTTTATTTTGGTGGCCAAATATTTATTAATGGATACACAATTTATGAAGCTCCAAATATTAAAAGAAAGAATATCATAGTTAATAGGCTAGGGAAGGTAATATGTATGAAATGAGAAATGTAAGAGAGAGAAAAAAGGAAATGGATGTATGCAACACATGATGGGAGAGTTACTGGAGTATTTGTTAAAATACTCAAAGGCATGTGTGTACAAGTTTAGTCCCACCTCCTGGCTCCCTTGGCCTCAATCACATGGTTTTGCGTATCCTAATCTAGTAGCTGCTTCATAACGCCAAATCATGTGACCATTGAATGAGGGGTCAAATGGACTTTGATTATAGAATGGACACTTGCCTTGGATTCTTGGCATTGAAATGCATCTAGAGAAACTCCATCTCCTTGATCCGTGATTATTCTATTTCTTGCTAAAATCGTCTCTTTCACAAGTCTCAAGTCACCTTTATACTTGAATTTTGCTTTAAAATTAGCTCTCATTGGCAACCACAAGAAAGGGTGACTTAGCCCGTTGAACTCATAAACTGATCTATACAAATATAAATCATAAAGAGCATCAAGATGCTACAAATAAAATATATAGCAGAGCACAATACAACTGTCACCCTATCCCTTGACTAAATCAAGGTATGAATTCCACGAGGGATAGGCCAAGCAGACTCTAACAGAGATTCATAGGTAGTTGCTAAGCAAGTGTTCCAATAGAATAGTTAAAAGGAACTATAAAAAAAGGCATCCTAAGTGGTGGTCTGACCCGCTTATCTGACTTAGGACAACTGGATCAAGAACTCCTACTAGGTGAGAATTCATATAGCTTGGTCTATAAAAAGCCACATATTTTTCATTTGACCATATTTTTTCCTTCAGTACTTTATACTTTGGCGTGCAAAAAGGAGAGAGTTGAGCATATAGTGACCCCTAAGGAGAACAAGGCATCGGCCTTAGGGCATGTCTTGGTACCCAAGAACCTACCAAGCTCTTGAAGGTGACACTAATTTTTTTTTCCTTCCGCTCAATTTTGTTTTCGCTCCACCCATCCTTATTTATTTTTTTGGCTAAATACCACCCCTAGAAAGACAAGATATCAACATTAGGAACCTGCCATGCCTTCACAAGGCAAAGATCATCTGCTCTTGAATTATTATTTTTTAAAAATTATGTGGGATTAGAATCCCTTTTTACACACCTTCGTATTGTACACATTTCAAATATACTCATTGTTTTTTCTCTTTGATTTGGTAGGCTTCGCAAACTACCTCACAAATAATAGGGATTGCTAGAAACAACTGCCTAGCAAACCAACAAAACAAGGTTCAAAAATAGCTCTTAAAGTGCCTGACAATATCTTTACAAGAGGTAGAAAACTGCTCAAACCTCTCTAGATACACCGAACCTAACCCTAGGATATCATACCTTGAATGCTGGTCCCAAAAAAAATAAAGAAAAAAAAACCCCACATACATATACACATATAGCATAAAGAGAAATGACTCGTAAAGGGAGGACATCACTTGGACTTGGCCACAAGAAGCTTCTGTGTAGGAAGACGCGCTCTTTAGGTCCTTTGTTGAATTTGCTTAGTGCAGCACTAAAACAAAAAACCATTAACCACACCCACACCAAATAAATAAATGGCCCTCTTGGCCTAATGAAATCAATTCTCTACAAGAACAAAGGGCCCTCTTGGTCTAGTGAAAATATAGCTATAAAGTACACCATTGAGCAACCTACTCTATTGAGAACAAACACTTAGACCATACATAAACCATACTGAAGCACAAAACTAGACCAAAGAGATGGGCTACTCAAGCCCTATACTAAATGTATCAAATTATTAGCTAACCCCCAGCATAAATGGCACAACATCATAAATATAGGTAGGTAAAAGATATACATGTATCCTTCCTCAGCATATAAATCGAGTGGTAGTGCATTCTCTAGGTCGGTAGGAAGGATAATAACTATGACTCTATTGAAATTTTTCCTTTGCTAAGCAACTTCTATGCTCTCCTCGTGTACATCAAAGGCTACAATCTCCTCTATCTCTTTAGCATGTCTATTAGTAATAGCAAGTTGTCTTCTATCGCCAGTGTGTGCAGTGCTTATGATGTCCCTTGCAAGTCATTTCCATTTGATAAGAGATGCAAGTAGCAAAGAAATAAAAATGAAGAATGTAGTAGGCGACACCTCTTTGACTACACTAACCAGTCATTTGTGCCCCTCTGTGCACAAGCAAGTAATTTATCCAATGTCCTAGCTAACTTCTCTTGGAAATTTCATTGGTCACGAAGTTACCTGAGTGAATATATTCCTCTATATCAATGGTCACTGTACTAGATGATGTGATTCTTCAATATTTTGTCATTTTCTCAATGAGAATGTTCCCAAAGGAGCCCAATACTTTCTTAATAGGAAGCAGTGACTTGAACATGTGTGATAACTTGGGAGTATGGGAGTGGACACCAACATTATAGAGAAACATACATAGCTTTTCATCTAGAGCCTCATGCATGTTATCCTCAAACACCATCTCGATCTTCTTATTTCCTATGCCCAACAAAAAATTCAAAAGAAAAAAATGATTGATTCTCCAAGCCAGAAAAGCCACTTTAAAACAAGCCTCCTTTGCTTGGTGGTGAACCATGGTGCATTTAAGTGCTTTAATGAGAGTCAATACCAAGTGAGGCTCTTTCCCCCCTGACCCAATAAGGGGCTTCCCTCGCTTAGTGGTGTCCCATATGATGTTTAGTTCACACGAGGGTCAAAACCAAGAAATGTGGGAGCTCTCAAGTCTAGCGAGAAGCATCATTCACTTAGTGGTGATCCATACTACATTTAAGTGCATATGAGAGTCAATACCAACAAGTAATGCTCTTTACTCGAAGTCCCAATGAGCAGTCTCTCTCACTTAGTGCTAACCCATATGGTGTTCAGTGTACATGAGGGTCAAAACCAAGTGATGTGGGGGCTCTAACACCTAGGAAGAAGCCCCCTTTTCTTGGTGGTGACCCATACTACATTCAAGTGCACATAGGGGGGGTCAACACCAAGCGACACTCTTTGCTTACTACCCTAGTGAGGGGCCTCCCTTACTCTATGATTACCCATGTGGAATTCACTGCATACAAGGCTAAAAAACAAGTGATGTGGAAGCTCTTAAGCCTAGGGAAAATCCTCCTTCACTTGGTGGTTACCGATATTGCATTCAAGTGCCAAGGAGGGTCAACACCAAGCGATGCTCTTTGCCTACCGGCCTAGTGAGGGACCTCCCTTACTTGGTGGTATGCCATACTTTGTTTAGTGCATAGGAGCGTCAGAAGAACCAAGAAATATGGGAGCTATCAACCCTAGGGAGAAGCCTTCCTTGCTTGTTGGTGGTTAACCATACTATGTTCAAGTGCCCATGAGGGTCACCATCAAGTGATCTTAGGGACCTCCATTGTAGTGAGGACCCTCCTTTGCTTGATGGTATTCCATACTGCGTTCAAGTGGACATGACACCAAAATAAGTGATGTGGAAGCTCTTTAGACTAGAAAGAAGCCTCCCTTTGCTTGGTGGTGACCCACACTATGTTCAAGTGCACATGAGGGTCAACACCAAGCAATGTGTGGGCCCTTAGGCCTAGGGAGAAGCCTCCCTTGGTTATTAGCAGTGATCCATACTATGTTCAACTACACATAAGTGTCAACATTAAATGATGTGGATGTCCTTTGCCCCAATCAGCTTCCATCCCTTGCTTGGTGGTGACCCATCTCTCATATGCCTAGGTCAAAACTAAGTGACCCATGTAACATTAGTGCAGAGGTGTCCCACTAACCATGAACTCTCTATATCATGTGCATTCAAGATATGTTATTGAATGATCCAATGTGTCCATAATAGAATAGGAAGATGATCAATCACTACCTGACCCATAACCCATACTAACCATTGGTGGCCAGAACAAGATATGTCAACAAGAAGTCCTCATAGTAGCCCTGAACTAACATCAAGAGTAATTGTAAAAGCCCCTCAAGACCACAATTAAGGAAGACATATTCAGCAAAGGCATAATTAGCTAGGGATTTTGCAAAGCGATTCCACTACTGTCGTGGAATCAGCTAGCAAGTTACTACCTCAAAGATCTCAAGGGTATCCAAGGTTACATGATGGTACATCCTGAGAATGGGAGCCCTCACACTATAGGTCTCATTCGATTGGTTGATCACTAATTGCGAGTCACCTTTCACTAATAACCAGCAAATACCACCATGTCTAGCTAGATTTAATCCCATAAGCAAGGCCTTGTATTCTACCATGTTATTTGTAAAATCAGTGCCTAAATGCACTCCCATTTTTAGAACCACTCAGCAACGAGGGTCTTTTATGACAACCCCTACACTTGTATGCTTAGCAAGTCCTTGAGAAGCTTCATTAAAATATAATGTATAAACCTAGGCTTTATTGATATAACTTGACATGGCAATCAACCTACTTATACTGATTATGATAATCAAAATCTAATCGAGAGAGGGGATGTAAGACAAGTATAATCCCTCTTTCTTTACTAAAATCAATAGGGATGCTAGTAAGAACCCTATTACAGTGATGACAATAGATTTGAATATTCCACATAAAAGAGCTGTCTTACTACTCAGTAATTTGATAACCCTCAGTTCACCAAATCACTTTTCCTTGGTGGTAATGCTACTCTAAATATGGATGCTCAAGATAAGAAATGATTTCTCCCATCCAATAGTCTTTGTACCCTCTGCAAGTTTAAGCTGAATCTCGAATGACCTACAAAGGCACCAAGTCTAACGTCAGTCCATATACATTATAGGGCTTTAGTTTATTAAAATTTACTTTAGTTTTGAACTCTATCCCTTGCAAATACACTGAAAGAGTTGTAGAACCATTCTTTTCTTTATGAACAATCTTATAAGGACCATCCAATTTGGGTTTCAACTTTTGGTTGTGAAGAGCTCATGAACGATGGGCATCAAAATATAAGACCAATTAACCCTTGGAAAATTTATATTTCTTAGCACAAAGATCATGAAGGATTTTCATTTTCTTCTTCTTGATTTCATGATGTAACAAGGCTTGTAACCAAATCTCATCAAGATGTGCAAAGGAAATGGCCCTTTCTTGCAATGCTCCCTTTTTATCCAAACAATGGTTTAGAGCAAACCTCACTGTAGGCACCTCGATCTCCAAAGGTAAAATGCACTCTTACCTATATACTAATTTAAAAGGGGTGTGGCATGTAACTCTTTTAAATGTCATATTATAAGCCCAAATAGCCACATAAAACTTCTTATCCCAATCATACTTACCTTCGGATACAATCTTGGATAAAATCCCTAGTAGCTTGCTAATTAGTACTCTCTACTTGCCCACTAGCTTGGTGGTTATAAGGTGAGGTCTTATTATGTTTAATCTTCAAATATTCTATTAAATCCTCAATTACTTTATTCAAAAACTGTGTTCCACGATCAGACACAAGCTCCTTGGGTGGACCAAATTGGCAAACAATCTGTTCCAAAAAATAAAACTAGTCATCTACTTAGCATTACCCTTCTTCTTAGTGCAAGCTTCGGGCCACTTTATGAAATATTCTGTCACCACAATGATATAACTCTTCTCCATAGTCGACGAAGGATGTATAGGTCCAATGGAATTGATTCCCCACTTCTCAAATGGTAGTATAGCCACCATGATAGGAGTTAGTGGGCACTTCCTATTCTCCCTGTTGTCATGTCTCTGGCATGTATCACATCTCTTGACATATGCAAATGCATCCTGGAAAATGGATGGCCACAAATATCTGGCTCTCAAAGCTTTCTACCAAGTCAATCGTCCAAAAAAGTGCCCTCCACAAGTGGAGTCATGACACTCTTCCAAGATAAACAGAACCTCATCAGGCATAACACATCGGCAATAAACATGATCGACCCTTATTGATATTGTGTTCTTGCAAATCAAGGCAAATTTCAAGGCTTGCTACCTAATTTTTTTCATTTTAGCCTTCGAAAAATTGGCTCTAGCCTCTCTTGTGTGGATAGATAGTGTATTATGGCAGCATACGAGGATCGAATGGAGGTTGTATCAATTTTGAATAGTTCCTCAAGATCACTACCTTCAGTCAAGACTTCCTTTGGCTCCCCGAAATCCATGAGGCATTCAAAAATACCCTACAACTTTAGCGGCTTACTCCTAATTTCATAGTCAAAATCTTGCAAAGTGATCAGCCACTTTGCTAGGTGGTTAGGTAGTTGCAACTTATTCAAAAATAGCATGAGCCTCTTTGCCTTCATATAAAATACTATCTTTTTATACATGATGTAGTGCCTGAATTTCTTCATTGGAAAGACCATCCTAAGGCACAAATTTTCCATATAGAAATAATTAATCTCAAACACCCCCAATTTGTAGACTGGCAAATGCAATTGGATGGTACCACTTCTCCTCCCAAATTTGGGCTAAATAACAATTGGTACTATACATTGTAGCCACTAAAAATATATCGAATATCTCACCCCTTTTAGGTGCTTTCAAGACTGGTACTTTTGCCAATTTTTGCTTCACATCCTTGAAGGATACTTTACATGGATCACTCCAAACAAATAAACAATTAAAGTATAATAGATTCATTAATGGCAATGTTTTCTTAGCTAGTATGTTAATGAATCATTGATAATATCCGAATGATGGTGACAGGAAGCTATGCACTTCTTTAAGAGTACGTGGAAGATTCATAATGATGATAACCTTTATCTTTTCAGGATTGATGATTGCAATATCAGCCGAGTTGACCACATGGCTCAATAGCAATTCGTAGGGCACTCCAAAGATGTACTTCATTGAATTAAGGGCAATGCAAAATTGCCTACACTACTTGAAATATTTTGTTAGAATAATCAACCGTCTCTCTCTTGTGGTGGCTTCCCTGAGGTCATCAATAAAGACTTTCAACTTCTCTAGGGAAGTATCACCAAAAGTTTTATCAACTATACATTGCCAAGACCGTCGTGCATTGCATAATCCAAAAGCCATAACATGATACATAAAGGTACCAAATATAGTGATAAATATTGTTCTCAAATTGTCTTCCTCTATGATAGCCATTTGATTATAAATGGCAAAGAAGTCCATAAATAAGTAGATATTCCTACCCACCAACTAATCTAGAATTTGATTAATAAATGGTAGTAGCTGATGGTAATCTTTCACTGTCTCTGTTTATTGAGTTCCCTAAAATCTATGCAAAGTTAGATTTGATTAGTTTTCTTTTTCTTGATAACTACTGGTGAACACCACTCTATGTGTAATAAATGAAGTATCAGACAAGCCTTTGTAGCTCCTCAAATAGTCCTCCCTTAGTTCAAGAGGCATATGTCTCACTTTTTATCGAATAGGATGGCTACTTTTCTTCAGAGGAATAATATGCATAGCCAAACTAGGAGGAATACCCCTCAACTCATCATAGCTCCATACAAAAATGTCATGAAATTCTTGCATCAAAGGATGCATAGTCCTTCATCTCTTTTAGACTAAGCATAGATCCTAATTTGATCGGTTGTGGCTCATCCAATGTATCAAGATCTAGCTCAATCACATCCACGTCTCTAATTCTATCAGAGTCACCTAGTAGACACATTTTGTAGTGGAACCCTCTCTTGATTCATTACGTGATGAAGTCTAACTACTAGAAGAATCCTCTAATGCGTCCAATTTTGTTGAAGATAAGGTTACTCTCTTTTTTTGAGGAGATTCATAATAATATGCATCCACTATTACATGCATGGCACCTTTGCCACAAATCAGATGACCAGCGGGTATATCAACTTGATAGTTGAATTGCAAGATCCATGGCCTCCTTAATAATACTTGATAGCTTGGATACCCTACAAACCTAATAACCCTAACTTCCAAAATGTATTTCACATTAGCAACTGTCACATGGACTTTGCTAATGCAACCTTTCGATTGTCTTAAACTGTCATCAACTATCCAAAGAATTTTTGAGGCATCCTTTTGGATTTCTAGTCTTAGCTTTTCCAACAATTCTGAAATCATAATATTGATGGAGGAACACATATCCACAATGGCATGATCCATTAATATGCCATCAATATATGCTGCCATCCTTGGGCACTGCTTTTCAACATGTTGAAACCAATCATCTCCCACATGGGCTATTCTCAAGGGTTCAATGATATACCCAATGTGAAGAATTTTCTTGGAATCTCTATATACTAGTGTAGATAACTTGATCAGTTTTTCCACCAATAGCTTTTAGAGAACTATCTTTTCCACATTAGGGTTAAGGACTTGTGTTCCCTCTTGATTGAGGTTGAAATAGAAGAGGAGGAATAATATGTGGAGTTGATTGAAGTATGGATGAATAAGAATAAAATTTGTAGGCCATCTATGAGATAATAAATAAGTGAAGGTATTGATGGGCCTAAAATAGATCAACAATTGTAAGCTTCAAAGAAAAATGTATCAAGAGGAGTTTGTGTAGAAAAATGGGCTAAAAGATCCTCCCTTAGTTGGTTAGCATTTTGTAGATGTGCAAAGGCTTTTAATTGGCGAGAATTCAAGGCAACAAAACTTATCATTGGATGCCTAGAAACTTCAAGAAAATTAGACCCTTTGGATGAATAACCCTGGAAAGTCTCTTTCCTATCTCTAGATATTGAACATAAAGGACAACTTGCAAAATAATATCCCCCACATACCAAGACAAATCCTCATCCTCCAAAATCACAAGATCACCTTGAATATATATATAAGCCATCGGCATGATGTTAGGTGTAATAAAAGCTTCAAATACCATCCTCACCACTTTCACAAGGAGATTAGATGATCGATTTCGGACCCCAAGGCAACGAGTGAAAGTTGAGAAATTGACATTGGGTGAGATGGCAAAAGAAACTTATGCTCAATTGAATATAATTTTGAAAAAAGAAAACTCTTGTGTTTTCTTGATTCGACTAGGAGAAAGAATCAATGGACTCCTAATGTATAGGAAGAAGTGTGATTCATTGTATTAAAAATCAAATTTTTTCTATTCTAAAGTGCACCCTATATATTAAACCCTTTGATGACACATGATAAAATTGACAATTCTTCTAGTACTTTCAATTTTATGATTGTTTTCCAAGCTCAGCATAACATCCTTATGCATCCTTTCCACATATTGGATGTAGCTAGCATATTTCGCAATTGTTTCACATGGGTAGAATCACGTTGGGGTACAAAAAACTGATACCTAGAATCGGTAATAAAAAACAAATCAAAATGAAAATTTCTCCACTAAATAGACTATGTCACCCACAAACCCCGCAATATATTCCTTAATTAGGTGAAAGAGGTGTAGTGTGGATGAATTAAATTTTAATGTCGTGTGTACTTTATAGATTATTAGCAGTAATGGGTGAAATTTATTACTAGGTGTTCAATTTTTTTAAAAAAATGATAGTTCCTTAATAACCATTTACAACCTTTATGAAATTATGCGATGCATTAATCGTAGCATGCAATGTGGATGATCGGTTCCTTTTATTTTTTAATAAATGTGTGTTGATCACATGGCATGCATTAAAAATGTGATTAGTTGGATTCATTTTAGAAATTAAATGTGGTTTGTCGTCTATGAAAAAAATGATACTTGTAGGGTGTGTATATGCAGCCTAATCTAAATGCACACATTAACAAGGAACGACTACGTCCACGAAGGAAACCAAAATGCAATCCAACCAATCTAAAAGTTGATAGCATGAGAAAAAAGACAAAAAATACGGTATGTTTTTCTGTAATTTATTTTTATATTTTCATGGATTTTTAAAACTTTATGATTTTTTTTTTCTTTTTGTTAAGTTAAAATGAACCAATTTGGAAAGGTAAACAATAATGAAAAGTGTGGAATTTGAAATGGAATTTTTGGGGATTTTTAAAGATTTTTTTCATATTTTTCAATCATTTTGTAAAATTTTAAGGATTTCTAATTGAATTTTCAAGTTTTTAGTGGGTTTTTAAAAATTTTCTATTTTTTTAAAAAAATGTTGATATTTGCTATCCAAAAATTTGTGGCTTAATTTTTTTGTTTTTAAAAACTAAAAGTTTTTTAATTTTTAATTTTATTTGATTTTTATATTTATATTATATTTTTATTTTGTTGTGACTTTTTAAATTTATTTTTATGTTTAAAGGTTTTCAACAATTTCAAATTAATGGAAAGACGGACACCATGTTTACCACGTTGCGTGTGTTGGCACAGAGAAAACCCCATTTGCATCCTTGAGTGTGAATGGTAGCAAAGAACTACGAATAGGCATGCACGAAGCATGGACTCACAAAAACTGATGTGTAAGCCAGCACATGAGCACCGATCAAAAAGGCAGTGCCATGAGGAGAAGAGAGTGCAATGGTAGGGTCATTGATGGTGGGTGAGATGTGTCCGCTTGTCCACTTGTGGGAGACGTCTTAACAGCCCATCAGGAGGGGAGTCTAGAAAGCGCCACCTGGCACTCACAAGGAATGTCACAATGTTTGCGATCTAGGTCTTCCCGAGTCTGCCCTGAAGCAGAAGTATCCGGCCGTTCCCACTTAGGACCGACTTGAAGTTAGGGTTTCTTTCCTATTAGCCAAGTCTCTAGAAAGTAGCTAGCGTCGAGCTCCAGATGAACCACTTTGTGTAGGAACAATAGAGTCGAAGCGGATTTATACTGCACTTGGTTCATGGAGAATGGGAAACGAGAGGGATGTGAAGCTCAACCTTTCTGCCTGTAAGTCTGATTCCGCTCCCCTAAAACATCATAAATCAAGATTCTAACTCTACTGACTCTAGGTCTTCACAGTCTCGTTATCACGTCTTTTGAGAAAAGTTTCCAGCTAACCGGGACCACCCTTCCGTAGGACGGACCCAAGTCGTGTCCATCGCACTTTCTTCGGGTTGCTTAGTTATCTAATTATCTACCACATTATGTTTGACATGCAAAGGCAGCTTCCTTAATTAATCAATTTAAACACAGGTTCCTTCACGTAACTTAGGCACTCACATTAAAAAAAAACAATCTCAAGCAAGTTCCTTTTCCAAATATTTGACCTTTATTTATCATAATCTTGGAATACATCAAGTATCATGCCCGAAGGCTATCCCAACAATCAATAGGATTGCTACTCCAAGTTTCACCTGTAGACTAGTACACGGGCCTCGAGATCCCATCTCGAGTCAGGTCGGCCTCTTGTGCGAGATCCGGAGGCAAGGAATTTACAACCAGAGCCTCCCCTGGCACCCAAGCGTCCTTCCGCTCCAAGCAGCACCCACGGAGAGACCTCTCGGGGCAGGTTCGGTCCATGTACCCGACGCGGCTAAACAACCCCCTTGGATAGGGCCAGGTAGACAGTCGAAGGTAGCTGAACCTTCCTCTCCCTCCAGGCTATTAACTTGAAGCATTAAGTATTTGGCCTTGAATTAGTTCCTTGACCAAAGAAGTTCAAACAATGTACCTAAGTGTACAATCACGTTCATTTCTGTGGTCGTTCGTACGACCAATTGCTAAGGTATGATTCCTTTTTCCCGAATACTCCTAGCATTCGATCCTGGATTGTTCACGACTTGGCGAGATTCGAAGGGCTTGGCAAGCTAGGTTGCTTGTTTCCCCTTTTTCTTTGGGTTAGGGTTTGTATCCTACCAACCCCAATTATCCTTACCTTAGGTCTCCTTGTAAAATAGATCATGGACAACCCCGTCGTCCTCGGTTGGTCAATTTGCTTCTTGGCAATTCACAATTTCCCTAAGTTTGACAAATCGGTCCCCAAGAGAGAGAGTTGTAGTAGGGTGACTACTCGACTTCTAACTTGTAATTAGATCTCGCCTCCCTTGGCCTAAGATGTAGTAGTAGCATCTTATGGTTTAGTTGCAATAGCATCTGACCTTGCAGACTAGTTGCTGAGATAGGTAGTAGTGCCTATCTCGAGGAATTACATCCCTTTGTCTATTGATATTACTAGTATTCGTGTTCTAAGGCCTAGTTCCCTCTCTCACTCGCAGCATAGAATGATCTAAGTACGAGACCGTTGGATTAACTCTACAACTGCCTATCTTTTCGTATTGAATGTAACTATCACTTCATGCATATTGCATCCTATATGCTTTTCACCAACTGAAATATAACCCTTTTTCCTTTCATACATCTACTTACGTATGCAAGTTGCTTATGCATGCAAGTTATGCTATGTAAATTTATAATGCTATAAAAACATAATCTTTCCTCTTCCCATGCAAGTCACGTGAATAAGAATGCAATTGCTTATGCGAATTCTAAATAAAATATAACTCTTTTACTCCTCTCCTTAGCAACTATCTAACCTTTAATTAAACATCCCTCTATGAATTAACCTATTTACGGTCGTTACAAGGGATTTTTATTGCACAAATGCATTGTGTACACATAATTCATTCTTTCCAACATAAATTGCCCAATGCAAACCTTCCATCGCATAAGAATATCGCAATTTATATTTAACCTATAAGTGAGATGCAACTAGGACATTATTGCATAAGTGCATCTTTTAACACCTGAACTGTATACTAAAAAATGCAACAACCTTTCATCATGATGGTGCGAGAATTATAAGTACCTTGTCATTCAATTTAAGACTTTTTTGAACATTCCTATGATCTTTTTAAAACAAAGAGTTCTAATAATGCAATCAACTTAGTGCACCCATATCATGCAGGAATGAAAAGGGTGAATTTGATGGAACCTGAACATCTGCAAGAGGGGTATGATCGATTCTTGCACTTCGGGTGGGGACTCCTACATGTGCTCCTCTTACTCCCGCGTGTGCTCCTCTTGTGTGGCGCTTTGGGGCCATCGCAATTGGGACTTGGGAATAAGTCGGGCAGGTGGAGGGTGTGCTGAAATTCTCTGCAAACTGGCAGTCCTTCCTTCCCGCGAGGGAACTCACTTTGCAAACGAGTTGTGTCCTTCCGCGGTCTGCGAGTGAAACACCCCCTAGGAAGCTTTTTTGTGGAAGCTTCTTGGAAGCTTTTTTGTTTTAATTTATTGTTTTTTTTTGACAGGGGCCCTTACAACGTCGTGTTGAGATTGGGGATGAAGACGAAAATGATGATGATGACGAGGGAGGCGACGATCCTGGCAGCCTGGCTGCGTTGTTGCGTGTCAGGAGGAGCAAGGGGCCGACGTCGTTGCTAAAGACCAAGGGGGGGGGGGGGGGACTCTCCCCTTAAATAGTGGGGAGGGGGGTGGTTTACAAGGGGGGAGACGGTCGTTTAACGGCCGGTACCCCACACCTGGGGGTGCATGCCCCCTCTCCCACTCTACTACCTCTCTCTCTCTCTCTCCCCAACATGGTGTCGGCAGGGAGAGAGAGAGAGGTTAAAAAAATTTAAAAATTTTGAAAAAAAAGAGGGGGGCTCTCATGGGGGAGGCACGAGAGAGATATTACAGTGGGAATAGGTGTGTTTTTTAGTGGTGGTACTGGGTTGAGTAAGGGTGTAGGGGATAGGAACAACGGCTAGGGAGGCGAAACTAGGGACAAAGGGGGAATTCGGTGTGGGGGAGGGTTGGAATGGGGTTTATGAGAGAGGTGGGGGAAAAGGTGGAAGTTTGGAGGGTGGGGTGGGAATGGGGTTTCTTTTTTTGGGAGGGGACAAACCGGGGGGGAGACGCAAGTCATGAGACGAGAATCGGGTGTTCATGTGGCATGCAAGGATGTTGATAGGCAAAAAAGCATGAAAAAATGAACTAGAGACCAATTAGATGGTAGATGAAGAAGTGGAAAAAATAAAAAATGGGCAAGATGACTTGGGGGATGCGATGGTCAACTCAATTGATGCTTCCGTGTCTCAAAAAAAAGAAGCATACACTTGAAAAAATACCAAAAAATGTACACCAAAACAAAATTGAAAATTAACAATGAAAAATTAGTTGGTCGAAATGGAAGGTGATAAAAAGGAGAAATGTTAAGTTGGAGGCAACAAATAGGACTATCAAGCGAGAATATAGTTTTGATGAGAAATGGGGGTGTTCACATGGAAAAAGGCTAAAAACAACAAAGAAAAAAACATGCAAACATGAATAAATTAATAATGGCTAATTTTTGTGTCAGAAGGATGGGTTATGAAAGGGAAAAATGTTCAAGGAAAGGGAAAAATCAAGACTATAAGGTCAAACCGTGGTTCCAGAGCAACAATGGCTCATTCATAGGAAAACATGTCCAAGTCACATAAAATCCTTCAAAAATTAGTAGCTTATGTTTGTGAGGTTATGATTATGAATGAGTCTTTTAAGGAATGATTGAGAGTGTGTTGGAAGATTTGAGATGGTTTAAAGTGGTTTTGATTTGAGTTCTATGGTTTTTATGCCTTCTGTAGACCTTCTATAGTGTTTTGTAGAGCTTCTGCATTTATTCTGTGAGCCTCTATTTGTTTTGTATGTGTTTTGATGGATGGATGTTTAGCTTGAAGAATGTTTTGTAATTCTAGAAGAGGAAGAATCCAATCTCAAAATAGCTCAAAGTAGTACCTTAAGAAGACCTGAACTAAAGATTGCAGTGACAGTGAAAATAGTGAGCTTCCAAGGGCCACTCTAGTGGCTCTTGTGACTCTTCATTTCATACATACCTCTTGAAAGGGGTATCCATGACCAAGGGAGTATTATTGAGAGTAATTCTTAGTTATTTCAATGTACTATTGAAAGAGATCATATGTGAAAGAGATAAAGTATGAGAGAGATAGCCAATTTCCTATGGAAAACATTGTATCTACATGAGAGAGAGACCATGAAGACTATGAAGATAATGAAATATGAATACTATTTGATGATTCTATTCAAAGTTGATCTTTCTTTTGTGTCATTTTGGATTCTTTGATGGTTTCTATGAAGAATATGTTGAAGATTTATTGTGATCAATTTGTGGGATTTATTGTGATCAATTTGTGGGAGATTTGCAATATGATGTTGTGTGAAGATTGGTGTTCTTTTTCTTCTTGTTGTTGATTAAAATATGAAGAACATTCTTTTTTGTGTGACAAGGTAGACCCTTGTAGTAGATTTTCCATTTTCTTGGTGATTAGTGCCAATGGATGTAGTCCCATTGCTAATCTTTAAGGGAGAGTACAATGAAGACCCGAATCTTCATGTAGCTGAGTTCATGATAGCATGTATAGCCAACAATGCTAGAACCCCCGAGCATCAGTTGGCAATATTCCTCTCCACTTTCAAAGGTGCAAGATTTCAGTGGTATGAGAAACAAGTGGCAGCAAAATTTTGGAAGTTCATGAATCTAAGTCAGTCCTCAAAGAACATGTGGAAGCATATGTCTCTAGAATGGAATCCATATTGAAGAGATGGACCAACCATCACTTGGATAAAGGCATCCAAAAGGAAGTTTTTCTTAGTAGCCAATAACTAGAAGTTCGTAAGTTTGTGGGATTGAGAAGATCAGTTAACCTACAAGTTTTAGTGGAAAGTGTAAGATTGTATGATGAAGTTGAAGCAAGGCTATCGATGACTTTAGGAAGAGGAGTCTTACCTCCTCCCATGCCAGGAATGGTATACCCACCAAATGTAGTCCTAGGGACTATTCCCTATCGCTACCCTTAGATACAAATAATGCTATAGTACATTGCATAAAATCCACAATGGTTGCAAACAACAATATCTCAAATGATGGTTCAACCACAAAAATAGTGGCCTCAAATAGTTTCCCTAATGGCAACTCAACAACAACAGTGGAACCCTACTAGCTAGAACCAACAAAAGTCTTAAAAGAGCTCTGAATCAGAATCTAAAAAGAGAGGACCCTCTGAGCCAACCCAACCAGTCTATGTAGTGTTTACAAAGACTTCCCAAAACCCTACTGCAAGTACTCCAAGAGGAGAAAAATTGAAGGAATATTTTTCCAATTAAATTGCAAGCATCAAGAAAGAGTTTGTGGATGTGATTATAGAATAGCTAACAAACACTAAAGGTGAATACAACCAGTATATGCAATATTGCAAGGGCAGTGGAAGAGATGTGATTTGATCTAATACATATGTGAAAAAAGTACCATCAGACGGGACATTTAGCCACTAAATGTACCTAAAAACCAACTATTTAAGAAAGAACCACATAGAGGATATCTCCTCTCTATAGGAGATACATGAACGAACAAAGAAAGATGAGAAAGTAAGATTCAGGTTGTTGGAATCTAAGATGACAATCCACAATATTGGACCAAAGCCTAGAGAGTTTGGTTCTAATTTTGGTCAAATGAGCTTTCTCTACTCAAAGTTAGAGACGAAGACACTCTGGCGATAGCCAGAGATCAGAAGAAAATTGTTATAGATGCGGAGAAAAGAGGCATATCTCACCAAATTTCCCAAATCTAAGAAGATCGGTAGACTACAAATCCTTATGCAATTGATGCAAGGGAGAATGACAAACTTCAAATGATTTTCCTGGTCCAGCTCCTGTGAAAGCTAGCACTACTGATAATCAATAGAAGACCCAAAAACTTACCTCGAACTTGGTGGAATTGGAAGTTTCTCCAATAATGCGTGCCAAGAAAAGTGAATCCATAATTTCAAAAGAGAATGTTTCCTCTGTCAAAACTATGAAGTTTAATCTTCCAAAAGAGAAACAGAATAGTACAATACATAGTAGTTTAGTATCACTAGAAGGACACATAGACAATTTGAGAAGTATGACCAATAGTTGAGGAGATAGAGGTTACAGAAGTACCCCCAATAATAGAAGAAGTTCTAATGTTGTTGTTTCTAGAAGAAATAGGAAAGATAAAAGTGGGTGTTTTTCCCGACTGGAGAAGCTTGTGGATCCTGTCAAAGAGTATGACTTGGTCAAAGACCTAGGCACCTTCAAACCAAACCTAACATTCTGATAGTTATTGATGTTGTCCCCCAACCATCGAAAGAATTTTAAAAGCATACTGATGAGAAAACATGGCTGAAGGATTTCTCCCAAAGGTACCATCAAGTCCAATAAGGCCCCAAAGCTAGCAAAAGAAGTGGATGTGGCTAATGCCTTCTTGGATCCCAATACCCCAAAGATTGGTGTTTGGGTTGAAGGATGTTTTATTATAGATGCATTGATTGATGGTGGCTTATTAGTGAACATAATGATGGATGTGAGAATGAAGGATCTATGCATGCAAGGCATGTAGTCTACATAGTAGCTTATTAGACTAGTAGACCAAAGTAGAATTAAGCCTTTGGACATTCTCTCATATGTGAAGACAACTCTCATAGGAAGAGACTATTGGTCGGTCTATTTGATGATGAAACCAAATTCCTATGGAACCCCATATCCTCTGCTACTGGGAAGACTATGGCTTTTTGAAGCAAGAGCAAGAACCAATTGGTGCAAGGGAACCTTGACCCTCGGTAGAGGACCCAATAAGTGTTAAAATATGAGACACAAATAGAGGAGAGAAACCGAGAGCTCAGTCATGCTCTCATTCTTCTTCTCTTATTTCATTGTTATTCTACACTTACTAAAGATTATTTCATACACTAGGTTTCACTAACCATGACTAGGTCACATCAACTAACCTGACTTATTAAATGTCCCACACATGTACAGCTGGACACAACTAAGATAATGTTGGTCACACACAAGATAATGAGCTTGAAGTCTCAACACTCCCCCCCCAAGCTCAAGATAAAACTTGGTAAAGAACAAACCCAAAGACTTGGTAAAGATATATGCTACTTGCTCATCTATCTTCACATGCATAAGATCCACTCTGCCTACAAGAACCATCTCATGGATGAAATGGTAGTGTACCTCAATATGCTTCGTTGTTCTGGCATGGTAAACTAGGTTTGTTGAAAAAAGTATACTACTAAGGTTGTCATATAATAAAGTCACTGGAGCATCAAACCTACATATCCAAATCAATCATCAGCTTAAGCAGCCATGCAATTTCACATGCTGCCAAAACAGCACCCCTATACTCTACCTTAATACTAGACAATGCAACAATTGATTGCTTCTTGCTACTCCAACTGATCATCCCACTTCCAAAGCTGAAGACACAACTACTCGTAGACCTGCGATCATATGAGCATCCTATCCAATCCGCATATGTGTGCAACCAATGAGTTTCAGGGCCTTATCCTTCTCGTAGAACAGCCCATGATCTAGAGTGGACTTTACATACCACATAATCCATCTAACATCATCCAAGTGTGGCTTTTTGGGCTTTTGCATGAACTGCCTTATGAGCCCAACAACATAACTCAAATCAAGCCTTGTGATGGTCAAGTAGATCAAGCTTCCACATAGTGACATCATCTATTTAAGCTCTAGTGTTTATGTCTAGCTTAACATTCTGATCCACAGGTGTATCAAGAGGATTACATTCAGCCATGCCATATTTTATCAGCATTTCCATGGCATAATGTTTTTGCATCGGCCATAAACCATTATATGCCTTTATCACCTCAATACCCAAGAAGAATTTCAGCTCACCTAAATCCTTCTAATTTCAACATACTCATGGCATTCTATATTCCAAAGTCATCATCACTTGTGATTATTAGATCATCAACATAAATAACCAGCACTACCAATGTCTTTTTCGTGAACAAACTATGATCAGCTCTGTCAACCATAAAACCCAAACTCTACAAGTATCTACTAAATCTTGCATGCCATGCTCTAGGAGCCTGTTTCAGCCCATAGAAAGCTTTCTTCAACTTACAGACATAGTGCAAAAACTCAAGTTGTGCATACCCTTCAAGTTGATCCATGTAAACATCCTCTTCCAAGTCACCATTGAGGAAAGCATTCTTAACATCCATCTACTACAATTTCCAGCCTTTTTTAGCAACCAATGCAATCACTATTCATATGGTTGCCATCTTGGCAATAGGGCTGAAAGTTTCTTCATAGTTAGACCGTACTACTGAACATATCGTTTGCGACAAGCCTAGCTTTGTACCTCTCTACATTGCCATCCAACTTGCATTTAATATTATAAACCCATTTGCAACCAATGGTCTTTTTTCCATTTGGTAGTGGAAAAAAATCCCAAGTGGTATTTTCAGCCATGGTAGCCATTTCCTCATCCATGGCTATGCACCAATTCTTATCCAGTATTGCTTCAGCATAAGTGTGGTAGGTTTCTTAACTTCCATAACCTTTGTCATATAAGCATAATTCTTTGCAGAGTAACCACTATAAGTTAGTCTATCCACAGAATACCTAACCCTTTGTGAGCATTTGAGCTATGGTGCACTACTATATTTCCCTCTCTCATGAGGCAGGATGTACCTACTCTGCCAAGCACTAGGTATATACATAGTAGGAATACGAAGTTCACTATCAAGACTATCAGCCGAGTCATAGCTTGAAGTCATCATTCCACATGTCATACCACGTATATCATTAGAAACTTTTTCTTTCCCTTTGTTGTCCATCATGTCATATCTCCCCCTCACTAACATAGTGGTGTCAGTGGGGATGTGAGCTAGAGCTCCACAATCTCCATGTCCATGGAGATACAGGGGATGAGACCGTCATAATCTCTACTAGAAACCACCTATAGAAGCATGAGTAGAAGGCATGTCAGACGGTACTACTATAGGTGATGCATACCAAGTAGCCATCTCATTAAATATAACATCCCTTCTCACAAGTGTCTCCCGAATAGAGGGATCAAAACATTTATATGCCTTCTTTACCTACGCATAACCAATAAATACACACTTATGTGCTTTTGGATCTAGTTTCTTCCTCTTTTCATCAGAAATATGCATATAAGCAAGAAAACCAAATACTTTCATGTGGCTGACATCATGATTGTAGCCATAGAACTTCAGAAAGGGTGTTATATCATGAATTCCTGCAGTGAGAGTTCTGTTTAAATGTACGTGGCTGTCATAATAGCCTTAGCCCAATAGTAAAGTGGCATATTCTTCTCATCCATCAATACCCTATTTTTTCATTCAGCTACTCCATTCTGTTGTGGAGTATAGCTACATCTAAGTTGCCTACTATGAATACCATTTTTAGCCAAAAAACTCTCAAACTCATTTGATACATACTCTCCACCACTCTCAGCAAGATGTAGCAATCAAATTATTTTTCAACTTGCTTATTGAACTATTGAAAAACAACAAACACCTCATCCTTTTCTTTCAGTATATAAACCCAAGTATAGTGACTAAAGTCATCTATGAAGATCACATAGTATTTAGAGCCTCCCATAGATGCATTATGGGCTAGCCCCCACACATCAAAATGGACCAACTGCAAGGGTCTCATGTTGTTACGTACATGCTTGACAAAAGGCAATCGTGAATATTTACCAAATTGACAGGCATCACATACATGACCAAGATTAGTGTAGGTAAACTTTGGTAAGCCAGTAACAAGCTGTCTCTTTTGCATCAATTTCAGCCACTGAATTTTTACATGCCACACTCTCTTATGCCATATTCCTAGGTCCTTGAGTGTGCCTAAACCATGAGCAAACATTGTTGATTTCAGCTGTGGTAAAGTGGCATCCAATGTAAACATCTGTGCATACATAACCATTATTATCAGGCACCATATCTCTGAACCAATCACCATGAGGTGTCATATGATTTGATGCTCCTGAATAAATATACCAAACATCATCCGCATTTGTCTTCTTAGCAGCTCTGTTCTACACGTAAGTCATGGCAAACAACCCATCTATGGAATCATCCTCTGTATGGCTAGACGATGCATAATGTCCATGCTACTTGCCCTTTTGATTGCCCTGCTTCTTCCAGCAGTCCTTGGCAATGTGTCCGTACTTGCCACAGTAATGAAAATCCTTATCCTTGTTAGGATTGTCAAAGACATGCTGTGGATGCTAGGAGAGCCTTTGCCCCTAGAGCTAAATCTCCCCCTGCTCTAAAATTACCACCTCCTCATGCATTTGTACCCTACTAGGCATTATTGCATAAGACACATTTTGTGATGCTCCTCTGTCACGAGAAAATCCCCTACCATGGTTGCCACATGGTTGCATTAATTCGAGTAAAATACAACATCCTTATTCTTAGAGTTGCTAGAACTAGTAGCCAATCCCACTTTGACTTCCTCATGAAGACATGGTTGCCACAAGCTCATTAAAATCAATCATTTTATCAAAGGATTTATATTCAGGCCCCAAGTGATTTAATGCAACTGCAACCATTTCTTCATCCTCCACACAAGTGTGCTAATGGATGCTACGATGTGCCTGTCTTTGATCAACTATAGAATTCCTCTCTAGGAGTATGGGTTCTCAACTTTAATACCCATTACCAAATCCCAATATCATTTTCCTATCAGGAAGTTCTCCATGTGGAACTTCCATATGGCATAGTTGTTGTTGTCAGGTTTCTCACCCACTATTTGGGTTATGTTATCTATTCTGTCTGCATTTGCCATGTTGCAAACATTGTCTGACTTCTTGCAAACCAAGGTCTCTTAACATATTAGTTTCAACCTTTCAATTCAATGACAGTTTTCAGTAGCAACCCTCTATTCAAATCAGTGTATTTCAATCCATAAACATGTAAAAGACATCCACAAAAAAGTGACATAGGATGTAGGTACATCAGTCAATGCATAGATCATGTAGCTGTTGTAAACTCTATGACATTCAACCTCACTGCCTGTAGATATACATGCAATCTAAAATCTGCAAGCTATAAATGACCAGCAACTCTTTCACAGCCAAAACAAAGATGTATACATGTCAACATATGACTTCCAAGATTTATGTATACTTCAATGGAGCCAAGAATGCATGTCATATACCTTCAATGCTTCAAGCATGTCCAAATACATGCAGCCCTGTAAGTATTAATTGACCTTATTTCAGTTCTATACAACTATCCCACAGTTCATAATTGAGCTCCTAGGAAAGCATTAGAGCTCCAGGGTCTTCAATAGCATTCCAAGGATGCTTCATCAAGCATTAAACCACATAGTGGTCATCCAACCTCAAGATTTCAACAAAGCATTCAGCTTGTCAATCATGTGCCATCTACAATTCTCACGTTGTTTGAACAAGCCCACTCTGCACTGTTGATGGTGAAGGTAATGATGAAGATGCTTATGTACATTTAAGCATGGATACTATTGATTATATGCTTCACCATATGGCATTTTATTAGCAGGGGAAATATGCTTTTATCAAGCATCACAAAGGCTGCGAATAGGCATAGTTTATCTTATGTTTTCTTCCTGTCTCATGCTTTTTCCTGCTGCTAGTCTTCATAGCTCATACATGAGCATTCACAATAAATGCAAACTCACCCAATGAGCTTCAAACACATCTTCAAGCAGCACCATTCTTTCCTCATTGTCAACAGCAAGAAACAAGCGTAATCCATCTATCAACACATCTTCAAGTAGCTCACGTTTTTGTGTCAATACTTCAACCTTAGAATCTTGTTCATATGCTAAATAAACCATGGACCAAGCAGCTTACGTTTTTGTATCAATGCTGCAACCTTAGAAGCTTGTTCATATGCTGAACCAAGGACCAAGCCTCAATAGGCTCAACAGTCTACTGCAAAGACCAAATGAAGAGCTATGACTTCACTCACATGTCATCTTCTTCTTCTTCAGGTCAGGATTTTTTATTTTCATAGTGTGGAATAGTCATTCTCCATCTCCCATAGACTTATGGATGAGGCTCTGATACCATGTTAAAATATGAGACACAAATAGAGGAGAGAAAACGAGAGCTCAATCATGCTCTCATTCTTCTTCTCTTACTTCATTGTTATTCTACACTTATAAAAGAGTAAGTCATACAGTAGGTTTCACTAATCATGACTTTGGTTAGGTCACACCAACTAACCCAACTCATTAAATGTCCTCACGCTAATTTTGGAAATTAACTTTGGTTAGGTCATTTGCAAAGTAAAAGGTGAAAAGTAATTAACTTTTGTGTATGCAAATGGTATGAAACCTCACTTGAAGGTAGGTACCAATCTTCCAAAGAGGAGACGTCATTCCTACATGACCTACTAAAGGAGAAATCGGACATCTTTGCATGGTCATATAATGATATAAAGGGGATTGATCCCAGGGTGTGTCAACATCACATCGACCTAGAGCCCAATGCCAAGCCAATAAGGCAAAGGCAAAGGTGTATCCATCCAAGTTACTCAACCCTGAAAGTAGAGTTGTTAAAGCTCTTAGAAGCTGAGTTCATTTATCCAGAGGCCAATAGTGAATGGGTTTCACCCATCATGGTAGCACCCAAGAAGAATGGAAAGTTGTAGATTTGTCTGAACTTTCACAAGTTGAACTCCCAGACAAAGACAGATCATTTTCTTATTCATTCCAGAGACCCATTTTTGGACATTCTAGCTATACATGAGCTCGATTCCCTACTGGATGGATTTAGTGGATATAATCAAGTATAAATAGCAAAAAATGGACAATCTAAGACAACCTTCACAACAGAATGGGGAACCTATGCTTATAGAGTGATGCCATTTGGACTCTGTAATGCCCTTGTTACCTTTTAAAGAGTGATGATGGTTGCATTCCAAAATTACCTACATGATTTCATTGAGGTATACCTGGATGACTTCTATATTTATAGCCTAATCTATGAACATTGGGGATACCTAGAGTAGTGCTTTGATTGCTACCGGAGTATGGGATCTCCCTCAATCTCAATAAATGTATCTTCGGAGTCTCTTCAAGATTTTTGTTGGGTCACATTGTCTTTACACAAGGAATATCAATAGACACTGCCAAGATCAAGAAGAAAGCAACTCTAATAGCACCAATCAACCTCAAATAGTTGAGGGGATCTCTCGACCATGTGGGCTATTACAAGAGGTTCATCACTCATTTTGCAACAAAGGCATCCCCCTTGCATAATCTCCTAAGGAAATATGCAGAATCTACTTGGACTTTTGATTATGAAAAATCTTTCAACACTCTGAAGTAGTGTTTGATTGAAACACCCATTTTGCAACCTCTATTTGGACGAAGGAGTTCTATGTGCATATTGATGCATCTGTAGAAGAATTAGGTGGTATCTTATGCTAGAAAGGTTTCTCCAAGCTTGATTAGGCTATATACTATGCAAGCTCTAAGGTCACTGATTGGAAAAGGAACTATATAGTGATAGAGTTAGAGTGTCTGTGTAATTGCCCCGAACAACATAGTATGCTTAACAATTATGATATTCACTTTTTTCGAGATTTAATATAAAAGAGAATGAACACTTAAAGCTGAAAATGAAAATTACTCACAAAATTACAACCATGAAAATGTAAAAGTAATGGAGACAAGATTGAGGGTTGAAGATGGGCAAATCCCCCCCCGAAGGAATATATTTCTGCTCAACCCAAGTCCCTTAGGGAAGAGCTCAGTTACAATCAACCTAAGAGTGAGAAGAAGTAATTCTCACTCTCACAAGATCATGCAAAGATGTACAAACACACATGCATTATCTATTATGCAATGATAAGAATTGATTTCTTTACAGTATGAGAGAAGAAAAAGGGGAAATCAGCCTTTCTCCATCGTTGATCAGTAGTACATGGATAGGGCTTGCTTCTTGTTGCTAAAATGGAAGAAAGAGCTCGAGAAGGAGGTGCTGTAATGAATTTATAGGCTTGCTGTCCTGTAAAACAACAGTGATAAAAGAGGGAATATGGAGGAATTTGATAATGGAGAAGTGGGGGATGATGATGGGGATGGATGGGGCCAGTTTCTGGCTATCTGTGGGTGCTGTACATGAGTTTACAGCAAAGAAAAATGATGTTGAATGAAGAAAAACGAGCTCTTATTTATAGGAGAGGGAAGAGCTAGTACAAAAGGGAAAAGTGGAGTAGCACAAGACAAGTGTCCAGCCACATGTCATGAGATGTGACAAGTGGTGGGACACTTGGAAACTTGTGTGACAAGTGTCTTAACACTTGTCTCTTCTCTATGGCCTTCCTTTTTGGGTTGAATACTGTCAAGAATGGAAACAACCAAATTTAGTAAGCACAGTCAGAGTACAGAACTTACTATTTTTAGAATGACATCCCTATTTTTTAGGACTAGCATTTTTAGGCTAATTCGAGGCTCCTAAAATTTAGGGACCTCCTAAAATTTAGGGATCTCCTAAAATTTAGGGACCCCCAATATGGGTGTCATATGAAAGCTTTTTTCGTGTACATCGCAAAAACGGTATCAGAATCTTCATGTGACTTTCCTATGCAAAGAAATGTGCATTTCAAGCTTTCAGCCCACACATGCACATTATACAAGCATTTCATGATCATGCCATCTTGTTGATTGTAACTGTCTGTTCTGGTGGATCTAGCCCACACTTCAAGGCATCAATCCTTTCTGTGTGCGAGTCTAACCCTGATATGCGTGAGTTCTGGTCACAGGCGCCCAATCGGGCCATATAGGTGGAAGTGTGAACTATCTTTTCTCTAACCCACCGCGTGGGTCCACCATAACCTGTGACCACTCATCAGTGGCCAGCTCCAATGCACTTTTCTTTATATCTAATTAGTGCAAAGGATATAAATTTAATAAATCATTATATAGACAAATTAATGAAAAAGGATACAAATTCTGTTTCTATAGAGTTGTGATAGTCTGGCAATGGTGTTTGCCTTGGAGAAGTTTTATGTGGATCATAAGGCATAGTTCTTCCTGATGAATAAGGTAGATGTTAAAGGCCAAATGATGAGATGGCTCCCTCTATTCCAGATTTTGATTTTGAAGTGGTTACTAAGTCTAGTCGCTCCCATGCTTTGGGTAATCATCTATCACGCATCCCTTAGACTGAAGAAGAGGAACAGGATGATACGGACCTCCTTTTGATACTTGGATCCTATTTTTGGTCGAAAAAACAAACCCATGGTATGCAGTGACCACACAATAATATCCCCTCGACATCTCTAGCAAAGAAAAGAAGAGGCATCTATTGGAATAAGGCCCCTGCACTCTGCTAGGTGGCACTTTATATAAGAGGCAAAGATGAAGTGTTGCAAAGATTTGTTGTAGGAGATGAGATCAGGGTAGTGTTGAAAGAATGCCATGACGAGCCTTGTGGCAACACTTTGCGGGAGAAGTGATAGCTAGAAAGACCCTACTCATTGGGGGGGGGTTCAATATTATATGTATATATCATTTATATCATGTATGTTCAAGATCTATTTATAAATATCCTTATCTGTGAGTTTTTCTTGAATAAAACACAATGTTTTTTATTCAATATCTAGTAACCCCTTTATATGGCACCCTTATGTATGTAAAAGATGTATAAAAATGGTATTTTAAAAATCCATAATGTTGAACTCACGTGATATATACATATATTCATGAGTGAGCCCCCCAATCTCTGCTCACAAGTTATTAATCGACTACACAACATAAAGATGGTTATGACTACTGCAAACAATGTGATACCTATCTGTGGGGATGGGAAAGCCTACCAAATCCAGTGTTAAGCCACTACAACCCATCCTGCCCCTAAAGTTTCTTGAGAAGTGGGGCATCGATTTTGTGGGTCCAATCAACCCTCCAATCAAAAGGAAGCAAAATTGGTATATCTTGGTATGTACAAAATATGTAACAAAGTGGTGTGAATCCAAAGCTCTCAAACAAGATGATAGTAATAGCATAGCCCTATTTTTATATGAGAATATTATCACTCATTTTGGTAGTCTCTTAGAGCTCATTAGTGATAGAGGCACTCACTTCTTGAACAAGATTATGGAAGAGCTGATAGAGCTTTATAAGATACGCCATCGCAAGTCCACACCCTACTATTCCAAAGCCAATGGCCAAGTCAAAGTTACCAATCATATTTTGATTTGATCCTAATGAGGATGAATGTTGCATATTTGTGTGATTGGGACGATCGACTTACATATTGAGATGGCAACCTCAACACGTGCGGACATTGATGATGGACCGCTTGGCTAGATGAGTCTGCACGTCTACACTTAGCACGTTGGTGGTCATTATGATACTCACATGGCCACTAACTTATCACTTATTATATTTAGTTTGTTACACCTACCTATAGGTGGCAAAGATATAACGCCAGTCGATTAGTGTAGTCGGTTATGCATTGTTTGACTTAGAAGGCCACTTTCCTTTATGTTGTATCTTATCTATACTTTGTGTACATTGTATAGTGTGTGGAAGAAGAAGAAGAAAATAGCAAGAAAACGTTTTGGCCTCCATCTCTCTTCTTGTGTTCTTGAGTGAGCTTCCTCTTGTGTATACAGTGTGTGGTTAGCACAACAGCTCAAGTAAATCCCCCCACCACGTGATTCTTGACATGGTATCAGAGCTACACCACTGAGAGAGGCTAATTTTGAATGCTAAAGTGAAGGAAAAGAAGCAAGGTTTGAGCAAGCAAGCAATAGGTAAGAAGCTCTCCCATTCCTCCACTCTCTCTCTTGGATAGTGCCTGTGGAGGCATTGGAAGCAGGGTCGAGCAAAAATCTCAGATTGCTGTGAGATTTGGTGTGCGAGCAGATCACTATATATTCTGCACATAAACCCTTTAGGGATTTTTGTCGTAGTTATTTTGGGCGTGTGAGGCCGTTTCAGGCCCCGTTTTAGAGCTGCAAGGTCGTGGACAGGAGTTTCAGGGTACATTGTGATTTCGACTATATTGACCGAAAGTGGGTGAGTATAAGCAATCAATGAAAAGGTTGCTTGGTGTATTGCTGTGCACGTGTTGTGAAAGATTGCTGAAGACTAGCTTGGTGTGTTGTATCCTTGTTTGTGATAATGGCAGAGAATAGTGGAAATCCCATTATTGAGAAGCTCGACAAGAACAACTACCATTCATGGAAGTTTTGTGTGATGAACTTCCTCATTGGAAAGGGCCTTTATGAGTTTATTTCAGGTGAAGAAAAGGAGCAAGAGCTGGGTATCCCTCCTCGGGGGGTTCACTATATATATATTCTCTATATAACGTGTGTTCATGGCCAATTTATAAATATCCAAATTTGTGAAATTTTCTTGAATAAAACACAACCCTTTTCTATTCAATCTGTAAGTAACCCCTTTATACGAAACCCTTCTGTATGTAAAAAATATATAAAAATGGTGTTTTAAAAATCCCTTATTTTGAACTCACGTTATATATACATATATTCATGAGTGACCCCCTCGAGTATCCCTCCAACTGCAAATGAGTTAAAAACATGGAAAGAGTGGAATGCGAAAGACAAAAAGGTGATTTACTAGCTATATGCAATCATTGATAATACTATGTTGGGACATATAAGGAGTGTAGAAACTTCACATACAGCTTGGACAATTTTTGAGAGCATGTTTTCAGTAAATACAAAGGCACGAAAGATTCAACTCAAGCAAGAGTTGAATCCCTTGAAGAAAGGGAAAATGTCTGTCAATGAGTATGTGTTGAAGGTGAGGAGCATTGCAGATGCTTTAGCAGCGATTGATGTAATGCCAGATGATGATGATTTGGTTTCATCCACTCTGAGTGGCCTTAACAATGAGAAGGCATGGAAATCATTTGTTACTTCAATATATGTATGGAAGCCATTTTCGGATTTTGATGAGTTAATCTCTCTCATGATTACTGAAGAGATCAATATGCAGGGTGATTCGTGAGAAATAAATGGTGAACAGGTCCAAACGTTTTACTCGAGTTTAGGAAGGGGACGTGGTAGATTCTCTTTGAGAGGCCGTGATATGGGATATACTAGAAATAACCAACAAAATAGGTTCAATCAATAGTTTGGTGAAATGTAGGTTTCTGGAGGAAGATGAAACTTTAGAGGCAGGGGGAGCTCTAGAGGAAGAGGTGGATGGCAGAACAGAGGCTCTGGAAATTATGCTATTGTTTGCCATTATTGTCACAAAACAGGACATATTGCAACCAATTGTTATGCTAAGAAGATGATATTCGCAGTGGTAAATTGTAGCAAGGAAACTATGCATCATCTTCACGACATAATGAAGACAAAAATGAGCATATGTTTGTTATGCAGCATATGATGAATGTAGTTACAGGAAAGGGGACACATGGTGATGTATGGTATGTCAATTCAGGTGCATCCAATCATATGACCAGTCATGTTGAATGGTTTGTAGAGGTGCAGGACTTACAAAACCCAGGTTATGTGCAGACGGGTGATGATTCATGCCACCCAATTTCACACATTGGAAAGGTTCCCTTGTCCTTGTATGATGGCCAGACAAAGAGTCTGACAGATGTATTACATGTGCCATCAATTACAAAGAATCTAGTGTCTGTTGGCCAAATGGTAGAGCAGGGGTTGCAGGTTCGATTCAATGCAAAAGGTTGTTTTGTAGAAGACTTTAATAATATGTGTAGGTTGGTCGCAAAAGGAAGTAGAGTTGGCCGAATATTCACTTTAGATGCTAGAATTCCTGCAATGGATGCTACTATGTATGCTAAAGGAAAAAGAGTAGTTGCAGATATTGAAATATGGCATAAACATATTGGACATGCAAATGTGCAAAGAGTGAAATTAATGCAGTCCAGAGGATTGGTTATAGGGTTGCCTTCTTTTAGAGTTGCAGAATTACATAAAGTCTGTCAAGCATGCCAGTTTGGTAAGTAGGCAAGACAACCCTTCTCGCATGACACAGAAGTGAGTAGAAAAATACTTGATATAGTGCATACAGATGTTTTGGAGCCTACACAGAATGTATCTCTTGGTGGCAACAAATACTTTGTCACATTTATTGATGACTATTCAAGGAAGTTATGGGTATACTTCATGAAGGGAAAGAGTGATGTGTTTGAGCACTTCAAATCTTTTAAGGCAGCTATTGAAACAGAAACATGCTTAAAAGTGAAGTGCTTGAGATCAGATGGAGGGGGAGAGTACCTCTCTAATGAGTTTACTAGCTTCTTGAGGACTCATGGAATAAAAAGGCAATTTACTTGTTGCAGGTATACTCCATAGCAAAATGGTGTTGCAGAAAGAAAAAATAGGTATATTGCAAAAGTTGCACGTGCATTAATGGTTGAAAAGAATATGCCCAAACATTTTTGGTCTGAGGCTATCCATACTATTGTCTACATTATGAATAGAACTCCCACAATTGTAGCTCATGGGATGACTCCTGAAGAATGCTTTACTGGCAAGAAGCCCGATGTATCGCACTTGAAGGTATCTAGTTGTGTTGCATACGTTCATGTGCCAGATGAGCTACAGAAGAAGCTTGATCCAAAGGCAGAAAAATGTGTTTTTATTGGATACTCTTTAGAGCAAAAAGGGTATTATTGTTATAACCCTGTCACAGGTGAGTTGAGAGTGAGCAGGGATGTTATCTTTGATGAAATGGGAAGTTGGTATACACATGCTGGTAATGTTTTGGATGATGATAATGAGCACGACAGCTATGTGCAAAAGATAAACAAGAATAACAAAGTCTTAGTGGACCAAAAACATCATCTGGTACTATACCTACAGTGAGCCCTTGGTATGGGAGACTAAGGAGTAGCCCCACATCTTCAGGTGGATCTATAAGTGTTGCAAGGAAGGACAAAGAAAAGAAGAAAGTACTGGATGGTAATGATACATCTACCAATCATTTGGGATTGGATTGTGTGTTTCCATAGAATTTATTTATTGTTCATGTTTCTTTTCTTCATTTGCAATTTTTGACAAGTAAAACCCGAGACAATGTCTCTATTGATGATATTTTGCTTAGTATCGCGTTTCACCGGCCACATTTTAGAATAATTTTTGTCTTCAAGCTAGTGTCCGATGAAACGCGATTCCTTCACAGGCATTTGCCTTACACACTTGAATTTTTGCGTTTCACCGGTCAACTAAAAAAATTCTCCTGTTTTGATTTTTTTGTCTTGGAAAATCAATGTTGGGGCCTCTTTCCATGATATCATCTTGTTTTATTGGATATTGGTTCTTTTGTGCTTTTTTTTTTCAGGGATAAATATTTTTCTGGTCAAAATGACAAAGAGGAAGCTATCTCTGGAAGGAATGGATGAGGAGGAGATAATTGACACATCTGATGATAGGCTCTTTGATTTTTTACACATCACTGGAAATTCTTCCAAGTTTTGCTATATCAGGGAAATTTTCAATGTTCCTTTTGATTTGAAGGAGTTATTGGAGGATCTTGATGATAAACTTAAGGAGTACAGATGTTTTTATGATAGACATGTGCAAGGTTTGGAAGTCAATGGATTTGTTCATTATAGTGATGTCATGGGAGCCACCAATACATCCAGGTCAACTTTTCTCGGCAGGTTCAACCTCATTGATGAGGATGGCATAGATTATGAAGAGACATTCAGTCCAGTTGCTAGGATGGCAACTGTTAGGTATGTGATTGTCTTGATAGCAGCCAAAGGTTAGAGTTTGCAGCAAATGGATATTAAGAATGCCTTCTTGCATGGTATATTGCAAGAAGAAGTGTATACGGAGCAGCCAGCAGGTTATGAGGATTTAGAGCATCCCACATATGTGTGCCGGTTAAAGAAGGTGCTCTATGGGCTCAAGCAAGCACCTAGAGCATGGTCTGACAAGATTGGAGAGTATCTTGTCAATATTGGATTTTATATTTCTGATGCTGATCACTCACTTTATGTGAGAAAGGGAGATGTAGGTTTGGTCATCATAGTCATCTATGTGGATGACTTGATTATTATAGATGACAGTGACAATGGGATTGCTGAAGTTAAGGACTTCTTGAAGAAGAAGTTTGAGATGAAAGATTTGGGTGAGCTGAGATACTTTCTTGGTACTGAGGTGATAAAATGTGATGATGGTATATGGCTATCCCAAAGGCAGTATGGCTTGGATATGTTATCCAAGTATGGTATGCCAGCATGCAAGCCTCTTTCAGTACCATTGGAGAAAAATGTGAAGTTGAGTGCTGACATTGGGGATGAGATAGAAGACCCTACTATGTTCAAGAGGATAGTAGGGAGTTTGATTTACATGACTATCACAAGGCCAGACTTGAGCTATGCTATTGGCCTTGTCAGTTAGTTTATGCAGATGCCTAGAAAGCCTCATTTGGATGCAGTTCGACGTATATTGAGGTATGTGAAGTCCACTTTACATTATGGACTTTTTTATGAGGCACATAAGGACATACAGGTCTTTGGATACACAGATGCAGATTGGGCTGGTAGCATGTTAGACATAAGATCTACAAGTGGATTCATGTTTTCCCTTGTAGTGCAGCAGTTACATGGAGCAACAAAAAGAAACCTACAGTTGCTTTATCGAGTACAGAGGCTGAGTATAGAGGTGCTGCTATAGCAGCATGTGAGGTGGTATGATTGCAAAAGTTATTAGGTGATTTGGACATGCAGGGAGATGGTCCAATTGTCATTCATTATGACAACATGAGCAGCATATAGCTAGCTAGGAATCCAATGTTCCATGCTAGGTCAAAACACATTGAGGTGCACTACCACTTTTTGAGAGAGAAGGTACTTGCAGGAGAGATTGACTTGGTATATGTCAGCACACAAGATCAGATAGCTGACATTTTCACAAAGGCATTGGGTGCAGAGAAACTTCGAAAGTTTCGAAGCTTACTTGGAGTTGCAGAGATAGAATTGAGCTTGAGGGGGAGTGTTGAGATGGCAAGCTCAATACGTGCGGACATTGATGATGGACCGCCTGGCTAGATGAGTCTGCACATCTACACTTAGCACGTTGGTGGTCATTATGATACTCACATGGCCACTAACTTATCACTTATTATATTTAGTTTGTTACACCTACCTACAGCTGGCAAAGATATAATGCTAGTCAATTAGTGTAGTCAGTTATGCACTGTTTGACTTAGAAGGCCACTTTCCTTTATGTTGTATCTTATCTATACTTTGTGTACATTGGATAGTGTGTGAAAGAAGAAGAAGAAACTAGCAAGAAAACCTTTTGGCCTCCATCTCTCTTCTTGTGTTCTTGAGTGAGCTTCCTCTTGTGTATACAGTGTGTGTTTGGTGCAGCAGCTCAAGCAAGTCCCCACACCACGTGATTCTTGATATTATAGAGACCCTCTAGACATATAGAACCTCCCATATAGCTGCTATAGGATAGATACCTTTCTAGCTAGTGTGGCACGAAAGTCATCTTTTCTATCGAGTTAAAATTACCCTCTTTGCAAGTGGCTATCATCTGTCTGAGTACAAGGCATTGATGCTGATGAGGATCACTTCTTGATTAATGGTTACCTCCTTAAGATGTATTACCCTCCTTGGGGATCCTAACAATCACAGTCAACAGTCCCTCTCCCTCTTGGGTGTTGCTCCTTACTACTTCTCATGCTGTAGTTGATACACGTCGTTCTCATCTTGATAGCATGGTATCATTCTTTTAGCCCCTTGCCTCCACCTCTCTCCTATGTTTGGTTACCCTCCTATTCAATCCAATTGACATGGCAAGGTTGGTTTTGATATATGGTATTTTTCCATTTACTAAAAGAAAGAAGAAAAAAACCAAAAAAATATGAAGAAAAATATGTCATGAGAGAAAATGGCTTTGGTCCCTCGGAAGTAGTGAAAATACCCTCGGATGTAGGGAAAAGAAAAGAAAAGAATATATAATAAAAACTAACATGGAAGAAAAGGAAAAATTCTCTATCATAACAAACCTTGTTCCAAGAAAATGTGACAAACACCCTAGGATGGGAAACTAGCTATGGAAAATGTGGCAATAGCCCACACTCCAAAACAACTGATTCCTTAGTGAAAATTCCTAGGATATAGTCCAGAAGCCACCTGCCTTGGTGCAGTGTGTCGTGTGCTTAGATAGTGGCATTTTGTCTCGACTGCCCAATGACCACTCTTATATTCCATCCAAGTTCTTGATTTGTTTTCTATCTCCCTCGATATGCCTCTTCATCAACCATCACTTTTTTTTAACATCATTGACAAGATGAAGCTGCTCTTCACATCAACAAACCCTTAGTGATGCGAGCTTTCATGTTAACTAGATGGAGATGTGAGTATGGATTTCCCTCTTGTATTTATTCAACAGAGCATGAGACAAAGGGGGAGGGGTGAGCATGACTAATTTTCCCTTCAACTAACTTTGAGAGGTGAGGATTGAGGGATATTATGACACTGGTGTCAAGTATGTTTTCGTTTCCCTATGCACACATGGGACATGTCTCTACTATCACCATAGGACACATTACTTTGTGTTAGAAGAGCGAGAGAGAGATAGTGTTGGAGCAACTGAGAGGAGCCATATGCTCTCACTCTCCATTTTTTTCATATTCCATAATTCATATAACTAAAGTGAATACAACACTCTAAAGTCTAAGGTTTGCAAAACCATTCACACCAAGTACATATCAACTTATTTAATGTCTGCATGTGGTACAGCTGGACAAGCTAAGTTTCGGGGTACACAGAACCTAAAGATAGTAAAACTGAGCTTGAAGTCTTAACACTCCCCCTCAAGCTCAAGACATCATCTGTACACCAAGTAGCTGCCTAAAAACATTGAACTTTTCTTTACCCAAAGACTTGGTAAAGATATCTGCAACCTGCTCATCCGCCTTCACATGCAAAAGGTCTACTTTCCCTACAAGAACCATCTCTTTGATAAAATGGTAGTGTACCTCAATATGTTTAGTCCTGGCATGATACATTGGATTTGTAGTAGTACACTACTAAGATTATCGCATAACAAGGTCACTAAGGCATCCACCTATATGTCCAAATCAGCCATAAGCTTGAGTAGCCATGCAATCTCACATGCTGCCCATGTAGCACCCCTATACTCTGCCTCAGTGCTAGACAATGCAACTGTAGATTTCTTCTTGCTACTCCAACTGATCATTCCACTTCCAAAGCCAAAATCATAACCACTCGTAGATATGTGATCATATGAGCATCCTGACCAATCCGCATCTGTGTAATCAATGAGTTTCAGGACCTTATCCTTCTCATAGAACAACCCATGATCTCTACAATGGACTTTACATACCACATAATCCATCTAATAGCATCCAAATGTGGTTTTCTAGGCTTCTGCATTAATTGACTTATGAGCCCCCAACTGCATAACTCAAATCAGGCCTTGTGATGGTTAAGTAGATCAAGCTTCCAACCATCTACTTGTATATAGTCACATAATCAATGTCAGCTCTAGTGCTAATGTCCAACTTGGCATTCTCATCAAGAGGTGTATCTAGTGGTTTAAATTCAATCATGCCATATTTCTTCAGTATCTCCATGGCATAGTGTTTCTGCATCAGCCTTGATCACCTCAATACCCAAGAAATACTTCAGTTCACCTAAGTCTTTCATGTCAAATTCAGATTTCAGCATATGCATAACATGCTGTATCCCCAAATCATCATCACCTATGATTATCAAGTCATCAACATAGATGACTACCACTACCCGTCTTTTTTGTAAATAGACTATGATCAGCCTTGCCAACAGTAAATCCCAAACTTTGCAAGTAACTATTGATCCTTGCATGCTAGGCTCTCGAAGCCTACTTTAGCCCATACAATGCTTTTTTCAGTTTGCATACATAATGCTGAAAATCAGGGTGTATATACGCTTTAGGCTAATCCATATAAGCATCCTCTTCCAAGTCACCATTGAGAAAAGCATTTTTCACATCCATCTTCTGCAATTTCTAGCCTTTAGCAGCAGCCAATGTGATCACTATTCGTATGGTTTCCATCTTGGCAACAGGGCTGAATGTTTCCTCATAGTCTAAGCCATATTACTGAGCATATCCTTTAGCGACCACCCTAGCTTTATACCTCTCTACACTACCATCCAACTTGCATTTGATTTTGTAGACCCATTTGCAGCCAATGGTCTTCTTTTCTTCTAGCAGTGGCACAAGATCCCAAGTACTATTTTCAGCCAAAGCTTCTATCTCCTCATCCATAGATGTGCACCAATTTTTATCCATCACTGCTTTAGCAAATGTAGCAGTCTCTTTGACCTCTGTCGCCTTTGTCATATAAGAAAAATGCTTCACATAAAAACCACTGTAAGTCAGCCTATCCACATGGTACCTGACTCTTTGTGAGCATCTACGTTGTGGTGCACTACTCGATTTCCCTCTTTCATGAGGCAGAATGCACCTGTTCTACCAAGTGCCAGGCATATACACTGTTGGAATACCAAGTTCACTCTCTAGACTATGAGCTGAGTCATAACCTAAACTCATCCTGCTAGGTGCCATCACATTAGATGTATCATCAATGAAATTTTCTTTTCCTTTGTTGTCCACCACCACATCATATCTCCCCCTCACTGACATAGTGGTGTTCATGGATGGTGACCCAGAGCTCCGTAATCTCCCTATCCATGGAGATATTGTCATACCACTAGGGTCTGTCACTACAGTACTTTGCTCCAAATCAATAGTAGAAACATGTGTAGAAATCATATACGATGGCACTGTAGCCAATGATGCATACCAAGAGGCCATCTCATCAAAGATGATATCTCTACTCACTAATGTATCTTGAGTAGAGGAATCATAACATTTGTATGCCTTCTTCTCCTAGGAATATCCAATAAAGACACACTTATGTGCTTTTGGATCCGCTTTTTCATTTTCTCATCAGGTATGTGCACATAAGCAAGACAAACAAATACTTTCATGTGACTGACATCAAGATTGTAGCCATACAACTTCTCAAATGGTGTCATCTCATGAATACCTACAGTGGGAGTCATGTTCAAGATATACATGGCTATCATAATAGCCTCATCCCAATAATAGAGTGGCATACTCTTCTCATTCATCATTGCACGAGCAGCTTCCATCAATACCGCGTTCTTCCGTTCAGCTACTCCATTCTACTGTGGAGTGTAGCTGCATGTGAGTTGCCTACGTATGCCATTTTCAACCAAAAAACTATCAAAATCATTTGACACATACTCCCCACCACTGTCAAATCTCAAGCAAGAGATGTAACAATCAATCCTTTTCAACTTTCTTTTTAAAGTGCTGAAAAATAGTAAACACCTCATCCTTTGTTTTCAATATATAAACCCAAGTATAGCAATTGAAGTAATCAATAAATGTCACATAGTACCTGAAGCTTCTCATAGATGCATTATGGGCTGGCTCGAGTGCTATTATTTAGCAAGCTCTTCATTTGGAGCTTTTTAAGTGCTTCTTGAAGCTTTTTGGTCATCACTTGGATTTTTTTGGTTATTTTATGGAGCTTTTTGTTTGATTATGTTATCGCTTTGAATTTAATTATTTTGCAATTGCAAACTAATTAGATCAATTATATTAGGATGTTGAATTGCAAAGTAATCGCAAACTATTGAATGCTTTTATCTCTAACAAAAAATAGGTATGCAACTACTTCTAAAGCATGAAGTTTTAGCATAATTTTATAAGTTTATGAAGTAATCCCAATTTAAGTGAGATCTAAAGTCCATAGAGTCATACATAATTCTCAAGCATCATCAAGCCCCATGGCATGCACTACCAATACAAGGCATCATATTAAAAATAATGCAACTACAAATCATGTGAAATCATCATCGTCACTAGGATGAACAGATGGTGGTCCGCATGCCACATCAACCAAGCACTGGTTATAGAGGATAAAATCACCCTCAAGGCACATGCAAAAACGATGCATCTCTTTGCATGCTCTACCGAGGCCGCCACAACCTGAAAAAATATCCAGCACATAGTCGAGATCCTCCATGAACATAGCAAGAAGCCACCTACAAAAGAAACCATTTAGTAACATCCATAACAAAAGCATAACATATCTTAATGCAAAGTATAAACCAATCTGAGAGTGTATAACGCACCTATAAAAAACTAGTGATCTTTCTGCACCCCCTCGAACCTCTACACCATCCACATAAGTGTGCTCAAATGATATGCCTTGGAGGTCTGTCTCGAAGAGGAAGCTACGAGAGGCAGGAAACCTGTATGGGCTAACCCTCTCGCCAGCCTCTCTATCATATGAAGGGACATGCATCCCTTGATAAAACAAGCCAATAGTAAGGTCCATGACCTAGCAATGCAGAATCATCTTGTTAGCTACTTAAACTTTTATTTTAAAAAGTTACAAGTTTGTCTTCAACACACTTACCTCCTCTCGAGTATCAGGGTGTCTATATCCACCCTCACACACGAGAGTCCATGTGCGATGGAGCTTCAATCCAATGGCATGAGCTCCTCTAAGCACTTTTCCAAAGTGTTGTGCAAGTCCCAAAGTCACCAAGAACCCCTCATCTGCCAAGAATCTATGGGCTAGGTCCATGACACCTTTGACAAGTGCACTAGAAAATATATTCCATTCGGGAATCCCTTTCAAATGTAAAGATGTATAAGACCATGCAATATCACATGAGTTTATAAACTAAACTAATGCAAGCACATATACCTTCTGCCTCAAGGCCAACAACAAGCAAAGATGTAGGAAAATATGCAAACAACAACTTAGCAACCTCATATGATGGGACACCATTACACTCGTAAGAGTTGATGGTATTTCTCTCCATGAAGCGCTTAATGCTAAAATTGAAAACACAATAACAAAGCATAAGTAACCATTACAATAGATGTGTATATAGAGAATGGTGATAAAATATACCCATCCAATGCAAAATCGTCGATCGATGTCACGTCTACCAACAGAGCATCTACGATAGTTTGGTATTGAAATCCTATCATCAAAATAAAGTTTACTTACAAATGTTGATGTTGGCTAAATGTTAAGACTCAGAATGTAAAGCTAGAAATCTACATACCTGTCTTGCGTATAGCGAGACGTCTACAAGACTCTTGTATAGGCTCTGATGACTGAGTCATGAATGACATAGCCCGAGAAGGTGTAGTATGTTGCAAAGATCCCTCAAAGCGACCCTTACTTTTTTCCTTTTCTTTCCAAATGCTATGCATGTCAAAACCATCTTTTTTGCCTAAAGTTGTAAAGAAAAATAGAAAGAAAAGGAAATTATTTAGTGTTTAATGTTTAGATTTTATATTATCTTCAAAAAAATATAAAAATGTACTTTTAACATGACTCCAATAATCCAAAAAAATGATACTTGATTCACCTTCTAATTCTTCATCCAATGAAACAACTTTCTCTTTGTGTTTAGACCTTCGCTTTGTTGTACCAACCTCATTTAATTCACTTATATTACCTACGCAATATAAAGACAACAAAATAATACTTTAATAAATTGACTCGTCAAATGAAAATCCTAAACTCTATCATTCATGCAAATTGGCTTACCCTTGCTATGCTTCAATGCATCATCTATCATGGGGATATTCTTTCGTTTTCCCATGGACTTTTTCTTCATTGTAGTATCAACAGTTGCATCACCAATGGCACCTAAGTAGTGTGAAGTCAACACAATATAATATCATATTCATGCAAATTAGAAACAAGGCTACTTGGATCAAACTAAAAATTTGCATTCCATCCAATATACCCTTTGCCATGCTACCACCACAAGTCGCCTTTATCCCCACAACATGAGGGACCATGTCTATTGTATTGGACATTTCTAATTTGCAAAAACAACAAAGTTAAGAAAACACAAAAGTCTCAAAAGTTATGATAAGTTTCATGTTAAATAAATACATTTTTAGAAAGTACCATTTCCTTCATCCTCTTCTTTGTGCATAGAAATTACTCTATTTTGTTCCAGAAATCCTGCATATAAGGCAACTATTACTAACACAAATAGCTAAGAGCAAGAGTTACCACATATTTACTATGTTTGGCTCTCAAAGTACTTACTCTCTCTTAATTCAATCTCTTACCGTGGAATGTCATCCAATGGATAGTCTATCCACCATGGACAAATACGCATTTCCCATTCCGACAGACCCCTCTCAAGCAGTGCTTTTGAGAACATACAATTTTCACATCCCAAGTCCATCCACTCCTCCATTAGAGGAGGGAGGCTTTCTAGCACTCCACTTTCCTGTAGACTACGCAACCATCTTTTCCAAAAACATAAGAACAAACAACAAAAGCACTCTTAAGTTAGAATACATTTGTACATATGGTATTTAGAAAATATGGTTTCTTTATACTAGAAATACATGTATACCACCCTCTTGCTTGATTGTGTGAGCTCTGGAAACCTTCTCAGAGTCTCCAACATTCTTCATTTCACCAAAAATATTTGCAAATGCCTTTAAAATATGTAAACGTCTTTGGCCTTTAAAAAAAACATCAAAGCCTCCTGGAATCTCAGTGCCATCAACTTGTAAGCTCTTGATCAATAAGGAGCATTCTCCAATCATATGAAACCAATACACCTCTTGCTTTATGTAGCTACGAAATCTCCTTACATCCGCAAAGTGTGACATAGTGGAGTCCTTTGCCTTCGTGACAGTCATAAGAAGTAAAATCTCCCTTTTTCTAATATATTGGTTATTGAACAAAACATAACTTCAATATTGTTGAGCCAAATTATGTTCAATTCCAAAAAATAAGAGAACATGAGTCCATGAGGAAAACATACCTCTCCGCAGCAATATTAGCACTACAAATGGCATACAATTTGTCCTTGGTAATAGCCATCATGTTCTTTTCATCCTAATTCAATGCAAACAAAACAGAAAAGAAATCCTCTCCATGCGCAGGATTAGCTATTCCAAGGTACTTGTATCCTTTGTCCCTCAATTTTTCTTGCTCTTTGTTTATGAATTGTTTTCTTTTTGCCTCATAATTTGCCTCTGGCAATGCAAGCTCCTTGAGGTGGGCCTCCTCTTTGAGTATGGTAGAGTTATAGTCATCCTAAATAGAGAAATCAATACAATATTCTTAGTTATGGTTAAATTCAAGATACCACAATTTGTTATGCTGAAAACTAAAATACTATACCAAACTTTTTACCTTCCACACCAAAAGCGATATTAGCAAACATGGGTTCTTGTACCATGGATCATTGCCATGGTTACTTTTTCCCTCAATTTCAAACTCTATTTCAACCCACCGTCTTTGAGAAGGGCTCATCCTTTCCAAAATGCTTTGTTTATCAGCGATGCCAAACTTTTGGAACATGAAAATTTCATGGCCTAGGTTGGGTTTGACATGTGCTCTTGTTACACTACAACATTGAAAATTGTCTTTAAATTTTAAGATTCACACATAAATAAAACTTATTCACATTCACATAATATGAAACCTATTGGCATTCACACGTAAATGAAACCTATTGGTATAAATAAAATATCTTGACATTCACACATAAATTATCTTTATATTTTGAGATTCACACATAAATAAAAACTATTGGCAATATTCACACACAATTGATGATTAACCTATTTGAAAAAGTTAATAGTATACTTACGCATTTGATGTATCCAAGGCTAACAATAGTTCTCCTTCTTTCTTCTTCTCCACTTGAATGAATTGACATAGAACTCTAACATGTTGTGAAATATCTTCATTATAAACTACATACATCAAATAATAAAATAAATAATTAGTCAAAGAAGGAAGTATCATCACAATAAACAAGAGAAAGCAAGACAATGCATAGTTACCTTCCTTTATCCTCTTCATCCATGTCTTCAACCTATGATTACCATCCCATACCAAAAACTTGTGCCCTCTTAAATCAGCCCACTCATCAGTCAATTCATCTTCAAACCTTTGGTTAACTTCTCTCCAAAGAGGGCCCCACTCTTCCAAATTTTGGGGAGATACATCCATTAGCTCACCAGTGGGCCTTCTCAAAGAAACCAAAAATTTCCCCATTGTTTCCATATACGAAGCATTATAGAAAGATGAAATCAACCATGTAGCAGAACTAGATGCAAGCCTTATAGCCTCATAGGGCACAAGTCCACACAAAGGGATAGGAGGAGGAGAAGTAGACCTCGTTACAAAAAATGAGGCCAACACATTTGACATAAGCCCAAACTTGACATTCTCTCCAATGTGTCTATTATGCTCACTGACCTCTTTCTTTTCTTCATTAGCAACATCCTCATTCACCTCTTCATTTTCCTCATGTACAATTTGCAAATCCAAAGACCTCCCCTGTGTTGTTTCACCACACTCCGTGGTGGTAGTGTGGGTGCTCATAGGATCAGCATGAATGTCATTGCTTGCTTCATCCATGCTATCCTCAAGTGCTTCATCATCAATGAAAGGACATTTTTTCCTTGGTTTTCCACCCTTGTTATTTGCAGATTCAGAGAATGCACGGGAGGATGCTTCTTGATCGATACTTACTAGTCTATTGCATAGACCGGATCTTAACCTTGTAATTGGAGTATCTAAAAAAATAATTTGAAAATAGAATATAACATTTATATGAAACTTTAAAAGAGTTGCTTAACCATTAAGAATAGAATATGTAAATTTAAAAGAGTGATTGAATGACTTACATGGACGGCCCCTTTTGCTTTGACCTCTCCTATCACCACCACGCCGACCTCTAGCCATGCTCAGAAGCACTAAAACAAACCACAAATCATTTTAAAAATGAAGACAACTCAACTAAATCACATGTTCTATTAATTAATCTCCACCAAAATATGACCATTTGACGCAGACAACACACTTTAATATCATTTGTTATTTGGTTTTAATAAATGTATTAAATTTTCTTCATCATTTGAACCTCCTGACCACATTTTCACCCCCACACCCCCAAAGGGGGGATACTCCCAACCCCTTGTTCCTGTCTACGTTGACGCAGACAATGCTGAGTGTTTGACAATTCCCAATCCAAAAAAATCAAATCATGTCACACTTATTTCTTTAGGATGATTTGAGTACGATTTAAAAATGGTTTAATTTTTCATGCCTTGGACTCGCGCGGTTTACACCCACTCTATATGGAGGGGGTGTAGGGGGGGCATCAGCCCCCCCCTACTAGTGTCGTCGGAGGGTTCCAAGGGGGGCAGCGCCCCCGAAGCCAAAAATTGTACGTAACTTGGCTATAGAAGAGGTTTAAGGGGCGGTTTAGGGAGGAGCAGTGGTTTAAGGATGAGGGGCTGAGAGGGGAGTGGTTTAGGGAGCAGGGACTAAGAGGGGAGTGGTTTAAGGAGGAGGGGCTGAGAGGGGGGCGACTGTGCACTACCCGCCCCATTTCATAAGGTACCCCGCCCCCCCACCAGGTTGTCTGCGTTGACGCAGACAGCGGGCGGGTACTGAGGGTTCCCCCTCCTCGCCTTTTCCCTCTCCTCCTCCTCCCTCCAAAGGGGGCTACGCCCAACCCCCGAGAGTTGTCTGCGTTGACACAGACAGCCCCGGGTGTCCCAAAGGTCTCCTCCTCTCCCATTTTTTCAGTTTACCGTCTCCTTCTCTACCTCCCCTTTCCTTCTCTCCCCTCCCATTGTTGTCCTCTCATTGTCTACCTGCTCTTCCATTTCTTTCAGCCATGGAGGAAAAATGAAACTTGAAATATAGATTTTCATCCATAAGGATGGACTGTGGAGCTTACCCGGTGAGTTTGATGGAGAATGTTGATCTTGTTTGAGCTTGTTGCAGGGGCTGCTCTCCTTCTTGCTTCTTCTTTATGCCTTCCAACTTGCAATGGGAGAGAAGAAGAGGGAAACAAAAGAGAAAAAGAAGAAGAAGAAGAAGGACAAATAAGAAGATATCTTTAAATCATTACACACAACTTTCAATGGCAAGCGGTACGTGCATATTGAACATCCATCATGAGAGAATATTTCTCTCGAATACCAAAAAATTATTTACTAAAAAAATGTAAATGCTGACGACACCTGACATCTGACAAAATAAAACATGCTTATAAAAATATGTGCTACAACACGACATGATTTTCGAAAAGACATGATTTATTTTCGAAAAGACATGTTTTTAAAAAAAATTTATTTAACTAAATCTTGTGTTTTTTCAATATGTAGACTTTTTTTAATGATTTGGTTCATTAATGGACTGATTCGCAACTTCAACCGTCACTAAGAACTTGCCCATGGAGTAAGAGCTCATTTAATCCATATTTGGTGGGGGTAACGGACTATTATTTCTACGTTCAAAGAAATTGATAAACGATAGGCATGCTATTAGATATAATATTTCGCCTTCATAGCTCCATTGTTTGTTGAGTTTCAAACCGGCTTTTGTGAGAGACGATGGCAGAAGTTACTCTTCAATGGTCAATTGGCTCTGAATCACTAGAACGTGTTGTGCCCCTGAGGGATGGAAAGATTCTTGTGAGCTCTTATTTTCTTCAATCACTTTTACCCCCTGACCGGAAGCTGGTAGGTTTGTATGCTATTTTCCAACTTGATGCTTACAGTGAAGAGATCGCGGTTCATGGCCAACCGGATATCAATGGTGCGGAGCAATTTTTGCTCGATTCTTCTCTTTCATGTCAGTATAAAATAGTACATTGTGATACCACTTTCACCATGGACCAAGATGAAGGACTACACACTGTAGAAAATAGCAAACAAGCTCATTCACTTTCAGGACCTGTTGTAGACATTACATCCGATTCCTTCGCAGAGACATCATCTCAAACTTCTTCGCCACTTATAACAAATGCTTTTTGTGCACCCGTCTCAACTCCGACTATTGACTTAGAGTCGGATGATGGACTTGATAGTCCTCATTCATTTCCACAAATAAAGAAAGAGATTTTACCTTGGATTGCTAATAGCCCCAGAGGAAAGAAGTTGAAGGCTTTATTGTAGATGAGTGAAGGCCCTTTTTTTTGTTAGTGAGATTCCAAGAGAGTACAATGGTTCTATTGCTTTCGTTCTTCTACCGACATATGGCACATCTTCAAACATGGATGGGATGCAGCAACAATATGATGGTCATGTCTGGACAAGACCCCATCCAACTAATATCTTCCCTGATGCTACTTCGAGAATTAGCCATTGCCTTGGAGACTTACAATGTCATCGAGTCAATTGTCCTTACTATGAGAGCAACAATCAACATAATAAAATGTATTTTCATGGTTACCTCAATAGCACAGTGAGCAAGGGGCTACTTGCAAGTGAAGAAAAAACATTCAATCACGTGTCACTATTGTAGTAAAGTTGTCACTTGTTATGCAACTTGTGATTGCAAAGTCTATTACATTTTACCAAAGGACACAAGCATGGAGAGATTGATGCTTCATGTAGGCACTCACACACACAATGTGCAACCAGGGACTTCAATGGCTGCAATTAAAAAAATTAGATCTCTAGTTCACTCAGTTTTGCAAGTGAATCGACACTGTGGTGCTAGGAAGATTCAAATGATTGTAGCAAAACAAATTATCACTGAATCTTTGACAACTAATGGTTCAATGGTGGAGGGAGAACAAGAGCTTACAAACTTTTTGGAGTTGATGCCATTGGTTCAAAATCAGAGGTTAGTTTCGGTTATTCAAGTCTGCAAACTATGGTTTTTAGAATTGTTATTAGTTTAACAAATTTTCTTTGTTGAGGTTGCAGGTTCAATAGTATCGTGACATGCCAGAAAAAAAAAGAAACATGTGTTGTTAGAGATGGCTTTGAAAACATTTTGGAGTTGAAAAAAAGATGCATGTTTCCTTTTTTCCATGGCAGTAGATTTCCAGGGCAAGGAGGGGTGGGTGAAAAAAGTTACATTTTCAAGATGTCTACTAAAGGACTGGGCTCTGGAGTGGAATTGGTTAATCAAATGTGACGCTTAGGAAATGGAGACCTTTGCAAGTCTTGGGTTCACTTTGACTTTACACACAGAATAGATGACTGGGCAACAATGTCTTGTTCTGTGTACGATCCATGGTTTGTTCGGGAACCTTACTTGTTATCAATTTTCGTTGACATATTCTAGTTGCTAATCACTGTATTTCTTATTGCAGCTTGAAGGGGATCATGGTAATTACTATTTGTGATACAAAGGAAGAGGATACAGAAACACAAATTATTTTTTAGAGATGCCTTAATAATGTGATGCTCGAGTGTGGACACCCTCCTGCAGACTTTGCAGGTTTTATGGTGGATGAAGCCGGTGCAAATTGGATGGCGATCCGCACTGTTTTCAATGCGGGACCTGACAATGTTTTGGAAGGAAGAGAGCGATCATGTTTGTTTCACTAGGAACAAAGCTTACAAAAGCACACAACGAAATACGTGCCTTCAAACCTTCAAAAGCATCACTTGAATTTATGTGAGAGGTGGCGCCTTTCAAAATCCATTGAAGAGGGCAAGAGGAATGCCACAGCTATACAAAATTGGTGGCAGCAAGTAGGATTACCTCGAGATAGTACCGTACCATTGAAGAGATGGATCAAATGGTGGGAGAATAGGATAGACCATTGGGGTAGTACTACACATGTAAATGTTTTTTTTTGTTTCCATTTGTTACATACACATGTAATAATATCATTGGGGTGGGAATACCCAAGTATGAGAACAAAATAGACATGTAAGAGGAATTGCTGAGTTTTTTATTGGGTTGCAGGCTTCCTTGAGTCCTTAGGAGAGGGCTTGTATTCCCAACACAAATCTTTCTGAGAGCGTGCATGCAAGTTGGTTGGCAGGGGAGGATGGAAAGAAGAAAATTGGTTTGTATGATGCATGCGTCTGTAATATTCCGCATTGAGAAAATAAATGGGACTTATGGAAAAAAAATTTAATTCCCCCCCCTTATCCCTCCAGCCGTCAGTCGGCTGGAGGGGTAGGGGAATAGAAGGAGCTGTGTAAGCTCCTTGGTGGAGCCTTAGGAGGGAGGAGGACCATGCATGTTGACACGCCATGAGGAAAGATCCCCCTCCCTTCCACTATTTCACCAAGGGGGGGTCGCTGTACAGGGGGAGGTTGGGCCGTGAGAGAAAAGGCCGAGCAAGATAAGGAGAAGTGCCGCCATAACTCCGAGCTGAAGGGAGGAAGACGAGTCGCCATTGCCGATCATCACGCCGACATCTGCCCTCCACCACATCGCCATCGACTGTCGCAGTCCGTCCAGTCCGTCAACGCGCCGCCGTTCTGCTGAATAAGCTTTCCCCCCCCCCCCCACGTGGAAGTTTTAGAAGCTGAAGCTTCTAAAAGAACCTTCTTAGCCCCCTTTCACCCCCCCTTATGTTTTTCTTTAAACCCCCTTTGTTTCCCCCCTCCCGGGTATAATACCCCCCTAAGCCCTTGTTTCCCCCCCCCTCCCGGGTTTTAATCCCCCCCCAAGCCCCCTTGTTTCCCCTCTCGGGTTTTAATTTCCCCCCCTAAGCCCTTGTTTCCCCCCCTCCTGAGTTTTAATTCCCCCCTAAGCCCTTGTTCTTTTTCCCCCCTCTTAGCTCTTTAGACTATTCAAGTCACACCCATAGGCCTACTTTGTCCTTAGGCTACCTTGCGGACTTCCATTCTCTTGCATTAATTCCTTCACTCACTTTTTAATTCTTTTTGTGCAAGTGCTCTCTTAGTTGAGCTTTGTGTTCTTAGTCTTATCAAACAAGCCGGTGTCCACACACTCCCATGTCCTAAAAGTCCAATTCATCATCATGGCCTCGTATGGTATCCCGTAAGGAAGAAATAGCCGTGAGATAAAAGATAGGGAGGGAAGTAGAGGGAGTGAAAAGAGGGAGTGAAGGAGGAAGAGTGGGAAAAAGGTAAAAGAAAAGGAAGGAGAAGACGGTGGAATTCCAAGAAGAAAAAGGAAAAGGCTATCTCACATTCGAACTACGATGCCGCCGAAGAAAGTCCAAGGTGTAGCTGCGGGAGGGTCATCTCCCGGTATCCATGTGGATATCTCACCTCAAAGCCAGGTTTTTTTTCTTCTTGGTGTTAATTCAGTTTTAAGTCGATCATGCAAAGAAAAATTGTTAAGGATAGGATATATTTGTTCGAGTTATTTTTAAACGAAGGAGTTAGCTTATGAATGACAATGTATACAACTTAGCTTTCTTCAAATTGCATCAAGCATTATAAAATTACAAGCAAGATTAACCATTTACTATAGTAATATATTCCTAAAGTGTAGAAATTATATCTTGCACCATTAGTCTTATTCCCTTTCGCAACGATTCATGGTAAATAGCTAAATTCAAGAAAGCTTTCTTCGATGCTCAAATTACTAGGGAGTTATCTTTGCTAGTTGCACATCTTAGCAAGGAAATTGTTGTTATTTGGCATGAGTTCAACTTTAAAGGAGGCGGAAGTTAAATGTTAGGAATTAACAAGTATAAAAATTAGATATACAAATTCATTTGGAAAGAAAATGTAAAAGGGGACTGCTGGATGACACTCTATTAACACTTTTCCCCTACTATTTGAGGACTTGGGACTAATAAAGTGTGTATACACCAATTTCTCAGCTAGGCCTTTTTGTCCCAAGGAGTATTGTCGCTCTTTGTATCACCTTGGCATTATGCTATATGCCAAATTAAACTGTATTGATTGGGAAAGTTAATTGTCACAAGGATAGTAAAACCATGACAAGACGATTAAGATTACCTTCCAAAAGATAACCGAACCAATCTAAACATAGAAACATTCATACCCTAAACACTTGACTACTTTCCTTACCGTAGGGACAATAAATTCATAAAGATAAGAAACTAGGGTTTGTCCCTAAGCTTCTTAAATGAAGAAACCCTAGGCCTGACATACGTCAGCTTAAAGAATCTAAACAGATTATTCCATTGCAGGACTTGCGCAACATGTATGAAATCATTTTGTGATTGATTCACAAGGAGAAAAAGGAAAAAAAAAAACCCTCATCAAGGACGGCAGATCCTTACGCAAGTTATCTTGCAAAAAGACGTATTTTTGGATATCCTTCTAAATAAGGAAAGTTGTAAAATAGAAACTAGCATATCTAAGGTACCTTAGGGTTAACCAAGTTGGGTATGCCCTACACCGGAATATAAGAGATCTTGCCAAGTTACAAGACACCTTGGGAACGAGTGCTGATACACTCAAAAAGGAAAGAACACTTCCTTAGCAGTTTGCCATACAACTGGTTTGATTAATGGAAATGTTTGTGCTTGCTAGAGATTTTAGGGCTCTGTTTGAATTATGAATTACAAATTAAATAAGTACCTATACTTCAGGTTAAAGGTCTGAAGGGAGAGGCAGCTTCAGTTACCCTCGACTGCCTGCCTGACCCTAACCAAGGGTGTTGTTGACCGCGCCGGGAACGTGGACCGAACCCGCCGTGAGAGGTCTTTCCGTTAAGCTCTACTTGGAGTAGGAGGACGCTTGGGTGCCAGGGGGGCTTTGGCCGTAAATCCCTCGCCTTCCGGGTCCTGCACAAGATGCTAACGTGACTCGGGATTGGATCTCGAGGCCCGCATACTAGTTGACAGGCGGAAGCTTGGAATAGTGATCCCTGGAGATTACTGGTTCCTTCGGGCAGATTATGGACAAGCCTACGGGCGGAACTCCTTGTATTTCAAAGATAAAATGATGAAATGTTAAAAGAACTTGCTTGATGTTGTTTTTCTATGTCACGTGATAAGATTACGTGAAGGAACCAGTGCTTAACAAGATTAATTAAAGAAGCTGATTGTTATATGTCAAATTAATGTGTTAGATAATTACATAACTAAAACAAACCGAGGAAAGTACGGAGGATGGGCCATGGGTCCGTCCTACGGTTGGGTGGTCTCGGTTAGCCGGGAACTTTTCTCAAAAATCTCGAAGAACAGCGGAATGATCATCATCATCAAAAAGAATAACAAGAACGATGACCTAGAGTTACGTCTTACCCGATTTACGCTGTTTTAGGGGAACGGAATGGGACTATGCCTTATGGCAGAGAGGTTGAGCTTTGCATCCCTCTCGTTTCCCATTCTCCTTGAACCAAGTGCAGCGTGAATCCGCTTCGGACCTGGCGTTTCTGCGTAAAGTAGTTCGCTCGGGTCTGACGCTAGTTGTTGTTAGCTAATGACCCATTAGGAAAACCCTAATTCCGATCGATCCTAAGTGGGAACGGCCAGGATACTTCCGCTACGTGGCAGACGCGAGAAGAACTAGATCGCAAAACCCGTAACATTCCATGGGAGTGCCGGGCGGAGCTTTCTAGACATCCTTTCCGATGGACTGCTAAGACGTGTCCTGGACGATACTATGGGACACGTTACAGTTGGTATCAGAGCCGACCAACAACGGAATTGTTTTTATGAGATCTCAATAAAATGAAATAAAGAAATTGTTGCTGTCCAAACATTTCCTCATCTTCAATGCTGTCTTGCAGAACTGTGAAGCGTGGAACAAGTTTTTGGTGTTTCGGGTCATGTTTATAATTGCAATGCATTCTCCGCTTTATAGACAAAGAATTGGGATGATGAACATCCTGGAGCAGATTTATAATCCATCACCTTTATACATAGAACGAAGATGGACGGGGTCTTCAGGAATCTACTACATAGCTGCCCACCGGTTCGCTTATCTACAGACCAACCTAAAGAGGATTAAGTGGTTGGAAAACTTGAAAGTCGTGAAGCTGTTCATTTTTGTGGAAGCTCACGTAAATTCGACTTTACATATTCAAGGTCGGAGGGTTGAAATGAACTCATATGTATATGAGGAAGTAACCTGTGTAATCCCAGCCGACAGGATTAAAGCGTTGGGCCGCCATGAGAAGTATGGATTCCAACAAAAAGGGTATCTCGAACTTCCAATGAATTATCGATTCTTAAAGATCCATGACCCAAAACCCTACTATTACATAGTCCCTGTAGACAAATGCAATACAACGTTGTTCTCCCCAAACTGAATGTAATGATTGGATTATCATCACACGAGACGTTGTATAAGGCTACGCCCATGTAAATATAAATAAAGACTTCTTTTATCAATATCTGGCTGTGCATCAGAGTTATTAGAAAGTTAAGTAGCTTCATGATTTACGAGATAGCTGAACTAAAGATAAGCTAACGTCAATTATCATATAATAACGTTAAAAAAACTTTTATCCAGGCACAACCCCAGGTACAGGTTTCAAATTCGCCCCCTACGTCAAGTACTGCTGTGACCCAGGAGAAGAAGTTCCTCCTCAAGCAGATAAAGCCACCCGAGTTTGACGGGAGAGGCAGATTCGTCCAGTCTGATGCTGAAATATGGATTGAATCTATGGAGGATTACTTTGAAGCAGTTGGTACTGCACCTACCAATCAGGCCATGCTCGCCAAGTTAAAACTCACCGGCGAAGCCAGACTTTGGTGGAAACAATGGTGCAGGGATCAAGGGACTTCAGAGGGGTCCGTTACCTAGGAGAAGTTAAAGAAATCCGTGCAGGGGAGATATTTGCCACCTACATATCGTACACAAAAAATGAATGAGTTCTACGAGCTAAAACAGCTAGGACTCACTCTTGACGCATACTACTCTAAATTCGTCTCACTTTTAAAGTATGCACCACAGATGGACATGACGCAGCAGGTGTCCAAATTTTGCGGGGGCTAAAATCCACCCGTAAATACCTGTCTCGAATCTATGCGTCCATCAGATCTTCAGGATGCACTCATTCGAGCGGTGCCTATAATTGAGGAGGTGCAAGCTAGACCAAGGGGTAACAAAACTTGGTCCTATAGTGACCCGAACAGAGGAGCATTCAGACCTCAAGTGAAGAGAGTTCAAGGTCACAATCAGGGACAAAGGAAGAAAGCAAGGACAAATAACATCAACAACTTTGTTCCTACTCAAAGTAATGGCCGAAACCTCCGATGTTTCCATTGCAACGAACCCGGTTACTTCAAGAGGCAATGTCCCAAGCTCAGCGGTTTTCATTTGTTAATTGGGTATTTTTGATCTAAACCATGTTTCATCTAACCTTTGATTGGCAAGTCTACTATTGATATAAACCATGGCCAAGTTTGATGTTGAACCAAACCATGATATGGTTGCTTCCCGTCCTTATGCAACAACTCTACTCTTTGCTTCTCTTTTGCATATTACTCTTCCTTCCACTTTCCATAGTCAATTCTACTAATTTTTATTTTTAGCACAAGGTTTTCTTTAAATTCTACATGAGTCAAATCATGCCTAAACCTACACAAGAGGAGCTAGACATGAGAAAGACCTTCAGAACCGCAAATGGTAAACTAGATTCATTGTCAAAAGCTACAAACTATGATGAGAAGTGGTCAATAAATGATGCAACATTTGCCATTAGAAAGGTTGAACAAATACTTGGCCAATTTTTTCAACAAGAGGATGAAAATGATATATCCCTTGTAGATATGTTAGAGTTAAAGCTCCCTACAACCATTGCATATATGAGAAGCTTTGGAGTGATTAGTAAAAAAGATGAGGAATATATTGACATTTGTTGCTATCAAGTCCACATACCGATACTATATAATAGTTATATATAAGTGGCTTTCATAATTTGCCTAAATAGTTGCAAGAGAAATAATTATATTTTCCTATATTGAGTTCTTTTTGTGTTTTGTTTAGATTGACTCATAATTTTAGAGATTAGTCTGATTGATAAGGGTACTTTTTGAGATGTGTGGTAGAAACCCAATTTTGTTCATTTTTCTCTCTTCGGTATATTTTGAGAGTTTGAAAAAAATGGTCCCTAGAATAGCTTGTTTAATACAAATTTTTAATATGGGTAACAAGATTATCCCTCATAAAGTTACAAATTTTGTGAAAAAACTCCAAGTTTTGGCAAATACATTGAAAAACTCCAAGTTTTGGAAAATTTTGTGAAAAAACTTCAAATTGGGGGCTTGCTTTTTTAAATCCCCCAGCTGGCCCCCACACATCAGAGTAAACTAACTACAACGGTCACGTACTATTTCTTACATGCCTGACAAATGGCAACCTCGACTATTTACCAAACTGACAAGCATCAGACATGGCCAATATGTGTATACTAAAACTTGGGTAAACCTGTCACAAGTTGTTTCTTCTCCATCATTTGCAGCTGCTAAAGATTAACATGTCCCGCTCTCTTATGACATATTTTCAAGTCTTTAACTATGCCAGAGCCATGGGCAAACATTGCTGATTTAAGCTGTGGCAAAGTGGCATCAAGATTAAACATCTTGCCATTCCTATGGCTACTAGCAATCAATTTGCAGTCATTACCAAACTCCTCAATAAAGCATCCATGCTTGTTAAATCGGACTTACAAATTCTACTCAATCATCTGACCCAAAAACAATAGATTTCTAGTAATTGATGGGATATGCATTGTATCATGTAAGTTCTTTTTTCCTACCATCATGGATTACCAAAGGTACTTTTCCTTTATGTTCTATGCTATGATGTGTGTCATCCCTTGTGCATACATAGCCATTCCTCTCAGGCACCATATCTGTAAACTAGTCACCATGAGGTGTCATATGATTCAATGCCCCCAAATCAATGTACCAAACTGTATTCTCATGAGACTTCTCTGTAGCCCTGTCTTTCACATATGTCATGGCAAACAATCTATTCATAGAAGTAGTCCTTTTGATTACCCTGCTTCTTCCAGTAGTCCTTGACAATATGACCATACTTTCCACAGTAGTGACAATCCTTATCCTTATTAGGATTGTCAAATGGATGCTGCTGTTGCTAGGAGCCTTTGCCTCTAGGGCTAGATCTCCCCTTGCCTCTAAAATTTCCACCTCCTCGTGCATTTGAACCATGCTGGTTATTATGACCATAGGATAGATTTTGCTAGCCTCCTCTACCAAAATCATAACCTCTACCACAGCTGCCACGATCGCATTGATTTGAATAAAATACAACATCTTTGTTCTTGGAACTGCTAGAGCCTGTAGCCTTTTACAAATGTTCATGAATAAGGAATGCAATTAGCTCATTGAAATCCGACATTTCAGTCCGCACAAAGATCAAAGTATCAAATGACTTATATTCAGATCCCAAACCATTTAATGTCACTGCAACCATGTCTTTATCCTCAACCAATGTGCCAATGGATGCCAGTTGATCTGCAATAGTCTTAATCTCTATGACATAATCTTGTATAGATCTGCCTTTTCTTTCCATGCTGTTGAATTTCTGCTTTAATTGTATCTTCCTGGCACTCGTAGTTGTGCCATAGTACTTCATCAATATGTTCCATGCATCTGCTGGTGACTTGCAGTTCATGATCTGCATTACCATAGCATCTGAGATACACAAGGATAACCAATCTAGCACCCTACAAGCTCTTTCCAACCAAGCTCAGTGTGCTCGCTTTGATCAACTGTAGGATTCCTCTATGGAATTTTAGGTTCAGCTTCAACACCTGTCACCAAGTCCCAATATCCTTTCCCTATCAAGAAGTTCTCCATGCAGAACTTCCATATGGCATAATTATTTCTTTCAAGCTTTTCACCCACTATCTGGGTTATATTGTCAGTCCTATCTATATTAGCCATATTGTACTAGACAATATCTAGTCACTGCTTGACTTCCTACAAGCCAACAAGTCTAACTAACCAATTGTAGCCTTTGATTGTTTATGAAATTTTTTTGCAACAAATTCACTAAACTAGAGTATTTCAGCTCATCAACATCTCAAAACCATCCACAAAAATGTGGCATAACCCATAGGTACATCAGTCAATACATAGACCATGTAGTTGCTTTAACTTTGTCTCATGCAACCTTACTATCATAGTACATACATGCAATCTGAAATCTATAAACTGCCAGTGACCAATAACTAATTCAAAGCCAAAACTAAGGTATGTACATGTCATACATGCTCCAAAAATTCATAGACATCTGCTAGTACATTTAACAGTCCAAATATGACCATTCAGGCACAAATCAGTGCACATAATTAGCAAGTACAAGTGTCAAACTCTTGTTCAGAGATTGCAATCAACAAAAATTCAGCAAAACAAGGTTTATTCAGCTTCAAAATGTCTTTAAATCAGTTCATACATTTGCTTCAATATGTCGGGGTCAATACATGACCACACATACAACCTTGGGCACTCTCTCTTCAAGAAGCAATGTCATGGACTGCATTCCTTGTTTGTAACCAACCAACCAAGACACTTTAAATGCATTTTATTTCAGATCTAGACTTCAATTTTCAATAGCATTCAATGCTTTTCCTAATGCTTCAAACATTCTCAGACATATCCCAAACCATACATTTGATAGGGACCAATCAATGTCATGTAGTGCTTCAAGCAAAAAACATGTTTGCTATCCACATTTTTATGTTAGTTTTCAGCCTGTAATTTTTAGATATATAAATGCATTCCAAAACTGAATTTTTATTCTTTTAATCATGCCCAAGTGTACATAGGTATTGTCCAAACATTCACCCAGCATTCTAGATATTCATATCCATCATTCCAAGGCATGTATGGATCAAACAGTGCATTGTATTGGTGCTGGAAATTCCTGGACAAATTTTAGCCTATCAAAAACTTCTAGATCTGAGTGTTTTTGCCTCCAAACTTCATCCCATAAGCATGATAGCCAATGTACACGTCTCCCTGAGCATAGCTATGCTTTAATGAAGTCTTGCAGACATGTCCAAGAGCTCCAAAACCTTTCCAATGTAAAGCATATGCTGTTATACCCTGTATACAGTAATTCAAGACTATTTCTAGGTCTACAATTCACTGTTACAACTCATAGATGAGCTCCCACAAAGGCAATAGCATAGTACAACCTTCAAATACCTTTCGAAGTGTGTATGCAAGCTATAGATCACTTGACTAGTGATCATTTTACTGATTTGCAGCCATAGGGAATAGTTTGGATAGTAGGCGCAAACACTTGACGCAGCCTGGGGGTGTATTTAGCAACTCTTCAACACACTGATGATGAATGTTCTCTCTAATGTGATCAATGAAGGCTCCAAATTCTCCAGACAAGACCCAAAGAACCTCCAATAGCAATGCCAAACCAAATGAAGCAATGCATACCTTCAAGAGGAACAATGGCAGTCAGCCCCTCTTGTTAAGAACCCTAAATATTCAAGTTCCAAGTCTACTTCACAAATGCTATCCAGCACAGAGCCTATTCATGGCTCTGATATCATGTTAGAAGATAGAGAGAGATAGTGTTGGAGCAACTGAGAGGAGTCGTATGGTCTCACTCTCCATTTTCTTCATATTCCATAATTCAAATAGCTAAGGTGAATAGAACACTCTAAAATCCAAGGCCTGTAAGACCATTCACACCAAGTATAGACTGACCTATTTAATGTTTTCATGTGGTACAACTAGACAAGCTAAGTGTCGGGTACACACAACCTAAAGATAGTAAAGCTGAGCTTGAAGTCTTAACACTTTGTTCTTTGCACTGTACCGCAAGGCTCCTTGTCTTTCCTTCTCACATCTATGCTAGATGGGTTGGGATGCACTGATGCATCATCAACTCTACATGCTGGCATACTCCCTTTGCACCATTCTCCTTGTCAATTTCTCAATTGAGTGTGAGACAAGGATTCTCCTTCCTTCCTCTCTGAGTGATGTGAGCCATGGGGCGATAGATTGATCTATCATTCTCACATGAGTGCTTGTTGACTTGAGTGTTGTATTCTTCATCACTAATACTTAACGAGTCTTCATCAATGATGTTATCTCCTTGGTGCTACTACATGGTCCTTGTCATGCTAGATGCATGCTTAGGCAATTTGTGGTACTCTTGCGGATGGCTCGACCCCCATCACATCGATGACGTCCACCTTGACCAATTGAATCGGCCGTATTTCTAATCCTACCTCTTGTGTTTATATATGTATGTCATGTCTTAAGTGTGGGAATATAAGGGTTCAGGTCATGGTCAAGTGCTAGGCTCCTACTAATTAGACAAACCGGTCCATTAAGATTTTTAGTATGGGGACATGTCCCTACGCATCTTGTCTATACATATTCATGAGCACACTACTATCTGATCTTTAAATGATATCATGTTTTATCTATACCCTATTGAGATCCCTTCCCCACCTAACTATCATGTTCTACCCCATCCCTAGGATCTTTCCTTGCTCTTTAGCACTTTTTTCTTGTTTTACTCTTTTTTCATGTGAATGCATCCCACTTTCATCAAAATTGAAATGTGACTTTCCAGCCTTGTTTATCCCTTTGAACTTGACATTTTTCTTTTTACTACCCTATGCTCCGAACAATGTTTCGTCAATTGTTAATTTTTGAAGAATTTTATATAAATTAGATATGTTTCCATATGACATGCCTTTCTCATCCTTGAACTATAGTCTAAGATGATAACCCTCATCTTTCCCTTCTCCCAGCAGATAATTTTTCTTTTTACAATATGTCTTTTTGACACATGGATTAACACCATATTAGAAATTTTGGGAATTTTCCAAGTCCCACTTTTAATTAATGTCTTAATTTTGTGAATGAAAGAGAGCACTATGTTTATGTTTATCTTTAAAGGGCACTTTGTATGTTACAAATATGAGATCACACATCTTGAGAGCTTAAATGATGAATATAAGCTATGTGGCTATTAGGAGATTTGGATTTCACCTCTATCTTTTCTAGTATACTAACAAAATATGATGTTGTATGGTGGTGGAAATCTCAAGGAGGCTTAACTACCTAGGAAATTTCCAGGTTTAATGTAAGAATACAAAGGTTTGAAGGAGTGCAGAGAGAATTTAGAATACAAGAGTCTTAAATATTATGTGAAAATATGTTATCATGGCCAAATTTATAATGTTATGATTTGAAGATATTATAATATGAGTTTTTTCTTTTAGATATAGCATCATTTAAAGTGACATGTATAAGTTTCATGAACTAGGACCTTAAAAGAGTCACCACTAATTAGGTGTGGTTTAATAACTTGATCTAATACCATATAGTAATAAGTTTGGATAACCTATGATGTGATGGTTCTTTTTTTTGTGTAAACCAATAGACATAAGTATGTTAAATAATTGCTCATCCCATTTGCATTTTTTGTATATATATGCATGATATATAAATATCTTTTGTTCAAAATTTCTATCTATCTTGACAATATATGGATAAGATGGATATTGGCTTTGGCCAAAATCAACTAGCTTCACACTTTGACTATCTAAATGAACTTTCATATAATAAAATAAAGATTTATATACCAAGCTAGAACTTTATGATTTTTCTAAGATCAAAGATTTAACCTTTGACCAATGGTTTGTGTTTCGAAAGAAATAGACATAAATTTTATTATTTATTAACACTTATTTGTTAGCTAAGACATAAAGTACAAATTGGACTTAAACCACTTTATAAAAAATTTCAACACAATTAACTAATGTTATTGAAAGAATAAAAAACATTAAGTAGATTCTCTCATTGATATTGGTGACGTTTAAAAGCACCAAGGTAACTATGTAAAACACTTTAAATTTCTAACAAGCATATATTTTATAGCCATGCAAAAGCCCTTAATGTAAGGGATATATTTATTATGGAAGTCAAAATTAGTCCATATAGAGTCATTGCCTTATTACATCATGTATATTGGAAAAATACAACTTTTGTAGATAGCTGCACTACCATTTATGAAATATTTGTAATATCCTAACTCATGAGCAAGTTGCATTGCTTCCATATCTTTCAAAGTAGAGACTAAAGGAGTATGTTTCAACTTGTACAATTGTGAGTTGTTCAATGTAAGTGACAGATGACGTGAGGCATTTGTTGAGTATGTTTATATAATAGACGGTCATAAAGTACAAAATAGGATTTAAACCACTTTATAAGAAATTTCAACACAATTAACTAATGTTATCGAAAGAATAAAAAACATTAAGTAGATTCTCTCATGATATTGGTGGTGTTTAGAAACACCAAGGTAACTACATAAAACACTTTAAATTTCTAACAAGCATATATTTCATAGCCATGCAAAAGCCTTTAATGTAAGGGATACATTTATTATGAAAGTCAAAATTAGTCCATATAGAGTCACCACCTTGTTGCATCATATATATTGGGAAAATGCAACTTTTGTAGATTTTGTATAAAACGTTTAGCTGCACTACCATTTATGAAATGTTTGTGATATCCTAACTCATGAGCAAGTTGCATTGCTTCCATATCTTTCAAAGTAGAGACTAAAGGAGTCTGCTTTAACATGGATAATTGTGAGCTGTTCAATGTAAGAGATGGATGACGTGAGGCATTTGTTGAAGATGTTTGTATAATATATGGTCTCTTGAAGCAAGAAGTAATTGAAGGTTGAACATATATACCATCTTTATCAATCATGGTCTTGTGCGGTGCTGATGATGAAGATGAAATACCATCATTCTCTGCTCTAGTCCATTTATCAATGACAACCTTGAATTGAGCATACAATTCATGTCCATATTGAGCTCGATCCTATCCATATCGATGAAACTTGATGACTTCACGTGCATCATGGTATTTGCTTAAGCGAGTCAAGTATGGTAGAAGTTATTTTATCAAGATAGAGTCTTCACGATCAATATCAAATGTTTTTGGATAAATGCAATTCTCAACAGGATTTGGACATCCTTTGTAAGGATTGCCATCTATGAGAATAGTCTTGGTATGCTGACAAACATCTCCATATTGATCCCATACATACTTCAGAGGCTTGAATCTTGCTTCTACTCCCATCTTATCTGGCCTATATATGTTTTGAGTCGATGTCTATGACATTGTTCTTGGCCCCAAATCATGAAGAAAGGATACTTCCTTTTTGCATGGATCTCCAAGCACTTAATAACTGCCATGACATTCTTATGTAAAGCTATTGACCAAACTCTCACTTGAAATCTTGCAAATAAGGCTTCAAGAAACTCCATGCATCCTGGTCGAATAACAAGCCATTTCTTTCCCATTTGAAATCTTTGAAACCTTTTAGACTTAGCAAAGCATCATTGCAAAAGAAGACCATTGAGATCAAGTATTACACATATTGTGTTGCATTTCTTATCAAGGACACATCAATCACATCATCGTGCTCTACTGTTGTTGAATATGTTAGATATCCAGTCATAGATGTCTTAGTTGAAGTTACAAAGAAGAAAAAGAAGCACATTAGATTCATTTACTTCCTCATCATTCTACTTAATGTTTGAGCTATAAACTGGCATAGAACACTAAAGCAATTTAACTTCACATTGACAAATACATACATAGGTACTACTTAATAAATGATGTCTTAAGAAAAGAGACATTTGACCATGTGGACAAATCTAACAAAGAGTAATATCATGAGGTGAAAAAAAAATATATGATGATTTCTTTGAAGTTAAATCTATTCTAATAAAGTCATTTTTTCATACCTACTTTTTATCGCTAATTATAAGTATACTTGAGATACTAACAATAGATTCTTGTAATTAGTTGCAAAAATTATCTTATCATTATAATATTAAGCATACTCTGTTTCTAAAAAGGCCTTCAAAATGGCATGTACAAAGAATGTGTTTATTAGTCCTAATTATTAAAAGAAAATTTAAACATGATACTTTTGACCATGTGACCAAAATTATGTCACATATAAGTGGCACATGATAATTTAATTGAGATAAGTTATACTCTATTTGGATAAGTTTTCATAGTTTCTTCTTAAGGACTAACCATTCTATTTTTGAACTAGTTATATCCCATAGATATTTAAACCCATGAGTTGTAACAAGGATTTTACCTTAATATTCCATATACACATCTCAAAAGATACATTGGAGTGAAATCTTTGTTGCAATATTTTCTACTTAGTTGAAAATCCTTTGGGAGATGCAATGAATCTTTTTTGGGGTGTGCAATATATTGCTGGCTCTCTTATCCTAAGATACATGCATAGACATACACTGGTGATGTAGTAAAAGAGGCTATAAGAGATAAGATATTTGACCATGTGAACAAATCTAACCAAAACTAACATGACAAGATCATTACACAACACATATAAGAGTTTAATTGAAATAAGATCTAAAATAGACTCATGGAAATTTTACATAGCTAGCTCAAACTTTTCATTATGATAAGTATTCTTACACAGTAGATTACAATTAAACTGTTATCCTTACAAAGGATGATAAATTACTTTAATACTATTTTAGCAAAATATTTACTTAAATAGATTTTTTAAATCAAACATACTTGGTACCTTTTGTAAAAAATTAAAAAACTAAAGACATAGTTTCTTTAAGTAATATCACCAAAGAAAGAAAATATTGCAAATGCTAATGGAAGTAACTTCTCAAGAAAAAAATCAAAATTATATGAATGTGTCTTCCTTGATGAAAGGAGAAGGAATGGAGTTTAAACACATGAAGTAGCCTTTGATTTATCTTTTATAAGTAGACTTGCTATATCTTGGCTTGATTCTTCTATGCCCTTGGGTGGTACTTCAAGAACTTAAACTTTAGTAGGAGGAACCTCTTGGGAGTTTGAATTTTGTTTGGCACTCTCATGGAACCTCCACAATTGTACTTCAACCTCTCTTTGCTCTTGAGTGTTGCAAACCATTGCAATAGTCTTCATATGATGTACCAATGTCACCTTAGATTCAAGTCCACTTGCATATACATCAAATACAACCTCATGAGCATCATTGAATACTTTGATTGTAGTTTCCATAACTTTCATTTTCTTTCTCAAAACGGCCTTTGCAATCCTTTGTTCTCCTTCAAGATCTTCATCATTGCACTCCTTGTCTAAGCCTTCAAAGTCCAAAATGGAAGGCTTGTTGACATTGTTTATATATCGCTCAAAATTGATGAAGCTTTTTCTCCATGGTCACTAATGTCAAAACCAAAAAAGAATCTATAGATCCAAAAGCAAACGTTCTATCCATTGGTAGGAAGTCAACACTACCAACTAGCATGTGATACTTGCAATAAATACTTTCAAGAGCATTTTCCAAAGCTACCATTTGCTTTCGATCAAGAAATGATAACAACATGAATTGTTTAGGTTCACATGTCATTTGTAGTAGAGTGGATACAACCTTTGCAAACTTTATAGAGTCCCATTTCATTCCCTCAACCCCATGTGATGCAGCTAGAAGAACAACCCCAATGGTAATTGGATCTCTCTAAACATTATGTATAAGATCAAAGGTTTCTAGATTGAATCTGAAAACATATACACACCAAGGGGAAGTAGTGGAGGATTGAGGAGGATTTTGTTTTTTTCCAATCAGGAAGTTGACAATATCTTTTGCTCCATTTGGTAGGGACCTTGCATCAGCTCCACGTGTTAGCTTCTTTGATACCCAATCATTAAAAATTCCTAAAATCTTTGTGTAGACTTCATCATTGATATCATAATCATCAACAAGCTCTTCCCAAGTCTTCATCACAACGCTACTTTCTGGAACTGAAGCATTGAAAAGAGTGACTAATTTCTCCTTTAGGACCCTATCTTGCTTGATTTTCTTAGCCCTTGTTTCCATGTCAATCACATCTTCCTTATCCCATTTGTTTCTAAGAAAAAGGATATGACCTTCATTGATCTCCTCTTGTAGTGTAAGGATGTCTCCATCCTTTAAACCCATAAGGCAACAAAATGCAGTAGGAGAAGGTCACATACACTTTTGTCTCAAACTCTCCTCTTGGGATATAATCTCACCTCTAGAGTATCTCTTCATGATTTTGATCTAACTATCAAATATTTCTTGGGAGATAACAATCATATGGCAATCTCTAGATGCACAATTTTCTCCAATGTATGCCACAAATCTCTGCAAAAAAAGATCAAAATAGTGAGCATAGAACAAAAGAAAGAGCATCACACTAATGTTCATAAAAAGAGAAGGTAAGATTATATGTGCTTACCTGCCATGGTACTCTTTGAGAGCTTTTCTTAGAAAGCCCTTGTTGGGGTTTTGGTGGAGAACCAAATGCTAGCCACCACTGATCTCTTGATTGTTGAAGTTGCTTAGCATAAGGGGCATTCTTCATAATATTATGTGATTCCATATTTGTCATTTGCAAAAGCTCAATGCACATTTTCGTAGGACAATCAACTAATATTCTAGCATTTCTCGTGGTGTATAAATGCTTGGTTTCTAGACAACGTGTAGTATTACTTTGAATATATATCTTTGGTGCATGAATTGATTGAAGCCTCGATATAATCCAATAATTATTAAGTGTCCAACTTATTAGCATCCACCTCATCACGATGCATGGGACTCTTCTCATTGGTGTCTTGTACAAAAGACATAAGATATGCTATTGTTGCTAGATTCATGGGATTTTTTATGGAAGACGTGGTTAGCTTCTCTACATAATCCCAACACAGTGACCTATAAGCATACAAAGGAGGTTCCTCATAACACCTATCAACGAGAATAGGAAATTGTGTTGTTGGACCAAATGGAAAGAATTTTTCAAACATGTGAAATCCTGATTCTTACTTCTTTCCCTTCTTCTTAATTATCTCAAGAAAATTGAATGTTCTTTCTACTCCCTTGACCTCATGAGAACTTATTGGCTTTGCAGGTGTAACTTCTAGCATGGAAGGTAAAGTGGCATCATTCTCAGTAGTGTTAGCAGCCATACTAACAACAAGAGCTTGTGACAAGGAACTTTGTTGAGGTGTTTTTTACTTTGAGCTTGTGGGATTTAGTGAATTATTTTCTTCTTGAGGAGAAGGTCAAGATCTCAAGTCTATTTGTTTATCTTGGAGCTTCATTCTTTTGTTGGGGTGACCACCTTTTCTTGATAGGGAAAGTAGCTCACTATTTTAGACAACTTGGAATGCTAATACAATGTCTTCTGTGCCCTTTACCTCCTCGAATAAGGTCCATCCCATTGTTTCAAAGAGTATTCTTTGTCATCTTTAATATGGGCAAAGTGAAATGACAAAGGATCAAGTTTGTATACTACATTTTTCCCCTTGATCTTAACAAGATTACATGGTATTCCCTCTTTCCCAACACATCCATCTTTTATCTTCTCTATGATACCATCTTGTTGAAAAAATGCAATATCACTCTTTAAAGTAAATAAGAGAACATTGTCAGCCCTTTTTCCTTGACTATCATAAACATCCACATACCATGGATACACAAAATCACCACTAACTCCTTCAATGGTTTGGGTCTCCTTTTTGGATGTGCTATCTTTCTTTGCCATTGAATAGTTCTACAAAGAGAAAAAGTTGTCAAACAAAAGTGGATTTAAAAATATTCAAAATTCACAAAACCCAAATAAATGTATAAGATTTCTAAGTTGAAAATTGAAAACACAACAACAAAAGAATTTATGAAATACAAGACAAATGTACTCCAAAGGGACTCTTCCATAAAATGAAATATTAAAATTTGAGATTAAGTGTGGTATGAGATCCAACTATAAATATATGTGCTCGTGTATCAAATCTCATGGATTATTCTGGCCCTAAGTTAGCATTAATTATGTTTCTCTTGCAAGAATCATATAGTAAAAACTTTGCCATGGACTTCGGTGAGAAGATCAAATTCTATTAATAGTGAGACTTGACCATGGGCTTAAACAAATGGTCAAGTGATAATGAAAATTTGAGTGTGAGTGTGGTATGAGATATAGTGAAATATCATTGTGGTTATGTAGAAAATGTCATGGATGATTTTGTCCGTAAGTTAACATTGGATTTCTTCTCCATGTAAGTTTCCTATGCAAGGATCATACTCTAGGAACGGCCGTGTGGTCAAATCCTATTTAGTCAAAGAATGAGATTTATTCCAATATGAGATCCACCCATATATCAATGTGGTTATGTAGCAATCTCACGATTCCATTTGGCCCAAAGTTAACATTTTAATTAGTGCACACGTAAGTTTCCCTTGAAAGGAGCTATATTGTAAAAACATTGTCATTGGTTTTAGCCATGTGGTCAAATCCTATTTAGTCATAAGACTTATCTATAAGATTAGAAAATTTACCATGGTTTTTAAAGGCTAGTTAAAGAGAGGATGCGGTTTATTGTGATATGAGATTCACATATAAACAAATATGGATATGTAGCAAATCCCATAGATATCAATATAAGATAATGTGAAAAACACTTGAAAGGTGGAGATTTGACCTCATGGTGAAACCTACAAGATAAGACGAATTCTATAAACAAGTTTCAACCGTATGGCCAAATCTAGTTTCATAACCATATGAAGAAAGTGATTTATTTGTTACAACATGTTATGAAATTGGATTTGACTATATAGCCAAATATTGCTTTATAGTGGATTGAAAAAGTGGTCTCATGGTTTGCAAGATGTATGAGATTAGATTTGATCATATGGCCAAATGAAACAAGAATGGGGGATTCTTGGATGCTAGCATTGATAACAGAATGAAAGATTTGACCATATGGCCGATTTTTCTTTTGTAGTGGAATGGAAAAAGTGGCTAATTTGTGGCAAAATGATATGATATTTATATATGAACATATAGATAGGAAGTTATGAAAAATTGAAATGAAAGAAATGGTTTATGGAAACAAAGTGATTTGTTTGTTGCATGACAAGTTTTAACCACAAGGCGAAACTTTCTATAATTATAGTAGGTAATCAAGGAGTTCCAAGTAGAACATGGTCTTCCTTTTTGGAGATAATATAGAAGATGTTTTTCTTAGAAGATTTTGCCATACAGCCAAATCTAGCATACCCAAAATTTGTGTGATCGAACCCACCATAGATTTAGTCTTAATTTTTCATGATCAATTTCCAAAAAAGTGGTTTGTTTGTTGCAAGACAAGATTTGACCACATGGCCAAATTATAGAAAGTAAGGAATTCTAAGTAGAAACTAGCATTTCCTTTTGGAAGTAAGTAAGAGTTGATAATATAAGAAAGCATTTGACCAAATGGAAAAATATCATTCTTGTAGTAAAATGAACAAAATGGTTGATTTGTTGCAAGATATTGTGATACTACAAGAGTCCTTGTTTTGGCTAAGAGATAGCTTAAGGAGAAGATTTGGCCGCATGGCAAAATCTCATAGTATATTGGGAAACATAACATAAATTACATCTTATATTATAAGAAAAGATTTGACCTCATGGAAAATCTCAGATTGTATTGAACAAAATAACAAAAAGTACTTATATTGTAGGAAAATTTTTGACCATATGGTCTAATCTATAGATTGATGAAAGATCATGATATGTGTTGTTAGAAGATCAAATTACATCCTATGGCAAAATCATATTGTATTGGTAAGTATTGTATAGCCATATGCTTTTTGCAAAATTATAAAGAATGTAACCATAAAATCTGATGGTAATGCTTTTACTATGAAAGTATAGTATAATGGAAAGTTCTATGTAGTAAAGTATAATATGATATATAAGAACTTGATAAAATGCTCTAATATTACTGAAGGATACAAGAAATATAAGGCTAGATTTAGCCTTGAGGCGAAACCTTAAGGTATATAGCATCACAGAATAGAAAGAAAGGTTAGTATTTTGAAAGCACTTATTGATAAAAGCATTGCACAAACTATTTATTCCATATTCACATCTAAGAGAGTTTTTTTAACATTACATAAATCATATATTTTATATTCATAGCAAAAAGAGGACTTTCAACAGTGCAAGAAATCATGTTTTTCATATTCACAGCAAAGAAGCTATCATTTGCGAGGTAGTGGACAACAAAAAAGATAGGTGCTCTTGGAGATCAATCAAGCAATTGAGAAGAAGAAGAAGACATTGAATTCTCAAGAGTGAGTGCCTAATCTCATTCTACAAAAATAAAGATTACATTTAATTTTCATACATGATTCTTATTTAGAAAATTCTTTTGGTGTTTGAACTTGATATTATTCAATACTAATCATATAAAAGAGTAGTAGTGTGATTTGTAGTAATTGTATGGATTGAAATGATCAAAATCAATGTAGTTTAACTCAAAATCAGAAATGAAGTAGGGAAGAGTTGAAAACTTGTTGTAATTAATAGAAGTCAGTAATGTGTGCCAACGTAACAAAAATCACCCGCGAAGTAGAGCAGACACATTGTGGAGTGGCGATCATTCACTGCTCTATTGAATTACTGAAGCCTTGGAGCAAGATTTCTGATTTGAAGACGCATGTAGTTTTGGTTATAATACCTTGATTCAAACCAAGATTTCCATTGCACAATCTGTTTCAATTTGAGAAAATGAAACAATGGAGAGCATTCAAAGAAGATTAGAGGGGATAGAATCACCAAAGATTAGGACCGCAAAACCTGCAGTAAGAGAGGGGCGACATGAGTAGAGATAAAAATGCAGAGGATCAGAGATGCAAAACCTGCAACTATAAAAACGCAACAAAGAAAACACTCATGTTAGAGAGTTGAGTGGAAGAGAGAGGGAGGGGAAGAGAAACTCATTTTGAAAAACATCATGATTACTTGTAAAGACTGACCTCATGAAAGGGATCATTTAATGTATCACGCTATTCGAATAACCATAACTTGTTATGGAATACAAGTAGATTTACATCTTATTTTTGTATCTATTTTTTAATTTTATTAAAGATTTCAAGTTATGATTTTTTCAAAAATCGTGTAATGGCTATACCGACACCCGCCAGGGTCTACCAGTAGCCCCCAGACCTCACCGTTGGGGGCGTTGCCCCTGGATCTCCACAAGGGGGTGCTGCCCCCGAACCCCCTATTGGGGGCGTTTCCCCCAAACCCCCACTAGGGGTGCTGCCCCTTGAACCCCCCCGTTGGGGGCATTTCCCCCAAACCCCCATTAGGGGCACTACCCCCAACCCCCTACTAGGGGTGTTGCCCGTAGACCCCCACCAAGGGGCGCTACCCCTCGAAACCCCCATTTCTCCCAAATCCTTACAAGGGGTGCTATCTCTAAACCCTGACTGGGGGCATTGCTCCCAAACCTCCATCGAGGAGGACATTGCCCTCAAACTCTCACCAGAGGCATTTCTCCTAGACCCGCTCCTTCCCCCTCGCCCCTCCTTAAGAACCCACCATTGGGATATTGCCCCTATTTCCACAACTAGAGATTTTGCCTACATACTCTTTATCCTACCCTGCTAGAGATTCTACTCTTGAACTATCAAGGTGGCTTCAAAATCCTCAATGATATTACACATTACATATTAGATACATTAAATATACATAATCTTACAAAATATGATTTAATATATTTTTATTATTTTTATTAGTTATTACTTATATATATAGATACTATATTCCATAATATGCACATAGTATGATATACTAATATAACATGATTTAGGCTAAAATAGTATAACTTAAAAATAAAATGTAATATGATACATTTTACTATTATCAACAACTAGACAGTATAAGATTTATAAATATCTAACCATGATAAAAATTATATTTCCTTCTTAAATAGCTTCTAATTGATGTTGAAATTTCCTCAATCTTTATAACGTTGTGTCATAGGGAATGAAATCTCCTATTCTTTAGAGGTCATTGTGGTTTCAACATTTAAGCACAAGGTCAAAGTTTCTCATAAAATATCTTTATCCTTGTTGTCATGTGGAATACATGAAATAAAGGTTTTGATCATTTGATCAAATATTTTATGATGGAGATCATAGAGATTATTTATTATTGTTGACATACAATAAAGGCTTTGACCATTTGGCTAAATCTTGTTCTATGGACTTCACAAACAATTATTATCCTTGCTATTATCTGGGTTACATACAATACATGTTTTGACCATATGGCTAAATCTTTTCTTATGGACATCGCAAAGAATTTTAATCCTAAGTCTTGTGTAAAATAGTTGCAATAGAGGTTTTGACCATCTGGCTAAATCTTTTTCAGTAAAGATCACAATGAACTTTTATCCTAATTGTATGTATTTTGCTTGAGGTTTTGACCATTTGGCTAAATATTTTTCTATGGAGACCACAACGAACTCTTATTCTTTTTGTCATGTGAAATACATACAACAAAGGTTTCAATCATTTGACTATGTTTTCTCCTATAATGGGGATCACAAATCATTTTTATATTTGCTATGGTATGGAATACATACAATAGATTTTTGACAAAGTGGCTAAATCTTTTCCTATATACATTATAAATAATTTTAATCACATTGTTCTCGTGTTGAATAGATATAGTACAAGTTTTGAACATATGTTATATCTTTTCACAATGAGAACACACAAAGAAGTTTTTGCTTACTCAAAGAGTAGCTAATAAAATAAAGTAAAACCAAGGGCACCTAAAAATAATAGAATAAAATTTTCTTATTTACTTTAGGGCATAGTTCATGTAAGTTTTTTTCTGTCCATATGGTCAAATCTATCCCCTTTCTATACAATGTTTCCATTAATACTTTCTATTATGGAAGTTGGACTAATTCTATCTAATGTTTAAGTACTTTTTTCATTTCAATAAAATTTGATACTTCATTGTATTTAGCAATTTCATTACTATTTTCTTTTTTCTGAGAGGTGACAATATACAAATGATAAAATATCCATTTTCTCACTTGTACAAGTATCATGAATAACAAATTTTATTTTGGAGAAACTATGAATTTGCTAGTTGATCATGAGATTGTTGCACTTGGTAGAGTGCATACAACACATCCAAATGAGACATGCCATGGAGAAACACTTGAAGATGGATATATTTCAGTGGCTATTGATAAATGTTTAAATGTAGCAGCATATTTTCCATTCCCAACAATTGATGCAATATGAAGGTTCATGAAGCTATAGGTGGTTTTGCAAAATGGGGAAAGAACGATGTGGTGGTTCTTTCAAACTCAATAACAATTCATGACAAAGGAGATGATTACGAATCAAACCATGTCCTACCTTCTAAGGATATTAATGTGCTTAGCATTCATAAAAGTTGGAGAGAATGTAGAGTGATGCTATGGACAGAAGGCAACACTCTGTGTGTTGGGACATGGGCTATATTATTAGCTTTTCCATATGATGTGATAAACTTTGAATTGATAGGAGAAGAGGATGTTGTTGTGGTGGTAGATAAAGCCCTTGATCAAACCACAGGAACATACATAGATGACAACCTCCACTGTGTCACTTTGGAAAGATGGCCTATTAAACAAGTCACCTTTGATGATGGAACATCGTTGGAAGTTTCTGCAAAAAAATCAAATTTTGTTCAGAAGAGATCATATTGTATGGTCAATAGAAAGCCTCGAATTATTACCCCTAAAGGTGCAAACTTGAGGACTTCTATGGACTCCATTTCACAGGTTTCCATGATTGATTGTTGCCAATAAAAGTGTTGTTAGTTTGCTGATAGAGAAGCAATGCAACAATTACGTAAATACTTTTGGGGATTGCAATTTGAAGACCGCTTAAACTATGTTTATGACAAGTTTGAATCATCATGCCGGATTGATTACTTGGGAACAAGGAAGTACAACTTCATCTTCAATGGACAAGTGATATGTGGAAGGGCATGATAAGAGATTCATGGAATCCCAAAGACATCTTTTTATAGGTACAAAACACAATTTGAGCATGGCGTGAGGAGGGCAATGCATGGAAACAAGGGGGTAATAAGAGCAGCTTGGGATCACATAGAGATGGGAAGAGTCATCCTTAGAGACTTTGTTAAGAAGAGTGTAGAGAAAATGCCACAGAAGAGTAGAATAATGCAAGATGGATCAAGGGAGACACAATTGGTCATCATAGATGTTTATAAGAAGGTAGATATATGGGCAGAAGTAAATACAACATTGAGTGGCATTGGATGTAAGCAAATGTCCTTGTCCACCTTCAATTGTATTTGGAACATAGAGTTCAAGCATGTAACCTTAGCAAAGACAAGTGAGCTCTCCAAATGTAGTATTTGCTCAGAGATCAAAGAGCAACTTGCATCAACAAAGTGTCTTCAAGAGCGAAATGTGCTTCTAAAGAAGCTTCAATGTCACATGCTATAACAACAAAGTTGTCTGAACATATACTACACTTTGCGCTTGGCCTCAACAATAGATCCAGATAAAAACTTGTGCATCATACATGACAAAATGGACTAGCAAAAGACATCTATCCCTAGGTTAAGGCTTCAATCAAAAGAGACTAAAAGATCTACTCAACTACTAGTTTCTTTAATAGGCATGATTACCCATGGACATGGAGAAGGTAGATATGGACATTTCTCACTCGATCTATGGCCTCACGATCCTAACTTCACAATTGCCTCATTGTCATTGTGCTTTAGGAACTTGGAGTGACTACACATGCATGCAAATGGTGATCTACAAGTACGAGATCAACCTCTGTGCTACTAAATGCCCTCAACTCAAAAAAAGCACTAGACCACCATCAAGATGTTGCACAAAATAAATCATGCATGGAAGATAATACACCACAAGATGGCCATCATCATTTCAAATGATTACCAGAGAACTTACTACTTCAACTTGATAATTGTGGATCAAAAAACAAAAATTGCTATCTCTTTGGATATCTATCATTGCTTGTTGCATGAGGAACATTCAAGATGATCCAGCTTGGGTTTCTCATGGTGGGTCATACACATGAAGGCATCGATGCAATGTTCAACAAATTTTCAGAGAAGCTAAGGACAAGCATGACCTTCACTTTTCCTCATCTTATGCAACATTTTTAATCATGCCAGATGACAAGTCCTAAAACTTTCTTATTGATACATGTGCCTGACTTTAAGATATATAGTGAGGGATACTTGTGTGATTCCAAAGATACACTTGTTGGTCACTCAAAACCTCTTCAATTTCGATTTTATATGCAAGGAGATACACATGTCATGCAATACAAGATGCATCCAAGAGAAGGTGGCATTAAATTATGGAAGAGAGACCTTGCAGGAAAGTCTACTCTTCCAAAGGGTGTTCCAATGTTGCTGCCCATGTTTGAGTACGTTAAGGATCATCAAGAAGTAGTAAGTGGAGTTAAAGATTATTTGAAGTATTGGGAAAGATGGTCAAATGTACAAGGACATGAAGCAAAATTCACAAAGTTTATAACATCAGCGATTGATTATTGGAAATATATGATCTACGCTCTTCAAACTCCAAATGTCCAAGAGGTTTTATTTTTCATAGATTTTTGGCCAAAAACACAAAATGATGTAACCAACATAGATGTAGATAATGCAGATAACTTTATTGGATTGGAAGAGTTGAATGATCACTATTGCGGTCCTCTCAGCAAACAACCCAAACATGCATTTGAACCAATGCTTGATGTTAAGAAAGATGACTTTGTGCTTGTTAGACCTTCAGATCCAATATATCCAATATGGCTTGGTGTTGCACAAAGTGAGATCAATACAAATAGAAATTCCAAAAACTTCAACAAGGTACGTATACAATATTGGGATCCAGTTTGTAGTCGTCAAAATGCGACTGATTCAGAGGTGTATTTTAATTGTTGGGATAAATATGTTAGATATGATCAATGCCCCACCCTCATTAGGTGCTACCAATGATCCATGGTGCTCAAAGTTGTAAGGCCCCCATTATGAGGAGAAGCCAAATGTGAGCCCGGACATTGGTTGAGTCCTGACTTGTATATCAGATGAGGTCTATGTGACCGGATGGCAAAAAGGCGACTGTTGTGGGTCTAATCTTTGGGTTAGACGGAGTGGTTAAGCTGGTAGCAACTCGAGGCGCATTGCATCAAGTTGCGGTGTAAGGGAGTTAAAAGGGGCCCCTATTGCGGGGTCCGGGGGCCGCGGAAGCGGCCCCTGGCTGGGGGGTCCCAGGGGGGCCAGCGGCCCCCCTGGCAGGGGTCCGGGGGCAGCGCCCCCGGCCCAATGGTAAAGGGAATATTCCCTGGCCGACTAGTGGAGGCTCATATGGTAGGTCGGGACCTAACGACCTTCGCGGGCTATAAAAGCTAAACCCCTTCGCAGCCATCTCTCACTTATAATTCACCCAGTCAGAGTTGTTGTTCCAGCTAGCCTTAAGCTCTTCACCTATCTTCTGTCTAGATCGCCATCTAAGCTTCACACAGTGGAAGCGCACGGGTGGACAGAGCCATCTTTGTATCAGTTGTTTGAAGTTAAAGAATTTACTGATTCTCCTCTTATCTGTTGTGTACTCTCTATCTCTTTCTCAGATTCTGTTCGCTGCGCCGTGTAATATTTTACAAAATATTGGATGTGCAACAAAAAAGATCCTGAACGATGGGAAACAATAGATATCATTGTCTTCTCTTGGATGAAGAAAGGTACAAAATCTCCCAAAAATTTTAAAAAATTCCCCCAAAGGTTGTATTGAAGGCCAAAGAAAGTCTACAAAAATCCATCGACTGAAGATTATCAAGAAGTAGTAAGTGGAGTTAAAGATTATTTGAAGTATTGGGAAAGATGGTCAAATGTACAAAGACCTGAAGCAGAGTTCACAAAGTTTATAACACCAGTGATTGATTATTGGAAATATATGATCTATGCTCTTCAAACTCCAAATGTCCAAGAGGTTTTATTTTTCATAGATTTTTGGCCAAGAACACTAAATGATGTAACCAACATAGATGTAGATAATGCAGATAACTTTATTGGATTGGAAGAGTTGAATGATCACTATTGTGGTCCTCTCAGCAAACAACCCAAACATGCATTTGAACCAATGCTTGATGTTAAGAAAGATGACTTTGTGCTTGTTAGACCTTCAGATCCAATATATCCAATATGGCTTGGTGTTGCACAAAGTGAGATCAATACAAATAGAAATTCCAAAAACTTCAACAAGGTATGTATACAATATTGGGAACCAGTTTATAGTCGTCAAAATGCGACAGATGTAGAGGTATATTTTAATTGTTGGGATAAATATTGGATGTGCAACAAAAAAGATCCTGAATGATAGGAAACAATAGATATCATTGTCTTCTCTTGGATGAAGAAAGGTATAAAATCTCCCAAAAATTTTAAAATTCCCCCAAAGGTTGTATTGAAGGCCAAAGAAAGTCTACAAAAATCCATTGATTGAAGATTTTCATTGAATATTTTCAAGGATATTAAAACTAAGGTGTTTATTAACACTACCTTTTTGAGTTTTTTTCAATCTCTTGGAAACAACCATAAGCAGTAATATGTTCTATTGCACCAAGTTCCAAATTAATGAAATTCCCAAAATTCACGAAATCCATTTTGATTTGGTTTTCCCATATTGATGGGAAATTTCCAAAATCCCGAATATGGAGTTGATTGGTTGTTATTCATGATAACTGCTTATTTTGAACTATTTTTACATTTTTTAATTCAAAATAAAGGGCTTTTACTCTATATTATGCACTATTTTTCATAAAATTTAATAAAAAATAAGATTGTAAATGATGCCAAGAGGCATATTTCACGGTGGATTCCGTAAACTTTGTTGACTGGGGCTCATACACAAAGTGGATGCTTTGTGCGAGAAGTTGATGGAGACGCCTATCCTTTTTGGGCATTTCATTAATTTAGTGTGTACATGGGTGATTCCATAGCGGGTGATTCCGCAAAATACATATTAAATTAATAAACGTTTATGAGTTTAGAGTGCGCACTAGTGATAAATTAAGGTTAGGATTGATCTCTAACCAGTTGATTTATTTATGTAGCTGAAGACTGCTAGGTATTCACTTTTGTCGGTTTAATTGTATTATTTTATTAACGATTGTGAATGCTTCAGTTTATGTGTAGAGATAGTAGCACTGGTGGAGGAAAGCATTGGAGGATAGCGTGTATTCAAGTTGTCACTTATATTTTGATGGGCGCATACCTTAGGCATGGCGCCTATATTTTGTCGTGCCTATTTATTGAGACGTTGGATATTTATTTATTATTTTGTATGCGCATGGGCGCCTGATTATGATATTTGTATTTGGACATTGTATTGGGTATGCCTAACTCTTTGGGCACCCGCCCATTAGCTTTATTTCTATTTTGTGCTAAAGCAAACTCAAAAGCCAAAAGCGTGCTATTTTGTAATTTGGGCTATTATTTGAGCTTGAAGATGATTAATACAAAAAAAATACATGCTTTGTGGAGCGCTCACACAAGGCATGGGGGGAGATTGCACTCAATTGGTCTCTTGTTCATGTCGTGCATGCTTTCTACCTTGAGTTTTGTGCAAAAAGTAGAGTTATTTTGTTCTTGGGACCTTCTGGCATTCACTACACGAGCATACAGCGTCCGATCTGTGCACTAGTGATATCAGAGAGAAGCTGAGATCGAGAGCTTCAAATCGCTACCCATCTTGTGCGAAGGCGGAGCTCCTGGAACGATCGAGCTCTACGGTCAGTCTCATCGCGAACGGTCGATACAAGTGGATTCGTGGTGGTCAAGAACCTCTGTTTACAGCCTCTGATCGCGAAGGACCGGCCTGTAACGATGGAGGACCACTCCTACATCCTCTTCTCCAAGTCGTCTCCTTATAGTCAATAGAGATAAGTTTCATAACTTCATAAGCTTAAAAGCTTGAGTTTAAAGCTTATAAAGCTTAATTAGAAGCTTATTAAGCTTCAAATTTACAAAACGGCGGCAGGGCGGCCCTTTTCCGTGATTTTCGGCGACACAAAAATAGCCCCCCCTAAAATTCGTTGCATTGAATTTTAAGTTTTCTATTGCACTCCCCAGCAAGTAACCAGAAGTCATAATCGACTTGTGCTCAAAACTCCCATAAGGACTGTTTCTGCGCAGAAGCACCGAACTGCAAAGTTGTTTCTTGGAAGACTCTGTTCGCATACGCAGACTTGCTGAACCAGTTTCAGCACATGCAAAAGGTCAAAACGCAGATTTTTCAAAGATTTAAAATCCTGCAATTGCCAAAGACGAAGACCGTGAAAGCCATACAAATATATATAAGCCTTGTACACCCGATCTTGAGCTATGCTCATCCCGCTAATTGGATTTTGAGAGTGTGAGGTCTTTTGAAGTTTTGCAGGATGACGGAACAAAATATGGATGATTTAATGGCTGAAGGCGATCTTCCTGAACCTACGGTGGAACAAAAGTTGGATTTAATTATGATACAGTTGGACGAAGAATGACGAGTCCGGCAAGCATTGCAAGTTCAATTGGCCAATTTACAAAGATCAACTACCGATAAAGAGGAAGCACAATCTGAAGATCTTATGCGACGTACCATCGATGCGACTCTCGAAGCTCAATCCATCCGCAAAGAAACAAAGATAAGTAAAAGAAATTTCAAATTCCGTACTTTCAATGGCACTCGAGATGGAAAAACTGTTCTTGCATTCATCAGTCAGTTTGATGATTACTTTCATGAGGAAACATACGCTGAAAAAGATAAAATCAAGTGTGTCACTAATCATTTAGTGGATAGAGCATCTCTTTGGTGGACCGTGGTTCGTAAGAGTATAGATTGTCCCACTACCTAGAAGAGTTTCAAGAAGAAGTTTATGCAGAATTTCCTTCCTCCACAATTCCATGAAAAAGCCATAAAGCAATGGGACCTTCTTCAGCAAAGAGATCGTGAGTCTATTTCTCAGTACACCGAACGCTTTTGGAATGCATTACTCCAACTACGCATGCTTGAAACGTACTTGAAGCGACTCACAAGCGCAAGTATATGTTTGTATTACTTGGGCATTACTATGCTGAAGTCAATATGTTCAAGCTTGCAACTTTTGAAGATGCAATTTCTTTAGCTCATGACACTGAAGACAAGCTTCGCGGAAGAGACAAGCGTCCACAACAATTTCAAGAAAATGGTAACTATGGTTCTAAGCAATTCAATTCAAATTTTAGAAGATTCAATCAAGGTCGTTTTCCTTCATCATCTTTCCGTAAGTCTTGGACAAAACCACCTGCTTTGCCATCAAATACCAATCAAAACCCTAAGCCATCTTCCCAGCCAAATCCTAATATTCCTCGACTTCTTGCCATTGCAAACAATGTATCTAAAGCCAAACCTATAGTGTGTTACGAATGCCATCAACCTGGACATCTAGCAGCCAATTGCCAATCGAAGAAGCCACTTGTCCATATCAACTATCTTGGAGCAATGGAAGATGAAGAACATGAAGAAATGCCTGACTTTACAGAAGATGAAGACGATATTACTATTCCTTCGGATACTTTACCAGGTATGCCAACTCCACATTCTTTGTTGACAATGAAATGTTTAGTGCATGGAAAAGAAAATATTATTTTGCATGATGATGGTAGTACACATGATTTTATTTCTACAAAGTTAGTGAAAGAATTGAAATTACAAATTGTTCCTACGCATTCTCGCATTAAAGTAGCATTCTTAGGCACAAGGTATAACGGAACACAAGAGGTGCATGATCTAGAAATTCAAATTGGTGAATACACTGAAAGAATGAATTTTCTAGTTGTACCATTATAGTCCAGTGATATTATTTTAGGTATGCCTTGGCGTCATCAGCATAATCCTGATATAGATTATTCCATGCATTCAATTAATATTCATTTTCAAGGAAAAAACATTACATTGTATGGTATGCATGCATCTAATGCTTTTCCACTGCTTACTCATACTCAAGCTAAACGTGCATTACACAAAAGTAGTAAATCTTATCTAATTTGGGTGAATGAACTGCAAGCTAAAGAAAAACATATGCACTCTAGGCATAAAGAATTCCTTGCACAATTTAAAGATTGTTTTGCTGAAGATCTATCACCTGGATTACCTCCTTCACATCCTGAAGACCACAAAATAGATTTAATTCTTGGCATACAACCACCTTGTAAAGCACCATATAGGCATAACCAGATAGAACAAAAAGAAATTCAAACTCAAGTTGAGGAATTATTAAATAGAGGATTGATTAGACCTAGTAGTTCTCCATTTGGTGCACCTGTTTTGTTGGTAAAGAAGAAGAATAATACTTATCATATGTGCATTGATTATCGTGCCCTAAATAAGATTACTGTAAAGAATAGATATCCAATTCCTAGGGTCGATGATCTTATGGATAAACTACAAGGTTCTGCCATATTTAGTAAAATAGATCTTAAATCTGGTTATCATCAAGTGAGATTAGATAAAATTGACATATTCAAGACTGCATTTAGAACACAATTTAGTCATTATGAATTTTTAGTGATGCCTTTTGGATTGACTAATGCACCTGCTACATTTAGTAGAATGATGAATCATATATTTTTGAAATATCAGCATTGTGTTATTGTATTCTTTGATGATATCTTGGTATTCAGTAAAAATGAGAAAGAGCATTATGAACATCTGTCTTTAGTTTTCAAGTTGTTGAAAGATAATCAATTGTATGCTAATCCGAAAAAGAGTGAGTTCTTTCAAACAGAAATTGAATATTTAGGTCATATTGTGTCATCAGATGGTATTAAGGTTGACCCTAAGAAGATAAAAGCAATATTGAACTGGCCTATTCCTAAAAATGTGCATGAGTTACGTTCTTTTCTAGGTCTTGCTAGTTTTTATAGGAAATTTGTGCGAAATTTTTCATTACTTGCTTTGCCTTTGACTAAAGTTTTAAAGAAAAATATTGTTTATCATTGGTTTGATAATCAACAGAAGTCTTTTGATTTATTGAAACATGCATTAACCCATGCTCCTGTATTACAACTACCTAATTTTAACAGACCATTCTTTTTAGTAGTTACTGATGCTAGTGGATCTGGAATAGGAGCCGTACTTATGCAAGATAATCATCCCATAGCCTATTCTAGTTGTAAACTGAAACCCTCCGAACTTAAATATTCCACATATGATAAAGAATTATTAGCTGTTGTACAAGCTTTAAGACAATGGAAACATTACTTAATGGGTTCTAAGTTTATGATTAAGACTGATCAACAAAGTATTAGACATTTACTTAGTCAACCTCAAATATCCGACCAACATATCAAATGGGCAGCTTTTATTCAGAGTTTTCATCCCCTTATCCAATATCAACCAAGTAAAGAAAATGTAGTGGCCGATGCATTAAGTAGAAGACCAACCATTCATAATATCTCTGTCATATCATTTGATTCTCTAATTCATATGAAAGATACTTATCATCAGGACATTACTTTTCATGCTGATTGGAATAAATTAGTTGGAAATAACTGGATTCCTATTGATTCACTGTCTTACAATGATGGATTCATGTTTTATGAAAATAGATTATGTGTTACAGTTCCATTTAGATCTTTTGTTTTGAATGAGATTCATTGTCCTCCATATCAAGGTCATAGAGGTATCATATCTACTTTGCATATATTGACTGAAGATTTTTATTGGCCACATATGGACACTGATGTATCTAACTTTTTTTCTGAATGTTTGGTTTGTCAAAGAGTTAAGAGACATCATGGTAAACAATATGGATTACTTATGCCTTTATCTATTCCATCAAGACCATGGGAACAGATTTCTATGGATTTTATTACTGGTTTATCTAATACTAAAGCTAACCATGATATGATTTGGACTGTAGTAGACAGGTTTAGTAAACAAGCATATTTCATTCCATGTAAGAAAACTTTAACACCATCTCAGGCAACACAATTGTTTTTGAAAACTGTTTTCACTAATCATGGATTACCAAAAGTTATTATTTCTGACCGTGATTCTAGATTTTGTAACAACTTTTGGATTACTTTGTTTGCTAACCTAGGAACAAAGATTGATTTCTCATCTGTATTTCATCCTGAAACTAATGGACAAACAGAAGCCACTAACAGTACTATTTTAGATCTTTTACGTGCTTACACTATTTCTAAACCACAGATATGGGACACACATTTGCATTTACTGCAGTTTGCATATAGCAATACACCACACACATCTACAAAGAAAGCATCGTTTGAAGTGATTTATGGTTATAGATTGTCTACACCTGTTGCATCTTTATCAAATAGAATTCAGAGTGCTGATGATATTGCTAATATGCACGCTACTATTTTTAATGAGGTTAAAGACATGATTGCCAAAGCCCAGCAATCATATACAAAATAAGCCAATAAGAAAAGACAGGCCATGAATTTCAAAGTTGATGACTATTTTTGGTTGAGAATAGAAAAACGTAGATTACAAAGTGTAGATAAACACCCAGTTGTGAAATTAGCACCTAGATTCTATGGACCATTTAAGATCATTCACAAAATTAATGACAATGCATTCAAGTTAGAACTACCACCTCATTGGAAAATCCACAACACATTTCACATTAGTTTATTACGACCCTTTAGAGACCAATTACCTGTACACCCTGTTTATGAAAACCCACCTTTGTTAGATGAAGAGACTAAAATACTTGAACCTGAAGCTATCATAGATACTGATTTCATGACCACTAGAACTGGACGTAGATATTCTAGATATTTGGTCAAGTTTAAAAACCATCCTGTTGAAGAGGCTCAATGGATACATGCTAGAGACTTAAATGCTTTTCCCACTCTGTTAGCTCCACATTGAGCTAATAGCAATTGAGGACAATTGCTATCCCACCCTGGGGGTATGATGCCAGGAGGCATATTTCACGGTGGATTCCGTGCCACGATGGATTCCGTGAGGTTCTACGGTGGATTCGGTAAACTTTGTTGACCGGGGCTCATACACAAAGTGGATTCTTTGTGCGAGAAGTTGATGGGGACGCCTATCCTTTTCGGGCATTTCATTAATTTAGTGTGTACATGGGTGATTCCATAGTAGGTGATTTCGCAAAATACATATTAAATTAATAAACGTTTATGAGTTTAGAGTGCGCACTAGTGATAAATTAAGGTTAGGATTGATTTCTAACCAGTTGATTTATTTATGTAGCTGAAGACTGCTAGGTATTCACTTTTGTCGGTTTAATTGTATTATTTTACTAACGATTGTGAATGCTTCAGTTGATGTGTAGAGATAGCAGCAGTGGTGGAGGAAAGCATTGGAGGATAGCGTGTATTGAAGTTGTCACTTATATTTTGATGGGCGCATAGCTTAGGCATGGCGCCTATATTTTGTCGCGCCTATTTATTGAGGCGTTGGATATTTATTTATTATTTTGTACGCGCATGGGCGCACGATTATGATATTTGTATTTGGACATTGTATTGGGTATGCCTGACTCTTTGGGCGCCCGCCCATTAGCTTTATTTCTATTTTGTGCTAAAGCAAACTCAAAAGCCAAAAGCGTGCTATTTTGTAATTTGGGCTATTATTTGAGCTTGAAGATGATTAATACCAAAAAAAAAAAGCTTTGTGGAGCGCTCACATAAGGCATGGGGGGAGATTGCACCCAATTGGTCTCTTGTTCATGTCGTGCATGCTTTCTACCTTGAGTTTTGTGCAAAAAGTAGAGTTCTTTTGTTCTTGGGGACCTTCCGGCATTCACTACGTGAGCATACAACGTTCGATCTGCGCACCAGTAAAGCCATATTTGGGATGTGTTGAGGTGGATTAGAAGTAGAGAGTTGGGATATTTTAGATGGACAATTTAGGGAGCGAAAAAATAATAGTACTAAAAAGCGAATGTGAGAAAGGATTTTTAGTAAAAAATCGTAGACATTTTAGATATGGGAAAAATATGAATATAATTTAGTATGCATACATAGCATTTGGGTCAAGAAGTGGTAGGGGGGCAGCGACAAAATAGGTTTAGAGATGTGGAAAGGTGTCAAGGAAACCGGTTCAAGAGGGAAAACTCTCAATTTTAAAAAGGGGTTAACCAAGAAGTTGAAGGTGGGGGGGGGGGAGTGGAGAGGGGTTGTTATATGAAGGAGGAGTTGAAGGAAGAGAAGAAGACAACAAGAAAAAAAGTTTCATCATTCTTGAGTGTTTGGGAGAGATTGCTGCAAAATTTGGCCATGAAATCAGCATCATTTGACCGCATTTGATCCTCTCTTCCATCTCCTCCATTCTCATACCATTTTTGGAGAGCATTCTTGAGTGTAGTGAGAGGAATTTTCTACAATATTAAGAGGAGATTATTGTATATTAGTGGAAAAACCAAAAGATTAAGGAATTTGAAGATTTTTGGGAGTGAAAAGAGAGGAAGAGCAAACACCAACAACCCCAAATACAACGGAATATCTTCAGTTATCTTCTTAATCAAGTATATTTGTTTTCATTAAAATTTGAAAGAAAAATGGATAGAATAAATGATTTGTGGTTGAATGTATCAAGTTTTTTTATCTTTGAGTGTTAAATGAATGGAAAAAATACGAGTTCTTACATTGATTGCATTGAAATGGTAGAGAAATTATCAAAAATAGACTTAAAACTATATTTTTAGGCTATAACTAAGGAAAATTAAGAGTTTGGATAATATTAATAAGAAATGAACCAAAACAGAGTTAGAATACATAGAAATGAATCTAAAAATGAAGTTTTGTGACTTGGAGATGAATCTAGTAAAAGATTTATGAATTTTAGTACAAAAAATGGAAGTTTTTTATTGTAATGAGTGAAAATTAAGGACTTTAATGGAAGATTAAGATCAATGCCTAAAAAAAGAGTTGCATTAGGTTAAGATGGATTCACCTATTAAATTTTAGTTCAAATGGACATCTAGTATTAAAGTTAATAAATTTTCAAGGGTGAAAATAGAAGTTTTTAGGTATTTCTTGAGGAATAATTAGTGAATATTACACTACAAGGATATCAGGCCATAGCGACACCGATTAGCGACGATAAATAGCGGTGTTGCTATTTGCGTCGCTATTATTATCACAAATGTGACGCTAATAGCGACGCTCCACAGAGAAAAAAAACGCGGGCCGAAACCCGAGCGCGTTTCATTCCGCGCATTCACGAAAGTTTTCGAGAGGGAGAGAGAGAGAGAGAGAGAGTGACCATTTTTCTTAGAGGGAGAGAAAGAGAGAAAGAAGGCTTCTCACCGCCGTCGCTGCCGTCGTTCTCGAAAAAGAGAAGGAGGTGTATGGAGGGTGAAGAGGAGCCGCCGTCGCGAAGAGGAGCCGCCAAACCCTTCTTCGAATCTTTACGGTGAGTCCATTCTCTCTCTCTTTTACTTGTTTAGGGTTTAATTTGTGTATACTGAGAGAGGGAGAGGAAATGAGAGAGAAAGAGAAGGAGACGGAGATAGAGGGGGAGGAAATGAGAGAGGGAGAGGGAGGGAGAGAAAGAGAAAGAGAGGGAGAGAGAGACGGAGGGAGGGGGAGGGGGAGGAAATGAGAGAGGGAGAGGGAGGAAGAGAGAGAGAGAAAGAGAGGGAGAGGGAGGGGGAGGAAATGAGAGAGGGAGAGGGAGGGAGAGAGAGAAAAAGAGGGGGAGAGGGAGAGGGAGGAAATGGGAGAGCGAGGGGGTGAAATGAGAGAGGGAGAGGGAGGGCGAGTGCATTCTCTCTCTCTTTTACTTTTTTTTGTATAATCTGTATATATTAAGAGAGGGAGAGGGAAAGAGAGGGAAAGGGAGAGGGAGGGGGAGGAAATGAGAGAGGGAGAGGGAGGGAGAGAGAGAGAAAGAGAGGGAGAGGGAGAGGGGGAGGAAATGGGAAAGGAAGAGGGAGGGAGAGAGAGAGGGAGAGGGAGAGGGAGGGAGACATTAAACATAATAGAAAAATGAGAGAGGGAGAGGGAGGAAGAAGAAATGAGAGAAGGAGAGGAAGAGAGCAAAAGGAAATGAGAGAGGGAGAGGAGAGAGAAAAAATGAGAGAATGAGAGGAGAGAGAAAAGATGTGAAACATAATAGGGAAAGAGAGAAAGAGAGGGTGAGGGTGAGGGTGAGGGTGAGGGAGGGAGAGGAAATGAGAGAGGGAGAGGAAGAGATAAAAGGAAATGAGAGAGAAAAAGAAATGAGAGAGAGAGGGGAGAGAGAAAAAGAGAGAAAAATCATTAAACCTAATAGGAAAAGAGAGAAAGAGAGGGTCAGGGTGAGGGAGGGAGAGGAAATGAGAGAGGAAGAGAAAGAGAGAAAAGGAAATGAGAGAAAAAGAGGAGAGAGAAAAAAATGAGAGAGAGGAGAGAGAAAACATCATTAAACCTAATAGAGAAAGAGAGAAAGAGAGGCTGAAGGTGAGGGAGGGAGAGGAAATGAGAGAGGGAGAGAAAGAGAGAAAAGTATATGAGAGAGGGAGAGGAGAGAGAAAAAGAGAGAAAAATCATTAAACCTAATAGGGAAAAAGAGAAAGAGAGGGTGAGGGTGAGAGAGGGAGAGGAAATGAGAGAGGGAGAGAAAGAGAGAAAAGTAAATAAGACCTTACAATAAGCTCATCCTAGGCTCATAGGGGTTAGGCCGATCCTCAACAAACCTAAGGGATATATGGCTAGAGAGCCCTAGCATACTTGTGCCTCCTAGCATAAAGAGACCTCTCATACATGGGGCTTGTCTTAGCCTTCACCACGCAAGTATACAATGAATGCAATCAGCCTATCAGTATGAAAAACATTCATTTTTCATAACGTAAATCCAAAAATAACTTTGGATATTCCAAAAAAAGTAATCTCTTCTTAAAAAGACAAATACAAAAAACTAAAACAGCATCATTCATATGCTTCGCAAAACTAAAACAACATCACCACAAGATCTCTTAGAAAACTCATCCTCAACTATCAATTTTAATTAATAAATAAAATATAAATTCATGTTCAAGGAAGGACACTCTTTTATCATTAACCCTCTTTCTTCCTTAGAATAGTCTTAGGAACAAATTTGTACTCTAACAAGCATATATTTGAGCATAATAACTCTTTTAAGGTTTATTCCATGAGTAGTAGTAGTATATATGCAACCATCAAGCTAGAGATCATGCTTTGGTATCTGTGGAGATCTCAATCTCATGCCCTCATAGAGATTGTAGTGTGCAATAGCGTGGAGAGAAGGTGGGTGAGTTGTAAATGGTAAAGGAGAATTCTATTGATGATGGAGAGAAGATGAGGTGAATTGCCAATTCTATTCTTAGTGAGTGCAACCTACCCATAGTATGGCATCCATGACCGATTGAAATCAGTAAGACTTTGAAATCCTACCTCGAGTATTATAACTGGTCATGGTCATGGTCATGGTCGTAGTCGTGGTCGTGGTCATCGTAGTCGTGGTTGTGGTCGTAGTCGTGGTCATGGTTGTAGTCGTAGTCGTAGTCGTAGTCGTAGTCATCGTCGTGGTCGTGGTCATGGTCATCGTAGTCGTAGTCGTAGTCGTAGTCGTAGTCGTAGTCGTAGTCGTAGTCGTAGTCGTAGTTGTGGTCGTGGTCATGGTTGTGGTCGTAGCCATAGTCATAGTCATGGTCATAGTCGTAGTCGTAGTCGTAGTCATATTCGTAGTCATGGTCGTGGTCGTGGTCGTGGTCATGGGTCGTGGTCATGGTCGTCGTAGTCGTGGTCATGGTCGTGGTTGTGGTCATAGTCGTAGTCGTGGTTGTAGTCGTAGTCGTGGTCGTGGTGGTCGTGGTCGTAGTCGTGGTTGTGGTCGTGGTCGTGGTCGTAGTCGTAGTCATAGTCGTAGTCATCATAGTCGTAGTCGTGATCGTGGTCGTGGTCGTGGTCGTGGTCATAGTTGTAGTCGTAGTCGTGGTCGTCGTGGTCGTGGTCGTGGTTGTGATTGTGATCATGGTCATAGTCGTTGTCATGGTCGTGGTCATGGTCATAGTGGTAGTCGTAGTCGTGGTTATGGTCGTGGTCGTAACATAGAAAAAGAGAGAGAGAGATGGAAGGAGAGGATAACAATTTAAGAAAGAAAAAAAGAAAGATAACAAAAACAAATTGTTTGTCGTAACATAGAAAAAATGGAAAACGATGAAGGTCCTGTTGTTCAAGATCGCGAGGCGTATCTGAATCAGCGTGTCCCATGTCCTTGCTCTCAATGCAAGCTGGCAATTAGACGAAAACATCGATTGTTTATAGAACATGTACGACAATTTGGTGAGTTTCAATATGAGGTCATTGATTAGGCGATTGTGGAATTTCAGCAAACGGTAAGAAAATTTAATATCAAACTTGCATTGTACTCACAAGCTAATTGAATACCATATACAATATGATTGGGTCTGGCTGACAAATTTTCTATCCAGGGAGGTGACGTCTCGTCCCAAGGAGGAGTGCACCCTTTGCAGCCAATTAGAAGAGTTCATGGGCGTGCGATGGATGGAGTGCATGAGCCAATCCACCACTTGCCTTGGGGGGGGGGTCACTCATGAATATATGTATATATAACGTGAGTTCAAAATAAGGGGTTTTTAAACCACCATTTTTATATTTTTTTTTACATACAGAAGAGTGTCATATAAAGGGGTTACTTACAGATTGAATAGAAAAGGGTTGCATTTTATTCAAAAAAATTTACAGATTGTGATATTTTTAAATAGGCCATGAACACACGTTATATAGATAATATATATATGGTGAACCCCCCAAGCCACTTGCAAGGCCAATCTATATCGTAAATGCTAGAGGAGACAGGTAGCCTTCTAGACCTACCTACAATCTTGGAGCCTGAGATGGAGGCAATGATCGATGCATTGATTCCCATGGATGTCGAAACTTCTAATCCACTTAGAGAGGAAGCATCCATACCATTATATGATGGGTGGCGAGTATCTCACCTGAAGACACTGCTTGCACTCTTAAGTGTGCAAGCAAAATACGGGTGGAGCGATGCGACAGTGATCGAGTTATTCAGGTATCTTATACATATGGTTCGTTGATTTTTTTTCGGCTCTATTATTAAAAACATTTGTTCTTTTTCAAGGTATTTTATGATTTTTTTAAAGTTATTGAAATATCATATATTAGCATCTGTATATACCATGCCTGAGTCTCGTGATGATGCACGACATGTTTTACAAAAGCTTGGCATGGACTACAACAACATCCATACATGTATCAATGATGCATACTATTTTGAGGAGAATACGAGACTATGGAGACATGTCCAAAGTGTGGTGCTCATAGGTATCGACAGGACTTGCTAGGGCAAACCATCCCTCAAAAAATTCTCAAACACTTTTCGCTTATCCCCCGCATAAACCACATGTTTCGTACATCTGGCATGGCAAGCTTGACAACGTGGCATGCGCAAAATAGCTCCACGGATGGAGTTCAATGAATATCAGCAGATTCACGTGCATGGAGCCACATTGACTCTATCTTCCCAGGCTTTGCGCGAGAGCCAAGGAATCTTCGGCTTGGTCTTGCAATGGATGGCGTGAACCCATTTGCGGTCTATGCTCAACTTCTTATAGTGTGTGGCCTATAGTCCTTGTCAACTATGTTAACCCCAACACGAAGAAAGCAAAAAGAAATAGAAAAGACGCAGGGGAAAGGCGGAAAAAAGGTAGCCCGACTGAAGAAAGAAAAGGAGAAAAGGCCAAAAGCGCAAGGGCAACCTTAAAAGTCCAAGGCAAAGGCAAAAGGGGAAAAGCGCATTTTAAAATAAAAAGGCGCACCCTGAAATCTTGTAAAAGAGCGCCGGGCTCTCACCCGTGCAATTTGTAAATGTATATGGGCGGTGGAAAGGAAGATAGGAAGATAGAAGGACAATGGGAAAAAGGGCCAAGGCTACGGCCGGCCATGTAAAAAGGGGAAAAGGGGATGACCGCCCAAAAGGGATTTAGGGTTTTGTATATAAAGTTGAAAAGTGAATGAGAAGCTCATTCTTGTGTGTGGCCAAAAGTAGCTCTCCTCTTCTTCTTCTTCTTCTTGTTCTTGCTTGCTTGAGCTTGTGCTTGAGAGAGGGAGTGTGAGAGTGTGAGGGAGTGAGTGTGTGAGGGTGAGGGACCGAGGAGGAGAAGCTCTCCATCGTCTCCTCTCTTCTTCTCTTCTCTTCTCTTGCTCGCGGCAATGGAGCTTGGAGCGTGGAGCTTGAGGATGGAGCTCGCTTGAAGCTTGCACTTGGATCGTGGAGCTACCGGAGTGCGCGGGAGAGGAGGTAACTCGAACGGCATCAAGGTAAGCTCACTACACCCGTAGATATGGATGGCGCGTCGGCTATGTGAGAGGTAGCCATTAGTGCTCGGCTTGGAACGCTTGAATCAATAAGCGGTCCGTGGGTCTTGGCGGTTGAGTGAAAGCTCCCACATTTTGGTTCCGTTGCCGGGACCAACGGATTCAAGCCTTGAGCGCTTGCGCGCTTCAAATCGAGCATCAAAGTAAGGGTTTCCCTGAACTAGTGCTTGAGATAGGTAGGAAGGGAGGGGGTTGAAGATGGTATTCGATCTCCTTGGCAAGTAGGTTTTTTGCTTTCTGTGATTTATGTTGCGGAATGGAGTAGTATAGGTATTTACTTTGTGATTTGGATGTATTTAGGATAGGAAAAAAGAAAAAAGAAAAAGAAACAAACAGTAGGGTGCTCTGTTGCTGTATAACAGGCTAAAACAGGGAAATAGGGGCACAGATCCTTGGAGTGCCATTCGATTCGAGCACCACAGTGGTTCCAGGCATGTCTGGCATCCCCTTGTAGTGTCTTGCACCTATCTGGAAGGCGCTGGACGATTTGGTGTAGTAGACGTCAGTCTAGAGGCATCGCGTGCAACTCGCAGGCCGGCGTCCGCGCCGTCGAACCAGGCCATCCGAGTCCCAGAATCGGACGTCCGATTTTGAGAATTGGATGTTCGGACAACCGTCCGATCGGACCAACCCGTCCGATTTTGAAAATCGGACGCTCGGACCACTCGGATACTCGGACTCGGACGAACCCGTCCGATTTTGAAAATCGGACCACCCCGTCAGACTCGGACACTCGGACGCTCGGACCAATCCGTCCGACTCGGACACTCAAACGAGTCCATAATCGGACCACTCACAATCGGACCAGGCCGTCGGAGTCCCAGACTCGGACTAGCCAGAATCGGACCCAGCCCAGAATCAGACCTAGCCCAGAATCGGACTAGCTCAGAATCGGACCACCCTGTCCGATCCGATTCCCAAAATCGGACCACTTTTTGATACGAGTCCCACAATCGGACGTGACCAAAATTGGACCACTGGTCCGATCGGACCCACCCAAGATCGGACGTCCGATTCTGATAATCGGACTTCTGATAATCGGACATCTTAGAATCGGACCAAAAACTGTCAAAATCGGACATGTATCTTGAACACAGATTCTGACGCATCTAAACCCCGAAATTGACCCAAAAGGCTACGTAGAGCTAAAGGCACATCACAAATCTTCACTGGGCTAAAATTTAGAGCACGTAGTTCAAAATTTGGCTATAAACGGTCCTCCAAATTGCATATGGCGTCTACCGTAATGGCCCTACGGGCCGGGGGGACTGCCCCCCCGGACCCCCGCAGAGGGGGCTCTGCCCCCTCCGCACCTCCCCCGAGTAGGTTAGAGAGAAAACGCGGGCCGTGATAGGTCTTCCAAATTGGATCCTAGTGAAGTGATGGCTCTACACAAGCATGGATTCTCACTTGCGAAAGAGCATCCAAAAGCCCATACCCGAATAGAGACAAACAGAGACCCTAGAACCTCAATGGGCTAATCTAGCCATCAAGGGCAAAAAGGCCACGCCACGAGAAGACAAAGACATTGTGTTCATACCATGTCTAGTTAGAGTGAAATGCAATATCAGCAAGCTGCAAATGCCAAGATGACTAGACATGACACTCTTGACGAGAGATGTACCTTGAATAGCACTGCACTGACGATCCAAGACAGCAGTGGAGAATCCACATCTGGTCGTGTAGTCGAGAACTCAAGGGCGTCTGTCAGAAGGCTTAAATTTACAAGCCAGGACTCGGAAGATGAAGACATAGTACCACCTGCTTATCTTAGGGTCAAACTCACCGCAAAAAGAGAGCATACTATTGATGCTCTAATTGATGAAGGAGCAGATTTTAATATCTTGACCTATGAATCATGGACCCAACTAGGCCAACCAGAGCTCACAACGACTAGTGCAACTCTTCACGCTTATGGGGGACACCCACAAGCACTCATAGGGAAGTGCAAAATCCTTGCAACAATTGAAACGGAAAGCTTGCCTATCCTATTTCATGTTCCTCCAAAAAGTGCTAGCTGCAGGAAAGAAACCCTCCTAGGAAGACCCTTCAAAAGGGCAACCAAGTGTGAGGCTGACTATGTAGCACAAAGGATATACCTGACATTACCGGGTGTGAGGATAGTCACCACCTTTAGCAAGGGTGACCTCATCGAACCTCAAGGGAAAGGCAAGGAAGGTGATGACATAACAGTCAAGCCTACAAACGAGGGCAAGGACTTTTGAAAGAGTTGATACAAGCACAGGTCGAACAACGAGAACCAGTGAGTGAGGCCAGGCCTAAAACAAGAAGGTCAAGAGACAATGCCAAGGACGGGCTTTGGACTTACAAATATCGTAGAAGACCACGAAAGAAGCCCAAGCCTTATAGACGGAGGCATCGATGGAGAGTCAGCACAACACTGTGATGGATATCCAAAGTGTTGCTACCTGCTCAAGGATACTACGCAGGTAACCAATGGATTTGGGTGCCCAAACTCCCTGCTAGGCCACCTCTATCAGAAGCCCAAACTATGTCCAAAGCAAAGAGGCGTAGGAGGAAAACTAAACGAACGGCCAAGTTCCAAACCAAACATATTGGAGTGATTGAGCCCATCACTACTGAAATCAAGAAACCAAACATGGCCTATCAAAAAGTAGATCCTCAGACTAGTGTGCTTGACAAGCGGACATCAGATGCAGCCACTGAGCATGCACAAAAATCATTAGTGCCCAAGGAGCCTTTGATTTCCCAAGGGGAGAACAAACATCATAGGCACAACATTGCTCAAGACAAGGCTGATCGCTCAACAAAGCAAATGGCACAATCGTCTAGTAACCTCAAGAAAATCATTCAGCGAGTGCCAAGTCCACCTAAGAGTCCTAGATCTCCTACGCCCTCTTCTTCCAAATAGACACAGGAAGCACCACAGCAGTTGTCAAGGGCAACTGCTCAATTCCAATCTCTACCTCCATCTAAGCTTCCAACTGTCAAAGAGGTGGGACATGATGCCATCTGTACCTCTCGACCCAAGGATATGCCTGAGCCACCTAATGCGACTAGATCAACTCATGTTCGATCTACACAAATGAGTGCTCAAAGGCCAACAAAAGACACAACCACTTCTGATCGCCCTAAGGACTTGACATCACAATCCACCAAGGGTAGCCAGCCCACTGAACTAGTCGCTACTACTTCCAATCCAGGATCACAGCAGTCACAGCCCTTGGCCGTGACAATGCCCCTTGTGGAATGTGTCCTTAGGAGATCACCTATGGAAGAGGTGTCGCAACCAACTTCCTCGAAAACTCCAGCGCTTTCAAAGTGCCTAAAGCCTAGGACGGAGGAGTCAAACACAAGGGAGTTGGTTGAAAAGCTAGACTCTCCGAAAAGGGCAGCAGTTGTGCCCTCACAATCGGGCAAGGCTATTCAGCAAACCACGGCTATGTCCCATAAGGACACACTAGAGAAGGGAAATGCTGAGGCCCGACCAAGCACATCAACGGTCGATATAGCCCAGGGTCCTGAGTCATCGAGAGAGGCACCTTCATTGACCAAGAAAAAGAGGAGAAAGCAGAGAAAATAGCAACAGTTGCAGGTGGTTGTGGACCCCAAGAACATTGAGACGAAGAGCGCCGAAGAGCCGATGAATAAAGCCTCAAGTCCATCCACCAATGAACTCATTGATGCCTCTCCGAATAGCGGTGAAACCCCAGACACATCCGTGTGTTCTGAGAAACCAAAGCAACCGTTGCCATCAACAGTTGCTTGCAACACTCTATCCACTGACAATAGAACTCACATTGAGCAATCAAGAGTGGATACAACGCTGTTACAACAGGGTGACAAATCTATACCAGTCACATCCGAGAAGAACCATGACGAAATAACAACAAAACCTCAGGAGAAACGTGAGAACCCCAAGAGCACAAGGAATCCTAGCGTTGACCAATCTTGCTCATCTAGGCCTGAGCCCCCAGCCATGCTAAAGCCTAAGGAAACTCTTAGAACTTTGCATGAGATAGCAACCGAGCAAGCCCGCGTTGAATATAGAAGTGTTGCAGAATGCTTAACTGAGTTGGAGGCTAAGCTCAAAGTGGTCGCGCGTGTCTACGTCCTTGCGGACGTGGGCACGATCCCCAAGGAGCAGCTTGGAGATTACTTGACCTTTCCTCTATCATGGGAAGAACAAGAACATCTTAATGGGCACTACGATAGGCTCCTGCATGAACAGATGCGACTCATCCCTGATGAGGAGGCTGACGAACTACGCTTAACCGTCACGTTCAATGAAGTGCTCTGCCAACCAAATCTCGTAGACATAGAGCTACTCAAGCGACTGTCAGCAGGCCAGAGTCAATTTGAGCAACGTTGGTGCGAAAGCCGTGTTGTAATGGCCGAACTAGGGGCTCAGATTATGACAGTCTCTGAGGAGCGATTGGCCAAATGGCGATCCCAAAGAGACCCAACCTACGCGGCACCAACTTCCCTTCGAGTGCTCACTGACATCCGGGGTGCGGACTTGGCTGGGACTAGGCTACAGGGCCCTTTGATTGATAAGGTTCTCACCAAAGAGGAGTTACATATTGCCAGTAGACTCGGTCAAGGTTCCATGCTACTCGACGTGGCAAAATATCTATCAGTATTAAGTCAGCTGCCACGAATACTAGATGCGTGTGCCATGCTCCGGTACAACCCCGAGTTCTACACTTGATTCTTATCCTTGTGATGTGACATGGATTCATAGATATGTATATAAATAAACACTGATTTTTGTGTCACCTTGTATAAACAATATCAACACACACAAGTAATGATAGTCAAGCGCAGGGAGAAGAGTTGGTTCTAACAGGCTAACCTCCTCAAGTCCTCTTCTCATCACACATTTAAAATCCGTGTGACCGCTCCCACCTCCAAGTGAAGGGCATGCAACCCACGTTACCGCCATAGGAAGCCTTGACCAACAACACTGATGGTGTAGACAGGGTGCAGCCCCTCTCTATACACCTTCTTCCCTTTTTGGTCTATCCTTCTGAGGATGTGCCCTATCCCACTCCATGACGACCAGTCCACACAACCTAGCATAAGTCAATATTGGCTAATGGCTGGAGGCAAAATGAACATCATCATGGGGGCCATTCCGTTACGACAAAACACTGCATGCCTCACCCCTCCCCTTCTTGTCACATGCGCTTGATAAACCACATTAAAATCCCTTCCATGCAAACAGTTGTATCCTATATCCAGGTCTGACCCTTGGATTGCATCCTGCAGGTTTCCTTTTGCAGCAGAACACATGGAGAATCATGGGGATCTAGCATGCAAGGACGCTCTTCGCAGAAGGCGGGAGCATGTGGCACGCGCCCCTCCACTAGAGCGCTATGTGCCCACCATCAAGAGGTATACCAAGAAGCGAGGCCCTAAGCGACACTGCCCAGGGCGAAGGCCGAAGAATCCTCGAGTCAGGAAAGTCGATACTCGAAACGCGCAACAGGTGGCAGCACTAGTGGCACGAGCTCCTAGCTCCCGCTCGGGCCCCAGATGCTCAAAGGCAGAAAAGGCAGCTCGGGAAAGAGAAGAATTTAATGAATTATTTAAAGACATACTGGAAATGGTAGTGGCCCGAGACTACACCATTCATGTTCCAGCTGACATGTTCCCCGCTCACCCCCACGGGAGCCCCACACCAGCAGAGCCCCAATCACCCAGCCACCCAGACTCGCCCCGCCTCATACAAATAGAGTAGCCCCATGTTGTATAAAGGGCTTATCAAATGCTACCGGCCCATGACTTTTTGTCTTTAAATGGTTAAGTATTGACATGATCCTGAAGTGTATGAACTTTTCAAATTTGCGTTTAATATATTTCACGTCTTTAGCAAAAGAAAAAGCTAATCAAGCGCAGGTGATAAATATCTAAGTCAACACCATAAAATTCAGATAAGTGATGTCTCCTTGCATTGCACTGGTTTATTATAGTTGCGGCGTATACCATGCATGTACTCTCATGAAGCGGCAAGTTGATGCAGAATGACACATGTCAATGTCTAGAAGCGTTTCACATCCAAGTCACCACAAGACCACCAACCCCACAAAGAACCATTATGGAGGAAGTGACAGGAATACCAAGAAACAAAAGCCATGACGGAAACGCCATTAGATGAGAATCCAAGGACACCTCTGCAAAAGCGCATATTGCGACTGAGCATGGCCAAAGCATAATCATCGATTACCTCCTCCTTCTTGGCCAAACTCTATGTTCGGGCAGGAGCCACGCTCTCAACAAGGGCGAGCGTCTCTTCATCATCCAAGATTCAACTCGCAAGATGCTCTGCCCTTGTCCATGCACAGCTCACTCCAAGTGCTACCTCAATTGTTTGATGTCTCACATGTTACAAAGAGGTTTGCAAAATCTCAAGTGTATCTCTTCATCTCAACAACAGTTCCTCTAGCATCAAGGCTGGTGACACAATCATCTTTGTAATATCCATCCTTCATAGCCTTTGGATCCCAACATTTCTCAATCCAAATGAAAGGCTAACAGCCTCAATGCATGGCATTGATTGTATTCAGTTTTCCCACCCAAAAAAAAAAAGACAAAAAAAAAGACAAAAAAAAAGAAAAAAAGAAAAAAAAAGAGAGAGAAAGAAGAAGAAAGAAAGAAAGAAAGAAAGAAAAAGAAAAAGAAAAAGAAAAAAGCACACACAATCACAGCACTGCACCTAGGGGTCCTCAAATTAGGTACGTCCAGTGACCTTGGTCGGCTGGCTCCGTCCCTAATCCCCTAGCCCTTTGTACATCCCCCACAATTGTTCAGGGCACATCAAGGGCAGAACATACCTCGGGAGCTCGTCTCGCCTATGGTTAGACTTGTCACCCTGAACCACTTGCACAATTCTCTCGCACTCATCTCAATGCCATTACAATCAATAGTGGTAAGCAAGGCATGAAAGACACTGGACAAGTACAACATACTTTTCTACGAGTAGCCACTAGCTACCAAAAGCTAAGACATCAAGGAGCTCAATTATGCTACATGGTCTTGACAAGACCATAATGATGTCTCAAGCAATATTCAAGTGTACTTTTCCCATCTTCATCGACAAATTTTTCCATCAACTTAGCCCCTTGCTACACTAACCCATTGCTATACAAGGAACCAGGTCGACAGTCTTCTAACTAAGTAGAACCTAAATACTCATGAGCACTCACACACTATTTGCACCAAAGCATATACACGGTTTGGGTCCTCAAGTGCAGGACAATACTCCAAGATTACTTAGAGTTCGACCTGTCTCCCAAACTAATCAAAATATGTCTTGTGCACGATAAGAACACTAGCATTACCCCTTAGGAAGAGACCACAGGAGAGGTTTTCAATTGCAGGTGTTGAAGACTCCAACACAAGTGTCGTTCGCTCTTCATCAACACCCAACTCTGAATGCTTATCCCTTACCATCTGACAAGCCCGCAAAGAATCGTCATGTGCAGAATCCCCAACAAACCAACACTCGTGCTGACCATCAATGCAATCCCCAACACAGCATAACCCTACCACCAACTCCAACAACCTTCCACCAGCCACCTTGGCCACCAAAGGCCCCCAGGACCTTCTGCCACACCACCACCAACATTCCTCCATGAAAACCACAGGCGTCCTTGTTACCCACGTCTTCGGTGCATGCTCCAGCCTGCTACCTACGACGGTGAGTGCCATGGGACTGGCACTCGTTTGGAAGGGGAATAATGTTAACCCCAACACGAAGAAAGCAAAAAGAAATAGAAAAGACGCAGGGCAAAGGCGGAAAAAAGGTAGCCCGACTGAAGAAAGAAAAGGAGAAAAGGCCAAAAGCGCAAGGGCAACCTTAAAAGTCCAAGGCAAAGGCAAAAGGGAAAAGGCGCATTTTAAAATAAAAAGGCGCACCCTGAAATCTTGTAAAAGAGCGCCGGGCTCTCACCCGTGCAATTTGTAAATGTAGACGGGCGGTGGAAAGGAAGATAGGAAGATAGAAGGACAATGGGAAAAAGGGCCAAGGCTACGGCCGGCCATGTAAAAAGGGGAAAAGGGGATGACCGCCCAAAAGGGATTTAGGGTTTTGTATATAAAGTTGAAAAGTGAATGAGAAGCTCATTCTTGTGTGTGGCCAAAAGTAGCTCTCCTCTTCTTCTTCTTCTTCTTGTTCTTGCTTGCTTGAGCTTGTGCTTGAGAGAGGGAGTGTGAGAGTGTGAGGGAGTGAGTGTGTGAGGGTGAGGGACTGAGGAGGAGAAGCTCTCCATCGTCTCCTCTCTTCTTCTCTTCTCTTCTCTTGCTCACGGCAATGGAGCTTGGAGCGTGGAGCTTGAGGATGGAGCTCGCTTGAAGCTTGCACTTGGATCGTGGAGCTACCGGAGTGCGCGGGAGAGGAGGTAACTCGAACGGCATCAAGGTAAGCTCACTACACCCGTAGATATGGATGGCGCGTCGGCTATGTGAGAGGTAGCTATTAGTGCTCGGCTTGGAACGCTTGAATCAATAAGCGGTCCGTGGGTCTTGGCGGTTGAGAGAAAGCTCCCACAAACTACAATATCCCTCCATGGCTTTCTACGAAGAAAGGACATCTCATCCTTAGCTTACTCATCCCTGGCCACTACAAAGTCAAAAATATGGACGTGTATCTTCGTCCATTAGTCCATGAGCTTAAGATTTTATGGGAGGAGGGGGTCACCGTGCAAGATATGAGCAAGCGCGATGGTCAGCGGTCTGCCAATATTCGAGCCATTCTCATGTGGATGATGCATGACTTTTCGGGATTCAGAGAGTGCTTTGGTAAATAGGCTTTCGTTCTCGTTGGTAATATCTATATTTTATCTTGTTCAAGCTTTTATTCACTAGGTCCTAGTGTTTGAACAGGTCTGGTTACCTCTGGTTATCATACATGTCCATTGTACGGGCCACACTTAGACTTTTGAAGGTCACGAACCATGAAGAAGATTGTATATCAAGGACATGCTGCTTTCTTGCCAGAGGATCATGAACTCAAGAAAGGTTTTCTTGGACGACCTCCAACACATGAACGTCGCAAGCTAGTACAAGAGCTGAAAATGGTCCACGCGGATTCACATCCAAACGGAATGCGACGGTTCTCAGTTTTCTACGAGTTGCCATATTGGACCCATTTATAGGTTCGACCACTTGTTGGATCCCATTCATATTTTCAAGAATGTGGGCAGCTTGCTATGGGACCACATCATAGGAAAGAGAGACACTATAGGGGCACGAATGGATTTGAAGAAGGTAGGTAAGATGGAGGTGCTTTGGCCGCACTCGAGTGTTGATGGTCACGTATAGCTACCTCGCGCTCCTTGGGTTTTGTCTACTAAAGAAGAGCGCATTGTGAAGCAAGTAGTCAAGTCTATCCGCACTTTGATGGGTATGATGTATTCTCTCAGGTTTGCATTTTCTAAAGATGACCAATTATCAGGGCTAAAAACCCATGATTGGCATAAGATATATCAGGTTTGTACTACGAATGGATTGTAATTGGCGTGCACATTTTACTATTTGGAGTGTAGCCATTGTCCATAATGCTTTCTCATTTGTGACAGTTTGTACTACCGATCAGGATCGCATGATGTCTTACTCCAGAAATAAGGGGGGCCATTTACAGGTTGTCAACTTTGGTGCAATGGATCTCACAGAAGGAGATTAAGACGTCCTCTATTGAATCTGTGAGGCGGGGAGCAGTGGAGACGGTCTGTCTCTTTGAGAAATACCTGCCTACCATCATGCTCATGATACAAATCCACCTTCTTGTGCATCTTGTAGATGAAGTGGAGATTGCTGGACCTGTCCATACGCGATGGATGTTCTTCTTGGAGTGCTTTATGAGAAACCTGAAAGGCTTTGTGCGACAACAAGCTTGGCCAGAAGGTAGCATGGCTGAAGGTTGGTTAGTGTTTGAGGTGCTAGTGCATATTTCACAATGGCTACCAATGGTGGATCCAGACAACAAAATGCTATGGTCGCTGAAGGACGATGATAGACTGACTGGAGATGTGGTGGTTGAAAATGGGATAGAAAAAAGAATGGATGCTACAATGGAGGAGAAGGTGAATCGCTTTTGTATGTTGCACCATACCTTTATGGAGACGTGGCTTGCCAAATACCAGATCTCCAAGCAAGATCGAGAGGAAGCACGATTTGAATTCCGATATAGTATGTGTCATCGACCGATTCGATATCCCGAGGGCATGGAGGAGATGCCGCGGTTCATGTCAACGTGATGGTTGAATGGAGCTTTGACCGCAGCACCTCGTGATGGGGCAGAGGTCTCAATGGAGGAGTGGAAATTCTCAAGAGGATGTAGTCCAAAGGTGATGAGGTGTTTAGGATTTGTCGTATCTATATTTTATATGCGACATCTAATGTAAGTGTTTCAATGTACAATAAAAAATATATAGTGCAGCATGGTTGCACGCACGGCATTTTCACATGGAGCGTATTGACAAAATGCGCTCCACAATGGACTGTGGTATCATGGCAAGGTTCGAGCAGGAGAGTCGGCGACGAGCAACGGATCCAAACACGGTTATAGATGAGATGGAGTATTTTGGAAACTTGCAAAGTATTGGGTGGATTACCGTAGCTTCTCCATGATACTATTCGATGTGCAGTGATTTAAAGTGGTACTTAAAGGAGCTGGAGCAACAGTTCGACGAGGTCCATCTGGATTTCTCGAAATAGATTTCGAAAAAAATGAACAGATTTGCGTGACACCTTTGTGTTGCCAGCCCATTGTGAATAGGTGCATTGACTCATGTGCTTGTTAATTATATCACGACATGGTACATGTCACAATAGTTTAAACTCTCTTGTATGTGTTTGTGAACATGTAATCTTCTATCCAAACCCCCGACAACCTCGATGGTGGTATGTTATACCTTTAGCTTCCTGAAGTGTGAGAGTATATGATCAAAGCGATGTTCCGAGCATAGATGAAGACAATATGCAAATATAGGGGTCGATATTGTAAGGGGTGGAGGCCACCGAAAGCTTGGAGCCAGCATCGGCTAACAATGATGGAAATACAGGAGTCCAAGAATTCTTTGAGAATGAGGTGGACTCATCCTTTTGTGGTGACATGTCTATCGACTTTCTAGTGTATGCGGAGATGTGTCAGGAGATTGACATGGGACCATAGGACACTTCATACTTGGAGCATCCACTTACTCAATTCGTTGACCAATCTCTTATAAGGGTACATAAGATATGCATTTTAAGTGAGATCATTTTTCTAGGATTTATTACCGCACTTTGTATGATTTAAAATGATTATTATAGCATCATTTTTTGTCTGTGCAGGTGACATTTTCAAGATGAGTCAAGGGATGAGCAATGAGGAGTTGCAGGATATCTTCACGCGCATGTCTCCAGACCAGATCCCGAGACTCAGAGACATGGCAGACCAGGAGTTGTCTTGGACATCGTCAGGCCGCTTTGCTAGATCTACTTCAGGCGATCGGATGCTTCAGCTTCGAGCAGACGAGGTCGACGCTCCACACTTGGGCAAGAGGGAGGGAGTGCTTCAGGATCAGGGGATGCTACAGAGATACAGAGGCAGTGAGCCCGCATTTGGCGCAGGATGCAGGTGCGACTCCTTGCTCTCATGGTGGTTCCAGGGAGTGTGGCTCAGGCTCAGGTGGATGATGTGGAGGCACGGACGCGGTGTCTCTGTCTCGTCGTTCAGCTGGAGTTGTGTCACCTCTAGGATTTGTCACACCTGTGGGGATGTCTACTCCAGTTACTCCAGCTTTTTCTCAGTTGTTTGCAGGTGGCACCCCTATGGGTGCCACTCCGATAGATATTATGCCAGCCGGTACACCGGATGCACAGGGGTCTCCTAGATATGCCCAGGAGCATGGACGCATGTGGGAGAGGACCCATCTTAGGCATACCCCAAGGGGATATGCCTATCTAGTCGATGATAGGTCAGGAGCCATCATCATGAATGATGAGGGGAGGAGGGTGTTGGCTCACATGAGAGAGTTGTACCAACAAGTTTTTCGGCACAACGTCTTAGATCATTGGAAGAACATACTGGAGGAGAGCAAGGACTATATAGTAGCTATCAAGATTGTGGGAGAGAAGGAAGGAGTCTCACTTGTAGCTTTCTTGCTTGCACAATGGGGGAATACACACACAGGTGGAGGCTGAAAATAGTTTTCCTCTTCTTAGTTTTGTTAGCCAAAAAGAACTCTAGTACATAGAAATAGAAGAACCATATATATGGGTCTCAAACCAAACTCAACTAACTAAGGTGGCATACTAACTGAGCCACGAACTAGAGTAGATAAGGATAGCTGTCATCTAGCTATTACTCATGGGCGGTGTACCAATCGCATCTATAGCTAACAAGTCGGTGACATAAATGCACAACGATCACCCTGGCATATCACGAGTGGAGCTCGATATCTCAACACTTCCCCTCGAGCTCAATCCTGCACACCAAGCAGGTCTCTGAACTTGCGCAGCTTCTCTGCGCCCAATGCCTTCGTAAATATGTCAGCTACCTGATCCTCTGTGCTGACATAAACTAGATCAATAAGACTTAGTAAAACCCTCTCCCGCACATAGTGACAATGCACCTCAATGTGCTTTGTTCTAGCATGATAGACTGGGTTATTTTCCAAGTGTATACTGCTCATGTTATCACAATAAATGACAACTAGCCCATTTGTAGGCTGATACATATCATAAAGTAGCTTATACAACCAAGCTACCTCACATGCAGCCATTGGTGCACCCTTGTACTCAGCCTCTGTGCTCGACAAGGCAACTGTAGGCTGTTTCTTTCTGCTCCAAGTGATTGCAGCACTCCCAAAAGAGAACACATATCCACTGGTAGATCGTCTATTAGAAATACTACCAGCCCAATCAACATCAATGTATCCATGGAACTGTATCTGAACCCCAGTCTCATAAAGTAGTCCATACTGCAATGTGGACTTCACATACCTGAGTATGCGTCTAGCCGCATCCAAATGTGGTTTCCTTGGAGCCTGCATAAACTGACTTACCAATCCAACAGCATAGCTCAAATCTGGCCTAGTAATATTCATATAAATCAAACTTCCTACTATGCATCTGTACATAGTAGGGTCTTCCAGAAGCTCACCTGCATCTACACTTAGCTTCACATACTGCTCCAAAGGAACTGAAATAGGCTTACAGCCTGTCATCCCATATTTGGACAGCATGTCCAATCCATACTGCCTCTGCAAGAGCCATATCCCACTTGGTGATCTAATCACCTCAATGCCCAAGAAATAACGCAACTCTCCCAAATCCTTCATCTCAAACTTCTGCTTCAATAGCATTTTCACATGAAGAATATCTTCATCACTATCACCTGTGATAATCAAATCATCAACATAAATGACAAGCAACATAATACCTTTCTCTGTTTTTCTCACATAAAGTGAGAAATCTGCCTTGGAAATTTGAAAGCCAATAGTGACAAGATATTGTCCTATCTTGTCAGACCATACTCTAGGTGCTTGCTTCAAGCCATACAAGGCTTTCTTCAACCTACAAACAAACTCAGGATGAACATCATGCACATAACCTGGTGGCTGCTCCATATATACCTCTTATTGCAAATCACCATGCAAGAAGGCATTCTTTACATCCATCTGATGTAAAGACCATTCCTTTGATGCACCCATAGCAATGACTGCTCTTACGGTTGCCATCCTTGCAACCAGATTGAATGTTTCTTCATAATCAATGCCATATGTTTGTGCATACCCCTTAACTACTAATCTTGCCTTATATCTGTTCACAGAACCATATGCATTGTGCTTCACCTTATAAACCCACTTACAACCAATTGCATTCTTATCTTTAGGCAAAGGTACCAATTCCCATGTAGCATTTGGTTCCAAGGCATCCATTTCTTCATCCATGGCTTTCTCCCATTTTTCTTTTTCCATGGCTTGCTCAAAAGAAGTGGGTTCTGGTTCCTGCATCACTTTGACCATATATGCATAGTGAATGGCTGTAAATCCATCATATTTCAATCTATCCACAGGATACTTAGCTCTGGTAGACCTGCGCAAAGTAGGTTCACTCCCAGGTGATCTCAAAACATCCCTGGTCTTCCTTACTCCAGGTGTAACAATAGAAGGAATACCCAACTCATCATCAATGCTCTGTTCTGAGCCATTGGATTCACCATCCACATAAGAGTGACATGCATTCACATCAAACATGGGCTGATCTACCTTCTCTTTTCCTTTTCGTGAAACCTGCATACCACTATCTGCATTGTTTTGAGGAGATTCTCCTGATCTCAATCTTCCTATCCATGGCGAAGAATGTAAACCACTGCTAGAGGATACTCCAGGTCCACTAATATTTTGTGACTGTTGCTGTGAATTCTGTGCAGCATTACCATTTTGTGCATCTATATCATCAATCACATTTACTGGTTTATACCAGCTACTCATCTCATCAAAAACAACATCTATGCTCACTGTAAACTTACAGTAGAAGGGTTATAGCATCTATACCCTTTCTGCTATGCAGAGAGTAACCAATAAAGATGCACTTCTCAGCTTTTGGATCCAACTTGGATCTCAACTCATCTGACACATGAACATAGGCAATGCAACCAAAAATCTTCAAATGAGAAATATCTGGTTTCCTACTAGTATACATCTCCTCTAGAGTCATCCCATGTATTGTTGCAGTGGGAGTCCTGTTCATTATGTAGATTGCTGTAGCAACTGCTTCAGCCCAGTAAAAATCTGGCAAGTCTTTTTCATTGAGCATGGCACGAGATACCTCTCCAATATGCTTGTTTTTCCTTTTTGCAATTCCATTTTGTTGTGGGGTATGACTGCATGAATATTGCTGCTTTATGCCATGCTCCTGCAGAAACCTTGCAAACTCATTTGAGAGGTACTCTCCCCCTCCATATGACCTTAGGCATTTTATTTGCAGGCCTGTTTCTTTTTCAACCATAGCTTTAAGAGTTTTGAAATGCCCAAAAACTTCACTTTTCTTTTTCATAAAATACACCCAAACTTTTCTACTATAGTCATCAATAAAAGTGACAAAATAATGACAGCCTCCAATAGATGCAGCTTTAGTAGTCCACACATCATAGTGGATTAATTCCAATGGCTTCTTACTCTCTTGAACATGTCTAGGAAATGGGTTCCTTGCCTTTTTTCCAAATTGACAGGCTTCACATACCTTATGCATTTTTGCAACCTTGAATTTAGGCAACCCTGCAACAATATTTTGGGCTTGCATTGATTTAAGTCACTGTACATTAACATGACCAATGCGTTTATACCAGATATCAATATTTGCAACTACACCGTGTCAAGATTGTGGGAGAGAAGGAAGGAGTCTCGCTTGAAGCTTTCTTGCTTGCACAATGGGGGAAGACACACAAGGGTGGAGGCTGAAAACAGTTTTCCTCTTCTTAGTTGTGTAAGCCAAAAGAACTCTAGTACAAAGAAAAATAGAAGAACCCTATGTATGGGTCTCAAACCAAACTCAACTAACTAAGGTGGCATACTAACTGAGCCACGAACTAGAGTAGATAAGGATAGCTATCATGTAGCTATTATTCATCGGCGGTGTACCAACCGTGTCTGCAACTGACAAGTCGGTGACATAAGTACTCAACGGTCACCCTGGCGTATCACGAGTGGAGCTCGATATCTCAACACTCCCCCTCGAGCTCAATCCCAATTCCTGCACACCAAGCAGGTCTCTGAACTTGCGCAGCTTCTCTGCGCCCAATGCCTTCGTGAATATGTCAGCTATCTGATCCTCTGTGCTGACATAAACTAGATCAATAAGACCTAGTAAAACCCTCTCTCGCACATAGTGATAATGCACCTCAATGTGCTTTGTTCTAGCATGATAGACTGGGTTATTTGCCAAGTGTATACTACTCATGTTGTCACAATAAATGACAACTAGCCCATCTGTAGACTGATGCATATCATAAAGTAGCTTATGCAACCAAGCTACCTCACATGCAGCCATTGCTGCACCCCTGTACTCAGCCTCTGTGCTCGACAAGGCAACTGTAGGCTGTTTCTTGCTGCTCCAAGTGACTGCAGCACTCCCAAAAGAGAACACATATCCACTGGTAGATCGTCTATCAGAAATACTACCAGCCCAATCAGCATCAGTGTATCCATGCAACTGTATCTGAACCCCAGTCTCATAAAATAGTCCATACTGCAATGTGGACTTCACATACCTGAATATGCGTCTAGCCGCATCCAAATGTGGTTTCCTTGGAGCCTGCATAAACTGACTTACCAATCCAACAGCATAGCTCAAATCTGGTCTGGTAATAGTCATATAAATCAAGCTTCCTACTATGCGTCTGTACATAGTAGGGTCTTCCAGAGGCTCACCTGTATCTGCGCTCAGCTTCACATTCTGCTCCAAAGGAACTGAAATAGGCTTACAGCCTGTTATCCCATATTTGGACAGCATGTCCAATCCATACTGTCTCTGCAAGAGCTGTATCCCACTTGGTGATCTAATCACCTCAATGCCCAAGAAATAACGCAGCTCTCCCAAATCCTTCATCTCAAACTTCTGCTTCAATAGCATTTTCACATGAAGGATATCTTCATCACTGTCACCTGTCATAATCAAATCATCAACATAAATGACAAGTAGCATAATACCTTTCTCTGTTTTTCTCACATAAAGTGAGAAATCTGCCTTGGAAATCTGAAAGCCAATAGTGATAAGATACTGTCCTATCTTGTCAGACCATGCTCTAGGTGCTTGCTTCAAGCCATACAAGGCTTTCTTCAACCTGCAAACAAACTCAGGATGAACAGCATGCACATAACCTGGTGGCTGCTCCATATAGACCTCTTCTTGCAAATCACCATGCAAGAAGGCATTCTTTACATCCATCTGATGTAAAGACCATCCCTTTGATGCAGCCATAGCAATGACTGCTCTTACGGTTGCCATCCTTGCAACCGGACTGAATGTTTCTTCATAGTCAATGCCATATGTTTGTGCATACCCCTTGACTACTAATCTTGCCTTGTATCTGTTCACAGAACCATCAGCATTGTGCTTCACCTTATAAACCCACTTACAGCCAATTGCATTCTTACCTTTAGGCAAAGGTACCAATTCCCATATAGAGTTTGCTTCCAAGGCATCCATTTCTTCATCCATGGCTTTCTCCCATTTTTCTTTTCCCATGGCTTGCTCAAAAGAAGTGGGTTCTGGTTCCTGTATCACCTTGACCATATATGCATAGTGAATGGCTGTAAATCCATCATATTTCAGCCTATCCACAGGATACCTAACTCTGGTAGACCTGCGCAAAGTGGGTTCACTCCCAGGTGCTCTCAAAACATCCCTGGTCTTCCTTACTCCAGGTGTAACAATAGAAGGAATACCCAACTCATCATCAATGCTCTGTTCTGAGCCACTGGATTCACCATCCACATAAGAGTGACCTGCATTCACATCAAACATGGGCTGATCAACCTTCTCTTTTCCTTTTCGTGATACCTGCATACCACTATCTGTATTACTTTGAGAGGATTCTCCTGATCTCAATCTGCCTGTCCATGGCGAAGAATGTGAACCACTGCTAGAGGACGCTCCAGGTCCACTAATATTTTGTGACTGCTGCTGTGAATTCTGTGCAGCATTACCATTTTGTGCATCTACATCATCAATCACATTTACTGGTTTATACCAGCTACTCATCTCATCAAAAACAACATCTCTGCTCACTGTAAACTTACGAGTAGAAGGGTTATAGCATCTATACCCTTTTTGCTGCAGAGAGTAACCAATAAAGATGCACTTCTCAGCTTTTGGATCCAACTTGGATCTCAGCTCATCTGGCACATGTACATAGGCAATGCAACCAAAAATTTTCAAATGAGAAATATCTGGTTTCCTACCAGTATACCTCTCCTCTGGAGTCATTCCATGTATTGCTGCAGTGGGAGTCCTGTTCATTATGTAGACTGCTGTAGCAACTGCTTCAGCCCAATAAAAATCTGGCAGGTCTTTTTCATTAAGCATGGCACGAGATACCTCTCCAATATGCCTGTTTTTTCTTTCTGCAATTCCATTTTGCTGTGGGGTATGACTGCATGAATATTGCTGCTTTATGCCATGCTCCTGCAGGAACCTTGCAAACTCATTTGAGAGGTACTCTCCCCCTCCATCTGACCTTAGGCATTTTACTTGCAGGCCTGTTTCTTTTTCAACCATAGCTTTAAGAGTTTTGAAATGCCCAAAAACTTCACTTTTCTTTTTCATAAAATACACCCAAACTTTTCTGCTATAGTCATCAATAAAAGTGACAAAATAATGACAGCCTCCAAGAGATGCAGCTTTAGTAGTCCACACATCAGAGTGGATTAATTCCAATGGCTTCTCACTCTCTTGAACATGTCTAGGAAATGGTTTCCTTGCTTGTTTTCCAAACTGACAGGCTTCACATACCTTATGCATTTCTGCAACCTTGAATTTTGGCAATCCTGCAACAATATTTTGGGCCTGCATTGATTTAAGTCGCTGTACATTAACATGACCAATGCGTTTATGCCAGATATCAATATCTGCAACTACACCGGTCCCATGTGCAAACATTGCTGCACTCAATTCAGACATGTCTGCATCCAATGTAAACATTCTGCCCTTCTTCTTTCCTTTTGCTATCAAGCGACCTTTATTTTTCATATCCTCAACAAAGCATCCATGAGGATTAAATCTGACCTGCAAGCCCTGCTCAACCATTTGACCAACAGAAACCAGATTCTTGGTGATATTCGGAACATGAAATACATCGGACAGGTATTTCTTTTTCCCATCCTGCATAGACAAGGGAATTTTTCCAATCTGCACAATAGGATGTGCAGTATCATCACCAGTCTCCACAAATCCTGGTTTTTCCATTTTCCTTGCATCCTCCATCCATTCTGCATGACCTGTCATGTGGTTTGATGCACCTGAGTCAACATACCATACATCATTGCTTTCTTCTGCACTTGTCACAGAATTGTTCATGTGCTGCACCATGAACAAATGTTCATTTCTGTCATCACCCTGTCTGTTAGAAGATGCATAATTCCCTTGTTGCAGTTTTCCATTCATGATGTCATTCTGCTTTTTATAGCAGTCTTTAGCCATATGACCCATTTTACCACAGTAGTAGCATTCAACATTACTGTTTGCATTTTGACCTCTTTGCCATCCACCACGACCTCTTTGGCTCCCCCTGCCTCTAGAGTTACCACATCCTCCTCCATAGGACTGGTTTTCTTGAGTTTGCTGCATATTCTGATTTCTACCACGGCCTCCAAATCGGCCTCCTCTACCTCTGCCTCTACCTCTTCCAGCATTTGAGTAGAAGACAGCTTCTTTTGAAGTTCCTCCTGAAGAAGATGCACCACCATTTCTCTGTTCCTCAGAAATTAGAAGAGCAATCAACTCCTCAAAATCAGGAAATCTTTCACGAACTGAAATGGATGTCCGAAACTGTGCATAATCCTTTCCTAGACCATTCAAGGTCACAAAAACTAAATCATCATCTTCCACTGGTGACCCAATGGAAGCAAGTGCATCTGCAATCTTCTTCACCTTCATGTGGTAGTCGTTGATGCTCATATTTTCTCTTTGCACATTGTGCAACTCTTGCTTGAGCTGCATTTTCCTGGCTTGCGTATTTGTGCTATACATCTTTGACAGAGTATCCCATGCCTCCTTTGGCGTACTTGCATCCTGAATATGCACAATCATAGAGTCTGAAATGCTGATTGACAGCCAGTACATAACTTTCCTGGCTCTCTCATGCCATGCTTTGAATGCCTGCATTTGCTGTTGATTGGGAACATCAGGAAGAACTGGTTCTTCTTCATTTCCTGCAACAAATTCCCAATATCCTTTTCCCATAAGGAAATTCGTCATTCTAAACTTCCATGCCTGGAAGTTGTTCTTGTCAAGCTTTTCAGTTACAATCTGTGAAAGAGAGTCAGACGCCATTACAGAACACTGCAAAAAATTCTGTCACTACAAAAACTCAGCTTCACCCTCACAAGGGCAAATCTGCAAAACTGGCGAAAGTGGTATTTGACCACACAGTCACTTCCTAGTGACGATTTTGCATAAATAGGAACCAAGGATAATTCTGAAACTCCCAATGTCTCTGCGCACAAGCATACGATGCAATTTCTACAGTAACTTTTCACCGACCTGTAGAACAGTGGCTGCATAGCATAAAACTGAGCCTTTTCCTGAGTGCGTGCAGAAAACTTCCGTCTGCAAAACAGGCCCCGAAATGGCCTCAAATAAAAAAAACAAGGTCGCCGAGGGCTAAAGCCTTCTCCCGCAGCATATACTGCCCTCTTGCTTCACCGCGAAGGGCGTCTCAACCTGAGACAATGCACTCTTGCAATTTCCAGCTGTGCTACCTGCAGAGATCTGCTCCCAAAACAGAAAATGAAAGCAACACTGCTCCTCTTACCAGACCACCGCGAGCTTGGCTTGCTTTCTTGAGCTCCTTACCACGAACAAGGCTCTGATACCATGTCAAGATTGTGGGAGAGAAGGAAGGAGTCTCGCTTGAAGCTTTCTTGCTTGCACAATGGGGGAAGACACACAAGGGTGGAGGCTGAAAACAGTTTTCCTCTTCTTATTTGTGTAAGCCAAAAGAACTCTAGTACAAAGAAAAATAGAAGAACCCTATGTATGGGTCTCAAACCAAACTCAACTAACTAAGGTGGCATACTAACTGAGCCACGAACTAGAGTAGATAAGGATAGCTATCATGTAGCTATTATTCATCGGCGGTGTACCAACCGCGTCTGCAACTGACAAGTCGGTGACATAAGTACTCAACGGTCACCCTGGCGTATCACGAGTGGAGCTCGATATCTCAACACACCGGTCACATGTGCAAACATTGCTGGACTCAACTCAGGCATGTCTGCATCCAACATAAACATTCTGCCCTTCTTCTTTCCTTTTTCTATCAAGCGACCTTTATTTTTTATATCCTCAACAAAGCATCCATGAGAATTAAATCTGACCTCCAAGCCCTGCTCAACCATTTGACCAACAGAAACCAGGTTCTTGGTGATATTCGGGACATGAAATACATACGACAGGTATTTCTGTTTCCCATCCTGCATAGACAAAGGAATTTTTTCAATCTGCACCATAGGATGTGCAGTATCATCACCAGTCTCCACAAATCCTGGTTTTTCCATTTTCCTTGCATCCTGCATCCATTCTGCATGACCTGTCATGTGGTTTGATGCACCTGAGTCAACATACCACATATCGTTGCTTTCTTCTGCACTTGTCATAGAATTGGTCATGTGCTGCACCATAAACAAATGCTCATTTCTGTCATCACCCTGTCTACTAGAAGATGCATAATTCCCTTGTTGCAATTTTCCATTCATGATGTCATTCTGCTTTTTATAGCAGTCTTTAGCCATATGACCCATTTTACCACAGTAGTAGCATTCAACATTGCTTTTTGCATTTTGGCCTCTTTGCCATCCATCACAACCTCTTTGGCTCCCCCTACCTCTAGAGTTACCACGTCCTCCTCCATAGGGCTAGTTTTCTTGAGTTTGCTGCATATTCTGATTTCTACCACGGCCTCCAGATCGGCCTCCTCTACCTCTGTCTCTACCTCTTCTAGCATTTGAGTAGAAGACAGCTTCTTTTGAAGTTCCTCCTGAAGAAGATGTACCACCATTTCTTTGCTCCTCAGAAATTAGAAGAGCAATCAACTCCTCAAAATCAGAAAATCTTTCATGGACGGAAATCGATGTTCGGAACTGTGCATAATCCTTTCCTAGACCATTCAAGGTCATAGAAACTAAATCATCATCTTCCACTGGCGACCCAATGGAAGCAAGTGCATCTGCAATCTTCTTCACCTTCATGTGGTAGTCATTGATGCTCATACTTTCTCTTTGCACATTGTGCAACTCTTGCTTGAGCTGCATTTTTCTGGCTTGTGTATTTGTGCTATACATTTTTGACAAAGTATCCCATGCCTCCTTTGGCGTACTTGCATCCTGAATATGCGCAATCATAGAGTCTGAAATGCTGATAGACAGCCAGTACATAACTTTTCTGGCTCTCTCATGCCATCCTTTAAATGCCTGCACTTGCTGTTGATTGGGAACATCAGGAAGAACTGGTTCTTCTTCATTTCCTACAACAAATTCCCAATATCCTTTTCCCATAAGGAAATTCATCATTCTAAACTTCCATGCTTGGAAGTTGTTCTTGTCAAGCTTTTCAGTGACAATCTATGAAAGAGAATCAGATGCCATTATAGAACACTGCAAAAAATTCTGTCACTGCAAAAGACGCAGCTTCAGCCTCACAAGGGCAAATCTGCAAAACTGACGAAAGTGGTATTTGACCACACAGTCACTTCCTAGTGACCATTTTGCATCAACAGGCAACAAGAATGATTCTATAACTCCCAATGTCTCTGCGCAAAGGCATACGATGCAATTTCTACGGTAACTTTTCACTGACCTGTAGAACAGTGGTTGCACAGCATAAAACAGGGCCTTTTCTTGAGTACGTGCAGAAAAATTCCGCCTCCAAAACAGGCCCCGAAATGGCCTTAAATAAAAAAAACAGAGCAACCAAGGGCTAAAGCCTTTTCCTGCAGCATATACTACCCTCTTGCTATACCGCGAAGGGCGTCTCAATCTGAGACAATGCACTCTTGCACTTTTCGGCTGTGCTACCTGCAGAGACTTGCTCCCAAAATAGAAAAATGAAAGCAACACTGGTCCTCTTACCAGAACACCGCGAACTTGGTTTGCTTTCTTGAGCTCCTTACCACGAACAAGGCTCTGATACCATGTCAAGATTGTGGGAGAGAAGGAAGGAGTCTCACTTGTAGCTTTCTTGCTTGCACAATGGGGGAATACACACACAGGTGGAGGCTGAAAACAGTTTTCCTCTTTTTAGCTATATAAGCCAAAAAGAACTCTAGTACATAGAAATAGAAGAACCCTATGTATGGGTCTCAAACCAAACTCAACTAACTAAGGTGGCATACTAACTGAGCCACGAACTAGAGTAGATAAGCATAGCTGTCATCTAGCTATTATTCATGGGCAGTGTACCAACCGCATCTACAGTTAACAAGTCGGTGACATAAATGCACAACGGTCACCCTGGCATATCACGAGTGGAGCTCGATATCTCAACAGTAGCATCCTTGCATGAGGAATTTCCGGTTCTAGCCTCAGCAGATAGATTTTCTACGGGCTGGATGATGGACTGCATGCGTACATATATGTCACACAAATGATCGGATGCACGCAAGGCACTCAAGAGTGGGACTGCAAAGCCCAAGTGGCTAGGCGCGGATGACTAGCACCGACTGAGGGAGAAGGCTACAGATTCTCCACGATGTTGGAGTCAACAGCGCGAGGCGAGGAGGGCACGACTCGAGGCCGGAGTGGTCCATCATCTTGGGAGTGGCGGCCACAGGACATATTTGGAGGACTTAGTAAGTTTTTCTTTTGTTTTGCTTGTTTATTTTTTTGCAATATCCTTTGTACTGACAATCATGTTTCTAACAGCTAGTATTTTGTTTTCTTTGCAGCACTCCATTATAAATCATGATCCGACTAGCCTTGAGACTTGATATGCAGAGAGGCACGGTCTCACTGAATTGATCGACTGATTGTATAGATGCGACGGCCATGTAAGTCACTCATCTTTCTTGTCCGTAGTTACCATGTTTAATTAGAATGCATTATTGTATAGTGGACTGATGTGTTATTATTTCTTTTTTTGCAGAGTCCGTTCGATGCTCCTTTGCAGTGGGACGAGCTTTCAGATGGTGAGGATATGTAGCTCGCCCTTGGATCCCTGGAGCTCACACACCTTTCTTTTTTGGTCACCTGATCTATATAGACATTTTCTATGTAGTGATATCTTGTCATGATTGTACTAGTCGCTTTCATTATGCAATCATGTATTTCTTTCATGTATCAGTGTTATGATTTCAATATATTTTGTTTTTTTTTTACACGAGCATTGTACACAGTGTAGAAACTATTTTGTATGGCCCAAATAAAGCACATAGTGCTATATGTGGCAGGGCAACTTGTTGCCCTACCACAAACTTTTTTTTCCTATTACCGTTGCTATTAGCATCACAAATTTACTACTCGCATCGTTATTAGCATCGCAGACCGTCGGTATCAGCGTCGTTATTGGTGTCGGTAAATGCGATGCTGATACCGATGCCAATAACAACGCTGATACCGATGCTAATACCGACTGTTCTATGGCATCGCCAATAATGATGCTTTTTGCGATGACGGGGGCAAATTTTGCTAGTTACATTTTTGTCGCTTTTAACGTCGGTATAAGGCCTATATCTTGTAGTGTTAATAATAAATGAAAGAATTTATGGACACAAATAGGTATACAAACTACATTCTTCATGAGGAATGTTTTCTTAATAGGGTTTGATGTGTTATGATTGGATATAATTATTATAAATACTTCTATTTTTAAAAAAGTAATAAGAAAAATTAATAACTTTTGATAATGAAGAAATTAGAAGGAAAATTGAAAAGAGACTATAGTCCACTTTTTGTTCAAAATATGCTCCTAAATTTCAATGGATAATTGATTTCATTTGCATACACTTTTTGTTCAAAATAGGCTCCTAAATTTCAATGGATAATGGATTTCATTTACATACACTTCCTTTGTAAAACACCATTCAAGAGGGATTGAAAGAGTAATTACTAAATATTAATGGTTGTATTGAAGCATTAGCATACGTTAAGAGTTAATTTAGAGTTTTTAAATGATTTTTTTCTCTGGTTAAAATTTTGAGAACATTAGAGTTAGCATACTAAGGGTTGCAGTTTAAAATAAAGGGTTAAGTAGCAATATTTAAGAGATTGCAAGTAAGTTAAGGGAGATTATTAGATAGGCTAATGGCTAGACTACATAAAGAAATGATAGAATGACTTTCATAATTTGAGGATAAAGGAGGCATATATCTCCACTTCCAATCCTTAGTTAACACAATGACTTCACATATAGTCATATTGCCTACTTATCTGGGGGCTCCTTAGGGGGTCATCATTCTTGGTGCATTTGCCAAGGGTGAAAAGCGTGTTAAGGAGAAGAGGGGGTGGTTTTGCCTATTTTACTCATTTAAGAATAAATTAAAAAGGAAATCAATTTTAAGGTGGAGATGACACACTAAAAGGGAGTCTTCCTTGAGAGATGGGGGGAAGCTATAGAGCTTAGGACTAGAACTTTACACCTATTTGACCTTGCCACACGCTTACTTAGTCATTTTGAGATTAAGCAAAATAATTGATCTAAGTAAATGAGACTCTAATGAGCCATTATAAGAAGATTTCTTACGAGGCTTATTCCCTGAATTGCGATTGGATATTCAAGGTATTATCACAGATAAGGTAAGGGATACCAAGCTAGTAGATGGGGGCAATTAACACTTTGGACCCCAACTATGGATTGATATCAAGCACTGATGCACTAGGAATTGTATATTTCAAGATGAAGCAAAGGGGATTGTCTTGTTAGCATCACATTTTAAGTTAGTCGATGAAATTCAACTTAATACCATTTGTGTGAATCACTATTACGATTGGTTTTCTAGAGAGTAGTACAAGACTTTTAGGGGAATAGACTCGGCTCAAGTGTCTCAATGGTGGGTAGTAATAATGAAGGGAGTCAATGTAACATTTGATACAAAGGAAGCACAGGAAGTGGCTAAAATTTTAGGTTTATTAGAAAATATTAGTGATGATTTACCCTGTGGGGCTGAGGATAAGGAACTACCTAACATTCTTCAAAAGTTGGGTTTACACAAATAAGGTCTCTTACAATAGAACATGATAGGAGGATGTGCACGGTAGAGAAAGCTATCATGAACTAGAGTGAATGAGTGAAAGCTAGAAGTTAGCATGGGAAGAGAGAGCCAGAAGAAGATTGGAAAAGAAAACTGAGCAAATAATGGAGCAGTTAGAACAACTAGCTGCAAAATACCTTGCAAGCTAGGCTAGATTTGCCATTAGAAACCAAAAAAATCACTGGAGAGATGTCTTCTGTTGGAACTCAATCAAATTACAATTGGGAGAGGCAGGCATGAAGCTCCAAGGGAACGAGTGGTACGAATAAGAGTAGCTCGAAGAAGGGGTTGACTACTAGTGAGAAGAAAGAAGAAGATATAAAAGAAGAGGGTCAAAACAATGACAATTTCATGGGTTTTGATAATGTTTCCATTGAAATAGTAGGACATAGGACAAACGACACTCCCATTGATCCTATGATAGAGGACAACAATATAGAAAATCTTGCAGAATATTGGGGTCTTAGTAGATTATTTGCTGACCTAAAAGAGCGGTTTCCAATCTTCCAGGATCTAGAAGAAGTGCTAAGAGTGTTCTATATGGCTATCAGAGCACATGTGCAACTTACAAATTTCACACAATATTCTGGTTGTTGGGATGACAATCCTGACATGCATGTCCAATAATTTGAAGTGATGTGTATAGCGAATGAGATTATTGATGATAAAAAACTTCACATATTCCTAATTGCCTTGAAGGATGAAGCAGCCTTGTGGTATGGGAACCTTCATGCTGCCACAAGGGCGACTTATATAGTATTAAGAGAGGCATTTTTAACTAAGTTTAGGTGGCAAGGGTCCCAAGATAGTTTAGGATTGGAATTTGACTATCTAGCGCAAAACCCACAAGAAACCGTGGAACATTATATTGAGAAGATGGAGATATTAATTAAGAAGATGGGACAAATTGCTCCCTCATCAAAGCATATGCAAAAATGGAAATTTATTGAAGGATTGCAGGAAATAGTGAGGAAATATGTAAGCCTTAAGCAACCAGCTAATCTAGCAAACACAAAGACACAAGCACGATAGTGGGAGGAAGTACAATTAGGACAGTTGAGGAGGAAGGGGTTATACAATAACCCTGGATTAGTTCCCTCAAGAATGTCGGTATCCATGGTAGCTAGTACTCTATATGTAGGAGCTCCGATAGCTCTTCAGGCTTCTTACAGGACAAACGTAGACATAGCACCACCATCCATGCCATACTTAGGATTAAATATGTATTTGGTACCTCCTATATATCCACCATCATCAACAATCACTGCATGTCAAGAAGTGAATTGGAGAGAGAGAAAGAGGAGAGAGAAGATTGCAGAAGAGATAAAAGAATAAGTGTAAAATAGAGAGAAATAGAGTGATGAGGAGAGAGAAATACTAGAAATGGAGAGAGAAAGACATAAAAGAGAAAGAAGCCATTGAAGTTGAGAGCAAGGTGAAGAGGAGAAGAATAGTAATGTATTAATGTGTCAAAAGATGAGAAAAATTACATGTCCTCTCCTTTTATACCAATGCCAGTGTGACATGGCATCAATGTTATTTACACACTAAATCCTTATTCTTTCCAGCTTCTTACAATCCATCCCATCCCAAAGGTTTTTGCCCTCAAAACAAACTTACAAAGACTAGGAAATGATAGATAGAACATAGTACTACTCTATATTTTCAGCTTTACAAGTGGGAAAATGAATGAAAGATAACATACATGGATCGAAATGGAAGAAAAAAAGTAGGCCTTAGCTATATACATGATCAGAAATGCTTCAGAAGTATTTGGAGCCATAAAGTCTTCAACTGATGAGCTCAAAATAAAGTAGACAGCTTGCTGTGTAAACAGACCTTGCTAGACCAAATCTGCCATAACTTCTAATAGAAGTGTCCAAATGAGGTGTGCCACATGTTAAATCATAGCTCGTGAAGAGTAATTTGACCCTATATAAGTAGCATAATTTTGAAATTTAGATAAAATAAAAACTGTTCTGAAATTGCTTGTTGTCTTGTTTGCACCATAACTAGCTTCATAGTCAGTGGGCTTTAGCCCCACTCATGTGTCCCTTAGGAAAGGAAACTCATCTAATATAGAATCAGGCCTCCAAGAAGCTTCCTCAGGTGGTAAACCTCTCCATTTGATCAAATATTCAATGATGGAATGAGATCAAATCTTCATCTCATGCTAACATATGATAGCCTCTAGGATATACTGAATAAGACCTTCCTCATCAATAGGTGGCAGCTCATCAACTGTATCAACAGGATCACCATAAAAAGGCTTGAGTTGACTAACATGGAATAAATTATGAATCTTAGTGAAAAAGGGTAGCTCCAATCTGTATGCTAATGCACTTTAGGATCCGATAGGGACCATAAAATCTGTGAGCAAGCTTGTTACTCGATCCATCTTTCAAAGTAGAGTACCTAGACTTGGGCACCTTCAATAAAACCATTTCTCCTTCTTGGAGCTCTAAATGTTGCCTCTTCTCATCAACATACATCTTCATTTGGTCTTGAGCTTTCCTAAGATTCATCTTACACTGGTGAAGAAGGGTATGCATTCTTTCCAACTCTTCTTTCCCATGAGGGTTGTTTCTTTCATTAAAGATGACTGTGGGTAAAGGCACCTTATAACCATATATAGCCTCAAAGGGCAAAGCTCCAATACTAGCATGGGTGGAGTTGTTGTGGGCAAACTCAACCAAGTGTAACCAAGGATCCCATGAATTTTGGGCATCATAATAAAAATAGCGAAGATAAGTCTCCAACTACTTATTTACCCTTTCTTTCTATCCATCAGTTTGTGGATGATATGCCATAGAAAGAGTCAATTTAGTGCCCATGGATGTGAATACCGCTTGCCAAAAGTTACTCATGAACTTTGAGTCTCTGTCATGAACAATCACCTGCCGTAATCCATGTAGTCTAAAAATTTGCTCTATGAATTAACTGGCCACTTGAGAAGCAGTAAACTGGCTCTTGGTTGGAATGAAATGGGCTACCTTGGTGAGTCCCTGGGAAAAGCTGAAAGAAGTTGTGCGTGGTCAATATTTGCCACCAGCTTATCGCACACTAAAAATGAATGAGCTTTTTAACTTAAGACTACTGGGAATGAGCCTGGAGGCATATTACTCAAATTTTATATCACTTCTTAAATATGCACCCTCCATGACTATTTCTTAGCAAGTGTCTAAGTTTTGTCACGGATTGAATGCTCCTCTAAACACACTCCTTGAATGTATGTGTCCAACTAATTTTCAAGATTATTTGATTTTCAGGGCACCTCTTGTTCAAGAGATTTAGTCAAAGCTAAGTAAAAATAGGCTTTGGAATCAAAACAAAGAGATTTCATGGGGCTATGTTAAGCGAGCCCAATGTCAGCATCCACTTGGTCAAGGAAAGAGGTCCAAAAAAAATGTAGACGAGAACTTCATATCTATGGAAAGTAATTCAGGAGTAGCTAGGTGTTTCCACTGTAATGAGCCATGCCACTTTAAAAGACATTGCCCAAAGCTTGGCCAAAATTCTTGCCAAGGATAGTACAGAGGTCACAACCAAGCTTCAATTGCAAAAGAAGAAGCATCTGCTGTAATTCTTAAAGATCTTGAAGAATAGGGAGACCCAACTATGGAAGCCGATATGGAGAGGGCATCAATTCACACCACCCTCCATAAGAAAGGTCCAAATTGCCAATTTTTTGTGATTCAAACACCAGTAGAATATCTGGGTAAGTCCTTTAAAATTCTAATTGATTGTGGAAGCACACACTCGTTCATGTCACCAAAGTGTTCCAAGAAATTAGGTATAGACACAATACCTACATCTAGGTTGCTTGTGGAACTTGCTAATGAAAAATAAAACATTTCTACTCAGCAAACTTGCAAAGTGACATTTAGCCTGGGAAGCCATCTCTCTGAAATGGGATTTAGGATCATGAATTTAGGGGCCTACGAATGTCTATTGGGTATGGACTAGCTAATCCCCAATGATGCACATATTCAGTGCAGAAAAGGCCACGTAACTTTTCAAAACCTAAAGGGGAAAAAAGTGATGATCCAAGGTGAGGTAGAAAAGCCCAAGGTTCAACTAGCCAAATCATCTCGCATAATAAAAGGGTTAAGAAAAGGATTACCTGTGTATCTCATAAAATTAAATAAGGTTGAGCAGAATAAACAAGACAAGGGAGAGCCATAATGATTGAAGGAATATGATGACATCTTTTCAGAAGTTTTGATTGAATTACCACCTCGAAGAGAAGTCAATCATGAGATCAGACTTAAACCAAGAGCCACTCCAATCACTAAGAGTCCGTATAAAATGTCTATGCCTGAAGCAATTGAGCTGAAAGAGCAACTCAAACAGTTACTGGATCAAGGATACATCAGACCTAATAATTCACCATGGGGAGTCCCAGTACTATTTCAAAAGAAAAAGGATGAAACTCTCTGCCTTTGCATTGATTACCGAGGTCTAAACCAGGTAACAATCAAGAATAAGTATCTGATAGGCTATAAGGGGAGAGAATCTTTTCCAAGATTGATCTCCGATCTGGTTATTATCAAATAAGGATCAAGGAAGAAGATATCCCCAAAATTTCCTTCAATACCAGATATGGTCATTTTGAATTTCTTGTAATGTCTTTTAGTCTAACTAATGCCCCTGCTACATTTAACATATTAATGTAGGACATTTTTTGACCTTATCTTGATCAATTTGTCCTAGTCTTCTTTGATGACATCCTAACATACTCCAAGAGAGACGAAGACCATGAGCTACAATTATGCATTGTGTTGGACACAATGAGGACGTACAAGCTTTATGCAAAGAAGAAAAAGTGTGCCTTTTTTAAAAGGCAAATGGAATATCTCAGATTCATAGTATTTGCTAAAGGTATATCTGTAGATGCCAAAGTTAGAGATGTTTAAGAGTGGCAACGTTCAACGATAGTTAAGGAAGTGAGAAGTTTTTTAGGGTTGACTGGATGGTATAGAATTTTCATAAAAAGTTACGCCCTAATAGCTGCACCTCTCACTGATTTGCTAAAAAAGCAAACTGCTATTGTGTGGATGCCCATTGAGCAAGATAGTTTTGAGCGGCTCAAGAAAAGTTTGGTAACATCACCCATTTTAAAGCTACTTGACCTAAGTTAAGAGTTTGAGGTCGTAACAAATGCAAGTTTTCTTACACTAGGTTGTGTACTTATGCAACAAGGTCATCCGCGATAGCCTATTCCTCAAGGAAATTGAAAATCCATGAAAGGAATTACACCACCCATGATCTTGAGTTGTTAGCTGTGATCCATGCTCTCAAATTGTGGCAACACTATCTGCTTGGAAGCAAGTTTACTTTAGTCACTAACCACAAAAGTCTCAAATGGATCTTTACTCAACTAGATCTCAACATGAGGCAACTTTGGTGAATTGAAGTCTTGCAAGAATTTGATTTTGAAATCAAGTTCGGACTTGGGAAAGAGAATGTGATTGCTGATGCATTGAGTCATAAAGCTTTTGTGAATGCACTTATCATGGAAGAGCCATCTAGGCTTAAACTAATAGGAACTATTTGCTATAAACTGAGAATTACCAATAGTAAATACATGCTTCATTTCATCAAGAGGCGAGTACACCCTTTGAACAACACTACTGTAGCCCTGCATTATAGCAATGCTTAATGAAAATCCAGGTCTTTGAATTCCCTTGCATTTGGAACCAAAGGAGACTCTATCACGATTTCTAGGATGATTAACACAAATAGTAAGAAATTGGACTGCTTTCCTCCCATCTTTGCTTCTGACTCTTGCATAAGCAAAACCATCATGAAGTACCTTTGTTTCCATATGCACTCCTGTAATATAGGGCTGTCCAAAAATCACTGCATATGAAGAATTATCTTGCACAAAGAAGTGTTGCTCTTCCTGTACATAACCAGTTGTCACTTTTACGTTAGGACATGCAGCATAGAGCTCCCCTAAAGAATTATTTGCAGCCCTCATAAGCCAACCATGATCACAGGCCATGCACCATTTTCATACAATCCCTGCTCAATGACATTTATCTCAGACCCATGGTCAAGTAAAGCAACACAAGGAGTTTCACGCTACCCTATTTTCACTACCATTTCAGTGGTAGCTCTAGCCCAATGATTTCTTGTGTAGTGACTTCGAGGAACAAATCCTAGAGTCTCTTCTCCATATTGTTTAATTTTCCTTACTCCACCATGCATATTGCTGCAAGACAATGCATTCTCAACCACTTTCTTCTCTTTTCCACATGTTGTCCACTAATTAGTAGCATCCTGCATAGATAATCTAATACTTACTTCATGCTCATATTCAGCCCGAATACCCAACAAACCAGCTTCATCTTCAAATTTCAGCAATGCACTAGTGATATCACCAAGAAACTGACGCTTCCTTTTAATTATGTCAATGATCTCATCATGAAATTCTCACTTGGCAATGCCAAGCACCTCTCCCAAGGTAAATTCCACCTGACTATTTAAGATCCGTTCTTCAAGAACCTTCTTAAGAACTGTGGCTGTCTCAATGTCAGATTGCAACTTATGTCCTGGCTGCTTGCCCTTCTTTTTGCCCTCTTGTTTGTTATCCTGTTTTTGCTTCTGACTGACCTCTTCCATAACATGCTCGGGAGGTGGCTGATTTGCAGCTTTAGGCTGATCCACACTTCTTCTTGTCATTCTTTTAGATGTCCCTGCAATACCTTCATCTCTTTTTCGTTTTTCTTCCACAAGTACATCCGTGTTTTGTACCTTCGCTAAATATGCATACACTGAATATGCATCTACAGGTGATTCCCAACCAGTTATGCCACAAATGTCTTGCTTTGCATGAGACATTTCACTATCAATGACCTTTCTCTTTTCAGTTGCATGTAAAGCATGTGTCCATATTTTAGCCTTTGGACCAACCATCACTTGGCCATGCATTCTATCCAACTGTAGACCAAAATTAGAAGCATGTACCACCGCATAAGCATTTCGGACAGCCAAGTCTTCCAAAAACTTTTGCACACCTCCCTTTCCAAAATTCAAAGCAAGAGGCAATCACGTTTCTTGTGCATGGATCTTGCCATCTTTCCAGAAGACAAGCTATCGTGCCAAGGCCTCCTGATAGGTAGCACAATCCTTTCTCTCTTGCTGCAAACTGTCACACCGCATACATCTTTTTCCAGGCTTAGGAGATGCTGCCCGTCCCCTTTTCTCTTGTCCTTTTTCATCCAATTTTGCAACCTTCAATTAAAGATCCCGCATCCCTTTGACCAATTCATCTAAGACATCTTCCCTAACAGAGGGAGCAATAGCAGGTATAGGCATAGGGTTAGCCATAGAAGCAGGTGGCTTATTGGATACTTCAACTGTCTTACCCGAAACAATGGGCAAGCTAGAGACATACAATCTTTCTCTTCTTCTATGCTTCTTCACAAGTGCAATAATAGCTTTCTTGACATGTCTCCACTCTATTTTCAAACCTGTCTTTGTAGTCTGATCCTCCAACAAATCATCAAGCTTCTCTTAGAGCTTAAGATCAGCTGCCTGTAGAAACAATTCAATTTTGTGACTTGCAAGAGCTTGCTGTTCTGCAAGATCCAACTGCTCAAATCTACTTTCAAATTCTCTTAACAATTCTGTAGCCAAGACCCTTATTGGGTTGTCTAACCCACTCCTGAAAAGTCTTGCGTGTAATCAAACTGGTGTCCTCAATGTAAAATTCTTCCCTAAGTGTCTTCTTGAAGGCTACCCAGTCAGCATCCTGCAAGTATAATTCAGTAATCTGTGCTTTTAGTTCATGAATCGTAACACGTACAAAATACCGGCTCCATGCTGATTGAGCCACTCCAAAGAATTCCATCTTCTGAGCATAGGTATGTACATATGCAGATACATTCCTGCCATTGAATAACTTCACCTCACGCTCAATTTCTTGCAAAGCATTCATCACAACACTTTCTGTTTGAGCTGAAGCTTGCATCACCTGTTGTTGTTGTTGTACCTGCATAAGCATATTCATATTTTGCACCAACTGTTGCAAAACATCACTGGAGATTGTATTCGAAGATTCTCCCATATTATCTTTCCTTCTTCTGTTGACGACCTTTCACGTCGGGTTCACCAATGTCGAAGGGGTTTTTGTCGAAAGGTTGAATCCATCGGGGATCAGAAGTAGAAGGAAGTAGAGATAGGAGATGGAAGAGAAGATAGAGAATATCCAAGTGGTAAACACTACAAAAACAAATCACAATGAATTGAAACAATATGTATTGAAAGAACCTGGATTATTTGCACTACTCAGAAGCAATATCCAGGCATTAGTTCTCATGGAGCTCCTTTGTAGACCAAAAACATGGATCAGAAAAATTAGCTCTTTCTCTGCTACCCATAACCCGAATCTGATGGCTCCGTTGGCTCCGAAAGGGGGGTAAAACCGCAGGGCACCTGCTCACGGATCTCCTAGATCACTCCTTCTTCTTCCTTTAGTTCAATCTGCAATTTTCAGCCTGTTTACAGCGATCACGACGCACACGATTTCGTCAATCTGTCTTTTTTATGAAAAATTTCCTAATTGGCTGAAAAAGCAACTAGCTTTTTGCATGCCATTCTAATCTAGAAGCTTTTTATAAATTTTTTGGATTTTTACAATAAATAATATAAAAAATAGACTAAAATTATCCAAAAATCTAGTATTTTCAGATAATCCATGTAACTCACACTAGTACTAATGACTCATATCACATTGACTCTCTAGATCAATATAAAAGTCGGATGATGATGCATTCCATACTTTTTCACACTGTGTCCTCATAACATCACGACACCGTTCTCAGGACATTCTAGCTATGCAAAAACTCTTACTACAATCAGGAAAAGTTACTACTGGGAAAGACTAAAGCATGATGTACTCATATATGTTATTGAATGCCTAAGTTGTTAGCGGGTGAAAGCTAAGTATGTCAAAATGCTAGGAAAGCTCTAGCCACTTGACATTCCACATATGAAATGGGAATTCATCAGTATGGATTTTATACTTGGCTTACCTTCTATTCAAGAAGGGTATAATTCAATCATGGTGATTGTGGATATGTTGACAAAGGTCACTCATCTTATCAAAGTCAAGACCAACTACAAAGCTTTAGATATTGCACGACTATTTGTGAAAGAAATCTTTAGGCTTCATGGATTGCCGAAATGGATCGTTAGTGACTGTGACTCTCTGTTTACGTCACATTTTTGGAGAAGCCTATTTGAAGCAATTGGAATATAGCTTTGCTTTAGCACAGCTTACCATCCCCAAACTGATGGTCAAACAAAGCTAGTTAATCAGGTCATTGAAAATATACTAAGAGCTTACTATTCTAGAGAATTGACAAGGTGGATACAATATTTGCCCTTACTGGAATTTTCCTACAATGCATCATATCACCAGAGTATTCAAATGACTCCATTTCAAGCATTGTATGGGCAAGATTGCTTAACACCATTGAATTTCTTTGATCCAAAACTAAAGGTTGAGGCTTCTAAGAAAATGCTAGAAAACATGGATGATCAGGTCAAAACTATTAGACAAGGCATCCAAGCTGCCAAAGACCACCAGAAATCTTATGCTAATCTAGGACGAAAACAACGTATTTTCCAAGAGGGCGACATGGTTTTCATCCATGTACAGCCAAATAAGAGTTCTCAGTCATTGGAAAGTTTAAAAAGTTAAGTCCAAGGTATTGTGGACCATACAAGGTTCTCGAATTCCTAGGAGCTAATGTGTACAAACTGCAAGTTCCTTATCATGTGAAAGTCCACAATGTATTTCATGTTAGTCTTCTAAAAGCTTATGTGGCAAATCAAGATCATATTCTTGATGACCAGCAAAATGTAATGCCTAGTCAAGGAGCCCTTGAACTCCAACCTGATAAGATCCTAGATGTAAAAGAGAAACCTCTGAGAAAAAGAACCATTAGAGAGTATCTTATCTAGTGGAAAGACTATCCTGAGGAGGATGCCACCTAGATAAAAGAGACACCTTTAGAAAAATAGTTTTCCTAGTTCTTTTTTTAGATGAGGACATCTTGATTCCTCTAAGGAGGAGAGGATGTAATATTCCCGCCATAACACTTCATATCAAGAAATGAATTCGGGCTTGAGACATTTTAAAAATTACTCGTCAAGTTATCACATAAGTGAGGTCATGTAATTTTTGTTAATATCGAGTCTTGCAATAAATCAATTCTGCAATTACTCGTCAAGTTATCACATAAGTGACGGCATGTAATTTTTGTTAATATCGAGTCTTGCATTAAATCAATTTTGCAATCCAACACGAGAACATACCTCAATGTTCCTAGCCAAGTAGCAAAGATGCCTCGTAAATAATATTACGATGGCTTGATCATAAATTTTCCTACATTATATTTGATTTAGCATTCTCGATTCCATTTAATGCATCAAAGATCACATTGATTTCGTAACCACAAGACAAATCACAAAAGCCTTAATCGGTAGACAAAGAGCACGCAAGAACGAGCATGGTACTGAGTAAGTTACGTATCAAAGAGTATGGCATGACTTTATAAACTAGATAAGTCATAAGGTAACTTGGCCAAAAACCACTAGATGAAGTTATTTTGAAGAAAAAAAAATATTTTTTTAAAAAAAAGGCAAAAAAATCATGAATTTTTTATGCTTGGAGGGAGAGAAAGCATTTTAAAATCATTCCCATGCCACCATCCAACAAGTAGGAAATTAAAATTTTTTTGTTATAAAGCTTACTTAGCTCTTGACAAGTAGCCAAAAGAATGAGTCAACTGCATGCTCCCCCTCATGGCTATAAATTCGCCCCCTCTCCTTCACAAAGAAAGCAAGAAGGAAGACTTTCTGATGATGGAAAATTTTCTCTACTTCTATTTTCCATTGTAGCTTGAGCCCCTGGGTAGTTCACTATATGTATACCCTCTATATCACGTGCTTTCAAGGCCTATTTATAAATTTCTTTATTTGTGAATTTTTATTTAATAAAAAATAACCCTTTTCTATTCAATCTATAAGTAACCCCTTTATATGGGACCCTTCTATATATATAAAAATGTGTAAAAATGGCATTTCAAAATCCCCTTAGGTTGAACTCACATGATACATACATATGTTTATGACAGACCTCCTTGGGCTTGAGCCGTGAAGGAGGAAAATACCTCCTACCTCATTTCCATTTTCTCTACCTCCTGTTACGCCTTCCTCCCATACAACCATATCGCCTACAAGCAAAACACTGGCGAATTTTTTCTGGACAACCACAAACTCTCCCTGAACTACCACATCAATTTCACTTGACATCCATGGCTCCATGAGATTGCAAAAATTCAAGAAGGCTATTCGAAGCAAGAGAAGCAAGAAACGCGGCTGATGAAGAAAATGATACAACATGAATTGGTAAAACCCATGTTATAGCAAACCTAAGAGAGGTAACATCTCGTCGGTTTGAAAAAAAATAATATTTTATAAACTTATTACTATATTTGGCTTTAAACGATTATAAACGTATTCTAAAGAAAATGCATATGAACTACCACATAGGAAAATAACCTAAGTAATATAAGAATTCACTATTCAGTGAAGAGACTCTTTCACTTGGAAAATAATTATATGACTGTCATTAAGAAAATATCATAATTATGGTTTATGCCATGATATTTATTGTTATTTCATTAATGACATATGTGATCATAATAACAAAAAAAAGGTCGACAGTGCTATGGAAATGAATATTTTATAATTTTTTCCCTAAAAGTGACTATCTCTATTTAATTTTTCTAATGATAAACAGATCCATATGGGTTTTATAATAATTTATTAAAAAAATTTAGATAATATCATAAAATAATCAATGCACTAAATCAACAGAAAATTGTATAGGAATATATATACTAGACATGCATGAATTAGGTGCGTAGTAATATAATTCGATGTCTGAAAGATGAAAGAAAAATTGCACTTATGATTTTTGCATTGCTTAGAAAACAATGAGCATTGCACTTAGGACAAAACTGCGTTAAGGTTGAATCGTAACCAGTTGCTAGAAAAAAGTGTTGTACTCCATGAACCAAGGGTAACTACGATCATTCCAATTGGACGAGAAGCTCTTGTAGGACACCTTTGATGGAGCCAGTTGATGCATCGAAACCTTAGTTGTCAAATTAGGACCCCTAGCTTGCACGTCGATCCTCGTGGGGATGGTGTGTACCTTCTTCTACTACGGGGTGGACTCTGGGAAACCTAGACAATAGACCTTGTGCATTCTCACAAGTGATGGCGAGCAAAGCCATCTAGGATAGTTTCCCGATGGACCACTAAAATGTGCTGCCAGGGAATTGTTAGGTAGGCACGTGACAACCTTGTTGGGGTCAGCTTGTATCCCTTTTTCACTGATAATATGTCCCAAGTATTCCAATTCAGTCTACATGAAAGAGTATTTCTTCTCCTAAGCAAAGAGTCTATGATATCTCAATACATCAAAACCCTTCCTCATGTGTGATAGGTGGTCTTATACGGTCTTACTATAAATTAGAATATCATCAAAGAAGTCAAAGACAAACTGAAAGAGGAAAGGCTGAAAAGTTTTATTCATTAAATATTGAAAGGTAGCTGGAGTATTTTTAAGCCCGAACATCATCACTAGAAAATGATAGAGCCCTCGATCAGTCCTAAAAGTAGTCTTGATCTCATTACCCTCTTGCATGCGGATCTGATGATATTCTGACCTCAAATCAATCTTCATAAAGAATCTAGCCCCCTTAAGCTCATCAAGCAAATCATCAATCCTAGGTATTGGATACATGTTCTTCATTGTGATCTTGTTAAGATCCCTATAGTCAATGCTCATCCTGAAAGATCCATCTTTCTTTTTTACTAACAAGACTGGAGATGCATAGGGTAAAGAACTAGGTTCAATGAATCCCATCTCAAGAAGTTCCTTGACTTTCTTGGCTACTTCCTCTCGCTGACAATCTTTAGGGTGGCTTATTGATTGGCTTTGAGTTTGGGCTCCAAATCAATAGGTTGATTTACTGCTCTCTTGGGAGACAATGAATTAGGCACCTCAAACAATTCCCTATTCCTCAAGAAGAGCTTTCAAAGCTCGATGACTTGCTGAATTTATGGATTGATCCTCAATCTCTTTATTCAAATGCAAAACAAATATTTGTGAATGCCTCTTGTACTCCCTTTTGAGTTGTTGAATGGTATTAAGCTAAAATCTTACCTATTAGGGATTCCCTATAAATGGATGAGCTCTCCATCAAAGATAAACTCCATATACATCTGTGAGAAATCCATAGTGATTTTTCCTAATGTCATCAACCAATCACAACCAAGTACAATATCTATAGGCCCCATTTCCAAGGTAATTAGGTTTACTTTTGCTTCAAAATTTTTAGCCAGCTACTATAAAGAAACCTGTGGGAATATTTGTATGCTAATTTATTCTTCACCATTGACCACGAACTCTTATGGGTTGTTGTAAGTCAGTGGAAAGACATTTTAGCTTGTCCATAATGGACTTATTCACAAAACTATGTGTATTGCCACTATTTATCAAAATGAACATAGCCTTCCCATGAATGTTACCCTTTATATGGAGTATATTAGGGCACTTAGAACCTATCCAAGCATCCATGGAAATGGAACAACTAGTGGCAAGTGACTCATAATAACTCCCACCTCGGTCAAAAGGAACACTCCCACTTGGATCAAAATGAAAAAAGTAGGCCGGATCATAAAATTACTCTTGCCCAACTTCTTCCTCAAGATAATCATTTCCAACATTAGGTGCAATTGCATTAGCCTCATCAATATCATCTTCAGAATCCTCAAAGACTAACATACTATGAACCTTGACTTTTGCATTTATATATACACACTTTGTGGCATGATCAAGTAGATACTTTTCCCCACATGTGAAGCATAAGCCTTTTTCCTTTCTTTCTTTGAAAAGGTCCATAGGAATAGACTTGGGGTTCATATTAGTTGAAATAGATTTAGACTTGTTGTCCCCTTGTTTGAAGTCAACTCTAGGACTATTTGTTGTCCTGAAATTACTTTGATGTCTTGAAGCATTGAATGGTGGATAAGTTGGAACCCTTAAGCATCCACTTGGCACATGATTACTACCATAAACACATAGCACTCCGAAAGCTCAATAGCTTTGAAAAGAGTGATAGGGATTTGTGCCATGACATCAGCTGATAAGGATGACTCTAAGCCATATATGTACTTGTGGAGCTTAGCCTCATCCCACTAATGCTCTCTACATATATGGTAAGATTGAGGAATTGGCTGGTATACTCTCTTACATTAGGCCTCTTTGTTCTAAACCATACCATCTCCATGCCAATTTCTCTTTTTCAAGAGGAGAGACAAAGACTTTAGCCATAAGTGTTTTGAAAGCTTCCCAATTCTCTACAAGTATGTTTTCCTTTTTAATATACCTCCACTAAGTATGCGCAAATCCCTCCAAATGCAAGGAAGTAAAATGAGTCTTCATATCATCAGTTTTAGGGAATATGTCAAAGTAAGATTCCAATTTGGAGGTCCACTCCTCTAGATCAGATGGTGAAGACGATTGACCATTGGACTTGGCCAAGATGATCTTATCTTTCAGCTCTCTTTCATGGAAGGATTGCTATCCCAAAATAGATTGGTCATGAGTACTAGGCATTGATCCCCCAAAATGTGATGGAACTCTCCCAATAGGTGGCTGAGAACTAGTATGTAACCTTCCTATTGGTAGAGGACCTCTAGGAAGTTGGGTATTTAGCCAAAAGCTTGAGAGTTGGTACCATTCAAACTGTCCAAATATTCATCATATCTTTGTGAAGTTTCACCTACTTCATATTAGCTATTTGGGATACCCCTTCATCCAATAATTCCATGACCTTGACCATTTTGGTTACATGGCTGAAGTAGGACTGAGGGCTCACTATTTGAATACGATTTCTCCTTTACTTCTTTAGATCCCATTTGCATTTGCATCCATTGGGAGAATTGAGCCAACATTTGAGTGTCAGATTCTACTAATTTGTCAATAGAAGCCTTTGCTTGGTAGTTGAATCTACTAATTTCTCAATAGAAGACTTCGTTTGATTAGTAGACAATACCATTTGCTCCACTCTTGATAATATTAGGTCCTCATGATGTTGGATATGCCTACTTTCATGTTCACAGATGGTATTATTAAGTGCACTTATTTCTCCATACACTTGGGGCTCTTCATGGCTCTCTTTGAGTATATTCTCTAGCATAGAATCTTTGATTTGCTGTGCATAATCATCCCGGGCCTTATTTTTGCCTTTGTGCCCTGCCATAATAGTGTAGTCCTTGGTACCCCCTCTAAAAAAAATGGCTATAACTTGAGCTAGAAAACTCTGATTCCAAAAATTTTAAATTCAAATTAAAGCTAAAAATCGCCTCTTTAAGATGCGCTATAGCAAACTATAAAAAGCTTAGGACATGAAATTTTTTAATTCAATCTTTGAGTGTGAATTGTCTAGGCCTACATCCTGTTTCAACCAGTAAATGCCATGTTTCCACCTGTAAGATAAAATAGTAGTTTCAAATGGTTGCCAAACCTTGTAGGAGGTTGAGTAGGACCTCTGGGCACCTTATAGTACACCTGCACCTATACTTTAGTAAACTAGGTACTTGTAAGGACTTGTAAATACCTTATAGTCTCTTGTAAAGTCCCTGTTTTACCATGTTTTGCTCCTGAAGGTACTTGAGCCTTTGAGAACACTTCAATCTTCAATTCTCCACTCACTGTACTTGTGTGAGAGATAAAATGGCAGGACAGTCTCCTTACACAGGCTCCGAATCACTTGGAGGTGGGCAAAGTTTCCCCCATGTTCGTTGGTTGCACACCTTTGGGATCTTCAATAGTGGGGGAGGGTCACCTCTCTTTTGTCCCACTATCTCCCCCATGATCCACCTTTTTCCTTGGTGGGTTGATGGGACCTAAAATGGGCCGCACTGGCACTAGCCCAACCTCTAACATGCACAAGACAACCCCACGGCCTTGCGGTCACGAGCGTCTACAAGACACATTGCCTTGCCATCATACATACATTTTGCATTTGTATCATGTTTATAGTCCAACCCTTAACCTTCTCAGACTCCTAAGAGGGAGACCCTACACATTTTGGTATAATTCACCACATAGAACAACAACATAGGAGGCACCCCTCGGCTGATTGCTGCGGCCCCACTGCGACTCTCCTACACCTTGGGGATTAGCCCCTCGATGCGTTGCTAACACATATAACACATATGAAATAGACTCTGCTCTTAGTTCCAATATTATATCATTCCAGGAATGTACCAGTCCTCACTTACTTGTCCCCTGTAATATTTCCGCGTACCGTACCGTAAATATTAACTTTCCGTATACCGTGTAAACCCTGTGTAAAGGGTATCTCTTGCATTGAAATTGTTGACGGCGTAATGTGTGACCCGCACGCGTGAAATGGGGTCCTCTGCGAGTAGTAAATTGAACCGGGGGATAAAAACCGCTAACCGCACGGGAACACCCTCTTGGGAGGGCCAAATTCAATTAATTAAAGGCAAATTTTTTTATGTATTTATCCCTTTCCCCCAGCCGATGCATGGCTGGAGGAAAGGGAGTGTGTGGGGGGGGATGGGAAAGAGGAGTTTGCATGGGAAGATCCCCCACGTGGGGGGAGACCCACTCCCCACCCCCACGGCCTATAAAAACACCCCCTTGATGGGGGTGTGCTTAGGGGAGAGGGAGAAGACTCTGTGGAGAGGGAGAGCCGCCAGTTGCTGAAGATCGCCGCCACCCAGCTCAGCCGCCAGACCGCCAGGCCGCCAGCCGTTGCCGCCGCCAGCAGCTGGTTCGCCGCCTCGCCACGGTCCTCAGTCGCTGCCGCCTAGCTCCGCTCCCCGTCCGCCGTGCTGCCGCTGCAGTCGCCAGGCCGCCAGGCCATCGCCACGTCTCCACGGCCCTGCCCACGTGCCCAGAAGCTTTTTTGGAAGCTTCTTTGGAAGCTTCCATAGGGGGGCCTCCTAAAGGGCCTTCCCACGACCCAAAATCTCCTATCCTTTGTCACCCATTTTAGGGAAAATTTTCCCACCATTTGGCCCAAAAGGCCTTTCCCACGGCATCTTCCCGAAGATCCGTTAAAGGCCCGGATTTCCAAAGAAGGAGACGGTGAGGCCATAAAGACCTCACAAGAGCCTTCGACGAGACTCGGACAAAGACATAAAGTCCGCAAGCCGTCCAATTACCGCGCCGATTCGAATTCGTGGAGAGTCCGAAGCTTTAGTCGAAGTTCTATTCCGAAAAGGAAACTATCCGCATACGAACACAAAAGCAACTCGTAAGTCGAATTTACGACTACGATGGCTCCTAAAAGATCCCAGGAGGCAACCGCGGGAGGTTCGACTCCAAACGTGCAAGTGGACATCACCCCGACACCACAAGTCCAGGTTCTTCCGTGTTAAATTCCGCATAAGAAATGATTAGGCGCGCTTAGGAAGGGAAATTCAAGTTACGTTTAAATTAAAAGCATTGAAAGAAATGCATCTTTTTGAGCATTATGAAAGATTGAACGGTTAGGGAATTAGATGCATGTAGATGGTATTTTTAAAGGTAAGAATCTAATCCTAAGCAAGAAGACGAAGTTTATATGTGCATTAGTTGCCATCCTAGATATGATGAATTAAGCATATATGCACATTATGATTTCATAGGGAAAGTCTAGCACCGTAAGATTTCATTCGGAAAGAATTAATAAGGTACTAAAGTGAACTTATAACTTGCAAAATAGTTATAAGATGGAATAGAATAACACTAATTTCGCTTGAGTATCATCAACGACTTAGTGGCTAGGAGAATGTTAGGAATTGCGTAGTCGTCATGAGAATAAGGTCAATCATTAAGAGCCGTAATTAGGTGTAAATGCATAAAATGAAAAAGGGTAAACTACAAGGTAGTAGGTACGATTGTTGATGCAAGACCTAGTAGGCCCTAGGGAAAGTTAGTAACCAAATTAGCATGCACCAAGGAAAGATTGTATGACTCGCCAATGCATAAGTTCGAGAGCATAGACTACAAAGTAGTAGGCATGATTAATTGGTAAACCCTAGGGAGACTTAGGAAAGTTAGCGTACATATTAGTAAGTAATTTACCTCACCAAGAAAACGGCAATCAATCGCTTGTTTACGCGAATTCGATTCCGTAGATTTGGTTTATCACCCTAGAAGGATCATCCTTGTCACAAACAGGCATAAATGAATTGGCTAAGTAATATGAATCACAAGGAATCGTATAACATAGGAATCCTAAGAGATAACTAGGATTTAGTACAAGGATAACTCGATATCGCTTAGGACAAAAACTGTGAACCTAAGGATCATGATGGAACTCCGACGGAGTTGCATATTCTAGAATCATGAGCCAAACCTAATTAGAAATGACTTGGAGGATACCCCAAAATCCTGTTACTCAGCTAGGGTTAAAATCCGTGATCGGAACGCTAAGAAATGGATAGAAGGATTCCGTGAAATAGATGCAATACTTGTGCACAAAGCTGCAGTATTGTATAGATTTGGGATTTGTCCGCAAAGAGTCTTGTCATCTCTCGAAATGAGATTAGCAAGTTATTGAAAGAATTTAACTTACAAGAGGATGAGTAATCATCCTGTTAACTCACTTTCCTTGGAAAAGTAATTGCCAAGGGAAAGGAAGATTAGGCGTTGCCTTGAAGCAAATGACCGACAATAAACTAAGGCGACATGGTCGCTGGATCCTGCCACAACAAACCTAATGTATTGGAAGGGTATGACCCTGACCCTAAGAATGATAGGAATCTTGCCAAGTTGCAATTGATTCTGGATCGAATGCGGGTTGCATTCGGAGGAAAAGGAGTTACTCCTTGACAGTTTGCCAGCCAAACAGCCATTGGAATTTGATTGTGTTTGTAAAAGTTAGAAAGGACTGTTTGCATTGTTTGCTCAATGAACTAAAGGATGAAAATATATCTAAAGCTTCAGGTTGGTGCCTGAGAGGCAGCTTCAGTTACCCCCGACTGCCTGCCTGACCCTAACCAAGGGGGTTGTGAACCGCGCCGGGAACGTGGACCGAACCCGCCGTGAGAGGTCTCTCCGTTGAGTTCTGCTTGGAGCAGGAGGACGCTTGGGTGCCAGGGGGGCTCTGGCTGTAAATCCCTCGCCTTCCGGGCCCTGCACAAGAGACTAACGTGACTCGGGATTGGATCTCGAGGCCCGCATACTAGTCTACGGGCGGAAACTTGGGATAGTAATCACAGGAAGGATTACTGGATACGCCTACGGGCGGGAACTCCTTGTATTTCAAAAATAAAAGGATATAATGATAATAAAGGAGTTGTTTGGCATTGTTTTCTTTATGTCCTGTGATAAGATTACGTAAAGGAACCAGTGCTTAACAGGGTTAATCAAGGAAGCTGTTTGTATGTGTCAAACTAATGTGGTAGGTAATTACATAACTAAAACAAACCGAGGAAAGTGCGGAGGATGGACCATGGGTCCGTCCTATGGATGGGTGGTCCCGGTTAGCCGGGAACTTTTCTCAAGGTCTTCAACGGACATCACCGAAACAAGAAAGGAGAACGATGACTTCGAAATACCAATTACCCGATTCAAGCTGTTTTAGGGGAACGGAATGGGACTATGCCTTTTGGCAGAGAGGTCGAGCCTTGCATCCCTCTCGTTTCCCATTCTCCTTGAACCAAGTGCAGCATGAATCCGCTTCAGACCAGGCGTTCTGCGTAAAGAAGTTCGATCAGGTCTGACGCTAGACGCTGTTAGCAAATGACCAAACAATTCCATTCGATCCTAAGTGGAAAGCGCCCAGGACACTTCCGTTACGGGGCAGACGCGGAAAGGCCTAGATTACAAAACCCGCAACATTCCATGGGAGTGCCGGGTGGAGTCTTCTAGACAACCTTTCCGATGGACTGCTAAGACGTGTCCTAGAGGATGTTAGTGGACACGTTACAGTTGGTATCAGAGCCGACTTACAATGGAATTGTTTTCATAAGATTTCATTAGAAGTGAAGTAAAGAATTTGTTCCTGTCCAAACATTTTCTCATCTTCAATACTGTCTTCCAGAATTACGAGGCGTGGAATAAATTTCTGGTGTTCCGGATCATGTTCATGACTGCGATGCATTCTCCGCATTATAGGCAGAGAATTGAGATGATGAACATCTTGGAGCGGATTTATAACCCATCACCTCTATATATAGAGCAAAGATGGACTGGGTCTTCAGGAATCTACTACATAGCTGCCCACCGGTTTGCTTATCTACAAACCAACTTGAAGAGGATCAAGTGGTTGGAAGATTTGAAAGTCGTGAAGCTATTCATTTTTGTGGAAGCTCACGTGAATCCGACTTTGCATATTCGAGGTCGTAGAGTTGAATTAAACTCATATGTTTATGAGGAAGTAACCCGTGTAATTCCAGCTGATAGAGTTAAGGTATTGGGACGCCATGGAAAGTATGGTTTCCAGCGGAAAGGATATCCCGAACTTCCGATGAATTATCGATTCCTAAAGATACATGACCCAAAACCCTACTACTACACAGTTCCTGTAGACAAATCCAATACTATGTTGTTCTCCCCAAACTAGATGTAATGACTGGAGATGTTGTATGAGGCTACGCCATATAAATATAAATAAGGACTTCTTTTTATCACTATCCAATTGTGCATCAGGGTTGTTGCAAAAAGTCTAGTTGCTTCACGAGTTACGAATTAGCTGAACTAAAGATAAGCTAATGGCAATTATCATATAATAACGTTAAGAAAACTTTTTACGCCAGGCACAACCCCAGGTACAGGTTCCAAATTCGCCCCCTACATCAAGTACTACTGTGATCCAGGAGAAGAAGTTCCTCCTCAAACAAATAAAGCCACCCGAGTTTGACGGGAGAGGCAGATTCGTCCAGTCAGACGCTGAGATTTGGATTGAATCTATGGAGGACTACTTCGAAGCCGCTAGCACTGCACCAACCAATCAGGCCATGCTCGCCAAATTAAAACTCACCGGTGAAGCCAGACTATGGTGGAAACAATGGTGCAGGGATCAAGGGATTTCAGAGGGGTCCGTTACCTGGGAGAAGTTAAAGCAAGCCGTGCAAGGGAGATATTTGCCACCCGCATATCGTACACAGAAAATGAATGAGTTCTATGAGCTAAAACAGTTAGGACTCACGCTTGACGCATACTACTCTAAGTTTGTCTCACTCTTGAAGTATGCGCCACGAATGGACACGACACAGCAGGTGTCCAAATTTTGCACAGGCTTAAATCCACCTGTAAATACCCGTCTCGAATCTATGAGACCATCAGATCTTCAGGATGCACTCATTCGAGCGGCACCCATAATTCAGGAAGTGCAAGCTAAACCAAGGAGTATTAAGAATTGGTCTTATAGCGACCCAAGCGGAGGAGCATTCAGACCCCAGGTTAAGAGAGTTCAAGGCCACAATCAGGGACAAAGAAAGAAGGCAAGGACAAATAACGTCAACAACTTTGTTCCTACTCACGGTAATGGCCGAAACATCCGATGTTTCCACTGCAATGAACTCGGTCACTTCAGAAAGCAATGCCCCAAGCTCAGCGAGGGACACCGTCAAGGTATTGGCCACGGTCAGGGAGGGACAGTTGAGATCTAGAACCTTGAGAGAATGCCTCGTCCAGTGGCAAGATTATTCCGAAGAGGATGCTACCTGGATGGATGAAAGCTCTCTCAATCTTCAATATCCCCAGTTTATCTCGAGATGAGGACATCTCGATTCTTCTAAGGGGGAGAGAATGTAATATTTCCGCGTACAGTACCGTAAATATTAACTTTCCGTATACCGTGTAAACCCTGTGTAAAGGGTATCTCTTGCATTGAAATTGTTGACGACGTAATGTGTGACCCGCGCGCGTGAAATGGGGTCCTCTGCGAGTAGTAAATTGAACCGGGGGATAAAAACCGCTAACCGCATGGGAACACCCTCTTGGGAGGGCCAAATTCAATTAATTAAAGGCAAAATTTTTTATGTATTTATCCCTTTCCCCCAGCCGATGCATGGCTGGAGGAAAGGGAGTGTGTGGGGGGGGATGGGAAAGAGGAGTTTGCATGGGAAGATCCCCCACGTGGGGGGAGACCCACTCCCCACCCCCACGGCCTATAAAAACACCCCCTTGATGGGGGTGTGCTTAGGGGAGAGGGAGAAGACTCTGTGGAGAGGGAGAGCCGCCAGTTGCTGAAGATCGCCGCCACCCAGCTCAGCCGCCAGACCGCCAGGCCGCCAGCCGTTGTCGCCGCCAGCAGCTGGTTCGCCGCCTCGCCACGGTCCTCAGTCGCTGCCGCCCAGCTCCGCTCCCCGTCCGCCGTGCTGCCGCTGCAGTCGCCAGGCCGCCAGGCCATCGCCACGTCTCCACGGCCCTGCCCACGTGCCCAGAAGCTTTTTTGGAAGCTTCTTTGGAAGCTTCCATAGGGGGGCCTCCTAAAGGGCCTTCCCACGACCCAAAATCTCCTATCCTTTGTCACCCATTTTAGGGAAAATTTTCCCACCATTTGGCCCAAAAGGCCTTTCCCACGGCATCTTCCCGAAGATCCGTTAAAGGCCCGGATTTCCAAAGAAGGAGACGGTGAGGCCATAAAGACCTCACAAGAGCCTTCGACGAGACTCGGACAAAGACATAAAGTCCGCAAGCCGTCCAATTACCGCGCCGATTCGAATTCGTGGAGAGTCCGAAGCTTTAGTCGAAGTTCTATTCTGAAAAGGAAACTATCCGCATACGAACACAAAAGCAACTCGTAAGTCGAATTTACGACTACGATGGCTCCTAAAAGATCCCAGGAGGCAACCGCGGGAGGTTCGACTCCAAACGTGCAAGTGGACATCACCCCGACACCACAAGTCCAGGTTCTTCCGTGTTAAATTCCGCATAAGAAATGATTAGGCGCGCTTAGGAAGGGAAATTCAAGTTACGTTTAAATTAAAAGCATTGAAAGAAATGCATCTTTTTGAGCATTATGAAAGATTGAACGGTTAGGGAATTAGATGCATGTAGATGGTATTTTTAAAGGTAAGAATCTAATCCTAAGCAAGAAGACGAAGTTTATATGTGCATTAGTTGCCATCCTAGATATGATGAATTAAGCATATATGCACATTATGATTTCATAGGGAAAGTCTAGCACCGTAAGATTTCATTCGGAAAGAATTAATAGGGTACTAAAGTGAACTTATAACTTGCAAAATAGTTATAAGATGGAATAGAATAACACTAATTTCGCTTGAGTATCATCAACGACTTAGTGGCTAGGAGAATGTTAGGAATTGCATAGTCGTCATGAGAATAAGGTCAATCATTAAGAGCCGTAATTAGGTGTAAATGCATAAAATGAAAAAGGGTAAACTACAAGGTAGTAGGTACGATTGTTGATGCAAGACCTAGTAGGCCCTAGGGAAAGTTAGTAACCAAATTAGCATGCACCAAGGAAAGATTGTATGACTCGCCAATGCATAAGTTCGAGAGCATAGACTACAAAGTAGTAGGCATGATTAATTGGTAAACCCTAGGGAGACTTAGGAAAGTTAGCGTACATATTAGTAAGTAATTTACCTCACCAAGAAAACGGCAATCAATCGCTTGTTTACGCGAATTCGATTCCGTAGATTTGGTTTATCACCCTAGAAGGATCATCCTTGTCACAAACAGGCATAAATGAATTGGCTAAGTAATATGAATCACAAGGAATCGTATAACATAGGAATCCTAAGAGATAACTAGGATTTAGTACAAGGATAACTCGATATCGCTTAGGACAAAAACTGTGAACCTAAGGATCATGATGGAACTCCGACGGAGTTGCATATTCTAGAATCATGAGCCAAACCTAATTAGAAATGACTTGGAGGATACCCCAAAATCCTGTTACTCAGCTAGGGTTAAAATCCGTGATCGGAACGCTAAGAAATGGATAGAAGGATTCCGTGAAATAGATGCAATACTTGTGCACAAAGCTGCAGTATTGTATAGATTTGGGATTTGTCCGCAAAGAGTCTTGTCATCTCTCGAAATGAGATTAGCAAGTTATTGAAAGAATTTAACTTACAAGAGGATGAGTAATCATCCTGTTAACTCACTTTCCTTGGAAAAGTAATTGCCAAGGGAAAGGAAGATTAGGCGTTGCCTTGAAGCAAATGACCGACAATAAACTAAGGCGACATGGTCGCTGGATCCTGCCACAACAAACCTAATGTATTGGAAGGGTATGACCCTGACCCTAAGAATGATAGGAATCTTGCCAAGTTGCAATTGATTCTGGATCGAATGCGGGTTGCATTCGGAGGAAAAGGAGTTACTCCTTGACAGTTTGCCAGCCAAACGGCCATTGGAATTTGATTGTGTTTGTAAAAGTTAGAAAGGACTGTTTGCATTGTTTGCTCAATGAACTAAAGGATGAAAATATATCTAAAGCTTCAGGTTGGTGCCTGAGAGGCAGCTTCAGTTACCCCCGACTGCCTGCCTGACCCTAACCAAGGGGGTTGTGAACCGCGCCGGGAACGTGGACCGAACCCGCCGTGAGAGGTCTCTCCGTTGAGTTCTGCTTGGAGCAGGAGGACGCTTGGGTGCCAGGGGGGCTCTGGCTGTAAATCCCTCGCCTTCCGGGCCCTGCACAAGAGACTAACGTGACTCGGGATTGGATCTCGAGGCCCGCATACTAGTCTACGGGCGGAAACTTGGGATAGTAATCACAGGAAGGATTACTGGATACGCCTACGGGCGGGAACTCCTTGTATTTCAAAAATAAAAGGATATAATGATAATAAAGGAGTTGTTTGGCATTGTTTTCTTTATGTCCTGTGATAAGATTACGTAAAGGAACCAGTGCTTAACAGGGTTAATCAAGGAAGCTGTTTGTATGTGTCAAACTAATGTGGTAGGTAATTACATGACTAAAACAAACCGAGGAAAGTGCGGAGGATGGACCATGGGTCCGTCCTATGGATGGGTGGTCCCGGTTAGCCGGGAACTTTTCTCAAGGTCTTCAACGGACATCACCGAAACAAGAAAGGAGAACGATGACTTGGAAATACCAATTACCCGATTCAAGCTGTTTTAGGGGAACGGAATGGGACTATGCCTTTTGGCAGAGAGGTCGAGCCTTGCATCCCTCTCGTTTCCCATTCTCCTTGAACCAAGTGCAGCATGAATCCGCTTCAGACCAGGCGTTCTGCGTAAAGAAGTTCGATCAGGTCTGACGCTAGACGCTGTTAGCAAATGACCAAACAATTCCATTCGATCCTAAGTGGAAAGCGCCCAGGACACTTCCGTTACGGGGCAGACGCGGAAAGGCCTAGATTACAAAACCCGCAACATTCCATGGGAGTGCCGGGTGGAGTCTTCTAGACAACCTTTCCGATGGACTGCTAAGACGTGTCCTAGAGGATGTTAGTGGACACGTTACATCCCCTTGGACCCACCGTCTAGACCTACAGCTTGGGTGCCTTACTCTCTCCAGCGTGGATCATTTATATTTCAACCAATTGCCATGCATGACAGGAATAGATACCATGTATATATGATTCATGCAATTGTGGATGATTGTGAACAAACAATTAGGATTTGAAATCAACCTATGTGTCGTGCAAAATAGCCCTTTTAATGAATTTCTGCTAATATGCAATGCTTCGTTGTAGGAACCTAGCGCTAAGGCAAACCTCGTGCTGCTAGATCCATTATTTTCAAATAAACCGCATCCTAAATGTTATGCATAAAGAGAACAATCATACTTTGTATCATTTCAACGCTTAAACTATTGTATAACATCATCCTCCCCGTCACCGTTTAAATTTTGTTGTCGTGCATAGGTGTAGAGGGTTTTTTATGTCATTTTTTTGTATGTAAAAGCAATAAATATGCACTTTAACACAAAGAACAAGGAAAAACTGAGGCTTAACCTCATACTTCAGCCCGTCAGACATTCACATACATAGATCTTTTTTTCCATTTTTTTCCAATGCAAGAAACCTTTTTTTTCCTTTTTCCTCTATTTTTCCTATTTATTTTTAATAGAAAATAGGTATTTTCTGGTTTTTTCTTATGCCCGATCATTGGAACTGAAACTCAACATTTTTCTTTATTTTATCCCATGTCCACTCATTTTTCCCCACTCAAAATAAAAGAACTATCAATTTTCATCAAAATTAGTGTTTTTTCAGGTTTTGAGAATTTATAATTGTTATAAATCAATACGGGTTCTGCATAACAATTATTGCATCCCTCAAACATAATGCAAGGAACATTCAAATAAAGATTCAGCCCATGTGCATACCATTTAGACCATGGACGATCCAAAACAAGCAAAATTCTTTCATAAAATAGAGCATACCGCCTTTTTGCGTGTTTCGGGTTTCTTGAATATTTAATTGGGACTGCGTGTGAACCAACCAGCCATGGATTTTAACATAGATCTTCAGCCTTCAGCCTCCTTAGTCTCTTGGAACAATCCGGTGCCTCCCGAACAAGCATCCATCACCCAATTCTCTTCTTGATTCTTACCACATGAAGTGCCTCTATGCAAGAGAGAGAGAGAGGAGAGAGAGAGAGAGACTGGTTTTTGATCTTCACAATCAGGCAGCCACTGGACGTGTGGTCTGGAGCAATAGGGAGTGAAGATAGGATGTAGAATGGGCATCAACTCAGTTGGGGGGGTTGCTTTCAAGCTCCATAGCCCCCTTCTCAATCATGGATGATGGTGTCTCCATCTGCATGGCCAAAAAAAATAGCACCCCCCCATCAAATTCATTTTTTTTAGTGGGGCTTTCAAAGGGAGTCCCCCATAGGTCATGTCTTTTGGCCCCCTAAATCCTATTCACACTTGGCCTTTGGCCCTTGGCCTTTCGGGCACTCCCTCTTCCGTGTTTGGTGTCTATTTCAAAGTCTGAAAAATCCTGGGCGTTCGTCTTGAAGTCTTCCACTATCGGGTATCTTCCAGGGTCTCATCTGACATGCCAAAAATTTATTAAAATTCACCAACTATTGTCCAATGGGTCTTTTAAGCACTTTCGAGCATTGCCGCTTAAAATCGTATTGCTTGCAATCGCCGCCTTCAACGAAGCCTATTTTTCCCCTGAAATTCAGAATTTTTCGCTATTTTTAAGCACTTCTCGACATCAAAAATCATTTGTCATTGGCGACCCAGGATAGGGCGACTCAACTCGTCGAATCCCATGAATAGATCTGCACATAAACACAACCACAAAGAGCATCAAGCTGATACAAAATAGATACACAACAAAACACGTCACAGCTCTCACTCTACCTCATGTCATCAAAACCAAGGCATGAAATCCATGAGGAGTAGGACTAACATCATCTGATAGAAAGTCTAAAGCTAGTCACTAACCAATCGCTCGAGCACAGCCAAGCTAAAAAATAACTATCAGAGAGGTCATCCGGAGTGGTGGTCTGAACTATCCACCTAACTAAGGACAACTCAACTAGGAGCTCCTACTAGGCAAGAACTCCTATAGCCTGATTAAGAAATAGTTTCTTTTAGCACATTGCTCTTTTAGCCTCTTATTTTCCATAATCGGGCGTGTAAAAAGGAGGGAGCTGAGCGTAGTGACCCAAGGAGAACAGGATATTTAGCCAAGAACCTACCAAGCCCTCGCAAGGAGACACTGAATCCTTTTCTAACACTCACTTTTATTTTCACTCCAACCTTCTTGATTCTTTTTTTTTCAGTTAGAAGCCATCCCTAGGAAGACAAGGCACTGGACCCAAGTCTTGTCTCATCCCCAAGAACTTACCAGGCCTTCGTAAGGCGATAAACAATAGCTCAAGGATTTTACTTTTTTTTTCATTTTCTATTTTGATAAGGGTTAGAACCCCTTTTTACATACCTCCGTATATTCATATATTGTCTTTCAGATATTTAGGGTTTTGCCTCTTTCCATCATTATTTTAGTAGGCTTCTCTAACTGCCTCACAACTAACAGGAACTCCTAGAACGGCCGCCTAGCAGGTCAGTAGAACAGGGTTACTAGAATAGCCTTCTAAAACAGGTCTTTCAATGCCTAACAATGCCTTTGCAGGAGGCAATGGCTACTCAGACCTCCCCTAGACATACAGAGCCTAATCCTGGGACTTCATGCCTTGAGTATCGGTCCCCAACAAACAAAAGAAAGTAACCCTTACACGCACATATATCATTAATTGCCTAAGGGAAAAGACTCGGAAAGGGGACAAAACCACCTGGGATGGCCACAAGAAGCTCCTTCGCAACAAAGGCTCCCTCCAGTAACTTCGTCCACCTATATGATGTAATCACTACAACAAAAATCCATTAACTGTACGTGCACCAAACAGACATAGGGCCCTCTTGGCCTAAAGAAATAGCACATTTCACTACAAACTAGCTGGCCCTCTTGGCCTAAAGAAATTAAACATGACACGACAAAGCTAACTGGCCCTCCCGGCCTAAGGAAATAGATCATTAAAACCTTAGAAAAACTGGCCCTCTTGGCCTAAAGAAATGAAGCAAACTAGCTCATATAGATCCCTCCTTGGAAGAAGGTGGATATATGAAAATACACTCCATTCCAAGGGGAAAAATAGGGCTCTCAGCCCTAAAATAAATGCATCAAGTTGTGACCCATACCTCTTGCATATATAGCAAGAGGTGTACACATAACATGTCGCCTGATCAACCTATGGGTTCAGGATAATAGTGGTAGATGGGTCTCGGCCACTCTTCACATTACCCATATCAACCATCACCTGCCATATAATGCGTGTTCTAATAACATTCCCCACAAGTGACTAGGTCCCGTCTCGTCATCAAGAGCGATATCCGGACTAGGAGCACAGTTGAAGAAGAGGTCCTATTCATAAGCAAAATTAGCTAAGGAATCTGCAAACTAATTCCAATAACGTGGAATCAGCTGAAGAGATATGCTCTCAAATTCATCAAGTAGGGTTATAGCAATGCGATGATACATACGAAGGATGGGATTCTAGACTGTATATGTCCCATTGAGTCAATTTAAGTTCAGCTGGGAATCCCCCTTTACCAACAACCACCGAGTACCACCTTTCTTGGCAATATTCAATCCCATAATCAAGGCTTTATACTTTGCCATGTTGTTAGTGAATCCTAGCCCGAGATAAACAGCTAATTTCATTGCAACCCTATGTCAGGGATCTCGGATAACTACTCCAACACTCCCTTTTTTATTAGGCCCCCGGGACACTCCATCAAAGTATAACGTGTACGTCCATAATGGGTTTACACAGCCAGCAATCAAGAACTCCCCTATTCGTAATTATGATAGTCAAAATTCAACATATTTAGAGGATGAACTAACGGCTCCATCCCACCTTCTTCATTAAACTCAATAGGGATGCTTGTCAAAATCTGGAAACAGTGATGTTGGCAGAAAAATTTTAATCTCCCACACAAAGGTACCATCTTCTTGCTCATTCACTTTGTATCCTTTGCTCTACTAGATAAGCTTCCCCTGATGGTATCTTTTCTCGAGATATGGGTGCTCCAAATAAGGGATTAACCGCCCCATCAATTAGTTTAAGCTTTCTTGCAGGCCTCAAATCAACCCCAGCATAGACCCGCAATGCATTTAGCGCGTTAGCATATTCAGAAATAATACGGTTTAATCTTAAGATTATCCTTATTCTTAAATTCCACTCCCTGTAGATTAGCTAATAAAGTCGTGGACTTATTTTTACCTAACCAAACTATCTTGTAAGGGCCATCCCATCTAGGTTCTAGCTTTTTTGGAAATAGCTCCCTACGCGCATCATAGTATAGAACTAATTTCCCTTTCTTAAATGTATATTTCTTTGCTTTTAGATCATGCAACCACTTCATCCGATGTTTAGCCACCTGCTAGTGCAATAGACTCTGCAATTTAAGTTCATCCAAGTGGGCTATAGTTGTAAAACGCTCGAATAGGGCATCTTCATCACCCAAAGAATGATTGATTGCCAATCTTATGGTTGACAACTCAATTTCTAAGGGCTAGACACACTCCTCCTCATAAAATAATTTGAATGGGGTGTAAACGTCGTTTTATACGCCCAAACTACCACATATAATTTTATATCCCAATCCTGCTTCTTTTTGGAGACTATTTTAGATAGGATACCCACAAGCTGCTTATTAGTACCTTCAACTTGTCCATTTGCTTGCGGATTATAGGGGGTCGTCTTGTTATGCTTAATTTTCTATGCTTCAATCAGGCTTTTAATCACCTTATTCAAAAAATGGGTTCCACGGTCTGATACTATTTCCTTTGGCGGACCCAAATGGTAGATGATCTGCTCAAGTAGGAAACTGGCAGTCTCTTTTGCATTGTCCTGTCTCATCGCCCGTGCTTCTGACCACTTTGATTGCTACTATAATGTATATTTTCTGAGTAGTAGACGGTTGGGTAATAGGTCCCACAAAATTGATGCCCCGCTTCTCAAATGGAAGGGTAGCCATAATTGGCGTAAGTGGATGCTTCCTATTCTCTCTACTATCATGTCTTTGACATGTATCACATATCTTGACATAGTCAAATGAATCTTGGAAGATGGACGGCCACCAATATCCAGCTCTTAAAGCCTTCTGTGCCGTCAACCGCCCAGCAAAATGCCCTCCACAAGCAGAGTCATGGCACTCTTCCAATATAAATGGAACCTCATCAGGCATCACACATCGACGATAGATATCATCAATACCCTACCGATATAGTGTTCCTGCGATCAAGGAAAATTTCAATGCCTACTGTTTAATTTTCCTCTTCTCCGATTTTGATAAAGTAGCTCCAGTCTCTCCCATAGAAAGGTAGTGCATTATAGCAGCATACCAGGAGGGAATAGATGTCATATCAATCTTGAACAAAGTTTCCATATCACTTCCTTCAGCTGAGATCTCTTTTGGATCTCCAAAATCCACAAGACACTCGACAATGCCCTGTAGCTTCGGCGGCTTGGTCTTAATCTCGTAATCAAATTCCTGCAAAGTGATTAACCACTTTGCTAAACAGTCAAGCAGTTGTAACTTATTCAACAACGTACAATCGAAGCCCTTCCGCCTTCGTATAAAAAACCACCTTCTCATAAAGAATGTAGTGCCTAAACTTTTTGGTCGCAAATACCATTGCAAGGCACAACTTCTCCATATAGGTGTAGTTAATTTTCGATATACCCAACTTCTGACTAGCAAAAGCTATCGGATGGTACCACTTCTCCTCCCAAATTTAGGATAAGCAGTAGCTAATACTATACATGGTGATTGCTAAAAATATATAGAACATTCCTAGATTTTTTTTACATGGTGTGTGCATAGTGGCACGTCAGCATGCTCAGCTACTGTGTTGGTAGTGTCATACTTATTTTTTATGCTATGCTACCACTACCATGCAATAAGCTATTGGGTACACTTATCAGTGCCACAACTATGATAATGCAGTTTCTTTTGAGCATGACATTGCCTAGTATAGGGTGGATTGAGAGCAACAAGAGTTTGCTTAATATTGGGCTGTTGTTTATCATTTGACCCCCTCTTATCTTGATCTTGAGTTGGATGATAGTTGTCCATACTGGGATTACATTTGTGCTCACATGGACTTGATTGAGGTTAGTACCTTAGGAAATCTGCATGTGGCACCCATACCACCTTACAATTTGGTAGCTAATGCTCCACTCCGTGAGATGATAGATAATTCTAGTGATGTAGCTGATGATGCTTTTGATATATCTGATATGAGGGCGCTAGGGATTCTTCAAGATCATCCTGCATCTTGTGATTTTCCTGATGGATTGGATGTTGTGATTTTCCCGATGGATTTTATGTTGACCGTTTAGATCATTTTGGGTTACGTTTGTTGTTTGTTTTAGAGGATTTATGGGACTATGATGGTTATTTTTAGATTTTTTATTTTCTTAGTTTGCTTAGTATGTGTTCTAATTTATATGAATTTAAAACAATTAATTTAATTTTTTCAGCTTTTTACACATTAGCTTAGTTAACTTTCACTTAGTTACGTAGTTAGATACACGCATGGTTGGGTTTGCCTTCAGTGAAAGTTTTCCTTTCAATTGGCTGTGGGAACCACAAAGTTACAACGCACTATTACAAGGTTTCCTTACCTTTTTTTAAAAAAAATTTTATTACCGCACTTTCTCTCTTTAATAGTTTTGTTTTGTTATGATAAGAATGTTGTACTTATGAGTGTTAAGTTCTAAAGTGAGGGGGTTCTTGACTTATACATGAGTGCGTATTTTCCACTTGGAGTTGGCTTATTAGAAACTCACTAGAGTATATCCCCTATGGATTTGTTTCATTTCTTGCTTGGATTTGCTAAGTAACAAACCATCTCTCCGTGAAATTTTGACTGGATTGTTTATAATGAGGTTACTTCTATTAAACCTTGTGAGATTAGCCTAGATGTCAGCTCATTAGTTCTTATAGCTCTGCTGATTAAGTTTCTCGAGGAGGATTGTTGAGCTAAAATGTTTGTAAGCTTAATGGTGAATAGTGACCACGTAAGTATTGTTCTAAAAAAACTCAAACTATACTTAACCCAACACACTCAAGACTTGAAAGAAAAAAAAACAAAGTCTTGAGTGCCTTGCATCTCTTTGGGGTGGGACCTTTTGAGCATGGCTGAAAACAAGTCTTTAAGAAAAAAAACAAACCTCTGATAAAAGGAGATAAAGATGTAATAATAATTATATTATATATTGTAATCAGTTACTAGATAGACACATTGTCTCTTATTTTATGGAGGGTTAGCAATTCTTCCCTAGAGACTCTATCTTGTGGAGTGTCCTACATTAGTTTTACTGAGGTCTAGTGTTGGACTTGCAAGAGTAAGCAAAGTCTTTGTCATGGATGTTTGGAAGGAGAGTAGCGTAGCATTTCTTTGCTTCAAGAGATTTTTTGTTTCTTAACAACTCTTATGGTTTTCTTTTTGGTTGGGAAATTGCAATGTCATGCACGGTAGTGGTGGACAGAGTGGTTCAGGAACTGGTTTTATTGCCACATTAAGATAGTTTTTAACTACCGAAGGAAGAGATTATTATTTGTTGGAATATACTAGTTTCCTTTGTGTTCCTTGCAAGATGGTTGCAGATGTAGCTGTGTTCACGAGGATGCTCGAGGCTTAGAGGGGGAGAGTATTTGCTTTTCACATAATACTTATTGGCTCATTGGCTTTGGAGCTTTCATGGATGATGCCGTTGTTGAAGCAATACTTGAAGACTGCAATAGTTCTTGTTGTGTTAGTTCGTGGGAGCTCACTAAAGCTAGTGAGGGAGGAATGATAATTGCTTATTTTGAGTTATTTTACACTATTTTTTATGTAAACTGAAGGGCTTTGGCTCTATATTATGCATATCTTTTTATAAAATTTAATAAAAAATAAGATCGTAAATCCATATTTGGGCAGTGCTAAGGTGGAATTAGAAGTAAAGAGCTATGATATTTTAGACAAAGAATATAGGGAGTGAAAAAATAATAGTACTAAAAAGTAGATGCAAGGAATGATTTTTAGTAAAAAATGGTAGATATTGTAGAGATGTAAAAAATATGAATATAATTTAGCATGCATCTATAGCAATATTTGGGTTGAGAAGCCATGGTGGGTGGGGACAAAATAGGTCTAGATATGTGAAAATGTATCATGGAAACTTATTCAAGTGGAAAAACTCTCAATTTTAAAAAGGGGTTAACTAAGAAGTTCGGGCGGGGGGGGGGGGCGGGGTGGGGTGGGGGAGGGGAGGGGGGTATATCATGTGAACGAGGAGTTGAAGGAAAAGAAGACAACAAGAAAACAAGTGTCATCATTCTTGAGTGTTTGCGAGAAATTGTTGCAAACTTTGGCCACATGAAATCAACATAATTTGGCTACATTTGATCCTCTCTTCCATCTCCTCCATTCTCATACCACTCTTGGAGAGCATTCTTGAGTGTAGTGAGAGGAATTTTCTACAAGATTAAGAGGAGATTAGTGTATATTAGTAGAAAAAGTATAAGATTAATAAATTTGAAGATCTTTCAAAGTAAAGGGAGAGGAAGAGCAAACACCAGCACCCCAAACATGGTGGAATATCTTTAGTTATCTTCTTAGTCAGGTATGTTTGTTTTTATTAAAATTTGAATAAAAAATGGACAGAATGAATGATTTGTGGTTGAATGTATCAAGTTTTTTATCTTTGAGTGTTAAATGAATGGAAAGAATTTGATTTCTTGCATTGGTTGCATTGAAATGGTCAAAAATAGGCTAAAAATTGTATTTTTAGGCCATAATTAAGTGAAATTAAGAGTCACTACAAGATATAGGCCTTATATCGACGTTAAAAGCGACGAAAATGTAAATAAAAAAATTTGCCCCCATCGTCGCAAAAAGCCTCGTTGTTGGTGATGCCATAGAAGAGTCGGTATCAGTGTTGTTATTGGCATCGGTATCAGCAACTGATACCGACGCCAATAACGACGCTGATACCGACGGTTTGTGACAATAATAACAATGCCAATAGCAACGCGAGCAGTAAATTTGCAACACTAATAGCGACGGTAACAAGAAAAAAAAAATTTTATGGTAGGGCAGCAACCCTGCCACATATAACATTGTGTGCTTTATTTGAGCCATACAAAATAGTTTCTCCACTATGTACAATCCTCGTGCAAACAAAAACAAAGTATACTGAAATCATAACACTGATACATGAAATAAATACATTATCGCATAATGAAAGAGATTGGTACAATCATGACAAGATATCACAAATGCATAGAAAATGTCTACACAGTTCAGGCGACCAAAAAAGAAAGGTGTGTGAGCTCCAGGGATCCAAGGGCGAGCTACATATCCTCGCCATCCGAAAGCTCATCCTACCACAAAGAAGCATCGAATGGACTCTGCAAAAAAAGAAACAACAACACATCAGTCCACCATACAATAATGCATTCTAATTAAACATGGTAACTACGGACAAGAAAGATGAGTGACTTACAGGGCCGCCGCATCTATACAATCGGTCGATCAATGGTGAGACTGTGCCTCTCTGCATATCGAGTTTCAAGGCCAGTCGGATCGCGATTTGTAATGGAGTGCTGCAAAGAAAACAAAATACTAACTATTAGAAACATGATTGTCAGTACAAAGAACATTGCAAAAAAATAAACAAGCAAAACAAAAGAAAAACTTACAAAGTCCTCCAAATATGTTCTGTGGCCGCCACTCCCAAGATGATGGACCACTCCGGCCTCGAGTCATGCCCTCGCCACCTCGCGCTGTTGACTCCAACGTCTTGGAGAATCTGTAGCCTCCTCCCTCAGTCGCCGCCAGTCGTCTACGTCTAACCACTCAGGCTTTGCAGCCCCACTCTTGAGTACCTTGCATGCGTCCGATCGTCTATGTGATATATATGCACGCATGCAATCCATCATCTAGCCCATAGAAAATCTATCTATTGAGGCTGGAACTAGAAACTCCTCATGCAAGGATGCTACTATGTAGTCCTTGCTCCCCTCCGGTATATTCTTCCAATGATCTAAGACGTTGTACTGAAAAACTTGTTGGCACAACTCTCTCATGCGAGCCATCACCCTCCTCCCCTCATCATTCATGATGATGGCTCGTGACCTATCATCGACTAGGTATGTATATCCCCCTGGGGTATGCCTAAGATGGGTCCTCTCCCATCTACATCCATGCTCCTGGGCATATCCAGGAGACCCCTGTACATCCGGTGTACTGACTGGGGTAATATCTGTCGGAGTGGCACCCATAGGGGTGCCACTTGCAGATGATTGAGCAAAAGCCGGAGTAACTGGAGTAGACGTCTCCACAGGTATGACAAATCCTGGAGATGATGCAACTCTAACTAAATGACAAGATGGAGACATCGCGTCCGTGCCTCCACAACATCCACCTAAGCATGAGCCACGTTTCCTAGAACCGCCACGAGAGCGAGGAGTTGCACCTGTATCCCGTACCCACCGCAGACTCACTGCCTCTGTATCTCTACAGCATCCCCCTGACTCTGAAGCACTCCCTCCCTCTGGCCCAAGTCTGGAGCGTCGACCTCGTCTGCTCAAAGCTGAAGCATCCGATCGCGCTGAAGTAGATCTAGCAGAGCAGCCTAACGATGTCTGAGATAGCTCTTGGTTTGCCATGTCTCAAAATCTCGCGATCTTGTCTGGAGACATGCGCGTGAAGATATCCTGCAACTCCTCATCGCTCATCCCTCGACTCATCCTGAAAATGTCACCTGCACAGATAAAAAATGATGTTAGAATAATCAATTTAAATCATACAAAGCACAGTAATATAAATCCTTTAAAAAAAATCTCACTTAAAATGCATATCTTATGTACCCTTATAAGCGATTGGTCAACGAATTGAGTAAGTGGATGCTCCAAGTATGAAGTATCCTATGGTCCCATGTCAATCTCCTGACACAACTCCGCATACACTGGAAGGTCGATAGACATGTCACCACAAAAGGATGAGTCCACCTCATTCTCAAAGAATTCTTGGACTCCTGTATTTCCATCATTGTTAACCGATGCTGGCTCCAAGCTTTCGGTGGCCTCCAACCCTTGCAATATCGACCTCTCTATTTGCATATTGTCTTCATTTATGCTTGGAACATTGCTTTGATCATATACTCTCGCACTTCGAGGAGCTGAAGGTATAACATACCACCATCGAGGTTGTCGGAGGTTTGGATAGAAGATTACCTGTTCAAAAATACGTACAAGAGAGTTTAAACTATTGTGACATGTACCATGTCGTAATACAAGTAACAAACAAATGAGTCCATGCACCTGTTCACAATGGGCCGGAAACACAAAGGTGTCACGCAAATCCATCCATTTTTTTTCGAAATCTATTTCGAGAAATCCAAATGGGCCTCGTCGAACTGTTGCTCCAGCTCCTCTAAGTACCACTTTGAACCACTGCACATCGAATAGTATCATGGAGAAGCTATGGTAATCCACCGTAACAATACTTTGCAAGTTCCCAAAATACTCCATCTCATCTATAACCGTGTTTGGATCTGTTGCTCGTCGCCGGCTCTCTTGCTCGAACCTTGCCATGATACCATAGTCCATTGTGGAGCGCATTTTGTCAATACGCTCCACGTGAAAATGTTGTCCGCGCGATCACACTACACTATATATTTTGTACTGTACATTGAAACACTCAAATTAGATGTCGCATATAAAATATATATACGACAAATACTAAACACCTCATCACCTTTGGACTACATCCCCTCAAGAATTCCCACTCCTCCATTGAGACCACTACCCCTTCGCGAGACGCTGCGGTCAAAGCTCCATGTAGCCATCGCGTTGACATGAACTGTGGCATCTCCTCCATGGCCTCGGGATATCGAATCGGTCGATGATGTGTACTATGTCAGAATTCAGATCGCGCTCCTCTCGATCTTGCCTAGCGATCTGGTACTTGGAGAGCCACATCTCCATAGAGGCATGGTGCAACATACAAAAGCGATTTACCTTCTCCTCCATTGTAGCATCCATTCTTTTTTCTACTCCATTTCCAACCACCACATCTCCAGTCAGTCTATCATCGTCCTTCAACGACCATAGCATTTTGTTGTCTGGATCCACCATTGGTAGCCATTGTGAAATATGCACTAGCGTCTCAGACACCAACCAACCTTTAGCCATGCTGGCCAAGCTCGTTGTCGCACAAAGCCTTTCAGGGTTTTCATGAAGCACTCCAAGAAGAACATCCATTGCGTATGGACAAGTCCAGCAATCTCCACTTCATCTACAAGATGCATAAGAAAGTGGATTTGTATCGTGAGCATGCTGGTGGGCAGGTATTTCTCAAAGAGACAGACCGTCTCCACTGCTCCCCGCCTCGCGGATTCAATAGAGGACGTCTTAATCTCCTTCTCTAAGATCCATTGCACCAAAGTCGACAACTTGTAAATGGCTCCACGTATTTCTAGAGTAAGACATCCTGCGATCGCGATTGGTAGTACAAACTGCCATAAATGAGAAAGCATTATGAATAATGGCTACACTCCAAATAGCAAAATGCGCACACCAATTACAATCCATTCGTAGTAAAAACTTGACATATCTTATACCAGTCATGGGATTTTAGCCCTGATAATTGGTTATCTTTAGAAAATGTAGACCTGAGAGAATGCATCATACCCGTCGACCATCAGCACTTGACTGCGGCCAAAGCGCCTCCATCTTACCTACCTCCTTCAAATCCATTCGTGCCCCTATAGTATCTCTCTTTACTATGATGTGGTCCCATAGAAAGCTTCCCACATCCTTGAAGACATGCATGGGATCCAACAAGTTTTTGACCTATAAGTGGGTCCAATATGGCAACTCGTAGAAAACTGAGAACCACCGCATTCCGTTTGGATGTGACTCCATGTGGACCATTTTCAGCTTGTACCAGCTTGCGACATTCATACGTGTTGGAGGTCGTCTAAGAAAACCTTCCCTGAGTTCATGATCCTCTGGCAAGAAAGTGGTGTGTCCTTGATATACCATCTTCTTCATGGTTTGTGACCTTCGGGAGTCTAACTGTGGCCCGCACAATGGACATGCATGATAACCTGAGGTAACCAGACTATTCCAACACCACAACCCAGTGAATACAAGCTTGAACGAGATAAAATATAGATATTGCCAATGAGAACGGAGGCCTATTCACCTGAGCACTCTCCAAATCCCGGAAAGTCATGCATCGTCCACATGAGAATGGCTCGAATATTGGCAGACTACCCACCATCGCACTTGCTCATATCTTGCACGGTGACCCCCTCCTCCTACAAAATCTTAAGCTCATCGACTAATGGACGAAGGTAGAAATCCATGGAGGGATATTGTAGTTGACAAGGACTATAGGTCACACACTGTAAGAAGTTGTGCACAGACCGAATGGGTTCACGCCATCCATTGCAAGACCAGCCGAAGATTCCTTGGCTCTCGAGCAAAGCCTGGGAAGGTAGAGTCAATGTGGCTCCATGTGCGTGAATCCACTGATATTCGTTGAACTCCATCCGTGGATCTATTTTGCACATGCCACATTGTCAAGCTCGCCATGCTGGATGTACGAAACATGTGGTTTATGCGGGGGATAAGCGAAAAGTGTCTGAGAACTTTTTGAGAGATGGTTTGTCCTTGCCAGTCCTGTCGATACCTGTGAGCACCACACTTTGGACATGACTCCATAGTCTCGTATTCTCCTCGAGACAGTATGCAATTGTTGATACATGCATGGATGTTGTTGTAGTCCATGTCAAGCTTTCATAAAACATGTCGTGCATCATCACGAGACTCTGGCATGGTATTTATAGGTGGTAATATATGATATTTCAATAACTTGAAAAAAAATCATAAACACCTTGAAAAAACACAAATGTTTTTAATAATAGTGCCGAAAAAAAATCAACGAAGCATATGCATAAGGTACCTGAACAACTCGGTCACACTCGCATCGCTCCACCCGTATTTTGCTTGCAGACTTAAGAGTGCAAGCACTGTCTTCAGGCGAGATCAGAAGTCTCAACATCCATGGGAATCAATGCATCGATCATTGCCTCCATCTCAGGCTCCAAGATTGTAGGTAGGTTTGGAAGGTTGCCTGTCTCCTCTGGCATTGACGGTATAGATTGGCCTTGCAAGTGGTGGATTGGCTCATGCACTCCATCCATCGCACGCCCATGAACTCTTCTAATTGGCCGCAAAGGGTGCACTCCTCCTTGGGACGAGACATCACCTCCCTGGATAGAAAATTTGCCAGCCAGACCCAATCTTATTGTATATGGTATTCAATTAGCTTGCGAGTACAATGCAAGATTGATATTAACTTTTCTTACCGTTTTCTGAAAATCCGCAATAGCCTGATCAATGATCTCAGATTGAAACTCGCCAAATCATCGTACGTGTTCTATAGACAATCGACGTTTTCATCTAATTGCTAGCTTGCATTGAGAGCAAGGACATGGGACACGCCGATTAAGATACACCTCGCGATCTTGAACAACAGGACCTTCATCATTTTCCATTTTGTCTACGTTAGGACAAACAATTTATTTTTGTTATCATTCTTTTTTTTCTTAAATTGTTATCCTCTCCTTCCATCTCTCTCGCCTTTTTTTTTTCTTAAATTGTTATCCTCTCCTTCCATCTCTCTCTCTTTTTCTACGTTACGACTATGACTACGACCACGACCACCATGACCACGACCATGACTACGACCACGACCACCATGACCATGACCATGACTACGACCACGACCATGACCATGACACGACAACTACGACCACGACCATGATCACGACTATGACTATGACTACGACCACGACCACAACCACAACCACGACCACGACCACCACGCCCATGACCACGACCACGACTACGACTATGACTAAAACCACGACCACGACTATGACTACGACTGCGACTACGACTACGACTACGACTACGACTACGACTACGACTACGACCATGGTCACGACGACGACCATGATTATGACTATGATGACCACAACCACGACCCACGACCAAGATTATGACAACCATGATCACGACCACGACCATGACGACGACGACTACAACTACGACTACGAGCACGATCATGACCACGACTACGACTACGAGCACGATCACGACCACGACTACGACTATGACTATGACTACGACGACCATGACCATGACTACGACCATGACCACGACTACGACCATGACCACGACCACGACCACAACCATGACCACAACCACGACCATGACCATGACCAGGATGACCATGACTATGGGTAGGTTGCACTCACTAAGAATAGGATTGGCGATTTACCTCATCTTCTCTCCATCATCAATAGAATTCTCCTTTACCATTTACAACTCACCCATCTTCTCTCCACACTATTGCACACTACAATCTCTATGAGGGCATGAGATTGGGATCTCCACAGATACCAAAGCATGATCTCTGGCTTGATGGTTGCATATATACTACTACTACTCGTGGAATAAACCTTAAAATAGTTATTATGCTCAAATATATGCTTGTTAGAGCAGAAATTTGTACCTAAGAATATTCTAAGGAAGAAAGAAGGTTAATGATAAAAGAGTGTCCTTCCTTGCAAGTGATTGAATGATGCTGTTTTAGTTTTTTGTATTTGTCTTTTTAAGAAGAGATTGATTTTTATGGAATATCCAAAGTTATTTTTGGATTTATGTTATGAAAAATGAATGTTTTTCATATTGATAGGCTGATTGCCTTCATTGTATACTTGCATGGTGGAGGCTAGGACAAGCCCCATGTATGAGAGGTCTCTTTGCAGGAAGAACATTATGCTAGGAGGCACAAGTATGCTAGGGCTCTCTAGCCATATATCCCTTAGGTTTGTTGAGGATCAGCCTAACCCCTATGAGCCTAGGATAAGCTTATTGTAAGGTCCTATTTACTTTTCTCTCTTTCTCTCCCTCTCTCATTTCCACTCCCTCCCTCACCCTCACCCTCTCTTTCTCTCTTTCCCTATTAGGTTTAATGATTTTTCTCTCTTTTTCTCTCTTCTCTCTCTCTGTCATTTCTTTCTCTCTCCTCTCCCTCTCTCATTTCCTTTTCTCTCTTCCTTTCCCTCCCTCATTTCCTCTCCCTCCCTTACACTCACCCTCACCCATACCCTCTCTTTCTCTCTTTTCCTATTATGTTTAATAACTTTTCTCTTTTTTTCTCTCTCCTCTCATTCTCTCATTTTTTCTCTCTCCTCTCTCTCTCATTTCCTTTTGCTCTCTTCCTTTCCTTCTCTCATTTCTTCTCCCTCCCTCCCCTCTCTCATTTCCCTATTATGTTTTCGTCTCCCCCCCTCTCCCTCTCCCTCTCTCATTTCCTCTCCCTCTCATTTTTCTATACCTCTCTCAATATACACAAATTATATAAAAAAAGTAAAAGAGAGAGAATGCACTCTCCCTTCCTCTCCCTCTCTCATTTCCTCCCCCTCCCTCTCCAATTTCCTCCCTCTCCCTCTCCCTCTCTTTCTCTTTCTCTCCCTCCCTCTCCCTCTCCCTCTCTTTATCTTTATCTTTCTCTCCCTCTCTCTCCCTCTCTCATTTCCTCCCCCTCCCTCTCCCTCTCCCTCTCTTTCTCTCTCATTTCCTCTCCCTCTCTCAATATACACAAATTAAGCCACAAACAAGTAAAAGAGAGAGAGAATGAACTCACCGTAAATATTCGAATGAGGGTTTGGCGGCTCCTCTTCTTCACGAACGACGGCGGCGGCGGCGGCGGTGAGAAGCCTTCTTCCTCTCCCTCTCTCACCCTCTATGCAAAACGGTCACTCTCTCTCTCTCTCGCTCTCCCTCTCGAAAACTTTCACGAATGCGCGAAATGAAATGTGCTCGGGTCTTGGCCTGCTTTTTTTCTCTGTGGGGTGTCGCTATTTGTGTCTCATTTGCGTCGCAAATAGCGACACTTTTAACGTCGCTAATCGGCGTTGCTATGGCCTAGTTTCCTTGTAGTGAGTTCTGGATAATATTAATAAGAAATGAACCAAAATAGAGTTAGAATACATAGAAATGAATTTTTATGACCTAGTGATGAATCTAGCAAAAGATTTATGCATTTTAGTACCAAAAATGAAAGTTTTTAACTGTAATTTACTGAAAATTAAGCACATTAATGGAAGATTAGGATCAAGACCTAAAAATAGAGTTGAATTAGATTAACATTGATTCATCTATCAAATTTTAGTTTAAACAGACCTCTCGAGTTAAAGTTATTACATTTTCAAGGGTGAAAATAGAAGTTTTTTGTTGTTCTTTGAGGAATAATTAGTGAATATTAAGAATAAATGAAAGAATTTATGAACACAAAATGGTATACAAACTACATTATTCACGAGGAATGTCTGCTTAATAGAGTTTGATGTGTTATAATCGGATATAATTATTATAAATACTTTTATTTTTCTAAGCAATAATAAATGAAAATTAATAACTTTTGATAATGAAGGAATTAGAAAGGAAATTGAAAAGAGACTATAGTTCCTTTTTTGTTTAGAATATTCTCTTAAAGTTTAATGGATAGTGGATTTCATTTACATACACTTTCTTTGTAAAACACCATTCAAAGTTGAAATAGTAATTAGTGAATATTAATAGTTGTACTGAAGTATTAGCAGAAGGTAAGGGTGAATTAAGATTTTTCAAATGAGTTCTTTATCTAGTTAAAATTTGGAGAACATTATAGTTAACATACTAAGGGTTGTAGTTCAAAATCAAGGGCTACGTAGCAATATTTAAGAGATTGCAAGTAAGTTAAGGTAGACTATTAGATAGGCTGATGATCGGACTACATAAAGAAATGATAGAATAAATTTTATGCTGATAATTAGAAGGTAAACGAGGCATATATCTCCACTTTCAATCCTTAGATAACACAATGACTTCACATATAATCATCTTCCCTACTTATCTGGGGGCTTCTTAGAGGGCATAAAATTCATTTTTATGGATTTGCAGGTATTTTCTTACATGATTTTCACTACTTTTCCATGTGAACATGCTCTCTTCTTATTGGAATGGTATCTTGCTTGGCTAGCCATGTTGGTCTTATCCAACTAGACCTAGACCTTTTTCCTTTTTCCTTTCCTCTGTTCCAGCACATAAATTTCGTGTTATTAATTTTTGATTGTGTTCTCATACACATTTTTGACATTCTTCTATGCGAACGTGCCTTTCTTACACCTGAAACGTTTTTTGACCTAGTAGCACTGACATTTTTCCTTTTTGTTGCCCTTTGTTTTGACTGGTGGATCCTCTCGAATTAATTTTTGTTACACTTGTCGTGTGTATTTTTACCCTTTTTTCATGTGAATGCTCCTATTTCTCACTGGATTTGTGTTTTGCTTTGATAGCCATGCCCATCTTGTCAAAGTAACCACTTTTCCTTTTTTCTACAATTCCTTTCAACAAATGGATTTTTCATTATTGATTTTCAATCTTGTTTTTGGTTTATTTTTTTCAAAATTTTCCATGTGAACGCTTGTTTTTCATGCTAGACATATCGTTTATGTTGTCCTTCATGTTCCTCCTCTTGCCTACCCACTTTTACTTTTTGCCACATGTCAATCCAAGGCTCGGATCTTTTCGCAATAATTTTAATGTGAATTTTTTGTATTGTTGCCTTTCTATGTGTCCACACAAACGCTTGGTTTTTGCCTTGAATTGCATGCAATTGGGTCTGGTGTCTTATGACTAACCCACGCACCCTCCTCTTCTCTTCATTCCCGATGCTACAAATGTTTTTGCCCCGCCCTACACTTGTGCATGGGACAAGGAAAATGCAAATATTTACATTTTTCTTTTTTTTTCAAAATTATCTTTTATTAAAAAGCAGAACCCCCCTCTCCCATCCATTCAATTCTTTCCCACATTTTTCCTTTTGTTCTTCTTCTTCTTCTTTCTTTCTCTCTCTCCTCTTCCTTCTTTCTCTCTCGTGTTTCCCATCCCTTCTTGTACCTCGCTCCCTCCATCTCTCCCTCAATCCCTCCTCCCTTGGATCCCCTACCTCTCTACCCCCCCTACAAGCTGTGTTCTCCAACAGCCTTTGTGTTTGCCCCGCCCGCCAACTACTATAGTCATTGCTCGCTGCTACACTGTAGCCTGCACCAGTCATGTTTGTCTCATGCACCACCGCCTCTTGTGCCTTCTCGACCCCTTCACCTTCTTCTACCTCCCCCCACCATCCCTTTCCTATCCCCCCTATTGCCCCTTCCCCACCTATCCTACTCGCCTGCCCAATCCCCCTACCCTTAACAATTGTTTCCCCCCATCCCCTTATCAGCCCTAGCCCCCTCTTATAGGCTTCCATTCATCCCCTCAGTTTTTGCATCCATGGCTATGCTCAGTGCACCCAACTCTGCCCCTATGAGGCCACCTGTCATGCAGTTTCCCATGTGTGTGATCAGTTTTTCCATTCGGTTGAGAGCTGTTCGCAAATGAGAATTTTCTTAACACACGAGTGTGTTGATTAGGTTATTGTTCATGTGTGAGGATGTGCATAAGGTCTCAGCCATGCCAAGGCCATACTGTTGTTCACATGTAGCATAACTGATCCCAATACATGCCTTTATGTAATTTTAAGTTGCTAAAAAATCGAAAGCACTTAAAAATCTAAATAAAACCTAAAAGTTCAAATAAAATGCAAAAAATCAAAAAAAAAAAAACCTAAAAATCCAAAATCCAACGTTATTTTTTCTCATAAATATAAGCTAGTGATTATAAATTAAAAAAATTAAAAAATCAAATAAAACCTTAATATTTCTATTAAAATTTCTTAAAATTAAAAAAAAAAACCTTTTTTAAAAAGTGTCTCATTTTTAACATTTTTATTAGTAGTTACACAAAAATAAAATCCAATACCCAATAAAATCAAATAATTTTTTGAAAACTCTAAAAATCCAAACTATATCGAACAAATTTATATGTGGTATTTTTCGTATTTTTCCCTCATGGTATAAATTTTTAACTAGTGGAATTGCCTTTTGGATTACTTTGAGGCTGTGGTTTCCTCTCCAAGAGTGGATTTTTGTGTGCTCATTCAGATTCAGATGCATCCACACATCCTACAAGTATCTAAATTTTTTATTTTCTTTTTGGTACACCACAAACCACATTTAATTGTTAAAAGGAACCAACTAATTTTCCATGCACATTTGCATTCAACAAGCATCAATTTAACTAAACTAAAATCAACTCACCGTTTCATTGCATGTGCTTTATGCGCTAAATACACACATTTTAAATTTGTAATAAAACAAACCAATTGTCACTCTTGCATGCGCTAGCAAAAAAACACTATACACACAATAATTGGTAAAAAAAATGAATATGCATTTAGAGATCCTTGGACTTAGGATTGAAGTCTAGATTCATTCAATGCACCGTAAATACAAAATGAACCGCAATTTTTTTAAAAGGTTGATCACCTAATTTAAAAAATAACCTATTGATAATAATTGGTAAAATTTACCTATCATTAAATCTAAATCCATCTTCACTACACATCTCTCATATAATCAATGAACACAATATGTGGGAATGCGGGTGACACAGTCTATCACTCAGTCCATATTGTTTGGTTTCACTTTGGTCTTGGTTTAGTTGTGTCAAGAGTAGTGTAGTTTGTGGTATCTCTTCTACTTTGATGGTCATACTGATATAGTCTAGGCTATGATGTATATATTCATTTTTATTTTCTTGCTTGATACACAAATTAGGGTGCTTGTAGGAAATTCCAACATCTCTTAAAAGCCTCTAGTGATTCCCTCTCCTTCTATTGAAGATTCTGAACCTATCCTTGAAGATCATGACTCCCCTCCTCTTCTACTCATTTAGAGAAAGCACTTAAATTGTGTAGCTAAAACAATTCTTGCTTCAGTTCCTCCATTGTTGATCCCTACTACATCATGGTGTACCCTTCCTGCATGCCTAAGACCTCCAGATTGATTCAGGGCATACAAAGATGGTATTTTGGACATACCAATTCCTTCTCTGCATTGCCTGGTACGTAAGAGATGCCATTCCTTTCTTATATAAGAACATTCAAAGTTCCATAGAGATATCTGTTACAACTTGTGTTCAGTAGTTGTACTCTTCTTTCCATGAGGAGATGCAACACTCCTAGGAGGAATTACATAAAGCTAACACCGAGCTTGCCTTAGCTAATTAATTCTTTTTAATATTTTCAAATAAATGGAGTCATAGACTAGATTGTTAGAAGCCTAGAAAGTGGAAATATCCTCTTTGCAGGCCCAGTTGATTGACACAAGGGCTTAAATAGCTACTGCCACTAAGGATAAGGATCATGTTTTGTAGGAGACCTAGGAGCTTAAAGCTTTAATTGTTGCCCAAATAGTGGAGTTACAATCAATTCCTCCAAGTCCTAATATACAATCAATACCATCTTTATTAGCTACATACTTGGCTACTCTCCAACATACTTGGCTACTATTCCATTAAGCCATTATCTTTATCAGATGAGTGTGTTGATAAATGCGAGGCATTGCTATCGAAAATGGGATTTCATGGGGGCCAAGTTCACTTGAGAAAGGATCCAATACTTTCAGGAAAAACAAGAGATATCTTGGCCGATGTCTCTATGGGAGGCTCAAAAGCTAGACGATTCTTAGGAAACCATTCAGGAAGGTAGGTGAATGCGGCTTGGGAGTGTTGGAGAGAGCTATGTGAGATCACAACAAATGTTGCAAGCACGTCGAGGCTTGCGTTTCTTAGAATGGAGGTCTAGATACACCTTGATGTTTTTCTGAAACTCCTCAGGCAACATAAGACAACATATACATATGCGGAAGAGTTCAAAAGATCAATCACAAAGCTTGTTTAGGCGATAAAAGAGGCATGGGGAGAAAAAGATATCACTTTTTATCTGGTAAAGTAATAATTATTTAATATGGGCTTATTTTGATAGGTTTTTCAATTGGTATAAAATTTGTGTTACTTTGTATTGCAGCATATTCTTCATATTCATGGACCTTTCTTTGTGGAGGAGCATGGCCCCTTAGCAACTTATAGCAACCAAGGCATGAAAAAATCCCACTATCAAGCATGCACAAGTTATTTTCGAAGCACAAGGCATGGGGGAGGAGTTACAAAAAGCAATGCTTTGGAGGAGCTATTCAACTGGTTTTTTCGACGACAACTTCAAAGAATGCAAATAAAAGACGGCAATGACACATGAGCAATCACACTTTTATATATAAGAAAGAATATATACAAAGCTAGTTTTCCAAAACTCTCACATTCTCTTCCTCCTCAAGAATCTTTCCTCTATAACGTAGAAATTTTTTTCTCTTGTAGCCAGCTATAGATTTTACATCAGTTCGGTCTGCAGCTAAGGCGTAGGATGAAAACGCCAAAAAGTATCCTGCTCTAGAAGCAGAGTAACCTGGACCATAGCCAAAAATCCTAATTGCTGCAGTCTTTTCCAAAAACATTACTTTGTGGGCATTACATTGTAATCCTGAGAAACCTAGAAGTCTTGTAAGAGCTTTAATACAAAGTATGGGCCATGCTGCATCCTCTAAGAAACTACTATGAAGTACAAAAAAGGAATCAGGGTCAATCCTAGCCAAGTAGTGGCCGAGTGCAATGTCTTTGGTGGTGTTACTAGCAGCTCTCGATCCTTTGCCACGCCCCAAGAAGTTATCTGTATCAGCAATCTCCAACTGCAAATAAAACCCATATTGAACGAGCATGAAATGTAAACCTACCAATGTGTAAAAGCAAATTCAAAATTATCTTACTACTTGATTTTCATCGTACTCCAATTTAAATGGATTCCATAAATTAATTGATGATGCTGTCTCATTGGGGTTAGTCAATTCTTTAACATATTCAGACTCCTCTCTTCCAAAATTGGAAATCCCGAGGCTTTGTACATTTTTATGCAATTTTTGTACCTCATTGTGTAATGAAAATTTTCACTTGTAAATCGAATGTAATGTACATTTTATTTATACACATTCGAAAGGCAACTTGCTTCATGATAGCTTATGAGTTCCCATTAAAAAATATCTTAAGGACAGTCTATTAAGATAAATTCCTGCCAAGTTTTCATTCTCAAGGCTCAAAACTCACAATTGTGGGAGACAAACAACTCGTACAAAAGAAAGAGCGCTCGGCTCTTTTACCAATTGTTACACCATTCACTTTGAACTTATATCTAGGGGATGTATTGTCTAGCAATTCCAAGGTATCCCTCACATCTTTCAGACTCCAATTGGAAGTAACATTCACCTTCTTTACTTCTTCATGCGGCAAAACGTGCACCGCAAGTTTATATGGTGTGTAATCTGTATCGGAATCCAAGGGAACCCAAATACCCAATCTTAGTTTGTATCTCCTATAATCAAAGCCCAAAGCAAGAGTTTGGCGAGGGATACTGTAAGCCAAAGCCAAGGATTGAGGGCATGCACTGCACCTCAAGATATCACCCTTATGATCTCACTCTCTAGATTTCCAATGCGTCCCTATAGTGTTGTCCAAATCCTCTTCCGAAAAGTTTCTACTTAGCCAGGATACCTTCGTTCTTTGTAAATTTGCTATTTTGAAGCAAGCCACGAAGATATGGAGGGGTACAAACCATGATAAACGTATTCTTCTTGAGATCCTTCCAGCTGTCATGGACTTTTTAATATCCTAAGATATTTTGAATTTGAAACTCTGCACCATTACCTTGTCAGGAATCTCCCAGTTTAGAGATGAAAGACTTGGCAATGGCAAATCTTCGATATTCCCATACCTATCCGCTTTAGAGGGAACCACATACTTTGCATAATATATAAAAACCTTGCATTCACTATAAAAAGACACAGTTTAATCGGCATAAATAATGTCTGCCAATACCTTATGAATGGCATGGAAAGTCCCACTTAGGCTTTCCACAGGTTTGCATTCAATACTTGTTGACGGAAAGATATCTACAATGACGAACCGTTTGTTAGAACTTGCATAAATGGAAAAGAATTATATACGTTATTCAACTTATAACTTACAATGTGTTTGTTGGGGAACACGTTCGTTTGGAGGCAAGTGCATATCCTTGGCCATGTAAACATGTTGCACCTTGACAAACCAGCCTTCGGGCATAATTTTGAAGGCAATGATACGCCGCTTCCAGTGATCTTTTATATATTCTCGTTTTCTTATTTTCACCTTATGAGAGCCCTTGCAAGAAGGCAGCATGGTAACCCAATCGTTTACAGCAAAGGTTTTGGGCTCAAAATTTCCATCTACTCCCTGGCTATAGACAGTGCAAGAGTGTATTAAACGAGAAGGGTGCCTGGAGGAAGCCATGAAAAGAAAGAAAGCGCAGAGAAAGAAGCTCAAAGAGGGGTGAATGAACTAAAAAGTAGCGCCAAGAACCCAAAAGAGTATGTATTGGGTGCCAAAAACAATATTGAAAGATCTCCCGACTTTCAAAAAACTCATTATTAATTTCATCACATCTCTGTCACGTATTTTGTCATATTTGTAAGTAAATAACGTCTTTGGGACTCCAAAACATGTCAGACTTTAAGGGTTTTGGCTAAAAAAGAAGAGAGAATCACGAAATGGACTCCACTATCTCTAAAAAAGAGGAGACAAGAATACCATATTCTTGCACACGTGGCGAACTCTCTTTGGCCCTTTCCTTAATCCCGTGATTAACAAAAGTGCATTTTTTGAAGCGTTTTTGGCCCTAATGGAATGGCACCTCTTTGGAAGAAAAAATATAGATAGATGTATTTTAATCAAGCATCAAAGTTACAAAGTATAACAGATCAATGAAGATGATTCCTTTTAAAGGATTGATGATTTTTAAACCTTTCTAGGGATAAAGATTTATCCACAAAGGTTTTTGGAGGATTTTGCAAGAATTGTAAACAACACATTCTCTCCAGCAGGATAACAAATCTACTTGGCAAGCAAAAAGCATGAAAATAAAGCTGATCCAGTTGATGGGTATCCATATCTACATTGACATCCAAACATAACTTTGGCACTTGCTTTTGATCACTATGAGAGTGACGGTGCATAAAGGCTAGGTACCATGAAAAATGGGTAGTTAGTCTCACTGATGGATCCAAAGATTGAGAATGAAGCTGAGCAAAACGTAAAGAGTTGTGAAAGGCTTGATTTGCATTCTTCCTTTCTCCTGGAATCACAGGCCAGTTAATTTGGGGTCCCGTCAAAGAATCTATAGTGCTGCAGCTTCTTCTTCTCAAGATTGTCTGATCAAAGCCTTCATATCCTGTAACCAAGTGAGGGGGAGTCTGAATAAAAGATGAAAGAGACAAGAATGGAATAAGAGGTAAAGGATGAAGAGAGGGATAAGTGAAATTAAAAAAAGAATAATAATTTAAGGTAGTAGAATCCGGCAATTTAGCAGTATTAGAAAGGAAGGGAGTAAAAGGAAATGTGGTCAGAACGTGGACATGAAATGAGAAGGTGGGGAAGGACAAGGAAGAAGGGGAGAAAATACCCAATCAATGATGAAAGGACATTGTGTAAAAATAGGAATATGGGGTGCATCTTTAGGTTGAAATAGAAGGGGTAAAATAACATGTGGGGTATTCTGGAAAAGAGACAGATAAGTGTCATACCCATGAGCCATGTGTTGATAGTAGGTCAAGGATGGAATTGATGGTCCTAAGGTAGAACATCTAGCATAGGCTTCAAAAAATAAAGGATCAAAAGGAGGTTGCTTGGAAAGATGGGATAACAGATCCACTCTCAGTTGGTTGACATTTTGCACATGATACGAAGCCTTTAACTGTCTTTGATTTAAGATCAGAGAATCTAACATAGGATGCCAAGAATCCTCTAGATAGTCAGCTAATCTAGAAGAATACTTTTGAAACATTTCATTAATCTTAAGCTCCAATTGGTGTACATAGAGTACTGCTTGCAAGACTATATCTCCAACATACCAAGAGAGGCTTCATCATCTCGAATTAACAAGTTACCTTTGAGGTATATATATGACATCAACATTGAATCTGGGACTACCAAATCCTCAAACACTATCTTGACCACTTTAGATAGTAGATCCACAGACCAGGTTCCAGTCCAGCCATCCTCTAGAGGAGGAGATAGATCCATGGTTGAAAGTTTAACATAAAAGGCCAACTTATGTTGTCAATAAGGAACAAAGAAAGAGTGGTCGGGATGAATAAACTCCATAAACTGCTCAAAAGTAGTCCATAAGATATCCATTCTAGATTGTAATCTCTCAACCTTGGTCCAAAATAAAGGACATAAAGTGGAATTCCATTGAAGAGTAGCCAAGTCCTGCTGAGACATAGAAGGAATCATGGGGACATTGGGACTTGGAGGAATGGATCGTGGCTGCGCCAGTTGGTCCTTCAACTGTTTAATCTAGGAGGCTTGGGATTCCACTGTATTGTGAGCAGTCTCTACAAGTCTGACAGTTTTGTATCCAGAAGAGTCTTAAACTCTTGAGCTTCTTTGGACATTTTCTCTTTCTCTTCAGAAACCCTGGTGACCTTTGACTAAGCTTCTGCTAACTGATTTTTCAAAGAAGATATTTCGTTTCTCTAGGTCTCAATCATTTTGGTTTGCTAGTCCATATGCTTAAACAAATCAAAAAGAGTGTCTTTAGCAGAGGCTAGTTATGTGGCTAGTTCTGTGGTTGCCTTATTTATCTGGTCTTTGGATTGCCTCGATTCTTCATAGAGAGAAGAATATAAATGTTGAGCACAAGCTGTTACTAAGAGTTCAATATAGAACTCTGGACGTCTTTGCAAAGTAAAGGAATGGCATCCCCTGTCACTAAGTGGTTCAGCGAGGAAATTGATATATCCAAAGAACCCTCTCGATGTGTCCTCAATAAGTTGTTGCATGTGAGGTAGGCAGGGACTTCACTTCCAGAGGTAGCAGGAATTGACACTGAAGGAATGACTAGTAGAATTGTCTCTGCTACGTGCTTCAAGTGCTTTCGCTGAATGACCAGTGGAGGAGGGGAGTTAGTATCCTCTATGTCAATGGGTTCTGGCTCTTTTAAAGGTGGAGGGGGAGGGACATGATTAGATAGAGGAGGAGATAAAACACCCTTCTTAAGACCTGAATATGTAAGAAAAGCATATAAATATGAACCAAAGGTTACATTGATAACATTCCCTCTAGTCACATTGATAAAATGCTTGTGCATCTTCATAAGAAGGTAAGTGCTCCAGTCAATGGCAACCCCTCTTAAAACCATATTGGAAGCTGTGAAGAGATCCTTGGACAAGTAGTGAGATGGTGTCTTGGCAGGCATGGGCTTGTCCTGGAGAATTTGGCAAACTAGCTTTCAAAGAGGATCAGTGATCATTGAGAAAGACACTCCTGAAGTGTTAATCACCTTTTTGACATCGAGGATCTCTTTAGTTTTCTTCTTTAACTGCTTTTGAGGATATCTTCATTTGAGAATAAATATCTAGCTAAAACAAAGGGTTTCCCTTTATAGGGAAGGGACAAAGCCTTCCCTAACCCTCTAGGTGCTAGGACCATGGAAGTACCATGAACCAAGCCCGATTTCTTACTGTATGACATGAGAAGCTCACCACAAAGGGTTGGATCATGTGGAATCAGAGGGAGAGGAGCAGCCACAAAAGATGCAAGGCCATCTTTTGGCTCAAAAGTTAGTAGGGAAGAATAATCCCTACTGATCAATGAGATATACTGAACACAAGAGGAGACGTACGAGGTGCCACTCAGATAGTGAACACACAACACAACTCTCAAACAAAAGAGATACCTTCCAAACTAGCAGAAAAAACCAAAGATAAGATATTAACCAAGGTTTTGAAATGAGACTCGATTGACTATCCCGAAGCAAGGCACATCCTAGAAAAGATTCGACATGACCTCTAGACAAATGCGACCGAAAGTGTAATAATATGCAACAGACATGCACCTGAGACCCCGTATCAGCCAGATAAAATGAAAAATAAACTCAGAACACACCCTTAATCGTATCATAGCAACCAAACCATCATACAAAAACAACCCAATTATATCACGCGTGCATTTTTGTGAGAGCTTGTTTATTTTATTTAAAATTAGGGTGCCTCTGAAGTGCATGTAGTGCATGCAAAGTGAATGGCTAGTTGAGTTTTATTTAATTAAAAAGAAGGTGTATTGAGCGCAGATGCGCATGCCATGGTGGTGATTAAGGTTCATTTTGGAAATTAATAGGTGAATTTTGGGATAGAAAAAAAAAAACGAGAAGGAGAAAAGAATTACTTGAGTGTGTGCGTGTGTGTGTGTATCTGTGTATGCAAGGATACTGAATGCACACGTTTCAATCCCACAATGCAAGTGAGTCTCAAAAGAGAAAAGCCAACAGAGCTGAAAAAGATTTGAACATGGTAAGCTCATAAAAAAACAAAGCAACACCTCATTTAAAAAATAATCAAGAACATGTGTTGTTTGGTTAGATTTTTGGCAAGACAGCACTTTTACTCACAAGATTAGGGTGGGTGTATTTGATTTGGTTGGGGTTAGTATTTCGATTGTGTGTTGACTTTTTTTTTGTTATTTTTAATGAAGAAATCCCCTAGGTAAAAATATTTAGGTGTGAATCCAATTTAAAAGCATTTTGGAGGCTAATGAATTTTGAGGTTGTATGCTAGCTTATTGAGTGATTTATGATGGGTTTATTTGGTTTTAGTTGAGCTGGATGTTTGATGTTTAGTTGATGTTGAACCTCTGTAGAGCTTCTGTAAATCCTCTGTATGCTTCTATATGTGTTCTATGATATGATGGTGTACTCTGGAAAAGTTTTCTAACTTTTGGAAAGGATGAATGTAAGTTCAAAGAGCTCAAGAAAGTGGAAGAAGCAGATGTTGAAGATTGAAGTGAAGTGACAGTAGTGAGCTATGAAGAGTCACAATAGTGGCTCTCGTGCCCTTTTATACCTCCCATGCCTTATGGAAGGGGCATCCACGAACAAAGAAGGGCTATTGAGAGTCATTATTGAGTATTGTAGTAAGGAGATGATGAACTATTGATTGAGAGAGAAAGAGAGAGTCAGAGATAGCCAATTCTATGCAAAACAATGTATCAATCTATGAGAGACTATGAGAGAGAACTATGAAGACAATGAAGATGAATACTATGTTATTATTTCCATTAAAAAGTGGTGTATTCTTTTTTTTAATTGTTAGTTTTGATGGATTCTATGAAGATGTTGAAGATTATGGTTGATTCTGTCAAATCCGTGGGAGATATCTATTATGATGCTTCATGAAGATTTGTTCTTTTCCTTGTTGTGGTTCTCTAAAGAATGAAATAAAATATTGTTGATGTTACAAGATAGATTTTATTGCAATACAAACCCCTTTTCCTTGGCGTCTCTCTTGGGGCTCCATATTTTTGGTGCATAGCCCAGGAAACCTACTAGCAGCAAGCATCATAAGAGGCTGAAAATGAAGGAAATGGCATTGCCAAGAAGAGAAGAATTCAATGGATATTTGAAAAGTTCATTCTTCCACTAAAGAGTTGGATATTCTCATTACCAAAGCCAATTCTATAAGAAGTTCATCCCACAATGGCAGAAACATATTACCATCATGTGTATGCAAGCTCAATGTGGTGGACTATTTCCTCTTTCAGTTGAAGCAACATAGACATGCATCTTGGTGGCAAACTGTTTAGGAACAAACTGAAGTGCAGAAACAGAGAGAATGACCATCCATGGAAGATTTGGCATTCATTGAGAAGTTTCCAGACATCATCAAGTGGGAGATCGTGAAGAATCTTCAGGAGTTGTGGTTAGTGAAGGTTCACGAAAGCAAGAAAGAAAAGAGTTAGAATTTGTTCATGGATACTCAATAGTAGGACACGTGGGATGCATGGTGCACTGACAATCTCATGTTTGTCCAATTAGCAACCCACTGGAAGTTGGTGGATAGAGTATTTTTCACAACATACACTATTGAAACCATCAGAAGCTGGCATTGTTATGACGATGGGACAACAACGATCCTCTGAAGAATGAGTTTTGATACCTTTAGAATGGAATATCTCCCCTCTATAGTCGTATGATGTAATATTTCCGCACGAAATGTTAATGATCCTAGACCCCGCACATCCCGCATAAGAGCAACTTAAAGCAATCTCCCGCAATAATAAAATTTTGGGCTAGGTGCTCCCTGCGCATGCACTAGCAAACTCCAGCCCGCGTTGTGCATAAGAGGCCATGGCTCAAAAGCCGTAGTTCCACACAGGAACACCCTTCACGGGAAAAGAAAATGGATAAATTTTTGACAAATTTTTTTACGAAAACTCCCCTCTCCTTCAGCCGTTGCATGGCGGGGGAGAGGGAGTGTGAGAGGAGTGGGTGTGGAGTAGGGAGTTTCATATAGATTGAAGAGGGGGGAGTAGGGAGTGTGGAGTAGGGAGTGTGAGAGGGGGTTTCATATAGATTGAAGAGGGGGGTAGCCACACACATTGGAAAATTCATATTCTCGCATCGAATTACCAATTTAAGTTGCATGACAAGTACTTGCATGGTCAAGGGTAGTTGCATTCCTGAATGCATATTGCATAAGTTAAAAGGTGGATTTGTCTAAAGGCATCCTTGTTGCCTCGCGGAAAAGAACAACGCATATAACACATAATACATTTAGGTAATAATTTCCTAGTTGTGACTCGCGTATGAGATAATCTTAGACGCCCATTGAATGATGTCCAAATGGTTGTAATGCATGGAAAGGAAATTAAGAACTTTGCAAATTGCCTGCGAAGATGGTTACATTTTAGGTCAGGTTAAGTAATAAAAGGAAGGATAATGGACTCATAGCATTTTCTCAAGCATGAAGTTCTTTTATCAAAGTTTGAATGCATCTTCATTAAAAATATTAAAGCTTTGATTTCATTGCATCATTATAGTTTAGGGCAAGGAAAAGAAAAGAACATTGTAAATCTTATAACTGCATAGAAGAAAAAGGTCTATAGTCTTGAAATTGCAAATTTGCATGGAATGATACATCGCATACATCTTGCAGTTCCTTGCATCTTTTAGGGAAAATTACTTGCTAATTTAGAAGGAAGTATTTGCATCTTTAAAAGGGATGATCGTCTCTAATTGTGGGTTAGTTAAATCAACTAAGTAATTCGCGTATAGTTGAGTTGTACACATGAAAATCATAAAGGTACGATTAGATTGCAAATGACGATCACCTCAAAGTGCTAGGTAGGGTTAAGTTACGTTAAAATTCTGCCTAGTATCGCACTTGGGTTGCCGACTTAATATTTCCAATCCTAAAGGTCCTACCCACATTCATGGAATGTTAGGGTTAGCCAAACACCCATGCAAGAATGATCTAGGGTTCTCACCCTAAGGATCAATTGACCAAATACTAGACTTCCGTATGAATTTATGAACCCTGAGGCCAAAGCGTTATTATCCTAGTAGGGTTACGGTTGGATTGGTAGGTCAAGAGGACTCCCAAACCCTACATCTTGACCAAGGAATACCGTGCGATGAGAGAAATAATCCCACAAGTTAGGTGCGACACCTATCTCGTGCAACAAGTTGCAACGTCGCATGGTTTTGTATCTAAAGCACAAAATAGTATTGCCACTCCTTAGAACAAGGTTGATGAGTTCTAAGTACAAGTCTAAATTTCTAGAGGATGAGTAGTCATCTTGCTACATCACCCTTCCTTGGGCTGATTTTCCAAGTTAGGGGAATTATGAATTGCCTAGCAAGCAATTGACCAATCAAGTGAGGACAACGGGGTTGTCCAGGACGTACTGACCTTAACATAAGGAAACCTAAGGTATTGACAATTTGGGTTAACAGGGTATAAATCCTAACCCAAGGATAAAGGGTAAACAAGCAACTTAGCTTACGAAACCCTTGGGATCTTGCCAAGTCGCGATTGATCCCGGATCAAATGCTGGATGTATTCAAAGAGAAGGATTCACACCTTAGCAGTTGGCCGTATAAACGACCACTGGAGTGCTTGTGTTTGTGCACTTAAGAGCACTATTTATTCTTCTTTGCTCAAGGAACTAATGCTAGAAAATAACTAATGCTTCAGGTTGAAATCCTGGAGGGAGAGGCAGCATCAGTTACCCTCGACTGTCTACCTGACCCTATCCAAGGGGGTTGTTAGCCGTGCCGGGTACGTGGACCGAACCCGCCGCGAGAGGTCTCTCTGTACTTGGAGCAGGAGGACGCTTGGGTGCCAGGGGGGGGCTCTGGCCGTATATCCCTTGCCTCCGGATCCTGCAAAGAGACCGACATGACTTGAGATGGGATCTCGAGGCCCACATACTAGTCAACGGGCAGAAACTTAGAATAGTGATCCCTAAGGATTGCTGGAATTTCCTTCGGGCGGATCATGGATTAGCCTTCGGGCGGATTATATGATGTGTTCCAAAGACTGATAAATAAAGATCAAATGTTAAAAAGAAACTTGCTTGACATTGTTTTTCTATGTTAGTGCCTAAGTTACGTGAAGGAACCAGTGATTAATTGGTTAATTAAGGAAGAGTAGTCCCGGTTGGCCGGGAACTTTTCTCAAAGGAATTGACGGCAAGGCTCAGGGGGGGTCACTCATGAATATATGTATTTTCAAAATAAGGGATTTTAAAAATAGATTTTTTATACATTTTTTACATATAGAAGGGTGTCATATAAAGGGATTACTTAGATTGAATAGAAAAGGGTTGTGTTTTATTCAAGAAAAATTCACAAATTAGGATATTTATAAATAGACCATGAACGCATGTTATATAGAGAATATATATATAGTGAACCCGCCGAGCAGCAAGGTAAACGATGACCTAGAATCTTTAGAGCTAGAGTCCCGATTCGTGCTGTTTTAGGGGAACGGAATGGGACTATGCCTTATGGGCAGAGAGGTCAAGCTTCGCATCCCTCTCGTTTCCCATTCTCCTTGAACCAAGTGTAGTATAAATCCACTTCGACCCTGACGTTTCTGCGTAAAGTAGTTCGCCTGGGGGCTCGACACTAGCTACCATTCTAGGAATTTGACCACTAGGAAAACCCTGATTTAGGTCGGTCCTAAGTGGGAACGGCCGGAATGCTTTCGCTTCGTGGCAGACTCGGGAAGACCTAGATCGCAAACCCCATGTCATTCCATGGGAGTGCCGGGCGGCGCTTTCTAGACTCTCTTCCCGATGATGGGCTACTAAGATGTGTCCTACAAGTGGAAAGGGGGACACGTTACACATGAAAGTAGAATTTAGAGATGTTGAAAAGCAAGAAGTGGAAGAAATGTTGGCAAGAGAGTTCTCCAAAGACTAAAGTCTTCTGTTATCCTTCTATGAAGCACTAACAACTTAGTGGAGCTAACCCCCTCATGAATTATGCCATAAGGAGACAAGCGCTAGAACCAGTCCAGAGGTATGTGAGAAGAGAGAAGGAAAGATCAAGACCGAGAATCAGCTTGCAGTAGAAGCCTTCTTTGATGCCCTAAAAGCACTCTTTACAGAAGTCCCCATGGTGACTCTAGGTCCCCTTCCTAGTTAGATTCGTCCTAGAAATATTGATGACACGCCACCAAATGTAGTCCCATTGCCAATTTTTAAGGGAGAGTATAATGAAGACCCTAATCTTCATGTAGCAGAGTTTATGATAGCATGTGTGGCTAACAATGCCAGAAACCCTGAGCATTGGTTAGTGATATTCCCCACCACTTTCAAGGGCATGGCATTTTAGTGGTATGAGAGACAAGCAGTAGGAACTTTTGGTACATGGGACCGAAGTTGGTCTTCCTTACTAAATTCAAGCGTGAAGGTTTTGAAGAGAGGATGTGAGAGGAGTTCATGAACCTAAGTCATTCCTCTGGAGAAAGAGTAGAAGCTTATGTCTGGCCTTCCTCACTAAATTCAAACGTGAAGGTTTTGAAGAGAGGATGTGAGAGGAGTTCATGAACCTAAGTCATTCCTCTGGAGAAAGAGTAGAAGCTTATGTCTCATGAATGGAATCCATCCTGAAGTGATGGACCAATCATAATTTGGATGAAGGCATCCAGAAATGAGTGTTTCTCAGAGGCCTACAACTAGAAGTTTGCAAGTTCATGGAATTGACAAGATCAGTCAATCTGCAAGCTGCTACAGTGGAAGGTGCAAAACTGTATGATGAAGTTGAAGCAAGGTTGTCAATGACCTCATGAGAGGACTCTTACCTTCTCCCATGCCAAGAATGGTACACCTACAAAATGCAGTCCTAGGGACAATTCCCTAACCCTACTCCCAAATGTAAACAATATTGCAGAACAATGAACCTAGTCCACAGTGGCCACAGACGACAATGCCTCAAATGATGGTTTAACCACAACATTAGTGGTCTCAAACAGTTCCTCCAATGGCAACTCAACAACAGTGGAATCCTACCCACTCGAATCAACAACTCCAAGTCTCCAGGAGATCTGAATCAGAACCAAAATAGAGGACCTCCTAGATCAACCCAACCCGTGTATGTAGTAATTACAGAAGATTCCCAAAACCCTACAACAAGTACTCCAGGAGGTGAAAATATGAAGGACTACCTATCCAATTCAGTGGCAAGTATCAAGAAAGAGCTTATGGATGTGATTACAAAGCAGCTAGAGATGCTGAAGGTGAATACCGCCAATATATCCACTCCTGCAGGAGGTGGAAGAGATGTGATGCGTTCTAATACATGGTGCCAAAAGTTCCATCAAACGGGACATTTAGCCATTGAATATACTCAAAAACCAACCATTCGTGGAGTTTTCTATTCATACTATTTGAGGAAGAACCATACAGAGGATATTTTCTCTTTGAAAGAGATGCATGAAAGAAGAAAGAAAGATGAAGATCCAAGATTCAACTTGCTGGAATCCAAAATGACAACGTAGGACATTGGACCAAAGCCTAGGTAGTTTGGTCCTAATTTCAGTCCAATGAGGTTTCCCTCTCAAAGTTACAAAGGACGATAGTCCAAAGATCAGAGGTGGAGTGTTACACATGTGGAGAAAAGGGTTATATCTCACCAAATTGTCCAAACCCTAGAAGATCTGTGGATTACAAGCCCTTATGCAGTCGATGCAAAGGAGAAGGCCACATTACAAAAGATTGTCTAAGTTCAGCCCCTGTGAAATCTACTTCTGATACCCAATAGAAGACCCAAGAATTTGCTTCTTATTTGGTGGAATTGAAAGTGGCCGCAATAATGCGAGCAAAGAAAGGAGAATCCGTAGTTCCAAAAAAGAGAACATTCCTTCTGCCAGGACTGTGAAGTTCAACCTTCCTCGGGAAAAGTAGAACAATGCAATCCAGAATAAGGAAGTATAGAGCATTATAGAGCCACAGAGAGCTACAAAGACAGCTGCAGAGACAGGACCAGAGGTCTAGGAAATAGAGGATGCAAAAGTTCCTCCTCATGAGGAAAAAGCATAGATGTTGCTACTCCTACAAGAAAAAGATAAGATAAAAGTGGGTGTGGCCCCATTTTCTAGTCGATTGGAAAAGCTACCTCCTTGGGTGCTATTGCATGGCCATACTAGACGTGTTCTATGGTGAGCCCCCGTACCTCCTGTCGACGGCTCTGATCTTCCTACATCAACAACAACAACAACAGTTCCCTTCAACCATCTATGAAATGGGCCAAGTGCACCTAACCCTACCTTTCTGTTTGCAAGTGTATGTTATGTTTTAAGTGTGGGGACATCAGCGCCTAGTTGGTTGACAAATCCTAGGCCGTGTTGATTAATCTACGCTAACTGATAAGGTCTTAAGTGTGGGGATGTGTCCCTCTGTGTCTGCTGTGCATAAAACCTGCATATATCATTAACCAATCATATGTGTCTACCACGTACTAGTTCTGCCCTGATAGGGTCCCTTCTCCACCCACCCATCCTTGTACCCCCTGTTGTCGAGGCCACTTCCCTTGCGGTTGCTTTTATTGCACAAAATTTTTCCTTTTCTATGTGAACGCACCCTAAGTTCACTAAAATACCAATCCAACTTATAGCCTTGCTCGTTCCTTCAAATGACACACTTTTCCTTTTTACATCCCCTTGTTTCGGCTTATTGTTTTTAAGTTACTATGTGATCCATGTGAGGAGTCTCTTCAAGAGGATCCTAATGGGTGAACAACCGACCGAAAGAGCAATGTTGACGGTATTTATCAGTGGAATACGAAATGAGGAGCTTTATAAAGCCTTGGTAGGCAACCCGAGCTTGTAGTGAGATGCGCTAGCTAGAGTGTTCGAAGAATCCATTAATACAAATTCCCAAAAAATCATAAAAAAGTATAAAAAATAGCTGAAATTTCCTTTGACCAACTAGACAATTTGTGGATTATTTTCCAAAACTAAAATTCCAAAAATTAATTGCAAAATTCAAAAACTTCAAAATTCATTTAAAATCCATTAAAAATTGGTTAAAAATCATTTTAAAAATACCTCAAAAATATCAATTTTTAAAAGAAAATTCCATTCATTTTTTTTAATTTTGTTTTTTTAATAAAAAGACTGAGCATGCTTTACAAAGTGGTCAAATTTTTATTTTAGGACAAAATTCATGAAAAAAGCATGGTAAATGCCAAAGATAAACGAAAAAATGTTGGAAAAATCTAGATACCTTGCTGAAATTTGTTGGTTCAGTTTTCACTCATGCTAGATGGTTGAAACATCATACTTAAAATTTGAAACCTTTTTTATGTGTTGAATCTAACACATTTTGAAAAAAATCCAATTTCCGAAATGCTTTTAAATTGGATTCACACCTAAACATTTCAACCTGGGGGATTTCTTCATTAAAAACAAAAAATAGTCAACACACAATCGAAACACTAGCCCCAACCAAATCAAATACACCCACCCTAATCTTGTCGGTAAAAGTATTGTCTTGCCAAAAATCTAACCAAACAACACATGTTTCTTGATTATTTTTTTAATGAGGTGTTGGTTTGGTTTTTTATGAGTTTACCATGTTCAAATCTTTTTCGGCTTTTCTCTTTGAGACTCATTTGCATTGTGGGATTGATATGTGCACATTTAGTACACACACACACACACACACACACAGAGGTAATTCTTTTCCCTTCTCGTTTATTTTTTTTGCTACCCCAAAATTCACCTATTATTACCTAAAATGAACCTCAATTACTACCATGGCAAGCGTATCCACGCTCAACACACCTTCTTTTATTAAATAAAACTCAACCAGTTGTTCACTTTGCATGTGCTACGTGCGCTTCAGAGGCGCCTTAATTTTAAATAAAATGAACCAATCATCACAAAAATGCACATGTTGAAAAAGAAGAGCAATTCAAACACATTAAATTATTAATTCATGAATCTGCATTTAGAGACCTCAGTCTGGGTATCGAAGTCCGAGATTCGTTAAAAGCATCGCTTCACCCTAATAATTTGTAATTAATATTTTAAAACGATCCACCGTTTTCTTTTTAAAGTTTAACACCTAATAAATTCACTCATTTTTAAATAATTTATTAAAATAAACCATTCATTAAAACTAATTTTTCTCACTTCACAATTTCCCTTTTTAATAAATACGCTTTGTGGAATGGACACATGCTGTCTTTTGAGTTGTAATTACTAACTGAAGTTCTGGTCATGATATGAGTGGGTTGTTGTTGTATTATGGTTTGGTTACTATGATACGATTAAGGGTATGGTCTTAATTTATTTTTCATTTTATCTACCTGATGATGCGGGGTCTTGGGTGTCTAGCTGTTGCATATCACCAAGCTTTTGGTTGCATTTGTCTAGAGGTCATGTCGAAATTTTTCTAGGATGTCCCTTGCTTGGGGATAGTCGGTCGAGCCTCGTTTCAAAACCTTGGTTAATATCTTATCTTTGGTCTTTTCTGCTGGTTTTGCAGGCATCCCTTTTGTTTGAGAGTTGTATTGTGTGCTCACTATCTGAATGGCATGCCGTACGCCTCCTCCTGTTCAGTACATCCCATTGATTAGTAGGGATTATTCTTTCCTACTGACTTTTGAGCCTATTGCAAAAGCTAGCCTTGCATCTTTTGTGGATGCTCCTCTCCCTCTAATTCCACATGATCTAGCCCTTTATAATGAGTTTCTCCCGTCATATTGTAAGAAATCGAGCTTGGTTCATGGTACTTCCATGGTCCTAACACCTAGAGGGTTAGGGAAGGCTTTGTCTCTTCCCTATAACCCTTTGTCATAGCTAGACAGTTATTCCCAAATGAAGAGATCCTCAAGCTATTACAGAAGCATACTAAAGAGATCCTTGATGTCAAAAAGGTGATTAACACTTTAGGAGTGTCTTTTTCAATGATCACTAATCCTCTCTGGAAGCTAGTCTACCAATTTCTCCAGGACAGGTTCATGCCTACCAAGACATCATCTCAATACTTGTCCAAGGAGCTCTTCACAACTTCCAAGATGGTTTTAAGAGGTGTTGCCATTAACTGGAGCACTTACCTTCTTACGAAGATGGACCAACATTTTGTCAAGGTGACTAGAGGAAATATTACCAATGTAACCTTTGGTTCATATTTATATGCTTTTGTGACGTATTTAGGCCTTAAGAAGGGTGTTTTACCTACTCCTCCATCTGATCTTGTCCCTCCCCCTCCACCTTCAAAAGATCCAGAACCCATTGACATAGAGGATACTAACTCCCCTCCTCCACTGGTCATTTAGCAAAAGCACTTGAAGCGTGTAGCAGAGATAATTCCACCAGTCATTTCTTCAGTGTCAGTTCGTGCTACCTCTATGGAAGTGAACTCCCTGCCTACCTCACATGCAACAACTTATTCAGCGCACATCAAGAGGGTTCTTTGGATATATCATTTCCTTCGCTAAACCGCTTAGTGACAAGGTATGTCATCCCTTTCCTTTGCAAAGACATCCAAAGTTCTATTGAACTCTCAGTGGTAGCTTGTGCTCAATAGTTATATTCTTCTTTCTATGAAGAATTGAGACAATCCAAAGACCAAATGAATAAGGCAACCACAGAGCTAGCCTATGCCAAAGACACTCTTTTTGATGTGTTTACGAAGATGGAGCAGCAGACCAAAATGATTAAGACCCAAAGAGAAGAAATACCTTCTTTGAAAACTTAGTTAGCAGAAGCTCAGTTAGAGGTCACTAGGGCTTCTGAAGAGAAAGAGAAAATGTCCAAAGAAGCTCAAGAGTTAAAGACTCTTCTGGATACGAAACTATCAGACTTGCAAACTACTTACAATACAGTGGAATCCCAAGCCTCCCAGATTAAAAATTTGAAGGACCAACTCATGCAGTCACAATCCATTCCTCCAAGTCCTAGTGTTCCCATGATTCCTTCTATGTCTCAGCAGGATTTGGCTACTCTTTAACGGAATGCCACTTTATGTCCTTTATTTCGGGCCAAGGTTGAGAGATTGCAATCTAGAATGGATATCTTATGAAATAATTTTGAGCAGTTTATGGAGTTTATTCCTCCCGACCACTCTTTCTTTGTTCATTATCAACAACAGAAGTTTGCATTTTATGTTAAACTTTCAAGCATGGATTTATCTCCTCTAGAGGATAGCTAGAGTGAAACTTGGTCTACGAATTTGCTGTCTGAAGTGGTCAGGATGGTGTTTGAGGATTCAGTAGTCCCAGATTCAATGTTGATGTCTTATATGTACCTTAGAGGTGACTTGTTAATTCCAGATGATGAAGACCTCTCATGGTATGTTGGAGATGTAGTCTTGCAGCAGTACTCTATGTACACCAGTTGGACCTTAAGATTGATGAAATGTTTCAAAAGTATTCTTCTAAAGTATTTAATTGTCCAGAGGATTCTTGGCATCCCATGCTAGATTTTGTGATCTTAAATCAAAGGCAGTTAAAGGCTTCATCTCTTGTGCAAATTGTCAACCAACTGAGGGTGGACCACTTATCCCATCTTTCCAAGCAACCTTCTTTCAATCCTTTATTTTTGAAGGCCTATACTAGACATTTTGTCCAAGGACCATCAGTCCCATCCTTGACCTACTATCAACACATGGCTCATAGGTATGACAGTTATCTATCTCTTTTTCAGAATACCCCACAAGTCACTTTACCCCTTCCATTTCAACCTAAAGATGCACCCCATATTCCTATTTTTCTATAATGTCCTTTCATAATTGATCGGATATTTTCTCCCCTTCTTCCTTGTCCTCCCCCATCTTCTCATTTCTTGTCCTCATTCCCAACACATTTCCTTACTCCCTTCCTTTCTGATACCGCTAAATTTTTGAATTCTCCTACCTTATCTTATTCTTATTTTTAAGGAGGTTTTCCTCTCAAAGTTACAGAGGACAACACTCTAGCAATTGCCAGAGATTAGAAGTGGAGTGTTACAGATGTGGAGAAAAGGGTCATATCTCACGAAATTGTCAAAACCCTAGAAGATCTATGGACTACAAGCCCTTATGCAGTCGATGCAAAGGAGAAGGCTACAATGCAATTTGGTGAAATTGGAAGTGGCCACAATAACGCAAGCAAAGAAAGGAGAATCCATAGTTCCAAAAGAGAACATTCCTTCTACAGGACTGTGAAGTTCAACCTTCCTCGAGAAAAGCAAAAAAATGCAATCCAGAATAAGAAAGTACAAAGCATTACAAAGCCACAGAGAGCTACAAAGACAGTTGCAAAGACAAGATGAGAGGTCTAGGAAATAGAGGATGTAGAAGTTTATCCTCATGAGGAAGAAGCATAGATGTTGCCACTCCTACAAGAAAAAGGGAAGATAAAAGTGGCCATGACCCCATTTCCCAATCAATTGGAAAAGCCTGTGGATCCTATCAAAGAGTATGATTTGGTCAAAGACCTAGACACCTTTAAACCAAACGTAACATCTCGACAGTTTACTAATGCTGTCTCCGAGTTGCCGACAAAGATTCAAAAGCATCTTGATAAGAAAACACAGCCTAAGGATTGCTCCCCCAACAACAACAAAGTCCAACATAGCCTCAGAACCCGTGAAAGAAGTAGATGTGGCTAACGCCTTCCCAGATCCTAGAACCCCAGAGATTGGCATATGCATTGAAGGGTGCTTTATAGATAGCAGATGCATTGATTGATGGAGGTTTATCAGTAAACATAATGATGAATGTGACAATAAAAAGGATCTAGGCTTGAAAGGAATGCAACCTACGCAATGTCTTATTACATTGGCAGACCAAAGTAGAATCAAATCGTTGGGCATCCTCCCATATGTAAAAACAACCCTTGCAGGAAGAGACTATTGGCTGACATATTTGGTGGTCAAACCAAATTCCTACGGGACCTCATACCCTCTGTTCTTGGGAAGACCTTGGATTTTTGAAGCAAGAGCAAGGACAATTGGTTCAAAGGAACCCTAACCCTAGGCAGAGAACCAATGAAGTGGTGTTGAAGTTGTATGGATTGCAAAAAGGCAATGGATCTATGTCCATCAAAGTCATAACAGAATCCTCAAATGAAGTTACAGATGATACATCGGCAATCGAAGAAGCTGTGAAGTAAATCTTCCCTACAAAAATAGAGGCACGGTCCCTAGTAGTGGATACTGTAAGCTAGCTCCCAAAAGAAGCAAAGTCCCTATCAATGGGTGAATATCTCTTTCCAGAACAAAGTACAACATATGAAATAACCTCTGACAGTGAGATCAAGGATTGGAAGTACTACTCTCCCTGCTATCTGGCCATAGTAGAGCCAGAGCCATAAATAGAGCCAGATATAGAGGCAAAAGCAGAAGCAGACACAGAGACGGAGGACCTATTCTTGTCCTGCAGAGCCTCTACAGAAGTAGAGACAGAGCCTCTAGAGGAAGAGGATGAAAATGATGAGAAAGAGGAAGAATCAGGTTATGAAAGTGCAATTGAAGAGGTTCCTTTGATAGTGGACGATCTTGTTGATGTCCCTACTACGGAGACCTCAAAGGCGCGGGGTGTTGGATGGAATGACCATGGTTCCATTTGGGTTGACCAATGGACCACAAAGTATGCAAAATTTGCATAAGCATTGGATCAAAGGTATAAAAATTAAGTTCACCAGTGGCTCTTGTTGCCTTGATGAAGATGATGCCCCTTGTCAACAAAAGCCAAAGCCATCAAAGCCATGGCTTACAGAAGGTCCATGTTATGTGACATTCCTAGAGGCATCCTTTGAAGATGAATTTCCAAGTCCAGAGGAAATTATCACTCAAACTGAAGCAAACAAATCTCTAATACCCTTCCAATAGTCCCAAAAGACAAATGAGTCATGTGTTCAAAAGGAGGATACTAGCTTTAGTGGAACATTAGACAAAGACACTACTCCCTTGAAGGAGTCAGACCTCTATCCAAAAGCAGTCCGTAGGACCTTCATCAAAGAAGTGGAAGGTGAGAAGCAGTTGACCTTTGTTGATGTAGATGGCAGTGAACACCACTTGAAAGTGGGAAGAAATCTCCCTAAAAAGGAGCTAATGGCCCTATATGACCTTTTGAAATATAATTGAGACATGTTTGCTTGGTCATACAAAGGCTATAGTTTGTGAACATCACATGGACCTTGAACTAGATGCCAAATCAATAAGGCAACGTTAGAGGTGAATGAACTTGAACTACTTAGCCCTGGTGAAGACAGAATTGGTAAAGCTTCTAGAGGCCGAGTTTGTCTACACAATTGCAAACAGTGAATGGATATCACCTATTGTGGTCATGCCCAAGAAGAATGGGAAGCTTCTCATTTGTGTGGAATTCTACAAGTTGAATTCCAAAACTAAGAAGGATCACTTCCCTATCCCTTTCACATACTAACTATTGGACACAATAGCAGGACATGAGTTGTATTCCCTTTTGGATGGTTTCAGTGGGGATACAATCAAGTGCAGATAGCAAAAGAAGATCAATCCAAAACAACCTTTACAACAGAATGGGGGACCTATGCTTAGAGAGTAATGCCATTTGGGCTCTGCAACACCCTAGCTACTTTCCAGAGAGTGATGATGCCCGCATTCCAGAACCATCTGCATGATTTCATTGAGGTATAATTGGATGATTTTTGTGTTTTCAGTTTGTTATGTAAACACTGGGGACACTTGCAACAATGCTTTGTCTGATGTTGAGAGTATGGGATCTCCCTCAATTTTGAAAAATGCATATTTGGTGTATCTTCTGGAGTCTTGTTAGGCCACATCGTCTTAGCACAAGGGATAGCCATAGATCCAATGAAGATTGAGAAGTTTGCAGCATTGACAACACCAAAAAACCTCAAGCAATTGAGAGGATTTCTTGGCCATGTGGGCTACTACAGAAGATTCATTGCACATTTTACAACCAAGGCAGCCCCTCTGCACAAGCTCCTAAGGAAAGATGTTGATTTCTTGTGGATTGATGACTGTGAAGAAGCCTTCAATACCCTAAAGTAGTGCCTCATTAGAGCACCCATCCTACAGCCTCCTGACTGGACAAAGGAGTTCCATGTGCACACAGATGCATCGATCGAAGGGCTAGGTGCTGTCTTATGCTAGAAGGGCTCTTCAAGTTGAATCAACCAATGTTGGGGGTAAAGGCGTCTCCACCTAGCCACCCGTGTATTACTACATTGACAGTACCCACCACTGCATACTACAGGGGGCGGGCACCCGTCACAATCACTTATTCTTTATTCTTTTAGTGTTAGTTTTAATAAAGGAAGGTTCGGCCACACATTATGGTTGTTGAAGTTCCCACTTTTGAGTCTCTCTCTCTCTTGGCTCTTGCTATCCATCTGCCATAGCTCTTATCGCACCAAGCTTCTTCCTCCTGGGTTCCACTTCCCTTTCAACTGGTATCTGAGCAAAGGCATTGGAGCTTGCCTGGCATTCTCTTCAGTCTGGATTTGAAGAGCTTCAACCCGAGCTTCAATGGCAGCCATGGCACCTTCATTTGCAGGTATATTTTGATCTCTCGCCACCTCCTCAAGCTTTCGGACCTTCATCGGCTTCTTCCTAAGTTATATTGGAGCCCCCTTGACATTGCCAAGTGCCCCTGACGACTCTTGAAGATCCCCTAGCCCCCAACAATAGCCAACACAATTTTTGACGCATTTTTAGGAGGCTGGGCTGATCTGCTTCCCTGGCATTTTCTTGCTCCTCCTCGGCTTCCCGGCAGTCTTGGCAACCTTCGCGAGCATTGCTTGACTCCCCGGCATTGGTGCTTGACTGCCAGTGATCCATTCGAGTGCTTCCTCCTTCAACCCTTTGCTGTATACATAGTCCGAGGACTGTCAAAACAGGGCAGTACTTGTCATTTACTGCTTAATGCTTCTTGGCATTGCTCGTTTGATGTCTATTGATCCCCGATGATGCCTAGATGTTATGGGATGCTATGTCTATATGCTTTGGGACTGATTTGGAGCAGATTTGAGCTTCATTTAACACTAAATTGCTTGTTGTAATATAGTTGGCTGAAGCTCATTTACTTGGTGTATGCATTGGTTCATGGATACGGGGTGCTTCCTGGAGGTTTGAATGATGATATCGATGTATTTAGAGGTTGTCAAATGCTTCTTCTTGGTTCGAGAGTGCTTTTGAGCTTGGATTAAGCTCTGACTTGGTCATTCTTCACTGGCATTTCTTCACTGGCATTTGGCTTCAGTTTGGCATGCTTTGGACTGGTTTATGCCTATTGACATTGCTTGACATTTAGGCTTCTTGCATTTACGCTTTGGTCAGATATGGTTGCCACTTGGTTTGCCCATGCTTGACAGTTACTTGGATCTTCATCTTCAGATATATTTGAGCATTTTTTATCTATTGGGCATTACATTTGGTTGTCAGTTACATGCTCTTTGAATGCTTTTAGGCTTATGCTTTTTGGGTCTGAGATAGCTTGGGATTTATACTCCGGATGTACCCTACTAGGATTTGGCATATATGATGCTATGTATTTGATGTATTAGAGCGTTGCTTGCTCTTTTTGCATCTAACTTCACTTCCAGTGGGAGCCTCTCGGTATATTTGGATGTACACAGAGTCTTATTTACAGATGAGCTTGAGCTTGTGGGACAACTACATGCATTTGCTCTCTTGAGAGCTTTATGTTTGCAGTTTGTCTAGAGTGGACTGATTTGATACGCCTATTGCGGTAGGCACCTATATCTGTCACAAGTTTGTCAGTTTTGTATGCATTCAGCTTCTTGCTCTATCATTTGTGCTTGTGCTTGGTCTCTTCTCTTACCACAAGACCCATTACATGCATGACTTCTAGACCTACGAGATGTCTCTTGCCTGACAGGTTATTGGTTTGACAGTTCTTGGTACCTTCTTGCCCCTGGAAACTCACTGTTGGATGTATCTTGCTACCTGGAAGTTGCAGTGATATATGTATCAGTGTTTGCTTCATTTTGGGATAGTTTTACATATTGCTATAATTTATTATACCAAGCTAAAATCTGCAAATTTTGACCACTTCTATGAGGGTAATGCTTACTATTTGATATTATCTTGGTCATATTTGGTGGACATGTGCTTCTCTTTGTAAAATCCACTCTTTCAGCCAGTTTTAGCAGTGGTTTTAGTGCATTTTCAACTAATTATGGCAACCTACAATTATACTTTTTTGCATTGATTTGGGACAGTATGGCTAGTCATCTAAAAGACACAGCTCTCTTTAACATTGCCAAGTTGGATGGTACCAACTATGAGTATTGGAATTCCCAAATATGGCAGGTTTTGATGTAGAAGTTGCAAATTAAACCCTTGTGTTTCAAGAGTGTTAAACTTGAAGATATGGATGATGATGTTTGGATGGAAGTTGATGAGCTATGCAAGTTTACCATTATTTTGTCCCTCTCAGAAGAGGTCCATCATAGTGTTGTTGAAGATAAGAATTAGATTGCATGGGATTTATGGAAGAAGATTTAGGAGCTTTATATGCAGTAGAGTCCTACATCACAGATGTATTGGTTGAAGTAATTAATGGACCTTTGCATGAAGGAGGGGACCTCCCTTTCATCTCATTTCAGTCAGTTTCATGCTATCATGAAGAGTCTGTTGTCATAGGGTATTGAGTTCAAAGACAACTTGCACCCGTTGTTTCTGCTTGGCATCTTGCCTGAATCATGGGATGTCTTCCGTACTTCCATATGCACGAACAAGCTTGATGGGCTGAAAATCAAAGAGGTTGAGAGTGCTTTATTGACTGAGGAAATCAACAGGAGAAACAATGATGTTTTCCGCTCCTCACATGCATTGACCATTAGAGGTGACAGACATGGCATGCATGATAATGGTCATAAGGGCACGAACTCTTAGAAGCCCAAGTCCAAGTCATGTGGTTGCACTAAGTCCCATGGATGGAATTCTGATCTTACCTATCATTATTGTGGGAAAGCAAGACATATTAGGCCGCAGTGCCATAAAATGTGTGATGATAAGCGCAAAGAAAAGGGAAAAGAAAAAGTGCAGGAAAAGCCTTCTGAGCGCAGTATTATACCTGCAAAGTCTAGTGTAAAGATAGAAGAGGTCAATGTCATGCAGGCCACTGATTCAGATGATGATTACATACTTGTAACTTCTTTATGCAATGCCTTACAGACTTGTGAGATACATTCTATGTATGCGTAGTGCTAGCTCTTGGATTCGGGTGCGTCCTTTCATGTAACACCTTGTAGAGTTTGGTTTCATACCTATCATACCATGTCTGGTTTTGTGTGTCTTGGTGATGACATGTCTCTTGACATTGTGGACATTGGAGATGTTAGGCTACAGTTTCCTTTTGACATCTCTTTTTTTTTCATGATGTACGCCATGTACATGCATTGACTCGCAACCTTATGTCAATTGGACAGCTTGATGATGCAGGGTATTTTGTGTCTTTTGGAGACTCTGCATGGAAGATTACTCATGACAGGCTTGTGCTTGCAAGAGGTGCCAAGTCTAGCAGCCTCTATCCCTTGTATCTGGAGCTACATTGGATCATGTTTTGTCTGTGGGTTCTATTCCCCATGTATTCCTTTGGCATGCTCATTTGGGGCATATGTCTCTTTAAGGAATGAAAATGCTCCGTGCTTTGTAGTAACTTCTGCCTTTTGACTCTTCGCATTTTGATTCTTGTGATCATTGTTTGTATGGAAGGTAGACTAGAAATACACATAAAAAGTTTGGTAAGAAATGCATGGTTGAGCCCTTGGCTCTTGTATACTTAGATGTATGTGGGCCCATGCCCTGTTAGTCACTTGGTGGGGCAAAGTACTTTGTTACTTTCATAGATGATTACTCACGTAAGGTTTGGGCTTATCCCATAAAGAGAAAATCTGATGTCCTAGACACATTTCAGTGTTGGCTTGCATTGGTAGAGAACCAGTTTGGGAAAAGGCTCAAATGCCTAAGGCCAGATAATGGGGGTGAGTATGTATCACATGCTTTTGAGCAGTTTTGTGATGAGCAGGGTATTAAGCGCTAGTTGACCGCCCCTTATACCCTACCCTAGAATGGTATGGCTGAACGCATGAATAGGACCATTCAGGAAATGGTATGTAGCATGCTTAGCTAGGTTGTCTTACTGCAGCACTTTTGGGTTGAGGCAGTTACTACTACAATGCATCTCATTAACAGGTCGCCTAGCAGTGGCATTGACTTTCAGGTCGCAGAGGAGGTATGGGCACGCAAGCCCCCCTCTTATGATCATTTGCGTGTCTTTCAGTGTGAGGAATTCTACCATGTGCCCAAGGACAAACACAATCAGTTGGATCCTACAAGTGTCAAATGCACTTTCATTAGCTATGGAGATGTAGGAGAGATGGGTTACCGTCTATGGGATCCGCAGGCGCGGAAAGTGATCGGTAGCCATGATGTCATCTTTCATGAGGAAAAAATGCATATGCAGCCTAAGAAAGTGGTTGAGGTATACAAAGTTATCTTTTAGGAGGAGCCATCTGCTCCCGTTCAGCCCACTCCGCGGCCAGATCGACACCGCGCAACATCACCTTATGCTCATGACCCAGATGCTAGACATACTGATGTTAGATAGGTTGTCAGTCAGGCAGAGCCTGGATTGAGGTGTTCTACTGGAGATAGATGACCTCTTGACTGTTTTGCACCCTCTATGGATTATGTACTGGTTACAGATGCAGGAGAGCCTCTCACTTATGATGAGGCTATGCGCATGCATGATTGTGACTCATTGCATAAGAATCAGACTTGAGATTTGGTTTCCTTACCTTAGGGTAAGAAGGCTTTGCCATGCAAGTGGGTGTACAAGCTGAAAAGTACCCTTGGACACCCCAAGCCAACATACAAGGCTCGATTGGTTGCTAAGGATTTTAAGTAGGAGCATGGTGTTGACTTTGATGAATCTTTTCTCCTATGGTCAAGATGACCACCCTATGCTTAGTCTTGGCCTTGGTTGCACAGCTTGACCTTGACTTGTACCAGATGGATATCAAGACGACTTTTCTACATGGGGACTTGCATGATGAGATTTACATGGAGAAGCCTAAGGGCTTTGCAAACCTTGGCAAGAAACACCTAGTGTGCAAGCTAAAGAAGAGTCTATATGGCTTGAAGCAGACACCTAGGGAATGGTACCATAAGTTTGATACATTCATGCAGTCACAGGGCTACAGCCGCAGTGCTATGGATCTGCACTTGTACACAAAGAAAGCCTATGATGGTTCTTTACTGATTTTGGTACTCTATGTGGATGACATGCTTTTAGCAGGGATAGCTCATCAAGAGCTAGATGCTCTTAAGGCTCAGCTCAAAAAGAGCTTTGAGATGAAAGATCTGGGACATGCCTCTCATATACTTGGTATGCGCATTACGCACGATCGATCTCAAGGACTACTCTATCTGTCACAAAGGGAGTACATTCATAAAGTCCTTGAACGCTTCCGCATGCAGGATGTTAAGCCTATTGATTGTTCATTACCTTCTCATGTGAAGGCTTCATAGGCCGATTGTCCATAGACAGATGAGTAGAGGGCCGAGATGGCTAGATTCCCTATGCATTAGCCATGGGTAGTCTTATGTATGCCATGATAGCCACCCATCCAGATATAGCTTTTACAGTTGGGATTGTGGCACATTATATGGCTACATCTGGCAAGAAACATTGGGATGCCGTAAAGGGTATCATGAGGTACCTAAAGGGCACAACAAATATGTGCCTTTGCTATGGCAGCCAGGATAGAGGATTCATGGGGTACATTGACTTTTATTATGCAAGACATGCAGATGGTAGGAAGTCCACTTGAGGCTATGTGTTCACTTATGCTGGAGGGGCTATCTCTTGGATGTCTAGGGCGTAGAAGTGTATGGCTCTTTCTACTATAGAGACCGAGTATATTGCAACCACATAGGCTTTCAAGGAGGCTATCTGGTTAGGTCGTTTGATTGCAGACCTTGGTATGACAGATGCTATTCCTACATTGCATTCGGATTCTATGAGTGCCGTTCAGTTGGCCAAGAATCTAGTCTTTCATGCCAAGACAAAACATATTGAGGTGATGTATCACTTCATTCGCGAGGTCATTGAGGACATGTCTATTGACCTTGTCAAGATTTTGACTGAGCAAAATCCTGTAGACTTGCTCACGAAGAGCCTCACTACCAAGCGCTTCACCTTCCTTAAGAGATTGATGGGCATTGGATGAGATGACATCTTTTTTCTCATCCTATTGTACATGTGTACATGTTGTACTATCTTTTCTTTTTCCTCTCTCACTGGGGCAGATTCACCTTTAAGTGGGAGGTTGTTGGGGGTAAAGGCACCTCCGCCTATCTGCATGTGTATTACTACACTGACAATACCCACCACTGCATACTGCAGGTGGAGGGCACCCGTCACAGTCACTTATTCTTTATTCTTTTAGTGACAATTTGAATAAAGGAAGGCCCGGCCACACATTGTGGTTGTTGAAGTTCCCACTTTTGAGTCTCTCTCTCTCTTGGCTCTTGCTCTCCATCCGCCATAGCTCTCACCACCAACTTCTTCCTCCTGGGTTCCACTTCCCTTTCAACCAATATATTATGCAAGCTGAAAGGTCACTGATAGAGAAGGGAACTATACAGTGATAGAGCTTGAGTGCTTGGCAATGGTTTTTGCATTGGAGAAGTTTCGACACTATCTATTGTCCACCCACTTCAAGTTTTATGTGGACCATAAAGCCTTGTCCTTCCCGATGAACAAAGCAGATGTCAAAGGATGAATGATAAGATGGTTGCTCCTGTTCTAGGAGTTTGATTTTGAAGTGGTCACTAAGCCTGGCCGTTCCCATGTCCTAGCCAATCATCTCTCACGGATCCCTCAAACAGCAAAAGAGAAGTAGGATGATCCGGACCTCCCTGATCCTTCCTTATTCTTGGTTGAGACTGTAACTCCATGGTATGCAAACATAGCCAACCTCCTGGCAACTCAAGAATATCCCCTTGGCATCTCAAGCCGTGAGAAGGAGAAGCTTTTGTTGGAATCATCCCCCTACACCATGTTAGGTGGCACTTTGTACAAGAAATGCAAGGACGAAGTCTTGCGAAGATGTGTTGCAAGAGAAAAAATTGGCATAGTATTGAAAGCATGCCATGACGAGCCATGTGGTGGACACTTCGCAGGAGAAGCGACAACAAGAAAGGCCTTACTTGTAGGATATTGGTGGCCAACCCACCACAAGGATGCTTATGAGTACTGCAAATGGTGTGACGCTTATCAACAAATGGAAAATCCTACCAAATCCAGTGCCATGCCCTTGCAACCCATTCTTCCCCTAAAGTTGTTCAAGAAGTGGGGGATTGATTTCGCAGGCCCCATTGATCTGCCAACCAGAAGGAAGCAGAATCAATACATCTTGGTTTGTATAGACTACATAACAAAGCGGTGTGAAGCTAAAGCTCTGAAGCAGGATGATAGTAATAGCTTGGCCATGTTCCTGTACAAGAACATCATCACCCATTTTGGCAGTCCTCTAGAGCTTGTAAGTGACCGAGATACTCACTTCCTTAATAAGATTATGGAAGAGTTGACAAAACTATATAAGATCCACCATCTCAAGTTCACCCCTTATTACCCTAGAAATAATGACCAAGTTGAAGTTACCAATCGCATCCTCTGCTTGATCCTCACAAGGACGATTGCTGCACATTATTGTGCTTGGGATGATCGACTTATAGAGGCCCTCTAGGCACACAAAACCTCTTACAAGGCTTGCTACATGACAAACCCCTTTCTAGTTGGTATATGGAACAGAAACCATCTTCCCTGTTGAGTTGGAGTTGCATTCTTTACGAGTGGCAGTCAAAGAAAGCCTCGTAGATGATGAGTCTCTTCAGTGCCGCCTACTACACTTGGAATGTTTGGATGAGATTGGATGGATGATCCTACAGTGCATGGAAAGCACTCAAGTGTGACGCAAGGCCTATCATGATAGCTTCATCAAGCAGAAGGAGTTCAAGGAAGGTGACTTAGTTCTCACTTATGATTTCCGATTTGGCAAGTTTCTAGGCAAGCTTCAACAATAATGGATGGGTCCCTATAAGGTACTTGCGGTCAATCCGAATGGCTCAGTCCAAGTCCAAATAGTTGATACCTCTGATGATTCCTTCCTGATTAATGGCTATCGCATGAAGAAGTACTTCCCTCCTTGGGAAAATTGACATTCATAGTCGACTCACCCTTCCCCTTTTGGGTGTCGCACTGTCCTTCTCCTTGTGCTACTGATAGCCATTACACTCTTATTTATGAGGCGGCATAGTTGTGCTAGCCCCTCCCAAATACCTCCCATCTTGACTCTGTTCTCCTCTCATTTGATCCATCAATGTTGTTGAGGATGGGCCCTAACACATGGTATTTCTACCATTCTATTTATTAAAGAAAAAAAAAAGATATATCAGTCATGGGAGAAAAGGACTTAGGTCCCTAGCATGCCGACCTATTCTTCGAGAAAAGGTGGACACACCTTCGAGAGTAGGAAAGAAGAGGAAAATAAAAGGAAAACAAAAAAAAACAAACACATTGCTATGGAAGAAAAGGAAGCAATTTTCTATCATAGTAGGCCTCGTTCCAAGAAAAGGTGGTAAACACCCTCGGACAAGAAGCTGGCTGTGGAAAAGTTGGTAACACCCCGCAGTCCAAAATAGTTGAATCACTAGCCGAACCTTTTGAGACGCAACTTTCCAGAGCCACCTCCCTTGGTGCGTTGTATCAGTAGTCTCATTCGAAGGAATAATTCCCTACAACAGACTATCTTTTCCAAAGACGACATGCTCTACACATAAAATTAAGTACCAGATCTATTGGTTACCTCCTTGGGTACGCCTCTTCATTGGCATCTTATCGAAAACCAATAGTGATCTTCATCGACAACCCATTGAGTGATGTGAGATTTCATCCTAACAGGATGGGCTATGAGTACGAGCTACCCTCCTGTATCTATCAGTGAGTGTGAGATAGAGGGTGGGGTGAGTGACCAAACCTTTCCCTTTACATTTAACAGAGAGGTGTGATGTGTGAATAGAGTGTTACACACACGGGATGGGCCTCTCAATGCACAACGCATGATGTGTTCTTGTGCACTGGACTATAAGGCTCCCTGGCCTTCCTTCTCAAATTGTATGCTGACAATGGGCAGGATGCACAATTGCACCATCAATTGCGCAGAAGGCATATAACCTTTGCACAAGTGACTGTGGGGATTACATCAATGGGTGTAAGGAAAGGGCTGCCTTCTTGTATTTCTCAACAGAGCGTGAGACAATAGAGGGGGGGCAGAGTTTGACTGGGGTGTCCTCAATCAATTCCTGAGAGGTGAGCATTGAGGGGCGTTATTGCATTGACGTCAGGTACACTTTCTATTTCCCTATGCACACACGGGATGGGTCTTTGCCACCATCACAGGCCAGTCACCTTGTTCTGTACACTGTATGACAAGGCTCCCTGGCCTTCCTTCTCGCACCGTATGCTGACACCAGGTGGAACGCATAAATGCACCATCAATTGTGCACACTAGCATACTCCATCCAAATCATTTTCCCCTTGTTCAATTCTAAGCCAGACGTGAGTTATGGGATTTCATGCTTATTCATTGATCGATGTGCGTCATGGGGTGAGCAATTGTTCTATCATCCTCTTGAGTGCTCGTGAGCTAAGAGTTCTATTCTTCGTCATTGATAGTTGAATCGACAGACTTTACCACGACAAAGCTACCTACCTGGGTGCTGTTGCATCGTCCCTGCTATGCTGGACGTGTTCTGTGGCAAGCCCTGGTACCTCTTATTGACGGCTCTGATCTTCCTGCAATCAACAACGACGGTTCCCTTCAACCATCTACGAAATGGGCCAATTGTTCCTAGCCCTACCATTCTGTTTGCAAGTGCATGTTATGTCTTAAGTGTGGGGACATCAGCATCTAGTCGATTGACAAGTCCAAGGCTGTGTTGATCAATCTATCCTAACCGGTAAGGTCTTAAGTGTGGAGACGCGTCCCTGTGCGTCTGCTGTGCATAATCCTGCATATGTCATTAACCAATCATGCACCCTTCTAACCCCTGTCTTTGAGACATATTCCCTTGTGGTTGCTTTTATTGCGCAAAATTTTTCCTTTGCTATGTGAACACACCCTATGTTTACAAACTCCCCATCCAACCTTATAGCCCTGTTTTTTCCTTTGAATGCCACATTTTCTTTTTACATCCCCCTATTTTGGCTTACTATTTTTGAGTTATTAATTTTTGAAGCTTTTCTCCCACAATTGGATGTATTTCCATGCGCACGCACCCTTATCGCTTTGAAATAGTGATCTGACGTACCATCCCTATCCTAAACCTTCCCCTCGATATTTTTTCTTTTAACTACATGTTATTCCAATGTACGGTTTGTTCGTAATTAATTTTTGTGTGGTTTTGTGCCTTTTTTGCATATGTTTTTGACATTTTTCCATGTGAACCTACCCTATTTGCATGGGCCTTCCATTTTGATACAATAGGCCTATCCATCACACCTTCATACACAATTTTCCTTTTTTCTCCACCCTGTTCCGACCCTCGGATTTTTCATTATTAATTTTTTAAAATGCCTTTTTGGTCCTCTTTTTTGCCTTTTTCTCATGTGTGAATGCCTCCTAACCCCCCTCGGAAACACATTCCAACATGATAGTCCTGTGAAACACTCTTGTCCGGACATTCTTCCTTTTTACTACCGTTCGTTCTGCTGCCCGGATCTTCTTATATTAATATTCGCATTCTGTTTTGGGGGTGATTTTTGGTTTTTTCCATGTGAACATGTCTTATCTTCATCGAAACTATGTTCTAACATGATAGCCTGCTCGGCATGACTTCATTTGGGAGATCGGATTTTTTGATATTAATTTTCGTATGCGTTTTTGGACCTGATTTTTGCTTTTTTCCATGTGAACGCCCTAAATTGTTCTTGGACACCCCATTGCACTTTTTCGCTGTCTTCCCCTCGACTTCTAACACAATTTTGATTTTTACAGCATTTTATTTTGGCGCATAGTTTGGGTTTTATGAAAATTTCCCGTCCATTTGCACCTGTCGTGCCTCTTGCGTCGTGCGTGACCGCCCGTTTTTTCGATTTTTAATCATGATATCGCATCCATCGCGTCATCCCGCACCTGTGCCGCCATGTTGGTCCCCGTTGCTTCCCATCATTGCAAATTTTTTACCCTCGCCCCGCGCATGCGTGCGGGACGGGGGCGGCACCCCTTTCTTTCTTTCTTTCTTTCTTTTTTTAAATTAAAACAAAGAAAAACAAAAAAACCCAATTTAAAAAAAAACAACCATTTTGAGAAAAAGAAAAAACCTAACCACCCAAGTCCCTCCCCTTCTCCCCTCTCTCTCTCTCTCTCTCTCTCTCTCTCTCTCTCTCTCTCTCCCCCTCTCTTTCTCTCTTCCCGAGTCCCTCTCCCTCCCTCCCACCTCTTCCTCCTCCCCTCCCTCCTTCTCCACCACTCCCTCTCCCTTTCCCTCGCCCTCCCCCACCTCGCCTAGCTCCATCCGCCGTCACCACCGCCGCCGTCACCGCCCTCCTCCCCATCGCTTTTCCTCCTCTCCCCACCATCTCCACCGCTTGCTCCCTCCTCCCTATCACCTTTCCTCCTCTCCCGGCCTGGCCATCTCCACAGCCTGTGCCCTCCACCCGCCGGCGTCACCCTTGTTGTCTCCTCCTCTCGTGGGTTCCTCCCTACTTGCCCGGCCACTCCTCGCCCAGTCCCATCTCCTTCTCCCCCCCCCTTCTTCGTCACCCCTCCAACCCCTCCCCTACCTCCCAACCACCTCCACTGTCCTCCCACTTCTCCCCTCCCCTACCCACTACCTCCCTCTAGAACCGCCACTTCCCCTCCCCCTCCCCCCCAAAAAAAAGAAAAAACGAGGCCCCCCTTCCCACCCACCAAAAAACACAAACCAACAACACACAGCCACACACACACCCCCTACACACCCTCCCCTCCGCCCCCATCACGTGCCGCCCCGTTCTTGTGCACGGTCTCACCAACGGGTCTTTCCACGCGGTTTTGTGCATGTTGGCATTCGTGAGTCTTGTGCGTAAGCGGCTGTTCGCACGCAAAAGCGTGTTTGTGTTTGTGTTCATTTTCATGAGTTGCAAGCGACTGTTCACACGCGAGGATGTACGTTTGGACTTGTCTGTGCAATGGTACGTGCCCGTCCGTTCACAAGCAGCTGTTCACATGCAGTCGAGTATTCAATTTTTCATTAAAAAATTGTAAAAAATCCTAAAACACACATAAAAATTTTAAAAAAATAATAAAAACTCTTAAAAATTCAAAAAATTATAATATAAAAATAGCTAAAAATTCTTTTGACCAACTAGACAATTTTAAGATTATTTTCCAAAGCTAAAACTCCAAAATTCAATTGCAAAAAAATTCAAAAACTTTAAAATTGATTTAAAAACCATTAAAAATAGTTAAAAATCGTTTAAAAATAAATAAAAATAAAATAATATCAAGAAAATATAAAAAGTTTCCATCCATATTTTTTTAATTCTTATATTTTTTAAAAAATATTAAAAATGCTTTACAAAATGATCAAATTTTTATTTTTGGAAAAAATTCTTGAAAAAAGCATATTGAATACCAAACATAAACAAAAAATATATTGGAAAAATCTAGACACCTTACTCAAATTTGTTGGTTCAATTTTCACTCGTGTTGGATGGTTGAAATATCATACTTAAAAATTTGGAACCTTTTTAATGTGTCCAACCTAACACATTTTGAAAAAAAATCCAACCTCCAAAATGCTTTTAAATTGGATTCACATCTAAACATTTCAGCCTAGAGGATTTCTTCATTAAAAAACTTTATTAAAAAAAAGTCAACACACAACTGAAACGCTAACCCCAACTAAATCAAATACACCCACCCTAATCTTGTCGGTAAAGGTATTCTCTTGCAAAAAAATCTAACCAAATAACACATGTTTCTTGATTATTTTTTAAATGAGGTGTTAGTTTGGTTTTTATGAGCTTACCATATTCAAATATTTTTTAGTTGTTGGCTTTTCTCTTTTGAGACTCATTTGCATTGTGGGATTGATACGTGCGCATTTAATATCCTTGCATACACACACTCTTGACGTAATTCTTTTCCCCTTCTTGTTTATTTTTTCAGCTATCCCAAAATTCACATATTAATTCCTAAAATGAACCTTAATCACCACCATGGCATGCGCATCCGCACTCAACACACCTTCTTTTTAATTAAATAAAACTCAACTAGACATTCACTTTGCACACAATACATGCGCTCGAGAGACACCTTAATTTTAAATAAAATGAAACAGTTGTCACAAAAATGCACGTGCTGAAAAATAAGAGTGCTTCAGACACATTAAATTCTTAATTTATGAATTTGCATTTAGAGACCTCAGCTTAGGTATCGAAGTCTGGGATTCGTTAAAAGCACCTCTTCACCCTAATAATTTGTATTTAATATTTTAAAAAATGAACCACAATTTTTTAAAATGTTTAATACCTAATAAAATTTTACACATTTTTAAATATTTTATTAAAAAACCTTTCGTTAAAACTAATTCTCCTAATTACACTTATTCTCATTTTCAATAAATATGCTTCGTGGGATGGGCACGTGTCGTCCTTTGAGTTGTAATTACTTATTGAAGTTATGGTCATGATATGAGTGGATTGTTATTGTATTATGGTTTGGTTGCTATGATACGATTAAGGGTATGGTGTGAATTGATTTTTCATTTTATCTACCTGGTACAAGGTCTCGAGTGCATGTCTGTTGCATATCACCAAGATTTCGATCGCATTTTTCTAGAAGTCATGTCAAATTTTTTCTAGGATGTGCCTTGCTTGGGGATAGTTGGTCGAGTCTCATTTCAAAACCTTGGTTAATATCTTATCTTTGGTCTTTTCTACTGGTTTTTCATGCATCCCTTTTGTTTGAGAGTTGTGTCGTGTGTTCACTATCTGAATGGCACCCCATATGCCTCCTGCTATTCAGTATGTCCCCCATTGATATGTAGGGTTTATCCTTCCCTATTGACTTTTGAGCCTATTGCGAAAGTTGGCCTTGCATCTTTTGTGGCTACTCCTCTCCCTCTGATTGGTGATGAGTTTCTAGCGTCATATAGTAAGAAATCGAGCTTGGTTCATTGTACTTCCATGGTCCTAACACCTAGAGGGTTAGGGAAGGTTTTGTCCCTTCCCTATATAAAGAGGAATCCTTTGTCACAACTAGACAATTATTCTCAAATGAAGAGATCCTCAAGTTGTTACAGATGCAGAATAATATTCTGACATATTCAGGACTTAAGAAGGGTGTTTCACATCCTCCTCCATCTGATCCCGTCCCTTCCCCTCCACCTTCAGAAGATCAAAAACCCATTGGCATAGAGGATATTGACTCCCCTCCTCCACTGGTCATTCAACGGAAGCGCTTGAAGTTTGTAGCAGAGACAATTCCACCAATCATTCCTTCAGTGTCAGTTTGTGCTACCTCTGGAAGTAAACTCCCTGCCTACCTCACATGCAATAACTTATTCAGGGCACATCGAGAGGGTTCTTTGGATATATCAGTTCCTTTGTTGAACCGCTTAGTGATAGGGAATGCCATCCCTTCTCTTTGTAGAGACATCCAGAGTTCTATTGAACTCTCAATGTGACAGCTTGTGCTCAATAGTTGTATTCTTCTTTTTATGAAGAATTGAGACAATCCAAAGACCAGATGAAAAAGGCAACCACAGAGCTAGTCTCTTCCAAAGACACTCTTTCTGATCTGTTTAAGTAGATGGAGTAGCAGACCAAAATGATTGAGACCCAGAGAGAAGAAATATCTTCTTTGAAAAAATAGTTAGCAGAAGCTCACTCAAAGGTCACCAGGGTTTCTGAAGAGAAAGAGAAAATGTCCAAAGAAACTGAAGAGTTCAAGACTCTTCTGGATACGAAACTGTCAGACTTGCAGACTGCTCATAATACAGTGGAATCCCAAGCCTCCCAGGTTAAATAGTTGAAGGACCAAATGGCGCATTCACCATCCATTCCTCCAAGTCCTAGTATCCCCATGATTCCTTCTATGTCTCAACAGGACTTGGCTGCTCTTCAATGGAATGCCACTTTATGTCCTTTATTTCGGGCCAAGGTTGAGAGATTGCAATCTAGAAAGATATTTTATGGACTACTTTCGAGAAATTTGTAGACTTTATTCCTCCCAAACACTCTTTCTTAGTTCATTATCAACAATAGAAGTTGGCCATTTATGTTAAACTTTCAACCATGGATTTATCTCCTCCTCTAGAGGATGGCTGGAGTGGAATGTGGTCTGCAAGTTTGCTGTCTAAAGTGGTCAAGATGGTGTTTGAGGATTTGGTAGTCCCAGATTCAATGTTGATGTCCTATATGTACCTCAGAGTTGACTTGTTAATTCCAGACGATGAAGACCTCTCTTGGTATGTTGAAGATGTAGTCTTGCAAGTAGTACTCTATGTACACCACAAAAGTATTCTTCTAGAGTAGCTGACTGTCCAGAGGATTCTTGGCATCCTATGCTGGATTTTGTGATCTTAAATCAAAGATAGTTAAAGGCTTCGTCTCATGTGCAAAATGTCAACCAAATGAGGGTGGATCTATTATCCCATCTTTCCAAGCAACCTCTTTTTAATCCTTTATTTTTTGAAGCCTATGCTAGACATTCTACCTTAGGACCATCAGTTTCATCCTTTACCTACTATCAACACATGGCTCATACGTATGATGCTTATCTATCTATTTTCTAGAATATCCTACATGTCATTTTACCCCTTTTATTTCAACCTAAAGATGCACCCCATATTCCTTATTTTACGCAATGTAATTTCATCATTGATCAAGTATTTTCTCCCCTTATTCCTTGTCCTTCCCCATCTTCTCATTTCCTATCCATGTTCCCACCACATTTCCTTGCTCCCTTCCTTTTTGATACTTCTAAATTGCCAAAATCTCCTACCTTACATTATTATTCTTTTTATGATTTCTCTTATCCCTCTCTTGATCCTTTATCCCTTATTCCATTCCCGTCTCTTTCATCTTTTAATTGGACTCCCCTTCTGTTGGTTTTACAGGATATGAAGGCTTTGATCAGACAATCTTGAGAAGAAGAAGCTGGAGTACTGGAGATTCTTTGACGGGACCCCAAATTAACTAGCCTGTACTGATTCCAAGAGAACAAAAGATTGCAAATCAAGCCTTTCACAACTATTTACATTTTGCTAAGTTTCATTCTCAATCTTTGTATCCATAAGTGAGACTGACTGCCCATTTTTCATGCTATCTAGCATTTATGCACCGTCACTCTCATAGTGATAAAAAGCAAGTGCCAAAGTTATGTTTGGATGTCAATGTAGATGTGGATACCCATCAGCTAGATGTGCTTTATTTTCATGCTTTGTGCTTGTCAAGTAGATTTGTTATCCTACTCGAGAGAATGAGTTGTTTACAATTCTTGAAAAATCCTCCAAAAACCTTTGTGGATGAATCTTTATCCCTAGAAAGGTTTAAAAATCATCAATCCTTTAAAAGGGATCATCTTCATTGATCCGTTATCCTTTGTAACTTTGATGCTTGATGAGAATACATCTATCTATATTTTTCCTTCCAAAGAGGTGCCATTCAGATATTTTTTTGTGTAAGTGGTGTGCATTGTGATATGTGTATATTGTTTATCTTTGTTGAATGGAGCTGAAGTTGAAGCTGGATTGATGAAGAAGATATAGGATTAAAAGCTAGCAGAAGATGATGCTGATTTAAAGAAAACTCTTATATCCTATATGAGTTTGTGTTGCTATCAATTTTTTTTAAAAAAAAAGAGATAACATCCAAAAGGGTGTTTTCCTTTCATTGTAGTATTATCAGATATATAGGTTACTTGTTGGGGTCATGATTGGATGACTTTATGAGTGTTGTTGAAGACACAAGATCACATTGAGCTCTTTACTGAACTTATATTCTTCTTTTCCTTAGGTCGTGAGGACACTTCCTATTTTAAGTGTAGGGATATCTTGAGAGAGGAAAAATACTAAATTTTTGATTGATTTTTATTGTTTTTAGTGGTTTGAGTGATTGATTTGGTGTGATTTTTGATTGATTTTAGAGTGATTTGGATAGGTTTGGATGGATTTTGATAGGTCATGATATTTTTTTGTGAAGATATATTGATGTGATAGGATTTGATGGTGTTTTGATAGCTTTTGTATGATCATGTTTGAGCGTGTTGAGCTTCTGTTTTCTTCCTTTTTGCTTTGTTTTGTTTGAGTAAGTGAGGTTGGGATATTTAATGATGAATTTTGAGGTTGTATGATAGCTTATTGAGTGATTTATGATGGGTTTATTTGGTTTTAGTTGAGCTGAATGTTTGTTGTTTAGTTGCTGTTGAACCTCTATAGACCTTCTGTAGAGCTTCTGTAAATCCTCTGTATGCTTCTGTATGTGTTTTGTGATATGAGAGTGTACTTTGGGAAAGTTTTCTAACTTTTGGAAAGGATGAACGTAAGTTCAAAGAGCTCAAGAAAAGTGGAAGAAGCAACTATTGAAGACTGAAGAGAAGATTGAAGTGAAGTGACAGTAGTGAGCTATGAAGAGTCACTATAGTGGCTCTCATGCCCTTTTATACCTCCCATGCCTTATGGAAGGAGCATCCACGAACAAAGAAGTATTATTGAGAGTCATTATTGAGTATTTTAGTAAGGAGATGATGTACTATTGATTGAGAGAGAAAGAGAGAGTTAGAGATAGCCAATTCTATGCAAAACAATGTATCAATCTATGAGAGACTATAAGAGAGAACTATGAAGACAATGAAGATGAATACTATGTTATTATTTCCATTCAAAAGTGGTGTATTCTTTTTTGTTATTATTATTTTTGATGGATTCTATGAAGATGCTGAAGATTATGGTTGATTCTATCAAATCTGTGGGAGATATCTATTATGATGCTGCACAAAGATTTGTTCTTTTCCTTGTTGTGATTCTCTAAAGAATGAAACAAAAGCTTGTTGATATTACAATATAGTTTTTCTTGCAGTAAAAACCCCTTTTCCTTGGTGTCTCTCTTGGGGCTCCAAGCTAACTCCTTGATGAATGATGTGATTAAGAGGCAAGCACTAAAATGAATCTAGAAATATGCGAGAAGAGAGAAGGTAAAAATCAAAGGTAGGAAGCTAGCAACAGAAGCCTCCTTTTTGACATCCTTGTGGCAATCTTTACAGAAGTCCCAATGGCAAATCAAGGTCCCCTTCCTAACAATATCCCTCTTAGAAATATTGATGGTAGGCCAATGAATGTAGTCTAGTTGCCAATCTTTAAGAGAGAGTATAGTTAAGACATTGATCTTCATGTAGCCAAGTTCATGATAGTCTGTATAGCCAACAATGCTAGAACCCTTGAGCATTGGTTGGAAATATTCCCTACCACGTTTAGAGGTGTGGCATTTCAGTGGTATGAAAGACAAGTAGGAAATACAATTGGCACATGAAATGACTTGAAGATGGTTTTCCTCATTAAATTCAGGCGTAAACGTTTTAAAGAGCGGATTCAAGAGGAGTTCATGAACCTAAGTCAATCCTCTAGTGAACGAGTGGAAGCATATATCTCTAGAATAGAATCCACATTGAAGATATGAACCAACCGTCACTTGGATGAAGGCATCCAGAAGGGGGTTTTCCTTAGAGTCTTACAACTAGAAGTTTGTAAGTTTGTGGAGCTAAGAAGACTAGTCAACTTGCAAGCTTCAATGGAAGGTGCAAGAGTGTATGATGAAGTTGAAGCAAGGCTATTGATGACCTCATGAAGAGCATTCTTACTTTCTCCCATGCTAGGAATGGTACACCCACCAATTCTAGTCCTAGGGATTGTTTCCTACCCCTCCCCTCTCTGATGAAAATAGTATCGCAATACAGTGCATTGAAGCCACAGTGGTTGCAAACAACATTACCTCAAATGATGGTTCAATCACAAAAATAGTGGCCTCAAACAGTTCTCTAATGGTAACTTAATAGTAGTGGAACTCTACCAACTAGAATCAACAACCAACAGTCTCAATGGGAGCTCTGAATCAGAATCAAGATAGAGAACCCTTTGGACCAACCCAACCAATCTATGTAGTGATTAAAAACACTTCCCAAAACCCTATTGCGAGTACTTTTAGAAGAGAAGAAAATTTGAAGGACTGTTTATCCAAATCAATTACAAGCATCAAGAAAGAGCTAATGGATGTGATTACAGAATAGCTACAGACATTGAAGGTGAATACTACTGCCATATATAGTACTATAGAAGATGGAAGAGATGTGATGCAACCTAATGCATGGTAAAAAAAAGTGTCATCAGGTGCAAGACATTTAGCCACTAAATGTACCCAAAAACCAACTATCCTTGGAGACTTTTGTTCATTTTTAAAGAAATAACCACACAAAGGATATATTCTCTTTAAAGGAGATGCATGAAAGAAGGAAGAAAGATGAGAAAGCAAGATTCAACTTGTTGGAATCCAAGATGACAACTCAAGGTATCAAAGCAAAGCCTAGAGAAATTGGTCCTAATTTCAACCCAAGCAGGTTCCTCTCTCAAAGTTATAGAGAAAGATAGTTTGGTGGTGGTTAGAGATTAGAAGTGGAGTGTTACAGATGCAGAGAAGAGAGACATATCGAGGACATATCTCACCAAATTTCCAAACCCTAGAAGATCCATAGACTACAAGCCCTTATGCAATCGATGCAAGGGAGAAGGCCACACTATAAAAGACTATCCCAATCTAGCTGCTATGAACTCCAACACCACTGATAATCAATAAAAGGCTCAAGAACTTGCCTCCAACTTGGTGGAATTGGAAGTTTTTGCAATAACTCATGCCAAGAAAAGAGAACCCATGGTTCCAGAAGAGATTGTTTTTCCTATGCCAAAACTATGAAGTTCAATCTTCCAAAAGAGAAACAAAATAGTATAGAACAGAATAGTACAATATAGAGCAGTTTAGCACCAGAGGACATAGAGATAGTTATTTACAAAAGCATGACCAATGGTCCAAGAGATAGAGGATATAGAAGTATCCCCAATAATAGAAGAATTGTTTGATGTTTCCATTTCTAGAAGAAAGAGGAAATATGAAAAGTAATATTGTTCCATTCCCTAGCCAGTTGGAGAAGCTCATGGATCCTATCAAAGAGTATATGACTTGGTCAAAAACCTAGAGACCTTCAAACTAAACCTAACATTTTGATAGTTTGTTGATGCTATCCCCTAGCCACCAAAAGAAATTTAAAAGCATACTGACAAGAAGACTGCCCTAAGGATTACTCCCAGCTATCACCAAGTCCAATAAGAGCCTAAAGCTAGCAAAATAAGTGGATGTGGCTAACACATTCTTAGATCTTGGTACCCTAGAGATTGGTGTTTGGATTAAATGATGTTTTATTATAGATGCATTGATTTATGAGGGCTCATTAGTGAACATAATGACAGATGTGATAATGAAGGATCTAGGATTGCAACCTACACAATGGCTTATTAGATTAAAAACAAAAAAAGAATTGAGCCTTGGGCATTCTCCCATATGTGAAGAGAACTCTCACTATGAAGAGACTATTGGTTGGCCTATTTGGTGGTGAAACCAAATTCCTATGGAACCTCATATCCTCTACTTTACTAGGAAGACCATGACTTTTTGAAGCAAGAGTAAGAACCAATTGGTCTGAGGACCCAATAAGGTGTAGTAAAGTTATATGGCTCACAAAAAGGTAATGGATCTACCTCTAGTGAAGTCTTAATAGACTCCTTCAACGAAGCTACAAATGGTACATCAGCAGATGAAGAAGTTGTCAAACCGATATATTCCAAGAAAACAAAGGCACAGTCCCTAGTAGTGAGCATTGCAAGCCAACTTCCAAAAGAAGCAAAGTCCTTGTCAAAGCTGTACTCTTCTCCCTGTTACATGGCCACAACTAGAGAGCTAGAGACAGAAGCGAAAGTAGATACAAAAGCAGAAGTAGAAGATAGTACAAAGAGTCCATATTTCTCCTATAGGGCCCATATAGAGGGAGAGCCATATTCTAAATATGAAAAAAATAAAATTCAAGATGAAGATTATAAAAGTGAGGGGGAGGAATCTATTCAATCAAAAAAGGATAGAAATAAGGATGAAGTCCTAGAGGCTTCAGAAGCTAAAGATCCCATGCAATTGGATGGAATGACTCTAGTACCCTTTGGATTGGTAAATGAATCACATCATATGAAAAATCTCTATAAGAAATGGATTAAGAAAATAAGCCTTCCTTTAGAAATGGCTTTTGTTACCCTAATTTACATGTCTTAAGAAAGGATGATGATGATGCACCTTACCAATAATCACTAGTTGTGGAGCCTGAGAAGAACTCATAAAGTTTTTGTTATGTGACCTTTCTAGATACGTCTTCAAAAGATGAGTTCTCAAGTCGAGAGATAATTAACTCTCCCATAAAATCCAAAAAGACCATGATACCATTTTAGTATCCCAAAGAGCCATGTGAGCCAACATTGAAGAAAGAAGCCACTTCCAATGGAGCATTAGACGAGAAGGCCACTCCTTTGAAGGTGTTGAATCTATACCCAGAAGCAATCCATAGAACCTTCATTCGTGAAGTGGGAGGTGAAAAGAAATTAGCTTTTATGGATATAGATGGCAGTGAATGTGACTTGGAGGTGGGTGTACTAGTCTTCTAGAAGAGGAGCTATTGGTCTTGTGCAACCTACTGAAGAAGAACTTGGATGTGCTTACATGGTCATATAAGGACCTAAAGGGGATTGATCCCACTGGTGTGTTAGTATCACATCGATATAGAGCCCAATGTCATGAAAAGGAAAATGCATATGAATCCAAATTACTCAGCCCTAATGAAGTAAAATTGATGAAGCTCCTTGAAGTTGGGTTCATCTATCCAGTGGCCACCAATAGTGAATGGATTTTTCCCATCATAGTAGTACCCAAGAAGAATGGAAAGTTGCAAATCTATGTGGACTTTTGCAAGTTGAATTCCAAGGTAAAGAATGATCATTTTTCTATTTCTTTCATACACTAATTGTTGGACATAGTTGGTAGACCGTAGTTGCAGCCCATCAACGCCAAACTTTGCCCCATATGGGGGCAGATCATATGCACTCTTGCAAAAGTGTAAGGCTGCAGTCTCTATCAAGTCTTAAAGCATACCAATGATCTTCTATGTGTTGCCAAACACCAAAGATGTAGGTACGGAATCACTGTTAGGATGCACATTTAAAAAGCAAGCTCATTGCAATGTCAACTATGAGTCCCAGCATATTTAGATCGTATTCTAACTGCTGAAGATATAGAACCTCCTAACCCATCCGTATTTAGATCGTATTCTAACTGAAGAGGAGTTACACATTACTTAGCTAAATCGATTTCGGTGACTTCCTAATGGATGTACTTACCTACATCACTCACGTAGCCATTAAACCTATCGACACGGACCACTACACTAAAATGGAATATAATCCAAACTTCTATGATTGGCTCATGCGGATGTGAAGCACTGCACATAGGCACTAAATGCCCTTAACCCTTGAACCTCTAATCCTAGGAAGGATCCTTCTCATTCTCAAGGGGGGAGGGGGTAAGGTGAAATCAAATAGGTAATGTGAATGAAATTTGCAAGGAAAACTAAAAAGCCTCAATCAATGTCCAAAATAGATGAAAAATTAAATTGTGAATTGAGGAAAAATGTCATAAAGTTTTGAAATGAATGGACTACTTGAAGGAAAAGTCTACTACTGTGCTTAAGCATTTCAAGTCAGCAAGCATGTAGTCTTTCCTTCTGCGAGTAATTCTTTTGAAAAGCACTAATGGTGAATATGGCTTCATGATAGACACCCATCATGGCAAGCCAAGAAAAGACTGGTAAGTTGCCTTTCTCAAAAGAAGAACATGCAAAATACAGCCTCTCGATGGAGACGAGGGCCTTCAACCACTTTAAATTTCGACATGTTTTCAATCTAGAAGATGTAGTCATCGGAGAATGGGTCATGAGGCACATTGTTAAGTAGTGCAATCAATGGACATACATGGAAGCAGTGGGCCAAGGGGTAGATTAGGGCTATTGCATGGAGTTCTTATGAATTTTTAATAGGAACCACGGCACCATGACCATGCAAGAGGGAGAAGAAACTCGTTAGGTGCATATTGAATTGACCCCAGAGTTGGTAGTAAGAGCATTGGGCCTAGCAAACAAAGTGGAGAGAAAGTTGAAGAGAGATACATACGCCATGCTAGGGATGGACAAGGTGAAGGTCCACACCAGATGATGGTATCAGCTTGGTTGATATTCCAGATCCCGAAATCCAACTCCAGGCCAAGATGGTGCACACATTGTTCTCTAGTCAGAGGTATAACACAATCGTGAGATGCATTAATGTCCCCTTGCTAGAGAGCATTGCAACACAATCACTAGATGAGGTGAACCTCAATGGCTTCGTGAGAAAGACCATCAAGTCCTTGGCAAAGGCTCTGACAACAGGAGGATAACCCGTGCAAGAGAAGAGTCCCCTGCCACCAACTTGACTAAAAGAAAAGATTCATCTTCAAAGGCCTCAACTGTTGGATTTAGTAGGGTCCTTGCTACCATCATCACAGAAGCCTTGGGGCAAGGGCAAGGAGAAGGAGAAGGAGTTGATGAAACACTAAGAAAGTCACCACCTCACCATGAACAAGAGGCACAATTGAGTGAAAGGACGATGAGTGAGGATGAAGAGGAAAGAGAACAGGAAGAGTAGTCTAGCCGTGGAGAGGCTAAGAAGATAAGGAAGAAAACTACACAAGAAAAGTAAGAAGAGGAGAGAAGAAAAAAGAAAAAGCAGACTTAGAAAAGGCTTGTAGGCATTCTAAGAAGGCCGAGGAAGAAAGGAAGAGGAGGAATCAAAGAGAGCAGAGGAGGAATCCAAGAGAATAGAGGAGAAAAGGCGAAGGAAGGTGGAAAAAGAAGACGAAGAGTTGAGAAGAAAAGAAGTAGAGGACTTGGCACAAGCCATGCACATGTCCATTGAGTAGCAATGCAAGTATGAGGAGTTGGCAGCGATAAACCCGCCAAGGCAGGACAGGCTGGGAAGCAGCTGTCCATTGAGCAGTAACGCAAGTATGAGGAGTTGGCAAGTATGAGGAGTTGGCACAAGCCATGCACATGTCCATTGAGCAGCAATGCAAGTATGAGGAGTTGGCAGTGATAAACCCGCCAAGGCAGGACAGGATGGGAAGCAGTTGCCAAGTACCAAAAGACCTACCTCCACCCATTCCAGAGGGAAAAGACAAGGCCGTACTCCACTCTATCCCACCCACCATCTTTTCGGCTACCCCAACCATTACGGCAATGCCAGGTACCCCAACCACCATTGACACTAGCAACCTCATGGCATGGGTGTAGTTCTTGGTCGTAAAGCACATACCCCAACTTCCAATTCTAGTGCAGGGACTCCAATGATAGGAATGAAAAGATTGGTAACTGTGAATGCTGGATCTCAATAGGGGCCCGAGTGACAAAGAATTGAAGCCACCACCACCACGGGGCCATAGTACATTGATCAGGACGAGCATGTCAAGGAGCTTTACGCTCAATTGGAAAGAGAAAAAGAGGAGAAGAGAGCCACAATGACAAAGCTAGAAACTCAAAGAGAAATGCCAGCTTCCTTGCAACTAGAAAAAACATGCCAAGTGGCCATGCAACATAAAGAAATCAAGGTGCCAAAAGTGGAACTAAGAGCCTATTGAGATATCGAGCTCCACTCGTGATATGCCAGGGTGACTGTTGTGCATTTATGTCACCGACTTGACAGTTGTAGATGCGGTTGGTACACTGCCCATGAATAATAGCTAGATGACAGCTATCCTTATCTACTCTAGTTCGTGGCTCAGTTAGTATGCCACCTTAGTTAGTTGCCTTTGGTTTGAGACCCATATATAGGGTTCTTCTATTTCTTTGTATGTGACTTCTTTTTGGCTTACACAACTAAGAAGAGGAAAACTGTTTTCAGCCTCCACCTTTGTGTGTATTCCCCCATTGTGCAAGCAAGAAAGCTACAAGTGAGACTCCTTCCTTCTCTCCCACAATCTTGACATGGTATCAGAGCCTTGTTCGTGGTAAGGAGCTCAAGAAAGCAAGCCAAGCTCGCGATGTTCTGGTAAGAGGAGCAGTGTTGCTTTCATTTTCTGTTTTGGGAGCAAATCTCGGTAGGCAGCACAACCGGAAATTGCAAGAGTGCATTGTCTCATGTTGAGACGCCCTTCGCAGTGAAGCAAGAGGGCAGTATATGTTGCGGGTGAGGGCTTTAGCCCTAGGCGACCCTGTTTTTTTTATTTGCGGAAAGTTGTTCTTTCATAGATTGTCACTGAAAATCTTGACAAGAACAACCTCCAAGCATGGAAGTTTAGAATGACGAATTTCCTTATGGGAAAAGGATCTTGGGAATTTGTTGCAGGAAATGAAGAAGAACCAGTTCTTCCTGATGTTCCCAATCAACAGCAAATGTAGGCATTTCAAGCATGGCATGAGAGAGCCAGGAAAGTTATGTACTAGCTGTCTATCAGCATTTCAGACTCTATGATTGTGCATATTCAAGATGCAAGTACGCCAAAGGAGGCATGGGATACTTTGTCAAAAATGTATAGTACAAATACGCAAGCCAGGAAAATGCAGCTCAAGCAAGAGTTGCATAATATGCAAAGAGAAAATATGAGCATTAATGACTACCACATGAAGGTGAAGAAGATTGCAGATGCACTTGCTTCCATTGGGTAGTTTCTGTGACCTTGAATGGTCTAGGAAAGGATTATGCACAGTTTCGGACATCCATTTCAGTTCGTGAAAGATTTCCTGATTTTGAGGAGTTGATTGCTCTTCTAATTTCTGAGGAGCAGAGAAATGGTGGTGCATCTTCTTCAGGAGGAACTTCAAAAGAAGATGTCTTCTACTCAAATGCTGGAAGAGGTAGAGGCAGAGGTAGAGGAGGCCTATTTAGAGGCCGTGGTAGAAATCAGAATATGCAGCAAACTCAAGAAAACCAGTCCTATGGAGGAGGACGTGGTAACTCTAGAGGCAGGGGGAGCCAAAGAGGTCGTGGTGGATGGCAAAGAGGCCAAAATGCAAACAGTAATGTTGAATGCTACTACTGTGGTAAAATGGGTCATATGGCTAAAGACTGCGATAAAAAGCAGAATGACATCATGAATGGAAAATTGCAACAAGGAAATTATGCATCTTCTAGTAGACAGGGTGATGACAGAAATGAGCATTTGTTTATGGTGCAGCACATGAACAATTCTGTGACAAGTGTAGAAGAAAGCAACGATGTGTGGTATGTTGACTCGAGTGCATCAAACCACATGACAGGTCATGCAGAATGGATGGAGGATGCAAGGAAAATGGAAAAACCAGGATTTGTGGAGACTGGTGATGATACTGCACATCCTATTATGCAGATTGGAAAAATTCATTTGTCTATGCAGGATGGGAAAAAGAAATACCTGTCCGATGTATTTCATGTCCCGAATATCACCAAGAATCTGGTTTTTGTTGGCCAAATGGTTGAGCAGGGCTTGTAGGTCAGATTTAATCCTCATGGATGCTTTATTGAGGATATGAAAAATAAAGGTCGCTTGATAGCAAAAGGAAAGAAGAAGGGCAGAATGTTTACATTGGATGCAGACATGCCTGAATTGAGTGCAGCAATGTTTGCACATGGGACCGGTGTAGTTGTAGATATTGATATCTGGCATAAACGCATTGGTCATGTTAATGTACAGCGACTTAAATCAATGCAGACCCAAAATATTGTTGTAGGATTGCCTAAATTCAAGGTTGCAGAAATGCATAAGGTATGTGAAGCCTGTCAATTTGGAAAACAGGCAAGGAAACCATTTCCTAGACATGTTCAAGAGAGTAAGAAGCCATTGGAATTAATCCACTCTGATGTGTAGACTACTAAAGCTGCATCTCTTGGAGGCTGTCATTATTTTGTCACTTTTATTGATTACTATAGCAGAAAAGTTTGGGTGTATTTTATGAAAAAGAAAAGTGAAGTGTTTGGGCATTTCAAAACTCTTAAAGCTATGGTTGAAAAAGAAACAGGCCTGCAAATAAAATGCCTAAGGTCAGATGGAGGGGAAGAGTACCTCTCAAATGAGTTTACAAGGTTCCTGCAGGAGCATGGCATAAAGCAACAATATTCATACAGTCATACCCCACAACAAAATGGAATTGCAGAAAGGAAAAACAGGCATATTGGAGAGGTATCTCGTGCCATGCTCAACGAAAAAGACTTGCCAGATTTTTACTGGGCTGAAGCAGTTGCTACAACAGTCTACATAATGAATAGGACTCCCACTGCAGCAATACATGGGATGACTCCAGAGGAGAGGTATACTGGTAGGAAACCAGATATTTCTCATTTGAAAATTTTTGGTTGCATTGCTTATGTTCATGTGCCAGATGAGTTGAGATCCAAGTTGGATCCAAAAGCTGAGAAGTGCATCTTTATTGGTTATTCTCTGCAGCAGCAAAAAGGGTATAGGTGCTCTAACCCTTCTACTCGTAAGTTTACAGTGAGCAGAGATGTTGTTTTTGATGAGATGAGTAGTTGGTACAAACCAGTAAATGTGATTGATAATGTAGATGCACAAAATGGTAATGCTGCACAGAATTCATAGCAGCAGTCACAAGATATTAGTGGACTTGGAGCGTCCTCTAGCAGTGGTTCACATTCTTCGCCATGGACAGGCAGATTGAGATCAGAAGAATCTTCTCAAAGCAATGCAGATAGTGGTATGCAGGTATCACGAAAAGAAAAAGAGAAGGTAGATCAGCCCATGTTTGATGTGAATGCAGGTCACTCTTATGTGGATGGTGAATCCAGTGGCTCTAAACAGAGCATTGATGATGAGTTGGGTATTCCTTCTATTGTTACACCTGGAGTAAGGAAGATCAGGGATGTTTTGAGAGAACCTGGGAGTGAACCTACTTTGCACAGGTCTACCAGAGCTATCCTGTGGATAGGCTGAAATATGATGGATTTACAGCCATTCACTATGCATATATGGTTAAAGTGATACATGAACTAGAACCCACTTCTTTTGAGCAAGCCATGGGAAAAGAAAAATGGGAGAAAGCCATGGATGAAGAAATGGATGCCTTGGAAGAAAATGCTACATGGGAATTGGTACCTTTGCCTAAAGGTAAGAATGCAATTGGCTGTAAGTGGGTTTATAAGGTGAAGCACAATGCAGATGGTTCTGTGAACAGATACAAGGCAAGATTAGTAGTCAAGGGGTATGCACAAACATATGGCATTGATTATGAAGAAACATTCAGTCCAGTTGCAAGGATGGCAATTGTAAGAGCAGTCATTGCTGTGGCTGCATCAAAGGAATGGTCTTTACATCAGATGGATGTAAAGAATGCCTTCTTGCATGGTGATTTGCAAGAAGAGGTCTATATGGAGCAGCCACCAGGTTATGTGCATGCTGTTCATCCTGAGTTTGTTTGCAGGTTGAAGAAAGCATTGTATGGCTTGAAGCAAGCACCTAGAGCATGGTCTGACAAGATAGGACAATATCTTGTCACTATTGGCTTTCAAATTTCCAAGGCAGACTTCTCACTTTATGTGAAAAAAACAGAGAAATGTATTATGCTACTTGTCATTTATGTTGATGATTTGATTATGACAGGTGACAGTGATGAAGATATCCTTCATGTGAAAATGCTATTGAAGCAGAAGTTTGAGATGAAGGATTTGGGAGAGCTGCGTTATTTCTTGGGCATTGAGGTGATTAGATCACCAAGTGGGATACAGCTCTTGCAGAGGCAGTATGGATTGGACATGCTGTCCAAATATGGGATGACAGGCTGTAAGCCTATTTCAGTTCCTTTGGAGCAGAATGTGAAGCTGAGCGCAGATGCAGGTGAGCTTCTGGAAGACCCTACTATGTACAGACGCATAGTAGGAAGTTTGATTTATATGACTATTACCAGGCCAGATTTGAGCTATGCTGTTGGATTGGTAAGTCAGTTTATACAGGCTCCAAGGAAATCGCATTTGGATGCGGCTAGATGCATACTCAGGTATGTGAAGTCCACATTGCAGTATGGACTACTTTATGAGACTGGGGTTTAGATACAGTTGCATGGATACACTGATGCTGATTGGGCTAGTAGTATTTCTGATAGACGATCTACTAGTGGATATGTGTTCTCTTTTGGGAGTGCTGCAGTCACTTAGAGCAGCAAGAAACAGCCTACAGTTGCCTTGTCGAGCACAGAGGCTGAGTACAGGGGCGCAGCAATGGCTGCATGTGAGGTAGCTTGGTTGCATAAGCTACTTTATGATATGCATCAGCCTACAGATGGGCCAGTTGTCATTTATTGTGACAACATGAGTAGTATACACTTGGCAAATAACCCAGTCTATCATGCTAGAACAAAGCACATTGAGGTGCATTATCACTATGTGCGGGAGAGGGTTTTACTAGGTCTTATTGATCTAGTTTATGTCAGCACAGAGGATCAGGTAGCTGACATATTTACGAAGGCATTGGGTGCAGAGAAGCTGCACAAGTTCAGAGACCTGCTTGGTGTGCATGAATTGGGATTGAGCTCGAGGGGGAGTGTTGAGATATCGAGCTCCACTCGTGATATGCCAGGGTGACCGTTGTGCATTTATGTCACCGACTTGTCAGTTGTAGATGCGGTTGGTACACCGCCCATGAATAATAGCTAGATGATAGCTATTCTTATCTACTCTAGTTTGTGGCTCAATTAGTATGCCACCTTAGTTAGTTGTCTTTGGTTTGAGACCCGTATATAGGGTTCTTCTATTTCTTTGTATGTGACTTCTTTTTGGCTTACACAACTAAGAAGAGGAAAACTGTTTTCAGCCTCCACCTTTGTGTGTATTCCCCCATTATGAAAGCAAGAAAGTTACAAGTGAGACTCCTTCCTTCTCTCCCACAATCTTGACAGAGCCAAGGAAGATGAGAAGGAACAATGGTGAAAAAGGCTAGAAGAAGAGAACCATGAGGTGGTTGGAATGCAAAGAAAGCACGAAACACAGATGAGAAAAGTCTAGGAGGATATGAAAGAGCTCATCGCACTATAGATAGAGAGAGTGTAAGAACAAGATGAACGACAAAGAGAGAGGGAAGAAGTAGAGTATAGAGTGCAAAGGGAAAGAGAGGAACAAGCAAGATTGGAAAGAGAGATCCAACGCCTAATAAGGGAAAAAGAAGAAATTGCACAGAAATGGAAGGGGCAGGAGAGCAAACGATAATGGCCCTATCACAAAGGCAAAGAGAGGGCTTGGAAGAAATGAAAAAGAAGGCAGATTAATGGGAGTCTAAACGCGAGAAGAAAGTGAACGACCTAGTGAGTCGTTTGGCCCTTATAGAAGGAAGCAGAATACTAGTAGAAAGCAAGGCAGATGCCACTCAGGCTAGTCTAGAGGGCCAAAAACATGCCTTCCTCATCACAATCTTAGACGTCACACTCTCTCAAGAGGAGAAGGCAGTTGATGCGCTTAAAAGAAAACTAGAAATAGCTCATAAGGTGATAAAACAAGGGCTATGCTTCCAAGTCCAAGACACAAACCTCAATCTGACTTAACAAGATCAGGGAAGAGAAAATCTGTTAAGAGCAGGCTTGAGCCCGCAAGAGGTTGACACATTGGGACTCCAAGTCTAAGAATAACCACAATAAGCAGTGTAGGGTCAAGCCATGATGGGTCACAATGAGATGAGAAGTGGATTCCACCACCTCCCTCACCACAACTAGAACCCCTTCAAGAGATGCCAAGGCAAAAAGGAAAGCAGAGGCTAAAAAGAAGATGGCTAGAATGCTTGACCAAGCATGCAAAAGGGCAAAAACACAACTACTTGCAATCCCCAAGACTCCCATCCCACCAAAGAAAGACTACTCACCCACGAATTGGAACACAGAGCTATTAGTTTGGGAGGAGTGGGAGAATCGCTGGTAGCCCTTTGATTTCACCTTCCAATACCCACCAGCCCTGATCAAATTGCTATCCATTGAAGTAGTAACGGAAGTAATCGCCATGGGAAGAAGGCTTGGCGACTGATGGCTCACCGAAAGGGAGAAGAATCCAATGGCTTGGGGGACGGAATCTCTAGATTACTGGGAAAACAAGGTTGAGGAGGTACCCCACATGGTGTTTTTGAAATTGAAACTTGGAAAATTTTCAAATTCTCTAATACAGTGTTACAATGCGAAATAGCACTATTAACTAGCATATAGAAATATATTACTATGCAATAAAATAGGAGAATCAATTGTATTTAGAGATACTGTTGAACTTGATGGAAGGTGTTAAAGTGTACAAGTTTACACAATCTCAAATATGTAAATACTCTTTGGTTTAGCTCTCACATGTATAACTAATTAGCATACAAGAGAGCAAACAAGTCATTGCTAGTTAGTATACAATTCTTTGTTCACATGAGATTTATTTCTTACTACTTTAGCTACAAGAACTTTTGCATAGCAAATATATCTTATTCTAGTTGTTAACTTTTAAATCAATAAAAATATCAAATATTTTTCCATATATGTACTATATCTTGACTATTATGATTGTTGATATTAGATCTCTCAAATATTTTATATAGCCATAAAGTTAGTCGGACACCTATTTGCAAAATCCTGACTACATCTACCTATCTCTAGGAGCTAAGTAATTAGAGCTACAATTGTTATCTTGATATGAAGTATGGAAAGAGTTATTTCACATTATGGAGCATCCACCTACCAAAGGGTTTCCCTAGATTCACTAAACTTAGAGAGATATAGTGACAATTTTGTGTGAAAAAGTATTATCTAAACTATAAAAATGAGTTCTTTCACACATTATGGAGCATCCATCTACCAAAGGGTTCCCCTAGATTCATTTAGCTTAGACAAATATAGTAGCTATTGTTGAGAATGTAAGCATGTGACCTCTCCTTATAGTGGAGGGGATAAGTATAGCTAGGTGTAAATGAATTGGAGGATAGGGGAGCAGGGGGAAACCTGAACCCTAACTTCTTCAGAGACTATATAAACTGCCTAAAGGTCACTCTCATAGTAGAGGAGAGTGTACCAGTTGTACCTGTGAACAACTCACTTAGTAAGCAAGAGCTTCTTCTTGTACTTGAGCTCTCTCTCTCCCTCTTGTGAACACTCTCATGCTTCCACTCTAATTTTCCACATGGTATCAGAGCCATCTCTAATCCTTCAGCTTCCCTCAGTCTCTTTACACACCTAAGTGCACAAAAAGTACATTTGCCCTCTCATTTACTTTCCTTTCCACCATAGCTAGCTTGACCCACCTCTATTGGAGGACTTGGGGAGAGCAAAGGAGAGCATTTCAGCTCTTGATTCCTTCTGGAGATCTTCTCCCTAGCTCAGGGCACTTCAGTGTGGCACATTAAAGATGAGGATTAGGCGACATGGAGGGCAGCATTGCGTTTTTCTCAAAATTGGCGCAGATTTTCTGGCATCACATATTGGGTTGCTGTGCATGCTGATGAAGGCGCAATGTTGGCAACTACCATGGGGTTTGTTAGCCCCCCTAGTGGGCCATCTCCCTCTAAGAGGGTTTGAACTAATTCCTCGTCTATTGGCTGCTATGACTAAAACCCTAACTGTGGGTTTTCTAACAGCCATAGCAATCCACACAACACCTATGGGTGCGACAAATACAATGCCAAAGATAGACACAATATGCACGTCAACTCTCAAAAAATAATACATCCATGATAATCAAATATCCATAAAGTACAATAATAATACACAAGTGCCCAAAAAATTATCCACTGAAACACTCCAAAAATAATAATCCACCATAAAATGGATCTAGCACTTGTGCTTTGACCTTCGTTGACATTAGTCTTCACAAAATACTATTAATATTATCCCCCTTCGAGATCAGTGGGAGTTCCATGGCACTCATATCAAAGGTAGACATGGAATGCTAGGAACACTTGATAAAGGCTGTGAAGAAGGAATGGTCTTGTTGGAAGAGTAATACATGCGGCTGATGTTTTTGAAGATAAGGAGGTTGGAGAGGAGCCTAGAGACAATAAGCCTCTCAAAGAAGATGGCTTGGACCTTTCCATTAAGTAAGAGCTTTACATAGCTCTAGAAGTCGAGGTTGACCTTTGCTAGGATGAGTCAACTTGATTATGGCTTGGTGATTAAAGCATGCGAGAAAGTTGAAGGATATGTGTAGCTATTTACACAATGCCCCAAAGAGCTTAGGATTGGGATTGCATTTTTTGGGTAGGCATCCATACCCAAGTCACAAAATGACAAAGTGTAACATTAGGTTGATAGGGCAAGAACCCCTAGCAATTCCCCCCCACTTCTTAACCCCAACACATTGGGCCAACCACAATGAATGAATTATCCATAGACCATGTAGTAGCAATAGTGAGAACCGTTTTTGCATTGCCTTGGCTAGCTGGGCACCATCTAGCTGTCTTGAGTTCAAACCCAACAATGACTATTGCAAGATGTTTCAAATTTCCAACATATTCAAAAAATAAAAGAGAATAGCTATTTAGAAGATATCATATTTCTTGTGAGTTAGTTGGGAGACAAGATATTTCTTGTCCAAATTAAGTAGGCTTTGTGTCGCAGAGCGTTGATTCAAAAAGTAAGGCTACTTTTTGTAGACTTTTCTGGTAATGTACAAGTACACCGAAGGAGGTACCTTAGTACCTTACCTTGCCAAAAAGGACGATATAGTGTGGTACGTACACCAAAGGGATGTGTAAGATGCCAGCTGAGGGTATTAGTGGAGAGGTCGTGAGCAAATTATATTGCTGATATGCGGCATCGTGGACTGTCACGTCTTCCATAGCATTCCTTTGCATCTGCATATCGTATCATGTATATATAACATGGCATTGCTCGGATCGACTTCGTATAATTCTCAATTAGAGCAGCTGCAGGACGTTTCTCTGTCTCTCTGTCTCTCGATCCGGGAGAGGAAAAGATCAGAGAAGAAATTCTCGATTGAGAGTATTTTTTTTCCTTGAGGCTAGGCCTGGGCCTGGCCACGGCGACCTCCTTTGTGAAGATTCCCATCAGGACAGTATCACGGGTCTTTTAAAAAGATGGTGAAGGCGGCCCTGCTTTCTGTTACAAGCCAGCTGCTGGCGACGCTGGCGCTGGTGATGCTAGCCGGCAGCAGGCTGGATGATATGGTAAGTATAGGCGGGCGGCTGCCAGGTGGCGGCGTGGCACTGGCCGTGCCTTTGCCGCTGGAGTTCGCCGCATGGGTGCAGCAGATAGGTGACACGTGCCACCCGGACGCGGACGAAGACGAGGACGACGACGACCGGATGCCGGCGCGGTCTCCGCTGTACAACGACGAGCTGGTAGCGAGGTGGGCGAAGTACAAGTCGAAGGGGCGCTTCCTCAAGAAGACGGCCGGCAACAAGGCCAAGTCCCTCCTCAAGAAGATCACATACCCAGGTGCCGCTGCCTCCAAGAGTGAAGGCACCAGCTCCTCCATGATCGTCGTCGCCAAGGACGGATCCGGCGACGTCACCACCGTCCAAGCCGCCATCAACAAAGTCCCTGAGGGCAACGAGAAGCGAGTCGTCATCTACGTCAAGAAGGGTATCTATAGGTGAGTCGAGTCTCATTATCCATCCGCCTTTAGACAGGCAAACGATCAGCGCTATACACTCTGAAGGCTAACCTTGGTAACCTTAATTTGAAGGGCCATATACTCTGAAGGCTAACCTTAAAATCTTAATTTGAAGGGCTCTAGTGCAACCCCATTCCTTTTTCAATTCCTTGAGGAAGAGATTGGATGGGTACATAACTATCCTTCTTCTAAGTCTATCCTTATTTTGATGGACATAATCATTTCTACCCTTCCATCCACCTTTACACAGTCATCCCATGGTCTAAGGGCAAAGTATTACTATTAGACTTGAAGGCCAACCTAAAATCTTAATTTGAAGGGCTCTACTAACGCCTCAATTTCTATTTGAAGACACTCGAAGGGTGCATAGTTGACACATTCATTTCTACCCTTCCATCCACCTTTAGACAATCATCCCATGGTTCAAGGGATCATTGCTAGAATGTGAAGGTTAACCCTAAATTTGGATTTCAATGGCTCTACTAAAACCCCAATTTTCTTCTCAAGAGATTGGAAGGTACGTAACTATCCTTATTCTAAGGATATTATCCTTATTTCGAAGGACATACACATTTCCACACTTCTATGAAGAATAAACCTCCCTTTAAAGGGCACTAAGACCTTTAAATTCAAGCCATGAAGACCATAAACAACTATTGGTATTTTTTGAAAGTCTATTTTTAAATCACATTAAAGTAAATAATTTATTCCATGAAAACTTTGTTGATCTCACATAGTATCATTTACTCAAGCTTTTGCAAAAGGGTGACATTGGCCTTGTAGTTTCCTTGGTGTCGTAGTGGGGGAATAGGGATCAAAGGCATTTTAGCACACACCTAATGCCTTGCTCACGCAACAAACCAAGTATGAGCCGCTCCTTGTGAAATCTAATTGCATCTATGGGAATAATGGACAACAATTCCATTGTCATGCCTATGAATTTGTACCCATTATACAAGATTCCCATTGTAACAAGCAAGATATGAGGTGTCTCACTTATAGGAGGTCACAAAGTTGTACAGTAGTACCTTATAGCCAAAGCTCACATAGTATGGCATACGTAAGTCTACACTTCTATTAGTTAGATCAATTCATAAATATTAGTTCTAATTTGGTTTTGTCTTGAAGATGACATAAAGTGGACAAGTTATAAATTGGCATGTTAGGTATTCTTTTGATAGAAAAGTAGGTTATTTTAGAACCTTACTCTTGTTTTGATTGACTGGGTGAAAGTGTTTTGTAAGCATTGTTATTTTGATTGTTTCAAAACAAGTGTATTTGTGGATAGAGATGTTTCCCAATGTGGAAAATACACAAATTCTTCTTGCTATCTTTAAGCCTTGGTTTTGAAGGTTGCATAATCTTCTCAAAGGATTTTACTCTTCAAAGAAAGGTGTAAAATATTATACACATAAACACTAAACCCTAAATCTTAAACTAAAGGGTTGCCCTTAAAAATCAAAGTCTTATTGCTAATTAGGGCTAGTAATCATCCTTGCAATGTATTCAATAGGTTAGTATGAGTAAGCCATATTTATACTTTATGTAGGGAAAAGGTGTTGATTCCCAAGAGCAAGCCCTTCATTACACTCAAGGGAGAAAGTGCTGCTCTCACCTACATTCAATGGGGCGACACAGCTTCTACCAAAGGAAAGGATGGGAAGCCCCTTAGCACGTACGGTAGTGCTTCAGTTGCAATTGAGTCAAACAACTTCATCGCACTTGACATCTCCTTCAAGGTATTATATCAACATATCATAAGTAATTCCTTCCATTCCATTAAAGACATTATAATTGGAGTGCAATATAAGCTAGATATAGGAACCAAGCTATCTATTAACTTTAACCCTAGTTATATAGGTCCATGGATGGATCTACATGCAATAATCTTAGAGGCTAAGCAAACTCTCTCTCTCTCGACACTCCCGTAATGCACAAGAATCTACCAGATAATTCAGGTTACATCTCGAAACAATGCAAGCAATAAAGCTTTGCGAGAAGATAATATAGAGCTGTTTGAAAGAGTATATAGATGGTACAGGTGATCATTGTATTGTAACTAGATTAGTTATGGTGATCACCTCAAATTCTGTCATTTGCAGAACACTGCACCTGCTCCCAAGAACGGAGAAGTAGGGAAGCAGGCGGTGGCATTGCGCGTCCAGGGTGACAAAGTGGCATTCTACAAGTGCAACTTCTATGGCGCTCAGGACACCCTCTACGACAGAGCTGGGCGCCATTATTACTACAAGTGCTACCTCGAAGGTTCAATCGACTTCATCTTTGGAAATGCCCGCTCTCTGTTCGTGGTAGGTACTAAGACAATATTATTGCATGTACCCGTCTGGACGATACTCTTCTTTTCCCTTTATTTTCTCTTTAGTATTCATTGAGCATCTTTAGGAAGCACTCTAGACCTAGTTAGGTATGGTTGGGGGTAGGGGTTGGCGGGGGGCCAATAGTTAATATGGGAATTATAGTGGGAATCTGTCTAAAACTTATTGTAACACATGAAGTAAGCTCTTTCATGATCTGGGTTAATTACACGTTCTAAGTAGTACACGCAAGCGTCACATGATCGATTCAATTATGTCGAAATTAGCACGTCGCACGCATGTATTGTTCGCGCAGTATAATTGGGTCGATATAATAACCATTTTTGGATATTGTGTCTGGTCTTTGTCGAATGCTCCTGCAGAAATGCCACATTCAGTCCATTGCCGCCCCCTGGGGCTCCATCTCTGCCCAGAAGCGGATGTTCCCGGGTGAGAATACTGGCTACTCTTTCGTGTACTGTGTGGTGACGGGATCTGGCTCGATCTACCTGGGAAGAGCCTGGGGTCCTTACTCTCGTGTGGTCTACGCCTTAACCTACTTCGACGACATCATCAGACCCGAAGGATGGAACGACTGGGACATCAAGGCCAACCAAGGGTAAAATTTCCTACCTTAGTAGCACAACCATCCACACTATCAAGAGGTAATAATCCACTCGGGATGGCCCAGGGCAGCAGCTTCACGAGAGTTGGTACGCGCCGCGCGCCCCCCCCCCCCCGAGGCGACCTGCTACGCTTAACTATGCATCGGGGCCGATGCGTTAATTTCTATATCCATGAAGCCCGACTTATAAGCTACACTATAAGATGGGATCATTGTCCAAACCCATTAGTGCTACATATTACGAACCACTGTCGTTGTTCACTATTCGATAGTCTACATCGTCCATCATATTTCTTTCATTTCATCTTCCTGGACATGGCTTTCAACTAATCATCTCGTGATTACACTCTCTAGCTGGTTAGTGAAGGAGTTTGGCTAGCCTCACCTCCAATAGCCTTCTAAGAGCAGTCATAGCTCTTTGTCACGAAAGCATTCTTAAGCACTCGTATAGAACATAATGCGTATCTTAATTATTCAATCCATCTCATTTTAGGTACAAAACGTTGCAATTAGCACTAAACAAAGAGTATCCTAATAACCTTTTGGCTTGAAATGTTTGCTTTGCAGCAAAGTTTTCTATGGTGAATACCGTTGCTTTGGCCCTGGGGCAGATAGAGATGGCCGTGTGATGTGGTCCATGCAACTCACAAGCAAGCAAGCCAAGCCCTTCATGAGTTTGGCATTCATTGATGGCAGGCAATGGTTATAACAAAGAGGATTCAAGATTGTTTTTGTAGACCAAACCTCCAAAAGACTGATTCTTTTCTCACCTACTCATTGTGAGCCCAATTTCCTATTTGAGAGCATAATGTGGCTAACGTTGGGCTCTTGCAATCACCCAACAGATGATTATGTCCACAATTTATAGCTTATCTAATTCATTTAATTGGATTGACAGAATGTCAATCCAATAATAAAGAAAGTTTATTCATAATCTTGTCCAATATCAAATTGGGGACTTGGTGATATGTCTCTATATTGGACTTCCAGGAGTCCAGTTGTAAATATGTGTATCACGTGGGTTCAACATAAGGGATTTTAAAAATACCAATTTTACACATTTTTTACATACGAAAGGGTCCCATATAAAGGGGCTACTTACAAATTGAATAAAAAAGGGTTATGTTTTATTTTAAAAAAATTCACAGATAAGGATATTTACAAATAGGCCTTGAATACAGGTGATATAGAGGGTATACATATAGTGAGTTTCCAAGTATGGGACATGCTATTGAGAATGGATTCACTAATTTTGAGTACAATAATTGTCAAAAAGTATCCAATACTATATTAGAGAATTTGGGAATCTCCCAAGTTCCACTCTCAAATTAGAAATAAAGATTTGACCATGTGGCTAAATTTTAATCCCTTTTTTGAAGATGGAACTTGGTAGTATCATCTATATAGTATCTAGAAAAAGTTTCACCTTCAAGAAAGGGGATAACAATTTGACCATGTGACCAAATATTGACCATCCTATAAATTCCCAAAGTAGATAAAATTTTTCAAACTCCATAATATAGTGTTATTCTATAAATATACATATGTTTAGTATAATTAAAAGTTAGCAATTACTTCCACTGTCATCAATGTCTCCATTTGTGTGCACATTATTTAAATGTTCTTGGATTTTTCCTTTTATCATGTTTAAGAATGAACAAATTTTTCTAAATTGGACATTATGCTTTGGAAAATATCTTGGATAATTGTAATATACTTATTCATGCTTGTCAAGCATCCCATTGAATGAGACCCTATGAAATGATAGTAGGTTGTGGAATCAATGAGAGAGAGAGAGAGAGAGAGAGAGAGAGAGAGAGAGAGAGAGAGAGAGAGAATATACAAGCTTTTGGTGGATACTATGATTACCTTTAGTCTTCATTATCTTTATTACTACACTACAACACATTGGGCATATAACGATATAATTAGTCTATGAAAAAAAAATCCCCTTTGCCATTGGTAAAGGAATCGCTATTAGCATTGCCATAAAATTGTCACTATCTAGCAATGTTAAAAGCAATGATGTAACCATTGCCAAAATAGTGATGGATGTTGTGAAAATAGAGATTCTAATTGCAATGCTAGCCATTGCCAAAATAGTAATGGATGTAGTGAAAATAGGTTCTAGCTTGAACATCCATTACCTACAAGAAAGAAGACACTACAGTAAAGGTAATGACCTTATTTAGAAAGACAATAAAAAGCTTATCATAGATTAAAATCACTTACTTTGAGCATGAAAAATGATTACTCACTGCACTTGAGAAAGTCATTAAATATCTTATAATCATTCTCATCTAGTTGGTATTTGTCATTTGATGCACTGTATGTTAAATTTGCCAATGCGATGAGTGACTCTATAGCAATCATATTCAAGTCAGTTATGTCATATGTAAGCATATGTTGTCCTTTCACTCTCTCGTACCAACCAAGCTAAACTTCTATCCCTTGAGGTCGATTTTTCAAATCAAAGCCTTATTTATAATCAACATATCTATGTCTTACTTTCTTCCTCGGCTTTTGGACTAGGCCAAGATACCATGTGCCATGAGAACTATCCATTTTATTTAAGTTTGTGGATTTTTCATCTCTTTGGATGGTTGCTACTACCTTGATCTTGCATGTTGCACACAAAATATACCGCACAATCACAACCTAACCCAAAGAAATTCACATTGCTTGATGATTGTGATTTTGATTTGTGAATGAAATAGACACCTTGCCTCACTCTTGCCTCACTCTTGTCAATTGATCTTTTGACAATGTTGAATTCCCATTCAATTGGCTGACCAATGTCGACTTGAAGATATACTTTCCATCAACTTCTACCAATTCCAGTTATCTGCTTTGCTAAGTTTCAATCCCAATGACTGACACAACCTTCGTGCTTGATGCAAGTCCTCTTTCAAGGCATCCACTATTACATCATTTCAAGACACACATTCATAGTTGCCTAAATCTACTACTACAATTCCATCTTTTTTATTTAAGCATTTCCATATATGCTCCTATTTTTTATGAGCCCTTAAGAAAACCAGCCCATCTAAACTACATTCATGCACATGGGAATCTTTTTCAAAGTACCGACACTATGCAGAAAATCTCCAAAGTCAAAGGCTCTCTCTTGTCCCACCATACCTCCAATTTTACTGAAATAAATTTCAATTGCATTCGATCCAGTGAGATGTAATGCACACTTGAGAGTAGGATAAAAGTCACGAAAAACCTTTATGAGAAGCACAAAAAAATGGCATGAAAGTTGAATATATGTGTAGGCCTCTCTACTTATGAAATTTATCTTCAAGTTGTATGCTGCATGTTGATGTATCCACAACCTTCAAAGCATGAAAAAGAAACTAACCTTAGCTGCCATCACCACACACGATCCTTCAAGTTTAGATATATGGTGATAATTAGAAAACATCAATGTAATCAGCCACCACAATATGCAAATATACCATAGTTCCTTGCATACTTCTCTCTTTCTTCTGTAATTGTCTCATACAACATTGCACTTGTTTACTTGCAATCCTTTGGGCAACTGTCCAATTTTGATGACATTTCATTGTATATCTCCATCTTGTAGCTTGTGTTCATCAATGGAAATTGAGTTATAGGCCATTGCAACATGATTGAGTGTAATCCAAACTTTACCAATTGCAAGTTGTCGAGTAGGGCTATCAAGTGGACTAACAAGCTTTTCTCCACAATGTGCAAAGTCTTGATCATGTAAACCATACACATACCCTTTCACAATTCTCCCTTTTAATTTTCATCTACACCAATTAATAAAGAGTTGGTCTAATAAAGAGTTAGTCTCTATGCTCTCCAAGGTAATCTTCAAGCATGAGCTTGCACCGTCTACTATCTCCATCTAAAGCATGCCCAATTATTGGACCTACTGTATCTTTTAGATTTTCACTCCATAAACGCTCCACAAGATTCCATTGATTTCTAATAAAAACACTATCAAAGCGATTACATGTGACTTGCACTACCAAAGCTAGTCATGGAAGACTCATGAAGAGGGTTTACTATCAAAAGTATTGCATAATTTCCCACAACATGATTTTGAAAGGCATCCACTATCTTATTATAACCCTCTGATCCCTCTCCCCAATAATTGTGTCATTTGTAAGGCATTGGTGACATTCTCCTGTAATTCCATAGAATCCAATAAGAGTCTCATCTTCAACAATGATAATCGGCACCATTTACGTTACTCCATGTTTACTTTTTGCATCCATGTATATCTTACATACTACCTCAAAGATATACTCGTGCTCTCTAGGCATGAAGTGAATTGGTTTCTTCCCTTGCCTTCCTGTAGTGCACATGGACGGCCCTCCAAGGTTAGTACTCATAAATTCATGCAAGCGTGGCCCACCCCAAAGCTTAACGAGCTCAAACATGGCCTTTGTGGACTGACTCACTAAATCATTGTGCTTGTTTTGTTCGTACTATATTCTTTGCTACATCTTGAAAAAGTCCCACAAAGCTTGTTTACCTCCAAATTTACCTTGTCTATGGGTTACAAAAGCACTGCACATCCTTCTAGTTAAAGCATTCAAAGTTTTCTTCTTTCAAGGACCTAATCCTCACAAAAAGCACGACAATTATTGCTTCTAACCACCATAGCTTTCTCTTGGCTTCTTTCAAGTTTTTCTTAGACTTAACTGTCACATTTTTCAACTCTTCACTGCTAAGATAATCTAATCGTTTTCCTCCTCCTGTATTCTATTTGTATACTCTCATGTGAAAATCATCACACATGAGATTTTTTTTACAATACTCACAAGTAAAACTTTCAAAGGGATTTTCACCACATGAAATACAAAGGCAATTTATGTGCATGTAGCATCCATCTACCTTGATTTCAAGAGATTTGTCATATAAGATAGCTTTTATATATGGCTCCAGATACCATTCCTTTCCTATTTTAAGGTCATGTAGAATAGATTTTATGTTGACGACACATGCTTTGTAAGCCATTGTCCTTTGCCATAATCCCCAACATAGCAAATTTAAAACACAAGAAAACGACATATATGGGTCCCCTGTACAAGTAGAAGGTCCTTCTAAATCTATTAGTATGGTACTTTCTTTGGTTGGCTAAAGAAAAGAGCTCATTGACTTTTGTTGTGGATTTGCATGAAAGAGCTTCTATGGTCGCTCTCTTGCATGTATACAACACTCCACTTGCATAATCATATTTAGCAAAGAAAAAAAGAGAGATTGAAATTTTTTTTATACATTAGATGGTTCGTTAATGTTTCACTTATGCTAGCTAGAGACTATTTATAGATATAAAAATCTACACCATGATATTAAATACGAAACAATGTGGTTATTAAATTTCAAAACTTGAGAATGTCAACCATGCAAATTGTTGACAAGACACATAAAGACATAGAATCTTGATATAATCTCTCTTGAAGACATACATCCACATAACTAACTTAATCTTAAATCATAAATTACAAGATGTATTCTATAGAGCATAGAGTTTTACACAAAAAAAATACAACTTTTCTAGGCATCCTTGGTTTCACAAGTCATAGAGACTCCAAAAATTGATAAGTTGTTTTACAAAATACAAGGAGAGATTAGAAGAGGTGGGCTATTCAAAAAGGATGAGCTAGAATACGGCCAAGCTCTACAAGCGGTCTTTTTGCCTTTACAGGATCAATGCTGCACTGTGCCCTCAAAAAGTCATTAAGATTTGCAAAGGACATTTGCATGGCCTTATCATCTAACAATATGCGATCCCTTGCCTTGAAATCTATTAGGTGCATGATGAATTCATCTGGGGCATCTCTCGGCTCTCTACGCAACCACAAACATTGGCCTAAGCATCAAAACTCAACGAGACAGACAATAAGCCAGCCAACTACGTATATATATGACTCCTTGCTGTAAGTAGATCTCAAGAGCAATCCATGGCCTTCTTTTCCTTTCCAAGACTCCTTTCCGTCCGCACTCATCTATGATGTGCATGGGCTCATATGGTCCCTTAGATGGGCAGTTGAGAAGTCGTCTTTTCATATAAAAAATAAGCATGAGACCCTAGTCTATGATGCCCACCCTGGGGATGTTATCTTTGGTGAAATCCAGCACCATATTCTTGGCATGTAAGTCCGAATGGATGACGCCAGCACTATGCAGGGCCTTCATCCCATCCACCAATGCATGAATAATGTTTGGCATATTATTGATGACACCCATGATCCTAGCCCTCTCCTCTACACTAGACACCCTGTTAGGATAAGGTCTAAACCCCATTGATGGCTTGTGGAGGCACTCGATGGTTTTCCTATATTTGCATTCCGGAAAAGGGCCCCACATCAATATATAATCTATTGTACCACCATTGAAAAAGGGAAAGAATGTAACCCAGGAGGGCTCATAAGTAAAGGCAATGCATCATAAAACAGATGCATTAACCTTTTGCATCCCACCCTCCACTTGGAATTGCTACAGCTTAATATTATTGAAGCCCTTGTTCATTTGGCGCAATATGTTAAATCTAAAGGAAAATAATATTATAGTAACTTGGACACACTATCCGAAGGAACCTTCGCTAATGACTTTGCCTAGGTTGATGGCATCAAAGGGAAGGCCAATCGTTGGTGTGCATTGGTGATTCCTCAATGTGTGCAACATAGTTCCTACCCCTGATGGATCATCTCTCTGCCTTGTGGGACCTTCTGTCCACTTCATGTTCTAGAACGCTAGCCTCTCCTTCGATGCAGACACACTGGTGCCAACTCCTTAATATCTTCAACCATCTTGGGTTCTCAGGATCCCAAAGTGCATCAGTGACTAGCGCTACTACAACATGGTCCGCATGGATGTACAATGCTGAATTGCAAAAGTTGACAAAGACAATTTCATTACTATTGACGAGTGATATCCGATCTTCTGTGCTGGATGATATAGCCTCTATCAAGCAAATGCATAGTGCTTTGGCAACATTCAAGGCCATCTTCACAAATTGTAAACTCTCTACATTAAAGAAAAGCAAGTGTATAAGCATAATGGCCAAGGCTTTTGACCTACCAATTATAAGTTAAGCTACATAAATGTAATATAAATGTATGACATATAATCTTTGATTAAGAATACATTTGTATGATATGAATCTTAATTCATATTGGTGTTGCTTATGAACTTCAATGGCATGATACCATCTAAACGTTGACAAGGTAACACAAATTACATCAAGTCATAACTTATGAAAAGCATACAAATGCAAGAACATGACAAATTTTTTAAAAACTACACATAGGTCATGACATTTTTTTGGTGACCTAAATGCCCATCCCATCGAACAATACCAAACAACTAGTGTATTAGGACATTGTGCAACTGAATACATGATCAAATGCCCATCACTTATTTCATGTATAGCCGATTAGGATACTGTCTAGCCAAATTCACGACCAAGTGCCTATCCACACCTAGGGGGGAAGGGAGGGTATCACAACCAAAGTGGCACCTCTATGCTGAGTTCACGACACAGTGCCAAGTTCACTACTCACCTCTATGATTGTAGATTTTGATCTCTTTTGCATAGCTTTGTATTTCAATGTAGGACTAATATGTAGGCTTGCACCAGTCCTTCCTGAGCCTAGTGACAAGAGATGTGTGTCGTTCCTTTCATGGTTCCATCTACTTGGAGTTTTGCTCTTCTACTATTACGGAGGCTTACCCTCCCATAGCAGATCATACAACATCTCTCTTGATGCTATCATGGTGGTATCTTCTATCCTTGCTCTTCCACTAGGGATGCATCATCATTTTCATCCACATGTTCTCAGCACCACAAGTAGATTGATATCCTCAAGCTTCTCTTCCTTCTTTCACATCAATATCCAAGTTAAGAGAAGGTTCCTACCCTTCTTGCCATTCTACAAGTTTCGGCACTTGTCTTTGACATTGGCATTTCCCCCTATTGTACCTTTTCCTTTGCATTGCATGATTTCATCATCTTTGTACTAGGTCGCTTAGGCAAGTGAACAATTTCCCTAAGAGGGACACTGTCCAAGTGGCCCCTGTAGCATGAGCATTCTTCAGCAAGTAGCATACTATGCATCCCATCTCGTGCAAAGCACCATTGGACAGATCTTAAGTTATTTCCATCGGTAGATTACACCACCATCCTTCTTCACATGATACCTCATCACCTTTCCCTTGTCATCCACATCCTCGAGCGGTTGGGTAAGCTTGTGCTATTTTGTGATGTGTTGGGTGTACCAGCCCTACTCCTGTATTCTATGTCATTGTTACTTAATCAACCGCCACCCCTAAAATTCAATTTTCACCCAAAAAAATACAATATGGCTTCATCCGCCTTTGTAGGGCTCGATAAGCCACTAAGCTGTTGACATGCACCTTTTGTCCGATGCCATGTCCTATCTCAGGTGACTAATTGGACTCCTTTGGTAAGATAATCATCACCTTTGTAGTCTTGGTAGGCCACTGGCCACCTAATGTGCACCCTTTGTCAAATGCCCCAGCTGCTTTAGGGTGAAATTCCTTGGGGTAAATATTGTTGATCTTTCCGTTTAGACTCAGTTTTGGGACCTGAGAGGGGGTGTTGAGCTAAAATATACTTTACAACTGATTAGCATTTTTAAACAACCCCAAAATACACTTAATTAATGGAAAACACAAATTTGGTGCACAGTTCAAGAGGGTTTCAATGGTCCCCCAGAACCCTAGTTTTTGGCTTCAACATCTATGAATAGATAGGTTGCCCACCATTCAACCTTATCCTTTTGTGTGGGTTTCTTGCTCTATCATGTAGATTTCAGCCCCATCAACCACATATCACCTATTGTCCAGCCGTCATTGACTATAATCCATCATTGTCCAGCCCTAGGAAATCTATTTTCGACCATCACCCTGATGTTTGGAGATCTCCATTTGCTGCATCATCATAGCACCTGATAAGCCTACGTTTTTAGCATCTAGTGCAACGCAGAGGCTGTTGCCATCTCTCCCACTAGGCAACTGCTACAATACTACATGCATTTTTAGTCGACAAATCGTTTACATCAGCAAATGCCTCTCCTGTTGTCACCCAACAATTCTTTGCCTCGAGGGATCATATTTCAGCCTTCTCTCGTGATACACTACTGCATTTACTAGATCTCAACCTCCAACTACTATGTGACCAACTTGCTACCCTTCATTATTCAATAGTCTCTCATCTTCGATCGGTGGTTAAAGCACTCAAGATCCGTCTCCGGTGGATGTCACTCTTCGATATTGCATAGCCCTGCCCTTGGGCATTCTTGTTAGAACTTGCCAATTCTATGGGCAATACCTAATGTTTTAGCCTTTAGTTCTTTTTCAATTCTTAGTATAAGCACAACTAAAGTTATAGGTTGTATCATGTCAGAGTTAGATTGAGAGTCAATTAACTCTAGTTGAGTTAGATCTAGGTCTATCTTAGACCTATCTTGTACCTTATATTCTTATTCTTTTATTTCAGCAGTACATTCTACTCTTTTGCTTCAACAGACCCTCCATGTCTCTCTTTTCTCTCCTCCATAGCTTGCTATCATTTTCCAACATTTGGTATCAGAGTAAGTTTCTATGCACAGATTCAGTTTAGCCACCGTCAACCGATGCCACCACACATAGTTAACCAACTCTCTATCTGAGGAAGAGAAGGATGAGCTACTATTGTTTTCAGCATACGCACAGCCCTATGCACAGTCCCATACACGCAGTCCACCTGCAGCCTGAACAGCTACTATTTTGGCAGAGCTATTGCTATTTTTAGCTCTGTCGCTTATTTTCTCACCTCCACCCACCATATTCTCAGCCTTGTGCCTGCAATTTTCTGCAGACCCTAAAAAGTTAAAAAATCCTAATTTTTAGATTTGAGTTTTTTTTTTGAAATTTTTACAAATTTCCATCAATTTTGGCAATCTCTTTCCGAATGTCAACTCATGCTACCCAAAATTTGGGGCTTTGTCAATTTTTGCTCCTAAGTTCAAATTGACAGTCAATTCGAAGAAATTTCACAATTTCTTTGACATTTCTGCCAAAATTTTTGGGGCTTTTACCCGACAGTCCCACGTGGGAATCTTCATTGGAAATGCTGACATTGCACAATTTTATTAGCATTTGTGCAAGAAATTTGGGACCTTTTGTCCTAGAGGCTCTGACATGCATCACATTGCAAATTTCAACTGTTGTTTAATGTTGGCACACACCCTCGAGGTGACATTACTATAGAAATTCAAGATGTAAGGTATAAATTTCTTCAATTTCTTTGAAAATTTAGGAAGAAATTTGGGGATTTTGCCCAACATGTATTCCAAGGCAACAAACAAGTAGTATAGCAGCATTTAATTTCTATTATAGTCTGATTGAGTAAACTTTTTTGAGAAAATTCAATAAATTTTGTTAAGAATCAGCATTAAGTTGTTATAATTTGTACTTTTGAGGACACGCTTTACGCGGCATGTGTGGTACAGCAGTGCATTGCTGTTATTTCTTTGCTGAGTGCTCATTTGGGTTAAATTGGACACACTTTGGCATTTATGTAACAATTTGGTACTTGTTGCATAATCTCGAGGGGATTTTTAGTACTCTAAGTATAATCTTTACTTCAGCAGAAAAGCATTTGGCTCTGCATATTTTTCTCCATTACTGACAATATAGCATGTAAGGGGACTAATGATCAAAGCAAGAGCCTTGGTGTCCACTCAGGAGGACAAACTTGATGGATCAAACAACCCGTTGTGGAGTTTTATGGTCCGCAACATTCTTATAGCAAAGGACTTGTGGGACTATGTTATAGGTGATTTGCAGCAACCAAGAGGTCTTGCACCTCAAACACCTCAACGTAATGCTAGAGGACATATTGCTGCCGGTGCTACTGCCCCTCTGTTAGTTGTTAGCTATATATAGTTTGTCTATATATAGCGCCCCAGGTCCCCTCTATATATTCCTATCATGTGTGCTCAGTTGACACACTTCTGGAGGTTTCACATCCGGTGTCTCATATCTCTCTTCTCTCCTCTCTTTCTTTCGTCTCTCATCTTCCTCGCAGTTTCCTACACCCTTCTCCCCCTCCTACAAAGGATCAGAGAAGATGGGACTCAAAAGATACACAAGCACTTTCTTTGATTGCCTTGTTAGCAAAAAGATTGATCATTTCACACATTAGGTCTTGTAAGACCTCAAAATCAGCATGGAATGTACTTGAGTGCATGTTTGCTGCACGTAACAAGACCAAAATATATTATCTCTGTAGAGAGTTGGCCAATGTGAACATGGATGAGGATGATAGCATGACAAATCACCTTACTCACATACAGGATTTGCGTGAGCAGTTGCTCAATGTGGATTATATATTCAAGATGCTGAATTGATAAACATCACACTGAACTCTCTTCTAGAGTCGTATCTTGGTCTCCACACCTCTTTGACGTTGTCTTTGAGGTGTGAGCGAGAAGGCGCCTGGGGGGGAGGGGGTGTAGCTCTTACATTTGTGGAGTTAGAAGGTCTCTTGTTGCAAGAGGAACAAACTCAAAAAAATGTTGCATCATGTCCAAGAGATGCGGCTATGCTTTCCAAGTACAAAGGCAAAGGAAAAGTCAAGCAAAATGCAAAAAATCAACAAAAAGGGTGATGCTAGATAGTCATCAAATAAGGTTTTCAAAGACATATAAAAGTGTAAAAAGAAGGGAAAACACCATTATTGCAAGAAGCCAGGTCACTGTATTGATGAATACTGTAAGAGATTAGCCAAAGAGAAGAAAAAGGACTCCGGCTTGGCTATCCAAGAGACATCAGACAGCAAATGTACTGATGGTGATGCTTCAACCAGCTTTATGGAGAAGGACTATGCATTTCTGACTTGTAGTTATGATTCTTCAATGGTTGATTCAGTATTAAGTGCTACTAAAATGCAACAAACATGGTATTTTGATAATGGAGCTTCAAAGCACATCAGTTATAGGAAGTGTTTGTTTTTGTCTTTGCATTCAGCCCTTGCTCAAAAGCGTATTACATGTGTGAACAACAACAATTATGATGTTTGTGGCATTGGAACAGTCACTATTACTATTGCAAATGGTTCCGACTTCATACTTCTAAACGTCTTATTTGTGCTTGGCATTACAAAGAACTTTTTGTCTATCTCTGCTTTTAACAAGCATGGCTTTTAGGTCATCTTTGAGGATGACAAATGCATTGCTAGAGACAAGGAGATGGATTATGCACTCAAGCACTACCGATTGTTGCATTTTCAACCTGGCAACATGTTCTCCATCATCCCTATTACCTGCATTTGCTGGTTTCACTCCTCTTTCGACTGATACAACAAATTATCTTTATCATTATTGTGTGTTTTCAGCTCTTGCTACCACCTCATCACCCAGTGATAGTTCCCAGCCAATCAGGCACTTTGTGAAGGATTCATTTGGAGCAGATTCAGGTCATTTACAATAGATTACACTCTTTAGTAGCCCCACATCAAATACCTGCGTTTTTGTGTTTTCTTTACTCTTGAGGATTGCATTTCTTTCCCCTACACTGTTGTCCTTCATCTTTTAGCACCTACTTCGATATTCTACTACCCAAAGGACTGCGTTTCACTCCCTTTATTGTGCAGATTGCCTTTAGATATTGTCGCCTGATCAACCATGACAGTGCAATCATCTTCGAGCTTTGCTCCATTGTATTAGCCTAATCTATTCAACATGATTTAGTATTCATCATTCATCATCTTCTTCTTCTTCTTCTGAGTTTCTAAGTTTTCTTTTCTCAATGTCTGTCATGCACTCTATGTTTCTCCCACAAACCCTACTCTCTCTCTAATATGATATGAGTAGCACTCCTCGTACTGCCTAACCCTTCTAAGGCCAGAGAGATCATTTTGCATCATATATCAAATTTTTATACTCAAGGGAATAAGATGCATTGGATGTGCACTAAACCCTTGCCAGCAAAAGAAGGCTCTAACACCCCACAAGGTATAAGCCCTCCTAGAGGACACCACAATGCACTACGGAGGTTTCCTCCAACCATTTTTTGGGTGCAGTCACTTTCATGACCCATGATTCTACAATCCACTGCACTGAGAGATAGTGGCTATTCAGTATTCTCTCCTTATTAGTCCACTTCTTCAAGAAATAGTGCATGTTCCAACTCCTTCCACTCCTTTGGCTCCACAATCCACTCCACCAAGAGACAAAGGCTATTGTCCACATAAGGCTCCACAAGAGCTGCCCATTTTCCCTACTCCAGCGTGTGTCTCCACAGAAATTGACTCTGATGCAAGCATTGAGGAGTTTCTATGTGATATCCCTTCTTTCACTCTGTCTTCTACTCAGGTTCAAGAGGCCACATTTGGGAGTTGCCTAGCTTCTATTCTATTGGAGCCCCAAATACCTTCTTTGGTGCCACTAGCAGCATTTCCTTCATCATCCAATACTCTGGAGGCTATGATCCTGTGAGAGTGCACGATGGAAGAAGGAACATAAACGTAGTGAGAAGGGAAGAGAGAGACAACAAGGAGAAAAAGGAATAAAATCTGCACAGATTGAGAATAAATGCTGCATACATAGGGTCTTCCCTGCTGCATGCAGGCCAAAGTGTCAACAAGGGCTCCAGATTAGGCTAATGAAGATGGGAACATCCAGAGATAGAGAGTGTCAAGATGAGTGAATGTTTCCCCTCGACCAATGACTACTATAAATAGCAACAATATACTAAAACTGGTAGACCTTTCCATATGGCCAAAACTAGCCGACTAACTGCAAGTTGCAGGATGCTGACGTGGCAAAAATGTCAAGAAAAATGCCAACCAACCTTATAATTTCAAGCAGATGATGACATGTTAGAAAATGCAGAAAATAAACCAAAAATGCACACTAAAAAACTACCATAGCTCCCATGTCTATGTTAGACTCTAACAAGAGCTCACAACTAAGAGATGACAGACTGCCATGACTAAAATAGGCAAGCTAGCACCCCCTCTCAGATCCTCGAAGTGTTTGAAGACCCAACAACCTCACGTGATGAAGCATGGAAGCCTTGCACAAAGTCTTCATGAAGAGATCTTCCACATTGTCCACCATGAGACAATAGGCCACTGCCAACAATTGAGTTGTGATCCAAGTTAAGGAGATGGTTCTAAGTACAAGTTTGTCTAGATTACAAAAAAATCTTAGCCTTACACAAGCTGAAATAGATCAAGCAATGTTCACATCTCAATCCTAGGACACCACAAAGAGGAAAACAAGTTCAATAATCCACAAAAGAATGATGGATGATCACAATACTTTGAGACTCCCCCTTCAACACATCTTTGAACCTATGCTTTCTTGGTGTTCTATAATACCAAACAGCACTATGAAGAATTTGACATTCTCCAATATCCCTTTGACATAATATTTTAACTCTGGAGTCTATACAATGGCTACTTTGGCAACCACTCAAGTGAGCAGTCTACTAGACATAGATGCAAAAAGTGCAACCACAATAGTAGGTTCAATTTTTACATTTAGAAAAGTGAGCAGCCTATTAGACAATGTCATCTTTTCTAGATGCAAAAAATGTACCTACTAGACATAGATGCACTTGACTAACTAATGCACTGACAATTGATTGTGCACAGCCTAAATGTGGTCTTTTGCTGCCCATAGTTAAAAGGTGGGCCTACTAATTACATATTTGGCAAGTGATGGTAAATACATGAGTCTCTCATAACTCATACTGCAACTGCCTTGATCAAATATTGTGGTGTTGTTTCTAACCAAGGCCTTAACAATAATAAACTCACATAACCTGTACATGACAGCATCCCCTAGATAGATATATACAACGAAGACATGTAAATATGGCTTCAATTATACCATACTCTTAGGTCGAATCAGACAATTCCTTGAATAAATGCTCCTCCTTGGCTAGATGATTGTACTCATGTGGAGCAAAACATCAAGAAGATCTCTGGACTTGAAGTGTTGGTGTATTTAAGTTCCAAGGAATAATTAAAAGGCATACATTTTTTTTTCCTTGAACTGATGCATTTTCCAATGATGTAACTTGAAATCAATGTAAAGGACAGAAAAGCTCACACTGATCAATTATTTGTTTTATTGGTTAAGTTATACCATCAGATCTCATTGTTGTTCTAACTGAATCAAAAAGCTTATACATACCTTTTGAGCAATAGCCAAGAGCTCTTTTGCTGTGTTGACATTTGTAGCCAATGACAAGTTGCTCTTCTTTCTCTTCATGAGCTCAAAAAGTCTCTTTGTTGTTGTGTTTTGTGCAAGAAGAGCATGTTGGCTGTAAGACATCCTCCTCTTTGGAGGATGGGGAGCCTGCCCTTGTGCTGGGCTTGGCAAGGAAGTCTGATTCTCTACCAAAAACTACCGCACAGAGTCAGCCACATCTTTCGTTAGCTTCCCATGTCGTACAAGCACCTCCACCATCTAAGTCAGCTAGAGCCCAACATGAAGATTCACGGCATTCTGGTGCAAGTTTGCACCACCCCCTGCTAACTGTCGATCAACACAACAACATCGGTGACTATGAGCCTGACATTAGTGAGCGGGGTGACAATCTTGAGGATAGACTTGCCGCTGGTGATGAGGTCCTCAATGACAAGATAGGACTGGCCAAGGTGGAAGACGCCCTCGCGATGGCCTTGCGTGTGCCATAGTCCTTGGCCTCCTTGCGGCGCATGACCATGGGAACGGCCCAGGCTAGGGAGATGGTAGTGGCGATGCTATCCATATTAAGATGTGATTTACTACTACACCATTGTAGCACTTCTATTTTGACCACTATCCATGATAGTTTACAAGGTTGAGTGAGTTGAGAAACCTCTTGATTTCCCTCTTCCAACACTTCTAATCTGTCTTGATGTAGCTAATACCTAATTTCAAGGACTCCTTTTTTTCCAAGATCCACAACTCTTAACACATAAAGTGGGCCACTTTACTCAAGATAGTGACCCACTTAACTTGAGTAAAGTGTGGCTAATTTATTGGATCCATGCACCGCCTTGGCACACAGCATTTTACTAGCATATGCCCTAAAGGCAATGCTAATAAAATTGCAAGGAGAGGGAACAACTATGGATGATTTTCCTCACCCAACAAAAGCACCTATGTTGCTTATAATCCTCAAACTTGGAAGTTGTCTTGATTTTAATGTGAACACAAGGTAAATTTATATTGATGAAAAGCTATGATAGAATCCACCCCCTCTCCCATGCTAGTTGTAAATATTTGTCTCATGAGAACATATATGCCTTTAAGTATTGATTCCACTCCTCCCATATTCCCTCCACCCATCCCCTTCCAACCCCACACACACACCCTTCCCCACCTCCCTAAAGAAGTGTGCTTCTGAAAATTTTTGAATAAAAAGACCCCTGATGTAGATTTTACATGATATGCATTTATAAACCCCTTATGTTTTTGGAAAACTATAAGTCAACATAATAAAAATACCCTTTCTTTTGGACTCATGTGATGTATTACATGTTCTATAAGGTAACCCCCTCCCCCTCGAGCATCCATACCAGTGTATGATGGGTGGCGAGTATCTCACTTAAAGACTCTACTTGTGCTCCTAAGTATATAGGCAAACTATGGATGGAGCGATACGAGTGTGATTGAGTTCTTCAAGTACATACTATGCTTCTTTATTTTTGACTCCATTAAAAAATATGTTTTATGCCCTTCAAAGGTGCTTGGTTTTTTCTTTAGGTTTCTAAAATACCACATATTTCCACTTGGAAACAGATACTACTTGAGTCACATGATGATGCACAATTAGTTATGAAAGCTTGGCATGGACTACAACAACATCCATGCATGTGTCAATGATCTTGTGTTGCTTTGAGGACACTACAAGAGTATGGAGATATGTCCAAAGTGTGGTGCTCAAGTATCAATAGGACTTGCAAGAGCAAACCCTCCCTTAGAAGGTTCTTAGATGCTTTCCACCTTATACTACATATATATCACATGTTTCATACATAAGGCATGGCGAGCTTGAGAATGTGGCATGCACAAAATAGATCCACAGATGGAGTCCAACGAATATCAGTAGATTCACATGCATGGAGCCACATTGACTCCACCTTTTCAATATTTTCATGAGAGCTAAGGAATCTTCAGCTAGGTCTTGCTATCGATGGCATGAATCCATTTGGTCTCTCTGCTTAGTTTCTTGCAGTGTGTGAATTGTATTCCTTGTAAAATTAAACAACTCGCCATGGCTTTCTACAAAGAAAGGACGCCTAATCCTTAGCTTGCTCATTCTTGGGCACTACAAAGTTAAGAACATGGATGTCTACCTCTTTCCATTAATTGATAAGCTTAAGATTTTATGGGAGGAGAGGGTCACTATGGAAGACATGAGTAAGCATGATGATCGCTGGTCCACTAATACACAAGACAGTCTTATGTAGACCATGCATGACTTTTTGAATTCATAAGCTCAAGATTTTATGGGAGGAGAGGGTCACTATGGAAGACATGAGCAAGTATGATGATCGTCGGTCCACTAATACACAAGCCATTCTTATGTGGACCATGCATGACTTTATAGGATTCAGGGAGTGCTCTGATAAATGGACTTACTGATAAGGATATATGGCTTGTTCAAGTTTGTATTGACTAGATATGGATATTATGACAGGTTTGGTTACCTCAGGTTATCATGCATGTCCATTGTGTGGGCCATAGTTTGACTCATGAAGGTCATGGACCATGAATAAGATAGTATATTAGGGACATGCCACTTTCTTTTCAAAGGATCATGAATTGAGGAAAGATTTTCTGATAGATGACCTCCAATAAAATTAAATTTCCAAAGTTGGTATGAGTTGAAAATGGTCCACGAGAAGTTATATCCAAGCGGAATGCGACGATTCTCACTTTTCTATGAGTTGCCATATTGGACCCTTTTATAGATCAACCATTTGTTGGATCATGGAGAAGTGACTTGGTAGGTATAAGCAAGCCAAAAGAGAGCAAGAGCAAGAGAGATTAGAAATTTAACATAGTATATACCATTGATCCGTTCAATATCCCGAGGGCATTGAGGAGATGCTCCAGTTTATGTCTATGTGGTGGTTGCATGAAGCTTTAACCATAGCTTCGCCCAAAGGGGTAGAGGTCTCTAGGGATGAGTGGAAACTCTCAAGAGGATGTAGTCCGAAGGTGATCACATGCTTTCTTTGTTTGTCATATCTAGAATTTATATACAACTAACCTAACTATTTCAGTGTACAGTACAAAATCTACAGTGTAGCATGGTCACATGGGCGACATTTTCGAGTTGAGCAGATTGAAGAAATGCACTCCACAATAGAATGTGGTGTCATGGTTAGCAAAGTTTGAGCAAGAAAGCTGACGGAAAACCATGGATCTAAATACTTTGGTAGATAAGATGGAGTATTTTGGTAACTTGCAAAGTGTTATCTCATTTGATTACCATAGCTTCTCCATGATCATATTCGATGTGTAGTGGTTTAAAGTGGTGTTGGAAAGAGCTGGAGAAACTATTTGATAAGGTCCATCTAGATTTTGGAGGTGGATTCTGAGAAATGACAGAATGATCTACATGATATATTTGTTATATCGAGTCATTGTGAACAGGTGCATAACCCTTTTTGGTTAATTTTTTCATCTCACAAAACAGTCACACATGTTGTTTCACTCTTTGCAACACACTTATATGTGTTATTGAGCAAGTAATCTTCTATTCAAATCCATGGCAACCTCGATGGTGGTATGTTGTGCCATCAACACCTCGGAGCACGTGAGTGGATGATAAAGCAATGTCCGGAGTGTGGATGAGGAGAGTATGCAGGTAGAGGGGTTGATGTTGCAGGGGGTGGAGGGCAAAGAGGGCTTGGAGCATGCAAAGACATGCATGAGTAATGTAGATGAAGAGACAGGATGCCAAGAAATTTTTGAAATGAAGTGGACTCCTCTTTTTGTGGAGACCTATGTATAGACCTTCCAGTGTCTGTTGTGCCGAGCTATGCCAAGAGCTTGACATGGATCCATAGGCTTGGTCATATTTGTTGATAATTTACTTTTGATGATACTTTAGTGTAAGTGTTCTAATTAACATCCTTTCTTGCAAAGTTATGTTATCGTGCTTTACCTAAATCCTTATATTGATTATGCTAATATCATTTTCTGATTGTGCAGATTACCTTTGATGATACCCAGAGTGCATGATGAGTCCAAGAATGACGGATGAGTAGATGTAGGAGATCTTCATGTGTATGTCTTGGGATTAGATGAACCTAGATATGGTGAACCAGGAGTTGTCATGAACATCATTTGGCCATTCTACGAGGTCTATCTCTATGTGTGCTTTGATGCTTCAATCTCTAGTAGTAGGCGGAGAGCATAGACTGGCCTCAATGGATGGAGTGGTTCTGGGAGGTACTACAGAGATGTAGATGTTGTGAGCCCACATCTGGTTGCTAATCCTCTCTCTCATATATTGGTTCTACAGAGGGTGGCCCATGTGGATGTTGTGGAGTCATCGATGCAATGTCCCCATCTCATCGTTCTGGTAGATACTTGTCACCTCAAAGGTTTGTCACACCTATAGGGACGTCTACTCCCATGACTTCAGGTTTTGCTTAGCCGTGCACAGGTGGCAACCATATAGGTGCTACTCCAACACATAGCACCCTCCCAACTATGCCAAATGTACAAGGGGCTCTTAGTTATGCCCAAAAGTGTGGTCTCACAAGTGGAAGAGGCTATATCTTAGAGATACCCCAACAGGATACGGATACCTCGTAGATGAGAAAAAAATTACAGTAAGCATGAATGATGAGGAGAGGAGGATGATGGCTTGCATGAGAGAGTTGTGCCAACAAGTATTTAGGCACAATGTTTTAGACCATTGGAAGAATATACCAAAGGAAAGCAAGGATTATTTAGTGGCATCCTTGCACAAGGAGTTTCTAGTACCTACAACGACAAATAAGATTTCCACTAGGTAGATGATGGATTTTATGTATGCATATATGTCACATAGATGACCAGATGCACGCATGGCAATCAAGAGTGGCACCTAAAAGCCCAAGCGATTGGATGTAGAGGATTGGTAGAGACTCCGGAAGGAGGCTACAAACTCTCCAGGATAATGGCGACAGGCGCAATGAGAGGAAGAGAGGGCATGATTGTAGGCATGGGTCATGCATCATCTAGGGAGTGACTGCCATAGGACTCATTTCGAGGATTTTGTAAGTTTTCTTTTGGTTCTTCTCACTTTCTTATTTGGAATATCAATTTTAGTAACAACCTTATTTCTAACAATGGTACTCTGTTTTCTTTGCAACACTCCATCACAAACTGCAATCCTACATGTTTGGAGACTCGATATATAGAGAGACACAGTCTCACTACACTCATCTATAGATTTTATGCACGTGGCGACCTAGTAAGTCAATCCTCTTTTTCTTTGTAGTCATTAGTATTTATGTGATACATTATGTATTGTGGAATGCATACAATATTGAGAGTGCATACTATACTGAGCACCACTCTATACTCTCAATGATATATCTCTAAGATGTCTTAGTCTACTCTCACACTCATAGTGTAGGACCATCCATGACTACTCAAGACTACATTTTTCTTACACATAATAGTTACTATATCTGTCTAAGCTAAATGAATCTAGGGGAACCCTTTGGTAGATGGATGCTCCATAATGTGTGAAAAAACTCATTTTTATAGTTTAGATAACTCTTTTTCACACAAAATTGTCACTATATCTCTCTAAGTTGAGTGAATCTAGGGGAACCCTTTGGTAGGTGGATGCTTTGAAATAACTATTTCCATACTTCATATCGAGATAACAGTTGTAGCTCTAGTTATTTAGCTCCTAGAGATAGGTAGATGTAGTCCTAGGATTTTGCAAATAGGTGATCGACTAGCTTTATGGCTATATAAAATATTTGAGAGATCTAATCTCAACAATCATAATAGTCAAGGTATAGTACATATATAGAAAGTATCTTTTTATTGATTTAAAAGTTAACAACTAGAATAAAAAATATTTGCTCTACAAAAGGTGCTATTTTGCATTGTAACACCATATTAGAGAATTTGGAAATTTTCCAAGTTTCAATTTCAAATAAGTGATAAATATTTGACCACATGGCTAAATCATTTGAAAGTGAGATTTGAGAAGATAGCTTACATAACACTTAGGGTGGACTCCACCTTTAAGTAAGACAACAAGATTTGACCATGTGGTCAAATAATAAAGGTATTGGGGATTCCCAAAGTTTATGGAAATTCTCAAATTTCCTAATATATTATTTTGTCTAGTTAAGGTTGTTTATATGCTACTAACAGTGTTAGTTATGATATGCATTATATGACGAGCCTTCCCTTACTTCTCAAATTCCTTTACTTAAGTAAAGCTCTATTACTTAAGTCTTGCTCTATGTTTATAGAACATCTCTTTGCCTAGAGCTTTAGTAAAAATTCAACATCCTCATTATTATTGCAATGATGCAGCACTACAACACCCTTATTTATATTTTCTTTGATAAAATGTTATCTCACTTAAATATTATTGGTCGGCCTTTGATGCATGAATGGATTCTTTGCTAAAGATTTAGCTAGGATCTTATCACAAAGAATAGGACTGGGATTAGAGCCCCCCCATCAAACTGATGCTTGGGGGTGGGAGGGATGTGTCCACACTATGCAGATATCCCCAAAGGTGGGGACCTGAACAATGTGAGGGGGGGCCATTGAGGATTTGAACCCTTCCCTTTGTCATGCAGCTATCCTCACCCTCTTAGTATGGACATGAAAAATATGGGGGGGAGGGCATTCATTGTGAGATTTTGGATCCCTCTCTTTGCATTGTGTAGGTAACCTCCCCTCTTGAGGAGAAATTGAACAATGTGAGAGAGGGTGTTGAGTGCCAAAAGGACTATACTTTTAGCTAGTTTTTGTTGGATTTTTGAGTGGTTTTTGTTTGATTATATGGTTGATGATTGGTTTTTGGAACGTTTTGGAGTTTTTCTAAGTGGTTTGGAATAGATTGAGTAGGTTTGAGAAGCTTATGATGGTTTTTAGTTGAGCTATAATGTTTTGATTGATTCTGTGGGTATGTCTATTTGGTTTTGATGGGTCTATTTTGGTCTATTTTCTTTTTTTGAGAGAGATTATGATTATGAACAAGTGTTTGGAGGAGTTACTGATAGTGTATTGGATGGTTTTTGATTATTTGAGTTGGATTTGGTTTGAGCTATATGGTTTTTATGCCTTCTGTAGACCTTTTGAAGTGTATTGTTGAGCTTTTGTATGCCTTCTAATGTCTTTTGTATGCTTCTGTAAAACTTTTGATGGATAGATGTTTAGCTTGGATATGTTTTTTAATCTTGGAAAGAGAAGAATGGAAGCTCTTAATAGCTCAAAGAAGCAAAAGAAGTAGCTAATAAAGACTTAGATAGAAGACTGAAGTGACAAACATTGATGAGTTCCCAAGGGACACTATAGTGGCTCTTGTACTCCTTCATATTAGACATGCCTCTTGGGAGGGATATCCATGATCAATAGAGGATTATTAAGGGTCATTCTTTGTTATTCTCATATACTATTGAGAGAGAGCATATGTAAGAGAGATAGTGCATGAGAGATATCCAATTCCTATGGAAAAACATTGTATCTACATGAGATAGATTGAGATAAAGACTATAAAGATGATGAGATATGAATATTATGTGATGGATTCTATTCAAATTTGATCATTTATTTGTGTTATTTTGGTTCTTGGATGGTTTTTATGAAGAATATATTGAATATTTGTTGTGATAAATCCATGGGAGATTCACTCTATATGAAGATTGGTTATTATTGATGTTAATTTTGTTCTTGTGGTTAATTAAAGTACGAAGAACATACTTGTTGGTGTGAAAAGTTAGATTTTCTTGCAGTAATTTCCCCATTTTATTGGTGTTTCTCTTGGGTCTCTATATTTTTTGTTCACAATCAAGGAAATTGCCATCAACAAGCACCAACAAAGGCTAAAAATGGAAGTAATAGTACTGTTGAGGATGAAGAAAAGTAATGAAAGATTGTAGAATTCCTACTATTGTTGAACAATTGGAGATATCCATTGCCAAAGCCACTTTCCACAAGAAGGGCATTCCTCAATTGTAGAAACATATCACTATCTTGATGTAGGCTCTATGTGAGGGATTCATCCCACTGTCTTTTGAAGCTATAGAAAGTTGTGTCACTATAGCCAATTGTTTCCCACAAAACTGAAGAGAAAAGCAAATTGAAGGAACATCAATGGAAGATTTGGCCTTCATTCAAGAATTTATAGACATTATTAAGTGGGATATCATGAAGGAGCTTCAAGATTTGTGGATTGTTGAGGTCGTAGGATGCTTGGTATATTGACAACCTTTTGTTTGTCCAATTGGCAACCCAGAATTGGAAGCTAGTGGATAGAGTGTTCTTCACAAGTTATGCTTTTGAGACCCTCCAAAGTTGGTACTATCAGGACAATGGCACTATGGAAGTCCTCAAAAGAATGAATTTTGATACCTTCAAAATTGAATATCTTCCCCTCTCTAGTACAATGAAAGCCAAAGTCAGAGATGTTGAAAAGAAGAAAGTAGAAGAAATATTCGAAAGAGAGTACTTTAGACATTGAAGCCCTTCTGACTCCCTTTTATTAAGTAAAACAAACTGAGATGAGCCAACTCGCTGATGAATGACATGATTAAGAGGTAAGCACTAGAGCAAATCCAGAGGTACGTAAGAAGAGAGAAGGAAAAAATCAAAGTCGAGAACTAGTTAGCATAACAGAAGCTTCCTTTGATGCCCTTGCAACACTCTTTACAAAAGTGTCAATGCAAACCAAGTTCCCCTTCCAAGCCAGATCTGTTCTAGAAATGTTTGATGATAGGCCAACAAATGTAGTCCCATTGCTAATCTTTAAGGGAGAATACAATGAAGACCCCAATCTTCATGTAGCTTAATTCATGGTAGCATATATAGCCAATAATGCTAGAATCCTAGAGAATTGGTTGGCGATATTCTCCACCACTTTCAAAGGCATGGTATTTCAATGATATAAGAGACAAGTAGCAAGAACTTTTGGCATACATGAGATGACCTAACGGTGGCATAAATGCAAATTCATTAATTAGAAATTAATGGTAGTGTGGAGCACTTCTTTGCCAACGCGTGCTTTTTTTGTGATGGCTGGTTCATTTTTATTAAAAATTAAGGTGCCTCTTAAGCGCACGTAGCGCGTGCAAAGTGAACGGCTGGTTGACTTTTAATTATTAGAAAATTGTGTGTTTAGTGCGAGCGCGCGTGAAAAAGTGGGTGAATAAAGTTCATTTTAGCAATTAATTGTGGTTAAGGGATAATGAAAATGAATAAAACTCAAAAAATAAATATATGGTAGGGGTATGTATGCAATAGACTGAAGGTGCACTGAGTAGTCTCCAAATGCAAAGAATCCAGTAAAAAAAAACAAACACCACTGACTGGAAAAAATGAAGCACCTTAGTGTTTTGGTTGATTTTTATTTTTTATTTTGTTTGTTTGTGGTTTTTTTTTCAAAATTTTATTTTAGGTTTGTTTATATTTTATATATTGTTTGGTTTGGTTTATTTGTTTTGTTTCTTTTTTCTTTTTCTATTTTTTAAAATCATAAAATCAGGATATAAGACACATGAATATGTTGTGAAGTGTAAGGGTGGAATTTCAGCAATCCAACAAGTGTCAACAATGTGTTTGAATTTATCCATGATTTTTCAGTTGATTTTTGTTATTTAAAATAAATTTTCATGAGGTGAAGTATTAAATTTAGGGGTTTTGGCTTCAAATAATAATTTGGCCATTTATGAAAGCATTTCTAATTGAGAAATTAGTAGCAAAAGGGGCATTGAAATTTTTGGAGTTTTTTTGGAAATATTTCTGAATTTTTACACATTTTTAATGATTTTTACTCATTTTACATGTATTTTTGAAAAGAAATTGAAAAATTGAAATTTTTTTCAATTTATTTTCTTGAATTTTCACTTTAGAAAATATTCCAAATTATTTTATCAATATTGGAAAAATTTTAGAATTTTTAAAAATATTTTTCTTGAATTTTAAATGGATTTTAATGAATTTTTAGAGTTTTTATGTGTTTTATGTTTATTTTTATGTATTTTGCAGGTTTGAAAATAAAAAGGCAGTACCCGCGTTGCGTGTGAACAATGAAGGATGACTACGTGTGAACGATTGACTACAACACTCCACCGCACGGATGAAGCGGAAGCATGTCCTCGCGCGTGAATGTTCGCTAGCACACTCGTACACCGAGAATGGCCGCACGGCATGGGAACAACGGAGGGAGAAGGGGCAGAAAGGGGGGCTGTAAGGGAATAGCCTAAGCGAATTAGAGGACGGAGTAGGTTAAAGCAATTAAGTTAGCTGAGTTTAGGAAAGTCAATTAAGTTAGGTTAGTGTGTTAAATCAAGTAAGTTAGTTAGGTTAGTGGAGTTTGTTAAGTGAGATTAGTTGTAGTCAGGTTAGTCTATGTAAGTAATGTTAGTCTGTTTAATCTGTTTAAGTAATGTTAGTTAGGTTAAGCTAAGGTTAGTCAGTTGAAACTATGGTTAGTCAGTGTAAACTATGGTTAGTTAGTTTAAACTATGGTTAGTTAGGTGTAACTTAAGGTGAGTTAGGTGTAACCTAAGATGAGTTAGGTGTAACTAACCAGGGATGGAGAGAGGGGGAAGGCTGCTGCAGGCGAAGGAGGAGGAGGAGTGAGGTGGAGGAGGAGCAAGGTGGAGGAGGAGGAGCGAGGTGGAGGAGGAGGAGGAGAAAGTTGGTGGAGAAGGAAGATGGCGGGGCGGGCTAGCCGGCGAGGTGGAGGCAGCGGTCGAGGCGGTGGTGGGCGGCCACCAATGGTCCAACAGGCGGCAACTGGCAGCAGTGGAGGCGGGCATGGCAGCGGCAAGGGGGCGACTGACGACGGCAGGGAGGCGGCGGCCGACAGAGGCGAGGGGCGAGGAGGGAGAGGGAGAGCAGATGACGGCGAAGAAGGAGGAGAGAATGGCTGCAACGAGGGAGAGGACGACGGAGGAAGAGCGCGCGGGAGTAGGTAAGCGGTTGGGTTTTTTTAAAATAAATTTAAATGTTTTAATTGTAATGGTTTTTTGTTTGTCGTTTTTTTGTGGTTTTTATTTTTCTTCCTTTTTGCGCTTTTGTTGGTATGGTGTGTATTTTTTGTTTTAAATGTGATTATATATACATATATATATGTGTGTGTGTTTTTTTATTTTTTAATTGTTTTGAATTTTGAAATGTTTAAATTTAGTTGTGTTTTTTTTTGTCGTGTCGTTTAATGTTTTGTGGTCTGGTTTTTTGTTATTATTATTTTTTCTATTTTATTATTATTATTTTCTGTTTTATTATGTGTATTTGGTTTGTTGTGTGTTTGATTTTTTTATTTTTGTTTTTTTAAATAAATAAAAATAAATTGAATATAGGTGTGCAAAAGAACGCACCCCCGTCCCGTGCGCATGCGCGGGTGGGGGTAAATTTTTTTTGCAATGACGGGATCAAATGGGGCAGGGACGGCAATGCGCAAACCCCAGACGCCACAGGGGCATCCCAAGGTGCGTAAAACCAGAAACAGACGCGTTCACGTGCGACACGAGAAACGCGATCACACGGCAAAAATGAAGAAAAATTAATAAAATCCAAACCGTAGGTCGGATCGAAAATCTGTAAAAAGAAAAAATGTGTCGGAAGACGAGGGAAAATGATGAAAAAATGTAACACCGGGTCCGGGGAAAAATCACGGTGTTCACGTGGGAAAAACACAAAAAACAAGCTCGAAAACACTGACAGGTATTAATATCAGAAAATCCGTGCGTCAGAACGAAGTGTGGAAAGAAGGAAAATTGTGCACAATAAGGTGTCCAACAACCCTATCATGGCAAAACACAGTTCTGATCGAAATCGGATGCATTCACATGGGAAAAACTCCAAAAACAGACCCGAAAATGGACTCGAAAACTAATACGGGAAGAACCGTACACCGAAATAGAGGACAGTAAAAAGGATAAATATCCAGAAGAAAGGGATTCACAGGGTTGGCACACGCATCAAAACTCAGGTGGAAAGGAATTAAGAGGGGTTCACGTGGAAAAAACACGAAAAAAACATTCGAAAACACTCGAAAAAATTAATAACTAAAAATTCGATAGTCGAAAGAGAGAGGAGAAAAAAGAAAAAAGTGGGGGAAAGGTTGAGAGGATAGGGCTGTCAAATCAAACTGGAATTCCGATGCAAATAGGGCAGGTTCACATGGAAAAATGTGAAAAATAAGCACGAGAAGGACCCAAAAACCCGCAAAATTTAATAATGGACCAACCGTGTATCGGAATGACAGGGAGTAAAAAATAAAAATGTTAGGGGGAAGGGGGAGGACAGGGCTGGCACATCAGATCAGGGTGCTGAAGCAATACAGAAGCGTTCACATGGAAAACCGTCAAATTTACGAAAATTGCTTCAAAAATTAATAACTTGAGAACCGTCTGTCAGAACAAGGATTGGTAAAAAGGAAAAATAGGCAATTCAAAGGAACAAACAGGTTTGTAAGGTTAGATGTGAGTTGCAGTGAACGTAGGATGCGTTCACATGGAAAAATCACAAAACAAAGAATAAAGGCAAATGGTCAAGGAACAATCCCCGAGGCAGGGTGAAATAGAACGGATGTAGGGAAGTGACCCCATCAAGATACAATGAAGTCACGGCATAGATGCATGATCATAGCAGGGTATATGCATGGGGGTATGCAACATAAATGTGCAGGGACACGTCCCCACACTTAAAACCTTAGTAGGAAGGGTAAACCGAACATTAAGGACCTAGTACCATACATCAGACCAACCAGGAAAGTCCCCACACTTAAGACATTCTCGTGCAAAGCCACTTTTCTTACAAGAAATTAGATAAGAAAGTGATTTTAGATGCTAGACTTTAAACAAAGGAGTTACATGTATCATTTTGACCTAGGATTTGATCGGTGGACTCTTAAGAACTTGACACATCCTAGGGTGAATTTTGAATGTATTCCAATAACTGTAGGTCAATGGCTAATCATATTTTTGATTTGACTATATTATTCATGATATAATATATATATAGATGAGTTTACATCAAGGCAAGGAGAATCTTAGCATACAAATCAATGGAAGGATTCAACTCTAAAGAAGTATATTGGCAGCCTTGTTATTGTTGATGTGATGGTCTTCCACAAGAAATGCTCACCCCATGAGAGGAGGAAATAATCATGAAAATTTGGGCTTTGATCAGCTTTGTGTTCAGATTTATGCAATCACACTCCTAAGATTGTTGAGATGTAGAGAGAGAAGATCTGCAGAAATGCGAGAGAGAGAGAGAGAGAGAGAGAGAGAGAGAGAGAGAGAGAGAGAGAGAGAGAGAGAAGAGATACACTATGTATACTCCCAAAGACTATTTCATATTGATAGCAATCTATATATATATATATATATATATATATATATATATATAGGTGAGACCTAGTCTAGATAGGGTGAGCTATATATAGCTCCATCACCCCCACTCAAACAAAGGTCTCTATCTATAGATGAAAAACCCTTGGGGAGCACAAGGGAAAACCGAAGCTCCTATATACAAATGTATAAACAGATTATTAAGAAGGATTATTGTGTGCATATAAAGTGAATCTATGCATGTGAAGTGAAATTGACTATGTATGTACAAAGATGACCAAGAGATCTGAGGTGTATGTGCGTGTGTGAAGTGTATGGTGCCTACAAGGAGTATGTACAATGGCACTACAATGTCATAGTAGATTAATTCCCAAATATTGAAGTTGAGATAACTCCAAGTCTCGAGCACACTAGAGTGAAGCATGCTTTCATTGAGTCCTTTGATGAATATATTTGCAGCCATTTGATGACTTGGACAATGCAAGTTCAATCATGATCATGCCTTTCTTTACTTCATATCGAACATAATGAGAATGCACTGCAATATGTTTAGACTTGTTATGTTGAACACAGTCTTTAGCAAGGCTAATAGCACTTTGGTTATCAAATTGAAGTGGTGCGCTAGAGACAAGAGGATGGCCAATATTGATAGGACTTGTTGAGATAGCCTTCGAGACTTACCTACAATCTTGGAGCCTAAGAGGGAGGCAATGATCGATGCATTGATTCCCATGGATGTCGAGAGTTATGATCCCCTTAGAGAGGAAGCATCCATACCATTATATGATGGGTGCCGAGTATCTCGCCTGAAGACATTGCTTGCACTCCTAAGTGTACAAGAAAAATATGGGAGAGCGATGTGAGTGTGATCGAGTTGATCAGGTACCTTGTATGTACGCTTTGTTGATTTCTTTTCAACACTATCATTAAAAACATTTGTGCTTTTTCAAGGTGTTTTATGATTTTTTTCAGGTTACTGAAGTATCATATATTACCACTTGCAAATACCATGCCTGAGTCTCGTGATGATGCATGGCATGTTTTATGAAAGCTTGGCATGGACTACAACAACATCCATGCATGTATCAACGATTGCATACTCTTTCGAGCACAATACAAGACTATGGAGACATGGCCAAAGTGTGGTTCTCACAGGTATCGACAGGACTTGCAAGGGCAAACTATCCCTCAAAAAGTTCTTAGACACTTTTTGCTTATCCCCCGCATAAACCACATGTTTTGTACGTCCAACATGGAGAGCTTGACAACATGGCATGCGCAGAATAGGTCCATAGATAGAGTTTAATGAAAAACGGATTTACGTGCATGGAACCACATTGACTCTACCTTCCCAGGCTTTGCCCGAGAGCCAAGGAATCTTTGGCTCAATCTTGCAATGGATGGTGTGAACCCATTCGGTCTATGCTCAACTTCTTATAGTGTGTGGCCTATAGTTCTACTCAACTACAATATCCCTCCATGGCTTTCTACGAAGAAAGGACATCTCAGCCTTAGCTTACTCATCCTCAGCCGCTACAAAGTCAAAAATATGGACGTGTATCTTCGTCCATTAGTCGATGAGCTTAAGATTTCGTGGGAAGAGGGGGTCACCGTGCAAGATATGAGCAAGCAGATGATTGATGGTCTACCAATATTCGAGCCATTCTCATGTGGACGATGCATAAATTTTCAAGATTTGGAGAGTGCTTAGGTAAATAGGCTTCCATTCTCGTTGGTAATATCTATCATAGCTCATTTAAGTTTGTATTCATTGGATAGAGGTGTTGGGACAGGTCTAGTTACCTCACGTTATCATGCACGTCCATTGTGCGGGCCATAGTTAGACTCCCAAGGTCACAAACCATGAAGAAGATGGTATATAAAGGACATGCCACTTTCTTGCCAGAGGGCCATGAACTCAAGGAAGGTTTTCTTAGACGACCTCCAACACGTATGAATGCCCAAAGTTGGTACGAGTTGAAAATGGTCCACATGGAGTCGCATCTAAACGGAATGCGACGGTTCTCAGTTTTCTATGAGTTGCCATATTGGATCCACTTACAGATCAACCACTTGTTAGATCCCATGCATATTTTCAAGAATGTGGGCAGCTTGCTATGGGACCACATCACAGGAAAGAGAGACACTATAAGGGCACGAATGGATTTGAAGGAGGTAGGCAAGATGGAGGCGCTTTGGCCGCAGTTGAGTGCTGATAGTCACTTGCAGCTACCTCGCACTCCTTGGGTTTTGTCCACTAAAGAAGAGCGTATTGTGAAGCAAATAGTCAAGTCTATCCGCACTCCGATGGGTATGATGCGTTCTCTCAGGTTTGTGTTTTCTAAAGACGACCAATTATCAAGGCTAAAATCCCATGATTGGCATAAGATATATCAGGTTTATACTACGAATGGATTGCAAGTGGCCTGCATATTTTGCTATTTGGAGTGTAGTCATTATTCATAATGTTTTCTCATTTGTGGCAGTTTGTACTATGGATCATGATCGTAGGATGCCTTACTCCAAAAATACGCAGGGCAATTTACAGATTGTCGACTTTAGTGCAATGTGTCTCACAGAAGGAGATTAAGACGTCCTCTATTGAATCCGCAAGGCGGGGAGCAGTGGAGACGATTTGTCTCTTTGAGAAATACCTGCCTACCAGCATGCTCACGATACAAATCCACCTTCTTGTGCATCTTTAGATGAAGTGGAGATTGTTGGACCTGTCTATACGCGATGGATATTCTTCTTTGAGCGCTTCATGAAAATCCTGAAAGGCTTTGTGCGACAACGAGCTCGGCTAGAAGAAGGTAGCATGGTTGAAGGTTGGTTGGTGTTTGAGGCGCTAGTGCATATTTCACAATGGCTACCAATGGTGGATCCAAACAACAGTATGCTATGGTTACTGAAGGACGATGATAGACTGACTGGAGATGTGGTGGTTGGAAATGGGTTAGAAAAAAGAATGGATGCTGCAATGGAGGAGAAAGTGAATTGCTTTTGTATGTTGCACCATGCCTCTATGGAGACGTGGCTCACTAGGTACCAGCAAGCTAGCCAAGATCGAGAGGAAGCACGATCTGAATTTCAACGTAGTACGCACCATCGACCGATTCGATATCCCCAGGGCATGGAGGAGATGCTACGATTTATGTCAATGCGATGGTTGCATGGAGCTTTGACCGCAGTGTCTCGCAAAGGGGAAGAGATCTCAACCGAGGAGTTGGAATTCTCAAGGGGATGTAGTCCAAAGGTGATGACGTGTTTAGGGTTTGTTGTATCTATATTTTATATGCGACAACTAATTGACTGTTTCAATGTACATTACAAAATATATAGTGCAGTGTGGTCGCGCATACGGCATTTTCACATGGCACGTATTGACAAAATACGCTCCACAACAGACTATGGTATCATGGCAAGGTTTGAGCAAGAGAGGCAACGATGAGCAACGGATCCAAACACGGTTATAGATGAGATGGAGTATTTTGGGAACTTGCAAAGTATTGTTATGGTGGATTATCGTAGCTTCTCCATGATACTATTCGATGTGCAGTGATTCAAAGTGGTACTTGAAGGAGATGGAGCAACAGTGCGACGAGGTCCATCTGAATTTCTCAAAATAGATTCCGAAAAAAAGTGGACAGATTTGCATGACACATTTGTGTTGCCGGACCATTGTGAACAGGTGCATGAACTCATTTTTTTAAAAAATTGTATTACAACATGGTGCATGTTACAATAGTTAAATCTCTCTTGTACGTGTTTGTGAACATGTAATCTTCTATCCAAATCCCTGACAACCTTGATGGTGGTATGTTATACCTTCAGCTCCCCAAAGTGCTAGAGTATATGATCAACGCAATGTTGGGAGTATAGATGAGGACAATATGCAAATAGAGGGGTCGATATTGCAAGGGGTGGAGGCCACCGAAAGCTTGGAGCATGTAGAGGAGCCAACATCGGGTAACAATGATGGAAATACAAGAGTCCAAGAATTCTTTGAGAACGAGGTGGACTCATCCTTTTGTAGTGACATGTCTATCGACCTTCCGGTGTATGCCGAGTTGTGTTAGGAGATTGACATGGGACCATAAGATACTTCATACTTGGAGCATCCACCTGCTCAATTCATTGACGAATTGCTTATAAGGATACATAAGATATGCATTTTAAGTAAGATCATATTTTTAAGATTTATATTACCGTGCTTTGTATGATTTAAATTGATTATGCTAACATCATTTTTTGTCTGTTTAGGTGACCTTTGTGGATACTTAGATCATCAGGATGAGTCAAGGGATGAGCGATGAGGAGCTATAGGAGATCTTCACATGCATGTCTCCAGATCAAATGGTGAGATTCATAGACATGGTAGAACAGGAGCTATCTTGGACACCGTCAGGCCGCTCTATTAGATCTACTTCGGTGTGATCTGATTCTTCTAGACGGAGGGAGTGCTTCAGGGGGATGCTGTAGAGATCTGGATGCAGTGAGCCCACAGACGGCTCGCGATACAGATGCTACTCCTCACTCTTGTGGCGGTTCCAGAGAGCATGGCTCAGGTGGTTGTTGTGGAGGCACAAACGCGGTGTCCCTATCTCGTCGTTCTGCTAGAGTTGCATCACCTCCAGGATTTGTCAAACCTATGGGGACGTCTACTCCAGTCACTCCAGCTTTTGCTCAGCCATCCGCAGGGTGGCACCCCTATGGATGCTACTCTGATAGATACTACCCCGGTCGATACACCAGATATACAGGGGTCTCTTGGATATGCCCAGAAGCATAGTTGCGGGTGGGAGAGGACCAATCTTAGGCATACCCCAGAGGGGTATGCCTACCTTGTAGATGATAGGTCAGGAGCCATCATCATGAATGATGAGGGGAGGAGGGTGATGGCTCGCATGAGAGAGTTGTGCTAACAAGTTTTTCGGCATAACATCTTGGATCATTGGAAAAACATACCGAAGGGGAGCAAGGACTACATAGTAGTATCCTTGCATGAGGAGTTTTTGGTACCAACCACAGCAGATAGACTGGATGATGGAGTGCATGCATGCATATATGTCACACAGACAATCGAATGCACACAAGGCACTCAAGAGTGGGGCTGCAAAGCTCGAGTGGCTAGACGCAGATAACTGGTGCCGACTCAGGGAGGAGGCTACATATTCTCTAGGACGTTGGAGACAACAGCGCGAGGCCACGAGGGCACGACTAGAGGCCAGAGTGGTCCATCATCTTGGGAGTGGCGGCCACAGGACATATCTAGAGGACTTTGTAAGTTTTTCTTTTGTTTTTTTGCTTATTTTTTTGCAATATCCTTTGTACTGATAATTGTGTTTCTAACATTTAGTATTTTGTTTTCTTTGCAGCACTCCATTACAAATCATGATCCGACCGGCCTTGAGACTTGATATGCAGAGAGACACGATCTCACTGCATTGACCGACCGATTGTATGGACGCGGTGGCCCTGTAAGTTACTCATATTCTTGTCCATAGTTACCATGTTTAATTAGAATGCATTATTGTATAGTGGACTGATGTGTAGTTGTTTCTTTTTTTGCAAAGTCCGTTCAATGCTCCTTTGCGGCGGCGGGACGAGGTTTCGGATAGCGATGATCTATAGCTCGCCCTTGGATCCCTAGAGCTCACATACCCTTCTTTTTTGGTCACGTGATCTATCTAGACATTTTCTATGTAGTAGTGATATCTTGCCATGATTGTACCAGTTGCTTTCATTATGCGATCATGTATTTATTTCATGTATCAGTGCTATGATTTAAGTACACTTTGTCTTTATTTACACGAGCATTGTACACATTGCAGAAACTATTTTGTATGGCCCAAATAAAGCACATAGTGCTATATGTGGCAGGGCAGCTTGCTACCCGGCCACAATTTTTTTTTTCATATTATCGTCACTGTTAGCGTCGCAAATTTACTGCACACGTCGTTTTTAGCGCCACAAAGTGTCGTTATTTGCGTCGCAAAGCGTTGTTATTTGCGTCGGTATCAGCATTGCAAATGCGACACTGATACCGAAGCAAATAGCGACGCTGATAATGATGCTAATACTGACTGTTCTATGACGTCGCCAATAACGATGCTTTTTGCGACGATGGGGATAAATTTCTTTATTAACATTTTCGTCGCTTTTAACATCGGTATAAGGCCTATATCTTGTAGTGTTAATATAGCTAGCAACTCAATCTTTTGCATAAAATCTATAATTTCCTGAATGAATCTGCACACAATTAGAATTGCTTTGCCACTTAGAATTCAACAACTTTATCATATCTACAATAGTGTGTTCGAACAACACGTTCCATGAATGCACTTATCATCGTACAAGAACCCTTCTCTTCTCAATTATTTATATTCTTTACATACATACTGCCCTCTCAACAACTCTAAAACTTTGTGAGAACAAATTGAACTCATTGCTAAAACACCAATGAGTCCTGGAAACAAAGTGATGTTGCTGGGCAGCCAAAGCTTCTCTTCTCTCGTACCACCATCACCCGATTGGGGATAACACAATATTAGTGAGTTTGGGAATCTTCCAATTCCCATTTTTTGAATACCAAAAATGTGGCACCCGGATAACATGCCCATAAGTTTCTCGAAAACATATGATGTAACCTAGCATTGGAAAGCGCTTGAAAAATGCAATCTATTGAGCTATAGAGTGTTCAATTTGGAGCTTTAGTGTTCAAGTTATGACAAATCCAAAGATTTGAACACTTGTCCCAAACTTATGAAAAATTTCCATATTCCCCAATGTGGTGTTGGATAGTGGTACCAATTGAAAATCATGATCTTTAGAAGGTAAAGGCGAGTCCCACAAGGTATCCCTATTCTGTAGACGATTCACACAAATCGTCATGATCTAGACAGCCCTTTTTCCATCCTTACTTTGGACTTGTGCATCAGGAGATATTCATCCACTACCTTAGTCTCCATTTGTGATGCACTTATGTAGGGTTGTCCCAAAATCACAAGATATGAGCACGAATCCTAAACAAAAATGTGATGATCATCTTGAACATCTCTTATGGATACCTTTACATTTGGGCACGTCACATACTATTCTCCACTATCCGCATTTGCCAGCTATGATGTACATCAACAAGCCACTTTTCATTATCATAAAGATTGCAAACTATGACATTATTTAAAGAACTATGATCAATTAGGGCAATACAAGGTGTCTCCAACTCTCCAATCCTGACTACTATCTTTGTAGTCACTCTAGACCAATGATTCTTGGAGCAATGATTGAGATGACCCATCATATGTGTCTCATCTCTAGATATTATTGTATGTTCAATAGGAGCATCTTCATCACTATTCTCATTTGTCTACTCAATTTGTATGCCCTGCATGACAAGTCCTTTTGTAGTCTACATCACTTGCCTCTTCCTCTTGATCATGTCAATGATCTCTTTATGGAATTGTCTCTTGGTGATATCTAAGATCTCGCCTACAATAAACTCTACCTTATTGTTTAGAATTCTCCCCTCCAAAACTCTTTTTGAGTCATTTGTGGACTCAATGTCCAAAAAACGCTTGTAACCTAATTGTTTCTTGGGTTTAATCTCTCGCTTCTTCCCTTGTTTTGCACATTCTCCATATCCTACTTAGGATCTAGTCTTGTAAGAGTATATTGCTCAACCCCTCTAGCTGGTCTCTTAAAAGAACTTGGAGAAGCACATCTCTTTTACTTTTCTTCCACAATCACTTCACTATGATGAATCTTTGCTAGATAAGCATAGAATGAGCACTTGTCACACGACTCGAGAATCCCTATGCTAGATAACTCCAATTGAGGTATTTTACCCTTTCCTATAGTTTGTAAGGAAAATTTCTAAAGCTTTATCTTTTTGTCATGTGACTTATTCTTAATCTATAAAGCATAAGATGTGACACCTACGGTGGTATAGCCAGTCTGCACAACAATATCCTCAAGGATCTTCTTCATGCCTCCGTTTCTAAATCTCATGGCTATAGGTTGTCTCATCTCAATAGAAAAAAATCTTCCTATCCTGGGAGAAAATGAAATTTTTCCTATGAACCTTTTTAAAGGCCTCACAACTTGGTAGTCATGTTCATTGCTATCGAAGCATATGCATATGCGCATAAAGGTTTCTCTTTCCAAAATCTTGGGTGTTGTAGATGGACCTCCAATCTTCACTTGTTCTTCCACCATTGATATCTTTAGCTTTAGCTCCCTCATACTTTTGATTAACTCATCCATGTCCTCATCCTAGGTAGGAGGAGTCAAAGAAACAAGTTTTCTAACCATAGAAATAGATCAAGGTATAGGAGTACCTATTGGAGAAGATAGAAGAGTAGATACACACAAAGGTATAGATGAAGGGACTAGAGTTACAAAACCAATCTTGAATCTAGTGTGCCACATCTATGTCTTATTCATCATAGAAACAACATCATTGGCATCCTATTAGTTTGTCTTTAGACACATCAATTTGGTTTCATCTTCAAGTAACTTCACTTATTCTATCTCCAATGCAAGGTCTATTGCCTTGAAATAGGTCAATCTTCTCAAGCCCTAAATCCATTTTCTCCATAGTGTCTTATTGACTAAATATAAGCTCAAACTCTTGTAGAAGCTCAGATGCAACTAGCACATTTGTTGGACTTATGAATCCACTCTTAGAAAGATATCAAGCTAACCACCCTTAAGCCTTTAAGGAAGTAATCCTCCTTCAAAGATTCATTTAATTCTCACCATCTAGAATCTTACATATATATCTCATTGATACATGACTTCAATATAGGAGTCACAAGTCGTATAAAGTCATGACTCATCAGGCTAGTAGGGATCCCAAAAAAATCCATCTTTGCTTTATACAACTTTAAACACCATATTGGGAAATATGGAAATTTCCCATAAGTTTGGGACACGTGGTCAAACCTTTGGATTTGTCATAACTTGAACACTATAACTCCAAATTGAGCGCTCTAAAGCTCAATAGATTCCATTTTTCAAGCGCTTTCCAATGATAGGCCACATCATATGGTTTTGAGAAACTTATGGGCATGGTATCCGGGTGCCACCTTTTTAGTATTCAAAAAATGGGAATTGGGAGATTCCCAAACTCACTAATATTATGTTTTTAGATAACTGGAAATATTCTTGTAACGTGTCCACTAGTATGGTCTAGGACACGTCTTAGCAGTCCATCGGAAAGGATGTCTAGAAAGCTCCGCCCGGCACTCCCATGGAATGTTACGGGATTTACGATCTAGGGCTTCCTGCGTCTGCCACGTAGTGGAAGTATTCTGGACGTTCCCACTTAGGATCAACCGAAATTAGGGTTTTCCTGATTGGTCATTACCTAACAGCAACTAGCGTCGAACCCAAGAGAACTACTTTACGCAGAAACGCCAGGTCCGAAGCAGATTCATGCTACACTTGGTTCAAGGAGAATGGGAAACAAGAGGGATGCAAAGCTCAACCTCTTTGCCATAAGGCATAGTCCCATTCCGTTCTCCTAAAACAACGTAAATCGGTTAAGACATAACTCTAGGTCAACGCTTTTGTTGTTCGTGTCCTTTGACGATCATCCTGCTATTCTTCGAGATTTGAGAAAAGTTCCCGGCCAATCGGGACCACCCATCCATAGGACGGACCCATGGCCCATCCTCCGCACTTTCCTCGGTTTGTTTTAGTTAGGTAATTATCTAACACGTTAGTTGGACATGTAACAATCAGCTTCTTTAATTAAACCGTTAAGCACTGGTTCCTTCACGTAATCTTATCACGTGACATAGAAAAACAATATCAAATAAGTTCTTTATTAACATATCATCATATTTATCTTTGAAATACAAGGAGATTCTCCCGTAGGCTTGTCCATAATCTGCTCGAAGGCTATCCTGTAATCCATAGGGATCACTATTTCAAGCTTTCGCTCGTAGACTAGTATGCGGGCCTCGAGATCCAATCGCGAGTCATGTTAGCCTCTTGTGTAGGACCCGGAAGGCGAGGGATTTACGGCGAGAGCCCCCCTGGCACCCAAGTGTCCTCCTGCTCCAAGTAGAGCTCAACGGAGATACCTCTCGTGGTGGGTTCGGTCCACGTTCCCGGCGCGGTCAACAACCCCCTTGGTTAGGGTCAGGCAGGCAGTCGGGGGGTAACTGAAACTGCCTCTCCCTTCAGGACTTCAACCTGAAGTATAGATATTCATTTAATTTGTAATTCATAAATCAAACAGTGCTCTAAAATCTCTAGCAAGCACAAACATTTCCATTAGTCGATCTTGTTGTTGGCAAACTGCTAAGGAAGGAATCTTTCCTTTTGAATGTATCTAGCACTTGATCTGGGGTACCTTGCAACTTGGCAAGATCCTTTATATTCTAGGTTAGGGCATACCCTATTAACCCAACTTGGTCAACCCTAAAGTTCATTGGATACTTTAGTTTCTGGTTTTTTTTAAAAAAAACCTTCCATATTTAGAAGGATATCAGAGAATACATCCTTTTGCAAGAATCCTTGTTGAGGGTATTAAACCTTTCTTCTTGTGAATCAATCACAAGACCATATGACTTCGTACTTACTGCGCAAGTCCTGCATTATAATATGCGATGAAACAATCCGTTTCAGTTTCTTTAAGCTGACATTTGTCAGAGACCTGGGGTCTCCTTTTTAATATTTTCTTTAAGAACCTCAGCGACAAACCCTAGTTCTTTTACGTTTACGATTTATTGACCCTACAATCAGGGAAGGTGGGCAAGTATTTAAGGTATAAACGTTTCTTGGATTTTAAATCATTCCCAATGCATATTTCGCAGCATAGGTATTTCTAAGTTTATATTAATTCGGTTAACTTTTCGACGGTAATATCGAGATTACCTCGGCACGATTTGTTATCTATGTGACAATTGATTTTTAAGTCCTAAAATTTATTGCTTTGAGGTTAGGTAAATTCAAGTAATCTTCATTTTCCTTGCGAACAAAACTCATGCCAAATAAACAATCTTTTCCTTGCTAAGATATGCAATTAGCAATGATAACTTCCTAGAGTTTAAACAACGTAAGAAACCTTTCATGAATTTCACCTTCTATGATGATTCGTTGAAAAAAAAAATAGGGGTTAATGGTGCAAGATGCAGTTTTTATACCTTCACGATTTAACCGACATATACTACTATAGTGGGTAGATAATCTTGCTCGTAATTCATTTTAATGCATAATGCTATTTGAAGGAAAACTATGTTTTATACTTTATCCATTTTGCATGTTCAACTAAACTAAATTCCTTCATCGTAAATAACTAGGACAAAATATATCTTATCCCTAACAATTCATTTTGCATGATTGAATTAAAACCTATATAAAACCAAGAAGGAAAAACCTGGTTTTGGGGTGAGATATCCACATGGATACGGGACATGACCCTCCCGTAGCTACTCCTTGGACTTTCTTAGGTGGCATCACAGTTGTAATCCTTTGAATGTGAAAGTAGCTTTACACTCCTTTTCAGAATTCACCGTCGCTTCAATATTCATCTTCTCTCTTTCGAGTCAAGGAATCGTTAAGGGATTGACCACGAGAAAGGGGTAGCAAGACCTTTAAGGTCTTAGCTTCTTCGGAGAGGGAAAGGTTTATAAAGCCTAAAAGAAAAAAGGCCCTATAGGGATTTATACACGGTGAAAATGGTGTTGTGAGTGTGGTTTCAAAAAACATATAAAGGGCCTTGGGAGATCTTTGGGCTTGGGGTAAAAGGTATAGGAAGGGGGATTTTTGGAGAGGTCTTGGGACACGGAGTAGTAAAGGCTTTAGGGATTTTAACCCGGGGTGAAAGGGAAAAGGTGAAGGATGAAGGCTTATAGCATCGGGGGGGGGGGGGGGGGTTTGTGGTTTTTGAGGCCAAGGGGAGTGGGGGTTTAATGGCCCTACAGGAAGGGGTTAAGGGTTTAAGACCGGGGGGGGGGGGGGGGGTGAAAGGAATAAAGGGAATAAAAGCGGGAGGGGGTGAAAGGGTAAGTGAAGGGTATAGGAAGGGGGGCTTAGAGGAGCCCCCCCTTAGAAGCTTCAAGAAGCTTCTTGAAGCTTCTGTGGGGTCAGGAGCCACGTGGGGGGGAATTATGATTCCGACAGCGATGACGGGGAGGGGGGGTAGTCTGCAGGCGGCGACGTTGAGAGGGAAACCTTCATCTGGGCAGAATGGCGACGAGGTGGCATATCCCTCCCTCCCTCCATAGACTGCAGGGCGGCAGTGTTTTCTTCCTCTTTTGTCCTTTTCTTCCTCCGTCCAGTAGCCTGCGGCCCCTCCCTCAATTATATAGGGGAGGGGAGGGAATCCGCCCCCTCCTATGTGTCATTGTGCATGCCCGTGAAGCCGAGCAAGCTCCAGTGAGGAGCTTGCTGGCTCCTCTAGCCCCTTCCCTCCTTCTAGCACGACGCGCCGCTGAGAAAGGGAAAAAAAATAATATCTGAAATATTACAATTCTAGCAATCAAATAGATTCATTTGGTTCTTTAAGCCTCCATTGCTTTAGTTGCTTGAACTTCATATTGTGCATAAGACTATAATTGAATTTGTTGTTGTAGTTGTTATTGATGCTATAATTCATGTTGCTGCAGTTTGCTGTTGATGCTATTGTTACTATTATTGTATGTACATATTGAGATCTTGTAGCATATGTTTTATATCCTCAAAATAAACTCAACTCCCAATCTTCAAGGTCGTGTAGATCCTAAAGATACTAATGAATCTCCCATCTTATCATACCTTGGATGTGGCTTTTCACGTTAGATTCAATGCCAAGTCACAAACCGCTAGAGTTTAGAAGAATAGATAAGATGGAAGGAATAATCAAGAGAACCAAAAAACACTCTTTTGATATAAGTAAGAAATCCTGTATCAAAGCCCTGAGGAGCACAATCTTATTCTAAACTTGCTGCAACTTGTTTCTCCTCTAAGTTTTACATATGAAACTAGAATATGGTCTTCACAATACTCCAATCAACCGAAACAGACTTGATCTATAAGGCTACATGGGTAGAATTGCAAAGATCATCTCAAAATAGTCAAAAAATTCACTTTTTGTAAAACATGTTGCTTTTTGTATTTTGTGTCTAGGCACCCTGTAACACTCAAGGTAACTCCTTCCATGTGTATTTACTCATTCAAAATATTTTTTGATTCAATAGAACTCAATAATGGATGTTGAGATTGTTCTAGAGACCAATTTTGAACCTAGAAAATATGTTAGGATCATAAGTAAATATCCCATAGATATATATCTAGAATATTTATATGTATGTATTTTTCATGTTATTCTTTCATTGAGGCTCACTATCATGATGTTGACTATTGCCCCTTCATCACCCAAATCTACAATAATTTCAAGTGCTTTTTAGTTTCTTTTTAAGAATTTTCTTTTTTTAAATGAGCACCTAGTCACTCAATAAGTTCTGTTTAATTCACTTTTTCAAGGCTTGAGACAAGACTATCACAATCTCATAAAACATCAGTATGATTTCTAACTAAAAACATAGAATCACATAGTAAAGAGAGGAGAATAGGAGATCTACATTATAAGAGTTATAAGGAGAAGTAGCTAGCAGTACACTCAAAACATACACTTTGATAAGAAGCTCAATCCACTCAACTATCCCCAAGCTAAATTCATGTATGTGAGGTATCTCAATCACAATCATAATCACAATGTCGCTCTCACTCACTCATGATCTCATTCTCATTCACAATCTTAATCTTGAATTTCACAAAAGAATAAGATGGTCTATCTCAATCAATTGCGCTCTAAACAACTTCATATGCCCAGAAAGTAGCCTTTTTGAGTTACTTTATGTGCCTCGATTGTAATATTTCTGCCATAGCACTTCATATCAAGAAAAAAATTCGGGCTTGAGGCGTTTTAAAAATTACTCCTCTAGCTGACACATAAGTGACCACACGTAATTTTCTTGATATCGAGTCTTGCATTAAATCAATTCCGCAATCCGACATGAGAATAGGCCTCAATACTCCCAGCCAACAAAAAAGAAAGACACCTTGTAAATAATATTACAACGGCTTGATCTATCATAAATTTTCCTGCATTATATTTGATTTAGCATTCTCAATTCCATTTAATGTGTCAAAGATCGCATTGATTTCATAACTGCAAGACAAATCGCAAAAGCCTTAATTGATAGATGAAGAACGCGTAATAATGAGCATGATATTGAGTAAGTTAAGTATCAAAGAGTATGAAATGACTTTGTAAACTAGATAAGTCATGAGGTAACTTGGCCAAAAACCACCAGATGAAGTGGTTTTGAAGAAAAAAAGACGTTTTTGAAAAAATAGGCCGAAATTCATGACCTTTTTTATTTTTAGAGGGAGAGAAAGCATAAAATAATCATCCCTACCACCATGCAACAGGTAGGCAATCAAAATGCATTTTTAATAAAGATCAATTGGCTCTTGACAAGTATCCAAAAGAATTAGTCGACTGCATGCTCCTCCTCATGCCTATCAATACACCCCCTCTCCTTCACAAAAAAAGGCAAGAATGAAGACCTCTTGTTGCTGGCAAAATTTCTCTACTTCTCTTATCCATTGAAGCTTTGAAGCTTGAAAGAGAAAAATACCCCCTTCATGTCGAACGACTGAGAGAGAGAGAGAGAGATTCATAGGCCATCATATTGTGGAAATTGGAGAGTAAGAGAGTGTGAAAGAGAGATAGGCCTTCTCAAATGTCAGGGGCAGAGGTCATTTTGATCCCCTCTTGCTTGCTAAACTTCTATCTCATTTTCATTTTCTCTACCCCTTGCTATGCCTTCGTCTCATACGACCATACCACTAAGCGAAACGCTAGCAAAATTTTTCTAAATGACCACCAATGCTCCTAAACTACCACGTCAATTTCACCTGACATCCAATGCCTCCATGAGGTTGCAGAAATTCAAAAAGCCCATTCGAAGCAAGGGAAGCAAAGAACACCGTCAATGGAGAAAATGACGAAGTAGGAATTGGTGAAACCCCCATTACAATAAACTTGAGAGAGGTAACATCTCATCAGTTTGGAAAAAAATAATGTTATAAGCTTATCTCTATATTTGGCTTTAAATGATTAGAAACGCATTCTAATGAAAATGCATATGAACTCTCGCTTAGAAAAATAACCTAAGTAATATAATAATTAGCTATTCAGTGAAAAGACTCTTTCACTTGAAAATGGATTATATGCATGTCATTAAGAAAATATCTTAATTATGGTTTATTTTGAGATATTTATTGTTATTTTATTAATGACGCATGTGATCATAATAACAGAAAAAAAGTAAACGTTAGCGAAGTGAATATTTAATAATTTTTTCCTAAAAGTGACTATCTCTATTTCATTTTGCTAATCATAAACAAATGTATATAAATTTTATAATAATTTATAGAAAATCATTTAGATAATATCATGAAATAACCAATGTTTTAAATGAAAGGAAAATTGCATAAGAAAATATATACTAGACGCGTATAAATTAGGTGCGTAGTAATATAGTTTGATGTCTAAAAGATGAAAGAAAAATTGCACTTATGCTTTTTGCATTGCCTAGAATAAAGTTTTCCGAAAAACAATCAGCATTGCACGTTGCACTTAGGACATAGCTAAATGAAAATTGATCTTTCTAGATAATGTTGAAAGTTTGGCAAATGGTTGGATATCATTGATTAAACGATAGAGTATGAGTAGAATAAAATAAAAATTATTTTCTTGCTAAAAACACATATAATGTTAATATTAATGATTATATTAGCAAGAACGTCAATATCATGAGTTGATCCATGTATGAGTCAGTGAGAGAGAACCTAATCTAAAATATCAAGAATGTTGAAGCAAAAACAACTATGAAATACTCGATAACCCTGAAACTATCAATATCAGAAAATTAAAGAAATATCAGAAGTCTGTAGGACTTGTTGAACATTGATACGAATTTGTTGATACAAATTCTAAAGTCTAAATACACTTGGAAAAGCATTCAAAATCTTGCTAAGCACGGATTAGGGCAAGATAGCGCATGAATTGCCTACCACAGGTTTAAATGCCCATGTTATCTTTTGCGATGGAAATACCAAATTTTTCAGAAGGATAAAATAGATTTTAGATTCGTGAAATAACTTGTGGATCCCGAAAAAGAGTTACAAGTAGAAAGCGAAACCTTAAGAATAAGGTACGACCTTAAAAGAGAAACCCTAGATTTGGGTGGGGCTACTTCCTATCCTAAAAACACTTGCTACTATTTCTTTTTATTTGTGCATGCATTGATGGTTGCACATGAAAGATTGATTGTGCTTGTAGCAATTAGATTTGATTGTAAATATACAATCAGGATAATAAGAGGAAAGATCATGCTATGCCTCCCCCATGGCTAGACACGACACCCTGCTCCAAGGGGGATTGTTTTTTTACCACCACGAGGAGCTTTGAACCGGCCCTAACGGCAAGAGGTTGCTCGATGAGGAATCCATTAGGCAGGAGGAGGCAGGAGTGCCAAGGCTTTGGCCGTAAATCTCTCAATCACTCCTAGGAACTGCCTGACCCTCATACAAATCAAGATGGGATCCTAGAGTCCCTGGTGTACTAGTGAGGGGATGGAAATCTTGGAGGGTTTCTTTTCTTCTGCACACAGACAAAAGGGATTTTCCGGTGAGCGAAGGTTTATCTTCTTTGTAGATAGAAGGGAAAAATCATTGTAAATAACTTTGCGAAATAATAAATAATATGTTTTGTCAAAAGACTATTTTCTTGTAGTATTTCCACGCAATAAAAGTTAGTTGGTTAGTTTGAAAGTTAGTTAGTCAATTAATAAGTTAGTAAGATTACTAACTAAAGACTAACTAAGGTAAAAACTGACTAGCATTAATAGCTAATAATTTTCATTCAATTAAAATATATTTAAAAAAATCAAGAGTCACAAATTTGACATTTTTTCTCGGATTGATAAGAACCGTAGCCACCCTTCATGAAAAGTACAATGTGAATGGGACTTATGAGCCATATTAATCACTAGTATTAATGTGTATAGTTTGAATGGCAAAAAAATATTAGATTCTTGGGGAAAAAAAATCCATTATATTTTAGATATTATCCTAAAAAGATAGAACTAAAAGTCATTTAAAAGAAAATACAAGTGATGTTTTAGTTAGTTTTGGAGAATTTATAAAAATAATAATAAAGAAAAGTGATTTGCGAAATTATGCGCGCCGCGATCACAGTGTACATGCAATAGACAATACTTCCAACAGAGAAAAGAGGAAGGAGTGAACTAAGAGCTTTCTAATCAAGTGTCTTGGAGTTTTACCCCCCTTTTGGAGCCAATGCAACCATCAGATTTATGATTTGAGCATCAGATCAGTGAGTTTTCTAAGAGCCCCTCCACTCTTGTTCTCAGACTTATCCCCTCCTCTCTATTTCATTATAAATATGAGGCATGGGGAGGCACAAGAGAGCATAAGGAGACCCCCAAAGAAAGGCTGCAAGAGAGAGGGAGAGAGAGAGTATACCCCTCCAAGAGATTGTGAGAGAGAGCTTGAGAGAGAGAGAGAGAGAGAAGAGTTACCCCGAGAGGCTGCACAATTTTCCTCTATCTCAATCCTCAATTTAACCATCCTCTCTTTCGCTCTCCCATCTCGAATCTATTCTCCCTTCTCAATCTCTTGAGTCTACTTGCGAATGATGGCCTCCAAGCGAAGAATGTCGCATGCAGATGACAATCCTACAACCAGCAACAAAGCTTTGGGCGAAGGCATCATTGTCAATCCAATTGCGGTACCGATCATAAGTAATGTCTTTTCAAATTGATAGATGCTTGTTTTAATGCTCACAAGAGATACATTAGGCTCCGTACCTTGTGGTGCTAGAATAGGTCATTGAAAAGGATAAATCACATCTCAAATATTCAAATATGAAGTTTGTGAAGTGCTTGTATCAAAGGGAGTTAAATTGCACCTAGTTGCTATGTGATGAATCCATACATAGCATAAGCAACATATGGGACACTAAAGTATTGAGCATCGATGAGTCTTTGATTAATCTTTACCAAGGATAATATTGTTTAAAGTTCGCAAATGCATATACACGGTACATAGATGGGAGAGATTATGTAAACTTTACATCGATGACATGCGACTCCTTGCCTTAGGAGAAAGGAAGATAGAGCCAATAAAAAAATGTTGCATAGTAGGAAAATGCTAAAAGATAATTGTCACTTAGAGAAGAGGCATAATTTCTCTTGCTAGATTGATTAATTTGCATTGGAATGATAGGACTTACATCATGTATAGTATTGGAACCTTTAGCATATGCCTTAGGCTAAAGGAGGAAAAAATACAATTAGTTTTATTGGCTGATTGAACAACACCCTAAATGTTTTTCTTTCAATCAAGGGATTGTTGCATTGTGATTTGGATAAATATTCCAAGGCTTGTGTTGATGGCACATGCATGGCAGGGGTCTGTAATGACAAGTTGCCATGGGAATTAAGGAATGTTTTTCTAGAATATGATATTAGGGTTGATTGCTTTGATTGTTCTTGAATATTAATTGGATTAATTAAGGAAGGATATTTTGCACGTGTGGATCATCTCCAAGATCACATCGCGGATTATCTCGAGAGGGCATTGCTCGATTCATAGGCCGATGGTCAAGTGGTGAAAAGGCCAACCACGGAAATGGCATCCTACTCCTAGACCGCTTGTGGGTCAGGTGGAGCTCTCGACACCCCTTGCCTGTCCTGAATGGAGTTGGAGATCCCCATGAGCCCGATGTCTGGGACGTTGGAAGATCCTATCCTAGATAAAGGATGGAAAATTTGGTGCCATGAGATTTGGACCGGGTACTTCTGTTGGACAGAAGGGATACATAATTCTCTTGTATGGATAGGAGACAAAGATTAGCTTAAAGATAAGTTAAGGGATTTGTTTGATAAAAGTACTGCTTGTTTTGTTTTTATGTATGTGTTGTAAATTACGTGAATGAACTTTGTGTCCTAAAAGGCTTAATTAATGAAGCTGATTTTAAATGTCGCACATAAATGTGGTAGGACCTAATTAGACAACTAAAGCTATCGAGGAAAGTGCGGTGGACGTGACTTGGGTCCGTCCTACGGAAGGGTGGTCCCGGTTAGCTGGGAACTTTTCTGAAAAGACGTAATAACAAGACTCTGAAGATCTAGAGTCAGTAGATTTAGAATCGTGATTTATGTTGTTTTAGGGGAGCGGAATGGGACTATGCCTTATGGATAGAGAGGTTGAGCTTCGCATCCCTCTCGTTTCCCATTCTCCATGAACGAAGTACAACATAAATCCGCTTTGACTCTGTTGTTCCTACGCAAAGTGGTTCATCTGGAGCTCGATACTAGCTACTTCCTAGAGACTTGGCTGATAGGAAAGAAACCCTGACTTCAGGTCGGTCGTAAGTGGGAACGATCGGATATTTCCGCTTCGGGGCGGACTCAGGAAGACCTAGATTGCAAACCCTGTGACATTCCTTGCGAGTGCCAGGTGGCGCTTTCTAGACTCCCCTCCCGATGGGCTGCTAAGACGTGTCCCACAAGTGGACAAGGGGACACGTTATAGTTGGTATCAGAGTGAAACTTCATTATGATACATGATTGATTAATGTTCAGTTCATAGAGATATCCTAAACAGAAATAACCTGAGTGGTATGGCTTGATTGTCAGGCACCTTCTGCACCCACGAATGCTGACATGCAAGAGAATAAATTTCTTCTCAAGCAAATTAAGGCACCCGAGTTTGATGGAGAAGGGTTAGACATTGTAGTAGAAGTAGAGATATGGATTGAGACGATGGATGACTATTTCTCTGCTTTGGGAACTATCTCCATGAATCAAGCAATGATTGGAAAACTGAAGTTAGATGGCCACGCTCGGTTAGGGTGGAAGCAATGGTGCAAAGATCAAGGTATTTCTGAAGCCGTTATTATGTGGACTCAGTTGAAAGATGCTATACGCAGACGATACCTTCCGCCAACCTACTAGACCTTGAAGATGAATGAATCCTTCAAGCTCAAGCAGCTGGAATTAACCCTGGAAGCTTACTACTCAAAGTTTGTAATCCTACTAAAATATGCGCCACCTATGGATATTGCACAGCAAGTATCCAAGTTTTGCCATGGCCTGAACACTCCTCTAAACCACCGTCTTGAAGGATTCATAAAAAGTACAATGTGAATGGGACTTATGAGCCATATTAATCACTAGTATTAATGTGTATAGTTTGAATGGTCCAAAAATATTAGATTCTTGGGGAAAAGAAACTATTATATTCTAGATATTATCCTAAAAAGATAGAACTAAAAATCATTTAAAAGAAAAGACAAGTGATGCTTTAGTTAGTTTTGGAGAATTTATAAAAAGAAAAATAAAGAAAAGTGATTTGCGAAATCGCGCGCGTCGCGATCGCAGTCTACAAGAAGCAGTAGGCAACACTTCGAACAGAGAAAAGAAGAAGGAGTGAACTAAGAGCTTTCTAATCAAGCGTCTTGGAGTTTTACCCTCCTTTTGGAGCCAATGCAACCATTAAATTTATGATTTGAGCATCAGATCACTGAGTCTTCTAAGAGCCCCTCCACTCTTGTTCTCAGACTTATCCCCTCCTCTCTAATTCATTATAAATATGAGGCATGGGGAGGCACAAGAGAGCATAAGGAGAGCCGGAAAGGCTGCAAGAGAGAGGGAGAGAGAGAATATACCCCTCCAAGAGATTGTGAGAGAGAGCTTGAGAGAGAGAGAGAGAGAGAGAGAGAGAGAAGAGTTACTCTGAGAGGCTGCACAATTTTCCTCTATCTTGATCCTCGATTTAACCATCTTCTCTTTTGCCCTCCCATCTCGAATCTATTCCCCCTTCTCAATCTCTTGAGTCTACTTGCGAATGATGGCCTCCAAGCAAAGAATATTGCATGCAGATGACAATCCTACAACCAGCAACAGAGCTTCGAGCGAAGGCATCACTGTCAATCCAATTGCGGTACCGATCATAAGTAATGTATTTTCAAATTGATAGATGCTTATTTTAATGCTCACAAGAGATACATTAGGCTCCGTACCTTGTGGTGCTAGAATAGGTCATTGAAAAGGATAAATCACATCTCAAATATTCAAATATGAAGTTTGTGAAGTGCTTGTGTCAAAGGGAGTTAAATTGCACCTAGTTGCTATGTGATGAATCCATACATAGCATAAGCAACATATGGGACAAGTCTTTGATTAATCTTTACCAAGGATAATATTGTTTAAAGTTCGCAAATGCATATACACTGTACACGCATGGGAGAGATTATGTAAACTTTACATCGATAACATGCGACTCCTTGCCTTAGGAGAAAGGAAGATAAAGCCAATAAAAAAATGTTGCATAGTAGGAAAATGCTAAAATAATTGTCACTTAGAGAAGAGGTATAAATGCTCTTGCTAGATTGATTAATTTGCATTGGAATGATAGGACTTATGTCATGTATAGTATTGGAACCTTTAGCATATGCCTTAGGCTAAAGGAGGGAGTATTAAGTAAATTCTACTCTTTGGCCCCAAGGGGGAGAGCGAAGATGCGATGGAATTATTGTCGCATCTATTATTGTATTATTTGGAAAAAATACAATTAGTTTTGTTAGTTGATTGAACAAGATCCTGACTTTTTTTCTTTCAATCAAGGGATTTTTTCATTGTGATTTGGATAAATATTCCAAGGCTTGTGTTGATGGCAAATGCATGGCAGGGGTCTGTAATGACAAGTTGCTATGGGAATTAAGGAATGTTTTTCTAAAATATGATATTAGGGCTGATTGCTTTGATTGTGCTTGAATTTTAATTGGATTAATTAAGGAAGGATATTTTGCACGCATGGATCATCTCCAAGATCACATCACGGATTATCCCGAGGGGGCATTGCTTGATTCACACGCGATGGTTGAGTGGTGAAAAGGCCAACCACGGAAATGGCATCTCACTGCTAGACCGCTTGTGGGTCAGGTGGAGCTCTCAACACCCCTTGCCTGTCCAGAATGGAGTTGGAGATCCCCGTGAGCCCAATGTCTGGGACGTTGGAAGATCCTATTCTAGATAAAGGATGGAAATTTCAGTGCCATGAGATTTGGACCAGGTACTTCTGTTGGACCGAAGGGATACAGAATTCTCCTGTGTGGATAGGAGACAAAGATTAACTTAAAGATAAGTTAAGGAACTTGTTTGATAAACGGAATGCTTGTTTTGTTTTTGTGTATGTGTTGTAAATTACGTGAATGAACTCTGTGCCCTAAAAGGCTTAATTAATGAAGTTGATTTTAAATGTCACACATAAATGTGGTAGGACCTAATTAGACAACTAAAGCTATCGAGGAAAGTGCGGTGGACGTGACTTGGGTCCGTCCTACAGAAGGGTGGTCTCGGTTAGCTGGGAACTTTTCTCAAAAGGCATAATAATGAGACTGTGAAGACCTAGAGTCAGTAGAGTTAGAATCGCAATTTATGCTATTTTAGGGGAGCGGAATGGGACTATGCCTTATGAGGAGAGAGATTGAGCTTCGCATCCCTCTCATTTCCCATTCTCCATTAACTAAGTGTAGCATAAATCCTCTTCGACTCTGTTGTTCCTACACAAAGTGGTTCATCTGGAGCTCCATGCTAGTTACTTCCTAGAGACTTGGCTGATAGGAAAGAGACCCTGACTTCAAGTCAGGTCCTAAGTGGGAATGGCTGGATACTTCTGCTTCGGGGTAGACTCGGAAAGATCTAGATTGCAAACCCTGAGACATTCCTTGTGAGTGCCAGGTGGCGCTTTCTAGACTCCCCTCTCAATGGGCTACTAAGACGTGTCCCACAAGTGGACAAGCGGACATGTTACATTTCTCTATCTTTGTATTATGCCATGAAATTACGTGAAGAAACCCGTGATAACGGGTTAATTAATGTGATAGATAATTAGAAAACTAAAGAAAACCATTTGTGGGAAGTGCGTAGGCGAGAATCCGGAAGGATCCATCCTATAGATGGGTGGTCCCAGTAAGTGAGAGCTTCTCTCAAGAGATTGAATGAAACGTTAATTAGAAAAAACTAGGTAGAGCTGAGCATTGACTTACCTAGGGTCAGGTCTTAAAATTTTGACAAAAAATTATCTTAAGGGAAAGGTGCAGCGGCTGTGTCAGAACTACATTATGTTGCACTCTATGAACCAAGGGTAACTACAATCACTTCAATCGAAAAAGAAGCCCTTCTGGGACACCCCCTTCAATGGAGCTAGCTGATGTATCGAGACCTCAGTTGTCAAATTAGAACCTGGAGCTTGAAGGTTGATCCTCGTGGGGATGGCGGTACCTTCCATTATAGAGTGGGCTCTAGGAAACCTAAACGATAGACCTCGTGCATTCTTGCGAGTGCCGAACGAAGCCGTCTAGGATAGTTTCTCTAGGATAACAACAAAAAACCCCACTGTTTGCTCCAATGTTTTGCTCCTATCCTTTCTAAATGCAAGAAAAAATCATAAGGAAAATACCTACACTACTCCATCATGCTTTTCCAAATCAAAAAACCAAAAACCTACTTGCTAAGCAGATTGAATATCTCTTCAAACTACCTCGCTTCCTACCTATCTATCTCAAGCAACGGTTCAGGGAAAACCCTACTTCGATGCTTGATTCGAAGCACGAAGCACTCAAGGCTTGAATACATTGGTCCTGGCAATGGAACCAAAGTGTGGGAGCTTTCGCTCAACCACCAAGACTCACGGACCGCTTATTGTTTCAAGCGTTCTAAGTCGAGCACTAATGGCTACCTCTCACATAGCCAACACGCCATCCATATCTACGAGTGTAGTGAGCTTACCTCCATGCCAATAGCGTTACATCCTGTCCCGTGCACTCCGGTAGCTCTATGATCCAAGTGCAAGCTTCAAGAGAGCTCCATCCTCAAGCTCCACGCTCCAAGCTCCATTGCCATGAGCAAGACAAGAGAACAGAACAGAAGAGAAGAAGATGGAGAGCTTCTCCTCCCCAGCCCCTCACCCTCATACACTCACTCCCTCACACTCTCCCACTCCCTCTCTCAAGCACAAGCTCAAGCAAGCAAGAAGAAGAAGAAGAAGAAGAGGAGAACCACTTTTGGCCACACACAAGAATGAGCTTCTCATTCACTTTTTAACTTTATATACAAAACCCTAAATCTCTTTTGGGCGATCATCCCCTTATCCCTTTTTTTACATGGCTGGTCGTGGTCTAGGCCCTTTTTCCCATTGTCCTCCTATCTTCCTAGCTTCCTTCCTACAACCCATCTACCTTTACAAATTGCACGGGTGAGAACCCGATGCTCTTTAAATTAAATCATGATGCGCTTGCGCTCTTTTACAAAAGTATTAACTTGTGCTTTTTCTTGTGCAGATTTTTTCTTTATTTAGGACTTTTTTGCACTTCTTGTATTTCCATATTTTTCATGGCGCACCTTCGTCTTCCATTTACTTTTGCCTTGGCCTTTATCTTCTACTTTAGATTTTCTAGATTTTCCACCTTGTTCGTCTAGCGGTTCCACCTTGTTTGTCTGACTATTAAAATTACCCCCTCCTAGATGAGTGCCAGTCCCATGGAACTCACTGTCATAAGTAGCAGGCTTTGGCATGCACTAAAGACGTGGGTGGAAGGGACATCCGTGGTTGCTGAAGTGTTGGTAGTGGTGTGGAGGATGGTCATTGGGGGCACGTTGGTGGCCTAGGTGGGTGGTGATAGGGTTGTTGGAGTTGGTGGTAGGGATATTCTTTGTTGGGGATTTCACTAATGGCCAGCACTAGTGTTGGTTTATTGGGGATTCTACACATGATGATTCTTGGCAAGCTTGCAGGATGATAAGGGATAAGAATTCATAGGTGAGTGTTGATGAGGATCAAATGACACTTTCGTTGGAGTCTTCAATACCTGCAATTGAAAACTTCTCATATGTGGCCTCTCCCGAGGGGTAGTGCTAGTCTTCTTTATCGTGCACAAGACATAGTTCAATTAGTTTGGGAGAAAGATCAAAATCTAAGCAAGCTGAGAGTATTTTCCTGCACTTGAGGACCCAAAATGTGTATATATTTCGGTGCAAATATTATGTGAGTGCTCGTACATACTTAGATATTATGTAGTTAGAAGACCGCGGGCTGGTTTCTCGTAACAACGTGTGGGTGAAGAAAAGTTGTCCATGTTGAGAAGAAGTACATGTGAAGGTGTAGGAGACATTCTTTGTGTTGTGACTACACGAAATAGCATAATTAAACATAGGGACACCACACTTTCGATAGTTAGTAGCTATTGGACCTGCGTAATGAGGACGGTGTACTTTTCATGGCCATTCCTGCTGTGCTTACCATGATTGATTGCAATGGTATTAAGGCAGAGTGCAAGAGGGAATCGTGTGAATGGGTCAGGGTGACAAGTCTAACCATAGGTGAGACAAGCTCCCTAGGTATGTCCTGACTTTGATGTGCCCTGAATAATTGTGGGTGATGCTAAAGGGCTAGGGGACTAGGGATGGAGCTAGCCAACCAAGGTCACTGAACGTACCTAATTTGAGGACCCCTAGGTGCTATATTGTGATTGTGGGTGCTTCTTATCTTATCTTTTTTTACTTTTTTTTTCTTTTTCTTTTTCTTTTCTTTTTATTATTCTTTTTTCTTTCTTTCTTTCTTTCTTTCTTTTTCTTTCTTTTGGACTTGCCTGAGTACAACCATTGCAATATGTTGAGGCCATCAGCCTTTCAATGGGTTGGAAAATGTCAAGCTTCGAAGGCTTAGGAAATGGATATTATAGTGATGATTGTGTCTTAGCCTCGTTGTTGGAGAAGTAGTTGTTGAGATGGGGAGATACACTTGAGATTTTGCAACCCTCTTTGGAACGTGCGATGTTGGTACAATTGAGATAAGAGCTGCCGTGAGTGCTCAGTGTAGAGTGTAACCCAGAAAGAGAAAGTGGTTATGATCATGCTTTTGAACAATGCATCAAATTCTTGCTTGTCTCGAGCTGCCCTCTTCTCTTTGGAGCACCTAGGGCCCGAGCTTCGGGGAGGGCTTGCACAGCTAAGGTTGCCACTCCCCGCGCAATCCCTTGATCTTCTGTTCCCCTGCACTGGGGATTTTTTTGCCTACATCCTGGGTGGTGTCACTTGGGGCCTCGTTTCTTTTTATACCTTTTAAAGGTAGGTACGTAGCTTTCTGATGGAGGAGCTTGTGCTGCATGCTCCCTCCGACGGCGGATAGCGTCCTTGCAAGCCAGCTGCATTGGGTGCTCCATGTCGGCTACCGTAGGGGGACCTGCAAATTGCAAACCAAGGATTAGGCCCTGAGGCAGGATAAAACTATTCACATGGAAGGAATTATACACTAGGTTATCTAGTGCATATGAGGAGGGGTGAGGTGAGGCATGCACTGTTTGTTGTAGAGGGACAACTCGCTGTTGATGTTCGTTTTTCCTCCAACCATTAGTGGATCTTGGCTTATGCTAAGTTGTACGAACTGGTTGTCATGGAGTGGAGCAAGGCTCATCCCTCGAAGGATAGACCTGAAAGGGGAAAAGTGTATAGATAGGAATGGTGCCCCGTCTACACCATCAGAGATGTTGGTCAGGGCTTCCTTGTCAGGATTGTGGGAGAGAAGGAAGGAGTCTCACTTGTAGCTTTCTCACTTGCACAATGGGGGAATACACACACAGGTGGAGGCTGAAAATAGTTTTCCTCTTCTTAGTTGTGTAAGCCAAAAAAGAACTCTAGTACAGAGAAATAGAAGAACCCTATATATGGGTCTCAAACCAAAATCAACTAACTAAGGTGTCATACTAACTGAGCCACGAACTAGAGTAGATAAGGATAGCTCTCATCTAGCTATTATTCATGGGCGGTAAACCAACCGCATCTGCAGCTAACAAGTCGGTGACATAAATACACAACGGTCACCCTGGCATATCACGAGTGGAGCTCGATATCTCAACACTCCCCCTCGAGCTCAATCCCAATTCTTGCACACCAAGCAGGTCTCTGAACTTGCGCAGCTTCTTTGCGCCCAATACCTTCGTGAATATGTCAGCTACCTGATCCTCTGTGGTGACATAAACTAGATCAATAAGACCTAGTAAAACCCTCTCCCGCACATAGTGATAATGCACCTCAATGTGCTTTGTTCTAGCATGATAGACTGGGTTATTTGCCAAGTGTATACTGCTCATGTTGTCATAATAAATGACAACTGGCCCATCTGTAGGCTGATGCATATCATAAAGTAGCTTATGCAACCAAGCTACCTCACATGCAGCCATTGCTGCACCCCTGTACTCAGCCTCTGTGCTCGACAAGGCAACTGTAGGCTGTTTCTTGCTGCTCCAAGTGACTGCAGCACTTCCAAAAGAGAACACATATCCACTGGTAGATCGTCTATCAGAAATACTACCAGCCCAATCAGCATCAGTGTATCCATGCAACTGTATATGAACCCCAGTCTCATAAAATAGTCCATACTGCAATGTGGACTTCACATACCTGAGTATGCGTCTAGCCGCATCCAAATGTGGTTTCCTTGGAGCCTACATAAATTGACTTACCAATCCAACAGCATAGCTCAAATCTGGCCTGGTAATAGTCATATAAATCAAACTTCCTACTATGTGTCTGTACATAGTAGGGTCTTCCAGAAGCTCACTTGCATCTACACTCAGCTTCACATTCTGCTCCAAAGGAACTGAAATAGGCTTACAGCTTATCATCCCATATTTGGATAGCATGTCCAATCCATACTGCCTCTGTAAGAGCCGTATCCCACTTGGTGATCTAATCACCTCAATGCCCAAGAAATAATGCAGCTCTCCCAAATCCTTCATCTCAAACTTCTGCTTCAATAGCATTTTCACATGAAGGATATCTTCATCACTATCACCTGTCATAATCAAATCATCAATATAAATGACAAGTAGCATAATACCTTTCTCTGTTTTTCTTACATAAAGTGAGAAATCTGCCTTGGAAATTTCAAAGCCAATAGTGACAAGATACTGTCCTATCTTGTCAGACCATGCTCTAGGTGCTTGCTTCAAGCCATACAAGGCTTTCTTCAACCTGCAAACAAACTCAGAATCAACAGCATGCACATAACCTGGTGGCTGCTCCACATAGACCTCTTCTTGCAAATCACCATGCAAGAAGGCATTCTTTACATCCATCTGATGTAAAGACCATCCCTTTGATACAGCCATAGCAATGACTGCTCTTACGGTTTCCATCGTTGCAACCGGACTGAATGTTTCTTCATAATCAATGCCATATGTTTGTGCATACCCTTTGACTACTAATCTTGCCTTGTATCTATTCACAGAACCATTTGCATTGTGTTTCACCTTATAAACCAACTTACAACCAATTACATTCTTATCTTTAGGCAAAGGTAGCAATTCCCATGTAGCATTTGCTTCCAAGGCATCCATTTCTTCATCCATGGCTTTCTCCCATTTTTCTTTTCCCATGGCTTGCTCAAAAGAAGTGGGTTTTGGTTCGTGTATCACTTTCACCATATAGGCATAATGAATGGTTGTAAATCCATCATATTTCAGCCTATCCACAGGATACCTAGCTCTGGTAGACCTGCGCAAAGTAGGTTCACTCCCAGGTGCTCTCAAAACATCCCTGGTCTTCCTTACTCTAGGTGTAACAATAGAAGGAATACCCAACTCATCATCAGTGCTCTGTTCTGAGCCACTCGATTCACCATCCACATAAGAGTGACCTGCATTCACATCAAACATGGGCTGATCTACCTTCTCTTTTCCTTTTTCTATCAAGCGACCTTTATTTTCCATATCCTCAACAAAGCATCCATGAGAATTAAATCTGAACTGCAAGCCCTGCTCAACCATTTGACCAACAGAAACCAGGTTCTTGGTGATATTCGGGACATGAAATACATCCGACAGGTATTTCTTTTTCCCATCCTGCATAGACAAAGGAAATTTTCCAATCTGCACAATAGGATGTGCAGTATCATTACCAATCTCCACAAATCCTGGTTTTTTCATTTTCCTTGCATCCTACATCCATTCTGCATGACATGTCATGTGGTTTGATGCACCTGAGTCAACATACCACACATCGTTGCTTTCTTCTGCACTTGTCACAGAATTGGTCATGTGCTGCACCATAAACAAATGCTCATTTCTGTCACCCATCACCCTATCTACTAGAAGATGCATAATTCCCTTGTTGCAATTTTTCATTCATGATGTCATTCTGCTTTTTATAGCAATCTTTAGCCATATGACCCATTTTACCACAGTAGTAGCATTCAACATTGCTATTTGCATTTTGGCCTCTTTGCCATTCACCACGACCTCTTTGGCTCCCCTTGCCTCTAGAGTTACCACGTCCTCCTCCATAGGACTGGTTTTCTTGAGTTTGCTGTATATTCTGATTTCTACCACGGCCTCCAGATCGGCCTCCTCTACCTCTGCCTCTACCTTTTCCAGCATTTGAGTAGAAGAGAACTTCTTTTGAAGTTCCTCGTGAAGAAGATGCACCACCATTTCTCTGCTCCTCAGAAATTTGAAGAGCAATCAACTCCTCAAAATCAGGAAATCTTTCACGGACAGAAATGGATGTTCGGAACTGTGCATAATCCTTTCCTAGACCATTCAAGGTCACAGAAACTAAATCATCATCTTCCACTGGTGACCCAATGGAAGCAAGTGCATCTGCAATCTTCTTCACCTTCATGTGGTAGTCATTGATGCTCATACTTTCTCTTTGCACATTGTGCAACTCTTGCTTGAGCTGCATTTTCCTAGCTTGCGTATTTGTGCTATACATTTTTGACAAAGTATCCCATGCCTCCTTTGGCGTACTTGCATCCTGAATATGCACAATCATAGAGTCTGAAATACTGATAGACAGCCAGCACATAACTTTTCTAGCTCTCTCATGCCATCCTTTAAATGCCTGCATTTGCAGTTGATTGGGAACATCGGGAAGAACTAGTTCTTCTTCATTTCCTGCAACGAATTCCCAATATCCTTTTCCCATAAGGAAATTCGTCATTCTAAACTTCCATGCTTGGAACTTGTTCTTGTCAAGCTTTTCAGTGACAATCTGTGAAAGAGAATCAGATGCCATTATAGAACACTGCAAAAAATTCTATCACTGCAAAAAACACAGCTTCAGCTTCACAAGGGCAAATTTACAAAACTGACGAAAGTGGTATTTGACCACACAGTCACTTCTTATTGACGATTTTGCATCAACATGCAACAAGGATGATTTTGTAACTCCCAATGTCTCTACGCACAGGCATACGATGCAATTTCTATGGTAACTTTTCATTGACCTATAGAACAGTGGTCGCACAGCAAAAAACAGGGCCTTTTCTTGAGTGCATGCGGAAAACTTCCGCCTCCAAAAGAGGTCCCAAAATGGCCTCGAATAAAAAAAATAGGGCAACCAAGGGTTAAAGCCCTCTCCCGCAGCATATACTACCCTCTTGCTACACCGTGAAGAGTGTCTCAATCTGAGACAATACACTCTAGTACAGGGAAATAGAAGAACCCTATATATGGGTCTCAAACCAAACTCAACTAACTAAGGTGGCATACTAACTGAGCCATGAACTAGAGTAGATAAGGATAGCTGTCATCTAGCTATTATTCATGGGCGGTGTACCAACCGCATCTGTAGCTAACAAGTCGGTGACATAAATGCACAACGGTCACCCTGGCATATTACGAGTGGAGCTTGATATCTCAACATTCCTATGGTGGTAATGAGGGTTGCATGCCCTTCTCCTAGAGGCAGGAATGGTCACCCAACTTCTAAATGTGTGGCGAGAGGAGGGGGCCTGAGGAGCTCAGCCTGTCAAACCCAACTCTTCTTCGTATGCTTGACTATCATTGCTTGTGTGTGTTGATATTATCTATACAGGGTCACAAAATTCATTGTTTATTTATGTACATATTTACGAATCCATGTCACTTCATGAGGATAAAAACCAATTGTAGAACTCCGGATTGTACTGGAGTGTGGCACACGCATCTAGTACTCATGGCAGCTTACTCAATAATGATAGATATTTTGCGACATTGAGTAGTATGGTACCTTGTCCGAGTCTACTGGCAATATATAAGTCCTCCTTAGTGAAAACCTTATCATCCAGAGAGTTCTCTTGGCTAGTTCCAACTAAGTCCGTACCCCCCATGGCAGTCAACACTCGAAAGGAAGTTGGTGCCACATAGGTTGGGTCTCTTTGAGACCACCATTTGGCCAATTGCTCCTTTGAGACTGTCATAATTTGGGCTCCTAGTTCGGCCATTGCAACACAGTTTTCAACTTCAACCCTCTGATTGTTACTTTAGTTGCTCTATCTCTAAGAGATTTGGTTGGCAGAGCACGTCATTGAATGTTACAGCTAAGCGTAGTTCGTCGGCTTCCTCATCAGAGGTGAGTCACATGCATTCATGCAGGAGCCTGTCATAGTGCTTGTCAAGATGTTCTTGCTCTTCCCATGATAGGGGAAATGGCAAGTATTCTTCAAGCTGCTCCTTAGGGAATGCTCCCATGTTCGCAAGGATGTAGACACGTGCAAACACTTTGAGTTTAGCATCCAACTTAGTTAAGCATTCTGCGACACTTCTATGTTCAATGAGGGCTTGCTTGGTTGCTATCTCATGCAAGGTTCTAGGAGTTTCCCTAGGCTTTAGCATAGCTGGGGGCTCAGGCCTAGATGAGCAAGATTGGTCAACGCTAGGGTTGCTTATGCTGTCGGGGTTTCCATGTTTCCCTTGAGGCCTTGCTGCTATTGTGTCATGGTTCTCCTTGGATGTGACCAGTATAGTCTTGTCACCTTGCTGTGATAGTGTTGTATCCACTCTTGATTGGTCAATGTGAGTTCTGTTGTTAGTGGATTGAGTGTTGCAAGCAACCGTTGATGGTAATGGTTGCTTTGATTTTTCAAGATACACGAATGTGTCTAAGGTTTCACTGCTATTAGGAGAGACATCAATGGGTTCCTTAGTGGATGGACTCGATGCTTTATTCCTTAGCTCTCTAGCGCTATTGGTCTCAATGTTCTTGGGGTCCACAAACACTTGTAAGTGCTGTTTTTTTCATTGTTTTCTCCTCTTTTTCTTGGTCACTGAAGGTGCATAACTTAACGACTCAGGATCTTGAACTAGGTCAGCCATTGATGTGCTTGGTTGGGCCTCAGCTTTCCCCTTCTTTGGTGTGTCCTCACGGGATGTAGCTACGACCTACTAGATAGCCTTGCTAGGTTGATTGGTCAGATGCGCCATCTCCTTGGCCACATCTTTGAGAGGTTTCTCCTCAAGCCTAGGCTTTAGGTGCTTTGAAGTGCTAGAGTTGTCAAGGATGCTAGTTGCGGCACCTCCTCCACATGTGAACTGCTAAGGACACATTCCGCAAGGGTTGTTGTCACGGCCAATGGTTGTGATTGCTGTGATCCCTGATTGGAAGTAGTAGCGACTAGTCTAGTGGGCTGGCTACTCTTGGTGGATTGCGGTGTCAAGTCCCTAAGGAGATCGAAAGTGGTCGTGTCTTTTGTTGCCCTTTGAGCATTCACTTGTGTAGATCCTCGGGGGGTCACTCATGAATATATGTATATATAACGTGAGTTCAAAATAAGGGATTTTTAAAATACTATTTTTATACATTTTTTACATACAGAAGGGTGTCATATAAAGGGGTTACTTACAGATTGAATAGAAAAGGGTTGTGTTTTATTCAAGAAAAATTCACAAATTGGGATACTTATAAATAGGCCATGAACGCACGCTATATAGAGAATATATATATAGTGAACCCCGAGTGTAGATCGAGCATGAGTTGATCTAGTCACATTAGGTTGCAAAAGCATATCCTTGGGCCGAGAGCTATGGATGGTGTCATGTCCCACCTCTTGGACATTTGGAAGCTTAGATGGAGATAGAGATTGGGATTGAGCAGCTGCACTTGATGACTACTGTTATGCTTCCTGTGTCCGTTTAGGGAAAGAGGGTGTAGGAGACTTGGGACTCCTAAGTGGCTCCAACACTAGCTGGAAGATTTTCTCGTGGCTTTTCGATGATTTTACCATTTGTTTTGTTGAGAATTTAGCCTTGCCATGGGAAATGTTGTGCCTATGATGCCTATTATCCTCTTGGGGAATCAAAGGCTCCTTGGGCACTAGTGGCTTTTGTGTCTCCTCAACGATACATATGATATCTGCTTGTCAAGCATGCTAGGCTGAGGATCTACCCTCCGATTAGTCCCGTTTGGTTTCTTAGTTTCGACCATGAGGGGCTTGGTCACTCCAATGTTTTTGACTCGAGACTTGGTTTTTCATTTAGATATCCTCCTACGCTTCTTTGCTCTTGATACAATCTAGCCTTCAGTCAATAGAGGAGGTTTAGTAGGGGGTTTTGGCACCCAAATCCATCGGTTACCTGTGTAATACCCTTGAGCACGTAGTAATGCTTTGTGTATCCATCGCGGCGTTGTGCTGCCCCTCCATCAATGCCTTCGTCTATAAGGCTTGGGATTCTTTTGGGGTCTTCTACTATATTTATAAGTCCAAAGCCCGTCCTTGGCATTGTCTCTTGACCTTCTTGTTTCAGGCATGGCCTCACTCCCTAGTTCTTGTTGTTCGACCTGTGCTTGTATCAACTCTTCCAACAAGTCCTTGCTCTCTTTAGTAGGCTTGACTATTATGTCAGCACGTTCCTTGCCTTTCCCTCGAGGTTTGATGAGGTCACCCTTACTAAAGGTTGTGACTATCCTCACACCCAGTAGTGTCAGGTGTTTCTAGGAGGGTTTCCTTCCCACAATTAGCACTATTTGGAGGAACATGAAATAGGATAGGAAAGCTTTCAGTTTCAATTTTCACAAGGATTTTGCATTTCCCTATGAGTGCTTGTGGGTGTCCCTCATAAGGGCTAAGAGTTGCATTATTCGGTGTGAGCTCTGGTTGGCCTAGTAGGGTCCATGCTTCATAGGTTAAGATATTAAAATTTGCTCCTTCATCAATCAGAGCATCGATAGTGTGCTCTCTTTTAGCGGTGAGTTTGACCCTAAGATAAGTAGGCGGTACTATGTCTTCCTCTTCCAGGTCTTGGCTCATAAATTTAAGCCTTCTGACAAATGCCCTTGGGTCCCCAACTGCACAACCAAATGTGGATTCTCCACTAATGTCTTGGATCGCATGTGCAGTGCTATCCAAGGTGCATCTATTGTTAAGATTGTCATATCTAGCCATCCTCGCCATTGCAGCTTGATGTTGTTGCTTTCCGCTTTGACTAGATGCAATCTGAATGCAACACGTACATGTTTTTGTAGTGCAACCTTTTTGCCCTTGTTGGCTAGATTGGCCCATTGAGGTTCTAGGGTCTCTGTTTGTCTTTGTTCAGGTATGGGCTTTTGGTTGCTCTTTTGCAAGTGACACTCCATGCTTGTGTAGAGCCATTACTACATTAGGGCCTAATTTGGAGGACCTGTCATGGCGCATGTTTTCTCTCCAACCTACTTGGGGGAGGTGCAAAGGGGGCAGAGTCCCCTCTACGAGGGTCCGGGTGGGGGCAGTCCACCCCAGCCCGTAGGGCCATTACGGTAAATGCCATGCACCATTTAAAGGACCATTCGTAGCCAAATTTTGAACTACTTGCTCTAAATTTCAGCCTAGTAATCGATCTATGATATGGTTTCGGCTCTATATGGTCTCTCGGCCAGTTTTGGGGTATACAGGTTAAGATTTGAAAAAATCCAAATTCCGCCCAACAGGTCCAAATTGTAGGGGCCGAATGCCCGATTCGGCCCATTCGAGGGTCGAGTAGAAAGGGCCAAATGTAACTGGTCTGAATGTCAAATTCGGCTAGTCCGAGTTTGGTTGTCCGAGGGTTGAGTGGCTGAGTGGGCCGAGGGCTAGTCAAATGGGCCAAGTCAAGTGGGCCGAGGGCTCAATGGTGAATTTGGCCAGGCCGAATGTCAAATTGTCTGAGTGGGGTTGGGCCGAGTCGACAGGGCTGATGGCCAAATTTCAAAGTTGGTCCGAATGCTTCACTCAGATGGGCCGAGTGAAAGGTTTTCAAGTATAGTGGACCAAATGGCGGAATGGTTCGAGGACTAATTCTGGGACTCGGCCCGAAATTGCCGTCACTCGAACACCCCAAGCACGACATGATTTTCGCCAGACTTCAAATAATTCTTCGCGCCGAGTAATCGAGAGCTTCCTACTTGTTGAGCACCTCTAGATCCAAGCTACTCATGTAGGGGAATGTGTGGAATTACGTAACCTATGCAAATAACTCCTAAACAACTAGATCGAAGCAGATCCACGTGATGAAGCTCTCTCCCTCTCTCCTGCTCTCCCGAAACCCTGCAATGCACAATGTGGCCTTTCTTGCCACTCCTGGCCCCTTATCACCTTGCCCAAGCTTGTACTCACCTTAGGCTTGCTTCCCTTACTAACATTTAACCCAAAATTTCTTTTTTTTGCCCTTATTTTCTCCGTTTCAGCCTATTATACAACAACAGAAAATCCTACTGTTTGCTCCAATGTTTTGCTCAGCTATCCTTCCTAAATGCAAGAAAAAATCAAAAGGAAAATACCTACACTACTCCATCATGCTTTTCCAAATCCAAAAACAAAAATCCTACTTGCTAAGGAGATCCAATACCTCTTCAAACTCCCTCGCTTCCTATCTATCTATCTCAAGCATTGGTTTGGGGAAAACCCTACTTCGATGCTCAATTCGAAGCGCGCAAGTGCTCAAGGCTCGAATCCGTTAGTCCTGGAAATGGAACCAAAATGTGGAAGCTTTTGCTCAACCACCAAGACCCACAGACCGCTTATTGTTTCAAGCGTTCCAAGCCGAGTACTAATGGTGGCTACCTCTCACATAGCCGACACGCCATCAATATCGACGAGTGTAGTAAGCTTATCTCCATGCCGATCGAGTTACCTCCTCTCTCGTGCACTTTGGTAGCTCCACGATCCAAGTGCAAGCTTCAAGCGAGCTTCATCCTCAAGCTCCACACTCCAAGCTCCATTTCCATGAGCAAGACAAGAGAATAGAAGAGAAGAGAAGAAGAGAGAAGAAGATGGAGAGCTTCTCCTCCCCGGTCCCTCACCCTCACACACTCACTCCATCACACTCTCCCACTCCCTCTCTCAAGCACAAGCTCAATCAAGCAAGAAGAAGAAGAAGACGAAGAAGAAGAAGAAGAAGAAGAAGAAGAGAACCACTTTTGGCCACACACAAGAATGAGCTTCTCATTCACTTTTCAACTTTATATACAAAACCCTAAATCTCTTTTGGGCGGTCATCCCCTTATCCCTTTTTTTACATGGCGGTCCGTGGTCTAGGCATTTTTTCCCATTGTCCTCCTATCTTCTTAGCTTCCTTCCTACCACCCATCTACCTTTACAAATTGCACGGGTGAGATCCCAGCGCTCTTTAAATTAGATCATGATGAGCTTGCGCTCTTTTTCAAAAGTATTGACTTGCGCTTTTTCTTGTACGCATTTTTTCTTTATTTAGGACTTTTCTATAATTCTTGTGTTTCCATATTTTTCATGGCACACCTTCGTCTTCTGTTTAGTTTTGCCTTGGCATTTGTCTTCTACTTTAGATTTTTGAGATTTTCCACCTTGTTTGTCTGACGATTAACACACAGTATAGGTTTCTGAACATAGAAAACAATTGGCCTACTTTCTTCTATATGAATGTAACTGATATCCGTCCCTGAAAAAGAAAAGATATAACGATATCCTGTTTTGAAAATTGTACATAGCATCCAACCTATCCTATCGATGCTGATGTATCTCCACTTGTAAACATCTGTCATTTGTGAATATCCCTTGTAAATATCGTAGCATATGGCTAATGATAATAAAAGATAACAATGATTTTTTTGTAAAAATATTGTGCTCTTTGTCCCATTTATGATGACCCAGAATAATACATCTATTGCTAGTCGGACTAAAATTCAGGAAAAGAAGTATCTCCTTAAGAAGATTAAGCCACCAAAATTTGATGGCAAGGGCAAAGACATTGAAACCGGTGAGCCACACCTGTGGTGGAAATAGTGGTGTAAAGACCAAGGACTTGCTAAGACAGCTATTACTTGGGAAAAGCTAAAAGAAGCTATTTGTGGTCGATATTTGCCACTAGCTTATCGCACACTAAAAATGAATGAGTTCTTCAATTTAAGACAGCTGGGAATGAGCTTGGATGCATATTACTCAAAGTTTATTTCACTACTTAAATATGAACCTTCCATGACAATTGCTCAGCATGTGTTTAATTTTTGTCACAGATTGAATGCTTGTCTAAACAAATGCCTTGAATATATGTGCCCAACTGATTTGCAATATGCTTTGATTCATGCACTATCCCTTGTTTAGGAGATTCAATCAAAGCCAAGGAATAATAGGCTCTGGAATCAAAACAAAGGGACTTCACAGGGCTATGTTAAGCGAGCCCAAGATTAGCATCCGCCTGGTCATTGAAGAAAGAGAGCCAAAACAAATGCAGTCAGAAACTTCATACCTACGGGAAGTAATTCAGGAGTACCTAGGTATTTCCACTTTAATGAGCTAGGCCACTTTAACAGATAGTGCCCAAAGCTTGGCCAAATTCCTCACCAATGACATTATAGAGGTCAGAACCAAGCTTCAATTCCAAAAGGAAAAGCATTTATTGAAATTCTTAAAGAGCTTGAAGAAGAGGGCAACCCAACTACAGAAATTGATATGGAGAGGGCATCAGTTCACGCCACACTCCATAAGAAAGGCCCAAATTTTCAGTTTTCAGTGATTCAAACACCATCAAAATATGAGGGTAAGTCCTTTAAAATTTTGATTGACTGTGGAAGCACACACTCCTTCATGTCACCAAAGTATGCCAAGAAATTAGATATAGACACAATACCTACATCTAGGTTGCTTATGGAACTTTCCAATGGAAAAGAAATCATGTCTACTCAGCAAACTTGCAAAGTGACATTTAGCCTGGGAAGGAATCTCTCTAAAATGTGATTTAGGATCATGAATTTAGGTGCCTATGAATGTCTATTGGATATGGATTGGCTAATCCCCAATGGCGCACATATTCAGTGCAGAAAAGGCCAGGTGACTTTTCAAAACCTAAAGGGGAAAAAAGTGATGACCCAAGGTGAGGTAGGAAAACCCAAGGTTCAACTAGCCAAATCATCTCGCATAATAAAAGGGTTAAAAAAAGGATTACTTGTGTATCTCACAAAATTAAATAAGGTTGAGTAGAATAATCAAGATGAGAGAGAGCCATATTGGCTGAAGGAATATGATGTCATCTTCCAAGAAGAGCTAACTAAATTACCACCTCGAAAAGAGAAGTTGATCATGAGATCAGACTTGAACCAGGAGCTGCTCCAAATCGCTAAGAATCCATATAAAATATATATCCCTGATGCAATTGAGCTGAAAGAGCAACTCAAGCAGTTATTGGATCAAGGATACATCAGATACAGTAATTCGCCATGGGGAGCCCCAATATTATTTCAAAAGAAAAAGGACGAAACTCTCTACCTTTGCATTGATTCCCGAGGTCTAAAGCAAGTAATAATAAAAAATAAGTATCCGATCCCAAGAATAGATGAGCTACTTAATAGGCTACAAGGGGCAAAGTCTTTTCCAAGATTAATCTCGGATCTGGTTATTACCAAATAAGGATCAATGAAGAAGATATCCCCAAAATTGCCTTCAATACCAAATATGTTCATTTTGAATTTCTTGTAATGTCTCTTGTTCTATCTAATGCCCCTGCTACATTTAATAGATTAATGCAAGACATTTTTCAACCTTGTCTTGATGAGTTTGTCCTAGTCTTTTTTGATGACATCCTAACATACTCCAAGAGAGACGAAGACCATGAGCTACAATTGTGCATTGTGTTGGGGATACAATGAGGACGCACATGCTGTATGCGAAGAAAAAGAAGTGTGCATTTTTCAAAAGATAGATGGAATATCTTAGATTCATAGTATCTGCTGAAGGAATCTCTGTAGACCCAGCCAAAGTTAGAGATATTCAAGAGTGGAAACCTCCAACAATAGTTGAGAAAGTGAGAAGTTTTTTAGGGCTGACTAGATGGTATAGAATTTTTATAAAAATTTACACCCTAATAGGTGCACCTCTCACTGATTTGCTAAAAAAGAAAACTACTATTGTATGGACACCCATTGAGCAAGCTATTTTTGAGTAGCTCAAGAAAATTTTGGTAATAGCACCCATTTTAAAGCTACTTGACCTAAGTCAAGAGTTTGAGGTCATAAATGCAAGTTCTCTTGCACTAGGTTGTGTGCTTATGCAACAAGGTCATCCAATAGCCTATTCCTCAAGGAAACTGAAAATCCATGAGAGAAATTATGCCACCCATGATCTCGAGCTATTAGCTGTGATCCATGCTCTCAAATTATGGCGACACTATCTGCTTGGAAGCAAGTTTACTTTGGTCACTGACCACAAAAGTCTCAAATGGATCTTTACTCAATCACACCTCAACATGAAGCAGCATCGATGGATTGAAGTCTTACAAGAATTTGATTTTGAAATCAAGTTCAGACTTGGAAAAGAGAATGTGATTATTGTTGATGCATTAAGTCATAATGCTTTTTTGAATGCACTTATCATGGAAGAGCCATCTAAAGGAGAGACTTTAGCTACCATGATATTGATACCTAGCAATCTAATCATTGAGCTAGCCAAAGAAGAGGCAGACAAGGATCCTAAGTATCAGCTAATGCTTAGAGAAATCCTAGTTGACACTAATCCTAAGCTCTGAGCCAAATACCAAAATTTCGTAGTGGATGATGGACTTGTCTATTTCAAGACAAAGCTCTGCATTCCTCTCGGTCAAGTGCTGAAAAAGAAGATATTATGGAAAGCCCATGACTTCCCGTTTTCAGGACACCCTGGCTATGCAAAAACTCTTAATTAGTCAGGAAAAGTTACTACTGGGAAAGAGTGAAGCATGATGTACTCTCAAATATGTTACTGAATGCCTAAGTTGCTAGTGGGTGAAAGCTGAGCATGTCAAAATGCCAGGCAAAGCTCTAGCACTTGACATTCCATAGATGAAATGGGAGTTCATCAGTATGATTATCATAGTTGTCTTACCTTCTATTCAAGGAGAGTATAATTTAATCATGGTGATTGTGGATATGCTAACAAAGGTCACTTATCTTATCCCAGTCAAGACCAACTACAAAGCTTCAGATATTGCACGACTGTTTGTGAAAGAAATCTTTAGGCTTCATGGATTTCCTAAATGGATCGTTAATGACCGCGACTCTTTGTTTATGTCACATTTCTAGAGAAGCCTATTTGAAGCAATTGGAACCCAGCTTTGCTTTAGCATAGTTTACCATCCCCAAGCTGATGGTCAAACAAAGTGGGTTAATCAGGTCATTGAAGATATACTAAAATCTTACTGTTCTAGAGAACTGACAAGGTGGATACAGTATTTGCCCTTAGTAGAATTTTCCTACAATGCATCATATCACCAAAGTATTCAAATGACTCCATTTCAAGCATTGTATGGGAAAGATTGTTTGCCACTAAATTTCTCTAATCCAACCCTAAAGGTTGAGGCTTCTAAGAAAATACTAGAAGACATGGACGATTAGGTCAAAACTATCAGACAAGACATCCAAGCTGCCAAAGCCACCAGAAAGCTTATGTTGATCTAAGACGGCAAGAGTGTATTTTCCAAGAGGGAGACATGGTTTTCATTTGTGGATGCCCAAAGAAGAATTCTTTGTCATTAGGAAAGTTTAAAAGTTGAGTCTAAGGGATTGTGGACCATACAAGGTTCTCAAATTCCTAGGAGCTAATGCCTACAAACTACAACTTCTTGGTCGTGTGAAAGTCCACAATGTATTTCACGTTAGTCTTCTAAAAGCTTATGTGATAAATCAAGATCATATTCCAGCAAATTGTAATGCCTAGTCAAGGAGCCCTTAAACTCTAGCCTGATAAGATTCTAGATGTAAAAGAGAAACCTCTGCGAAACAAAACCATTAGAGAGTATCTTATCCATTGGAAAGACTATCATGAGGAAGATGCCACCTGGATAGAAGAGACAGCTCTAGAAAAACAATTTTCCTAGTTTTTTTCTAAAGTTCTAAATCTCCTTCCTCGTGTGAACTACCCCTTATAGGAAAGGGGGATAATGATAAGGCAAATTTTATTAAATTTTTAATGATAAATATTTTTTTTTTTCCTTATCCCCTCAACCGACAGTCATGCTGGAGGGGGGACGGGAATTGTAAGGTTTCAGAAGCTCCCGGTGGGAGCTCACAGGTGTAGAGCGCCATGCCTCTCGCCATGTCGAAAGGAAGGATCCCCCTCCCCTCCCCTATTTAAACCTTGCATTGCGCCGCCGAGGGAAGAAGGATCGAAATTCAAGAGAGGAGAAGGATAAGGCTCTGTGAGGGAAGTCGTCCAACTGACCACTGCCGAGGGGGGAGGAGACAAGGGCTGGCCACCATGTAGTCAGAGGAGGTCGCCAACCGTTGTTAGAGTGGAGGGAAGGAGTCAAACGTGCCACCTCATTACCATGTTGTGGACGAGATTGGGCTGCCCTGCAGCCAATGGGAGTCGTCACCAGGCTGAAAGGGAGTGGAGGATTCTGCATGCCGCCACGCTGCTCAAGGGAGCCATCTCCCTCCACGTGGTGCCACGAAGGCTCCTACCCTTTTTCCCATAAGCTTCTAAGAAGCTTCTTAGAAGCTTCTAAGGGTCTCCTCCAAGCCCCACCCTTCCTGTGGGCTTGGGGATTTCACCCCTGTGTCCTAAAATCCCTCCAAGACCCCCTTCTTATGCCTTTTGGAAACACAACTTTCCCCCCTCCCCCCCCGCCCTGTATTTTAAGCCCCCACTCCCATGAGGTGTTGGAACCATGTGTTAACCCTTAAGCCTTTCTTTTGGGCCTATTACCCCCGGGCCCTAAAAACCCCCAAGGCCCCCTTCTCATGTTTTTTGGAACCTCACCCCCACTCACCTCCCCCCTCTCGGGTTTTAAAATCCCCTAAGCCCCTTTCACCCTCATGCTAAAACCCTTTCCCGGCACTTTGGAGTCACTTCCCCCAAGAGCACAAAGGCCTTAAGAGTCTTATTACTTTTTCCCTCGTGTATAATCCCTAAAAGACCTATTCCCTTGGCTTTGGAATCACCCCCTTCCTGTGGCCTCTTAAAACCACTTCTCCCATGATCACCCCTTAAGCCTTTTCCTTGGCTTCCAAACCTTTCACCCTCCCCCATGTGTAAACCCCCATAAGCCCTTTTCCTCCAAGTTTGACCTAAGGGTCCTTCGACCTTACTTATAACCTTTACGGTTACTATATTCCCTTAGATTTCTCTGCTGCACCTTGTGTTTTTTTCCATCCCTTTTCATTCCTCGTTGAACGAGTCATTATAAGGCCATTAAGCCTTCCCCATGGCTTCAATGGGTCTTAGTCGTAAAAGATTTTGAAACACCCTTTCGAATTTCCGACTTCAAGGAGGGAGCCTTCCAAAAACTACTTTTGACGGGCGGTGCGAGGGAGCGACGGTGGAATTCCTAGGAGGAGTTGTAAAGCTGCTTCCACGTCCGAAAAACTACAATTGCGATGCCTCCTAAGAAAGTCCAAGGCGCAACCACGGGAGGGTCATCTCCCGGTATCCATGTGGATATCACACCCCAAACCCAGGTTTTCCTTCTTAATTTTTATTTGATATTGTTGTAATTCAAACATGCAAGGTTAATTATTAAAAATAGGATATATTTTGTCCTAGTTGTTTACAACGAAGGAACTTAGTCATCAATACCTTTAAATGAAACATGCAAATGAAGAAAGCATAAACGCATTTCTAGTAAATAGCTTATGCATCGAAATAAATTATAAGACTAGATTATTATCCATTAAAATATTATACTTCGGTTAAGCCTTGAAGTATAAACTGTGTCTCGCACTATTAACCCATATCGCAATAAATCATTATGGAAAGTGCAAAGCATGAAACGATTCTTACGGTGGATAAACTCTATGAAACTATCGTTGTCAATAGCATAAATTATCCAGTAAAAGGTTGCTTGTTTAGCATAGAATTTATTCGCAAAGTATAGAAGGATTATTTGGAATTAACCTAACCTCAAATCGATAAAGTTAAGGATTGAAAAATCAATTTACGCATAGACAACAAATCATGTGGAAGTAATCTCGAAATTATCTTCTAGAGTTAACCAAATTGACATAAACTTAAAACACCTATGCTGCGAGATACTTGTTGGAAATGAGTTAAATTCCAAGAAATGCCTATACCTTAAATACTTGCCACATTCCCTGAATATAGGGACTGTGAATTGTAATTGTAAAAGGAACTAGGGTTTGTCCCTGAGAATCTTACAAAGATGAAGCTTGGAAACCCTAGGTCTAACGACGTCAGCTTAAAGAACTTGAAATAGATTGTTTCATGACTCCATTGTCTCATAGTTCTATGCGACACTTGCATAGCAAATGCGGAGTCATATGATCTTGTGATTGGATCACAAGAGAATGGCCAAAGTCTCGCAATTGGGGTTGGTGGATCCTTACGCAAGTTATCTTGCAAAAAGGATGAATACTTTAGTATCCTTCTTGAGTAAGGAAGATTAATTGGAAATTAAAGACCAGAAACTGAAGTACCCAATGAACTTAAGGTTTGACCAAGATGGGTTAATAGGGTACACCCTAACCCAGGATATAGAGAATCTTGCCAATTTGCAAGTCATCCCGGATCGAGTGCTGGATGCATTCTAAAGGAAAGATTCATTCCTTAGGAGTTTGCCAACAACAAAAACGGTCAATGGAAATGTTTGTGCTTGCCATAGATTCTAGAGTACTGTTTGACCTTGTTTGATCAATGAATTAAAAGATAAATGAATATCTATACTTCAGGTTGATGGCCTGAAGGGAGAGGTAGCTTCAGTTACCCCCGATTGCCTGCCTGACCCTAACCAAGGGGGTTATTGACTGCACCGGGAATGTGGACCGAAGCCACCGCGAGAGGTCTCTCTGTTGAGCACTACTTGGAGTAAGAGGATGCTTGGGTGCCAGGGGGGCTCTAGCCGTAAATCCCTCGCCTTCCGGGTCCTGCACAAGAGGCTAACGTGACTCACGATTAGATCTCGAGGCCCGCATACTAGTCTACAGACGGAAACTTGGATTAATGATCCCTGTGGATTGCTGGATAGCCTTCGGGCGGATTGTGGATAAGTCTACGGGCTAGACTCTTAGTATTTCAAAGATAAAAATGATAACCTGTTAATAAGAAACTTGTCTGATATTGTTTTTCTATATCAAGTGATAAAATTATGTGAAGGAACAAGTACCTAATGGGTTAATTAAAGAAGCTAGTTGTTACATGTCCAACTAATGTGTTAGGTAATTAAATAACTAAAACAACCAGAGGAAAGTGCGGAGGATGGGCCATAGGTCCGTCCTACGGATGGGTGGTCCTGGTTGGCTGGGAACTTTTCTCAAATTCACAATGGACAGCCGGAAGATCGTCAAAGAACATGAACAACTAAAGCGTTGACCTAGAGTTAAGAGTGAACCCGATTTACGCCATTTTAGGGAAACGGAATGGGACTATGCCTTATGGCAGAGAGGTTGAGCTTTGCCTCCCTCTCGTTTCCCATTCTCCTTGAACCAAGTGCAGCATGAATTCGCTTCAGACCTTGTGAATTTGCATAAAGTAGTTCGCTTCGGTCCGACGCTAGTGGCTGTTAGGAAATGACCAATCAGGAAAACCTTAATTCAGGTCGATCCTAAGTGGGAACGGCCGGAATACTTTCGCTACGTGGCATACACGGAAAGCCCTAGATCGCAAACCCCGTAACATTCCATTTAAGTGCCAGGCAGAGCTTTCTAGACATCCTTTCCGATGGACTGCTAAGATGTGTCCTGGATGACACTAGTGGACACGTTATAGTTGATATCAGAGCCAACCAACAACGGAATTGTTTTATGAAATCTTAATAAGAAGAAGTAAAGAAAATGTTGATGTTCCAAGCATTTTCTTACCTTCAATACTGTCTTGCAGAATTACCAAGCGTGGAACAAGTTCTTGGTATTTCGAGTCATGTTTATGACTGCAATGCATTCTCCGCATTATCGACAAAGGGTTGGGATGATGAACATCGTGGAGCAAATCTATAATCCATCACCCTTGTACATGGAACAAAGATGGACGGGTGCTTCAGGAATCTACTATATAGCCGCCCACCGGTTTGCTTATCTACAAACCAACCTAAAGAGGATCAAGTGGTTGGAAGACCTGAAAGTTGTGAAGCTATTCATTTTTGTGGAAGCTCACGTGAACTCAACTTTACATATTCGAAGTCGGAGGGTTGAGATGAACTCATATGTATATGAGGAAGTAACCCGTGTAATCCCAGCCAACAAGATTAAAGTGTTGGGCCGCCATGAGAAGTATGGATTCCAACGGAAAGGATATCCTGAACTTCCAATGACTTACCGATTCCTGAAGATCCATGACCCGAAACCATACTATTATACAGTTCCTGTAGATAAATGTAATACAACGTTGTTCTCCCCAAACTAAATGTAACAGTTGGCTTATCATCGCAAGAAATGTTGTATTCGAAAGGGCTATGGCCATATAAATACAAATAAAGACTTCTTTTTATCAATGTCTGATTGTTTATAAGAGTTGATAAAAAGTTAAGTAGCTACATTGTTTACGTGATAGCTGAATTAAAGATGTAATATAAATCAATAACGATTATCGTATAATAATGTTAAGAAACCTTTATCCAGGCCCAACCCCAGGTACAGGTTCCTAATTTTCCTCCTACATCAAGTACTGCTGTAATCCAGGAGAAGAATTTTCTTCTCAAGCAGATTAAGCCACCCGAGTTTGACGGGAGAGGCAGATTCACTCAAGCTGATGCTAAAATTTGGATTGAATCCATGGAGGATTACTTCGAAGCAGCTGGTACTGCACATGCCAATCAGGCTATGCTCACCAAGCTAAAGTTCATCGGCAAAGCCCGGCTTTGGTGGAAGCAATGCTGCAGGGATCAAGGGATCGCTGAGGGATCCGTTACCTGGGAGAAGCTGAAGAAAGCCGTGCAAGGAAGTTACTTGCAACCTGCTTATCGCACGCAGAAAATGAATGAGTTCTACAAGCTAAAACAGCTAGGGCTCACGCTTGATGCATACTATTCTAAATTTGTCTCCTTTCTTAAGTATGCACCGCAGATGGACATGACACAGTAGGTGTCTAAATTTTGTGTGGGTTTAAATCCACCAGTCAATACCTGTCTCGAATCTATGCATCCATTAGATCTTCAGGACGCACTCATTCGAGCGACGCCTATAATTCAGGAGGTGCAAGCTAGACCAAGGGGTAACAAAACTTGGTCTTATAATGACCTGAACAGAGGAGCATTCAGACCTCAAATGAAGAGAGTTCAAGGTCATAATCAGGGACAAAGAAAGAAAGCAAGGACGAGCAACATCAACAACTTTGTTCCTACTCAAAGCAATGGCCGAAACCTCTGTTGTTTCCACTGCAACGAACCCGGTCACTTCAAGAGGCAATTTCCCAAGCTTGGTGGAGGACATCGCCAAGTGCCTTTCCAAGGAGCAGGCCGTGGTCAAGGAGCCGCTACCCGAGGTAGAGGAAGAACTGCCTGCATTGCCAATAGGCAAATGTGTGATGAAGAAGAAGAGGAAGATCCGACCATGGAAGTAAAGTTCGAAAGGGCGACAGTCCATGCCGCCCTACATAAGAAAGGCCCAAATTGCCAGTTCTCGGTGATTCAGACATCGTCAGACTATCAAGGCAAAAGTTTCAAGACCTTGATTGATTGTGGTAGTACACATTCCTTTATCTCACCAGCATGTGCAAAAAGATTAGAAATAGCCACAGTAGAAGCACCTACCCTGGTTGTGGAATTGGCAAATGGTCGTGAAGTTACTTGTACCAGGCAAACTGCTAAGGTGGAATTCTTTCTGGGAGGAAAGAAGACTTCGGTCAAATTCAGAGTCATGAATTTAGGTATCCATGAGTGTCTACTCGGAATGGATTGGCTTAAGCCTAACGACGCCCACATTCATTGTGGGAAGGGTCAAGTTTCTTTTCAAAACTCTGAAAGGGAATTAGTCACAACTCAAGGTGAGGCTGGAGTACCAAGAATCCAATTGGCCAAAGTATCTCAGATCATAAAAGGAGTCAAAAAAGGATTACCTGTCTACTTGATTAAACTCAACAAGTTAGATGAGAAGCAAGAATCCCATGAATGACCTTCTTGGCTAAAGGAATACGTGGACGTATTCCCTGAAGAGTTGATAGAACTCCCACCTCAAAGAGAAGTGGATCATGAAATTAGGTTAGTATCAGGAGCTGCGCCAATTGCAAAGAGACCTTATAGAATGTCCATATCAGAAGAAATTGAGCTGAAAGAACAACTCAAGCAACTGCTAGATCAGGGCTACATCCGTCCTAGCAGTTCACCGTGGGGAGCTCCAGTACTATTCCAGAAAAAGAAAGATGGGACACTTCGACTATTTATTGATTACCGAGGGTTGAATCAATCAACAGTCAAGAACAAGTACCCTATTCCTAGAATAGATGAGCTTCTTGATCGTCTTCAGGGTGCAAAGATCTTCTCCAAAATTGATCTCAGGTCAGGTTATTATCAAATAAGGATCAAGGAGGAAGATATCCCAAAAACAGCCTTCAATACAAGATATGGGAACTTTGAGTTCCTAATTATGTCATTCGGGCTTACGAATGCACCTGCCACCTTCAACAGGTTAATGCAAGATATCTTTAGGCCATATCTTGATGATTTCGTGCTTGTCTTCTTCGACGACACTTTAGTCTATTCTAAACATGAAGAAGATCATGCATTGATTCCCATGGATGTCGAGACTATTGATCTGCTTAGAGAGGAAGCATCCATACCATTATATGATGGGTGCCGAGTATCTCGGTTGAAGACACTGCTTGCACTCTTAAGTGTGCAAGCAAAATACGGGTGGAGAAATACGAGTGTGACTGAGTTGTTCAGGTACCTTGTACATAGGCTTCATTGATTTTTTTTTTTTGACACTATTATTACAAACATTTGTGCTTTTTCAAGGTGATTTATGATTTTTTTCAGGTTATTGAAATATCATACATTACCACCTACAAATACTATGCCTGAGTCTCGTGATGATGCACGACATGTTTTACGGAAGCTTGGCATGGACTACAATAACATCCATGCATGTATCAACGATTGCTGTCTGTTTCGAGGAGAATACGAGACTATGGAGACATGTCCAAAGTGTGGTGCTCACAGGTATCGACAGGACTTGCAAGGGAAAACCATCCCTCAAAAAGTTCTCAGACACTTTCTGCTCATCCCCCGCATAAACCATATGCTTCATACGTCCGACATGGCGAGCTTGACAACGTGGCATGCGCAGAATAGGTCCATGGATGGAGTTCAACTAATATCAGCAGATTCGCGCGCATGGAGCCACATTGACTCTCCCTTTCCAGGATTTGCGCGAGAGCCAAGGAATCTTCGGCTCGGTCTCGCAATGGATGGCATGAACCCATTCGGTCTGCGCTCAACTTCTTACAATGTGTGGCCTATAGTCCTTGTCAACTACAACATCCCTCCATGGCTTTCTACAAAGAAAGGACATCTCATCCTTAGCTTCTCGTCCCAGGCCACTACAAAGTAAAAAATATGGACGTGTATCTTCGTCCATTAGTCGATAAGCTTAAGATTTTGTGGGAGGAGGGGGTCACTATGCAAGATATGAGCAGGCGTGATGGTCGATGGTCAGCCAATATTCGAGCCATTCTCATGTGGACGGTGCATGACTTTCTGGGATTAGGAGAGTGCTCAGGTGAGCAGGCCTCTATTCTCGCTGGTAATATCTATATTTTATCTCATTCAATTAAGTATTCACTAGGTCGTGGTGTTGGAATAGGTCTAGTTACCTCAGGTTATCATGCATGTCCATTGTGCGGGCCACAGTTAGACTCCCGAAGGTCACGAACCATGAAGAAGATGGTATATCAAGGACACGCTACTTTCTTTGCCGGAGGATCATGAACTCAGGGAAGGTTTCCTTGGACGACCTCCAACACATATGAATGCCGCAAGCTGGTACGAGCTGAAAATGGTCCATGCGGAATCACATCCAAATGGAATGCGGCGGTTCTCAATTTTCTACGAGTTGCCATATTGGACCCACTTACAGGTTAACCACTTGTTGGATCCCATGCATATTTTCAAGAATGTGGGCAGCTTGCTATGGGACCACATCATAGGAAAGAGAGACACTATAGGGACACGAATGGATTTGAAGGAGGTATGTAAGATGGAGGCACTTTGGCCGCAGTCGAGTGCTAATGGTTGCATGCAGATTCCTCGCACTCCTTGGGTTTTGTCCACTAAAGAAGAGCACATTGTAAAGCAAGTAATCAAGTCTATCCGCACTCCGACGGGTATGATGGGTTCTCTTAGGTCCGCATTTTCTAAAGACGACCAATTATTCGAGACTAAAATTCCATGATTCGCATAAGATATGTCAGGTTTGTACATTGTAATTAGCGTGGGCATTTTGCTATTTGGAATGTGGCCATTATTCATAATACTTTCTCATTTGTGGCAGTTTGTACTACCGATCGAGATCACAGGATGTCTTACTCCAGAAATTCGTAGGGCCATTTACAAGTTGTCGACTTTGGTGCAATGGATCTCACAGAAAGAGATTAAGATGTCCTCTATTGAATCCGCAAGGCGGGGAGCAGTGAAAACGATCTGTCTCTTTGAGAAATACCTGCCCACCAGCATGCTCATGATACAAATCCACCTTCTTGTGCATCTTGTGGACAAAGTGGAGATTGCTAGACCTGTCCATACGTGATGGATGTTCTTCCTGGAGCACTTCATGAAAACCCTGAAAGGTTTTGTGCGACAACGAGCTCGGCCAGAAGGTAGCATGGCCGAAGGTTGGTTGTTGTCTGAGGCGCTAGTGCATATTTCACAATGGCTACCAACGGTGGAACCAGACAATGAAATGCTATGGTCGCTGAAGGACGATGATAGACTGACTGGAGATGTGGTGGTTGAAAATGGGGTAGAAAAAAGAATGGATGCCTCAATGGAAGAGAAGGTGAATCGCTTTTGTATGTAGCACCATGCCTCCATGGAGACGTGGCTCGCCAAGTACCAGATTGCAAGGCAAGATCGAGAGGAAGCACGAGTTGAATTCTGAAGTAGTACCCGTCATCGACCAATTTGATATCCCGAAGGCATGGAGGAGATGCCGCGATATATGTCAACGCGATGGTTGCATGGAGCCTTGACCGCAGCATCTCGCGAAGGGACAGAAGTTTCAATGGAGGAGTGGGAATTCTCGAGGGGATGTAGTCCAAAGGTGATGAGGGGTTTAGAATTTGTCGTATCTAAATTTTATATGCGACATCTAATTTGAGTGTTTCAATGTACATTACAAAATATATAGTGCAGCGTGGTTGCGCGGACGGCATTTTCGCATGGAGCGTATTGACAAAATGTGCTCCACAATGGACTATGGTGTCATGGCAAGGTTTGAGCAAGAGAGCCGACGACGAGCAACAGATCCAAACACGGTTGTGGATGAGATGGAGTATTTTGGGAACTTGCAAAGTATTATTACGGTGGATTACCGTAGCTTCTCCATGATACTATTCGATGTGCAGTGGTTCAAAGTGGTACTTGGAGGAGCTGCAGCAACAGTTTGACGAGGTCCATCTGGATTTCTCGAAATAGATTCCGAAAAAGAATGGACGGATTTGCGCGACACCTTTGTATTGCCCGCCCATTGTGAACAGGTGCATGGAGTCATTTGCTTGCTAATTGTATTACGACATGGTTTATGTCACAATGGTTTGAACTCTCTTGTACGTGTTTGTGAACAGGTAATCTTCTATCCAAACCCCCGACAACATCGATGGTGGTATGTTATACCTTCAACTCCCCGAAGTGCGAGAGTATATGATCAAAGTGATGTTCCGAGCATAGATGAAGATAATATGCAAATAGAGGGGTCGATATTGCAAGGGGTGGAGGCTGTCGAAAGCTTGAAGCCAGCATCGGCTAACAATGATGAAAATACAGGAGTCCAAGAATTCTTTGAGAATGAGGCAGACTCATTCTTTTGTGGTGACATGTCTATCGGCCTTCCAGTGTATGCGGAGTTGTGTCAGGAGATTAACATGGGACCATAGGATACTTCATACTTGGAGCATCCACTTACTCAATTCGTTGACCAATCTGTTATAAGGGTATATAAGATATGCATTTTAAGTGAGATTTTTTAAAAATGATTTATATTACTGTGCTTTGTATGATTTAAATTGATTATTCTAACATCATTTTTTGTCTGTGGAGGTGACATTTTCAGGATGAGTCGAGGGATGAGCGATGAGGAGTTACAAGACATCTTCGCATGTATGTCTCCAGACCAGATCGCCAGATTTAGAGAGATGGCAAACCAGGAGCTATCTCGTTCTTCGTCGGGACGCTCTGCTAGATCTGCTTCAGCGCGATCAGATGCTTCGGGTTCGAGCAGATGATCTCGATGCTCACGACTTGGGCCAAAGGAAGGGAGTGCATCAGGATCAGTGGGATGCTGCTATGGAGACACGCCTGTGGTGTCTCCATCTCTCATTCAGCTGGAGCTGCGTCACCTCCTGGATTTCTCACACCTGTGGGGACGTCTACTCCAGTTTCTCCGGCTTTTGCGCAGCCGTCAACAGGTGGCACCCCTTTGGGTGCCACTCCGAGAGAGATTACCCCCATCGGTACACCGGATGTAGAGGGGTCTCCTGGATATGCCCAGGAGCGTGGATGCAGATGGGAGAGGACCCATCTTAGGCAGAGTCCTAGGGGTTATGGATATCTGGTCGATAGTAGGTCAGGAGCCATCATCATGAATGATGAGGGGAGGAGGGTGATGGCTCACATGAGAGAGTTTTACCAACAAGTTTTTCGGCACAACGTCTTGGATCATTGGAAGAACATACCAGAGGGGAGAAAGGACTACATAGTAGCATCCTTGCACGAGGAGTTTCCGGTGCCAGCTGCAGTAGATAGATTCTCTACAGGCTGGATGATGGATTGCATGCATGCATACATATCACATAGATGATCCGATGCACACAAGGCAATCAAGAGTGGGGCTGCAAAGCCCGAGTGGTTAGATGCAGACGACTGGCGCCGACTGAGGGATGAGGCTACAGATTCTATAGCCTCCTCCCTTAGTCGGCGCTAGTCGTCTGCATCTAACCACTCGAGCTTTGCAGCTCCACGCGGCGCCAGTCGTCTGCATCTAACCACTCGGGCTTTGCAGCCCCACTCTTGATTGCCTTGCGTGCGTCAGATCGTCTGTGTGACATGTTTGCACGCATGCAATCCATCATCCATCTCGTAGAGAATCTATCTACTGAGACTGGAACTGAAAACTCCTCGTGCAAGGATGCTACTATGTAGTCCTTGCTTCCCTCCTGTATGTTCTTCCAATGATCCAAGATATTGTGCCGAAAAACTTGTTGGCACAACTCTCTCATACGAGCCATTACCCTCCTCCCCTCATCATTCATGATGATGGCTCCTGACCTACTATCGACTAGATATCCATATTCCCCTGGACTCTGCCTAAGATGGGTCATCTCCCATCTGCGTCCACGCTCCTGGGCATATCCAGGAGACCCCTGTGCATTCGGTGTACCGACCGGGGTAATATCTCTTGTAGTGGCACCCACAGAGGTGCCACCTGTTGACGGCTGAGCAAAAGCCAGAGTAAGTGGAGTAGATATCCCCACAGGTGTGACAAATCCCTGAGGTGACGCAACTCCAGCTGAACGATGAGACGGAGACACCGCGTCCGTGCCTCCACAGCATCCACTTGAGCCTGAGCCATGCTCCCTGGAAGGGCCATGAGAGCAAGGAGTCGCACCTGTATCTTGTGTCGATTGCGGGCTCACTGCCTCTGTATCTTTGCAGCATCTCCCTGATCCCAAAGCACTCCCTCCCTCTGGCCCAAGTCTGGAGCGTCGAGCTCGTCTGCTTGAAGCCGAAGCATCCGATTGTGCTGAAGTAGATCTAGCAGAGCACCCTGACAAAGACCGAGACAACTCTTGGTTTGCTATATCTCTGAATCTTGCGATTTGGTCTGGAGACATGCATGTGAAGATATCCTGTAACTCCTAATCACTTATTCCTCGACTCATCTTGAAAATATCACCTGCACAGACAAAAAATGATGTTAGAATAATCAATTTAAATCATACAAAGCACAGTAATATAAATCATTTTAAAAAAATCTCACTTAAAATGCATATCTTATATACACTTATAAGCGATTGGTCAACGAATTGAGTAAGTGGATGCTCCAAGTATGAAGTATCCTATGGTCCCATGTTAATCTCTTGACACAACTCCGCATACACTGGAAGGTCGATAGACATGTCACCATAAAAGAATGAGTCCACCTCGTTCTCAAAGAATTCTTGGACTCTTATATTTCTATCATTGTTAGCCGATGCTGGCTCCAAGCTTTCGACGGCCTCCACCCCTTGCAATATCGACCCCTCTATTTGCATATTATCTTCATCTATGCTCGGAACATCGCTTTAATCATATACTCTTGCACTTCGGGGAGTTGAATGTATAACATACCACCATCGAGGTTGTCAGGGATTTGGATAGAAGATTACCTGTTCACAAACACGTACAAGAGAGTTCAAACCATTGTGACATAAACCATGTCGTAATACAATTAGCAAACAAATGAGTCCATGCACCTGTTTACAATGGGTCGGCAACACAAAGGTGTCGCGCAAATCTGTCTATTTTTTTTCGGAATCTATTTCGAGAGATCCAGATGGACCTCGTCGAATTGTTACTCCAGCTCCTCCAAGTACCACTTTGAACCACTGCACATCGAATAGTATCATGGAAAAGCTACGGTAATCCACCGAAACAATACTTTGCAAGTTCCCAAAATACTCCATCTCATCCACAACCGTGTTTGGATCCGTTGCTCGTCACCGGCTCTCTTGCTCGAACTTGCCATGATACCACAATCCATTGTGGAGCGCATTTTGTCAATACGCTCCACACAAAAATGTCGTCTGCGCAACCACCTGCACTATATATTTTGTACTGTACATTGAAACACTCAAATTAGATGTCGCATATAAAATTTAGATACGAAAAATTCTAAACCCCTCATCACCTTTGGGCTACATCCCCTCGAGAATTCCCACTCCTCCATTGAGACTTCTGTCCCTTCGCGAGACGCTGCGATCAAAGCTCCATGCAACCATCGCATTGACATGAATTGCGGCATCTTCTCCATGCCGTCGGGATATCGAATCGGTCGATGACACGTACTACATCGAAATTTGGCTCATGCTTTCTCGATCTTGCCTAGCGATCTGGTACTTGGCGAGCCACATCTCCATAGAGGCATGGTGTAACGTTCTAAAAATCTTTTCTTCGCGTGGACTACCTCTTGTAGGAAATAAGGATAATGATATAGCAATTTTTTCTTTTCTAAGGATAATGGGAAAATTTTTTTCTTCCTTATCCCTCCCAGCCGACTGATGAGCTGGAGGGGGAGGAGAATAGTAACTAAGAAGAAGCTCCTCAGTGGAGCTCGCGGGTATGGCACGGCCATGCATGCCGCCACGTCAAGAGGGAGGATCCCCCTCCCCTCCCCTATTTAATTTGTGAGAGAGGGTGTGCGGGGGGGGGGGAGGAAACTGCTGAGGCGGGGCTGCCATGGAACAAGAGAAGACGACCGTGGAGAGAGGGAATCGACACTCTAATTCACGTCGACACACTGGTGCTGCCATGAAGCAAAAAGTGGGCGCCGCTATGAGAGAGAGGAGTGGACACCGAGCTGTTGTCCAGAAGCTTGAGCTGCACATGCCACTGAATCTTTGCTCGATGCCGCTGTCATGAGAGGGAGAGGAGTGGAGAGAAGGAGTGGAGTTTTTAAAAACCCTTAAGCCCCCTTTCACCCTCGTGCTAAAAGCCCCTTTCCCTTAGCTTCGAAACCCGCCTCCGCCCCCCCCCCCCCGCCCGTGATTTAACCTTTAAGCCCTTTCGTATGGGCTTCAAAAACCCTTTCACCCCCTTCTTGTGCCTTACAGAACCCTTTTTATTACCCCCCGTGTTTAAAGCATTATATACCCCTTCCCATAGTTGGAACCCAACCCCCGTGTTTTTTAAAATTTTCCTTTAGCCCTTCCTCATTGGCCTCGGAATCATTTCCCCCCTACGTGTGTAAACCCTCATAAGCCCATTTTCTCCTAAATTGCCTAAGGGTCCTTAGACCCTTACTTATAACCTTTACGGTTATTATTTTCCCTTAGAGCTCTCCTGCACCTTGTGTCTTTTCCACACCTTTTTATTCCCGTTCGTGCGAGATTACAAAGGCCATTAAGCCTTCCCCATGGCTTCAATGGGTCTTAGTTGTAAAAGATTCTAAAACACCCTTTCGAATTCCCGAATTCAAGGAGGGAGCCTTTCAAAAAAACTACTTTTGACGAACGGTGCAAGGGAGCGACGGTGGAATTCTAAGGAGAAGTTGTAAAGCTCCTTCCACGTTCGAAAAACTACAATTGCAATGCCTCCTAAGAAAGTCCTAGGCGTAGCCGTGGGAGGGTCATCTCCCGGTATCCATGTGGATATCTCACCCCAAAACCAGGTTTTTCTTCTTGGCTTTAATTCGGTTTTAAGTCGATCATGCAAAGAGAAATTGTTAGGGATAGGATATATTTGTTCGAGTTATTTGTAATGAAGGAGTTTAGCTTATTTGAATGAATGATAATGTATAGAACTTAGTTTCCTTCGAATTGCATCAAGCATTATAAATTACGAGCAAGATTATCCATTTACTATAGTAGTATATTTTACTTAAATCCTAAAGATATAGAAATTATATCTTGCACCATTAGTCTTATTCCTTTCGCAACGAATCATTGTAAATGATTAAATTCATGAAAGGTTTCTTCCGTTGCTCAAATTACTAGGAAGTTATCATTGCTAATTGCACATCGTAGCAAGGGAAATGTTTGTTATTTGGCATGAGTTCATCTGCAAGGAAAAAGGAAGTTTAAATTGAATTGTATTGACTGAAAAGTAAATTGTCACAAGGATAGAAAAATTGTGACAAGATGATTAATATTACCTTCCAAAAGTTATCCAAACCAATCTAAACATAGAAATATTCATACCCTAAGCACTTGACTACTTTCCTTATTGTAGGGTCAAAAAAATTCGTAAAGATAAAGAACTAGGGCTATCCCCGAGATCCTTAAAAAAGAAACCCTAGGCCCGACATACATCAGCTTAAAGGATCTAAAATAGATTATTCCATCGCAGGACTTGCACAACAAGTATGAAATCATTTAGTCTTGTAATTGATTCACAAGGAGAAAGGGTAAAAACCCTCAATAAGGATGGCAGATCCCTACGCAAGTTATCTTGCAAAAGACGTATTTTTGGATATCTTTCTAAATAAGGAAAGTTGTAAACCGGAAACTAGCATATCTTAGGAACTTTAGGGTTGACCAAGTTGGGTTAATAAGGTATGCCCTACACTGGAATGTAAAGGATCTTGCCAATTTACAAGACACCTTGGGAACGAGTGCTGATACACTCAAAAGGAAAGAACACTTCCTTAGCAATTTGCCAAACAACACGGTTGATTAATAGAAATGTTTTTGCTTGCTAGAGATTTTAGGTCTCTATTTGAATTATGAATTAAAAATTAAATGAGTACCTATACTTCAGGTTAAAGGCCTGAAGGAAGAGGCAGTTTCAGTTACCCCCGACTACCTGCCTAACCCTAACCAAGGGGGTTGTTCACCGCGCCGGGAACGTGGACCGAACCCGCCATGAGAGGTCTCTTCATTGAGCTCTACTTGGAGTAGGAGGACGCTTGGGTGCCAAGGGGGGCTTTGGCCGTAAATCCCTCGCCTTCCGGGTCCTGCACAAGAGGCTAACGTGACTCAAGATTGGATCTCGAGGCCCGCATACTAGTTTACGGGCGGAAGCTTGGAATAGTGATCCCTGGGAATCACTGGATAGCCTTCGGGCGGATTATGGACAAGCCTACAGGCAGAACTCCTTGTATTTGAAAGATAAATTGATGAAATGTAAAAAAAAAAGAACTTGCTTGATATTGTTTTTCTATGTCACGTGATAAGATTACGTGAAGGAACAAGTGCTTAATAGGATTAATTAAAGAAGCTGATTGTTATATGTCAAATTAATGTGTTAGATAATTACATAACTAAAACAAACCGAGGAAAGTGCGGAGGATGGGCCATGGGTCCGTCCTACGGTTGGGTGGTCCTGGTTAGCCGAGAACTTTTCTCAAAAATCTCGAAGAACAGCGGGATGATCATCATCATCAAAACGAATAACGAGAGCGATGACCTAGAGTTACGTCTTACCCGATTTACGCTATTTTAGGGAAACAGAATGGGACTATACCTTATGGCAGAGAGGTTGAGCTTTGCATCCCTCTGTTTCCCATTCTCCTTGAACCAAGTACAGCGTGAATCCGCTTCGGACCTGGCGTTTCTGCGTAAAGGAGTTTACTCGGATTTGACGCTAGTTGCTGTTAGCTAATGACCAATCAAGAAAACCCTAATTCCGATCGATCCTAAGTGGGAACGGCGAGGATACTTCCGCTACATGGCAGACGCGGGAAGACCTAGATCGCAAAACCCGTAACATTCCATGGGAGTGCCGGGCAGAGTTTTCTAGACATCCTTTCCGATGGACTGCTAAGACGTGTCCTGGATGATACTAGTGGACACGTTACAGTTGGTATCAGAGCTGACCAATAACGGAATTGCTTTTATAAAATCTCAATTAAATGAAGTAAAGAAATTGCTGCTGTCCAAACATTTCCTTACATTCAATGCTCTTGCAGAGTTATGAAGCGTGGAACAAATTTTTGGTATTTCGGGTCATGTTTATGACTGCAATGCATTCTCCGCTTTATAGACAAAGAATTGGGATGATGAACATCCTGGAGCAGATTTATAATCCATCACCTTTATACATAGAACGAAGATGGACGGGGTCTTCAAGAATCTACTATATAGCCGCCCACCGGTTTGCTTATCTACAGACCAACCTAAAGAGAATCAAGTGGTTGGAAGACTTGAAAGTCGTGAAGCCGTTCATTTTTGTGGAAGCTCACGTAAATAGGACTTTACATATTCAAGGTCGGAGGGTTGAAATGAAATCATATGTATATGAGGAAGTAACCTGTGTACTCCCAGTCGACAGGATTAAAGTGTTGGGCCGCTATGAGAAGTATGGATTCCAACGGAAAGGGTATCCTGAACTTCCAATGAACTATCGATTCCTAAAGATCCATGACCCAAAACCCTACTATTACACAGTTCCTGTAGACAAATGCAATACAACGTTGTTCTCCCCAAACTGAATGTAATGATTGGATTATCATCACACGAAACGTTGTATAAGGCTATGCCCATGTAAATACAAATAAAGACTTCTTTTTATCAATATCTGGCTGTGCATAAGAGTTGTTAAATAGTTAAGTAGCTACATTGTTTACGAGATAGCTGAACTAAAAATGAAAGATAACCTAACGTCGATTATCATATAATGACGTTAAGAAAACTTTTATCCAGGCACAACCCCAGGTACAGGTTCCAAATTCGCCTCCTACATCAAGTACTACTGTGACCCAGGAGAAGAAGTTCCTCCTCAAGCAGATAAAGCCACCCGAGTTTGACGGGAGAGGCAGATTTGTCCAGGCTGATGCTGAAATTTGGATTGAATCCATGGAGGATTACTTTGAAGCAGCTAGTACTGCACCTACCAATCAGGCCATGCTTGCCAAGTTAAAACTCACCGACGAAGCCAGACTTTGGTGGAAGCAATGGTGCAGGGATGGTGTAACGTTCCATAGAGGCATGGTGTAACGTTCTAAAAATATTTTCTTCGTGTGGACTACCTCTTATAGGAAATAAGGATAATGATATAGCAATTTTTTCTTTTCTAAGGATAATGGGAAATTTTTTTTCTTCCTTATCCCCCTAGCCGACTGACGAGCTGGAGGGGGAGGAGAATAGTAACCAAGAAGAAGCTCCTCAGTGGAGCTCGCAGGTATGGCATGGCCATGCATGCCGCCACATCAAGAGGGAGGATCCCCCTCCCCTCCCCTATTTAATTTGTGTGAGAGGGTGTCCAAGGGGGGGAGGAAACTGCTGAGACGGGGTTGCCATGGAACAAGAGAAGCTAACCGTGGAGAGAGGGAATCGACACTCTGATGCACGTCGACACACTGGTGCTGCCATGAAGCAAAAAGTGGGCGCCGCTATGAGAGAGAGGAGTGGACACTGAGCTGCTATCCAGAAGCTTGAGCTGCACATGCCGCTGAATCTTTGCTCAATGCTGCTGTCATGAGAGGGAGAGGAGGAGTGGAGAGAAGGAGTGGAGTGCTGTCGAATTGAGGAGTAGCTGTTGTCATACGCCACGCCGCGTGTCGTGGCCGCCGTCCCAATCCAGCCACATGCTGGGCCATAGATCATCAGAAGCTTCTAAGGCTCTTAGAAGCTTCTAAGGGGGAGGGTCGTTAAGCCCCTTTCCCCCCCCCTCCTCGGGTTTTAAAAAACCCTTAAGCCCCCTTTCACCCTCGTGCTAAAAGCCCCTTTCCCTTAGCTTCGAAACCCCCTCCCCCCCCCGTGATTTAACCTTTAAGCCCTTTCGTATGGGCTTCAAAAACCCTTTCACCCCCTTCTTGTGCCTTACAAAACCCTTTTTATTACCCCCCGTGTTTAAAGCATTATATACCCCTTCCCATAGTTGGAACCCAACCCCCGTGTTTTTTAAAATTTTCCTTTAGCCCTTCCTCATTGGCCTCGGAATCATTTCCCCCCTACGTGTGTAAACCCTCATAAGCCCCTTTTCTCGTAAATTGCCTAAGGGTCCTTAGACCCTTACTTATAACCTTTACGGTTATTATTTTCCCTTAGAGCTCTTCTGCACCTTGTGTCTTTTCCACACCTTTTTATTCCCGTTCGTGCGAGATTACAAAGGCCATTAAGCCTTCCCCATGGCTTCAATGGGTCTTAGTTGTAAAAGATTCTAAAACACCCTTTCAAATTCCCGAATTCAAGGAGGGAGCCTTTCAAAAAAATTACTTTTGACGAACGGTGCAAGGGAGCGACGGTGAAATTCTAAGGAGAAGTTGTAAAGCTGCTTCCACATTCGAAAAACTACAATTGCAATGCTTCCTAAGAAAGTCCAAGGCGTAGCCGCGGGAGGGTCATCTCCCGGTATCCATGTGGATATCTCACCCCAAAACCAGGTTTTTCTTCTTGGCTTTAATTCGGTTTTAAGTCGATCATGCAAAGAGAAATTGTTAGGGATAGGATATATTTGTTCGAGTTATTTGTAATGAAGGAGTTTAGCTTATTTGAATGAATGATAATGTATAGAACTTAGTTTCCTTCGAATTGCATCAAGTATTATAAATTACGAGCAAGATTATCCATTTACTATAGTAGTATATTTTAGTTAAATCCTAAAGATATAGAAATTATATCTTGCACCATTAGTCTTATTCCTTTCGCAACGAATCATTGTAAATGATTAAATTCATGAAAGGTTTCTTCCGTTGCTCAAATTACTAGGAAGTTATCATTGCTAATTGCACATCGTAGCAAGGGAAATGTTTGTTATTTGGCATGAGTTCATCTGCAAGGAAAAAGGAAGTTTAAATTGAATTGTATTGACTGAAAAGTAAATTGTCACAAGGATAGCAAAACTGTGACAAGACGATTAATATTACCTTCCAAAAGTTATCCAAACCAATCTAAACATAGAAATATTCATACCCTAAGCACTTGACTACTTTCCTTATTGTAGGGTCAAAAAAATTTGTAAAGATAAAGAACTAGGGCTGTGCTCGAGATCCTTAAAAAAGAAACCCTAGGCCCGACATATGTCAGCTTAAAGGATCTAAAACAGATTATTCCATCGTAGGGCTTGCGCAGCAAGTACGAAATCATTTAGTCTTGTGATTGATTCACAAGGAGAAAGGGTAAAAACCCTCAATAAGGATGGCAGATCCCTATGCAAGTTATCTTGCAAAAGGACGTATTTTTGGATATCTTTCTAAATAAGGAAAGTTGTAAACCAGAAACTAGCATATCTAAGGAACTTTAGGGTTGACCAAGTTGGTTAATAAGGTACGCCCTACACCGGAATGTAAAGGATCTTGCCAATTTACAAGACACCTTGGAAACGAGTGCTGATACACTCAAAAGGAAAGAACACTTCCTTAGCAGTTTGCCAAACAACACGGTTGATTAATAAAAATGTTTTTGCTTGCTAGAGATTTTAGGTCTCTATTTGAATTATGAATTACAAATTAAATGAGTACCTATACTTCAGGTTAAAGGCCTGAAGGAAGAGGCAGTTTCAGTTACCCCCGACTACCTGCCTAACCCTAACCAAGGGGGTTGTTCACCACGCTAGGAACGTGGACCGAACCCGCCGCGAGAGGTCTCTCTGTTGAGCTCTACTTGGAGTAGGAGGACGCTTGGGTACCAGGGGGGGTCTGGCCGTAAATCCCTCGCCTTCCGGGTCCTGCACAAGAAGCTAACGTGACTCGGGATTGGATCTCAAGGCCCGCATACTAGTTTACAGGCGGAAGCTTGGAATAGTGATCCCTGGGAATCACTGGATAGCCTTCGGGCAGATTATGGACAAGACTACGGGCGGAATTCCTTGTATTTCAAAGATAAATTGATGAAATGTTAAAAAAAAAGAACTTGCTTGATATTGTTTTTCTATGTCACATGATAAGATTACGTGAAGGAACCAGTGCTTAATAGGATTAATTAAAGAAGCTGATTGTTATATGTCAAATTAATGTGTTAGATAATTACATAACTAAAACAAACCGAGGAAAGTGTGGAGGATGGGCCATGGGTCCGTCCTACGGTTGGGTGGTCCAGGTTAGCCGGGAACTTTTCTCAAAAATCTCGAAGAACAGCGGGATGATCATCATCATCAAAACGAACAACGAGAACGATGACCTAGAGTTACGTCTTACCTGATTTACGCTGTTTTAGGGGAACGGAATGGGACTATGCCTTATGGCAGAGAGGTTGAGCTTTGCATCCCTCTCGTTTCCCATTCTCCTTGAACCAAGTGCAGCGTGAATCCGCTTCGGACCTGGCGTTTCTGCATAAAGTAGCTCGCTCGGATCGGACGCTAGTTGCTGTTAGCTAATGACCAATCAGAAAAACCCTAATTCCGGTCGATCCTAAGTGGGAACGGCCAGGATACTTCCGCTACGTGGCAGACGCGGGAAGACCTAGATCGCAAAACCTGTAACATTCCATGGGAGTGCCGGGCGGAGTTTTCTAGACATCCTTTCCGATGGACTGCTAAGACGTGTCCTGGATGATACTAGTGGACACATTACACATGGCAACATAGAAAAGCGATTCACCTTCTCCTCCATTGAGGCATCCATTCTTTTTTCTACCCCATTTCCAACCACCACATCTCCAGTCAGTCTATCATCATCCTTCAGCGAGACCATAGCATTTCATTGTCTGGATCCATCATTGGTAGCCATTGTGAAATATGCACTAGCACCTCAAACACCAACCAGCCTTCAGCCATACTAGGTTCTGGCCGAGCTCATTGTCGCACAAAGCCTTTCAGGGTTTTCATGAAGCGCTCCAAGAAGAACATCCATTGCGTATGGACAGGTCCAAAAATCTCCACTTCATCTAGAATACGCACAAGAAGGTGGATTTGTATCGTGAGCATGTTGGTGGGTAGGTATTTCTCAAAGAGACAGACTGTCTCCACTGCTCCCTGCCTTGCGGATTCAATAGAGGATGTCTTAATCTCCTTCTGTGAGATCCATTGCACCACAGTCGACAACCTGTAAATGGCCCCGCGTATTTTTGGATTAAGAAATCCTGCGATTGCAATCGGTAGTACAAACTGCCACAAATGAGAAAGCATTAGGAACAATGGCTACAATTCAAATAGCAAAATACGCACGCCAATTACAATCCATTCGTAGTACAAACTTGACATATCTTATGGCAGTCATGGGATTTTAGCCCTGATAATTGGTCGTCTTTAGAAAATGCGGACCTGAGAGAACGCATCATACCCGTCGGAGTGCGGATAGACTTGATTACTTGCTTCACAATGCACTCTTCTTTAGTGGACAAAACCCAAGGAGCACGAGGAAGCTACACGTGACCATCAGCACTTGACTGTGGCCAAAGCGCCTCCATCTTACCTACCTCCTTCAAATCCATTCGTGCCCCTATAGTGTCTCTCTTTCATGTGATGTGGTCCCATAGAAAGCTGCCCACATTCTTGAAAATATGCATGGGATCCAACAATTGGTTGACCTGTAAGTGAGTCCAATATGGCAACTCGTAGAAAACTGAGAACCGCCACATTTCGTTTGGATGTGATTCCGCGTGGACCATTTTCGGCTCGTACCAGCTTGCGGCGTTCATACGTGTTGGAGGTCATCCAAGGAAACCTTCCCTGAGTTCATGATCCTCTGGCAAGAAAGCAGCGTGTCCTTGATATACCATCTTCTTCATGGTTCGTGACCTTCGGGAGTCTAACTGTGGCCCGCATAATGGACATGCATGATAACTTGAGGTAACAAGACCTGTTCCAACACCACAACTAAGTGAATACTTGCTTGAATGAGATAAAATATAGATATTATCAACGAGAATGGAGGCCTGCTCACCTGAGCACTCTTTGAATCTCGAAAAGTTATGCATCGTCCACGTGAGAATGGCTCAAATATTGGCTGACCGCCAACCATCGCGCCTACTCATATCTTGCACAATGACTCCCTCCTCCCACAAAATCTTAAGCTCATCGACTAATGGACGAAGATACATGTCCATATTTTTTTCTTTGTAGCAGCCGGGGATGAGTAAGCTAAGGATGAGATGTCCTTTCTTCGTAGAAAGCCATGGAGAGATATTGTAGTTGACAAGGACTATAGGCCACACACTATAAGAAGTTGAGCGCAGACCGAATGGGTTCAGGCCATCCATTGCAAGACCGAGCCGAAGATTCCTTGGCTCTCGAGCAAAGCCTGGGAAGGTAGAGTCAATGTGGCTCCATGCGCATAAAATCCGCTGATATTCGTTGAACTCCATCCGTGGACCTATTCTGTGCATGCCACATCGTCAAGCTCGCCATGCCGGACGTACGAAACATGTGGTTTATGCGGGGGATAAGCAGAAAGTGTCTGAGAACTTTTTGAGGGATGGTTTGCCCTTGCAAGTCCTGTGGATACCTGTGAGCACCATACTTTGGACATGTCTCCATAGTCTCGTATTCTCCTCGAAACAGTATGCAATCATTGATACATGCATGGATGCTATTGTAGTCCATGCCAAGCTTTCGTAAAACATGTCGTGCATCATCACGAGAATCAGGCATGGTATTTGTAGGTGGTAATATATGATATTTCAATAACCTGTAAAAAATCATAAACACCTTGAAAAAGCACAAATGTTTGTAATAATAGTGTCGAAATTTTTTTTTCGACGAAGTGTATGTATAAGTTACTTGAACAACTCGGTCACACTCGTATCGCTCCACCCGTATTTTGCTTGCACACTTAAGAGTGCAAGCAGTGTCTTCAGCGGAGATACCGGGCACCCATCATATAATGGTATGGATGCTTTCTCTCTAAGTGAATCAAAAGTCTCGACATCCATGGGAATCAATGCATCGATCATTGCCTCCATCTTAGGCTCCAAGATTGTAGGTAGGTCTGGAAGGTTGCCTATCTCCTTTGGCATTGACGGTATAGATTGGCCTTGCAAGTGGTGGATTGGCTCCTGCACTCCATCCATCACACATCCACGTACTCTTCTAATTGGTTTCACAAGGTGCACTCCTCCTTGGGATGAGACATCACCTCCCTGGATAGAAAATTTGCCAGCGAGACCCAATTTTATTGTATATAGTATTCAATTAGCTTGCGAGTACAATGCATGATTGATATTAACTTCAAATTACCGTTTGTTGAAAATCCACAATCGCCTGATCAATGATCTCAGATTGAAACTCGCCAAATTATCATACGTGTTCTATAGACAATCGGTGTTTTCGTCTAACTGCAACTTACATTGAGAGCAAGGACATGGGACACGCTGATTACGATATGCCTCGCGATCTTGAACAACAGGACCTTCTTCGTTTTCCATTTTGTCTACATCACTACAAAAAAAACACCTCTTAGATGCAATTTTTGAATTGAGAGAAAATCTTACGAGCGCGTCTATTCGCCCGTCTATTTGCGCGTCTAGAAACTCGCGTCTATAGTTGCATGTATGAAGACATTTACACGCAGAAATAGACGCGCATATACACGCGTGAATACAAGCGCATAAAAAAACCAAAATTGTTATTTATTTAATTTCTTTTGTGCGTCTACCAGCGCGTCTACATGGCAAATTAGAGGGCATATAAACACACCCATAGACGCGCTTTTACAAGCGCCCATAGATGCAAATGCAAAACAAAAAATCTCATTAAAAAAATATATTTAATTTCTTTTTTTAAATTTGAATTATGTAGCGTGTGTATGATTGCTTGTACTCTGCATTTTAGACGCGCTTATAAACGCGTGTTTTCTGCAATTTAGACGTGCAGATAGACGCGCAAAACAGAACTTTGCAACCATATGCTCTCTGTTTTTTTTTTCCCCCTCCCATACATCAAATTGTGCATTTGGAAGAAACACAATGGATCTAAAAGTACGAGAATTGAAAACAAAAATCCATGTATTCATTATAGATAAAACGCATTTACATGGGGAGTTTAAGTGCTTGCGACCTAAAGCATGGCCGCAAGCAGTAGGCTCAAAGATGGATAATAGATATACAAGAAAACAAGGCCATAGAGGAGGTATGGTGCTCCTATATGAATCTGAAGAAGAAACATCTTTGCTAGCACCACCATGGCTACTAGCGTCACTATCCCCCTCCTCGCTATGCTCCACATCAAGGTTCGCCTACACACACAAAAGATCAAGGTTGCTTACGTACATTTGCAAAGAAAAAGTTATAATTAGCTATATTTTTAATAGAAAAGTAAGAAAAACATACCTCCTCTGGCTATCGAATCTTCATAGCCTGGTTCTATTACTCCTCAGTGATGAGACCCTCCTCATAGAAGTGAAGCTATGTGGCTACGCGGTTATGGCCTCAATGGTAACCTACCTCTCTAGGAGTAGGTATCCTACCAACAATAGTAGTCTACAAAACAATTATGATATATACAAACAATTATGAGACACAATGTATTAGAATAAATTATATAAAGAATTGAAAGAAATATAAATATTAAAAAATTAGAAATGAAAATATACTTACAAACTCTGCCTCCCACGACTCTCTGCCGCCCGATCCGTAATGCGATGATCCCATGGTTTCCATTTGGATGCGTCACGCCTCTGCGTGCTGGCGACTCTTCACTTTCTCTGCTGCTTTCTTCTTGGCTTTCTTCCACTCTATGCGATGGCACATAGGTGGTTGGCTATAAGCTCCACGCCCTCCTCCTATCTCCCAGTGACTCCCTGGTACGTGTCATGAGGTGGGATCTTTTGTTGTGAAGCAAATCCCTCACTTTTGTGCGTCCCCAATCATCCGAGAATCGTTGATCCTCAGGATTTGGGTACCTCCTATGGGCTGCCCTCAACACCTCTTGCCACAAGCTGCTTTTCTGATTCTTGAAGTAAATGAAACAATCTTTATACTTCGCATGCACGACGCTCCTCATGTACGCCATTACATCCCTTCCTTCATCATCATGGAAGATGCCACCAGTATCTGTAACTCTATAGTACTGGCATACAGGCTCCTCTACATGATCTTCTGGTGAGGGTGATCGCTCGCCACTTCCTAGGCAACCCCCACACAAGCCTCGTCCTCCCCCTCGACTCTCCCTCCTCCCTCTCTGTCGACTACCCTCTGCCTCGTTGGATGCACATGCTTGTGCAAATGCACGTGCGTCGGCTGACGCTTATGCTTCAGCTGATGCATGTACAGGTGTTGCACGTGGAGTACCTGCAATTGGAGTTTGGACATTTGGTGTTTGGGAAATAGTGCCATGCAAAGACGTGAGAGGTGTTCCAGACATGACGCTGAACACCTCATCTGCTATGGGAGAGCGGCCAAGGTGTCTGGTCATCTCTCCAATGAAGTCTTCATTACTAGGAAAACCTCCAAAAAATGCATTGACCCCTCTGCCGAACAAGCCCAATGTATCATTCATGCGATCCAAATCCGGGTCATTGCTAGATGAACTAGGATGCGACGTCTGCAAAAAAAACACAGAAAAAAGAAAAAATCATACAATTTCAGAAATAAAAATTTATTTTTTATTAGAGCTGGCTGGCGCGTGTATAATCTGTCTAAAATGCAGGATAGACGCGCTCTCAGACGCATCCCTAAAGTCAACCCTCTGGTTAGAGCGCGTGTATATCCGCATCTAAGATGTAGTATAGACGCGCTATCAGATACGATTCCTGAGTCAATGCTTCTGGCGTACATGTATCCTCGCGTATGGAATGCAGAATACACGCGCCCGGAGACGCGACTCTGAAGCCAAAGCTTCTGGACAGGGCATGTGTATTCTCACGTCTCACATACAGGAGACACGTGCCTGGAGATGCGACTCTGAAGTCAAAGCTTCTTCTATGCAAAGCGCATGCATTCTCGTGTCTCAGACGTAGAATATACGCACTATGAGATGCGACCGCAGACGCAATGACAGCAAACATAGCTTTGCGTCTATCCCTGCGTCTGTACTGAAATGTAGACATGCTGGCAAACACGCACAGTCGGCTGATTTCAGTCCGACGATCGCCATTCATGATTTATTTGTGCTATACAAAATGCAATCATAGAACCTAACACACACACACAGAGAGAGAGAGAGAGAGAGAGAGAGAGAGAGGACTCACCTTGGGTGTTTGATGTGGCAGGTGGTGGCGCTTCTTCCTTCTCCTTCTTCCTCTCCTTGGTGAGTTACTCTCCCTTGATGCTTGCTTGCTACTTGTTGTCTTCTCCTTTGCTTCTTCTTCCTCTTATTCTCCTCTCTCTTGTCCTTGCTTTCTTCCTCTCCTTGGCTTTCCTTTTTTTCCCTCTTGTCTCTTTGAAGTGAAAGAAGAGGTGAGTCATGAGGAGGTGAGGCATGAAGAGACTGCATGTCAGCTAAACTTGAGCTTCAGAACGCGCAAAAAATGCAGGAAAGAAAAGACGCAGTTTGAAAAGAAATGATTCAAGTATCTTTTGAATTTTGACGTTTGCGTTTATTTTCGCGTGTATATGTGCGTCTAAGTTTACGTAAACGCGCATATAGACGCGAAATTAGACGCGCAAATAGACACAGATTTAGATGCGTAGGTGAACGCAGATATAGACACACATTTAGCTTTTATCATGAATTTTTGTTTTTAAGATAAGTTTTGATAGTAAGTTCTTATCATAAGTTTTTATGTATTTATGATAAGTTTTGTGTATTTAAAATTGAGATCTTAGAATAATTAATACGGCAGCTTGAAGTTTTTATGTAAACATATGAATGACAAATATTTTGATGTTGTCATGAATTAGGTTTAATCATGTCGTCGTCATCACCTAGTGCGGTGCATGCTGATGAGTCAACGAGCACATCCTGAAGTGAGGATGAAACATTACGTCTTCATAATCGAGATGCATGGCTACGACGAAAAATTAAATGCATGTGTGATAATTGTCGAGGGTGTATTTTTCAAGCACGTCGAGTTGTAATGTCACACCTTAGAATGTATGGAGAATGGGACCGAGAAAAATCACCGGTATTCCTTGTTTTTTTTAACACTAAGATTGCTAGTCTATTTTACTCAATATATATCAATATACATGAAACTCCCTTTTGTGGTTGAGCAGGATGCAAAACGTCGACGCGAGGAGGCAGAGTCTTCAAGAAGAGTGGAGACTGACGACCATGATAGTAGCCCTCATGAAATGCCCCATCAAGTTGTAGAGGATGAGATTTTGGACAACATGGTACACCATCTATTTTCACAACCGGTTCAGGGAGAAGGTCACTCTACGAAGCCAGATGATCCACTATACGTAGTGTCATCTACTCCGTTATATGAAGGTTGTACATACTCCGTTCTTCGTGCGTCCCTCGAGATACTTAACTTGCAAACAATTTATGGATGGAGTAATGCATTATTGAAGTAGGTATCAATTTAGTTTGGCTTATGAATCATAATATGAATTGTTCTATTTTGAAATCAGACACAAATATATGTTGGTGGTTTTTTAACACTTTAAAAATATATATAGGTTATTATCACAAATGCTTCCAAAAGGAAACAAACTGCCAACTAAGAGAGAGCAAGCAAGACATTACTTGACATCTCTGGGAGGCCTCGATTATGTCATGATCCATGCATGTGTCAATGATTGTATCTTATTTCTTGGGATTCATGAGTTTGCACGAGAGTGTCCTGTTTGTGGCGAATCAAGATACGAAGTGGAGATGAAGTCAATGGATGTGCCTCGTAAGGTTTTGCGATATTTTTCGGTTGTTCCACGTATTCAACTTATGTTCAAGTGTAAGTCTATTGGAAAGCTCATGTCATGGCATGCTAGTCATCGTTCAAGTGATGGAAAATGAAGGATCCCCGCAAACACACCGGCATGATAACATATAGATAATTTGTAGCCCGTTTTCAAAGAAAATCCAAGAAATTTGAGATTTGGTTTAGGTATGGATGGAATCAATCCATTTGGCATCAAAAGCACATCATACAGTGTATAGCCAGTGGTATTGGTGAACTATAATATTCCTCCATCCATGGCAATTGAAAAGGGACATGTAATGTTGTCCCTTCTGATTCCTAGAAAGCACAAGGTAAAAAACATGGACATTTACTTAGAGCCTTTGATTGAAGAGTTAGAAATGTTATGGGAAGGTATTGAGGTGCAAGATACAAGCGCGTCTGCGTCCTCTAGAGATTTCACGTTGAAGGCCATGTTGTTATGGACCATGCATGACTTTCCAGGATACTGAGAGTGTTCAGGTACATGTATATAACTTTATATTTGAAATTCAAGACTTTAATCAATTGCATTTTATTAATTCACTTGTTTGTTCAAGTTTAACCACATCAGGATATCATGCATGTTCTATTTGCGGTCCCTCTCTAGTTTCCTCTAGGCCGACATGTTTAAAGAAGGTTATCTACGATAATCATCATCGATTTCTTCCTATTGACCATCCCAAATATGTTCTCCCTACTAATGGAATGACTCCATAATCTCTAACCATTCGAGATTGGAAGGAGAGATGGATTAATGCCGACAGCCGCCCTCCACTCGGCATGAGTCGGTAAGAAGTGTGTTTCTCTCAATTGATTTTAAAGTATTTAGCATGATGAATTGTTTACATAGTATATTGTTTGTTTGTTAGGTTCTCTATATTTTTTCGTCTTTCGTATTGGACTGAACTCAAGATCAATCACCTGTTGGACCCCATGCACATATTCAAAAATGTTGTATCTACATTATGGGATCACTTGATAGGGGCTCGTGATTCAGTCAATGTAAGGGAGGATTTACGTAACATTGGTCGCATGAGACGAGCTTAGCCACGCATTGGACCCAGAGGAAAGATTGAGCTACCCCATGCATCTTGGATGTTGTCAAAGAACGAGGAAAAAAATAGTGAAGGAACAAATATGTAGCTTTCGAACACCCACAGGATGTATGAGATGTCTCAAGGGAGCCTTCATAAAGAAAAAGAAAAGAGGTGTGGAGCAACTATCTGGTTTGAAGTCCCACAATTGGCACAAAATGATTCAAGTAAGGGTATCTCTAACCATGAATATAGTAATTAGTGGAGTAACTATGTGTAAACTTTGGGGTATGATGACTTTTTCCTCAACTAATCATTCGATCTATGAATATTATTTACATTCAGTTCGTACTTCCTACTAGCATATCCCATTGTATATCCAAAGATGTACGTGATATCATTTACAATATGGGAGAGCTTGTGAGGTGTGTATACATTGTCTTTTTTCATTATATATATTTGAATTTCTACACAAAAATAAACAATTGTCAAATACATCCTGACATATACGTAAGCTCGAAGGAAATTGATCCAAACACATTGCAAGATGCTCGAGTATTTACTGTTGAGGTGGTTTGTTTGGTGGAGGAAAATTTTCCTTGATCCATTTTGACTACTCAATTACATTTACTTGTACATTTGATTGATGAGATCGCACTTTGTGGGGCAGTTCATGCAAGGTGGATGTTTTTTATTGAGCACTTCATGAAAACCTTGAAAGATTTTGTGAGGCAAAAAGCACGGCCTGAGGGTTGGTTAGTGCAATCATCCCTTGTTTATATCTCTGAATATCTTGCTGAAGTGGACCCCTCTCAACCACGACTATGAAAAGATGATGAAGACTTGAGGATGACCTCTATAATACCTCAAGGAAAAGGAATGAGTAAAGTGCTAACAAAAGAAGAACTTCGTAAGTTAAATAGTTTTTGTGTGCTCAATAGTGATGTAATGAGCAAATGGGTGACACTATATAATGAAGCAAGGGCAAGAAGAAAAAGCGAAAGACAAGCATTTCGCACAAGATATGGACGTAATGTCTCATTTCCAGATCATCTAAATGTGCTCCCACGTCATATTGATATAGATTGGTTACATGAGGAAATGGAGAGAATTGAAAAAGAGGAGGAAATTAATATATCTCAAGAAGAGTGGGAATATGCACGAGGTTGCTTATCAAAGGTGAGACATACTATCAATTAATTTATTTCTATAAGTTATATTTTATATAAAAAATTGACATGTTTGATCTTAATCTTTTATTACTAGTGCACATTATTCAATGCTATTTGGTGTGAGGGTAAACATATTCGAACTCAACGTATAGATGAAAAGATAAATACCCAAGATTGTGGTGTCCTTGCTTACTTCGAGGATGCCAATGGTACCATGGAAGGTTATTGTGGCTTGATCCAATATATTTTGAAGCTTGACTTCAGATGATTCTTTATATATATACTGGATGTGAAGTGGTTTAAAGAAGTGGTAACAAATGGTGAGCATTGCACAATCAGACGTCATCCAAGTGGTTTTGTAATCATTGACTCTACAAAATTTCACCAAAATAAGAATGACCCATTAGTACTACCTCAACAATGCGAGCAAGTATATATACAAAAGCTAAATTTTTTATATGTATACATGTGATACATATACACAGTAGAATAAGTATTTAAGTTTCTTGCTTTTGTTTTTCAAATACAGATTGTGTATCATCCAATGGTAAACAATAACCGATGGTGGTATGTCATCCCTATATCTAATCGTTCAAAACCAATATATGGTAATATTACCGACATAGAGATAGAAGATGACAATCCAACAATCCATGATGATGTACATGATGACACCATAATGGATGATATGCGTGATATAGTACAAGATGAACCTCGCGAGGATGTTCAAGGAAACGCAGAATAGGACAATAATGTGATTGATGATATTGATGAAGTTATTGAGCAATATAGCAACATATCGGATAGTGGGATAGACTTATTTGTTTCGTTACCTCTTGGTAACATAGACCTAGAAGTACATAGTTTAGCAAGGGCTGATCTCATTGAAGATGAGATGGATCATTGACTGTAACATACTTAATTTGCTTAATGATTCAATGTGTATTCTTAATTCTTTGGAAAATATCATGCTCACACGTGCATACTCAAGAATCAATAGTCAAGTTTAAAGCTAAATTGAATTTTCCATAATAAAAAGGAAGTATTTTTTATTATCTTCAAGTAGAGAAATTACGAGATACATGCAATGCTTGCTACTAATTGTATAATAAGGTTTCTGTCACTTGCCACTAATTACTTATATCAGGCTTGTCAACTGGAGGAATTGCCATTCATTAAAGAGCAATGCAAAAATAATTATTAAGTCCAATTTCAAGTGGTTAAATAATTACCGTCTGAAGACGCGTCTATATTCGCGTCTATTTGTGCGGATATATAGACGTAAAATTTGTGTCTATTTGCATGCTATTTTACACGCGCATATAGACGCAATGATAGATGCGCCCAACGTTGCGCATTGTCGTATTGCTGCGCATTTGAGGTGTGAAAACCACCCAAAAGTTGTGCATGTGATTTGATACTTTGTACATACTTAGTTGTTATGTTTGCTCTTTCATTCTATGCTGAAGACGGAGAAGAACAAGGAGTTTTGGTAGATTGGTAACTCGAGATGCAGTCTCATGGACCACTTTGATTGTGACCAAGGGTTCGTTTGAAAGCCTGTGGCAGTATAGGAGCATTCCCAATGGGCCAAGAGATACATGCTGAGATCATCCTAAGGGGCCTAGAAAGAGAGCGTTCTGTAGGGAGCATGCTGGTGGACATGTATGGAAAATGTGGCTTTATCAAGGAAGGACGAGAAGCATTTGAAAAATTGACTGTCCATGATGTTATATCGTGGACAATAATGCTAGATGCCTATGTTCATAATCATGAAGGTAATATGGCTATGCGATGCTATGAGGAGATGCAACATCAAGGGGTGCATGCCAATTCTATTACATATGTTATCTGCTTGAAAGCTTGTGCAACCATAGGAACATGACAAGGTATGCATTCTGAAATTGTCATGAGAGGTTTAGAAAATGACATTCATGTAGGAAGCACACTTGTGGATGTGTATGCGAAAAGCTTCTCACTTTCAGAAGCGCAGCACACATTTGATAGGTTGCCAGTTCGAAATGCAGTCTCCTGGACTGCTCTGAATTGTTTGAAATAGAGGCAGGTGGAAGGTGTATCTGCAGATGCTGCAACATTTGTTCTTTGCTTGAAGGCTCGTAGGAACACTTACTCTGAATAAACTTACAGTCGACAGAAACTTGATTGAGGTCTTCATCAAAGGAAACGACAAAGATATGGTTGTGCCTTTGGCGTTACGGGAGGCCCACGGAAGGAACAAAGACGGCTATTTTCAGGAGCCGCTTTACTGGTTCGAAAGAGGGCAGAAAAGCTAATCTGGGGACGGGTCTCAGCTAAGACGGGCTTAGATATCAATCAAGTAGGCCTCTCCTCCATCGTTTTTTTTGGAGGAAACCAGTCTGTGGAGGAGAAATTTCAGAAGAACAGAGGAGCTGATGCCGGGGAGTCATGTCTTGGCTACAAAATTGGGAGCCAAGCTAACGGAGGTGAGGAAGAAAAAAAAATGGCACATGCGCCTGGCTTCGTCCTGACGGGAAGACGCAGGTGACGGTGGAGTGCACACTGTGCTCTCATCTCCATGACCCATCTCTCTGGTGACAGACAGGCCTCTTGTGTCTCTTGAATACAGGAATAGAGATGTAGTCGATACTGGTTAGATTGATAGATTGATAGGAAGAGGCCACCCCATCCCAAACTCCAATCGTTTGCTCCCCAAGAAGCTTCTCAGTCTGCGATAGCGTTGTCACTCGCAGGTTCTGCATCAACGAGACGAACAGAGCTCCCGGTCAGAAGGAAAATCCTCCATTGTGCCTTTGCCCTGAGAGCCATTATCCAACTGTCGCCGTGCCTGAATCCACAGCACCAGCCCGCACTCCCCCCTGTGGCATGCCCGGCCTACCTCGCCGTGCCTGTGACCTCACTGATGAAGCCGAGTCACAAGCCCTGCAAACATTAGGAGCCAATAGTGGCCTCAGACGCTTGCCCGTGCTCCCAATGGGGGCTTTCCAACTCAACGTGGATGTAGACAAGAGTCTGGACCTTAATTAAGGCATCGGTTGTCATGACTGTATCGATAGGGGCAACAGCAATCGAGATGTTTTGAACAAGCATGGGCAGGCCTATCTAGCTTCGCATGGTGCACATGGCAGTACTGATAGTGAACACGATCTGGCTGCAATGGTCCACGATTTCATTGAAAATGAAAGCTATGGATCGAACCTTGTTGAGAGCAATGATGGTGAGAGTGGTCTCCCTTTCGGCCCAGCAGAACTTTTGAGACCCTTCAGGCCCTGAAATTCAACTCAACTCCCTTGGAAAGGGAGCCTGCTCCTAGTCTTGAACAAGCTCTCTCTTGTCATTAAGGAAATTGATGTGGTGTGCCCAAAGCCTAGAGTGGAATGCAGAGGAGCATGTATTCGTCGTCTGCAGAGTGAATTTCAGATCATGGGATCTACATGTCAATAACTTGCAGGGAATCATCCCCTCATCTTTTGAGAATCTCCCAAACCTCCTCAAACTGGACTTGTGAAATAATAACCTCGTGGGAAGTTTCTTAATAACAACTATGCTTTGTATCCAATCTCTTTCCCCTTCCTATTATCCTGGAACATAAACTGAATTCACAGTCAAATGTAATTCTGACCTTGCATGTCTTGCCAGAACATACATGTTCACCCAAAGATACAACTAGAAGTCCATGGCTGCTCGAGAGATGAATAAAGATCTTTAACTTCAATTAAAGCAAGCAAAAGAAGACTTGGTCTATAACTTTGGAGCATAAGCTTGAATCATGTCAACAGAAACTGAATTCTGTCTGAAAGTAATTTTATGACTTAGAGTTGAATGCTAGAACTAATTTGATGATGAGTTTAATCTCTGACATTGGATTATTCATTTGATTGATCTTTCATCTTGACATATATGAAGGTCTTCTGAAGACGCGACTTTGCTTTCATAAACCCTTCGACATCTTTGGTGAACCCGACGTGAAAGCGTCGCAGAAATTTCAGGATGGGAGATACTTCAGCCTCTATTTCAGCCTCTTCTACAACTCCAGCTGCGTCTACTTCAGCTCCATCAATGACTGCTGCGTCAAGTACTTCAACAGAGGATCTAAAGCAGATTTTACAGAATATGTCCATGTATATGCAGCTCTAAAATCAGTAGACACAATTGTATATGCAGCAGCAGCAACAATTGCATCAACAGCAGTTGTCACAGCAAAGGCAACTCTATTCGGAGCAGGAGAATGCAAACAGCGCGACTAAGGCTATTGAAGCAGTTGAGAATGAGAAGAAGCTATTTGACGGTCGCAATGTTTCAGCATATTTGAAGACATATGAGATCAAGATGGGGTTTTCTGGAGTTCCAGCTGGACTTATGAGTAAGTACTTCCTTCGTCTTGTCACGCCCGCTTTGAGGGCAAAAGTGACTGATCTTTTTATTCAAAATACACATTGGCAAGATTTTAAGAAGGCCTTGAAAGAAGAATACTTCCTTGAGGACTTTGGTATGGCGACTCGGCGGTCATTCCGAGAGTGGGTCTACATGCCAAACAAAGGTCTAGCTGCTTCGGAGTTGATTCGAGAATTTGAGGAGAGGTATAGTCAGCTTGATGCCATTGAACAAAGAGCATTGGATGTTAAAAAGTTGAGCTTTTCTTGCAAGCTGCAGATCCTGCTCTTCAAGAAGAATTGGGTGAGCTTCTTGAGGATTGCACGAAGCCTATGGGTCTTAAAACGGATTGGCAAGATGCTCAGGATGCAGTCTCGACTTTGACCAAGAGGAGGATATGGAAGACTCGCCTACAGAATGGTTCCATGACACCTACACCATCATCAGCTCCTATGCCTGCTTCTATCCTTGTTATTTCTTCTCCTCCTCAGCCAGTTTCTTGGCCTATGCCAGTGCCTACTGTTTCCACTCCACCTATTCCTCCTGTTCCATGACCGATGCCTACACCTTCTGCTCCAAAACCATCCGCTCCATCGGTGCCTACCTCTCTTGATGACATAATCAAAGGCATAACAGATTTGACACTGGAGTCAGTCAAAGCGGAGTTGGTGGGAAAGTTGAAGGAGCAGTTTGCTTCGACTGCGCCTACTACTTCTTCTAGTGCTCCTACTGCATCTAGGAGTGCTCCTAGTGCACCTAGGAGAGATCGGAGATGTATTTGGTGTGATAGTACGGACCATCAGCATTGCAGGGATTGTGAGTCTTTTCAGGATGCAAGGAGGAAGAATTTGGTATATTGGGGGCAAGATGGTAAGATTTGGTTGACTGAGACAGGAGGGAACTAGGGGTAGATATGGATTGGTCATATTGATTGGGGTATATAAGGTGTAAGACCCAATTTAGGGTATCCAAATATAATCAAAAACTAACTCTTCACCTCATCCTTTAGCTTCCATGGCTTCTTTCCCTTTTCTTATCTTTCTCTCTCCTCTTCTAGTCTTCCTTTTTCTTCTTCTTTCTCTCTTTTTTGCTCATTCTTCTCTCAACCTCATTCATTACAATTGGTATCAAGACTTTAGGCTTTAATTATTTTCCCCTTTCCTCTTTCTCTATCTATTTCCCTTTTCAAATTTGAAAACCCTAGTTACGTAGGCACTAGGTATAGGTACAGTAAGAGGACTATAGTAAGTGACAACTTTCTTGAAGCAAGTAGGAGCTATGGCTGGAACCTTTGACATATTTGGAGGTAAAATTGTTAACTTAGCAGGTTATCACTCTTTTCTATGTAACTTTTAGGGGTTCCAAGGCAAAGTTGAAGGCTTAGGAGTTAGAGAAGGGCAAAAACCCTAGTTAAAATTTGTTGTAGACCTTCTTTCTCTCTCTTTCTCTCTCTCTCTCTCTCTCTCTCTCTCTCTCTCTCTCTCTCAATTTGTAAGTTGTTATGCCTTCCATGAAAGAAACCCTAGAATCTTGTTTTTACTTCCTCTAGGACATTAGCCACCACTTGAGCTTAATCCCTTGCATTTCCAGCAACAAGTAGAGTAGCATATAGGATAGTCTTGACCTATGGAACCCTCCAAGCAGCCCCCCAAAATTTTTAGTGCATTATATGCTACCCGAGACTAATCTCCTCCTGCTTCACCTCAGCTGAAATCCTCATTGTCATTGCTTCTCAAAGCTTCAAGCTACCATTTGGGATCTCCTCCACTAAGAATGCATCTATTTTCCTCTCTTTTGCTGACCCCCTTCTCTAAGGCATCCAAATCTTGCTATACCTTATTTTGATCAGCCATTAAAGCTTAGTTCAAGCTCCCCATCCTTTGAAATCTCAGTCCCTGTCAAGAGCTATTTTAACCATTCTTAGCCACACTTACCCTGATTGAAGACATGGATCTGAGTATGTAGGGATTTCTTATGGATAGCTATGAAAGATCCACTCAAAGATTTTACTTATCGAAGAGAAAGCTCAAGGTCAAGCACATCAGCCCCACCATTAGAGGAAGAAACAAGCTCTTTAATATTGTACCCATTGGAGTGCTTTGTTTAGTGGGGATGACTTAATGGAGACCTTGAATCATTGTGGGATTATGCTTCATCCATATACTTCAAGCACTGAAGAGGTATTTTAGTTCAACCTTAATCTCTCATTTTCATCCATTTACTAAGCTTAGAACTTTTGTTGGAGAGTCCTTCATTGAATGCATACTACCCACATGGAATCTGTAGCCTAATTGCTTCACATTTGCTTTCCAATGGATCGTGTGAACTCTTCTTCATTGATTATTGTTGACTCTGACACTTTCCAATCATGTATGTGTTGAATTAATCCCAAGTGGATAACAAGCCATTGTAAAAGGGTAAGTGGAAATCAATGAGTCACTAGATTACCAAGATAAGCCCCACCCAACCTCTTGTTTAATCATTGCATATCATTAAAAATCCCAATGTCTATTTTCCAATGCATCTTGTGCTAGTTACCTAATTAGAAATGTCTGCCATGTATACTTTGGTGGCTAAGGAAAAAAGCCGATGCTAGGAAAGGTGGTAAGCCAAAAGAGAGGTGACCCTCCCTTATCACTTAAGACCTTAAAGGGGTACACAACCCAGTCCCAAGGGAAACTTTGTCCACCTCCCAATGATGTGAAGCTTGATAATTGTATGCAAGTGTAGGTACACTCCATGATCACCCTATTTTCAATGAGATAGCCCTTAAATTGACATACTTTCAGTGCTCAAGACACCCATGTATGGCTCTTGATATGTATGCACTCAATGTAAGATGTATGACATTGAGACATCCTTATGCAATAATGGCATAGAAAATGGATACTTAAATGTACGTGAAATCATATTGAATATCCTCAATATGTTTCTTATTATGATGCTTAGACTGTTCAGTCCATGAGCTACCTATACTGTGCATGTTGGAATGGGGACACACATTGTTTTATTTACAGGCACTTAAGATCAATCACAAAAATCTTACTATAGTAAATTATGTATTATATCTAGGATTCAAACCTATAGCTCATCTCAAAGAGCGCTTCATCCCCTTCAATTTGAATAAAAAATCTCCCCAATTGGAACTACAGTTTAAAATATATGTCCATTTTTGTGCACTAAGATGACTATGGACTAGGTGCAGACTAGGCATAGAGATTCAATTGCAGAATTCTTTGATCACTTTTTCTCACAAAGATTTATAGCTCATCTTGAAGAGGGTGTCTTATTCTACTCTTTTCTCTCTCCTCTCTTTGTCTCCCTATTCTTCTCTCTCTCCTATCTACTCTTTCATGTGTGTACTCTCCTTACTATTTTCTCTCTTGCTCTACACTATATAGAAACATAAAAACTTTTAATTATTTAGAATCTCATTACTCTTATATTCATGTTTCTACCACAAAAATGGCAATAAGAAGAATAAAAAAAACACAACAAAGTTTTGTGGGCATACATGTAAATTTGATGTCACCTTCATAAATATGAAGCAAAAAACCTCACAGATTACATATTTTTCATGACATCAATATATGCCTCAGTATACACATCCAAATATTTTTCAAATGTGATCGAAATATACATCAAAATACCTGTCACTACTTTCTAGAGTTATTTGCAAAGCATATATTATACTAATGAACATTTGGTTGCATATATCATTGCCATCAATTTTTTCAAAGACATGACAGAAATAATTTTTAGTATACTCCTTATCCCTAGTAGTGGTAGGGATTGTAGCATTCTTTGAAAAACATCCTTTGGGGCATACATGCACTCTTGATAAAGATACACATATAGTGTACATGGACTCCTACAATTTGGCCATGCCACATGTTGGAATGATAATCTAGCATACATTCAAACTTTTACACATGGTAAATCATGTTTTCTTTACTTTATTGAGGCGTACCAATGTAATGTTTAATCCAATCATAGATCTTAGTTCCAATAATAAATTATAATGGTAATGTCTTATCCTCTTCCTTGGATATCAAGTTTTGAAAACATATTTGACTCTATTTTAGGAAGAGTAACAAGAGATCACTATTGTAGAAAATCACAACATTCTTGAAGAGCTAAAGCATTGGTCATACCTTGTGTAAATGTAAAGAGATGTATAAGAATGCTCCAAAATTTAGTATAATTTTCTTTTGGATTCTAGTGATATTGAAATATTTAAATGGTTAAGTTAAAAAGTGCTTAATTAAGCTTTTGTATTTTTCATTTTATGTATTATAATATTTTTCTTATTACAAACGCATAAGATGTCTCATTTGTGTAGGCATAATGTAAGGGAAAGAGAGATAGGGAAGCAAGAACAAGCAAGTCAAATGTTTTTGACCAGGGCGAGAAGACACTAAAGAACCTTATCCTATTCTATCAATCCGGTTAGAAGTCATACATCTACTCTCGTCCCTATTCCGTCTACTAGAGAGAGAGAGATCATACCTATTGTCTCACTCTTGCTCTATACTAGAGAAAGAGCTACTCTTGTTCTTACCCTTGCTTGCCAAGGTGAGAGAGAGAGAAGTATTGCTCTTCATGAAGCAAGAAGAACCATCCATGAGGCCTACATCATTGAATCCCGCAATAACCATCATCATCATCACGAGTCTTACACCTTTGCTAGCCGGTATTGCTGCTGTGTTCTTCTTCTTCTACGAATCATACTTTTGTCATGGCCTTGAAGAAAAAGAATTCAAAAGCAAAAAGCATGAATGATCCTACTAACGTGGAAGCAACAGTTGAAGTTGCGAGCAACGAGAGTCATTAACGGAGTCACGGGCATGGATAACAACCCTTTCGCAATACCACATGTTTTTTTGAAAGTTGCATGATTGATTGATGCTTGAAGACATCAATCTTGTTTGTGATTTTCTAAATTAGATCTTGATTGAATTAAGTATTTGAACATATAAAATTTGAGGAGCCCTATACCTCCCCCAAGGATAGGTGTTGAATCCCCATACTAAGAGGAAATGTTTTTACTGCTACGGAAGCATGGATCGCCTCTAGTGGGGAGAGGTCTCCCAGTAGGGATCGTATAAAGTAGGAGGTGGTTAGGGTGCCAGGGGGCTCTAGCTAGTAAATCTTTTTCGCACCTAGGAACTATGTGATCCCCTGTATGGACCGAGTTCTACTTGGGATACCTACAAACACTAGCTATAAGTGATTTGATCTTAGTGACATGCAGATGCACCGGATGAGGCAGCATGTGAAATCGTAATTTTTCTTCTATATGGACGGGAAAACACACATTATGGAACATAATCAATGAATTTGTTTTATTTCGATTGTATATCCATTTGTAAATTACATAAACAAACAACTCTGCATAAAGGGATTGTAATTAATGAAGCTGTTTTTATATGTTTCACGTAATCTGGTAGGTAATTAGATAACTAAGAACTTCCATAGAGGGAAATGGGTGGATGGATTCTCGATGAATCCAGTCCTATGGCAGGGTGGTCTCGATTAGCCAAGAGATTTTTCCAAAATCAAACGCTATGAAGAAACTCTAGGAAGGGCCAATTCGCTAACTTTCCTAGGGTTTGGTCTCAGAACCCAAATTGTAAATTATCTTAGGGAAAAGGTACGGTGGCTGTGCCATAGGACTGCGAGGGATTTTAATAAATCCTTAGTCTACTACTGAAAAAAAGCATTGTACTCCATGAACTAAGGGTAAATGCAATTGCTCCTTTCGAACAAGAAGCCTCTCAAAGGACACCTTTGTATGTGAGCTAGTTGTTGATAGGTGACTATTAGATCAATTAGGAACCTTCAGGTCGGTACTCCATGGGTAACGGCAAAACTCTTCCCCTGGGGGGTAGACCTAGGGTTAACTAACCGTCGGCGGACAAAATCCAATCATTCATCTTAGAGTATGGATAGCAACTGCTAGAAGGTAAACTCCAAGCGGCTACTAAAATGTTACTCGTCATGTAATTAAGGCGATTACACTACAAATAGTATCAGAGCCAAAAATTACGTGTCAGTAGATATATCTGAAATCCTCCATGGTTAGATTCCTTAAGTTGATTCGGAAAACTCTAGCATGATGTATCACTTCTCAAGTATGCACTATCTATGGATATTGCGCAACAAGTATCCAAGTTTTGCTACGGATTGGATGATCCCCTGAACACACGACTTGAAGCAATGCATCCATCCGACCTCCAAGACGCATTGATAAGAGCAAGATTGATTGTAAAGGAACTCTAGTCCAAACCAAGAAACAATAAGCCTTGGAATAATAAGTTCCAAAATAGAAATATAACTAGGGGCTATGCAAAAAGATCCCAAGGTCAATTCCATTCTACTACTAGCAAGAAGGCTGAGATGTTAATGGTGGAGAACTTTACTCGTGGTAATAAGGATACTTTTAGGTGCTATTATTGTAACAAACCTTGCCACATCCAAAGGCGATGCCCAAAACTCAGATGACAGAATGAATGCCAAAGTAAGCTCCATAAGACAGCCACAGCTAAAGGAAGAGTTCTTGGCATAACCCTTAAGGAAGTAGAAGATGACGAAGGTCCCACCTTGGAAATCGACATGGAGAGAGCGAGAATTCATGCCTCTCTCAGCAAAAAGGGACCAAATCGATAGTTCTTAGTTAATCAAACAACATCAACCTATAACGGTAAACCCTTTAAAATTTTGATTGATTGTGGAAGCACACATTCATTCATATCACTAGGGTGTGCTAGAAAACTAGGCATAGACACAATGCATGCACCTGGGCTGATAGTTGAGTTTGTTATTGGAAAAGAAGTTTCCTCAACACAACAAACAAGTAAGTTGGAGTTTAATTTGGGTGGCAAGCAGACCAACATGCAATTCAAAGTGATGAACCTGGGAACCTATGAGTGCCTATTAGGAATGGACTGGATAAGTCCCAATGACACTCATATTCATTGTGAAAAGGGCCAAGTCACATTCTTGAATATTGTAGGATAACAAGTGACCACACAGGGAGAAGCACGAAAACTAAAGATTCAATTAGAGAAAGCTTCTCAAATCGTTAAAGGTTTAAGAAAAGGGTCACTCTATACCTAATCAAATTAAATAAGACTAAACATGATAAAGAAGCCAAAGATGAACCATCGTGGCTTAGGGAATATGCTAACGTATTTCCTGAAGAATTAACTAAACTTCCACCACAGAGAAAAGTCGACCATGAAATCAAGCTAGTACTAGGAGTTGCACCAGTTGCAAAGTGACCATATCAAATGTCCATTCTGGAAGCCATAGAACTAAAGGAACAACTTAAACAGCTCTTAGATCAGGGATAGATTAGACACAGTAACTCACTTTAGGGAGCTCCAGTGTTATTTCAGAAAAAGAAGGATAGGTCTCTCCGTCTCTACATTGATTATTGAGGGCTAAATCAAGTAACGATCAAGAATAAGTATCCGATTCCAAGGATCGACGAACTACTTGATCGACTACAAGGAGCCAATTTTTTCTCCAAGATTGATCTTAGATCTTTTACTAGATCAGAATCAAGCAGGAAGATATCCCAAAAACTGCTTTTAGCACAAGGTATGGTCATTACGAGTTTGTCATAATGTCATTTGGATTAACAAACACCCATGCTACCTTCAATAGATTAATGCAAGATATATTCAGACCCTATCTTGATGATTTTTCCCTTGTATTCTTTGAAGACATCCTAACATATTCCAAGGATGACGGAAGTCACGAGTCACAATTGCGAACTGTTCTTAAGATAATGCGCACTCACAAGCTATATGCTAAGAAGAACAAGTGTGTGTTCTTCAAGAAGTAAATCGAGTATTTAGGGTTTATAGATTTAGTAGACGGAGTTTAAGTAGATCCGGCCAAGGTCAAGGATGTATAAGGTTGGCCGCCTCCAACCACTATAAGAAAAGTTCGTAGCTTTTTGGGTTTAACAAGATGATATCGGGTCTTTATCAAGAATTATGCCTTGATTGTTGCACCCCTCACCGACCTACTCAAAAAGCAAGTTGCCATTAAATGGACCTAAGTTGAACAGTCTAGCTTTGATAGGCTCAAGCTAAGCTTAGTCATAGCCATGATCCTCAAACTACTGGATCTTAGCAAAGAATTCGAAGTGGTGACCGATGCAAGTTCTCCTGCCTTGGGATGTGTACTCATGCAGAAAGGACATCTAGTAGCATATTCCTCCACAAAATTGAAGACTCACGAGAGAAATTATGCTACTCATGACCTGGAATTACTTGCAATTATCCACGCTCTCAATTTATGGAAACATTAACTCCTTGGGAAGAAATTCTCACAGGTAACCAACCATAAAAGTCTTAAATGGATCTTCATTCAACCAGATCTAAATATGAGGCAACCTCGGTGGATCGAAGTCTTGCAAAAGTATGATTTTGAGATCACAGCCAAAGAGAATGTAATTGCAGATGCTTTAAGCTGCAAACCATTTCTCAATGCACTTATCTCAAAAGAACCTCTTAGAGCTCAAATACTAGCTACAATGATATCAATGCTTAGCAATCCTATCATCGAGCTAGCCAAGGAGAAGGCAAATAATGATCCCAAATATCAACAAATACTAAATAAAATTCAAAATAAAGAACAAAACTCTAAGCTTAAGACAAAGTATCTTAGCTTCTCTATTGACGAAGGACTTGTCTACTTCAGGACAAGATTATATATTGCTTCAATTCAAGAACTTAAGAAGAAGATACTATGGGAAGCTCATGATTTCCCATTTTTGGGACATCCTTGCTATGCCAAAACTCTCAATACAATTAGGAAAAGCTATCATTGAGAGAAGCTCAAAAGTGACATACTTAAATATGTAACCAAATACTTGAGTTACCAACAAATAAAAGCCGAATGAGTTAAGCGGCCAGGAAAGCTACAACCACTTGATATTCGACAGATTAAATGGGAATTCATTAGTATGTATTTTGTAGTTGGATTACCCTCAATTCAAGGAGGATACAACTCAATCATGGTAATTGTGGACATGTGGACTAAGGTAAACCAGCTACAAAGCCCTAGATATTGCCAGGTTATTTGTCAAAGAAATCTTTAGACTTCATGGACTGCCAAAAATAATTTTCAATGATGGTGATTCTCTATTCACTTTGCATTTTTGAAAGGGATTATTTGAAGCTCTCGTTGGTACACAGCTTTATTTTAGTACAATTTATCACCCTCAAACTGATGGGCAGAGAGAGTGTGTAAATCAGGTCATTGAAGACATACTAAGGGCATATTGTTACAAAGAACCTAGACGGTGGATACAATATCTACCTTTGGTGGAATTGGCTTACAATGCGTCCTATCATCAGAGCATTCAAATGACCTCATTTCAAGCTCTATATAAGCAAGAATACCTAACTCCACTAAACTTCTTTGAACCCACCTTAAAGGTTGAAGATTCTAAGAAGATGCTTGAAGAGATGTGCAAACAAGTCAAAACCATCAAGCAAGATATACAAGCTACCAAGGATCAGCAGCAAAGCCTATGCTGACCTAGGGAGAATAGAGCGAATCTTCCAAGAAGGTGTCAAGGTTTTTATCCATGTATGCCCAAAGAGGAGTTCTTTATCCTTGGGAAAATTCAAGAAGCTAAGTCCAAGATATTGTGGACCTTACAAATTCATAAAGGCTCTTAGACATTATACTTATAACCTCCAACTTCCTAAAACCCTAAAAGTTCATGATGTATTCCATGTAAGTATCTTGAAGCCCTATGTACCTAATCCTGATCATATTCTTGATGATCAACAAGTTGTAATGCCAAGCCAAGGTTTACTTGAACTTCAACTTGATAGAATCTTGGATGTAAAAGAAAGAATCCTTAGGATGTAACGTGTCCGCTGGAACCCTCTAGGACACGTCTTAGCAGTCCATCGGAAAGGTTGTCTAGAAAACTCCGCCCGGCACTCCCATGGAATGTTACGGGTTTTGCAATCTAGGTCTTTCCGAGTCTGCCACGTAGCGGAAGTATCCTGGCCGTTCCCACTTAGGATCGACCTGAATTTGGGTTTCCCTGTTTGGTCATTAGCTAGCAACAACTACCGTCAGACCCGAGCGAACTACTTTACGTAGAAACGCCAGGTCCGAAGCGGATTCGAGCTGCACTTGGTTCAAGGAGAATGGAAAACGAGAGGGATGCAAGGCTCGACCTCTCTGCCACAAGGCATAGTCCCATTCCGTTCCCCTAAAACAGCGCGAATCGGGTAATAGTTAATTCTAAGTCATCGTTCTCGGTACCTGTTTCGGTGATGACGATCATCCTCTGTTGGTTGAGGACTTTGAGAAAAGTTCCCGGCTAACCGGGACCACCCATCCATAGGACGGACCTATGGTCCATCCTCCGCACTTTCCTCGGTTTGTTTTAGTTATGTAATTACCTACCACATTAGTTTGACATATACAAACAGCTTCTTTGATTAACCCTGTTATGCACCGGTTTCTTCACGTAATCTTATCACAGGACATAAAGAAAACAATGTCAAACAACTCCTTTATTATCATTATATCCTTTTATCTTTGAAATACAAGGAGTTCCCGCCTGTAGGCGCATTCATAATCCGCCCGAAGGCTATCCAGTAATCCTTCCTGTGATTACTATCCCAAGTTTCCGCCCGTAGACTAGTATGCGGGCCTCGAGATCCAATCCCGAGTCACGTTAGTCTCTTGTGCAGAGCCGGGAAGGCGAGGGATTTACAGCCAGAGCCCCCCCTGGCACCCAAGCGTCCTCCTGCTCCAAGCAGAACTCAACGGAGAGACCTCTCACGGCGGGTTCGGTCCACGTTCCCGGCGCGGTTAACAACCCCCTTGGTTAGGGTCAGGCAGGCAGTCGGGGGTAACTGAAGCTGCCTCTCAGGCACCAACCTGAAGCTTTAGATATATTTTCATCCTTTAGTTCATTGAGCAAACAATGCAAACAGTCCTTTCTAAACTGTTACAAGCACAATCAATTTCAGTGGTCTTTTAGCTGGCAAACTGTTAAGGAGTGACTCCTTTTCTCCGAATGCAACCCGCATTCGATCCGGAATCAATTGCAACTTGGCAAGATTCCTATCATTCTTGGTTTAGGGTTATACCCTACCAATGCTTAAGGTTCTGTTGTGGCAGGATCCAGCGACCATGTCGCTTTAGTTTATTGACGGGTCATTCGCAAATACCTAACTTCCTTTTTCCTTGGCAACTATTCCCCAAGAAAAGTGAGTAACAGGATGATTACTCATCCTCTTGTAAATTAACTTGCCAACCTCATTTCGAGAGATGACAACTCTCTTGTGGACAAGTCTCAAGTCTATACAATGTCGCAGCTTTTTGCACATGTATTGCATCTAATTCCACGGAATCATTCCATTGCTTAGTGTTTTCGTTCACGGAATTTACCCCAACCGAGTAACAGGGTTTTAGGGTATCCTCCAAATCATTCCTAATTAGGTTGACCCATGGTTCTAGAAATAAGCAACTCCGTCGGAGTTTCATCATGATCCTTAGGTTAAAACCTTAGATCATTTCATGCATGAACATCCCATTGCTTCGACATTTTGTGAACATGTGTAGGATCTTTAGAATCACGGTTTTTGTCTAAAGCTAGGTCGAATTGCACTAAAACCCTAGTTAACACTTAGGATTCCTATCATATCGACTCAATCATGTCCATACGAATCCTTGTGGTTTAGATTACTTAGTCAATTCAATTATGCTTGTCTTGCGACAAGGATGATCCTTCTCAAGGGTAATAATCTAACGGGTAACAATACTTACAACTACACCAACACGCGTAAACATGCGATTTATTGCCTTTACGCATCACATGGCCCATGATAACTTTATCTTTCTTTGGTGCACGATAATCTGGCTACTAACTTTGCCTAGGACCTACTAGGTCTTACATCAATAGTCGTACCTACAACCTTGTTGTTTACCTTTTGGCATCTTATGCTTTTACACCTAATTACGGCTTTTTAATGATTGATCCTTTTTCTCATGACGACACGCAATTTATAACATTCTCCTAGCTACGAAGTAGTTACTGAAGCTTATGCAAAACTAGTGTTAATTTTATTCCATCTTACAAGCTATTTTTCAAGTCCATACGTACACTTTAGTACCCTATTAAATTCTTTCCGAATGAATGATACCTTATGGTGCTAACCTTTTCCTATGAAGTCATTACGAGAAGCATGTTACCTAAAGTGCAGTGTACGCTTGTTTCTACCATGTCTAGGACGAAGATAATGCACTTATAAATTCCATTTCATTGCCTAAGTTTAGACCCATTACTTTGATGATGTACCAAAAATACATGCAACTAGCCTTCTATTCGTTCACATTCACGACATATTTCAATCTTACATAACGCTCGAGAGATGTCCTATCACATGTATTCCTTTCCAATTTCCATATGCTTTTAATTTAAACGTAAACATGAAATTTCCTTTCTAAGCGCGCCTAATCATTTCCTTATGCGGAATTTACACGGAAGAACCTGGACTTGTGGAGTCGGAGAGATGTCCACTTGTACATTCGGAGATGAGCCTCCCGCGGTTGCCTCTTGGGATCTTTTTGGAGCCATTGCACACGTAGGTTAGGTTTCTGAACTCGCTTTCGTCGCCTACGGATTGTTCTGCTTTGACATGCAACCTTCCGGCCTTTGCTTTCCTCGTAGGCGGAAGATCCTTTTACGGTAGGTCGCTTGCGGAGAAGGGCCTTAAAGGACTTCGCGGGACCCTTTTCGTCGGTCTAGTGGGATCCTTATAGACCCTCTTCAATTCCCGAAAAAAAAATGTTAATGGTCCTTCTTCGAAATTGTGGTGGGAAAGTGCCTTTGGAAATGGGTGGAAAAGGGTGGAAAAGGGGTCGTGGGAAGGGGGTTTAGTGAGGCCCCCTATGGAAGCTTCTAAGGAAGCTTCCAGAGAAGCTTCTGAGCTTCTCAGCTCCACGTGGCAAAAAGGGGGGGGTCGTGATAGCGTGGCGTCGGCACGAATCTGCCAGCGGACAGGGCGGGAGTGATGGCGGCTGCGGACAGGCTGGCGGCGGCAGCTACAGCAACTGGCGGGGTGCTGGCGGCGACCAGCAAGGTGGCGAGCCTTCACGGCTTCCCTCTCTCCTTCACGTCCCGACGGCCCTCTCCCTCAACAACTCTTCTCACACAGTTTCTCCTCCCCCCTCTTCTAAGCACACCCCCTTGATGGGGGTGTTTTTATAGCCTTGGGGGTGGGGAAGGGGGTCTCCACCCACGTGGGGAACTCCCCCATGCAAACCCCCACTTTGCCATCCTCCCCTCCACACACTCCCTTTCCTCCAGCCATGCATCGGCTAGGGGAAGGGATAAACATAAAAAAATTTGCATTTATTTAATTAAATTGCCCCTCCCAAGAGGGTGTTTCCGTGTGGCTTGCGGTTTTTGAACACCCGGTTCGATTTACCATTCGCAGAGGACCCTATTTCACGCGCGCGGCTCACACATTATGCGGTCAATAATTTCAATGCAAGAGATACCCTTTGTGCAGGGTTTACATGACGTACGCAAGGTTAATATTTACGGTACGATCACGCGGAAATATTACATTCTCTCCCCCTTAGAAGAATCGAGATGTCCTCATCTCGAGATAAACTGGGGATATTGAAGATTGAGAGAGCTTTCATCCATCCAAGTAGCATCCTCTTCGGGGTAATCTTTCCACTGGACGAGGCATTCTCTCAAGGTTCTAGATCTCAACTGTCTCTCCCTGACATCTAAAATCTTTTCCGGCCTTAGTTCAAGGATTCCTTGACTAGGCATTACAATTTGTTGGTCATCAAGTACATGATTAGGGTTAGGTACATACTTCATTCTTCAATAGACTGTTATGGAATACATTATGAACCTTCAGGTTTTCAGGGAATTGCAGTCTATAAACATTAGGTCTTAAGCACTTGAGGATCTTGTATGGTCCACAATACCTTGGACTTAGCTTCCTGCAATCTCCTAAGGATAGAGAACTCTTCTTTGGGCATACATGAATGAAGACCATGTCTCCTTCCTCAAATATTCTATCTTGACACTTCAATTTCGTGTATGCCTTCTGTCTATCCTTCGCAGCTTTGATGTCGCGATAGAGTGAAATCATAAGCTTCGCACAATATCTTAAATAGCTGGCTTGCTCGTATACATACCCTTGTTCAATAGTAAATAAGTCCATTGTCAACAGAAAATTCATGATACTTGGCCTGTAACTTCAAATTCTGATCCTTGGTAGAGACTTCCCTTCATCCTTTGATAGGCTAGATCATGGCCTCCTTCCTCTCTAGCTAGCTCAAGTATTAGATCGTTTGGCATGGACACCTCTGTAGCTAGAGATCTAGCTATTGATAGATTTTGCAAGATTAATGAATTAAGGGATGCCTTGCGATTGAATGCATCAACAACTACATTCTTCTTTCCAGTTCGGTACTTGATCTTAAAATCATATTCCTCCAATACTTCAATTCATCGACATTGCCTCATGTTGAACTCGTTCTGGGTAAAAAAAATCCATTTGAGACTCTTATGATCGGTTACTAGAGTAACTTATTTCCCAACAGATAGTGTCTCCAAAGCTTTAGAGCATGGATGACAGCTAATAACTCCAGATCATGCGTGGCATAATTCTTTTCGTGACTCTTCAATTTCCTTGAAGAATATACTGATGATTTCCCTACATGAGCACATATCTTAAGGCAAGCATGCTAGTATCAGTTACTACCTTTACTCCCTACTGTGGTCTAGAAGTTTTAGGATCGGTGCTGATACCAAACTTTGCTTCAACCTATCGAGCTAGTTTGTTCGGCAGTTAATCATGCAATGTTTGCTTCCTCAATAATTCTGTCAAAGGTGCTGCAATCAAGGCATAGTTTCAGATGAAGACCCCATACCATCCTGTCAAGCCCAGAAAACTACGTATCTCTTTGACAGATACTGGTATTGGCCATTCAAGCATATCTCTGACTTTGGCTGGATCCACTGATATTCCTTTTGATGATACTATGAGTCTTAGATATTCAATCTGACGTTTGAAGAATGCGCACTTCTTCATTTTCGCATACAACTTATGAGACCTCATTGTCTCCAACACAATCCGTAGTTGGGTTCATGATCTTCTTCCTGTTTAGAATAGACTAAAATGTCGTCGAAGAAGACAAGTACGAAATCATCAAGATATGGCCTAAAAATATCCTCATCCTTGATCCTGATTTGATAGTAGCCTGACCTGAGATCAATTTTTGGAGAAGATCTTTGCACCTTGAAGGCGATCAATAAGCTTATCTATTCTAAGAATATGATATTTGTTCTTGACTGTTGATTGATTCAACCCACGGTAATCAATACATAGTCGAAGTGTCCCATCTTTCTTTTTTCTGGAATAGGACTGGAGCTCCTCATGGTGAATCGCTAAGCCTGCTGTAGCCTTGGTTTAACAGCTGCTTGAGTTGTTCCTTCAACTCAATTACTTCCAATATAGACATTCTATAGGTTCTCTTCACAATTGGCACAGCTCCTATTACTGGCTTGATCTCATGATCTTCTTCTCTTTGAAGTGGGAGTTCTGTTAACTCTTCAGAAACTACATCCACGTATTCCTTCAGCCAAGTGACCAATTCACTTTACTTCTTTATCAATATTCATAGTCAAGACAATCGGGAAAAAGTTTTATTCCATTCATATCAACATAGCCCTTCCAAGGTACAATTATTTCTTGGGGCGATGGAACAAGTTAATACATTAATTCGAGGAGAATAAGATATTATTGCATTCAGCTACAAGAACTGAGTAGTAGTACGGATTGGGGTCATTGATTTTCAGGAATCGATAGTTCATTGGAAGATTAGGGTATCTTTTCCTTTGATATCTATTCTTCTCACGACGTCCCAAAACCTTGATTCGGTCGGCAGGGATTCTTTGAATTACTTCTCCGTACACATACTTATTCTGGTTAACCCTTCGACCTCCAACCTGTAGGGTCGTGTTTGCGTGAGCCTCAATAAAGACGAACAGCTTTACGATCTTCAGGTTCTCCATCCACTTGATTCTCTTCAAGTTAATTTGAAGGTACGCCGGTTGATAGGCAGTTATGTAATAGATCCCTATAACACCCATCCATCTCCATTCCACGTACACAGGTGATGGATTGTAAATGCGATCTAGGATGTTCATCATCTCAACCCTTTGTCGATAATCCGTGGAATGCATCGCGGTCATAAACATGACTCGGAACACTAAGAACTTGTTCCATGCTTCATAATTCTGCAATACAGCATTCAAAGTAAGGAAATGTTTGGGACACAACATTTGCTTTACTTCTTCTTATTAAAATTTCCTAAAAACAAATCCTTTGTTGGTTCGCTCTGATACCAACTGTAACGTGTCCGCTGGAACCCTCTAGGACACGTCTTAGCAGTCCATCGGAAAGGTTGTCTAGAAAACTCCGCCCGGCACTCCCATGGAATGTTACGGGTTTTGCAATCTAGGTCTTTCCGAGTCTGCCACGTAGCGGAAGTATCCTGGCCGTTCCCACTTAGGATCGACCTGAATTTGGGTTTCCCTGTTTGGTCATTAGCTAGCAACAACTAGCGTCAGACCCGAGAGAACTACTTTACGTAGAAACGCCAGGTCCGAAGCGGATTCGAGCTGCACTTGGTTCAAGGAGAATGGAAAACGAGAGGAATGCAAGGCTCGACCTCTCTGCCACAAGGCATAGTCCCATTCCGTTCCCCTAAAACAGCGCGAATCGGGTAATAGTTAATTCTAAGTCATCGTTCTCGGTACCTGTTTCGGTGATGACGATCATCCTCTGTTCGTTGAGGACTTTGAGAAAAGTTCCCGGCTAACCGGGACCACCCATCCATAGGACGGACCTATGGTCCATCCTCCGCACTTTCCTCGGTTTGTTTTAGTTATGTAATTACCTACCACATTAGTTTGACATATACAAACAGCTTCTTTGATTAACCCTGTTATGCACCGGTTCCTTCACGTAATCTTATCATAGGACATAAAGAAAACAATGTCAAACAACTCCTTTATTATCATTATATCCTTTTATCTTTGAAATACAAGGAGTTCCCGCCTGTAGGCGCATTCATAATCCGCCCGAAGGCTATCCAGTAATCCTTCCTGTGATTACTATCCCAAGTTTCCGCCCGTAGACTAGTATGCGGGCCTCGAGATCCAATCCCGAGTCACGTTAGTCTCTTGTGCAGAGCCGGGAAGGCGAGGGATTTACAGCCAGAGCCCCCCCTGGCACCCAAGCGTCCTCCTGCTCCAAGCAGAACTCAACGGAGAGACCTCTCACGACGGGTTCGGTCCACGTTCCCGGCGCGGTTAACAACCCCTTTAGTTAGGGTCAGGCAGGCAGTCGGGGGTAACTGAAGCTGCCTCTCAGGCACCAACCTGAAGCTTTAGATATATTTTCATCCTTTAGTTCATTGAGCAAACAATGCAAACAGTCCTTTCTAAACTGTTACAAGCACAATCAATTTCAGTGGTCTTTTAGCTGGCAAACTGTTAAGGAGTGACTCCTTTTCTCCGAATGCAACCCGCATTCGATCCGGAATCAATTGCAACTTGGCAAGATTCCTATCATGCTTGGTTTAGGGTTATACCCTACCAATGCTTAAGGTTTTGTTGTGGCAGGATCCAGTGACCATGTCGCTTTAGTTTATTGACGGGACGTGTCCACTATCATCCTCTAGGACACGTCTTAGCAGTCCATCGGAAAGGTTGTCTAGAAAACTCCGCCCGGCACTCCCATGGAATATTACGGGTTTTGCAATCTAGGTCTTTCCAAGTCTGCCACGTAGCGGAAGTATCCTGGCCATTCCCACTTAGGATCGACCTGAATTTGGGTTTCCCTGTTTGGTCATTAGCTAGCAACAACTAGCGTCAGACCCGAGCGAACTACTTTACGTAGAAACGCCAGGTCTGAAGAGGATTCGAGCTGCACTTGGTTCAAGGAGAATGGAAAACGAGAGGGATGCAAGGCTCGACCTCTCTGCCACAAGGCATAGTCCCATTCCGTTCCCCTAAAACAGCGCGAATCGGGTAATAGTTAATTCTAAGTCATCGTTCTCGGTACCTGTTTCGGTGATGACGATCATCCTCTGTTGGTTGAGGACTTTGAGAAAAGTTCCCGGCTAACCGGGACCACCCATCCATAGGACGGACCTATGGTCCATCCTCCGCACTTTCCTCGGTTTGTTTTAGTTATGTAATTACCTACCACATTAGTTTGACATATACAAACAGCTTCTTTGATTAACCCTGTTATGCACCGGTTCCTTCACGTAATCTTATCACAGGACATAAAGAAAACAATGTCAAACAACTCCTTTATTATCATTATATCCTTTTATCTTTGAAATACAAGGAGTTCCCGCCTGTAGGCGCATTCATAATCCGCCCGAAGGCTATCCAGTAATCCTTCCTGTGATGACTATCCCAAGTTTCCGCCCGTAGACTAGTATGCGGGCCTCGAGATCCAATCCCGAGTCACGTTAGTCTCTTGTGCAGGGCCGGGAAGGCGAGGGATTTACAGCCAGAGCCCCCCTGGCACCCAAGCGTCCTCCTGCTCCAAGCAGAACTCAACGGAGAGACCTCTCACGGCGGGTTCGGTCCACGTTCCCGGCGCGGTTAACAACCCCCTTGGTTAGGGTCAGGCAGGCAGTCGGGGGTAACTGAAGCTGCCTCTCAGGCACCAACCTGAAGCTTTAGATATATTTTCATCCTTTAGTTCATTGAGCAAACAATGCAAACAGTCCTTTCTAAACTGTTACAAGCACAATCAATTTCAGTGGTCTTTTAGCTGGCAAACTGTTAAGGAGTGACTCCTTTTCTCCGAATGCAACCCGCATTCGATCCGGAATCAATTGCAACTTGGCAAGATTCCTATCATTCTTGGTTTAGGGTTATACCCTACCAATGCTTAAGGTTCTGTTGTGGCAGGATCCAGCGACCATGTCGCTTTAGTTTATTGACGGGTCATTCGCAAATACCTAACTTCCTTTTTCCTTGGCAACTATTCCCCAAGAAAAGTGAGTAACAGGATGATTACTCATCCTCTTGTAAATTAACTTGCCAACCTCATTTCGAGAGATGACAACTCTCTTGTGGACAAGTCTCAAGTCTATACAATGTCGCAGCTTTTTGCACATGTATTGCATCTAATTCCACGGAATCATTCCATTGCTTAGTGTTTCCGTTCACGGAATTTACCCCAACCGAGTAACAGGGTTTTAGGGTATCCTCCAAATCATTCCTAATTAGGTTGACCCATGGTTCTAGAAATAAGCAACTCCGTCGGAGTTTCATCATGATCCTTAGGTTAAAACCTTAGATCATTTCATGCATGAACATCCCATTGCTTCGACATTTTGTGAACATGTGTAGGATCTTTAGAATCACGGTTTTTGTCTAAAGCTAGGTCGAATTGCACTAAAACCCTAGTTAACACTTAGGATTCCTATCATATCGACTCAATCATGTCCATACGAATCCTTGTGGTTTAGATTACTTAGTCAATTCAATTATGCTTGTCTTGCGACAAGGATGATCCTTCTCAAGGGTAATAATCTAACGGGTAACAATACTTACAACTACACCAACATGCGTAAACATGCGATTTATTGCCTTTACGCATCACATGGCCCATGATAACTTTATCTTTCTTTGGTGCACGATAATCTGGCTACTAACTTTGCCTAGGACCTACTAGGTCTTACATCAATAGTCGTACCTACAACCTTGTTGTTTACCTTTTGGCATCTTATGCTTTTACACCTAATTACGGCTTTTTAATGATTGATCCTTTTTCTCATGACGACACGCAATTTATAACATTCTCCTAGCTACGAAGTAGTTACTGAAGCTTATGCAAAACTAGTGTTAATTTTATTCCATCTTACAAGCTATTTTTCAAGTCCATACGTACACTTTAGTACCCTATTAAATTCTTTCCGAATGAATGATACCTTATGGTGCTAACCTTTTCCTATGAAGTCATTACGAGAAGCATGTTACCTAAAGTGCAGTATACGCTTGTTTCTACCATGTCTAGGACGAAGATAATGCACTTATAAATTCCATTTCATTGCCTAAGTTTAGACCCATTACTTTGATGATGTACCAAAAATACATGCAACTAGCCTTCTATTCGTTCACATTCACAACATATTTCAATCTTACATAACGCTGGAGAGATGTCCTATCACATGTATTCCTTTCCAATTTCCATATGCTTTTAATTTAAACGTAAACATGAAATTTCCTTTCTAAGCGCGCCTAATCATTTCCTTATGCGGAATTTACACGGAAGAACCTGGACTTGTGGAGTCGGAGAGATGTCCACTTGTACATTCGGAGATGAGCCTCCCGCGGTCGCCTCTTGGGATCTTTTTGGAGCCATTGCACACGTAGGTTAGGTTTCTGAACTCGCTTTCGTCGCCTACGGATTGTTCTGCTTTGACACGCAACCTTCCGGCCTTTGCTTTCCTCGTAGGCGGAAGATCCTCTTACGGTAGGTCGCTTGCGGAGAAGGGCCTTAAAGGACTTCGCGGGACCCTTTTCGTCGGTCTAGTGGGATCCTTATAGACCCTCTTCAATTCTCGAAAAAAAAAATGTTAATGGTTCTTCTTCGAAATTGTGGTGGGAAAGTGCCTTTGGAAATGGGTGGAAAAGGGTGGAAAAGGGGTCGTGGGAAGGGGGTTTAGTGAGGCCCCCTATGGAAGCTTCTAAGGAAGCTTCCAGAGAAGCTTCTGAGCTTCTCAGCTCCACGTGGCAAAAAGGGGGGGGTCGTGATAGCGTGGCGGCGGCACGAATCTGCCAGCGGACAGGGCGGGAGTGATGGCGGCTGCGGACAGGCTGGCGGCGGCAGCTACAGCAACTGGCGGGGTGCTGGCGGCGACCAGCAAGGTGGCGAGCCTTCACGGCTTCCCTCTCTCCTTCACGTCCCGACGGCCCTCTCCCTCAACAACTCTTCTCACACAGTTTCTCCTCCCCCCTCTTCTAAGCACACCCCCTTGATGGGGGTGTTTTTATAGCCTTGGGGGTGGGGAAGGGGGTCTCCACCCACGTGGAGAACTCCCCCATGCAAACCCCCACTTTGCCATCCTCCCCTCCACACACTCCCTTTCCTCCAGCCATGCATCGGCTGGGGGAAGGGATAAACATAAAAAAATTTGCATTTATTTAATTAAATTGCCCCTCCCAAGAGGGTGTTTCCGTGTGGCTTGCGGTTTTTGAACACCCGGTTCGATTTACCATTCGCAGAGGACCCTATTTCATGCGCGCGGCTCACACATTATGCGGTCAATAATTTCAATGCAAGAGATACCCTTTGTGCAGGGTTTACATGACGTACGTAAGGTTAATATTTACGGTACGATCACGCGGAAATATTACATAGGAATAGGACACTTAGAGAATATCTCATCCAGTGGAAGGATTATCCTAATGAGGATGCCACTTGGGTCGATGAGGTAACCCTTATGCAAGAACACCCCAGTTTCTCTCGAGATGAGGATATATCGATTTCTCTAAGGAGGGAAGAATGTAATGTCCCCATTACTTAGTTTATTTTAATGTGCATATACGTGGTGTTGCACGTCCACACATGGAAAGACTACATAATCTCTACAAGATTTACAGAAAGCAGGACTCGTTTACTAGAATAGTCTGAAATCTATAGTATCATGTTTAGATGACCTAATTTCCACTTTAGATGGATCCAAACATGTACTGTGACTTATTTTGAAGGAAACAAGTCATCCAACACAAAAGATGGAGACAAATTATGCGATTTACCAAAATTGTCATTTTCGCTTAATTTTTATGGATTTTTGCAATTCTGTTTGCGAAGGCTTGTTAACCAAATGCATTCTGATTTTTTTGAGTACCCGGATGACTATATTCAGAGTTCATATGACGAAGTTATGATCCAAACAAGTTGTAGAAGCATAGGGTAAAAAAAACAAAAATAGTGAAAAAACCATAAGCTTTAAAGCTGAACGCCTTAAGTTTTTATGAAAAGGCAAAGAAAAACACATGTGAGAAGTGGAGAAAAACTATAAAAGGGAGGACAAGGGAAGAAGGGCGATTAAAAAATTACAAGTGTGTGTAAGGCTTGAGGTTGAGATTTTATCCCTTGCCTTCTTCAATCTTGCCATCAAATTTCAAAGAGAAGGTTTGAGGATGTGCTTTAAGCCCCTCACCTACATCGAAGTTCCAACATCAAAGTCACAATGGAGATTGGCTTGAATTAAGCTTAAATCTTCTCGCTTATTTTTGAAGATCGACAACGAATTCCCAGTTCTGCAAGATGAGCAACTTTACGAACCCACACAAGAATTTCGTGCGACATCTAGCTCCAGACCAAGAGAGGAGCAACAAGAGTAATCTTAACGAGGACAAGACGCTGATCGGGAAGGAGAAGACTCTATTCCGCAAGACAAAGAGACATCATTCCATTCAAGCCAAGGAAGGGAATATGCTGAAGATCTCTCATCCTGTACAACTCTAATCCGAGAAGAGAAATCACTAAAGAATCTTATCCTATTCTATCAATGTGGTTAGAATTCATAACTCTACTCTCATCCCTATTTCATCTAGTAGAGAGAGAGAGAGAGAGAGAGAGAGAGAGAGAGAGAGAGAGAGAGAGAGAGAGAGAGAGAGAGATCATACCTATTCTCTCGCTCTTGCTCTATACTAGAGAAGGAGCTACTCTTATTCTTACCCTTGCTTGCCAAGGTGTGAGAGAGAGAAGTATTGGTCTTCACAAAGCAAGAAGAACCCACTGCGAGGCCTATATCATTGAATCCCGCCAATAACAATCATTATCATCATGATTCTTACACCTTTGCCAATCAGTATTACTGTCGTATTCTTCTTCTTTTGTGAATCATATTTTTGTCATGGCCCCAAAGAAAAATAATTCAAAAGCAAAAATTGCAAATGATCCTGCTAACATGGAAGCAATAGTTGGAGTTGTGAGCATGGGAGTTACTAACGGAGTCACAACTGCGGATAACAACCCTTTACCAATCGCAATACCACATGTTTTTCTGAAATTTGCATGATTGATTGAAGTCATAACTACTTGAAGACATCAATCTTGTTTGTAAGTTTTTAGATTAGATCCTAATTTAATTAAGTATTGGAACATATAAAATTTGAGGATGCCCTATACCTCCCCTAAGGATAAGTGCTTCTTAGAGTGCTTCATAAAAACCCTAAAAGACTTTGTGGGACAATAGGCTCATCATGAGGATAGCATGGTTGAAGGTTAGCTATTGTCAGATGCACTAGTATATATTTCAAAGTGGTTGGGAATGGTGGATATAGATAACACGATTATGTGGACACTAAAGGATGACAATCAAATAATAAGAGATATGGTGGTCAAAAATCTAATAGAGAGAAGAATGAATGGTTCAATGGAGAAAAAAGTGAATCATTTTAGTATGCTACACCATGCATCTATGGAGAACTAGCTTGGTAGATACAAGTAAGCTAGAAGAGAATGCAAGGTATCACAATCACAATATCAATGTAGTCCACACTAGCGGTGGTGAGTTTGATATCCTGAGGGGTATAGAGAAGATAGTGTGATTCATGTCTACAAGATGGTTGCATTGATGCCTTTGCCAATGCCTCACGCTAAGGCATGGAAGTCTCTAGGGACACTACAAGTATTTAAGCTTATAGTGACGGCGGGTAGCGATGCGAGTAGCGGCGTCGCTATTTAAGCAACGCAAATAGCGACACTCCACAGGGAAAAAAAACAGGCCGAAACCGAGCGCGGCTTTATTTTGTGTTTTTGCATTTTGTGTTTTGAGAGCGAGACGGAGGGAGAGAGCGACCATCGTGAGAGAAGGAGAGGAAGAAGACTTGCCGCTGCCGTCACCGCCGCCGTTGTTTGCGAAGGAGAGGAGGAGCCTTCATCGCGAAGAGGAGCCGCCCCATAGTCGCCATATCTCATCGATGAGTCTCCCTCTCTCCTTCTTTTGCTTGTTTAAGGTTTAAATCACTTTCTCTTTTGCTTGTTTAGGAGAGGAAATGAGAGAGAAAGAGAGGGAGAGAAAGAGGGAGGGAGAGAAAGAGAGAGAGAGAGGGAAAGAAAGAGAAAGAGAAAGAGAAAGACAAAGACAAAGCATGTTGCAAGCTGTAGCCTTTTCCTCTAATACACTTGTCCGTATGTGGACCTTCTTATCACCAATCGTGATTGTCTCAACACTTTCATCATCAGAATCAATGCCATCATTTTCCAAGTCATCAGCATCTGTAATCGTTACATCAGGCTTAAGCTGTGCAGAGTTGAGAAGTGGGGCATGACAATATCCATGTAAGGCAGAAAATCCTGGCCCAAGCACTTGCAAAGCCTTGCCCATGCCTGAAGCATATAACTTGTGGTTGGGTCATCATCCTCCACGTTTTCTGAGGTCCTCATTGTCACATTCAATTTCCTTGGTAGCAAAGTCGATGCTGGCCTCCACACTATCAATTGTAAGCATTCGCTTCTGATGCTTTGCATCAATTGTCACGTCCCCAAACAATGAGACAAGCAAAGAATGTAGTATCTTGAAGCTCTTTTTATCAGTTTTGCAGAACCCTTAAACCCATTGCCATTAATTTCCAATCCAAAAGTTGGGCATGCATTCAACTTCAAAATGATGGAAACAATGGAATCAGTCACCACCATATCACTGAGTGGATCTGAGACCCACTGCAAGACAATGAAATCTGAACCTTCCTGATTTATAGTGACTTTGTCGTACACTCTTAGGGAGGGCATCTCTGCTTTCGGCAACATCTCCACACTTTCATACATCTGTTGTATGCGGTGGCGTAAAACCAAAAATACACCTTTGTAAGGAACTAACTCCCGCTGCATTACACTACCCATGGTCAACTAAGTGTAAACATGTAAGTCCTCTGGAGCCATAAGCTGGTAGGTGAAACATTTTCTCACAAGTAGTCCACTTACTAAATCTCCCTCTTGGGGGGCTTCTCTGCTAGTCTGCCAATTGCCTTTGCTGTCTTTTCTCCTTTGAAGAACATCTCTACAATCTGACAGTTTTTTCGGAACAAAACATTCACATTATGCTCTTGAAACTGAATCTGCAACTTGGCTTTTAAACGTGCCATTTCGTTTTCCTCCCCATGAACTAGAATAATGTTAGGTAGTCTCAACTCATTCAGAAACGTACTCGTCTGATTAAAATCTGCATGTGCAGAGAAACATGTTTTGTGGATCAGCATCTGGTAGGTTTCCATACTTGGCATACATGCCAACTAGAGCATTACAAATAAGTTCCTCTTGCCCCAAACCCCTCTCCACTATACTACCCACGCAGAACAAAAATGCAAACACAACGACTAAGTATGTACAAAGTAACAAATGTCACACACACAACTTTTTGGTGGATTCCACACCTCGGATGCATACGAGTATGACATCCACCCCCTCTGATCCTGTGCATCCTCCAGATGGACCAACTACCCATGATCATTATTGTCAAGATCCACGAACAGATCAATCTCTTCATTGTGTATTTCCGGTATATCAGCAAGATTATCTGTCATATCATCTATCTCTTCTACTGGAGTTTCTTCTCCTTGCTCTTCTCTTGCAAATTCTTCCAATGCATAATCCTCATCATCTCTTTTCTTGAAAATCTTGATTCTTTTTCCTGTAATGGGCACTCTAAGCACTATCCCATCCAATTCTGTTAGCTCATATGTTGCATTGTCAAAGACATGTCTGACTATGTATGGCCCAAACCATCTTTTCACCATCTTCCGAAGAATCTGCAATAACTTTTTCAATTTCCGCATGGCTCTAGTGTGGCTCTCATCCCAAAAAAAATTCTGCCCCTTTCGAAGCAGCTGATATAAACAATCTACTATGTGTGCAAAATGGGGTATCCAAATCATGTAAAACACACAGGCTCCAATAAATATTCGTACCTCTAAAGTGGTAGAACAATACTCTGTAATCTTGCCTATAGCATCCACCTTGTCAGGTGAAGGTTTCCTACCATAATACCCACACATATGTCCAACAATGACAACCTCATTTACTCCAAAAACAGATTTTTACCCTGATAGTGTCAAGTTCACTTCTTCTAACCTGGCCAAGATCTTTTCACAAGCTGAAATATGACCAGCCACAAAGCATCTGCATCCCTGCTCATTTAGACTCTTATTCTTCTCTTCTTCTGCACACCCCTTAATGGGCACATCTTCCAAGAAAGGCATGGTAAGCTGAGGTATATACTCACGAAGAACCTTATGCATGGCATTCATCATATGCGCAACAGAATTAGTGGCACCTTGAGGCAAGGTACACATCCTGACAAGCCCAATAGGAGTTCTCATAGTGGTAATGTCCCTGCTTTCCAAAGCCAGTTGAAACTGATCATATCCCGAATACAAGTCACCTAAAGAATAGATGGCACGTCCAGCAAATGCTTCTACAAACTCATCCACAACTGGACCTATACCAACATTCCTGATAGTAACTCTGTTTACTGGTTGCATGTCCTGTATAAATTGGAGAGTACCATTCTTCTTTGGAACCGTAAACCACCTATTTGAGTATGGTGCAGATGACGGCTCTAGGATTCCCATCCTGATTTTCTCATTCAAAAAGTGAATTAACTTTGGCAGGTGTGCCTTAGGCACTAGAATAGGTCAGAGGTTCCATGGAATATGAGGAATAGTAAAGATCACCATTGGGGCAACAATATCTGGATTCACACATTCAATCTCATGCGAGAAAAAATCAAACCCTCTTCCATGTCGCTCAAGTATATCCTAAAAGCATTGCTTCTCTGTGGGTAACAAGAAATCACCATTTCCAATTTTTAATTCAACAAGAGTCTCTGCTAAAAATTTATGGTCTATATGCTCTGGATTCCTCAAAATTGGCTATTTGGCAGCCCTCTCTATTTGTTGATCACTGTCACGTGGAAGCAGTACAGCTACCGGCTTCACCTTCTTATCCACAATCTTGTATTTCGTGTCAACCCTGGCTTCATTATGATCCTCTGCATTACTCAAATCTTGCTGTAAATCAACAATTCTGCACTCTAGTGGCTGAATATCCTCAGCCCTTTGCTCTATGGACTGGATAGGAACATCCGTAAACTCTGGAAGCTGAAATATTTCAGCAGTAAACTCTGTTGGCTGAATGTTTTTAGCCCTCTGTGTCTCTGTAGGCTGATCATAATCAGTCGAAACTCTGTTTGCTGAATTTCTTCAGCACTCAATACTTTTTGCTGAGTCACCTCAGTCTCTAACTCTATCTGTGACACAAAATCTGAAATTTCATGAAACATGTCCAAGGACTGCACTGATACATTACTGTGACAACTCTGCATATAAGCTTTCAGCATATTTTCCATCTTTGTCATCGTATCTGCACAAACCATACTATCATACATCCCATCTATATGCTCATCATCCTCTAAAATACCTGCATTTTTAAAAATTTTCTCCTTCCTGCATATGTACTGCTTGGCAGCTCTAGGCAACTTAGAAATCTTCTGATAACTCATCGAACTGTTTGCTGAAATTCAAATAAAATTGGAGGAGAAAACACTGCTGCTGCCAGGAGGCGAGAACCCCAATCTCCTCTGCTCTATACCACCGTCGTCTCGCGGGACAGCGGTACCTAATGAAAACCCGAATCCCTCATAGTGGGCAAAGGTGGATCTCGAAGAGTATCCCTGTTTCTAGCATGATTTACACACACAGTCATAAACTGGACTGCTCTCATACCATCTTTACTGCGAATCCGTGCATAAGCAGATCCATCATCCATTACTTTCATTTCCATGCGCATCTCTATGATGAATGGCTGTCCAAGAATTATGGGATAAGAGCATGAATCCTACACAAAGAAATGGAAATCCTCCTATACATCTCCAATAGAAATCCTGACACTGGGACATGCAGCATACAAATCACCTACAGTGTTGTTGGCGGCTCTCATACGCCACCCATGCTCTGCATCCATAGGCCATCTATTACTTTCATAAACTCCACGAACTATGAGATTAATCTCTGAACCATGATTCACCAAAGCAACGTAATGCACCTGTTTCTCTCCAATTGTTTCTATAGTTTCCCTAGCCCAATGACTCCGTGAAAAATGACTACGCGGTACCAAGATAGGCTCATCAATTTCAGCATAATGCATAGGCTGGACCCTCTTCTCTGTCTACGGAAAAACAGAAGCATTCTCAACCATAACCTCTTCCTCATCCTCATCCAACTCCCCAATCAAAACTCTCTGTGTATCAGTAGTAGGCAATGCATGTCTTTTTCTCTTCAGGACTTCTTGGAACTAATCTTGAAACTCTCTTTTCAAGATGCCCAAAACCTCACAAATAGTAAACGTCACCTCACTGCCAAGTATCTTATCATTAAATATTTTATTCATGTCCGTAGATATCTCAATATCGGACATCAATTTAAACCCTAGCTGCTTTCTCTCTCTAGGCTCTTGTCTCTTTTCTTTCTTTTGAGCATCTTCCATCTGTCATTTTGGCCCTGGTCTCAAAGGCGGACCTGCAGTAGGTGGAGTAACAAACTCACTCCCTCTAGTCTTTTTAGCTGCATTTGGATTCTCTTCATCCCTCTTACGCTTCTCCTCAACAAGTACATCTACTCCCTGAGACTTAGCCAAGTAGGTATAAATAGTGTACCTGTCAACAGGTGAATCCCAACTTGTCTCAGATCTTATGCTAGAACCTGCACTAGTCAAAATAGTCTGCTGAATTTTCCCCTTGTTTGCCGTCTCCATAGCATAGGTCCATAATGTTGACTGACTCTTTGAACCTTTCTCAATCTAGACTCCATATGCAGAAGCATCTCCTCTAGCTGCCACATAAGAAGTACCCACAGCCATATCATCTACGAATTTCTTCATTCCGCCTTTTTCAAAATTAGTAGCAAGCGGAGCTCCTGTTTCAGTCAACTAGATCTTGCCATCTTGTCCCCAAAATACCAAATTCTTCCTTCTTGCATCTTGAAAAGATTTGCAATCCTTGCAATGCTGATGGTCCGTACTATCACACCAAATACATCTTCAATCTCTCCTAGGTGCATTAGGAGCACTTCTAGGTGCACTAGGAGCACTAGAAGAAAAAATAGGCATGGTCGAAGCACACTACTCTTTCAATTTTTCCATCAATTTTGCTTTAGCTACTCCAGTGTCAAATCCGTTATGCCTTTGATTATGTCATCAAGAGAGGAAGGAACCGACGGAGCGGATGATTTTGGAGCAGAAGGAGTCGGCATCGGTCTTGCAATAGGAGAAACATGAGGATTAGAAACAATAGGCACTAGCATAGGCCAAGAAACTAGCTGAGGAAGAGAAGAAATGATAGGGGTAGGAACAGACATAGGAGCAGAAGACTTTATCGATGTCATGGATCCATTTTGTAGGCGGGTTTTCCATATTCGCCTCTTGGTCAAAGTCGAGACCGCATCCTCGGCATCTTGCCAATCTGTTTTAAGACCCATAGGCTTCGTGCGATCCTTAAGAAACTCTCCTAATTCTTCCTGAAGAGCAGGATCTGCAGCTTGCAAGAAAATCTCAACTTTCTCAATATCCAATGCTCTTTGTTCAATGGCATCAAGCTGACTATACCTCTCTTCAAATTCTCGTATCAATTCTGAAGCAACTAGACCTTTGTTTGGCATGTAGACCCACTCTCAGAATGACCGCTGTGTAGCCATCCCAAAGTCCTCAAGGAAATACTCTTCTTCCAGGGCCTTCTTAAAATCTTGCCAATGTGAATTTTGAAGAAAAAGATCAGTCACTTTTACCCTCAAGGCGGGTGTGACAAGGCGAAGGAAATATTTACTCATAAGTCCTATTGGTGCTCCAAAAAATCCCATCTTGATCTCATACGTCTTCAAATAAGCCGATACATTACGGCCATCAAATAGCTTCTTTTCATTCTCAACTGCTTTAGTCGCCTTAGTCGCGCTGATTGCATTCTCTTGCTCCGAATATAGTTGCCTTTGCTGAGGCAACTGTTGTTGATGCAAGTGCTGCTGCTGCTGCATATACAATTGTGTCTGTTGATTTTGAAGCTGCATATACATAGACATATTCTACAAAATTTGCTTTAAATAATCCGTTGAAGTACTTGAAGCATAAGTCGATGATGAAGCTGAAGTAGAGGACAAATCAGGAATCGTAGAAGAGGCTCAAATTGATGCTGAAGTATCTCCCATCCTGAAATTTAAATGCGACACTTTCACATCGGGTTCACCAAAGATGTCGAAGGGTTTTCGAAAGCAAAGTCGCGACCACAGAGGACCTTGACTAATTTCAGATAGAAGATCAATCAAGCGAGATCACGATTCAATTTGAAAGAAGGTCACCTCAATTTCGGATAATGGCCCTATAATCAACTTGTTCAAGCCTTTTGGTCTCTTGAATGTGGCAAATAGACCTGAATGTATGCAATACTAGTTGCACTTCAACCGTTTGATTACAACCCTATTCAACATCAATAGCTTCAACTTCATTAAAAAAACAAATCTGATTTATAAACTGGCTACTCAAAAACTAAAGTCCTTCACGTCCCTTCTTGCTATTTCAGAGAGGAACACTTTGCAGGTTGTTTGCTGATCAGTACTGTATAGGAAGCACCAAGATAATCTATATGCTAAAGACTAGACTCTTTCTATACACATCGCAACAAGTATGGGCAATGTGATCCTACAAAAGTAAAGCCTCAGTTGCAATCCCACTCTACCTCAAAGTGAGAGAGAGTCCTTGAAATAACCAAGGAGTAAGCATTCTGCTGAAAAATGTAGAACACAATTATGATTATTTGCAAGAATGGCACTAAACAACCAACCCATTGGTACTCTTGATCCTCCACAATCAACCGGCTTAAGCATGAAAGCTGCTCCAGTCCCATTACAGCCAAATCTTGGCAATCCTTGTCTTTGCATCGAAGAGGTGAACTCAACATATCACTCTGTTTGGTTAAAACTTGCAACATCTCCTTAAAAGCAGTCTGCACATGGACCATAGCGAATGAGCCTGCTCCAACATTAACACCAGGCCGTAAAGGATCGTCAATCCATAGCGCAACATGTCTATCATTTCGAGCAAAGAAACCACCAGGACTTCCATTAAGTCCTTTCAGAACAATCTTCTCACGGGATAAATCCAACTGAAAACCAAATGTTTGAAGAAATCCAAGAAGCAAAGTTCCCAGATATGGTGAGCCACCTGAATTCCAAAGAGACAACACCCTCTCAATGACATCAGGTGCCCTTCTTACATAATGCTCACCAAGACTCTGGGTGCTTGAATCACCACTTGAGCCACTAAAACTGCAATTAGAACTCTGAGCCTTAGAGTCATCTGAGCAATCTGATGAACAAGATGCTGATGAAGATGATGCTGATGGTGAACTAGGTGAATCACTCAAGTTGGCATCTGGAAGGCAACCTCTAGAGATAGGCACTCAATGGAGCTAAAGCAGGTAGCTCTTGTATTTTTTGCAGCACATACTCACGAGCTGCACCTCCAGTATGCCCAATCATAAAATTACCTATCCGTGGAGCTTGGTCTGCTATGTCATAATATGTGTAGGGTCTCTCCCTCTATGTCTCTGTTTCCTGCTTTTTCTTCCCCCTAGGCCTACCACATGCCCCAGAAAAGCCGCCCCTTTTCTTTACCGGAAAAGCGGCTCCCTTTTTAACTGCAAGCTTGGCAGCACGCAGCAACTCTGGCATTGCAGACACAGCTGCCTTTCGCACTTCCTCATGAAAGTAAAACTTCAAAAGCGGTACAAGTATAGGAGCAACCTGATCAATCTAGCGGAAAAAACCTTCTTTTAGCTCCACTGGATAGCAACAAAGCATGTTGCAAGCTGTAGCCTTTTCCTCTAATACACTTGTCCGTATGCGGATCTTCTTATCACCAATCGTGATTGTCTCAACACTTTCATCATCAGAATCAATGCCATCATTCTCTGAGTCATCAGCATCTGTACTTGTTACATCAGGCTTAAGCTGTGCAGAGTTGAGAAGTGGGGCATGACAATATCCATGTAAGGCAGAAAATCCTGGCCCAAGCACTTGCAAAGCCTTGGCCATGCCTGAAGCATATAACTTGTGGTTGGGTCATCATCCTCCACGTTTTCTGAGGTCATCATTGTCACATTCAATTTCCTTGGTAGCAAAGTAGATGCTGGCCTCCACACTATCAACTGTAAGCATTCGCTTCCGATGCTCTGCATCAATTGTCACATCCCCAAACAATGAGACAAGCAAAGAATGCAGTATTTTGAAGCTGTTTTTATCAGTTGCATAACCCTTAAACCCATTGCCATTAACTTCCAATCCAGAAGTTGGGAATGCATTCAACTTCAAAATGATGGCAATAATGGAATCAGCCACCATGTCAGTGAGTGGATCTGAGACCCACTGCAAGACAACGAAATCTGAACCTTCCTGATTTATAGTGACTTTGTCGTACACTCTTAGGGAGGGCATCTCTGCTTTTGGCAACATCTCCACACTTTCATACATCTGTTGTATGCGGTGGTGTAAAACCAAAAATGCACCTTTGTAAGGAACTAACTGCCGCTGCATTACACTACCCATGGTCAACTGAGTGTAAACATGTAAGTCCTTTGGAGCCATGAGCTGGTAGGTGAAACCTTTTCTCACAAGTAGTCCACTCACTGAATCTCCCTCTTTGGGGGCTTCTCTCCTAGCCTGCCAATTGCCTTTGCTGTCTTTTCTCCTTTGAAGAACATCTCTACAATCTGACAGTTTTTTGGGAACAAAACATTCACATTATGCTCTTGAAACTAAATCTGCAACTTGGCTTTTAAACGTGCCATTTCGTTTGCCTCCCCATGAACTAGAATAATGTTAGGTAGCCTCAACTCATTCAGAAATGTACTCGTCTGATTAAAATCTGCATGTGCAGAGAAACATGTCTGAAAGAAAACTGCACTTTTGTGCATCAACATCTGGTAGGTTTCCATACTTGGCATACATGCCAACTAGAGCATTACAGATAAGTTCCTCTTGCCCCAAACCCCTCTCCACTATACTGCCCATGCAGAACAAAAATGCAAACACAACGACTAAGTATGTACAAAGTAACAAATGTCACACACACAACTTTTTGGTGGATTCCACACCTCGGATGCACAAGAGTATGACACCAGGCTAATGGGAGCTTGTGGGGAACCCAAGGGGGGAAAAGGGGCTTAATTCCCGGGTTAAATGAGCTTTTAAAGGGGCTTGGGTGGAACCCCATAGGAAGGGGGGGCTTGGAGGAGGCCCTTAGAAGCTTTCAAGAAGCTTCTTGAAGCTTCTGAAGGCGTGGTATAATCACGTCGAGGGAAGAGGAAGCCATCAATTTGGCAGCTGGCGGCATCTTATGGTAGCTTCACGAGCTCATGATTATCCTCCTCACGCCGGATATAGCAGCGCCCTCCTCTTCCACACCTTGGCATGGTGGTTGGCGGCTCCTTCCACAGTCGGGCGGTTTACTCTACTCCTCCTTTACTAACTTCCTCAGCTTCCCTCCTCTCCAATAGCCTCCCGATTCCCTCTATTACCATAGTCTAGCGCAGTCACGACTTAGCTTCCCCCGCCCCCCCCCCCCTTCTCCACCCCTTTGAGGGGGGTATTTATAGGAAGAGGGGGTAAGGCCTCCCTCCCCCCACGTGGTGGCCACATGCATTCTCTCCCCTCTACCTCTCCTATTTTCCAATATAGCCCCCATCCTCTTCCTTCAGCCATGATTCGGCTAGGGGGAAGAGGATTAAAAATATTTGCATTAAATCCAATATTATCCTCTTGACCTCCTCCCAAGAGGAGGTTCTCATGAAAATATGCGGGTTTCATTAAACCATGTCTCGTTTGGCCAGTGGAGAGTGTATTATTTAAAGACCGAACCGTCCGTAACCACAATGCCAGCACTGTCATTTGCCCGAGACTTCACATGGCCTCGTAATATTTTGAACAGAAATATTACACATCTTGTTAAACCCAAAAAGCTACTAGCTTTGCTTACAATGGTTGGATCTATTGAAATTCCCTCTATTGAAACTATAAACTTGTAACGTGTCCACTAGAATCATCTAGGACCGTCTTAGCAGTCCATCGGAAAGGATGTCTAGGAAACTCCGCCCGCCACTTCCATGGAATGTTACGGGTTTTGCAATCTAGGTCTTCCCGCGTCTGCCACGTAGCGGAAGTATCCTGGCCGTTTCCCACTTAGGATCGACCGGAATTAGGGTTTTCTTGTTTATTCATTAGCTAACAACAACTAGCGTCAGACCCAAGCGAACTACTTTACGCAGAAATGCCAGGTCCGAAGCGGGTTCACGCTGCACTTGGTTCAAGGAGAATGGGAAACGAGAGGGATGCAAGGCTCAACCTCTCTGCCATAAGGCATAGTCCCATTCCGTTCCCCTAAAACAGCGTAAATCGGGTAAGATGTATCTCTAGGTCATCGTTCTCGTTATTTGTTTTGATGATGATGATCATCCTGTTGTTTTCCAAGATTCTTGAGGAAAGTTCCCGGCTAACCGGGACCACCCATCCATAGGACGGACCCATGGTCCATCCTCCGCACTTTCCTTGGTTTGTTTTAATTATGTAATTACCTAACACATTAATTTGACATATAACAAACAGCTCCCTTGATTAATCCCGTTAAACATAGGTTCCTTCACGTAATCTTATCACGTGACATAGAAAAACAATATCAAACAACTTCTTTGTTATCATATCATCTTTTATCTTTGAAATACAAGGAGTTCCGCCCGTAGGCTTGTCTATAATCCGCCCGAAGGCTTATCCAGTAATCCTCTAGGGATCACTATTCCAAGCTTCTGCCCGTAGACTAGTATGCGGGCCTCGAGATCCAATCCCGAGTCACGTTAGCCTCTTGTGCAGGACCCGAAAGGCGAGGGATTTATGGCCAGAGCCCCCCTGGCACCCAGGCATCCTCCTGCTCCAAGTAGAGCTCAACGGAAAGACCTCTCGCGATGGGTTCGGTCCACGTTCCCGGCACGGTCAACAACCCCCTTGGTTAGGGTCAGGCAGGCAGTCGGGGGTAACTGAAGCTGCCTCTCCCTTCAGGCTTTCAACCTGAAGCATTTATATATCTTTTCATCCTTTAGTTCCTTGAGCAAACAATGCAAATAGTGCTTTCTAAACTGTTACAAGCACAATTAATTCCAGTGGTTGTTTATTTGGCAAACTGTTAAGGAGTGAATCCTTCTCTCCGAATGCATCCAGCATTCGATCCGGAATCAATTGCAACTTGGCAAGATTCCTATTGTCCTTGGGTTAGGGTCATACCCTGTTAACCCAACTTAACCAATACCTTAGGTTTTTTTAATAGTAAATCCCGGCGGCCATGTCGCTTTAATTTATTGATTAATCATTTGCGTCCGAGCAATTACCTAACTTCCCTTAACTTGGCAAATTTTCCCTAATGAGGGCGATGTAACAGGATGACTAACCATCCCCTTGCAAGTCAAACTTGCGCAAGAACCTGCCAACCTCATTCCAAGGATTGGCAAAACTTTCTTGTGATCGAACCACAAGGCTATGCGACGTTGCAACTTGTTGCACAAGTGTCGCCTCCATTCCAAGAGATCATTTCACTTTTGAATGGTGTTTTCTGGTCAAGAATTATGATTAGACTCGAAGTAGGGTTTAGGGCGTCTTCTCACTCACCCCAATCCTAATTGCACTAGACCGACAACGTTCGGTCCTAGGGATTCCAACTCAAACCAAGTTCTAGCACTAGGTCGAATGATCCTTAGGGTAGAAACCCTAGATCATTATTTGCTTGCGCGTCCCATTGGGTCAATTTTTCCGGAAAGGTGGGTAGGACCTTTGGGTTTGAGGACTTCGACTTGGTGTCCAAGTAAGTTACTTGGCTACATCTCTAACGTGCCAAGCCCTAACTAGTACTTGAGGTTTTTATTGAATCGGCTAGCTATGCCTATACGAAACCCTAGCAGTCGTGATACTACAAATGACTTGGGTAAATTGACCTACTTGTCTTTGACAAGGACAATTCTTTCCTAGAGATGATATATTTTATCTGGAGTCAAAAATAGTTGCAAGATGTTACAATACATGTAAACCTATAATTCAATACTTTCACATACCATAAGATCCGCAATAGCCCTATCCCTTCCTTTTAATTAAAGTCAAAAGGCAAGATAATTTGAAGAGTAATCTACATAGGGCTTACTAGGATTTAGGTCAAGGGTTGTACAACACCTACAACCTTGTGTCTAAGTATTTGCATTTCATGCTTTTATAAGCCATGCAATCATTCCTAAATGTTACATGATGAAATGAAGTTTGCGAAAGTAAAAGTGCGACCCTTAGATACAACAACATCGTGAGTGAAGTTCATGCAATACTAAGGCAAGTGTCGATTTAATCTAATTGCAAGAATCTTTTTTTAACTTATAAGATCGGGGTCCTTTATCATGCCGTGAAACAGAAGTTAATAAATCCCTCACGCGAATCATAATGAAGGGAGTTATTGACTAAATGCAAAAAAAAATACTTCTTTCCTACATGACCAATGCACTTTAACAATAATCCTAGGCCATATGTGGCTTCCACTTTGAAGATGCATGACGAGACAGTTTGCAACTAAGTTCACAAGGAGAATAAGTGCTTTTCATTCATAACTTTGTAGATGCATGATATGCACGGATCCTTTCTCTATAATTTATCGAATGTACTATTATCACTACCCATGAATTAATGATAACGTAGTATGAATTTCCCTATGGAGTTAAGCGTATTTAAAACATCTCTTCATGTGGAAATATATTTACGGAACCTGGATTTGTGGATCCGCGGTGATATCCACGTTGTCGTAGAGTTCACGCAAGGGCTGCAGAACACGGGGTTCAAGGTACAGCAATGGAAGAGACTAATAAGAAGAACTCAAAATTTTGATGTCAAAGTTCACTATATTTGCTTGTCAAATGAGTTACAAGAAATTCATGTTCAGAATAATCTGAAGTATCTCATAAACTGTTTACATTCAAGTGTATGTTGTCAGTTGCAGTAAGAAGGGAATTTCAGAAACTCCAAAAGAACATCTCCATAATGAGGTCAAGTCCATCATTACTTGCTGAAAAGATATCAGCAAGTCTTTACAACTACCAGCTTTTGTTGATTGGATTCATGGCTAAAGAAGAGGGCAATGTCACATCTAAAAGTGCAAGACATTGGCACTTAGACTTGAAGAGCTCAGCTGGGCAGCAATCCCTGTCTTTTCTGTATGGAGAGATCACACTTGCAATTCAAATAACTCCTCTTCTCAAAAGAGCATGATCCAATGTGCATGCTAGTATACTTTTTCCTGATCCACTTAGAAGTGCCTTCCTTTTGATTAAGACATCAGCTGTGCTGCCAATTCAGTTGGCTTAAGACATCTTCCATAGCAGCGCAAGCAGCAACATTTTTGTTTTCTCTCCTTCTACCAAAGTGACTGAATGAAGACATGCACTGCAGCCAGGACGGTCTAGTCGTGGGACTTCTTGTAGGGATGGAGAAGCCGTACGTGCGGGGAAGAGCTCGAGGACGCCAACTCTTTATGTGCTCCCTTTGATAAAAAAATTTAAAAGCAGTGCTATAGGAAACCGAACAGATTTTGTACATCAATAAACCCCTGCGTCAGTAAGAGTTCTTTTCAATTCCGAAAAGCAAGACCTCTCGTTAATCCAGTCTGATGGATCTATGATTAGTTCGTGTAAATACCGAGCCTGTTCAGTAAAACTTCACATCTCTGATCACAACCTCGTGTAGAGTGGGACAAAGGTCAATTGCTGCTTTATATTTTACACAAGCTTCCTCCAAAAGCTAGACTTTCCCAGTCTCTGAATAATTAGCACCAATGTTGTCTGCACTTTCCTGGAGAACTAAAGCCCAATTGTAAAGGGCATCATAAACTTGAGGATTCCTCTGTACTGCGTTAGCTCACCTTTTTGCAGCAAACGCATGAATTCACTGTCGGAGAGTGTACTTCATCTCCAAATGCAAATGGTAGTGGAGGTGGAGGAGGAAGGACCAACGAGATTGGTCTGGCTGTGGTTCGCATCAAAGATAGTCTCTGCAACGGTGTTTATGTCTTCTTCAAGACATCAAATCCAACTCTTTCTGCCTCAATCATACGAAGATCAAGCTGAATCTCATGGAATTGAGCTGCAAGCTGTCGTTCGCCAAGTGTCAAAGTGGTGGATACATAAGCTCTGATGCTGGCAGTTTCATCCTGAAATGTGGTATCAACAGTCAAGTAAACAGGATTTGTATCTTCTCTTGCATAGAAGTCTTGAATCAAAGCATCACTCCCGCTCACTCCAACACTAGTAGAATACCAGCCAATAATCACTTCTTTGGGATTCACCCGCTGATGCAGCTCAAACATACACCGATGATACTCTATATCCACAGCTACCTGTTCAGACGATTCATTGTGAGGCACTGCATATAATTGCGGATATCAACGGTGCCATCAGAAGATATCGAGCCTAGCAGAGTGCCAATGACACGATCGGTCTGGTCATTGCGCTTGATGTACGAGTCACAGATGTTGAAAAGGACAGTGGGATGGAGTTTGGCCACCGCCCCGGTTGGGCCAGAGACGAGCTGCAGGATCGTACTCCCTGTCGACACGCCTTGTGCCTGGAAATTCTGTGCCCATTAAGCCCCCCCTCGATTAACCTGTGACTCCTTCTTCTATCGCCTTAATCTCGACTTCTTCCTTCCCCTCCTATCCTCTGTTTTTGCATATCCTCCAGCACTCTGTTCCTCCCGCCTCACTCCTACGCAAGGCTTCAGCACACGGTTTCCGATTTAGAGCTCTTCCCTCCAATTAGCATTGCCCCCCCCTCCTTCATCTTCCACGACTCTCCTCTTTTTCCAGAGGCATCCCCCAAATTAGTCGATCATCCTCCTCTTTTCTCCCCATACTTTTCGCTGATTTCTTCAATATAGCTTGATTAAAAAAAACCCAATGAATATAATTATATCCATCTTTGAGCCTTTCTTCTGTGGAGCATCATTTGTCTTTAGTGCCTTAAATATCAAAGACTCTTTAGCAGAAATTTGAGGCATTGCTACCTCTAGTTTCTTTACACCAACAGGAGATCTACGCACAAACCTTGGTTTCGGTCTTAAGAACTGGGTGACAAAATGCTCTCTCGGTGTTTCACTAGTGCTGTCAAACCCCATTGAAGGATTCTTGAGAGTCCTTGAGAGATGACTCAGACCTTACTTATTGATGACTGAAGAAGCCGCTAAGCCTGAGTTTTTGCATCCTTTAATATGCACCTTTACTCAGCTTCCTTTGATTCCACAATTCCTTGCACTTTTCTTAGAGATCATCATTGAAATTATCAGCTTGATAATGTCCTTTGGCATCAGTTTTTCATATTTTTCTAATACACGCACATCATGAATCCAAACAAAATCATGCGCATGCACTAAGGGAATATATACATTGGATGTGGATTATTAAAATGCATCACACAAACAATGAATCACACGCAGAAATTAACACAAATGCGCAACAAAAGAAATGGAGGTGTATACGACTCGGATGCACAGCAACACGACAACGTGTAAGTCCGGGGAAGAACCTCCCGCAGGTGCGCCTTGTGTCTTCTTGGGCGCCATCGTTGATGACTCTAACTCCGCGGATTCCTCCTATCCTTGGCAAAACAACCTCCACGTCTATCCGCTTCTCCCTTATGCCGGAATACCCGTCACAAGGTGTGGGATTTTAAGCTCACTGGGTAAAGACCGCGTGCACAGGGCTTAGGGCCTCCCCTTTAGAAGCTTCTAGGAAGCTTCTATCCTTTACAGAAAACATGGGTGGGAGAAGTAATGATTGGGGGGGAAAATTTTACGACGGTAGGGGGAAAAAGAAATTGTGAAGAAGACCCCTGTGATCGTGGCGGCAACCTGGCGGAGACTGGTGCAGCACGGCAGCGTTCATCAACGCGTCGGCCTATCCCTCCTCGGATGCAGCACGATGACTGCCGGCCTGAGCAGGCGGCGACCCCAGGCTCCACTTCGCAATCCTCCTCTCCTCCTTTGCACGGCGACGAGTTGTCAGAGTCTCCTCCTCCTCAGCATGGCGATTAGTATCCCCTCCCTCTGCACGTAAGCGGTTGTTTATATAGGCATGGGGGGGGGGGGGGGGGGGGAGAGAAGGGCTCCCCCACGTGGCCCCTTGCATGGGTTTCCCCCCCCTCCCATGCAGCCCACGACTCATCCATCTTAGTTAGGCATCATTATCTTCCCTCAGCCATGCTTCGGCTGAGGGAAAAAAAAGAAAAATAAATTTACCTAAATTCCCATTATTATCCCTTGTCCTCCTCCCAAGAGGAGGTTCTTATGGGAAATATACGGTTTCGAAAAACCGTGACTTGTATGGACTCAGTGGAGGTGTGTTAGTTTAGATTATCTCGTCCGAAACTTCACTGTAACCTTATTATTTCCCTGAAACTTTGCATGGCCGGAAATATTACATTCTCTCCCCCTTAGAAGAATCGAGATGTCCTCATCTCGAGTTAAATTGGGGATATTGTTGGTTGAAGGTGCCTTCGTCTATCCAAGTAGCATCTTCCTCGGGATAATCCTTCCACTGGACAAGATATTCTCTCAAGGTACGGGATCTTAACTGTCTCTCCCTAACATCTAGAAGTCTATCCGGACTTAGCTCAAGGACTCCTTGACTAGGCATTACAATTTGTTGGTCATCAAGTACATGATTAGGGTTGGGCACATATTTTTTTAAGAGACTAATATGGAATACATTGTGAACTTTTAGGTTATCTGGAAGTTGCAATTTATAAGCATTGGGTCCCAGGCATTTAAGGATTTTATACGGCCCACAATACCTTGGACTTAGCTTCTTGCATTCTCCTAGAGATAGAGAACTCTTTTTCGGGCGTACACGAATGAAGACCATGTCTCCTTCTTCGAAGATCCTCTCTTGGCGTTTCAAATCCGCATATGCCTTTTGTCTATCTTTGGCTGCTTGTATGTCTTGTCTTATTGACCTTATTTGGTCATCCATGTCCCCCAACATTTGTCTTGAAGCTTCCACTCTTAGGGTTGGATCAGAAAAGTTTAGGAGACTTCGACAATCATGACCATACAATGCCTGGAAAGGGGTCATTTGAATGCTCTGCTAGTAAGAAGCATTGTAGGCAAATTCCACTAACGGCAAGTATTGAATCCACCTCTTCGGCTCTCGACAGCAGTAAGCCCTAAGCATATCCTCAATAATTTGATTCACTCGCTCTGTTTGTCCATCCGTTTGGGGATGGTAGGTGGTGCTAAAACAGAGTTGAGTTCCAATAGCTTCAAAGATAGCTCTCCAGAAGTGTGAAGTGAAGAGAGAATCTCGATTGCTAATGATCCTTCTAGGTAACCCATGTAGCTTGAATATCTCCTTGATAAATACTCTTGCAATGTCGGAGGCTTTATAGTTTGTCTTTACTGGAGTCAGGTGTGCAACCTTAGTAAGCATGTCAACTACAACCATAATGGAGTTGTATCCTCCTTGGACTTGGGGTAAGCCCACCACAAAATCCATACTGATGAATTCCCATTTCATTTGGGGAATGTCAAGTGGTTGCAATTTTCCTGGCATCATGACATGTTCAGCCTTGATACGTTGGCAAGACAAACATTCAGTGACATATTTGAGAACGTCACCTTTGAGCCTCACCCAATGGTAGCTCTTCCTAACTGCGTTAAGAGTTTTTGCATAGCCAGGATGTCCTGCGAAAGGGGAATCGTGAGCTTCCCATAATATCTTCTGCTTAAGTGACTGGCTTGTTGGTATACATAGCCTTGTTCTGTAGTAGACAAGTCCATTATCAATGGAAAATTCCCGATACTTAGCTTGTGACTTCAGATTCTGCTCCTTGGTAGATATTTCCTTTATCATGGTTTGGTAGGCCAAATCATGGCATGCTTCTTCTCTAGCTAGTTCGAGTATAGGGTTGCTTGGCATAGATACCTTTGTAGCCAGAGATCTGGCCGTTGATGGATTCTGCAAGATTAGGGAATTTAGGAATGCCTTGCGACTGAGTGCATCGGTAACTACATTCTCTTTCCCTGGTCGATACTTGATTTCAAAATCATACTCCTCCAATACTTCAATCCATCGACGTTGCCTCATGTTGAGCTCGTTCTGGGTAAAAAATCCATTTGAGACTCTTATGATCGGTTACTAGAGTGAACTTGTTACCCAACAGGTAGTGTCTCCAAAGCTTTAGAGCATGGATGACAGCTAATAATTCCAGATCATGCGTGGCATAATTCTTTTCATGACTCTTCAATTTCCTTGAAGAATATGCTACTGGATGACCTTCCTGCATAAGTACACACCCCAAGGCAAGAATGTTGGCATCAGTTACTACCTCGAACTCCTTATTGAGGTCAGGAAGTTTTAGAATAGGTGCTGATACCAAACATTGCTTCAATTGGTCGAAGCTATTTTGTTCGGGAGTTGACCATGTAATAGAAGTCTGCTTCTTTAGTAAGTCGGTAAGAGGTGCTGCAATCAAAGCATAGTTTTTGATAAAGACCCTATACCATCCTGTTAGGCCAAGAAAACTACGTATTTCTTTGACGGATACTGGTACTGGCCATTCAAGCACATCCCTGACTTTGGCTGGGTCTACTGATATTCCCTTTGATGATACTATGAATCCAAGATATTCAATCTGACGTTTGAAGAATGCACACTTCTTCATTTTTGCATACAGCTTATGAGACCTCATTGTTTCAAGGACAATCCGAAGTTGAGGTTCATGATCTTCTTCCTGTTTAGAATAAACTAAAGTATCATCGAAGAAGACAAGCACGAAATCATCAAGATATGGTCTAAAAATATCCTGCATTAATCTATTGAAGGTGGCAGGTGCATTTGTAAGCCCGAATGACATAACCAAGAACTCAAAGTGCCCATATCTTGTATTGAAGGCCGTTTTTGGAATATCTTCATCCTTAATCCTGATTTGATAGTAACCTGACCTGAGATCAATTTTGGAGAAGATCTTTGCACCTTGAAGGCGATCAAGAAGCTCATCTATTCTAGGAATAGGATACTTGTTCTTGACTGTTGATTGATTCAACCCACGGTAATCAATACATAGTCGAAGTGTCCCATCTTTCTTTTTCTGGAATAGTACTGGAGCTCCCCATGGTGAGTTGCTAGGCCGGATATAACCCTGATCTAACAGTTGCTTGAGTTGTTCCTTCAACTCAATAGCTTCTGGTATAGACATTCTATAAGGTCTCTTTGCAATTGGCGCAGCTCCAGGCATTAGCCTTATTTCATGATCAACTTCTCTTGGAGGTGGAAGTTCAGTTAATTCCTCAGGGAATACGTCAGTGTATTCCTTTAGCCAAGAGGGTCCCTCATGAAACTCTTGCCTTTGATCTAGTTTGTTGAGTTTAATCAGGTAAACACGTAATCCTTTTCTAACCCCTTTTATGATCCGCGATACTTTGGCTAACTGGATTCTTGGCACTCCTGCCTCACCTTGAGTTGTAACAAACTCTCTTTCAGAGTTTCGAAAGGAAACTTGACCCTTCCCACAGTGGATGTGAGCGTCATTAGGCTTAAGCCAATCCATCCCGAGTAGACACTCATGGATACCTAAATTCATGACTCTGAATTTGACTGAGGTTTTCTTTCCTCCTAGATAGAACTCCTCCTTAGCAGTTTGCCTGGTACAAGTTACTCACGACTGTTTGCCAATTCCACAAGTAGGGTGGGAGCTTCTACTGTGGCTATTCCTAATCTTTTAGCACACGCTGGTGAGATAAAGGAATGTGTACTGCCACAATCAATCAAGGTTTTGAAACCTTTACCTTGATAGTCCGACGGTGTTTGAATCACCGAGAACTGGCGATTCGGCCCCTTCTTATGTAAAGCGGCATGGACTGTCGCTCTTTCGAATTCCGCTTCCATAGTCGGATCTTCCTCTTCTTCTGCTTCACATCTTTGCCTATTGGTAATGCAGGCAGTTCTCCCTCTTCCACGGGTGGCGGCTCCTTGACCGCGGCCTGCACCTTGACGATGTCCCTCGCTGAGCTTGGGACATTGCCTTTTGAAGTGACCGAGTTCGTTGCAGTGGAAACATCGGAGGTTTCGGCCATTACTGTGAGTAGGAACAAAGTTATTGACGTTATTTGTCCTTGCTTTCTTCCTTTGTCCCTGATTGTGGCCTTGAACTCTCTTAACTTGGGGTCTGAATGCTCCTCTGTTCGGGTCGCTATAAGACCAATTCTTAATACCCCTTGGTTTAGCTTGCACTTCCTGAATTATAGGTGCCGCTCGAATGAGTGCATCCTGAAGATCTGATGGTCGCATAGATTCGAGACGAGTATTTACAGGTGGATTTAAGCCTGCGCAAAATTTGGACACCTGCTGCGTCGTGTCCATTTGTGGCGCATACTTTAAGAGTGAGATAAATTTAGAATAGTATGCGTCAAGGGTGAGTCCTAACTGTTTTAGCTCATAGAACTCATTCATTTTCTGTGTACGATATGCAGGTGGCAAATATCTCCCCTGCACGGCTTGCTTTAACTTCTCCTAGGTAACGGACCCCTCTAAAGTCCCTTGATCCCTGCACCATTGTTTCCACCATAATCTAGCTTCACCGGTGAGTTTTAATTTGGCTAGCATGGCCTGATTGGTAGGAGCAATACCAGCTGCTTCGAAGTAATCCTCCATAGATTCAATCCAAATTTCAGCATCAGACTGGACAAACCTGCCTTTCCCGTCAAACTCGGGTGGCTTTATCTGCTTGAGGAGGAACTTCTCCTCCTGGATCACAGCGGTACTTGATGTAGGGGGCGAATTTGGAACCTGTACCTGGGGTTGTGCCTGAGTAAAAGGTTTCTTAACATTATTGTATGATAATTGACATTAGCTTATCTTTAGTTCAGTTATCTCATAAATCGTGAAGCTACTTAACTTGTCGTAACAACCCTGATGCACAATCGGATATTGATAAAGGAAGTCCTTATTTATATTTACATGGGCGTAGCCTTATACAACATCTCGTGTGATGATAATCCAATCATTACATTTAGTTTGGGGAGAACAACATTGTATTGGATTTGTCTACAGGAACTGTGTAATAGTAGGGTTTTGGGTCGTGGATCTTTAGGAATCGATACTTCATTGGAAGTTCAGGATATCCTTTCCGCTGGAATCCATATTTCCCATGGCGGCCCAACACCTTAATCCTGTCGGCTGGGATTACACGGGTTACTTCCTCATATACATATGAGTTCAATTCAACCCTCCGACCTTGAATATGCAAAGTCGAATTTACGTGAGCTTCCACAAAAATGAACAGCTTCACGACTTTCAAATCTTCCAACCACTTGATCCTCTTTAGGTTGGTTTGTAGATAAGCGAACCGATGGGCAGCTATGTAGTAGATTCCTGAAGACCCAGTCCATCTTCGTTCTATATATAAAGGTGATGGATTATAAATCTGCTCCAGGATGTTCATCATTTCAACTCTCTGCCTATAATGCGGAGAATGCATTGCAGTCATAAACATGATCCGGAACACCAAAAACTTGTTCCACGCTTCATAGTTCTGCAAGACAGTATTGAAGATGAGGAAATGTTTGGACAGCAACAATTTATTTACTTCATTTTATTGAAATCTCACGAAAACAATCCCGTTGTTGGTCGGCTCTGATACCAACTGTAACGTGTCCACTAGAATCATCTAGGACCGTCTTAGCAGTCCATCGGAAAGGATGTCTAGGAAACTCCGCTCGGCACTTCCATGGAATGTTACGGGTTTTGCAATCTAGGTCTTCCCGCGTCTGCCACGTAGCGGAAGTATCCTGGCCGTTTCCCACTTAGGATCGACCGGAATTAGGGTTTTCTTGTTTATTCATTAGCTAACAGCAACTAGCGTCAGACCCAAGCGAACTACTTTACGCAGAAACGCCAAGTCCGAAGCGGGTTCACGCTGCACTTGGTTCAAGGAGAATGGGAAACGAGAGGGATGCAAGGCTCAACCTCTCTGCCATAAGGCATAGTCCCATTCTGTTCCCCTAAAACAGCGTAAATCGGGTAAGATGTATCTCTAGGTCATCGTTCTCGTTATTTGTTTTGATGATGATGATCATCCTGTTGTTTTCCAAGATTCTTGAGGAAAGTTCCCGGCTAACCGGGACCACCCATCCATAGGACGGACCCATGGTCCATCCTCCGCACTTTCCTTGGTTTGTTTTAATTATGTAATTACCTAACACATTAATTTGACATATAACAAACAGCTCCCTTGATTAATCCCGTTAAACACAGGTTCCTTCACGTAATCTTATCACGTGACATAGAAAAACAATATCAAACAACTTCTTTGTTATCATATCATCTTTTATCTTTGAAATACAAGGAGTTCCGCTCGTAGGCTTGTTTATAATCCGCCCGAAGGCTTATCCAGTAATCCTCTAGGGATCACTATTCCAAGCTTCTGCCCGTAGACTAGTATGCGGGCCTCGAGATCCAATCCCGAGTCACGTTAGCCTCTTGTGCAGGACCCGGAAGGCGAGGGATTTACGGCCAGAGCCCCCCCTGGCACCCAGGCGTCCTCTTGCTCCAAGTAGAGCTCAACGGAAAGACCTCTCGCGGTGGGTTCGGTCCACGTTCCCGGCACGGTCAACAACCCCCTTGGTTAGGGTCAGGCAGGCAGTCGGGGGTAACTGAAGCTGCCTCTCCCTTCAGGCTTTCAACCTGAAGCATTTATATATCTTTTCATCCTTTAGTTCCTTGAGCAAACAATGCAAACAGTGCTTTCTAAACTGTTACAAGCACAATTAATTCCAGTGGTTGTTTATTTGGCAAACTGTTAAGGAGTGAATCCTTCTCTCCGAATGCATCCAGCATTCGATCCGGAATCAATTGCAACTTGGCAAGATTCCTATTGTCCTTGGGTTAGGGTCATACCCTGTTAACCCAACTTAACCAATACCTTAGGTTTTTTTAATAGTAAATCCCGGCGGCCATGTCGCTTTAATTTATTGATTAATCATTTGCGTCCGAGCAATTACCTAACTTCCCTTAACTTGGCAAATTTTCCCTAATGAGGGCGATGTAACAGGATGACTAACCATCCCCTTGCAAGTCAAACTTGCGCAAGAACCTGCCAACCTCATTCCAAGGATTGGCAAAACTTTCTTGTGATCGAACCACAAGGCTATGCGACGTTGCAACTTGTTGCACAAGTGTCGCCTCCATTCCAAGAGATCATTTCACTTTTGAATGGTGTTTTCTGGTCAAGAATTATGATTAGACTCGAAGTAGGGTTTAGGGCGTCTTCTCACTCACCCCAATCCTAATTGCACTAGACCGACAACATTCGGTCCTAGGGATTCCAACTCAAACCAAGTTCTAGCACTAGGTCGAATGATCCTTAGGGTAGAAACCCTAGATCATTATTTGCTTGCGCGTCCCATTGGGTCAATTTTTCCGGAAAGGTGGGTAGGACCTTTGGGTTTGAGGACTTCGACTTGGTGTCCAAGTAAGTTACTTGGCTACATCTCTAATGTGCCAAGCCCTAACTAGTACTTGAGGTTTTTATTGAATCGGCTAGCTATGCCTATACGAAACCCTAGCAGTCGTGATACTACAAATGACTTGGGTAAATTGACCTACTTGTCTTTGACAAGGACAATTCTTTCCTAGAGATGATATATTTTATCTGGAGTCAAAAATAGTTGCAAGATGTTACAATACATGTAAACCTGTAATTCAATACTTTCACATACCATAAGATCTGCAATAGCCCTATCCCTTCCTTTTAATTAAAGTCAAAAGGCAAGATAATTTGAAGAGTAATCTACATAGGGCTTACTAGGATTTAGGTCAAGGGACAACATCTACAACCTTGTGTCTAAGTATTTGCATTTCATGCTTTTATAAGCCATGCAATCATTCCTAAATGTTACATGATGAAATGAAGTTTGCGAAAGTAAAAGTGCGACCCTTAGATACAACAACATCGTGAGTGAAGTTCATGCAATACTAAGGCAAGTGTCGATTTAATCTAATTGCAAGCATCTTTTTTTTAACTTATAAGATCGGGGTCCTTTATCATGCCGTGAAACAGAAGTTAATAAATCCCTCACGCGAATCATAACGAAGGGAGTTATTGACTAAATGCAAAAAAAATACTCCTTTCCTACATGACCAATGCACTTTAACAATAATCCTAGGCCATATGTGGCTTCCACTTTGAAGATGCATGACGAGACAGTTTGCAACTAAGTTCACAAGGAGAATAAGTGCTTTTCATTCATAACTTTGTAGATGCATGATATGCACGGATCCTTTCTCTATAATTTATCAAATGTACTATTATCACTACCCATGAATTAATGATAACGTAGTATGAATTTCCCTATGGAGTTAGGCGTATTTAAAACATCTCTTCATGTGGAAATATATTTACGGAACCTGGATTTGTGGATCCGCGGTGATATCCACGTGTAAGTCCGGGGAAGAACCTCCCGCAGGTGCGCCTTGTGTCTTCTTGGGCGCCATCGTTGATGACTCTAACTCCGCGGATTCCTCCTATCCTTGGCAAAACAACCTCCACGTCTATCCGCTTCTCCCTTATGCCGGAATACCTGTCACAAGGTGTGGGATTTTAAGCTCACTGGGTAAAGACCGCGTGCACAGGGCTTAGGGCCTCCCCTTTAGAAGCTTCTAGGAAGCTTCTATCATTTACAGAAAACGTGGGTGGGAGAAGTAATGATTGGGGGGGAAAATTTTACGACGGTAGGGGGAAAAAGAAATTGTGAAGAAGACCCGTGTGATCGTGGCGGCAGCCTGGCGGAGACTGGTGCAGCACGGCAGCGTTCATCAACGCGTCGGCCTATCCCTCCTCGGATGCAGCACGATGACTGCCGGCCTGAGCAGGCGGCGACCCCAGGCTCCACTTCGCAATCCTCCTCTCCTCCTTTGCACGGCGACGAGTTGTCAGAGTCTCCTCCTCCTCAGCACGACGATTAGTATCCCCCCCCTCTGCACGTAAGCGGTTGTTTATATAGGCATGGGGGGGGGGAGAGAAGGGCTCCCCCACGTGGCCCCTTGCATGGGTTTCCCCCCCCTCCCATGCAGCCCACGACTCATCCATCTTAGTTAGGCATCATTATCTTCCCTCAGCCACGCTTCGGCTGAGGGAAAAAAAAGAAAAAGAAATTTACCTAAATTCCCATTATTATCCCTTGTCCTCCTCCCAAGAGGAGGTTCTTATGGGAAATATACGGTTTCGAAAAACCATGACTTGTATGGACTCAGTGGAGGTGTGTTAGTTTAGATTATCCCGTCCGAAACTTCACTGTAACCTTATTATTTCCCTGAAACTTCGCATGGCCGGAAATATTACAAAACTCTAAATACTCGATTTGCTTCTTGAAGAACGCATACTTCTTCTTCTTAGCATATAGCTTGTGAGTCTGCATTGTCTCAAGAACTGTCCGCAATTGTGACTCGTGATGTCCTTCATCCTTGGAATATGTTAGGATGTCATCAAAGAATACAAGGAGGAAATCATCAAGATAAGGTTTGAATATATCTTGCATTAATCTATTGAAGGTAGCAGGGGTGTTTGTTAATCCAAATGATATTAGATAATCTCATAATGACTATACCTTGTGCTCAAAGCGGTTTTTGGGATATCTTCTTGCTTGATTCTAATCTGGTAATACCTTGATCTGAGATCAATCCTGGAGGAAATCTTTGCTCCTTGTAGTCAATCACGTAGTTCGTTGATCCTTGGAATTGGATACTTATTCTTGATAATTACTTGATTTAGCCCTCGATAACCAATGTAGAGATGGAGAGTCCCATCCTTCTTTTGGCATGAATTCTTACTCTCTCCTTGTCGGTTTTCAAGGTGGGATCTTCACCATCTTCTACTTCCTTGAGGGTTATGCTGGAAACTCTTCCTCTAGCTATGGTTGTCTAACTCTGGTCATTATGGAACCTACTTTGGCATTCATTCTGTCCAAGTTTCAGGCATCACCTTTGGATGTGGCCAGGTTTGTTACAATACTAGCACCTAAAAGTATCCTTATTACAACCAATAAAGTTCTCCACCATTGATTTCTTAGCCTTCTTGCTATTAGCAAATTGGAATTGACCTTGGGCTCTTTTTGCATAGCCCCTAGTTATATATATTTTTTGGAACATACTATTCCAAGGCTTATTGTTTCTTGGTTTAGACTCGAGTTCCTTTACAATCGGTCTTGCTCTTATCAATGCGTCTTAGAGGTCAGATGGACGCATTGCTTCAAGCCCTGTGTTCAGGGGATCATCCAATCCATGGCAAAACTTGGATACTTATTGTGCAATATCCATAAACGGTCTTGAGAAGTGATATATTATGATAGAGTTTTCCAAATTAACTTAAGAAATCTAACCATGGATTTCAGATATATCTACTGATTCGTAATTCTTAATTGCTAGAATGGTAACTAATTTCATATTCAATGGATAGAAAAAATAATTTCTTTTGTTGAAGGGAAAAAAAATACATGGTTTATTTTGGGATGGGTGGCTATTTGGGAGAGAAGATTTCCCTAATACAATCTAAGCATGGCATTTGGATACATCCATTGGGTAATAATACGGCTTTGAAGAATGGATATCTGAAAATCAATACTTTAAAGGAAGATCATGAAGTCCATCTTTGATGTAGTTGCAACATTTAGAGCGACCAACAACTATAATTCGGTCCACTAGGATGACCTTTGTCGCTTTCTCATAAATATATCGATTTAGTTTAACCTCCCGGTCTCTAGTGAATAATGTTGAATTCACTCTTGCTTCATGGAATAAATAAAACTTACGACTTTGAGGTTTTCCATCCATCTTATCCTCGTCAAATTGGTTTGAAGGAAGGCAAGACTTGCGTCGATATAACAATATCCACCGCTTATATCATCCATCGTCTTTCCCGGTATAGTGGAGAAGGATCATAGATGCGATCCAGAATCCACATTACTTGTATTCTCCATCCATAATTTGCAGAATGCATTGCCAATGTAAACATTGCTCAAAATACTAGGAACCGCTCCCAATCTTCATCTCTCTGGGTAGGATAGAAACATATATTAGTAAGGGAAGGGAAAAACAACTCACATCTCAGGCTACAATTACCAAATTTTTTATTTCTTTTGGCTCTAATACCATTTGTAACGTACTTGCCTTAATTACGTGACAAGTAACATTTTAGTAGTTGCCTGGAGTTTACCTTCTAGTCGTCGTCATCCGTACTCTAACCTGAATGATCGGATTTTTTCCGGCTAGTTAACCCTAGGTCTACCCTGTAGTGGAAGCCTCCCACCATTATCAACAACTAGCTCGCATGCAGAGATGTCCTTCGAGAGGCCTCTTGTCCGGAAGGAGCAACTGTCATTACCCTTGTTTCATGGAGTACAACTCTTTTTTCCACTAGTAGACTAAGGATTTATGAAATTCCTTGCTGTGTTCTGGCATAGCCATCGTACCTTTTTTCTAGTATAATTTACAATTCAGGTTCTTAGACCAAAACCTAGGTAAGTTAGTGAATTGGACCTTCCTAGAGTTTCTTCCTAGTGTTTGTTTTTGGGAAAACCTCTCGGCTAATCGAGACCACCCTACCATAAGACTGGATTCTTCAGGAATCCATCCACCCGCTTCCCTCCATGAAAGTTCTTAGTTATCTAATTACCTACCACATTACGTGAAAAATATACAGAAATAGCTTCATTAATTAATATCCCTTTATGCACAGTTGTTCCTTTACGTAATTTACTCACATACATACAATTAGAATAAAATAAATTCATTGATTATGTTCCATAATGTGTGTTCTCTTGCCCATATATGAGAAAAATTACAATTTCATGTGCTGCCTCATCTGGTGCATCTACATATCACCAAGATCAAATCATCCTATAGCTAGCATTTAAAGGTGTCCCAAGTAGAGCTCAGGCCATACAGGAGACCAAGTAGGTCCGAAAATTATGAATGTGTACTTACTATTTAGCTAGGAATGTGATAAAAAATGTAGAGTTTTCCAGCTGGAAATTCCTGGGTTCAGAAAGGATTCACTAGCCAGAGCCCACCAGCACCCTAACCACCTCCTACTTAATATGATCCTTGTTGGGAGACCTATCGCCATCAGAGCCGGCGATCCATGCTTCCGCGGTGCTAAAAACATCCCCACTTGGTATAGGGATTCAACATCTATCCTTGGGGGAGATATAGGGCTCCTCAATTTTTATTTGTTCCTATACTTGATTCAATCAAGATCTAATCTAAAATTCACAAACAAGATTAATGTCTTCAAGCAGTTATGACTTCAATCAATCATACAACTTTTGAAAAACCTATGGTATTACGATTGGTAAAGGGTTGTTATCCGCGCCCGTGACTCTGTTAGTGACTCACATTCTCGCAACTCCAACTGTTGCTTTCATGTTAATAGGGTCATTCACGATTTTCACTTTTGAATTTTTTTTCTTCGGGGCCATGACGAAAATATGATTCATAGAAGAAGAACAACACGGTAGTAATATCGGCTAGCAAAGGTGTAAGACTCATGATGATGATGATGGTTATTGCAGGATTCGATGATGTAGGCCTCGCGAACGGTTCTTCTTCCTTCATGAAGAGCAATACTTCTCTCTCTCTCACCTTGGCAAGCAAGGGTAAGAACAAGACTAGATCTTTCTCTAGTATAGAGTAAGAGTGAGAGAAAATGTATGATCTCTCTCTCTCTAGTAGACAGAATAGCGATGAGAGTATAGGTATGACTTCTAACCGGATTGATAGAATAGAATAAGGTTTTTCAGTGTCTTCTCTTCTCGGATTAGGGTAGAAGAGGATGAGAGATCTTCAATGTATCCCCTTCCTTGGGTTGAATGGAATGATGTCTCTTCGTCTCGCGGAATAGAGTCTCCTCCTTCCCAATCGACATCTCGTCCTCGTCAAGATTGATCTTGTCTCTCCTCTCTTGGTATGGAGCTAGATATATATCTCATGGAATTCATGCGGGGGTTCATGAAGTTGCTCGCCACAGGGACAGGAATTTATTGTCGATCTTCAAAAATAGGCAAGAAGCTTTAAGCTCAATCTCCATAGCGACTCGTGATGTTGGAACTTCAATGTAGGCAAGGGGCTTAAAGCACATCCTCAAACCTTCTCTCTGAAATTTGATGGCAAGATTGACGAAGATGAGGGATAAAATCTCAACCTCAAGCCTTACACACACTTGTGATTTTTTAATGGCCCTTCTACCCTCCTTGTCCTCCCTTTAATAGTTTTTCTCCACTCCCTCTCACATATGTTTTTTTTCTTTGCTTTTCCATAAAAGCTTAAGGCGTTTAGCTTTAAAGCTTATGTTTTTTTCACTGTTTTCGTTTTTTCTGCCATGTGCATCTGCAACTTGTTTGGATCATAACTTCATCATCTGGGTACTCAAAATTATCGGAACGCCTCTAGTCGATAAGCTTTTGCAAATAGAATTGTGAATATCTATAAAAAATAGGCGAAAATGACAATTTTCGTAAATCGCATAAATTTTCTCCATCTTTTGTCTTGGACGACTTATTCCCTTCAAAATAAGTCACAGTATATATTTGGATCCATCTAAAGTGGAAAATAAGTCATCTAAATATGATACTAGATATTTCAGACTATTTTAGTAAACCAGTCCTGCTTCATGTAAATCCTGTAGAGATTCTATATTTTTTCCATGTATGGATGCGCAACACTACGTATACGCACATTAAAATAAACTAAGTAAAGGGGACATTACAGATTGCAATTGATAGTACAAATTGTCAAAAATTTGATGCATTCAAAACTTTTGATTGACATAATATAATGATGTACTAGATGGTCTTACTATCAAGGTCTAGACAAACGTGGCATATCTTTTGGCAATTATTGAATTTCAGTTCTCTTAATTGGTCACCTTTAGAAAATATGGACTTGAGAGAACACATCATATCCATTGGCATACATATACATTTAATAGTTTGCTTCATCATACCCTCCTCTTTACTGGATAGGACCCAAAGAGCATGAGGTAGTTGCACACAACTATCAAAGCTTATTTATGGCCAAAGCATCTCCATCTTCCTTCTCTTCTTCAAATCCATTTGTGCCCCTACGGTTTCTCTCTTTCCTATGATATGGTTCCACAACAAGCTATCGGGATCCAATAAATGGTTGATTTGTAAATAGGTCCCATAACAAGCTATCAATATTCTTGAAAATATACATGGAATCCAACAAATGGTTGATCTATAAATACATCCAATATGGCAACTCATAGAAAACTAAAACCATCACATTCCACTTATACTAGCTTTGGCCATTGCTTTGTGTGGGAGGTCATCCAAGGAATCCTGCTCTCAACTTATGGCTCTTTGGCAAAAATATGACATATCTCTAATAGACCATCTTCTTTATGGTCTATGACATTTGCAAGTCAATAACTTTGGTCCACACAATGGACATGCATGGTAACCTCATGTGACCAGGCTTTTCTTAATATCTATACTTAGTCAATCCAAACATAAACGAGCCATGTGAGATACCAACAATGAAAAATGAAGCAAACATACTTGAGCACTTGTCAAATCCCAAAAAATCATGTATAGTCCGCATAAGAATGGCTCGTATGTTAAAATACCACCTCCCAATATGGTTGCTCATGTCTTAATCCCCTCCTTCCACAAAATCTTGAGCTCATTAAGGATTAGGTATAGTTCCTAGGAACAAGCAAGCTAAGGATTATGTATCCCTTCTTCATAGAAAGCCATGGTGGGATGTTGGAGTTCACAATGACTATTAGTTATACAATATAATAAATCAAGTAGAGTTTGAATAGATCCATGCCATCCATAGCAAGATTGAGCTGAATATTTCTTAGTTCTCATGCAAAGCTTGGAAAGATGGAGTCAATGTGACCCCATGCTCAAGAGTCTGTTCATATTTGCAAGATTTCATCTGTGGACCTATTTTGTGCATGCTACATTGTCAAATTCACCATGTCTACTGTATAAAATATGTGATGGATGTGTTGTATAAGTGAAAAGTATTTGAGATTAACCTTCTTGGGGATGATTTGTCTTTGAAGGTCTTGGTGATATCTTATATGAGAACTAAACTTTGGACATGTTTCCGTGGACTCATAAAGAGCACACAATCATTAATACATGCATAAATGTTTGTTATAATCCATGCCAAGCTTTTGCAACAGTTGTCACTCATCATCACAAGTCTTGGATATCTATTTTTAGATGGTAGTATGTAACATTTTAATATCTTGGAAAAATCCCAAATACCTTTGAAAAAATAAAAAAATAAACTAGTTCCTTGATTGAATTTCATATTTCATAAAACATATCGTTTATTTGAGGAAAACTACTTCATTTTTATTTATCTTAATAGTTTGACTAATTTACAAATTTCTTTAAATTTATTACCAACAATTAGTCAAGGACTAGTTTGGGTGCTCCAATGCAAGAATAATAATAATAATAGTTAGGATCATCGATGCTAAGGATGCGATACTTCTTGAGTCACGACACGACTTGTAATTATCGGTAGTATCCCAATCAATAAGGTAGAGCTAATTTCTGCCTAACCACGAGCCGCCGACTCCCGAATGTAGGAAATTTGGAATGAGATTAAGGTAGCGTTATTACATTGAGTTCAAGACCATTCATGCTGACAATGGGATCTGCACATTTATGAGGAAAGTCTCGCATTAAAACTAACCATCGGGCTCTATTCGGATGCTGATACCTAAGGTGGGGAAAATCAGATTGAAGTATCCCAATTCTAAGCTCAGTGTGAAAGGAGAGGGGGACTTACGGAGGCCTCAACAGAAAGTATTTCGCAAACCCTGCTGTTGATTATTTGCGCATGTCAAGCCAAATTAGCCGTCTTGGAGAAACACAACGTTTTCTGTTTTGCGTTCCATCCCATGCAAATTTGAGAGCGCATATCCTGGGATCATTCCTTCATTTGCCGACCGGTAGAGCAAGCGCCTCTTATAAACAAGACTCCGTGTCAACGGTACTCTCAGCGCATCGGCAAACGGCCGTCCAGAAACCGAGTACTCACTAGATGGCGGCCCACGTCATGAGCGAGAAGCTGAATCTGATGAGCTTTTGCAACAGCAATCATATCGTCTTTCCAATACAGCTTCGCAAGCTGCGGCTGTTGCAGCTGGCCATTATATTCAGCCTGCATTGCATGTGCGTAGTAGCAGCACGGCAGATCAATCACCGGGCTCTGGCAGCCGGCATGTCGATGACGTCAGGAATATCACCTGCAACGACGTCGATGGACTCTAATTACAGTAGCACAGCTAGACGTAGATCTGGTATGATCAGGGCGGGCGTGAGCCACATCTGGGACGCGCATTCGCCACTGAGGCCCGCGGGATGCGATGATGCATGCGCCTCGCGGCTGAGGTTGAAGCGCTACACGGACGCGAGGGAGGACAGGCAAAAGAAGAACACGAGGGTGGTACGTCGGCCATCAACGGCCAATGGAACGTCGTCGTCGACGCCTACTTATGGACATGATCAGGAGCGCCACCTAGACTCCAGCGCGTAAGTTCATATACCAAGCTAGTCTGCAATATAACTCCATGGCCATAAGTTTTAATTTCTGTCTGTGATTGCTCCAGCCGCGGACTACCCCTCCACGCCTCTGGTCACTGACGAAGGTGCGCAGGTGTACCACTATGTCGAGGCCGTCGACTTCCTTATCAACGGCCAGCGCGTCGGCGTCCCCGACGGGGTCCTCTCCACCATCAACGCCGATGCCACAGGTGGTGTCATTGTGGACTCCGGTGACATGCTCACCATCATCACCACTGACGCCTACGCCCCCTTCCGAGCCGCCTGGCTTGACGCCGTCGCTCCTATTCTCGGCGACCCGGGCGAGCCAGGCCCCGAGGGCCTGGACGCCTGCTGGGATTACCCCAATGACATGAGCGGCCTTCCTAACATCGCCTTCCTCTTTGCCAATGGTAATGCCCTCACGCTTGCGCCTGGCGCCACGGAGCTCATCTTCACGGATGACAACGGCGTCCGTAGGATGTGCTGGCCATTCGTCGAGAAGCAAGAGGGTGATACATTCGCGAACATGGTCATCGGCGCCGTCAGCCTGCATAGCACCGAGATCGTCATCGACACACATAATAACATCTTCTCCTGGAACCCCACGTACCAGTGCTAGCTCACCTATACACTCTGCTAAACAGCCTACAGAGTCGCTCCTAATTAGTCAGCAGGCCAACAATATGACCCCGCCCATAATAACATCTTCTCCTCGAACCCATTGTACCAGTGCTATCTCAACTATATAATCTCTTAATAACGTCTTCTCCTCGAACCCTTTGTACCAGGGCTAGCTCAAATATATAATCTCATATAGAAACTGCTATCCCATAATAACATCTTCTCCTTGAACCCCTTTTACCATTGCTAGCTCAACTATATAATCTCATAAAGAAACTGCTATCAGCCTAACCTCATTGCTAAACAGCATAGATCCATTTGTATAGCTTGTTCAAGGAACTAATAAATGTGAAGATCATTGGTCACATTTGATATGTTGCTTGTAACTTGTCGTGGTTACCTTCGAGTCCTTGGTAGCCTCGGTGGCTTGGAGCTTGTTCTCTCAACTCTCGCCATAGCTTAACTATTAATTCAAAGAATCCGGATGAATCTACAAAACAAAAGGAAGAAACCAAGAGAGAGTGCAAGACACAAAATTGGGCAAAATCTACTCCTATGTACCGAAAGCGCTCTCCTCAGTGTGAGTATTTATTATGTTTTGCCTAAAATAGCCCTTTGCAAAAATAATAGTAAGCGTTGCCTATTTTGCTAGCTCATTGTACTATAATTTAGAAATCTTCATAAATCAAATGAATAATTAAGTTCTAAGGCTAGACGTCTAATAATGGTATGAATAGTCATACAATGCTAGGCGTATCCATAATATGAATTGAATCCACACATTATTAAAGACTATAAATGATAGTATAGCTTGAAATGACAAAGAGTCCAATACACATATAAAACAAAGAATGATAATGATTAGGTAGTAGTCTTGGTTGCAACATAATATATACATGGGCATACAGAGAGCTTTGGAAGCTAAAGTTTTGGCTTAGATAAAATTTAAGGGAACTCAAAGCTATCAAATTTTGGCTTTGATTACAAAGTACAAGTATTGCAACCTAAGATAACATATCTCATCCACTACCCTTGTCAAAAACATTTGACTTGCTTGTTCTTGCTTCCCTATCTCTCTTTCCCTTACATTATGCCTACACAAATGAGACATCTTATGCATTTGTAATAAGAAAAATATTATAATACATAAAATGATAAATACAAAAGCTTAATGAAGCACTTTTTAACTTAACCATTTAAATATTTCATCACTAGAATCCAAAAGAAAATTATACTAAAATTTGGAGCATTCTTATACATCTCTTTACATTTACACACGGTATGACCAATGCTTTAGCTCTTCAAGAATGTTGTGATTTCCTACAATAGTGATCTCTTGTTACTCTTTCTAAAATAGAGTCAAATATGTTTTTAAAACTTGATATCCAAGGAAGGGGAGAAGACATTACCATTATAATTTATTATTGGAACTAAGATCTATGATTGGATTAAACATTACATTGGTACACCTCAATAAAGTAAAGAAAACTTGATTTACCATGTGTAAAAGTTTGAATATATGCTAGATCATCATTCCAACATGTGGCATGGCCAAATTGTAGGAGTCCATGTACACTATATGTGTATCTTTATCAAGAGTGCAGGTATGCCCCAAAGGATGTTTTTCAAAGAATGCTACAATCCCTACCACTACTAGGGATAAGGAGTATACTGAAAATTATTTTTGTCATGTCTTTGAAAAAATTAATGGCAATGATATATGCAACCACATGTTCATTAGTATAATATATGTATTGCAAATAACTCTAGAAAGTAGTGACATGTATTTTGATGTATATTTCGATCACATTTGAAAAATATTTGGATGTGTACATTGAGGCATATATTGATGCCATGAAAAATATGTAATCTGTGAGGTTTTTTGCTTCATATTTATGAAGGTGACATCAAATTTACATGTATGCCCACAAAACCTTGTTGTGTTTTTTCAATTATTCTTATTGCCATTTTTGTGGTAGAAACATGAATATAAGAGTAATGAGATTCTAAATAATTAAATTTTTTAATGTTTCTATATAGTGTAGAGCAAGAGAGAAAATAGTAGGGAGAGTACACACATGAAAGAGTAGATAGGAGAGAGATAAGAGTAGGGAGGCAAAGAGAGGAGAGAGAAAAGAGTAGAATAAGACACCCTCTTCAAGATGAGCTATAAATCTTTGTGAGAAAAAGTGATCAAAGAATTCTGCAATTGAATCTCTATGCCTAGTCTGCACCCAGTCCATAGTCATCTTAGTGCACAAAAATGGACATATATTTTAAACTGTAGTTCCCATTGGGGAGATTTTTAATTCAAATTGAAGGGGATGAAGCGCTCTTTGAGATGAGCTATAGATTTGGCTCCTAGATATAATACATAATTTACTATAGTAAGCTTTTTGTGATTGATCTTAAGTGCCTGTGAATAAAACAATGTGTGTCCCCATTCCAACACGCATAGTATGGGTAGCTCATGGACTGAGTCTAAGCATCATAATAAGAAACATATTGAGGATATTCAATATGATCTCGCATACATTTAAGTATCCATTTTCTATGCCATTATTGCATAAGAATGTCTCAATGTCATACATCTTCCATTGAGTGCATACATATCAAGAGCCATACATGGGTGTCTTGTGCACTGAAAGTATGTCAATTCAAGGGCTATCTCATTGAAAATAGGGTGATCATGGAGTATACCTACACTTGCATACAAGTATCAAGCTTCACATCATTGGGAGGTTGACAAAGTTTCCCTTGGGACTGGGTTGTGTACCCCTTTAAGGTCTTAAGTGATAAGGGAGGGTCACCTCTCTTTTGGCTTACCACCTTGCCTAGCATCGACTTTTTTCCTTAGCCACCAAAGTATACATGGCAGACATTTCTAATTAGGTAACTAGCACAAGATGCATTGGAAAATAGACATTGGGATTTTTAATGAGATGCAAGGATTAAACAAGAGGTTGGGTGAGGTTTATCTTGGTAATCTAGTGACTCATTGATTAAACAAGGATTAAACAAGAGGTTGGGTGAGGCTTATTATCCACTTGGAATTAATTCAACACACACATGATTGGAAAGTGTCAAAGTCAACAATAATCAATGAAGAAGAGTTCACATGATCCATTGGAAAGCAAATGTGAAGCAATTAGGCTACAGATTCCATGTGGGTAGTATGCATTCAATGAAGGACTCTCCAACAAAAGCTCTAAGCTTAGTAAATGGATGAAAATGAGAGATTAAGGTTGAACTAAAATACCTCTTCAGTGTTTGAAGTAGATGGATGAAGCATAATCCCACAATGATTCAATGTCTCCATTAAGTCATCCCCACTAAACAAAGCACTCCAATGGGTACAATATTTAAGAGCTTGTTTCTTCCTCTAATGGTGGGGATTATGTGCTTGACCTTGAGCTTTCTCTTTAATAAATAAAATCTTTGAGTGGAGCTTTCATAGCTATCCATAAGAAATCCCTACATATTCAGATCCATGTCTTCAATCAGGGTAAGTGTGGCTAAGAATGGTTAAAATAGCTCTTGAGGGGGACTGAGATTTCAAAGGTTGGGGAGCTTGAACTAAGCTTTAATGGCTGATCAAAATAAGGTATAGCAAGATTTGGATGCCTTAGAGGAGGGGGTCAGCAAAAGAGAGGAAAATAGATGCATTCTTAGTGGAGGAGATCCCAAATGGTAGCTTGAAGCTTTGAGAAGCAATGACAATGAGGATTTCAGCTGAGGAGAAGTAGGAGGAGATTATTATCGGGTAGCATATAATGCACCAAAAATTTTGGGGGGCTGCTTGGAGGGTTCCATAGATCAAGACTATCCTATATGCTACTCTACTTGTTGCTAGAGATGCAAGGGATTAAGCTCAAGTGGTGGTTGATGTCCTAGAGGAAGTAAAAACAAGATTCTAGGGTTTCTTTCATGGAAGGCATAACAACTTACAAATGGAGAGAGAGAGAGAGAAGGTCTAGAGCAAAGTTTAACTAGGGTTTCTGCCCTTCTCTAACTTCTAAGCCTTCAACTTTGCCTTGGAACCCCTAAAATTTGCATAGAAAAGAGTGATAACCTGCTAAGTTAACAATTTTACCTCCAAATATGTCAAAGGTTCTAGCCATAGCTCCTACTTGCTTCAAGAAAGTTGTCACTTACTATAGTCCTCTTACTGTACCTATACCTAGTGCCTACATAACTAGGGTTTTCAAATTTGAAAAGGGAAATAGATAGAGAAAGAGGAAAGGGGAAAATGATCAAAGCCTAAAGTCTTGATACCACTTGTAATGAATGAGGTTGAGAGGAGAATGAGCAAAAGAGAGAGAAAGAAGAAGAAAAAGGAAGACTACAAGAGGAGAGAGAAAGACAAGAAAAGGGAAAGAAGACATGGAAGCTAAAGGATAAGGTGAAGAGTTAGTTTTTGATTATATTTGGATTCCCTAAACTGGGTCTTACACCTTATATACCCCAATCAATATGACCGGGTATCTACCCCTAGTTCCCATATATCCCACTTGTTATATTACTAAAGCATGGAATGTACTTTATTGACAACTATGAGAGTTTTCCCTTTTTATAACATTCTATATCACATTTAAGGACATATATACATATGTCACGAAAGTCAATTCAAGAGCTATCTTCTTTTGTTGATTTTCGCTTTTGTATATTATTCTTTGTATTCTAGCAAAAATGTATTACTTTTGTTGCGCATGAGGTATCTTTGTCTCTTATACCCTTGCAAGGTGGATTCCTTAACGGATTGGTAGCTAGGGCATAAGTGTTGACCACTAGTTTTGCCATGATAGACTCATTTGTTGCATTGTGTATTTTTAGTATGAAGGGCCGTTTAGTTTTCATATGAAAGTAAGTTGCTCTCTATATGTGCATAGACAATAGTTATGTCAATTATATCTCATTTCTGTAATGATCAATGTAATGGAGAGAGTGTTATTTTTTGCACCATATTTTGTATTCTCTGGTATTCTATTCTATGATTCCAAAACGTTTCTTGTTTGTTTTCTACTGATCACAATGCATAAGTGTTCGCAATTCTATTAATAGTTTCGGATGTTTGTGTTGCAAATTTTTGTGTAGTAGGGACAAAGACACTTGGTAATCCTACCTTGTTATTTTCCATTGAATAGATGCAAGTTGGTTATGGACAATGGTGTCATAAATATGCAGCCCTAATATAGTTGGTGGAACAATATAGCACTCACCCTGCATTGATGGTGGTAGCAATTATAACTTATGGTGATGTGTACCTAGAGTGCATCCATGATAAAGCAATTTCCATTTACACTTGCAAATTTAAGTTATGTGCTCCAAGGCCACCTATTTGCGAGCCCAAGGCGATAAAAAATGGAAGAGACTCCAACATATGTGCAAATCCGCCACAATCTGAAGGAGTCATCATAACTTGATCTTCATGCACAAACTCTCAGTTTGGTTAGAGTAGGCTTTAGACTCTGGTAAGATTGTAAATCATTTTGTCTAAGTGCCATTTAATGTTTTGTGGATGCAATAGGTTGTTTTAGAAAGTTGCATCTTAATCAAATTAGTAAGACTTGGAGACAATTACATTTTAATCCCTTACTACCTAAACTTCTTAAAATGTCTTCTATCATGGCTTAGTCTCCACTCATTAGTCTCCAATCGACCCTATAATTAAGAAAACTAAGTCTCGCAATGGAAAAAAGTAGGATCAAGATAGTCAAAACATGAAGCTCATTGTGTATGCTTGCTATCCGAACTGTTATGATAACAATAAATATTTACCTAATCTAATCAAGCTCTAAACAATTCAAATAGCATTCTAGATTATAACTATACCATTGCAGCACCAAAATAGCATCTACAAAGCATCAAACATGCATTATGGAATTTATTGTTTGCTTTCCAAACAAGAACTATTCTATTTTGTGTAAAATAGAGTCTAAAATAAGGAACAAAAGGAAAACTTATATTTTGAACCTTTTGATACGATTCATGATTTTTGATACTTCCTTTTAATCTTTTTGTAGCATTTTGTATACATGTCAATCAATAGTTCCTCCCTTTTAGACAGGCCATACAATTATAGAGAGAGAGAGAGAGAGAGAGAGAGAGAATAATTATGGTTTTTGTATATCTAACTTTAAAATTAATATTTTAATAGTATATATATACAACTATAAATTGAATGATAATCTGTCTAAAAGTTTTTAATGTTTTAAAAATGATAAAGATTAAATAGTAGAGTAAGGATTATGATTGATTATGATTTAGTTATTTTCAAAAGAGATTCTTATATATGATTAAGATAATTATAGTTTCATCGTGCAACTGATTAATATGGACACAATGATCTTCATTTACATTCAATAGATTTTTTGCATCATCTATCACAAAGGAATAAGCTTGAAGTACTTCATATGGTCTATTCACAACCACACCCAAATGTGTTATAATAATACTCTAAGTTTGTTTAGTAGCAGTTAAGAGTTGAGCATGTATGTCTTGATAATCCAGCAGTGATGACAGCTCCGTCCACTTCTACATAAAGATTGGTTAACACTTGTCTCTCTAAGTGTTACAAGGGTAATAAATATTTTTGCAACATTTGACATTGTACCAATAACTTAGCATTTGTTTAAGCAAGCACATCATACTCCTCTAATATCTTCAACCTTAACTTCTCAAACCACTAATGAAATAGTTTAATAGACAACTTCCCCTAGAATATTTGCTTTTCCAATAAGTCTACTTTTCTCCACCAAGCATCCTTTGTACGTGTGTGTGTGTGTGTGTGTGTGTGTGTGTATCTATGTATTTTTTATGCAACCTGTCTATCTTCTTTAAGCTTGGTCTTACTATCTAGCTAATTTCTCTCCTAATCGTAATCCGAATTAAAAACATTTTAAAGAGTTTTGTTTATTCTACTTAAGAATTTCTTTTTAAAAAAACTAGTTATATTATTAATCTTAATCATATTTGGAAATCTCTTTTGAAAATAAATAAATCACAATGAATTATAATCCTTATACTACTATTAATCTTTTCTCACTCTTTCTCTTTTTTTTTTGTGGTGGTGTGTATGGTAAGGAATGATTGCCGATTGGCACATATCATGAATTTGGTAGTAGCATATCATTAGTAACAATCTTCTCTAGTGAGTATACATATACATCTATGTGTGATGAAAGGGCCATTCGAATGGCATGTATCGTGATATGGATAAATGCATGTTATGAGGTGTGATAAGATAATCATTTTCTAACACTCACTTGTGTATATATACACATGCTCTCTCTCTCTCTCTCTCTCTCTCTCTCTCTCTCTCTCTCTCTCTCTCTCTCTCTCTCTCTCTCTCTCTCTCTCTCTCTCTCTCTCTCTCGTTGAATATGTCATGAGACATGATCGAGTACAATGTGCATATGCTAACCAAACAGTTAGGAGAATTCTAGAATAGACTTTAGAGCATAAAGAGTATTCAAGAAATCAAAGTAAGAATGTGTAGAATCTTCTTGGTAAAGATGCGCTTGGGCTACGAAAAGATTCATAGTTAAATAATCATGAACTCAAAAGTAGTTTGAAAAGCTTCACACACATGACAAGCTCATTCATTCATTATTATTTTGAGAATGTATTGAAGATGCTTTTAAGAATAAAGAATCATAAAATTGATAATTTTCTCATTTTCAAAGAGTTTTATGTTATAAGATTAATGATATGCATAGAGTTTGCCATGTCAAAAGGTCCAACCTACTTTCCTACAAGCACCTTTAATCCTCAAAGTAGACAATCACTATCATTTTGTGGATAAGAAGCATGTGAACACCATATTAGAGAATTTGGAAATCTCCCAAGTCCCACTTTCAAATAAGGGGTAAGGATTTGGCCATGTGGCTAAATCTTAACCGTGCTTCAATGTGAGACTTGGAAAGAGAACCTATATAGTAATTAGGGTAGACTTGACATTCAAGTAAAGGGACAAGATTTGAGCATGTGGCCAAATATTAACAATATTGAGAATTCTCAAACTATATGACAATTCCCTAATTTCCTAATATAGTGTTTGTGGATGAAAACGAGCTTGGCCTTCTACCACACCAAACTCTATCTACATCATCAACTATTTTTCATAAAAAATTTTGAAGAGGAAAACTATTGTTTGTAAATTTATTTCTTAAGAGTGTATTCAACATGTCAATAGAATATTTATGAATAAATAGGCTTAGAAATGTCTTTGAAAATATTTAGATCATACTTGAACAAATGATTATTTAAGAATAAATATTTTTACAATCCAAACCATATCTTTTCTTAGAAAGTTATTTTGACTCTTGCTTTAACTTCTTAAATATTCATTATGCTAACTTGTCTATTTTGAAACTCTTCTCACTAGTGGATACCAATGATTCACGATCACTTAGCACAAAGATAAAGAAGATACGATGAGAAATGTGTAAGTGCCTTCATGAAGATATTGACTCTTGGGAAATAAACAAACAAACAAATAAGAAATATGAAACTGTACTGGATTAAGAAAAAGTTACAAAAATTTTCTTTCACATGAAAATTTTATTTAGTGAAAAATAATAATACTATATAAATCGATGTATAAAATTAATAAATTACTTATAAAATATATTAATAGTAATCAATAATAATTAGTAATTAGTAATTAATAATAATAAGTAATAGTGATAATTATAATTAGAAATTAATCATTTATAATTTTTTACGTCATGGACACTAAGAAACCTAATACCTTTTGGAATCTGCAAAAAATTTCTAGAAGATCCTAGAGAGGATCTAATCTTATATTGAGATGTTATCTTGTATCAAGACATTTATCATTGTACTTCATCATTCTCTAATAATGAAAGAAGATATTCTTCAAGTTATTCGCTTATAAGTTTTGATAAACTAAGAAACCAATATTGAGCCTATGAGAAACCAATATTGAGCCTATGTAGAATGATATAGCTCAAGTCAAGTCATTGTTAACTCAAGAGAAGCAATGAAAATGTGTCCTTGGATTGTGTTTGTATTGTGGAGGATTCCTAGGGGATACACCTTGCAGAGTATATAAGATATTGTGTGAGTTTGAAGAACGCTTTTTTTATTTAGTAAAATTTATAGGATTATATTGTCCTCGCGATATGAACAACTATTAAAAACCTGATCTGTTACATCCCAAGCAACTTGTAAAGTACTTGATTGGTGGAGATGGACACTAGGAGTGCCCAAGGAATAGCCCACAAATTATGGTGCAATTTTTTGCTACCCTTTTCTACTCTCTACTACTCCTAATCATCTTGCTAAGGCATCAAGCTTGCTTCCCCTTGGTTAAATGGCATCCTCAAGGTATGCTTAACCTCCTTATTTCCCATTCTTGGTAGCTCCTCATAATTTGAAGCACCTTGCTATGTGGATAATAAGACGGTAGCCATAGCCACTCAGCTTGAGCTCTCAAATTAGCTCAAAACCTCTTCAATCTTAGCCCCATGAGCCCCTTTAGCCATTATTGGCCACATTTAGCCACATTGAAGACATGGAGCTTAGTATGCAAGGATTCCCTATGAGCAACCATGAAAGCTCCAATTGAAGCTTTCAATTCTTGAAGAGCAATGGATCAAGAATGGGAGCCTCCACTATAAGTCCAAGCACCAAACTCTTAAAGATTATACCCATTGGAGTAGTTTACTTTTGCAAGTTGACTTAATGAAAGACTTTGATCATTGTGGGATCATGCTTTATCCATCTACTTCAAACACTAAAGAGGTATACTATTCCAATCTTAATATCTCATTTTAATTCACTTACTGAGCTTAGTCCTTCTGTTGGAGAGATTAAGGAAGCATATTGCCTTATTAGTAGAGTCCTTCATTGAATGCATGTTGCCTACATTGAATTAATAGCTTACTTGCATCATGTTAACTCTTCCCTATTGGTTAGAGCTAACTATAAGACTTATCCATTCATGTGTGTGTTGAAATGATCCCAAGCGAATAATAAGCCATTGTAAAAGGATAAGTGGTAGCTAATGAGTCATTGGATTGCTAAGGTAAGCCCTTACTCAAGCTCTTATCTATTACTTGCATCTCATGAAAAGGCCCAATGTTTATTTCCCAATGTATCTCATGTTGGTTGAATGATAAAAAATGTCTACTATGTATACTCCAAATGAGGAAAAAGGTCGATGCTAGGCAAGGTGATAAGCCAAAAGAGTGATGACCCTCCCTTACTAGTTAAGACCCTGAAGGGGTACACAACCTAGCTTGGGGGGAACTTTGCCCACCTCCTAGTGATTTGGAGCTCGATACTTGTATGCAACTATAGGTATACCCAATGATCACCCCATTCTCGATGAGATATCACCTAATATGAGGCACTTTCAGTGATCAAGACACCCATGTATGGTACTTTACATGTATGCAGTCGATGCAAGATGTTTGGAATTGAGGCTTCCTTATGTAGTGATGGTAGATAAATATAACGCTTACATTCACTTGGGATCATGCTCAATATGCTACGGATGTTGCTTACTATGACGCTTAGGCTCCTTAGCCCATGAGCCACTTATACACTGCATGTTTGAGCTAGAACAACAATGTTTTAGTTACAGGCCTTCAAGGATAGTCATCGAAAACTTGCTATAGTAAATTATCTATTGCATTTAGGAGTAAACCATATATTTCTCTTGAAGATGGCTTTGTCCCCTTCACCCAATCCAAGCTATGGTTTGAAAGATATGGCCATTTTTGTGCACTAAGGTCACTGTGGATAGGGTGTAGACCACTCCAACACATGCATATAGATTCAATTCCAAAATTTGTGGACCATTTTGTATCACAAAGATTTCTAGACCATCTCAAAGAGGTATTTTCCCCCTTTGATTTGAATAAAAACTCTCCTCAATCATAGTTTCCCACTAGAGGTTACACCCATTTTACTATGGATTCTGTGGATTGCACTCAGATGGCAAGATACAAAGACAAAGGCAAGGCCCATGAGGAGGTCTAGAGGGAGATTAGGGACTCTAGGGCCGCAATGAATGAGGAACCTGCCTTGGTGCAAGATTATAATGGTGAGATGCATGAGAAAGCATCAGATATGGACCCTCCATTGGATCTTGTTGATGGTCTAGAGGGTATTCATGGAGGTAAGGATGTTCCCCCTCCTTCCACATTTGAGATCGGTGAGTCTTCCCATAGTCAAGAGGAGCCTGATCTCTTGAGCTCTCCCATCATCCATGGAGCTAATCTCCCCATGAGATTCTTGCACCATATTGACAGAGCTACACCCACTCTCCCTAGGAGTCCCAATGGGACTTATCTAGCTGGTAAATTGGTAGACCATAAACACTAGCTATTTAGAACCCTCATATGTATAAGGAGTTGACATTGATGTACTTGCAAGAGAATTAAAGCTCACATGAATGGACTTCATAAAATCTACAATACCACCTCCACATGCAAATACCCAAACACTTGCATCCAAATCTAGATATCCAAAATAACCTAGGTTGCATTGGGGTCCACAATCTCAAGCACCCAAATCAATGGAAGTCAAGCATCGAAAAGACAAGGATTCACACCTTGAGCCAAACCTAGTTTAAAAGGACATTCATGACCAACTTGATTCTACAAAAATGAAGGTTTTGGTAAGAAACTGCAAGAGGAGAAGATTATGAGATTAAAATTGATCATTCATACCCTGATTCTATGGTGTGCAAGTAGTCATTTCGCCACTACTAGAAAGGATTATTGTGCATGGTAGAATAGGGGGCCCTCCATGATTTAATGGAAAAATAAAAATCATCAATGGATGTGACATCTTGGATCAATGTATTCATAGGTCCTTTAAGTTCTTTGTTATTGGGTACAAAGAATAAACCATCAAAATTACTTGGAAAATTGGGAAGTTCTCATGGACAAGCAACATATCCATTGAATTACCAACATACTCATTTTGGATTTGACATAATGCTAGCAAGGTATCAAAGACTCCATTTCCTAGTAGAGTGACTTCAAAGGGCAAGACTCAAAGGGCTGGCAATTTTAAAAATGGCAAATAGGGTGCATTTAGCCATGCATTAGTAACAGAGCAATAGGGAGGGGTGCCAAGCCTATAAGGAGAAAGATGAAGCAGAAATGAATACATTAAGAAAAATTAGAAAGATATAGAAGTCATTTGACAATCTTGTCCTTGGGGCCCCTGTCCTTAGGCTTATCAAGGACATTTGTGATGCTACGACCTAAGAGTTAGGTGGCACAGTTTTGCTCTAGCATTGATGGGTGCATTTCACAGCCTTTTATTCTTACCGTCTGAACCTACTCTTAGAATAACACAAGGTATACGTAGCTTTGGGTTGTGCAATTTAAGCCTTATATAAGAATATATGTTTGTAAAGACTTGTACATTTCTACTAAATAAGAGTGATCTACTTTTCCCTTAGGAAATTCCTTTCCAAAAGTAGAAATGTACAAGGAAACTCCATACATTGCCTTACATCACCTAGTGCATCATCCAATTTGGGTCTCTAATCAATGAATATTATACTTGATTAACTAGCTAAGTATTTATAAAAGGAGACCTCTTTGAGTCTTCAAAGGGAAACACACATACTTCACTCTACCACTATCTTTATATCTCTATTTTCTTCTTCTCCTTCACCATCTCCCCATCCCTATCCACTCCACCATCCTCCTTTCGAACTTTATCACACACCATCTCCCTTCTGTCGCTTCCCCATCCATCTCTCCCAACTCCATCATCCTCCTTGCTGCCAATTCATTATACCCTCACCCTCTTCTACCCCTACCCTCATCCTCTCACATCATCCATCACTCCATTATCCCACAGGAAGGGGGGGCTTGGAGGAGGCCCTTAGAAGCTTTCAAGAAGCTTCTTGAAGCTTCTGACGGCGTGGTATAACCACGTGGAGGGAAGAGGAAGCCATCGATTTGGCAGCTGGTGGCATCCTGTGGCAGCTTCATGAGCTCATGATTATCCTCCTCACGTCGGATATAGCAGCGCCCTCCTCTTCCACACCTTGGCATGGTGGTTGGCGCGTCCTTCCACAGTCGGGCGGTTTACTCTACTCCTCCTTCACTAAATTCCTCAGCTTCCCTCCTCTCCGATAGCCTCCCGATTCCCTCTATTACCATAGTCTGGCACAGTCATGACTTAGCTTCCCCCCCCCCTTCTCCACCCCTTTGAGGGGGGTATTTATAGGAAGAGGGGGTAAGGCCTCCCTCCCCCCACGTGGTGGCCGCATGCATTCTCTCCCCTCTACCTCTTCTATTTCCCAATATAGCCCCCATCCTCTTCCTTCAGCCATGATTCGGCTAGGGGGAAGAGGATTAAAAAAATTTGCATTAAATCCAATATTATCCTCTTGACCTCCCCCCAAGAGGAGGTTCTCATGAAAATATGCGGGTTTCATTAAACCATGTCTCGTTTGGCCAGTGGAGAGTGTATTATTTAAAGACCGAACCGTCCGTAACCACAATGCCAGCATTGTCATTTGCCCGAGACTTCACATGGCCTCGTAATATTTTCAGCAGAAATATTACACATCTTGTTAAACCCAAAAAGCTACTAGCTTTGCTTACAATGGTTGGATCTATTGAAATTCCCTCTATTGAAACTATAAACTCTAAATACCGGATTTGCTTCTTGAAGAACGCACACTTCTTCTTCTTAGCATATAGCTTGTGAGTCTGCATTGTCTCAAGAACTGTCCGCAATTGTGACTCGTGATGTCCTTCATCCTTGGAATATGTTAGGATGTCATCAAAGAATACAAGGAGGAAATCATCAAGATAATGTTTGAATATATCTTGCATTAATCTATTGAAGGCAGCAGGGGCGTTTTTTAATCCAAATGATATTAGATAATCTCATAATGACTATACCTTGTGCTCAAAGCGGTTTTTGGGATATCTTCTTGCTTGATTCTAATCTGGTAATACCCTGATCTGAGATCAATCTTGGAGGAAATCTTTGCTCCTTGTAGTCAATCATGTAGTTCGTTGATCCTTGGAATTGGATACTTATTCTTGATAAGTACTTGATTTAGCCCTCGATAACCAATGTAGAGATGGAGAGTCCCATCCTTCTTTTGGCATGAATTCTTACTCTCTCGTTATCGGTTTTCAAGGTGGGATCTTCACCATCTTCTACTTCCTTGAGGGTTATGCTGGCAACTCTTCCTCTAGCTATGGTTGTCTGACTCTGGTCATTATGGAACTTGCTTTGGCATTCATTCTGTCCAAGTTTCAGGCATCACCTTTGGATGTGGCCAGGTTTGTCACAATACTAGCACCTAAAAGTATCCTTATTAGTTATATATATTTTTTGGAACATACTATTCCAAGGCTTATTGTTTCTTGGTTTAGACTCGAGTTCCTTTACAATCGGTCTTGCTCTTATCAATGCGTCTTAGAGGTCGGATGGACAAATTCTTCAAGCCTTGTGTTCAGGGGATCATCCAATCCATGGCAAAACTTGGATACTTGTTGTGCAATATCCATGAACGGTGCATACTTGAGAAGTGATATATTATGATAGAGTTTTCCAAATTAACTTAAGAAATCTAACCATGGATTTCAGATATATCTACTGATTTGTAATTCTTAATTGCTAGAATGGTAACTAATTTCATATTCAATGGATAGAAAAAATAATTTCTTTTGTTGAAGGGAAAAAAATACATGGTTTATTTTGGGATGGGTGGCTCACTACAAGGGATTGGGCTCATACCCGCGCTCCTAGCCGCACAAAATGACTTGGGAAAAAAAGTGTCGGGCCCGTGTAATAGCGCGTGTATCATCGCGGCCAGAGACATGCGTGTAAAAGCGCGTGTACAGTGACAGCCAGTCGCGCAAATACACGACCCCATACACGCGTTCTGGACAGTTTTGCTGCGAATTTACACGCGAATCTAACAGACTATCCGCGTAAATATACGCGATTTTGACAGATAACACGCGCTTATACACGCGATCACAGAGGGAAAAAAAATCCAGAGAGTGCAGGCACCCAAAGGCACTCTCTGGATTTTTTTTTGGTGCATTGCACCACAAAAAAAGAGCGATTTAGATTTCAAGACACGAGACTCACTCTCTATGAATACACGATTCAATATTACTATCTAAAACTTAATACACGACTCAAGACTCACGATTCAATACATTGTCAATACATGATACATTTGTGTACAAGGGAGTCCATATGTCAAAATAGCCCATGGCTTTAATTAGGAACAAATATATACAAAGTCAAATAGGGAGCTAGGTGCAAAAAATCCCATGGCTTCAGTTACAAAATTTTTTTGTACAACCACATCCTACAGTATTCTGAAAGCTAATCAGAGGATGATGAGGACCCTGTGCTCTCTCCATGATCAGAGGAGCTCGCATCGGTATATTCCGATGAGTGGTGCTCGCCTCCACCAGGAGCAGTGGCACGAACATCAGCAGTGGCGGCTGGATCATCAGGGGCAGGAGCATCAGCAGCTTATGCCTGTTCAAGAAATATACCGTATGTAAGTATACATATATATGCAATTAAATAAACCGAAATCATTCATTTAGAGTTTTCAAGTACCTGTCGACCGTATGGTCTCATGGCCGCGTCAAACTGTGCATCCGTAATACGTCCCTCGTTTTTGAAGATGGCCCACGTGTCACGTCTGCTATTGCGGCGAGCATACCCAGTCTCGTGGGCCTCCTCCCCATAACCCGTCGCTGTAACATAATCAAGATAGTTTGTAAGATCAAAACAATCATAGAATCAAATAAAGAGGCAAGTTACTTACGAACTCTGCCTCCCACGACTCGACGCCGCCAGATCCGAAATGCGACGATCCAATGGTCTCCATCTGGATCCGTCGTGCCTCCACATGCTGCCTGCTCTTCACGCCTCCCTCTGCGCGCTTCTTTGCCTCCTTCCACTCGTGTTTGTGGGCAGTGGCAAGTTTCTCACAAGGATAGCCACCCGCAGCTACATTCACCCCATCATCGTACGCGAGTTTCTTAAGGTGAGATCTTTTATTACTTAAGATCTCCCTTATTCGCGTCCTTCCCCATACATCCGAGAATGTCGCTCGTGGGGGATTGGGGTACCGACTATGTACACTATCTAGGATCTCCCTAACTAACCGGCTCTCCTGATCTTTAAATTTTACAAAACAGTTTCTATACATGTTTGAAACTACCCCCCGCATATACTCCATCACCTCTTTCCCTCTCGTATCCATGACTACCCCGCCCCTATCCGTAACATCGTAGAAAATCTCTCCCTCCACCTCTCTCGCCTCCTCCGACTCCTCACTGTCTCCTCGTACATGCCTCCCTCCATGCCCTCTCTCACCGCGTGCCCTACTACCCCCCCCACCAAAGCACCCGCCGCATAATCCTCCACTCCCGCTCTCCCTACTGCGGCGTCGGCTCTCATCTGTACTGCGGGAGTAGCCATGACTAGGGGTGGCTACACGTGACTGTGACTGTGAGGGAGCACGTGATGGTGGCCGTGAGCCCTCACGTGACGGTACAGAGGAGGGTGTGCGTGAGTGTGTCCGTGCAGGGGTGTGTCTCCTCGGTGAGCGTGTATGCGCAGGGGTACGTCTCGCCGGACTCGCAGGCGTAGACGGCAGTGGAGAGGCTTGTGTACTTGGGGGCGCGGTGTGACCTGGGAGTCTAGGAGGAGGATGGGCATACATATACTCTGTCAGCTCCACTGGATTAGGATGGCGCCCAAAATGGTTTATCATCTCCATCATCCAAGTGGCGTATGCCAACGGATCGGAGGAAGAGCCTGGATCCATGAAGAATCTGCGAAGCGTCGAAATTCCGCCTCAATGAACCAAGCAAAACATGCATATAAAAAATAAACATATCTCCTACAATATATCTCCTCAATATATCTCCTACAATATATAACCTACAACATATATCTACCATTCTAGAAAATAAACATATCTCTTACAATATCTCTTACAATTCTATCCTCTGTCGCTTTCAAGTACACATAGCACGGGTGGAAAGAAAGAAAGCGACAGATTTGCCAAAACAAACAAACGACAACCAACCTCTTTGAAAAGTCTTTGAAAAGTGAGTTCGTTGATTCTTGCTTCTCTCTCCCTTTCTATGTTGTCTGCACCCTTTGCTTCTTTTGGGTAGTCCAAGAGGGAGAAGGCTGGTTGGAAGAGGCAGGTTCGGTTTTAAAAGAAGGGCTTTTGAAAGAAAGAAAGCGGGCGCAGAAAGAAGAAGTGTTTTGAAAGAGGGCGCGCTTTTAAAAGAAAGAAAGCGACGCGCGCGGCAGGTAAACGCGAAAAGCACGCGTGTAAAAGCGCGTGTAAAAGCGCGTGTAAAAGCGCGTGTAAAAGCGCAGCAGAACACATTGTAGACGCGCCTGTACACACGACACAGAGACTGTTTATACTTTTTTTAAAAACTGATTATTCTTGTGTATCCATTGTTTTGTGCATAGGATGTGTATGATTTCACTAAAAACTGATCCTACTTCTGTATTGGTTATTTTGGACATAGCATGTCATCATCCTCTTCAAGCAGTTCTGGTGAGGATGAGGCAATGCGTCATCGTGATCGCGACGTGTGGCTGGCACAAAGGATCAAGTGTACGTGTAATCGATGTCAAGGGTGCATTGTACGAGCGCGTCGAATTACATTGAATCACATCTCGATGTATGGAGAATGGATTCAAACAGGTTTAGATGTGAGAAGATGTGAATTGAAAGTATTAAAATAACTCATGGTGTGCAAATTAATGGAGCGCGTTGTAATATATATACTGTGATTGAAGCAGGATGCAGTACCACACCCTAACATGGTGCCATACGCACGGCGAGAGCATGCAAAGCGTCGACGAGATGATGCTGGAGCTTCAGGATCTCTTGTCGGAGATGAGTGGGAAAGGGATGACAATAGCCCTGCACCCCACGAAGTTGTGGAAAAGGAAGTGTTTAATGACATGGTACGGAATCTTTTTAGGGATGATCGCAAAGGTGTGGACGACAATGATATGGAACAAGAGCATCTCTACAACACTTCATCGACACCGGTTTTTGAAGGGTGCACATTCTCTATTTTACGTGCTTCACTTGAACTGCTCAATATACAAACAGTTTATGGATGGAGCAATGCAAGTCTTGACGCATTATTGAAGTGAGCATTGTAACTTGCAAATTTGAGTTAGTGGTAAATCCCATGTAAGATCACCCTTCATTATACCTTGCAAAATGAATGTGCATGAGGTATAACGTACTGTGCATTTATTTTTCAGATATGTTAGTTCCAAAGCAATTGATCCAGCCACATTGGATGATGCGCGTGTTATGGCAGTGGAGGTGGTTTGTATGGTAGAGGAGACTTTTCCGCGAACCATTCTCACAAGTCAACTACATCTCATTGTGCATTTAGTGGATGAAATTGCTTTATGTGGCACTGTGCATGCCCGTTGGATGTTCTTCCTAGAGCGCTTCATGAAGACCTTAAAAGACTTTGTGAGGCAAAGTGCAAGGCCCGAAGGAAGCATGGCTGAGGGTTGGTTGATACAAGAGTCTCTTGTATATATATCAGAATTTCTTGATCAGGTGGATAGCTCTTTGCCGCGACTATGGAGCAATGAAGAGGACTTGAGGATGACGTCTATTGTGCCTCAAGGAAAAGGACAGAGCAAAGTAATTGAGAGAACATTGATTGATGATCTTAATTTCACTTGCATCCTTAATAGTGATGTGATGAGCAGATGGGTTACAAGATACGAGGATGCAAAGACAAAAAGGCAAGCAGACAGAGCTCTCTTTCGGAGGCAACATGGCTCTCGTAAGGCGTACCCTAAGCATCTAGCAACACTTCCGAATGATATTCATGTTGATTGGTTGCATGAGGAAATGGAGAGAGCAGAGAGAGATGAGGGGCTGCATATCACGGCGGAAGAATGGGAGTATGCACGAGGATGCATGTTAAAGGTACATAGAACAAATGTAAATTTGCATTCTTTGTAAGTGATTGGCTTTTCATATTTATTCACATTAATTGCTTACATAGATATTGCTTATATTTTGGTCCAGTGCACTATGTTCAATGCTATATGGTGTGAAGGCAAGCATTTTCGAACACAAAGAATAGATGAAAAGAGGAATACACAAGATTGCGGTGTCATTAGTAGCTTTGAGGGAGCCAATGGAAAAATTGATGATTATTGTGGCACAATCCAAGACATATACAGACTTGACTTTCGCCGCTTCTTTGTGTATGTTTTGGATGTCAAATGGCAAATGAACGTGGTGGAAAAAGGGCCTAACGCAACGATAAAACGCCATGCAAGTGGCTATGTAACTATTGACTCTACAAAGTTTTGGCAAACAAAGAAAGATAGGCTCGTATTGCCACAACAATGTGAGCAGGTATGCATTTTTTTACAAATGTGTTTCATGTACATATATATCTAAGCTCGCGCACCCCTTGACTTTTGATATGCTAATTAATTAATGAATTATGTGTATTTGAGCAGGTTATCTATGTGCCAATGGCGCATGATAGTAAATGGTGGTATGTCATCCCTATTGCACCACGTTCCAAAGTAATGTATAATACATTCACTGATATGGAGCATATGGAGGATGTGGCAAGCCGCAAAGAAGATGATGTCGAACATGCCAATGTAGATGATCATGATAATGAGGATGAGCGTGCCATTTCTCACGATCATGAGGATGACCCTTCCATTGAGGATGATGGTGATGATGATGAGAATGATCAAGGCATCGGTACCATTATCAATGGGCAAAATAGCGATAGTAGAATAAATTTAATCGTAGCCTTACAAATTGATCAAATGGATATTGATGTTGATCGTTTGGCAAGGATGGATCTTATTGAAGATGAGATCGAACCCTAACCAATCCATCACTGTATTGTTCCAAATTCATGACATTTCTATTGTATACTTTGTCTTTCAATAACCATATGAAGATATATTTTTCAATATATTACATTGTTGTAAGTGCATGTAGTGGGATTTTGTAATGGTTTGTAAACACTGCAATGCACAATGACATTTTTAAAACTTAATGGTTTTCTGTTTTGAAAAGAAATGGATTTCTGTAGTTAGGCTCTGTGTCGCGTGTAACAGAGCGTGTATTATGACAGTTTTTACGCGCAAATACACGCGCCCTCACATGCAATTATACACGCGCTGTTACATGCATGTATACACGCGCCCGATATTGCTGTGAGTATAAACGACCATACACGCACCCGTAACTTTTCGCGTGTAATGGACGCGTGTATGGCGGCATTGTGTTGTAGTGGCTATTTGGGAGAGACGATTTCCCTAATACAATTTAAGCATGGCATTTGGATACATCCATTGGGTAATAATACGGCTTTGAAGAATGGATATCTGAAAATCAATACTTTAAAGGAAGATCATGAAGTCCATCTTTGATGTAGTTGCAACATTTAGAGCGACCAACAACTATAATTCGGTCCACTAGGATGACCTTTGTCACTTTCTCATAAATATATCGATTTAGTTTAACCTCCCGGTCTCTAGTGAATAAAGTTGAATTCACTCTTGCTTCATGGAATAAATAAAACTTACGATTTTGAGGTTTTCCATCCATCTTATCCTCATCAAATTGGTTTGAAGGAAGGCAAGACTTGCGTCGATATAACAACTTGTATTCTCCATCCATAATTTGCAGAATGCATTGCAAATGTAAACATTGCTCAAAAGACTAGGAACCGCTCCCAATCTTCATCTCTCTGGGTAGGATAGAAACATATATTAGTAAGGGAAGGGAAAAACAACTCACATCTCAGGCTACAATTACCAAATTTTTGATTTCTTTTGGCTCTAATACCATTTGTAACGTACCCGCCTTAATTACGTGACAAGTAACGTTTTAGTAGTTGCCTAGAGTTTACCTTCTAGTCGTCGTCATCCGTACTCTAACCCGAATGATCGGATTTTTTCCGGCTAGTTAACCCTAGGTCTACCCTGTAGTGGAAGCCTCCCACCATTATCAACAACTAGCTCGCATGCAGAGGTGTCCTTCGACAGGCTTCTTGTCCGGAAGGAGCAACTTTCATTACCCTTGTTTCATGGAGTACAACTCTTTTTTCCACTAGTAGACTAAGGATTTATGAAATTCCTTGCAGTGTTCTGGCATAGTCATCGTACCTTTTTCCTAATATAATTTACAATTCACGTTCTTAGACCAAAACCTAGGTAAGTTAGTGAATTGGACCTTCCTAGAGTTTCTTCCTAGTGTTTGTTTTTGGGAAAACCTCTCGGCTAATGGAGACCACCGTGCCATAAGACTGGATTCTTCAGGAATCCATCCACCCGCTTCCCTCCATGAAAGTTCTTAGTTATCTAATTACCTACCACATTACGTGAAAAATATACATAAATAGCTTCATTAATTAATATCCCTTTATGCACAGTTGTTCCTTTACATAATTTACTCACAGACATACAATTAGAATAAAATAAATTCATTGATTATGTTCCATAATGTGTGTTCTCTTGCCCATATATGAGAAAAATTACAATTTCATGTGCTGCCTCATCTGGTACATCTACATATCACCAAGATCAAAATCATCCTATAGCTAGCATTTAAAGGTGTCCTAAGTAGAGCTCAGGCCATACAGGAGACCAAGTAGGTTCGAAAATTATGAACGTGTACTTACTATTTAGCTAGGAATGTGGTAAAAAATGTAGAGTTTTCCAGCTGGAAATTCCTCGGTGCAGAAAGGATTTACTAGCGAGAGCCCCCCAGCACCCTAACCACCTCCTACTTAATATGATCCCTGTTGGGAGACCTATCGCCATCAGAGCCGGCGATCCATGCTTCTGCGGTGCTAAAAACATCCCCTCTTGGTATAGGGATTCAACATCTATCCTTGGGGGAGATATAGGGCTCCTCAATTTTTATTTGTTCCTATACTTAATTCAATCAAGATCTAATCTAAAATTCACAAACAAGATTAATGTCTTCAAGCAGTTATGACTTCAATCAATCATACAACTTTTAGAAAAACCTATGGTATTACGATTGGTAAAGGGTTGTTATCCGCGCCCGTGACTTTGTTAGTGACTCACGTTCTCGCAACTCCAACTGTTGCTTTCATGTTAATAGGGTCATTCACGATTTTCACTTTTGAATTTTTTTTCTTCGGGGCCATGACGAAAATATGATTCGTAGAAGAAGAACAACACGGTAGTAATATCGGCTAGCAAAGGTGTAAGACTCATGATGATGATGATGGTTATTGCAGGATTCGATGATGTAGGCCTCGCGAACTGTTCTTCTTCCTTAGTGAAGAGCAATACTTCTCTCTTTCTCACCTTGGCAAGCAAGGGTAAGAACAAGACTAGATCTTTCTCTAGTATAGAGTAAGAGTGAGAGAAAATGTATGATCTCTCTCTCTCTAGTAGACAGAATAGGGATGAGAGTATAGGTATGACTTCTAACCGGATTGATAGAATAGAATAAGGTTCTTCAGTGTCTTCTCTTCTTGGATTAGAGTAGAAGAGGATGAGAGATCTTCAATGTATCCCCTTCCTTGGGTTGAATGGAATGATGTCTCTTCGTCTCGCGGAATAGAGTCTCCTCCCCAATCGACATCTCGTCCTCGTCAAGATTGCTCTTGTCTCTCCTCTCTTGGTATGGAGCTAGATATATATCGCATGGAATTCGTGTGGGGGTTCATGAAGTTTCTCGCCACAGGGACAGGAATTTATTGTCGATCTTCAAAAATAGGCAAGAAGCTTTAAGCTCAATCTCCATAGCGACTCGTGATGTTGGAACTTCAATGTAGGCAAGGGGCTTAAAGCACATCCTCAAACCTTCTCTCTGAAATTTGATGGCAAGATTGAAGAAGATGAGGGATAAAATCTCAACCTCAAGCCTTACACACACTTGTGATTTTTTAATGGCCCTTCTACCCTCCTTGTCCTCCCTTTAATAGTTTTTCTCCACTCCCTCTCACATATGTTTTTTCCTTTGCTTTTCCATAAAAGCTTAAGGCGTTTAGCTTTAGAGCTTATGTTTTTTTCACTGTTTTCGTTTTTTCTGCCATATGCATCTGCAACTTGTTTGGATCATAACTTCATCATCTGGGTACTCAAAATGATCGGAACGCCTCTAGTCGATAAGCTTTTGCAGACAGAATTGTGAATATCTATCAAAAATAGGCAAAAATGACAATTTTCGTAAATCGCATAAATTTTCTCCATCTTTTGTCTTGGACGACTTATTCCCTTCAAAATAAGTCACAGTATATATTTGGATCCATCTAAAGTGGAAAATAAGTCATCTAAACATGATACTAGATATTTCAGACTATTTTAGTAAACCAGTCCTGCTTCATGTAAATCCTGTAGAGATTCTATCTTTTTTCCATGTATGGATGCGCAACACTACGTATACGCACATTAAAATAAACTAAGTAAAGGGGACATTACAGATTGCAATTGATAGTACAAATTGTCAAAAATTTGATGCATTCAAAACTTTTGATTGACATAATATAATGATGTACTAGATGGTCTTACTATCAAGGTCTAGACAAACGTGGCATATCTTTTGGCAATCATTGAATTTTAGTTCTCTTAATTGGTCACCTTTAGAAAATATGGACTTGAGAGAACACATCATATCCATTGGCATACATATACATTTAATAGTTTGCTTTATCATACGCTCCTCTTTACTGGATAGGACCCAAAGAGCATGAGGTAGTTGCACACAACTATCAAAGCTTATTTATGGCCAAAGCATCTCCATCTTCCTTCTCTTCTTCAAATCCATTTGTGCCCCTACGGTTTCTCTCTTTCCTATGATATGGTTCCACAACAAGCTACCGGGATCCAATAAATGGTTGATTTGTAAATGGGTCCCATAACAAGCTATCAATATTCTTGAAAATATACATGGAATCCAACAAATGGTTGATCTATAAATGGGTCCAATATGGCAACTCATAGAAAACTAAAACTATCACATTCCACTTATACTAGCTTTGGCCATTGCTTTGTGTGGGAGGTCGTCCAAGGAATCCTGCTCTCAACTTATGGCTCTCTGGCAAGAATATGACATATCTCTAATAGACCATCTTCTTTATGGTCTATGACATTTGCAAGTCAATAACTTTGGTCCACACAATGGACATGCATGGTAACCTCATGTGACCAGGCTTTTCTTAATATCTATACTTAGTCAATCCAAACAAAAAAAAGCCATGTGAGATACCAACAATGAAAAATGAAGCAAACATACTTGAGCACTTGTCGAATCCCAAAAAATCATGTATAGTCCGCATAAGAATGGCTCGTATGTTAAAATACCACCTCCCAATATGGTTGCTCATGTCTTAATCCCCTCCTTCCACAAAATCTTGAGCTCATTAAGGATTAGGTATAGTTCCTAGGAACAAGCAAGCTAAGGATTATGTATCCCTTCTTCATAGAAAGCCATGGTGGGATGTTGCAGTTCACAATGACTACTAGTTATACAATATAATAAATCAAGTGGAGTTTGAATAGATCCATGCCATCCATAGCAAGATCGAGCTGAATATTTCTTAGTTCTCATGCAAAGCTTGGAAAGATGGAGTCAATGTGACCCCATGCTCAAGAGTCTGTTCATATTTGCAAGATTTCATCTGTGGACCTATTTTGTGCATGCTACATTGTCAAATTCACCATGTCTACTGTATAAAATATGTGATGGATGTGTTGTATAAGTGAAAAGTATTTGAGATTAACCTTCTTGGGGATGATTTGTCTTTGAAGGTCTTGGCGATATCTTATATGAGAACTAAACTTTGGACATGTTTCCGTGGACTCATAAAGAGCACACAATCATTAATACATGCATAAATGTTTGTTATAATCCATGCCAAGCTTTTGCAACAGTTGTCACGCATCATCACAAGTCTTGGATATCTATTTTTAGATGGTAGTATGTAACATTTTAATATCTTGGAAAAATCCCAAATACCTTTGAAAAAATAAAAAATAAACTAGTTCCTTGATTGAATTTCATATTTCATAAAACATATCGTTTATTTGAGGAAAACTATTTCATATTTATTTATCTTAATAGTTTGACTAATTTACAAATATCTTTAAATTTATTACCAACAATTAGTCAAGGACTAGTTTGGGTGCTCCAATGCAAGAATAATAATAATAATAGTTAGGATCATCGATGCTAAGGATGCGATACTTCTTGAGTCACGACACGACTTGTAATTATCGGTGGTATCCCAATCAATAAGGTAGAGCTAATTTCTGCCTAACCACGAACCGCCGACTCCCGAATGTAGGAAATTTGGAATGAGATTAAGGTAGCGTTATTACATTGAGTTCAAGACCATTCATGCTGACAATGGGATCTGCACATTTATGAGGAAAGTCTCGCATTAAAACTAACCATCGGGCTCTATTCGGATGCTGATACCTAAGGTGGGGAAAATCAGATTGAAGTATCCCAATTCTAAGCTCAGTGTGAAAGGAGAGGGGGACTTACGGAGGCCTCAACAGAAAGTATTTCGCGAACCCTGCTGTTGATTATTTGCGCATGTCAAGCCAAATTAGCCGTCTTGGAGAAACACAACGTTTTCTGTTTTGCGTTCCATCCCATGCAAATTTGAGAGCGCATATCCTGGGATCATTCCTTCATTTGCCGACCGGTAGAGCAAGCGCCTCTTATAAACAAGACTCCGTGTCAACGGTACTCTCAGCGCATCGGCAAACGGCCGTCCAGAAACCGAGTACTCACTAGATGGCGGCCCACGTCATGAGCGAGAAGCTGAATCTGATGAGCTTTTGCAACAGCAATCATATCGTCTTTCCAATACAGCTTCGCAAGCTGCGGCTGTTGCAGCTGGCCATTATATTCAGCCTGCATTGCATGTGCGTAGTAGCAGCACGGCAGATCAATCACCGGGCTCTGGCAGCCGGCATGTCGATGACGTCAGGAATATCACCTGCAACGACGTCGATGGACTCTAATTACAGTAGCACAGCTAGACGTAGATCTGGTATGATCAGGGCGGGCGTGAGCCACATCTGGGACGCGCATTCGCCACTGAGGCCCGCGGGATGCGATGATGCATGCGCCTCGCGGCTGAGGTTGAAGCGCTACTCGGAGGCGAGGGAGGACAGGCAAAAGAAGAACACGAGGGTGGTACGTAGGCCATCAACGGCCAATGGAACGTCGTCGTCGACGCCTACTTATGGACATGATCAGGAGCGCCACCTAGACTCTATCCCCTGGGGCCAGGTAGGCACGGGATATTACAGCGGGGGTCAATTCTCGGAGTACTACATGGTGCTGAGCGTGAGCGATGCCAACCAGCCGCTGCTGCTGCTGCTGGACACCGGGAGCGACCTGCCCTGGTTCCAGTGCCAACCCTGCGAGAGCTGCTACGCGCAGTCCTTTGCTATCTACGACCCCAAAATGTCCCAAACCCACTACATGACCAACACCAACGACCCGTACTGCTCAGACGTGCAGGCCGTGCCGGGGCTGGGGCAGGGCGCCGACGACAGCCTGTGCCGATACTACATCAGCTATGCGGATGGGACCAGCTCGTACGGCTACATCGCCACTGAAGAGTTCAACTTCTGGGACTCCGGCCCGGGCTCCGGGGAAGAGGTGTCCGTCACCATCTCGGACCTGGGCTTCGGCTGCGGCACGAAGAACGTCGCCGGGGTGGAGACGGTTGCCTCGGGCGTCCTGGGACTGGGCTTCGGGCGCGGCCTCTCCTTCCCAGAGCAGCTGAACATCGTGCATTACTACAGCACTGCTTTCGCCTTCTGCCTGGCTCCCATCTTCTCCAGCCCCTACTCCGGTTGGATCATGTTCGGGGACGGGGCTGCAGCGCGTAAGTTCATATACCAAGCTAGTCTGCAATATAACTCCATGGCCATAAGTTTTAATTTCTGTCTGTGATTGCTCCAGCCGCGGACTACCCCTCCACGCCTCTGGTCACTGACGAAGGTGCGCAGGTGTACCACTATGTCGAGGCCGTCGACTTCCTTATCAACGACCAGCGCGTCGGCGTCCCCGACGGGGTCCTCTCCACCATCAACGCCGATGCCACAGGTGGTGTCATTGTGGACTCCGGTGACATGCTCACCATCATCACCACTGACGCCTACGCCCCCTTCCGAGCCGCCTGGCTTGACGCCGTCGCTCCTATTCTCGGCGACCCGGGCGAGCCAGGCCCCGAGGGCCTGGACGCCTGCTGGGATTACCCCAATGACATGAGCGGCCTTCCTAACATCGCCTTCCTCTTTGCCAATGGTAATGCCCTCACGCTTGCGCCTGGCGCCACGGAGCTCATCTTCACGGATGACAACGGCGTCCGTAGGATGTGCTGGCCATTCGTCGAGAAGCAAGAGGGTGATACATTCGCGAACATGGTCATCGGCGCCGTCAGCCTGCATAGCACCGAGATCGTCATCGACACACATAATAACATCTTCTCCTGGAACCCCACGTACCAGTGCTAGCTCACCTATACACTCTGCTAAACAGCCTACAGAGTCGCTCCTAATTAGTCAGCAGGCCAACAATATGACCCCGCCCATAATAACATCTTCTCCTCGAACCCATTGTACCAGTGCTATCTCAACTATATAATCTCTTAATAACGTCTTCTCCTCGAACCCTTTGTACCAGGGCTAGCTCAAATATATAATCTCATATAGAAACTGCTATCCCATAATAACATCTTCTCCTTGAACCCCTTTTACCATTGCTAGCTCAACTATATAATCTCATAAAGAAACTGCTATCAGCCTAACCTCATTGCTAAACAGCATAGATCCATTTGTATAGCTTGTTCAAGGAACTAATAAATGTGAAGATCATTGGTCACATTTGATATGTTGCTTGTAACTTGTCGTGGTTACCTTCGAGTCCTTGGTAGCCTCGGTGGCTTGGAGCTTGTTCTCTCAACTCTCGCCATAGCTTAACTATTAATTCAAAGAATCCGGATGAATCTACAAAACAAAAGGAAGAAACCAAGAGAGAGTGCAAGACACAAAATTGGGCAAAATCTACTCCTATGTACCGAAAGCGCTCTCCTCAGTGTGAGTATTTATTATGTTTTGCCTAAAATAGCCCTTTGCAAAAATAATAGTAAGCGTTGCCTATTTTGCTAGCTCATTGTACTATAATTTAGAAATCTTCATAAATCAAATGAATAATTAAGTTCTAAGGCTAGACGTCTAATAATGGTATGAATAGTCATACAATGCTAGGCGTATCCATAATATGAATTGAATCCACACATTATTAAAGACTATAAATGATAGTATAGCTTGAAATGACAAAGAGTCCAATACACATATAAAACAAAGAATGATAATGATTAGGTAGTAGTCTTGGTTGCAACATAATATATACATGGGCATACAGAGAGCTTTGGAAGCTAAAGTTTTGGCTTAGATAAAATTTAAGGGAACTCAAAGCTATCAAATTTTGGCTTTGATTACAAAGTACAAGTATTGCAACCTAAGATAACATATCTCATCCACTACCCTTGTCAAAAACATTTGACTTGCTTGTTCTTGCTTCCCTATCTCTCTTTCCCTTACATTATGCCTACACAAATGAGACATCTTATGCATTTGTAATAAGAAAAATATTATAATACATAAAATGATAAATACAAAAGCTTAATGAAGCACTTTTTAACTTAACCATTTAAATATTTCATCACTAGAATCCAAAAGAAAATTATACTAAAATTTGGAGCATTCTTATACATCTCTTTACATTTACACACGGTTTGACCAATGCTTTAGCTCTTCAAGAATGTTGTGATTTCCTACAATAGTGATCTCTTGTTACTCTTTCTAAAATAGAGTCAAATATGTTTTTAAAACTTGATATCCAAGGAAGGGGAGAAGACATTACCATTATAATTTATTATTGGAACTAAGACCTATGATTGGATTAAACATTACATTGGTACACCTCAATAAAGTAAAGAAAACTTGATTTACCATGTGTAAAAGTTTGAATATATGCTAGATCATCATTCCAACATGTGGCATGGCCAAATTGTAGGAGTCCATGTACACTATATGTGTATCTTTATCAAGAGTGCAGGTATGCCCCAAAGGATGTTTTTCAAAGAATGCTACAATCCCTACCACTACTAGGGATAAGGAGTATACTGAAAATTATTTTTGTCATGTCTTTGAAAAAATTAATGGCAATGATATATGCAACCAAATGTTCATTAGTATAATATATGTATTGCAAATAACTCTAGAAAGTAGTGACATGTATTTTGATGTATATTTCGATCACATTTGAAAAATATTTGGATGTGTACATTGAGGCATATATTGATGCCATGAAAAATATGTAATCCGTGAGGTTTTTTGCTTCATATTTATGAAGGTGACATCAAATTTACATGTATGCCCACAAAACCTTGTTGTGTTTTTTCGATTATTCTTATTGCCATTTTTGTGGTAGAAACATGAATATAAGAGTAATGAGATTCTAAATAATTAAATTTTTTAATGTTTCTATATAGTGTAGAGCAAGAGAGAAAATAGTAGGGAGAGTACACACATGAAAGAGTAGATAGGAGAGAGATAAGAGTAGGGAGGCAAAGAGAGGAGAGAGAAAAGAGTAGAATAAGACACCCTCTTCAAGATGAGCTATAAATCTTTGTGAGAAAAAGTGATCAAAGAATTCTGCAATTGAATCTCTATGCCTAGTCTGCACCCAGTCCATAGTCATCTTAGTGCACAAAAATGGACATATATTTTAAACTGTAGTTCCCATTGGGGAGATTTTTAATTCAAATTGAAGGGGATGAAGCGCTCTTTGAGATGAGCTATAGGTTTGGCTCCTAGATATAATACATAATTTACTATAGTAAGCTTTTTGTGATTGATCTTAAGTGCCTGTGAATAAAACAATGTGTGTCCCCATTCCAACACGCATAGTATGGGTAGCTCATGGACTGAGGAGTCTAAGCATCATAATAAGAAACATATTGAGGATATTCAATATGATTTCACATACATTTAAGTATCCATTTTCTATGCCATTATTGCATAAGAATGTCTCAATGACATACATCTTCCATTGAGTGCATACATATCAAGAGACATACATGGGTGTCTTGCGCACTGAAAGTATGTCAATTCAAGGGCTATCTCATTGAAAATAGGGTGATCATGGAGTATACCTACACTTGCATACAAGTATCAAGCTTCACATCATTGGGAGGTTGACAAAGTTTCCCTTGGGACTGGGTTGTGTACCCCTTTAAGGTCTTAAGTGATAAGGGAGGGTCACCTCTCTTTTGGCTTACCACCTTGCCTAGCATCGGCTTTTTTCCTTAGCCACCAAAGTCTTCATGGCAGACATTTCTAATTAGGTAACTAGCACAAGATGCATTGGAAAATAGACATTGGGATTTTTAATGAGATGCAAGGATTAAACAAGAGGTTGGGTGAGGTTTTTCTTGGTAATCTAGTGACTCATTGATTAAACAAGGATTAAACAAGAGGTTGGGTGAGGCTTATTATCCACTTGGGATTAATTCAACACACACATGATTGGAAAGTGTCAAAGTCAACAATAATCAATGAAGAAGAGTTCACATGATCCATTGGAAAGCAAATGTGAAGCAATTAGGCTATAGATTCCATGTGGGTAGTATGCATTCAATGAAGGACTCTCCAACAAAAGCTCTAAGCTTAGTAAATGGATGAAAATGAGAGATTAAGGTTGAACTAAAATACCTCTTCAGTGCTTGAAGTAGATGGATGAAGCATAATCCCACAATGATTCAAGGTCTCCATTAAGTCATCCCCACTAAACAAAGCACTCCAATGGGTACAATATTTAAGAGCTTGTTTCTTCCTCTAATGGTGGGGCTTATGTGCTTGACCTCGAGCTTTCTCTTTAATAAATAAAATATTTGAGTGGATCTTTCATAGCTATCCATAAGAAATCCCTACATATTCAGATCCATGTATTCAATCAGGGTAAGTGTGGCTAAGAATGGTTAAAATAGCTCTTGAGGGGGACTGAGATTTCAAAGGTTGGGGAGCTTGAACTCAGCTTTAATGGCTGATCAAAATAAGGTATAGCAAGATTTGGATGCCTTAGAGGAGGGGGTCAGCAAAAGAGAGGAAAATAGATGCATTCTTAGTGGAGGAGATCCCAAATGGTAGCTTGAAGCTTTGAGAAGCAATGACAATGAGGATTTCAGCTGAGGAGAAGTAGGAGGAGATTATTATCGGGTAGCATATAATGCACCAAAAATTTTGGGGGGCTGCTTGGAGGGTTCCATAGGTCAAGACTATCCTATATGCTACTCTACTTGTTGCTAGAGATGCAAGGGATTAAGCTCAAGTGGTGGTTGATGTCCTAGAGGAAGTAAAAACAAGATTCTAGGGTTTCTTTCATGGAAGGCATAACAACTTACAAATGGAGAGAGAGAGAGAAGGTCTAGAGCAAAGTTTAACTAGGGTTTCTGCCCTTCTCTAACTTCTAAGCCTTCAGCTTTGCCTTGGAACCCCTAAAATTTGCATAGAAAAGAGTGATAACCTGCTAAGTTAACAATTTTACCTCCAAATATGTCAAAGGTTCTAGCCATAGCTCCTACTTGCTTCAAGAAAGTTGTCACTTACTATAGTCCTCTTACTGTACCTATACCTAGTGCCTACGTAACTAGGGTTTTCAAATTTGAAAAGGGAAATAGATAGAGAAAGAGGAAAGGGGAAAATGATCAAAGCCTAAAGTCTTGATACCACTTGTAATGAATGAGGTTGAGAGGAGAATGAGCAAAAGAGAGAGAAAGAAGAAGAAAAAGGAAGACTACAAGAGGAGAGAGAAAGACAAGAAAAGAGAAAGAAGACATGGAAGCTAAAGGATAAGGTGAAGAGTTAGTTTTTGATTATATTTGGATTCCCTAAACTGGGTCTTACACCTTATATACCCCAATCAATATGACCGGGTATCTACCCCTAGTTCCCATATATCCCACTTGTTATATTACTAAAGCATGGAATGTACTTTATTGACAACTATGAGAGTTTTCCCTTTTTATAACATTCTATCACATTTAAGGACATATATACATATGTCACGAAAGTCAATTCAAGAGCTATCTTCTTTTGTTGATTTTTGCTTTTGTATATTATTCTTTGTATTCTAGCAAAAATGTATTACTTTTGTTGCGCATGAGGTATCTTTGTCTCTTATACCCTTGCAAGGTGGATTCCTTAACGGATTGGTAGCTAGGGCATAAGTGTTGACCACTAGTTTTGCCATGATAGACTCATTTGTTGCATTGTGTATTTTTAGTATGAAGGGTCATTTAGTTTTCATATGAAAGTAAGTTGCTCTCTATATGTGCATAGACAATAGTTATGTCAATTATATCTCATTTCTGTAATGATCAATGTAATGGAGAGAGTGTTATTTTTTGCACCATATTTTGTATTCTCTGGTATTCTATTCTATGATTCCAAAATGTTTCTTGTTTGTTTTCTACTGATCACAATGCATAAGTGTTCGCAATTCTGTTAATAGTTTCGGATGTTTGTGTTGCAAATTTTTGTGTAGTAGGGACAAAGACACTTGGTAATCCTACCTTGTTATTTTCCATTTAATAGATGCAAGTTGGTTATGGACAATGGTGTCATAAATATGCAGCCCTAATATAGTTGGTGGAACAATATAGCACTCACCCTGCATTGATGGTGGTAGCAATTATAACTTATGGTGATGTGTACCTAGAGTGCATCCATGATAAAGCAATTTCCATTTACACTTGCAAATTTAAGTTATGTGCTCCAAGGCCACCTATTTGCGAGCCCAAGGCGATAAAAAATGGAAGACACTCCAACATATGTGCAAATCCGCCACAATCTGAAGGAGTCATCATAACTTGATCTTCATGCACAAACTCTCAGTTTGGTTAGAGTAGGCTTTAGACTCTGGTAAGATTGTAAATCATTTTGTCTAAGTGCCATTTAATGTTTTGTGGATGCAATAGGTTGTTTTAGAAAGTTGCATCTTAATCAAATTAGTAAGACTTGGAGACAATTACATTTTAATCCCTTACTACCTAAACTTCTTAAAATGTCTTCTATCATGGCTTAGTCTCCACTCATTAGTCTCCAATCGACCCTATAATTAAGAAAACTAAGTCTCGCAATGGAAAAAAGTAGGATCAAGATAGTCAAAACATGAAGCTCATTGTGTATGCTTGCTATCCGAACTGTTATGATAACAATAAATATTTACCTAATCTAATCAAGCTCTAAACAATTCAAATAGCATTCTAGATTATAACTATACCATTGCAGCACCAAAATAGCATCTACAAAGCATCAAACATGCATTATGGAATTTATTGTTTGCTTTCCAAACAAGAACTATTCTATTCTGTGTAAAATAGAGTCTAAAATAAGGAACAAAAGGAAAACTTATATTTTGAACCTTTTGATACGATTCATGATTTTTGATACTTCCTTTTAATCTTTTTGTAGCATTTTGTATACATGTCAATCAATAGTTCCTCCCTTTTAGACAGGCCATACAATTATAGAGAGAGAGAGAGAGAGAGAGAGAGAGAGAGAATAATTATGGTTTTTGTATATCTAACTTTAAAATTAATATTTTAATAGTATATATATACAACTATAATTTGAATGATAATCTGTCTAAAAGTTTTTAATGTTTTAAAAATGATAAAGATTAAATAGTAGAGTAAGGATTATGATTGATTATGATTTAGTTATTTTCAAAAGAGATTCTTATATATGATTAAGATAATTATAGTTTCATCGTGCAACTGATTAATATGGACACAATGATCTTCATTTACATTCAATAGATTTTTTGCATCATCTATCACAAAGGAATAAGCTTGAAGTACTTCATATGGTCTATTCACAACCACACCCAAATGTGTTATAATAATACTCTAAGTTTGTTTAGTAGCAGTTAAGAGTTGAGCATGTATGTCTTGATAATCCAGCAGTGATGACAGCTCCGTCCACTTCTACATAAAGATTGGTTAACACTTGTCTCTCTAAGTGTTACAAGGGTAATAAATATTTTTGCAACATTTGATATTGTACCAATAACTTAGCATTTGTTTAAGCAAGCACATCATACTCCTCTAATATCTTCAACCTTAACTTCTCAAACCACTAATGAAATAGTTTAATAGACAACTTCCCCTAGAATATTTGCTTTTCCAATAAGTCTACTTTTCTCCACCAAGCATCCGTTGTACGTGCGTGTGTGTGTATCTATGTATTTTTTATGCAACCTATCTATCTTCTTTAAGCTTGGTCTTACTATCCAGCTAATTTCTCTCCTAATCGTAATCCGAATTAAAAACATTTTAAAGAGTTTTGTTTATTCTACTTAAGAATTTCTTTTAAAAAAAACTAGTTATATTATTAATCTTAATCATATTTGGAAATCTCTTTTGAAAATAAATAAATCACAATGAATCATAATCCTTATACTACTATTAATCTTTTCTCACTCTTTCTCTTTTTCTTCTGTGGTGGTGTGTATGGTAAGGAATGATTGCCGATTGGCACATATCATGAATTTGGTAGTAGCATATCATTAGTAACAATCTTCTCTTATTGCCTAGTATGTGTATATGAGTGTTAATGTGTGAGTGAGTATACATATACATCTATGTGTGATGAAAGGGCCATTCGAATGGCATGTATCGTGATATGGATAAATGCATGTTATGAGGTGTGATAAGATAATCATTTTCTAACACTCACTTGTGTATATATACACATGCTCTCTCTCTCTCTCTCTCTCTCTCTCTCTCTCTCTCTCTTGTTGAATATGTCATGAGACATGATCGAGTACAATGTGCATATGCTAACCAAACAGTTAGGAGAATTCTAAAATTGACTTTAGAGCATAAAGAGTATTCAAGAAATCAAAGTAAGAATGTGTAGAATCTTCTTGGTAAAGATGCGCTTGGGCTACGAAAAGATTCATAGTTAAATAATCATGAACTCAAAAGTAGTTTGAAAAGCTTCACACACATGACAAGCTCATTCATTCATTATTATTTTGAGAATGTATTGAAGATGCTTTTAAGAATAAAGAATCATAAAATTGATAATTTTCTCATTTTCAAAGAATTTTATGTTATAAGATTAATGATATGCATAGAGTTTGCCATGTCAAAAGGTCCAACCTACTTTCCTACAAGCACCTTTAATCCTCAAAGTAGACAATCACTATCATTTTGTGGATAAGAAGCATGTGAACACCATATTAGAGAATTTGGAAATCTCCCAAGTCCCACTTTCAAATAAGGGGTAAGGATTTGGCCATGTGGCTAAATCTTAACCGTGCTTCAACGTGAGACTTGGAAAGAGAACCTATATAGTAATTAGGGTAGACTTGACATTGAAGTAAAGGGACAAGATTTGACCATGTGGCCAAATATTAACAATATTGAGAATTCTCAAACTATATGACAATTCCCTAATTTCCTAATATAGTGTTTGTGGATGAAAACGAGCTTGGCCTTCTACCACACCAAACTCTATCTACATCATCAACTATTTTTCATAAAAAATTTTGAAGAGGAAAACTATTGTTTGTAAATTTATTTCTTAAGAGTGTATTCAACATGTCAATAGAATATTTATGAATAAATAGGCTTAGAAATGTCTTTGAAAATATTTAGATCATACTTGAACAAATGATTATTTAAGAATAAATATTTTTACAATCCAAACCATATCTTTTCTTAGAAAGTTATTTTGACTCTTGCTTTAACTTCTTAAATATTCATTATGCTAACTTATCTATTTTGAAACTCTTCTCACTAGTGGATACCAATGATTCACGATCACTTAGCACAAAGATAAAGAAGATACGATGAGAAATGTGTAAGTGCCTTCATGAAGATATTGACTCTTGGGAAATAAACAAACAAACAAATAAGAAATATGAAATTGTACTGGATTAAGAAAAAGTTACAAAAATTTTCTTTCACATGAAAAATTTATTTAGTGAAAAATAATAATACTATATAAATCGATGTATAAAATTAATAAATTACTTATAAAATATATTAATAGTAATCAATAATAATTAGTAATTAGTAATTAATAATGATAAGTAATAGTGATAATTATAATTAGAAATTAATCATTTATAATTTTTTATGTCATGGACACTAAGAAACCTAATACCTTTTGGAATCTGCAAAAAATTTCTAGAAGATCCTAGAGAGGATCTAATCTTATATTGAGATGTTATCTTGTATCAAGACATTTATCATTGTACTTCATCATTCTCTAATAAAGAAAGAAGATATTCTTCAAGTTATTCGCTTATAAGTTTTGATAAACTAAGAAACCAATATTGAGCCTATGAGAAACCAATATTGAGCCTATGTAGAATGATATAGCTCAAGTCAAGTCATTGTTACCTCAAGAGAAGCAATGAAAATGTGTCCTTGGATTGTGTTTGTATTGTGGAGGATTCCTAGGGGATACACCTTGCAGAGTATATAAGATATTGTGTGAGTTTGAAGAACGCTTTTTTTATTTAGTAAAATTTATAGGATTATATTGTCCTCGCGATATGAACAACTATTAAAAACCTGATCTCTTACATCCCAAGCAACTTGTAAAGTACTTGATTGGTGGAGATGGACACTAGGAGTGCCCAAGGAATAGCCCACAAATTATGGTGCAATTTTTTGCTACCCCTTTCTACTCTCTACTACTCCTAATCATCTTGCTAAGGCATCAAGCTTGCTTCCCCTTGCTTAAATGGCATCCTCAAGGTATGCTTAACCTCCTTATTTCCCATTCTTGGTAGCTCCTCATAATTTGAAGCACCTTGCTATGTGGATAATAAGACGGTAGCCATAGCCACTCAGCTTGAGCTCTCAAATTAGCTCAAAACCTCTTCAATCTTATCCCCATGAGCCCCTTTAGCCATTATTGGCCACATTTAGCCACATTGAAGACATGGAGCTTAGTATGCAAGGATTCCCTATGAGCAACCATGAAAGCTCCAATTGAAGCTTTCAATTCTTGAAGAGCAATGGATCAAGAATGGGAGCCTCCACTATAAGTCCAAGCACCAAACTCTTAAAGATTATACCCATTGGAGTAGTTTACTTTTGCAAGTTGACTTAATGAAAGACTTTGATCATTGTGGGATCATGCTTTATCCATCTACTTCAAACACTAAAGATGTATACTATTCCAATCTTAATATCTCATTTTAATTCACTTACTGAGCTTAGTCCTTCTGTTGGAGAGATTAAGGAAGCATATTGCCTTATTAGTAGAGTCCTTCATTGAATGCATGTTGCCTACATTGAATTAATAGCTTACTTGCATCATGTTAACTCTTCCCTATTGGTTAGAGCTAACTATAAGACTTATCCATTCATGTGTGTGTTGAAATGATCCCAAGCGAATAATAAGCCATTGTAAAAGGATAAGTGGTAGCTAATGAGTCATTGGATTGCTAAGGTAAGCCCTTACTCAAGCTCTTATCTATTACTTGCATCTCATGAAAAGGCCCAATGTTTATTTCCCAATGTATCTCATGTTGGTTGAATGATAAAAAATGTCTACTATGTATACTCCAAATGAGGAAAAAGGTCGATGCTAGGCAAGGTGATAAGCCAAAAGAGTGATGACCCTCCCTTACTAGTTAAGACCCTGAAGGGGTACACAACCTAGCTTGGGGGAACTTTGCCCACCTCCTAGTGATTTGGAGCTCGATACCTATATGCAACTATAGGTATACCCAATGATCACTCCATTCTCGATGAGATATCACCTAATATGAGGCACTTTCAGTGATCAAGACACCCATGTATGGTACTTCACATGTATGCAGTCGATGCAAGATGTTTGGAATTGAGGCTTCCTTATATAGTGATGGTAGATAAATATAACGCTTACATTCACTTGGGATCATGCTCAATATGCTACGGATGTTGCTTACTATGACGCTTAGGCTCCTTAGCCCATGAGCCACTTATACACTGCATGTTTGAGCTAGAACAACAATGTTTTAGTTACAGGCCTTCAATGATAGTCATCGAAAACTTGCTATAGTAAATTATCTATTGCATTTAGGAGTAAACCATATATTTCTCTTGAAGATGGCTTTGTCCCCTTCACCCAATCCAAGCTATGGTTTGAAAGATATGGCCATTTTTGTGCACTAAGGTCACTGTGGATAGGGTGTAGACCACTCTAACACATGCATATAGATTCAATTCCAAAATTTGTGGACCATTTTGTATCACAAAGATTTCTAGACCATCTCAAAGAGGTATTTTCCCCCTTTGATTTGAATAAAAAATCTCCTCAATCATAGTTTCCCACTAGAGGTTACACCCATTTTACTATGGATTCTTTGGATTGCACTCAGATGGCAAGATACAAAGACAAAGGCAAGGCCCATGAGGAGGTCTAGAGGGAGATTAGGGACTCTAGAGCCTGATCTCTTGAGCTCTCCCATCATCCATGGAGCTAATCTCCCCATGAGATTCTTGCACCATATTGACAGAGCTACACCCACTCTCCCTAGGAGTCCCAATGGGACTTATCTAGCTGGTAAATTGGTAGACCATAAACACTAGCTATTTAGAACCCTCATATGTATAAGGAGTTGACATTGATGTACTTGCAAGAGAATTAAAGCTCACATGAATGGACTTCATAAAATCTACAATACCACCTCCACATGCAAATACCCAAACACTTGCATCCAAATCTAGATATCCAAAATAACCTAGGTTGCATTGGGGTCCACAATCTCAAGCACCCAAATCAATGGAAGTCAAGCATCGAAAAGACAAGGATTCACACCTTGAGCCAAACCTAGTTTAAAAGGACATTCATGACCAACTTGATTCTACAAAAATGAAGGTTTTGGTAAGAAACTGCAAGAGGAGAAGATTATGAGATTAAAATTGATCATTCATACCCTGATTCTATGGTGTGCAAGTAGTCATTTCGCCACTACTAGAAAGGATTATTGTGCATGGTAGAATAGGGGGCCCTCCATGATTTAATGGAAAAATAAAAATCATCAATGGATGTGACATCTTGGATCAATGTATTCATAGGTCCTTTAAGTTCTTTGTTATTGGGTACAAAGAATAAACCATCAAAATTACTTGGAAAATTGGGAAGTTCTCATGGACAAGCAACATATCCATTGAATTACGAACATACTCATTTCGGATTTGACATAATGCTAGCAAGGTATCAAAGACTCCATTTCCTAGTAGAGTGACTTCAAAGGGCAAGACTCAAAGGGCTGGCAATTTTAAAAATGGCAAATAGGGTGCATTTGGCCATGCATTAGTAGCAGAGAAATAGGGAGGGGTGCCAAGCCTATAAGGAGAAAGATGAAGCAGCAATGAATACATTAAGAAAAATTAGAAAGATATAGAAGTCATTTGACAATCTTATCCTTGGGGCCCCTGTCCTTAGGCTTATCAAGGATATTTGTGATGCTACGACCTAAGAGTTAGGTGGCAGAGTTTTGCTCTAGCATTGATGGGTGCATTTCACAGCCTTTTGTTCTTACCGTCTGAACCTACTCTTAGAATAACACAAGGTATACGTAGCTTTGGGTTGTGCAATTTAAGCCTTATATGAGAATATATGTTTGTAAAGACTTGTACATTTCTACTAAATAAGAGTGATCTACTTTTCCCTTAGGAAATTCCTTTCCAAAAGTAGAAATGTACAAGGAAACTCCATACATTGCCTTACATCACCTAGTGCATCATCCAATTTGGGTCTCTAATCAATGAAGATTATACTTGATTAATTAGGGTTGGAAAATAATATAATCTAGCTAAGTATTTATAAAAGGAGACCTCTTTGAGTCTTCAAAGGGAAACACACATACTTCACTCTACCACTATCTTTATATCTCTATTTTCTTCTTCTCCTTCACCATCTCCCCATCCCTATCCACTCCACCATCCTCCTTTCGAACTTTATCACACACCATCTCCCTTCTGTCGCTTCCCCATCCATCTCTCCCAACTCCATCATCCTCCTTGCTGCCAATTCATTATACCCTCACCCTCTTCTACCCCTACCCTCATCCTCTCACATCATCCATCACTCCATTATCCCACAGGAAGGGGGGGCTTGGAGGAGGCCCTTAGAAGCTTTCAAGAAGCTTCTGAAGGCGTGGTATAACCACGTGGAGGGAAGAGGAAGCCATCGATTTGGCAGCTGGTGGCATCCTATGGCAGCTTCATGAGCTCATGATTATCCTCCTCACTCCGGATATAGCAACGCCCTCCTCTTCCACACCTTGGCATGGAGGTTGGCGGGTCCTTCCACAGTCGGGCGGTTTACTCTACTCCTCCTTCACTAAATTCCTCAGCTTCCCTCCTCTCCGATAGCCTCCCGATTCCCTCTATTACCATAGTCTGGCGCAGTCATGACTTAGCTTCCCCCCCCTCCTTCTCCACCCCTTTGAGGGGGGTATTTATAGGAAGAGGGGGTAAGGCCTCCCTCCCCCCACGTGGTGGCCGCATGCATTCTCTCCCCTCTACCTCTTCTATTTCCCAATATAGCCCCCATCCTCTTCCTTCAGCCATGATTCGGCTAGGGGGAAGAGGATTTAAAAAAATTGCATTAAATCCAATATTATCCTCTTGACCTCCCCCCAAGAGGAGGTTCTCATGAAAATATGCGGGTTTCATTAAACCATGTCTCGTTTGACCAGTGGAGAGTGTATTATTTAAAGACCGAACCGTCCGTAACCACAATGCCAGCATTGTCATTTGCCCGAGACTTCACATGGCCTCGTAATATTTTCAGCAGAAATATTACACATCTTGTTAAACCCAAAAAGCTACTAGCTTTGCTTACAATGGTTGGATCTATTGAAATTCCCTCTATTGAAACTATAAACTCTAAATACTCGATTTGCTTCTTGAAGAACGCACACTTCTTCTTCTTAGCATATAGCTTGTGAGTCTGCATTGTCTCAAGAACTGTCCGCAATTGTGACTCGTGATGTCCTTCATCCTTGGAATATGTTAGGATGTCATCAAAGAATACAAGGAGGAAATCATCAAGATAATGTTTGAATATATCTTGCATTAATCTATTGAAGGTAGCAAGGGCGTTTGTTAATCCAAATGATATTAGATAATCTCATAATGACTATACCTTGTGCTCAAAGCGGTTTTTGGGATATCTTCTTGCTTGATTCTAATCTGGTAATACCCTAATCTGAGATCAATCTTGGAGGAAATCTTTGCTCCTTGTAGTCAATCATGTAGTTCGTTGATCCTTGGAATTGGATACTTATTCTTGATAAGTACTTGATTTAGCCCTCGATAACCAATGTAGAGATGGAGAGTCCCATCCTTCTTTTGGCATGAATTCTTACTCTCTCCTTATCGGTTTTCAAGGTGGGATCTTCACCATCTTCTACTTCCTTGAGGGTTATGCTGGCAACTCTTCCTCTAGCTATGGTTGTCTGACTCTGGTCATTATGGAACTTGCTTTGGCATTCATTCTGTCCAAGTTTCGGGCATCACCTTTGGATGTGGCCAGGTTTGTTACAATACTAGCACCTAAAAGTATCCTTATTACAACCAATAAAGTTCTCCACCATTGATGTCAGCCTTCTTGCTATTAGCAAATTGGAATTGACCTTGGGCTCTTAAATAAAATCTTTGAGTGGAGCTTTCATAGCTATTCATAAGAAATCCCTACATACTCAGATCCATGTCTTCAATCAGGGTAAGTGTGGCTAAGAATGGTTAAAACAGCTCCGGAGGGGGACTGAGATTTCAAAGGTTGGGGAGCTTGAACTAAGCTTTAATGGCTGATCAAAATAAGGTATAGCAGGATTTGGACGCCTTAGAGGAGGGGGTCAGCAAAAGAGAGGAAAATAGATGCATTCTTAGTGGAGGAGATCCCAAATGGTAGCTTGAAGCTTTGAGAAGCAAGGGCAATGAGGATTTCAGCTGAGGAGAAGTAGTAGGAGATTCGTCTTGAGTAGCATATAATGCATTGAAAATTTTGGGGTGCTGCTTGGAGGGTTCCATAGGTCAAGACTATCCTATATGCTACTCTACTTGTTGTTGGAGATGCAAGGGATTAAGCTCAAGTGGTGGCTAATGTCCTAGAGGAGGTAAAAACAAGATTCTAAGGTTTGTTTCATGGTAGTCATAACAACTTACAAATGAAGAGAGAGAGAGAGAGAGAGAGAGAGAGAGAGAGAGAGAGAGAGAGAGAGAGAGAGAGAGAGAGTGTGTGTGTGTGTGTGTGTGTGTGTGTGTGTGTGTGTGTGAGTGAGAGAGAGAGAGGTAGGGATGGTAGATAGAGAGAGAGAAAAGAGGAGAAGAGGGTAGAGAGGAGAGAGGAGAGGGAATAGAGTAGAGAAGAGGGTAGAGAGAAGAGAGAAGAGGGTATAGAGATGAGAGAAAAGAGAGAGGAGACAAAGATATTTCTACTTCGATAAAGAGGAGAGGAAAATTTGACATTCTAACTCAATAAAGTAGCCACTTATGCTAAGCTTAAATAAGTCTTTAGGATTTTTGTACTCTTCTAGAATGAGTTTGCAACCTTGATAAATTGCCCATTTCCTATAGAGTAGAGAGTAGAGAGTAGAGAGTCAAGAGAGTAAAGGGTAGAGAGCATAGTATTTTTCATATTTTACTATACGATATAGCATACGAGTATGGAAATATAAAATAAGTATGGTTTAGTAGCCCTAGCTGAACCATACATGACTATCAAGTTTTCCATACTATAAAACGTACATAGTAGAATGATAGAATGTAAAGTTAAATGCTTAAGTTCAAACCATGAATACTTAAAAGATCAAAAGTTCAAACATTAATTTATAATGATCTTGAAAGTATGAAACTTATAAGGAAGAGCCATACATTAGTGTCTCATAGACTTGTCACTTGATAATTCATTAAATATTAGTAGAACCATAAATTAATAGCTTGAGACATACCAATTAATATTTCATTAAATATTTATGGTCAAATATGTTAATTATGAAAGCTAAAACATATAGATGCAAGCTACAAGTATAGGAAAAAGTTAAAAAGTGATAATTATTCACCTATTAGTATTAAATCTAAAAATTGTAAGGCATAGGTAAAAAGAAAAAGACTCTTGACTCAGTAGGCTGCAAGCTATGACAAAAATGACAGGAAATGTATGAGCTCTTAGTGCTCATCATCACATTGTCAGCAATAGTGTTATCATCATCACCAATATCACCATAATCCAAAACATGTGAGCCTTCGATTCTTGAACTTGTACTTACATTCATAGCGAAAGTCTGTGCATCTAGCTCTTGTAGTTCTTACAATGTGTTGTGTGAGAGGAGAGAAAAAGAGATAGAGATGGAGATAATGAGCTACTTAAATGTGGAGAGAGAGAGATAGAGAGAGTAAAGGTGGTGGTGAAGGCAGTGATGGTGGTGGTGGTAGAAGGGTAGTGGTGGAACTAGTGGTGGTGGTGGAAGTGGAAGTGGAGATGTGTACATGTAAGGATGGAATAAGTGAACTATGTTGATCATGAAAAGAGGGGTCACCAAAAAAATCTCGCTCAAAAAACTCACTTTTTTCCCTTCCCCAAATGTAAAGAGCAATGTTCTAGGATAAAGTTGTGACCTTGTGATATGATCTATCTTGGCATTTACATCAAAGAAGATGTGTAGTAAACCATCTTTATATGCCAAAGGTGAATGCTAGAAAATTTTATTCAATATTCAAACATAATTACATATTGTGATAATAGTTGGGTTTTTTCAATTGTTGAACTTTGTGACAACCTAATTAAGGGAAACTTGAAATCCTTAGGTTGGAATCGATAGACCTTTTTGAGTTTTGTACTTTCCATGAAGCTTGGTATCAAAATCTCTATTGTGTCTCCTAAGATATGGATAATGAAGCATGTCCACCCATTCACTAGGTGATGGGTAAGTGGCAAACTAGGTATACTCATTAGTCTCAAGGATAATGTATTATCATTCTGACTACCTTGGTCATGTCTCTTTGGGCTTCAACTTCAGACCTTGGTGCTTGCATGCTTCATGGAAGGCTTCAATACCCTATTAGTTGAACCTTTTTCTTTTGGAATTTTCTCCTTTATTTCGTGAGTGATTGTATTGTATCCAAGGGGGATAAGAGCTACCCAAACCTTAGCACTTCATAGAATTTAAAATCAAAATTTGGGGCATTCCTTCCCTCTACCTCTCCATTTACTAGCATAGAATTTATTTTGGACTCCCCCCTTGGTCTTATAGAATTGCAAAATCCAAAAGGAGATTAGTAACCTTTTGCATTTAAGATTGTAATACTTTAATCGTCTTATCATAGATCTCTTTAAAGATGTTTTAGAAGCCACTACCATTTTCTAAGCCTTGTGGTTATCCTTTCACTTTCTCTATGGTTATATCAATATCCAATGGCTCCACATATTCTATAGTGTGCATCATGATCCCTATAAATATCTCTACAATTATTTTCTCTATTCATGATAAATGAGTATTAGTAGGTCTTGAGGGTTGAGGTGAAAGTTCCCTATCTATCAAATCTTGGCTATTATATCTCGTATGATGCAGTTTATGTAATAATCTATATTTTTTCGGCTCATCGAGTATGATATTAAATTTATTGCCTAAATCTAGCTTCTCCAAGACTATAGTAGTAAGACCAATTTGAGCCCTTAGCTCTTCCAATCTAATTGTCTCCTTCATGGAGGTGGCCATGGTGGATTTTTATTATATTCTTTTTATAAGGAGATCATATTTGTGCATATAGCTACTTGTTCCTTGAGTTTTCAATCATGATATAAGAAATTGACTTGGGTCCATCTCCATGCTAGCCTTCACATTCGATTAAACTATTGGTCTTCACATTTGCCATTTAGTATTTATAAGTTTTCGTATGATAGAATGACTTAGAAATATTGACATATTTCCAAATGATACTAGTAGCTAGAGGGTGAATGACCTAAAATGTTTGTCCTCTAGTAGGTTGTATCACTACAAGGATATATTGGAATAGCGAGGTAGTTCCGACGCAAATAGCGATGGTACTCGAGCGCGGCATTTTTTTGCAAAGAAAGAAAGAGAGAGTGAAAGAGAGAGTGAAATAGATCGTGCATTTGGGAGGGGGAGGGAGAGAAAGAGAGAGAAGGAGAGCTTTTCACTGCCACCGCCGCCGTTCACGTTGAAGAGGAGGGAGTGCATGAAGGGTGAAGAGGAGCCGCCATCACGAAGAGGAGACAAAGAATCCATCCTTGGACCTTTGCGGTGAGTGCATTGCTCCCTCTTGGTTTGTTCTTGTTCTTTCTCCTTTTCTTTTGTTTGTTTTTGTTGAGAATAAGGTGCATTGAGGAAGAAGAAGAAAGAAGGAGAGAGAGAGAGGGAATAAACATGAAACATAATAAAGAAAGAGAGAAATAGAGAGAGAGAGAGGGAGGGAGAGAGGAGAATGAATGAGAAAACACAAAGGCGTAGAGAAAAACAAAGAGAAGGTTCGTTTTTGTTCTTTAATTTCTTCTTTTTTTGTTTGTTTTTTTTACAATGATGTGCATTGAGGGAGAAAGAGAGGAAATGAGATAAGAAATGAGAGAGGGCAAAGATTGTAGTGCATTGAGGGAGAATGATATGAAATGAGAGAGGGAGAAGAAGAAAGAAAAAGGAAGAGAAAACGAGAGAGAGAGAGAGATTAAACATGAAAGATAACAAAGAAATGGGGAAAGAGAGAGAGAGGGAGGGAGGAGAGAGGAGAATGAGTGAGAAAACATAAGGGGGTGGAGAGAAACAAAGAGAGAGGCAACAAAGAAAGAGAGAGAGAGAGGGATTTTTCATACTTGTGGGGACGTCTACTCGAGTCACTCCATCAACCATCCATAGGTGGTTCCCCTATGGGTGCTACTCCGAGAGATACCACCCCCGTGGGTACACCAGATGTATAGGGGTCTCTTGGATATGCCCAAGAGTGCGGTCGCAGGTGGGAGAGGACACATCTTAGACATACCCAAGAGGGTTATGGATGTTACAACTATATATATCATCTCTCACTTGACTTGGGTCTCACCTATATATACTAACTCTACATCATTCTTTGGGAGCATGTCTTGTGTATCTCTCTCGTACTCTCTCTCTCTCTCTCAACAATGGATACCTTGTAGATGATAGGATAGGAGCTGTCATCATGAATGATGAGGGGAGGAGGGTGATGGCTCATATGAGAGAGTTGTGCCAACAAGTTTTTTGGCACAATGTCTTGGATCATTGATACCGGAGAGGAGCAAAGACTACATTGTAGCATCCCTGCATAAGGAGTTTCCAGTACCCACCACAGCAGATAGGTTTTCCACAGGCTGGATGATGGAGTGCATGTGTGCGTACATGTCACACAGACGATTGGATGCACGCAAGGCACTTAAGAGTGGGGCCTCAAAGCCTAAGTGGCTAGACACAAATGATTGGCGTCGACTCAAGGAGGGGGCTGCAAATTCTCCAGGACATTGGAGACAGTAGTGTAAGGCAGCGAGGTCACAACTGAAGGCATGAGTGGTCCATCATCTTGGGAGTAGCGGCCACAGGACTTATCTGGAGGACTTTGTAAGTTTTTGTACGTTAGCCCCTAAAGTTCAAGTGTATTAGGTGATAAGAAATCATAAGTTTTATGAAACGGCCAAATAGTGCTTAGATTTTGATTTTAAAAACTCTTTTTGCAAGCTTTGCATTTACTTTTATTTGAGCATCTCTAGCTTGAATTGGCATGAACCTTGAAAATTAGAAAATTCAAATCGGAATTCTACTATTATTTCATTATCGTGTTAGACATTATTTAACACTTTAAAATATATGTGAAGTAATTTTAAATAGTTAAATTGATTAAGTATATTAAATTGACTAAATAATTAAATAAATTATTCAAATATTTCTATAAATATATAAAAAATTATTGTATAGATAAGTTAAGTTTATATGGAAATTTTGAGAAGCAAAGTAGTCATATTTGAATATATGTAAAGTCGAGTGTTCTACTATGTGAGAGAAATTCTCATACTTCAAAATGATTATGATGATTAAGAGTTTATTTTGTTGTATTAGAGAGTATCTAAAACTTTAGAATGAGAGAGTTTAGAGAGAGAAAAGAGAGGGTAGCTATTAGCAACCAAATATGGTAGTCTTCTTCCTAGAGCACTCAATTGTATCCTTTAATTGTGTTATCTCCCTACTAGTCCTCCAATGCTACTAGAGCTTTTTTTCTTAATCCTCACATGACGTTTTAGTCGATGCCTTTTTAATAACATGTAGTGTAGGCTCCTATGGAATTGAATTATTACTCCCGTCTCCATGTACACTTTGAATATAGCCTTATGCTTTCATATAGTCCTTGACCACATTTTTTCTCTTTTAAATAAATGCTAATGGATGTTTCGAGGAAAATCTTTCATACAAGGAATTTAGCCCGAATGTAGAGAAGGATCCCTTGTGGAGCTTCATGTCCACATCTTACTATTAATCTCCAACTGATGGGTTGAAAAAATAGCTTCACCCACATCATATATTTGCAATCCTCTTGAATGGGTGAAGCTATTTTTTCAATGCACATCATATACTATTAATACCCAAGATGGGTGTAAGTCTTAAAACAAATGTTTGGAAGCATTTGAACTTATGAAATGTAGTGCACCTAGTAGAAACATGCTTTATAAATGAAATTTGTGCTAAAACATTCATGATCTCAAAGATGTGCCATTCATAGTATGCCGAACTTGTGATGTAAAAAAAAGGCTAGAGATGTGTTATTTTAACATGTGACCTAAGTACTAGAGAGAGTGGCATGTATCACTTTGTGTTTGCACTCTAAGAAAGAATAAGTTGTTTTGGATTGCATCTTCTTTTACAAAGTATCCAAAGGACAATATTTTGGTTTATTAACTATCTTTTAAGAAAATGATTATTGCTTTGGGGAAGAGATATCCTTCCTAGGCCAAAAAAGTTGGTAGATTTTTATGGAATATTCAAAGTGATTATTTAGATTGATGTTATAGAAAAGGAACATTTTCTTAGCTGATGATGATAGGATGGTTGTCTTGGTTGTGTATTTGTAAAAAAGGTAAAAGGAAGGGTTGCACTAGATCTCCCCCAAAGCTAGTTGCCAAACCCTACACAAAAGGGGGGTTCTTTTACTGCTTTGCGAGCTCAGAACAGCCCCTATAGCAAGAGATCACTCCATAGGGAGGGCGTTGGCAAGGTATACTTTATTAAGCTATCTTTAATAGCTCTCTTTGCACCTTAGTTGTTGAGTTAATTGGCATCATTGATTTGCAATTGACAATTGATTTTGGCATTAGAGGTAGGAGATGGCAAGGGTGCCATGGAGGCTTTGGCTACTAAACTCCTTATGCACTTAGGAACTATCTAGCCCCTATGTGACCTAGAAAGACATTCCTATGAAGCCTTATTACTAGTTAAGGTTGGAATCTTGGTGGGATTGAGCCTGCTAGTTGTTACATCCATATGGGAGAAAGGCGAAATTGTAATACTTGTGTATCGGTAGGACAAGAAACATTAATAAGAAGACAAGTAAAGGAATTGTTTGAAGCTTCTTGATAAATGATTTTTTATCATTTTTGAGTGTATTGATATAAATTACACAAAAAAATTGAGTGATCTAAAGGGTTAATTAAGAAACTCTCTCTTTATGTATTGAAACATAAGTGTGTGAGATAATTAGACCCTTAAAGCTAATCCAAAGAGAAAAGCAGGAGCACGAGATCCCCCCCTAGGTACTCCCTAAGGTAGGGTGGTCTCTCGGTGAGCTGAAGCTTCTTCAAAATGTGCTAAATAGAAACCAAACATTTACCTAACCAAGAGACTAAATAGAACTGTGATTGGTTGTTGTTTTAGGGAATGGAAGTGAGACTATGCCTTATGCATAAAGGGGTTGACATGTTGTGCCCCCCCTCATTTCTCACTCTCTTTCAACCAAGTATGACTTGGATTTGAGTGATATAGAACAAAGAGATGACCTTAGTCTACTCAAAGAATTTGGATCTAGGTCGGATCCTTGTGGGTGATAGCTGGAACCTTCCATCATGAAGTGGACTGAAGTGAATTGAGGTGACAAACCCACTATATTTCTAAGCAGCACCACTTGGTGGCATCACTTATGAATATCTATTGATGGGCACTAAATCATGTCATTGAGAGATTTTGATTTGGGCATGTTATAACTTTTATGATGTCATTTTAGTATTTTGAATTATGTATAGGGATATTTTGAGTTAAATTATTTCAATGTTCATGACTTAAAGGCCTAAATGTGTCCATCATCAAGCATATACCAATTTGTAAAACTGAAGTGAGATTGAGTATAGAAAGTTATTTTAACCTTCCATAAATGTATACCTTGGCTAAAAGAATATATATTGCAATGTTTGAAATCAATCATTTTTTATAAATAATGATTTGAATAATAGTCAAATCATAGTCAATATTAATAACATAGCCAAACTCTAAATGTATGCTTAATATACTTCTCAATGACTTCAATGTCTACTACTCCACACTTGTTGGAAAGATGATATTTGCACAAAGTTATGACATTTAGATTTAAATTTTACTTAAAATAATAACAATGCAAATAATCAACATAATAATTGTCTTATGATAAGTCAAAGAGCAGGGATCCCTTTAAGGACCTATCTATAATTTTATTTTAAAGAATATGTGGCTAAAGTTCTAGCTTAGACTTTAAAAAGTGATGTGATTTTTTATCCAAATAAAGTAAATATTATATTGTATCTGATGAATAATTATATTTTTAATTGAAAAGTATTTTTATTTAGGTTTATTATATACAAAGAAAAATGCTTGAATGTCTCAAGTTTTCCATCCAATGACACTAAACACCACTCTTTTCATCTAGGTTTGTTGAAGATGTTGTTGGTATTATGGACCTTGTATTGATATCTACATGATTTTACCAAGCATTAGTTGATATCCAACATGCTAAAGCTCAATCATGTGGAAAGTTCTCTCTTAAGTAATAGGAAATATATAATCTCATGTAGATATCCAAGTTTGTACTTAGCTTGTTGCACACCTTATTCTTTACAAACCACATGATGCTAAACATTATCTTGTACTCCATTAATTCTAAAATCATTGTCTAGGCCAAGTCAACAAGCCAAAAATATTGAAGCATATGATCTTGAAGAACTTGGCTTATACTCACACCTTCTTCCATAATTGAGTAATATTACTTGATTTTGTAGGCTCTGTAAGCTCACTGAATTGGTGCAATATAGTATCTTCAAAGCATTGTGATTGCTCTAAAAGTACATCCCCATCTAGTATTGAGATGGTTTCTTAGAACTCCTATACATGTACAACTTTTCCAATGTAATCTTTAAGGACATATACTCTTTTCTTAAAATCTGCTTGAAGAACATGGATGTCTTCTTGGTGGTTCAAAAATTGTGGACAAACTATTAACATTATATCAAACAATTCATCTCTTGGACTGAGAGGGATCACTATGTATAAATCTTATATATCACATATGCTCAAGATATGTTTTATATATCCTTATGTAACCTTTTTAAAGGAAATTTATTCTCCCATTTGTAAATTGCTATAAATATATTAATCCCATACAATACATTTAGTTTTTATAAAATAATTTAATAAATCCTTCTATAATATATATAATGTGACACTTCACCCTTCCTGTTGGGGGTAAAGGAGCCTCTGCCTAGCCGCCTATGTATTACTACACTGACAGTACCCACACTTGCACACTGCAGGCGGTGGGTGCCCATCACCGTCACTTTATTCTTTATTCTTTTAGTAAGGAATGAATAAAGGAAAGGCCGGTCACACATTGTGATTATTGGAGTTCCCACATAGTGAGTCTCTCTCTCTCTCTCTCTCTCTCTCTCTCTCTCTCTCTCTCTCTCTCTTTGTCTTGCTCTTGCTCTTCCGCCATAGCTCTCCCCTACAAGCTTCGATCCTTCTTACCTTTCAACTGGTATCAAAGCATGGTTGCTTGAGCATTCGAGCTTGGCCCATGACTCCTTCAACATTCATTCAAATCCCTACACCATTGGTTTTCACTCTTGGCAACCATATCAGACTCCTTCGAGCTCCGATCACTCCTCGGCTTCTCGACCACCTACCTGACCCATTTGGGCACCCTCAGGGCATTCCTTCAAAGGTATTGGAGCCCTCTTTTGTTATATCACTTCACTCCACAAGTTTTGTGAAGCAGGGAAGCCATGTCCTCTTGCTTCTTGTGACACCTACACTCTACCGGTGAATTTTCCCTTCAAGAGGGAGCTCCTAGGGGTCCTTGACTACCCCCCAAACCTTGCCTTGACCTTGCCCAGCCCTTCCACATGCCCTAGATTAGTATGCGCCATCATGTGACATATAGGAGTATCTTCCTCAGCGTGACATTGATCTTCTCCAGCTACTCCAGCCATTGGGCACTTGGATTGGTCTCATTTGATGCCTAGAAGCATACTTGGAGCTTGGCATTGAAGCATTGAGCATTGTTATTGATTTGGGTCTGATTTAGCACTATTTTGGGATTTCCATAATAGTGATAGGCTGTTATAAACAGTGTTACACTGACATTTGATGCTACATCCTAGTTCGCATTGACATTTCATGCCTGGTTGTTGGGGTCCCGACGAATGGTCCCCAAAATGTTAGGGGAATGTATGCCCATTGATGGGCCATCATTTGGAGCTAATTTAGTGGCCTAAAATACTCAATTTTACACAATAAATCACTATTGTACAGTCTAGGGCTGAAGCTTATTTAGTCACTTTATGCTTTGCCTATTGGTCATCACGGGTGCTTCTCGAGTGTTTCATATGACTATTGGGATGCAAATGAAGGTTGGAAAATGCTTTGTATGGTTCCAAAATGTATTTTGAGTCTTGTTTGAGCTCCGTATTAGTTGGCATTTACTTGACATTGGTCTACACTGGCATGCTTTGTGATAGAGGTTATACTTATAGTCTATGTATGTCCCGTTGGTACATGCTTGATGCTTATGTTACCTATACATGCTAATTACATTGTTTAGACTTGAATGCTACTGGAGCTTCATTCGGGCTTGACTTTGGATATTCTGGAGCTTATTTTGGTCTAGCTTTGGCTTGTGAGAGATTGATTGGGATTGTCTTCAAACATTGGATGCTATCATTGGATACTTGACCGCTCATATGCTCTAGATATCTTATTGATGTATGATATTGGATACTCCATCATTGGTGCTCTTACATGCTTTGTTTGAGATTATTTAATTGACACTTACGGCTTTTATGCTAGTGGGAGCATATTTGTATGCTTATCAGACATTGAGTTGTGCAGGTTATGCATATTGAGCTTTTGGAGTTTTGAGACTAGGATCTCCTCGTGGATGATGTATGGTTAATATAACTTGGTTTGTGTAGATGTACTTGTACTGATTCAGCTTTGTATTCACTGAGTAGACACCAACTTGTTTCAGATCTTAGTAGTGGTATGTACATTTTGCCCTATTGATTGGGGGGTGTAAGTACTGACTTTACTGACGGACTTTCTTTGACATGCTTAGGTGTTGGATCATGTCATTTTGACTGTCACATACTTGTTTATCCCCACTTGATGCTGGTTTTGCATTGAAAATTAGTGATTGACTTTGAATATTGGGTTTTACCTATTGTTAGCTTTCATTGTACACTCCTGTCATAAATTACAACAAGCATATATCTCCGGACTATCATGCATTTTCATATTGAATTATCCTGGTTTGATGTACTTTTGATGGTACTTGGTGGAAAACATCATTAAATACTCATTTGTCACCATTTTGCCTTGGTTTTGGTGGTTTTTTGGTCATTTTCTATAGTTTACAGCAAGCAGTTTTGAACTATCTACAGTGTTTTAGCTTGCAGCATGGCATTTTCTTCCCCTAATAGTGCTATCTTCAACATCATTAAGCTTGATGGTATGAATTATGCCTATTGGACGAGCCAAGTTTGGCAGGTATTGGTGTAGAAACCGCAGATAAAGCCACTAAGGTTGAGTGGACAGTAGCCTGAAACTATGACTAATGATGAATGGATGGAGCTTGATGAGTTCTGCAAGTCCACCCTCATCTTGTCTCTCATTGAACAGGTGCATTACAATGTGGTTGAGAAAGCACAAAGTGCTTGGTAAATTTAGGATAAGATTAAGAACCTCTATGACAAGCAAAGTCCTGCAAGTCAAATGTATTGGTTGAAACAGCTTATGGATCTCCACATGAAAGAGAATGTGACAATGTCAGCTCATCTGAGTCAGTTTCATGCTATTCTTAAGAACTTGGCTTTGCAAGGCATTGATTTCAAAGAGGATGTTACTTTGTTGTTCTTGCTTGGAACTCTTCATGAGTCTTGGGATGTATTTCGCACTTCCTTATGTGCTTCTGCCACTACTCTAAAGCTATCTGATGTTGAGAGCTCTCTTCTGCAGGAAGAGATAAACTGTAAGAATTTGGATGCATCTCCTGTGTCTCATACTTTGATAGTTAGAGGCTGACATGATGGAAATGCAAAGAATGACCATGGTAATGGCCGTGGATGGGATTCGCAGAAATCTCAGTGCAAGTCACATGGCAAGTCACGTAGTAAGTCTCGTGGGAGAAATGCCAATCTAACTTGTCATCATTGTGGGAAGAAAGGCCACATAAGACCATAGTGTTATGAATTACATAATGAAAGGCGCAAAGACAAGGGGAAAGAGAAAGTGCAAGAAAAGTCTTCCGATTGCAGCATAGTACCTGCTAAGTCAAGTGCTAAAGTTGAAGAGATCAATGTTATGCAGCCTGAGGATAGTGATGGGGATTATATCCTTGCAGAAGCTTCATTTAGTGCTTCGCTGATGATAGAGATACACTCTATCTATACACAGTGTTGGCTCTTGGACTCAGGTGCGTCCTTTCATGTGACACCTTACCGAGAGTGGTTCCATTCATATTGTTCTGTTTTGGGTTCTGTGCACTTGGGTGATGACAGGTCTCTTCAGATTGTTGCCATTGGTGATGTTATAGCCTGCAGTTTCCTTCTGGCAGCAGTTTTGTTATACACGATGTGCATCATGTACTTGCATTGACACATAGTCTCATGTTCGTTGGACAACTTGATGATATAAGATATCATGTATCTTTTGGAGATTCTACATGGAAGATTACTCATGGCAGGCTTGTGCTTGCGAGAGGTGCCAAGGTTGGTAGCCTCTACCCCTTAGTTGTTTTTTTATCTATAGTTGATCATGCTTTGTCTGTGGGGTCTTTACCTCATGTATCTCTTTGGCATGCCCGTTTGGGGCACATGTCCATTAAGGGAATGAAAATGCTTTCTGGTTTGCAATACTTACCGCCCCTTGACTATTCTCATTTTGATTCTTGTGATCATTGTCTTTATGGAAAGCAGACTAGGTCTACGCACAAGAAGCCTGGTATGTCACCCATGAGTGAGCCCTTGGCTTAGGTTCATTTTGATGTCTATGGACCCATGCTCTGTCAGTCTATGGGAGGTGTGAAGTATTCTGTTACTTTTATAGATGATTTTTCATGTAAATTATGGACTTATCCCATAAAGAAAAAGTCCGATATATTGGCAGTTTTTCACACATGGCTTGTTTTGGTAGAAAACCAGTCTAGGCATAGGTTGAAATGCCTAAGGACAGATAATGGGCATGAGTATATCTCATGTTCTTTTGAGAAATTATGTGATGAGAGGGGTATCAAGCATCTGTTGATTGCCCCCTACACCCCTCCCCAGAATGGTACAACTCAGCGAATGAATAGGACCACCCAGGAGAGGGTTCACAGTATGATTAGCCATGCACGCCTATCCTAGCATTTTTAGAGTGAGGCAGTTATGACTGCCATTCATATCATTAATAGATCTCCTTATAGTGCCATTGATTTCCAGGTTGCAAAGGAGGTATGGACAGGAAAGCCTCCCTCTTATGTGCATTTACATGTCTTTGGATGTGAGGCATTTTGTGTAAAGAAGGACTAATCTAACAATGGAAATGAATAGGAAATCAAATTACTCTAAGCTACACACAATAAGAAATGTAACAAATTGAATTACAAACATGGCCATACCATGGAACATCTTCCATTATCACATCACAATGTAGCCATGAGCTATTAACCAAGTACAAGAAGATGAAAGACAAGAAGGATAAAATTGTGATAATGCCAAAGAATGATTAGCTTTTCTTGCCTTTTTATACTAAGTACTAAGTCCTCTTTTCTCTTGGCTCAAGTATTTAGAAAGTTTATACCTGGAATAGGCCATGAGGGAAAATTAGCTATTTGATGCTTTGAGAAAATGCAAGAGCATGGTGCGAGACCAAATGCTGTAATATTCACCTATCTCCTTGTTGCATGCTGTCATGTGAGCATGGTCCTAAAATATCACAAGTGTTTTGAGATGATGATAGAGAAACATGGGATTGAACATCTTCTTGTATGATCAAGACGTCTTTATCAATCAAAGGGGTTTGCTAAAACCATGCACTGTCATTTGTTCAAAGAAGTTCAAAGGGAATTATTTTGTTTAGAAGTTTAGATTCTTACTACCTATAGACATGTAGGAATACTTGAGGTCGGGTGGCATTATTTTGTTTCTATCAATCAGAGATTATAGATCGAGTTATTTCGTTGAGCACTATGTATGAATGATTGATCTATTTGTTCAAAAGGCAAAGAATTTGATTAACATCAAGCCCTTTGAACATGGAGTTTCTATATGGGCTAGATTTTTGGGTCCTTACAAAATTCATAGTGATATAGAACATGGCATATGTATTGCACATCACTTACTTGACACAAATTTATGTGATAGTGCTTAATATATGGATTTGTCAAATATTTATGCAACTAAAAGCATTTGTGAGATCACTCTACACATACCCTTCCATTGTGAGAAAATATAGATTTAGCAAGGGCTTTATTGGTGCTTTTGCTAGTCACGTTGTAAGCCATTTAGCAAACACTCCCGAGTCTTACATTGAGCTAGTTTACTAGTAATGCTGCTTTAGAAAGGCCAAGAGGTGCATACTACGATTATTTTGAGGGGTTTGGAAGGGGATTTGTATGTGGCCAGCAAACTTATTGACATGTGGTACAAATGTTGCTCCCTTGTAGAAGCAAAATTGGTGTTTGAGGATTTACTAGTTCAAAATGTTATAAAATGGAATGCAATGCTTGCCACATATGTAGAACACGGGCCTTGTGAAGAAGAATTGAGATGTTACAAGATTTTTTCTTATGGGTAATTTTGATATTGTCGAATATGAGCTGCAATACAACTGCTTGTGTTGCATAAGGCTCTCTCATGATGCACCCTTCTACCTCCATTGATTCTATACTTTTTTTTTCACTTCCCTGAAGCTATTGGCTCACCTACTATGCTTGATACCTATGTGCTTGAAAATATAATCCTTGCCATGAAGATGTATGGCCACTAGATCTTGGCTAGTGTGACTATTTGGGATTGCAATTTTCTAGCTTTTCTTATGTACTAATCCCATTCCAACATAAGCTTCCCCTTGGAAATGGAAGATATGCTTGTGCCATTGACATGACTACTTTGCCAAATCCATGATTGTCACCCTGGCATCCCTATTAAGAGATGCATTTTTGCCATTGATGCCCTAGATTTTTGTACCCAAAGATGAAAAGCCCTATCTTAAGTTCATTTCATCTATGGCACCCTACCTTATGTTCATCTTGTCCTTGCAGCATCAACGTGAGGTAGGGTGCTAGTGGAGGGACAACATATGGGTGTCAACAAGAGGTGAAAAATATCTTGGCATATGATTTGATTGCAAAGCATAAATTTTGCTAGCTTCTTATCCCACTATTTGGCATGTTTGACTCCATTGTAAACCCATTATGCAATGTTAAGGATAAAACCTCTACTTGAATTGTCACATCAACAAACATTGGTTCATTCTCCAACTGTGAAGCTAGCTTGGTTAATTAAGCTCAGCGGGACTAGATTTGTGTATTGAATAATGGCACCCAGATTTGTAGGTGTGCAAGATATGCCCTTGATTCAACTAAAATGCCAAAAATTTTCATGATTGAGCATGTTGCTATTACAAGTCTCTTTGAACGGAGCACTAATTGGTTAAGTGATGTTTTGTCTTTTGCTAGTTGTAACATCAAACAAATTTTATTGTAGAGTTTATGTATCCAACCACATGGATATTAGATTAGAGGTTGTAATATGATGTAGAAAAAATAATTTTTAAAAGAATATATTGAAAATTTGGCATTTTATTCTATAATGTTCAAAATGGAAAAAAATTATACAAGAAGTCCAATAGAGAAGCTGTAGCTTTTGGTCCATGAGGATCAAATGGGGAGATTATGTAACGTGTCCACCTGTTCCCTTTCAGGGCACGCCTTAGCAGTCCATCGGGAAGAGAGTCTAGAAAGCTCTGCCTGGCACTCCCATGGAATTACAGGGTTTGCGATCTAGGACTTCCCGAGTCTGCCACGTAGCGGAACTATACCGGCCGTTCCCACTTAGGACTGACCTGAATCAGGGTTTCCCCTAATGGTCAATTTCATAAAATGGCATCTAGCATCGAACCCTAGGCGAACTACCTTACGAAGAAACGTCAGGGTCGAAGCGGATTCATGTTGCACTTGGTTCAAGGAGAATGGGAAACAAGAGGGATGCAAAGCTCGACCTCTCTGCCCATAAGGCATAGTCCCATTCTGTTCCCCTAAAACAACATAAATCGGGATTCTAGTAACCTGAACTCTAGGTCAGAGTTGCTTGCTGTACATTCCCTTAACTTGCAAAGTTCCCTGCTATTGATTCCATTTGAGAAAAGTTCCCGGCCAACTGGGACCACCCATCCGTAGGACGGACCCATGGCCACATCCACTGCCCTTTCCTAAGGGTTGTTTTAGTTGTCTAATTACCTACCACATTTAGTTGGATACGCATAAAACAGCTTCCTTAATTTATCCAGTTAGACACCGGTTCCTTCACGTAATCTTAGCACTTGACATAGAAAAATAGTGCCAAACAAGTTCCTTTTCAACAGGTTATCTTACTTATCTTTGGAATACATCCATAAAATCCAGCCCCCATAGGCTAATCCATAATCCACCCGAAGGCTATCTAGCAATCCACAGGGATTATTAATCCAAGATTCTGCCCGTAGACTAGTATGTGGGCCTCGAGATCCAATCCCGAGTCACGTTGGCCTCTTCTGCAGGGCCTTGAAGACAAGGGATTTACGGCCAGAGCCCCCCTGGGCACCCAAGCATCCTCTTGCTCCAAGTAGCGCCCAATGCAGAGACCTCTCGCGACGGGTTCGGTCCATGTTCCCGGCGCGGCTAACAACCCCCTTGGTTAGGGTCAGGCAGGCAGTCCAGGGTAACTGATGCTGCCTCTCCCTTCAGGCCTTCAACCTCAAGCATTAATTAGCTTTCCATCTTTTAGTTCCTTGAGCAAAAAATGCAAACAATGCTCCTAAACTATTACAAGCACAATCAATCCAGTGGTCGTTTGTTTGGCCAACTGCTAAGGACTGAATCCTTCTCTCCGAATGCATCTAGCATTCGATTCGGGATTAATTGCAACTTGGCAAGATCCCCAAGGGTTTGTTTGTTCACCCTTTTGTCCTTGGGTTAGGGCCATACCCCATTAAACTAATTTAACCGACACCTTAGGTTTCATAAATTAACAGTAAATCCTGGCGACCATGTCGCTCTAACTTGATTGATCCTTTGCTTCCAAGCAAATACCTAACTTCCCTTAACTTGGCAAATCGGCCCAAGAAAGGTGATGTAGCAGGATGACTACTCATCCTCTTGCAAGTTAGACTTGTGCTAGAACCTACCAACCTCATTACAAGGAGTGGTAAATCTCTCTTGTGATTAAACCACAAAACCGTGCGACGTTGCAACTTGTTGCACAAGTGTCGCACCTAACTCATGGGATCATTTCACCCATTGAACGGTGTTTCCTAGTCAAGGAATTATGTTTAGACAAGACGTAGGGTGTGGGGTGTCTTCTTACCAACCCAACGCTATTTGCACTAGGCATGTTTGGTCCTAGGGTTTCCAAACTCAATCCGAGTTTTAGCATTAGGTCGAACGATCCTTAGGGTAGAAACCCTAGATCGTTGTTTGCATGAGCGTCCAATTGACCCAAACATTCAGTGAATGTGGGTAGGACCTTTGGGTTTGAGGGTTTTGACTTGGCGTCCAAGTACGATACTTGGCTGCATTTCTAACATGCCAAGCCCTAGCTAGTACTTGAGGTGTTTATCGTGTCGACTAGTTATGCCTATATGAAACCCTAACAGTTATAATATCACAAGTAATTTGGGTGAATTGACCTACTTGTCTTGCGACAAGGACGATTCTTTCCTAAAGATGCTAAACTAGTTTAAAAGGTGTAAGTAGTTGCAAGATGTCACAATACATGTAGACATGCGATTCATTGCTTCTATGCACCACAACGTTCGCAATAACCCTATCTTTACTTGCTAAAGTCAAAAGGCATGATAATTTGAATAATTTACATAGGACCTACTAGGATTTACATCAAAGAATCATACCTACAACCCTTTGTCTAAGCTTTAGAATTTCATGCTTTGATAAGCCATGCAACCTTTCCTAAATGCAAGTCTTGATGAATGAATTTTTCACATGACAAATATGCAACATGCAACCCTTTCCTAACTACAACGTAGTTAATGAAGTTCATGCAAAGCGAATATTATAGGACTAGTGTTGACTTATTCCATTTTACAAGCATATGCAACATGCAAGTCCATAGATTCATTTTCGTACTCTGTAATTTCTTTTCGGATAACATCCTACATGTGTTAAGGACTTTTCCTCATGCGAATCATTACAAGGAAACTGAAAGCTTGCCTATCCTTGTGACAATTGAAATTGAAAGCTTGCCTATCCTATTTCATGTTCCTCCAAATAGTGCTAATTACGGGAAGGAAACCCTCCTAGGAAGACCCTTCAAAAGGGCAACCAAGTGTGAGGCTGACTATGTAACACAGAGGATACACTTGACACTACCGGGTGTGAGGATAGTCACAACCTTTAGAAAGGGTGATCTCATAAAACCTCGAGGAAAAGGCAAAGAGGGTGCTGACATAACAATCAAGCCTGCTAACGAGAGCAAGGACTTATTGGAAGAGTTGATACAAGCATAGGTCGAACAACGAGAACCAGTGAGTGAGGCCATGCCTGAAACAAGAAGGCCAAGAGATAATGCCAAGGATGGGCTTTGGACTTACAAATATCGTAGAAGACCCCAAAAGAAGCCCAAGCCTTATAGATAAAGGCATCGATGGAGGGTCAGCATAATGCCACAATGGATATCCAAAGCATTGCTACGTGCTCGAGGGTATTATGCAGGTAACAGATAGATTTGGGTGCCAAAACCCCTTGCTAAACCTCCCTTGTCGACTGAAGGCCAGATTGTATCAAGAGCAAAGAAGCGTAGGAGGAGATCTAAACAAAAAACCAAGTCTCAAGTCAACAACAGTGGAGTGACCAAGCCCCTCATGGTCTAAATCAAGAAACCAAACGGGACCAATCGGAGAGTGGATCCTCAGCCTAGCATGCGTGACAAGCAGATATGAGATGTAATCGTTGAGGATACACAAAAGCCACTAGTGCCCAAGGAGCCTTTGATTCCCCAAGAGGATAATAGGCATCATAGGCACAACATTGCTCATGGCAAGGGTAAATGCTCAACAAAGCAAATAGAAAAATCATCTAACAGCCACCACGAGAAAATCTCCCAACCAGTGTCAAAGCTACTTAGGAGTCCCAAGTCTCCTACACCCTCTTCCCCTAAACGGACACAGGAAGCACAATAGTCATCAAGTGTGGCTACTCAATCCCAATCTCTACCTACATCAGAGCTTTCAAATATCCAAGAGACAGGACACGACGCCACCCTTAGCTCTCAACCTAAGGATATGCCTATGCAATCCACCGTGGCTAGCTCAACTGATACTCGATCTACGCAAGTGAATGCTCTAAGGGCAACAAAAGGCACGACCACTTCCAATCGACCTAAGGATTTGACACCACAATCCACCAATAGTAGCAAGTCCACTGAACTAGCTGCTACTACTTCCAATCAGGGATCACAGCAGTCACAGCCCTTGGCCATGACAATGCCCCTTACGGAACGTGTCTTTAGTAGTTCACCTGTGGAGGAGGTGTCGCAACCAACTTCATTGACAACTCCAGCACTTCCAAAGCACCTAAATTCTAGGCTAGAGGAGTTAAACAGAAGGGAACAGTTAGACTCTCCAAAAAGGGAGGCAGTTGTACCCTCACAACCTAGCAAGGCTATTCAACAGGCCATGACTATGTCCCATAAGGACACACTAGAGAAAGAGAATGTTGAGGCCCAACCAAGCACATCAACGGTTGACCTAGTCTAGGGTCTTGAGTCATTGAGAGATGCACCTTCACTGACCAAGAAAAAGAGGAGAAAACAGCGAAAACAATAGCAGTTACAGGTGGTTGTGGATCCCAAGAACATTAACACCAAGAGCGATGGAGAGCTGAGGAATAAAGCATCGAGTCCATCCACCAATGATCCCATTGATGCCTCTCCTAATAGCGGTGAAACCTCAGACACATCCGTGTGCTCTGAAAAATCAAAGCAGTCATTACCATCAACGGTTGCTTGCAACACTCAATCCACCAACAACAGAACTCGCATTGACCAATCAAGAGTGGATACAATGCTATCACAACAGGGTGACAAATTTATACCAGTCACGTCTAAGAAGAACCATAACGCAATAACAAAGCCTCAGGAGAAACATGGAAATCCCAAGAGCATAAGGAATCCTATTGTTGACCAAACTTGCTCGTCTAGGCCTGAGCCCCCAGCTATGCTAAAACCTAGGCAAACTCCTTGAACCTTGCATGAGATAGCAACCGAGCAAGCCCTCGTTGAGCATAGAAGTGTCACATAATGCTTAACTGAGTTGGATGCTAAGCTCAAAGTGTTCGCATGTGTCTATGTCCTGGCAGACATGGGCGCATTTCCTAAAGAGCAGCTTGAAGAATGCTTGCCATTTTCTTTATCCTAGGAAGAGCAAGAACATCTTGACGAGTACTATAACAGGCTCCTACATGAACGTATGTGACTCATCTCTGACAAGGAAGCCAACGAACTACGCTTAACCGTAACATTCAATTATGTGCTCAGTCAACCAAACCTCTTAGAGATGGAGCAACTAAAGCGACAATCAGAGGGTCGAAGTCAATTCGAACAACATTGGTTTGAAAACCGCGTTGCAATGGTCGAACTAGGATCCCGGATCATGATAGTCTCAGAGGAGCAATTGGCCAAATGGTGGTCTCAAAGAGACCCAACCTATGTGGCACCAACTTCCTTTCGAGTGCTTACTGCCATTTGGGGTATGGCCTTAGTTGAAACTAGCCAAGAGAACTCTCTGTCTGATAAGGTTCTCACTGAGGAGGAGTTACATGTTGCTAGTAGACTCAGACAAGGTTCCATGCTACTCAATGTTGCAAAATATCTATCAGTATTGAGTAAGCTGCCATGAATACTAGATGCGTGTGCCACACTCCAGTACAATCCGGAGTTCTACAATTGGCTTTTATCCTCATGAAGTGACATGGATTTGTAAATATGTACATAAATAAACAATGAATTTTGTGACCCTGCATAGACAATATCAACACACACAAGCAATGATAGTCAAGCGCAGGGAGAAGAGTTGGGTTGAATAGGCTAAGGTCCTCAGGTCCTCCTCTCACCACACATTTAGAAGATGTGTGACCATTCCCACCTCCAAGTGGAGGGCATGCAACCCTCATTACCACCATAGAAAGCCCTGACCAACATCTCTTAGGGTCTAGACAGGGTATTGTCCCTTTCTATACACCTTTCCCCCTTTCCGGTCTATCCTTCTGAGGATGAGCCCTGCCCCACTCCATGACAACTAGTCCATGCAACTTAGCATAAGACAAGATCTGCTAATGGTGGCTGGAGGCAAAACGAACATCATTATGGGGGACATCCCTCTACAACAAACACTGCATGCCTCACCTCTCCCCTCCTCATCATATGCGCTTGATAACCCACTGTATAATCCCTTCCATGCAAATTGTTTTATCCTGTCTCAAGGCCTAATCCTTGGTTCACATTTTGCAGGTCCCCCTACGGTAGCAGACATGGAGCACCCAGTGCAGCTGGCTTGCAAAGATGCTATCCGCCGTCGAAGGGAGCATGTAGCACAAGCTCCTCCGCTGGAACGCTGAGTACCTAGTCTCAAAAGGTATGCAAAGAAACGAGGCCCCAAGCGACACTGCCCTGGACGTAGGCCAAAAAATCCCCAGGCGAGGGGAATAGAAGCTCAAGGGAGCACACAAGGCATGGCAACACCGGTTGTGTGGGCCCCCAACAGATGCTCGGGCACCAGGTGCTCGAAAGAGGAGAGGGTAGCTCAAGACAAGCAGGAATTTGATGCATTGTTCAAAAGTATTCTGGAAATAGTTGTGGCTAGGGACTACACAAATTCAGGTCCTGTGCGACATCTTCCCTATCCAACCTCACAAGAGCCCCTCACCAGCAAAGCCTCAGTCACCCGACCACCCGGACTCGCCCTGCCTCGTACAAATAGAGTAGCCCCATGTTATGTAAAAGGCTTATCAAATGCTACCTGGCCATGACTTTTTGTCTCTAAAGGATTTCTTATTGACATGTTCCCCATTTGTACAAGCTTTTCATATCTGCGTTTACTATGTTTCACGTCTTTAGCAAAAGAAAAAGATAATCAAGCGCATGTGATAAGTATCTAAGTCAATACCATGGAACTTAGATAAGTGATGTCTCCTTGTGTTGCACTGGTTTATTATAGTTGTGGCATGAGCCGTACATGTACTCTCATGAAGTGACAAGTGGATGCAGGATGATGCAGGTCTTTGTGGGAAAGTGTTCAATACCCAAGACACCACAAGACCGCCAACCCCACGAAGAGCCGCGACAAAGCCATGCTTCCGAAAGCAAAAATCATCCTTGCGAGTGCCCACGTCACATGGCCCAAAGTATGAGCTTAACCACTTCCTCTTTTTGGGTTACACTCTACACCGGGCACTCACAGCAGCTGTTACCCTAGTTGTACCAATATTGCACGTTCTAAAGAGGATTGCAATATCTCATGTGTATATCCCCATCTCAACAACTACTTCTCTAACGACGAGGCTAGGACACACTCATCACTGTAATATCCATTTCCTGAGCCTTCGAAGCTTGACATTTCCCAACCCATTGAAATGGTGATAGCCTCAACATATTGCAATGGTTGTACTCAGGCAAGTGCACAAAAAAGAAAAAAAGAAAAAAAAGAAAGAGAATAAAGAAAGAAAGAAAGAAAGAAAGAAAGAAAGAAAAAAGAACAAGAAAAAGAAAAGAAAAAGAAAAAAAAATGAAAAAAGAAAAGAAAAGAATGAAAAATAAGAAGCACCCACGATCACAACACATCACCTAGGGGTCCTCAAATTAGGTACGACCAATGACCTTGGTTGGTTGGCTCCGTCCCTAGTCCCCTAGCCCTTTAGCATCACCCACAATTGTTCAGGGCACATCAAGGATAGGACATACCTAGGGAGCTTGTCTCGCCTATGGATAGACCTATCACCCTGACCCATTCGCACGATTCCCTCTTGCACTCTGCCTTAATACCATTGCAATCAATTGTGGTAAGCACCGCACGAATGGCCATGAAAAGTACACCATCCTCATCAAGCAAGTCCAATAGCTCCGAGCTACTGAAAGTGCGGTGTCTCTGGTTCAATTATGCTACGTCGTGCAGTCACAATGCAAATGAGGTCTCAGACACCTTCACGTGTACTTCTTCTCAACATGGACAACTTTGCTCTGTCCACACATTGTTACGAGAAACCAGCCCGTGGTCTTCTAATTACGTAATATCTATGTATGTAGGAGCACTTACATAATATCTGCACCGAAATATATACACAGTTTGGGTCCTCAAGTGCAAGACAATACTCTCAGCTTGCTTCGAGTTCAACCTGTCTCCCAAACTAAGTGAACTATGTCTTGTGCACGATAGAGAAGACTAGCCCTACCCCTAAGACGAGACCAGCTATGAGAGGTTTTCAATTGCAGGTATTGAAGACTCCAACGAAAGTGTCGTTCGCTCATCATTGACACTCAACTCTGAATTCCTATCATTTATCATCTTGCAAGCCCGCCAAGAATCGTCATGTGCAGAATCCCCAACAAACCAATACTTGTGCTGGCCATTAGTGCAATCCCCCCAACAAAGAACAGCCCTACCACCAACTCCACCAACCCTACCACCAGCCACCTAGACCACCAACATGCCCCCAATGATCTTTCTCCACACCACCACCAACACTCCTCCACGGCAACCATCGATGTCCCTTCCACCCACGTCTTCAGTGCAAGCCAAAGCCTGCTACCTACGACGGTGAGTGCCATGGGACTGGCACTCGTCTAGGAGGGGGTAATGTTAACCCTCAAACGAACAAAGGTGAAAAATCCGGAAAATCTGAAGTAGAAGACAAGGCCAAGGAAAAAGTGAAACGGAAGATGAAGGCATGCCAAGAAAAATCTAGAAACACAAGAAGCGCAGAAAAGTCCTAAATAAGGGGAAAAGGCGCACAAGGAAAAGCGGAAGTCAATACTTTTGTAAAATAATGCAAGCGCATCATGATTGAATTTAAGGAGCGCCGTTCTGCTGGATTGATCAGGTTGCTCCTATACTTGTACCGCTTTTAAAGTTTTACTTTCATGAGGAAGTGCGAAAGGCAACTGTGTCTGCAATGCCAGAGTTGCTGCGTACTGCCAAGCTTGCGGTTAAAAAGGGAGCCACTTTTCTGGTAAAAAAAAGGGCGGCTTTTCTGGGGCGTATGGTAGGCTTGGGGGGAAGAAAAAGCAGGAAATGGAGACATAGAGGGAGAGACCCTACACATATTACGACACAGAAGACCAAGCTCCATGGATAGGTAATTTTAAGATTGGGCATACTGGAGGTGTAGCTCGTGAGTATGTGCTGCGAAAAATACAAGAGCTACCTGCTTTAGCTCCATTGAGTGACTATCTCTACAGGTGGCCTTCCAGATGCCAACTTGAGTGATTCACCTAGTTCACCATCAGCATCATCTTCACCAGCATCTTGTTCATCAGATTACTCAGATGACTCTGAGGCTCAGAGTTCAAATTGCAGTTTTATTGGCTCAAGTGGTGATTCAAGCACCCAGAGTCTTGGTGAGCATTATGTAAGAAGGGCAGCTGATGTCATTGAGAGGGTGTTGTCTCTTTAGAATTCAGGTGGCTCACCATATCTGAGAACTTTGCTTCTTGGATTACCTCAAACATTTGGTTTTCAGCTGGATTTATCCTGTGAGAAGATTGTTTTGAAAGGACTTAATGGAATTCCTGGTTGTTTCTTGCTCGAAATGATAGATATGTTGCGCTATGGATTGACGATCCTTTACGGCTTGGTGTTAATGTTGGAGCAGTCTCATTTTCTATGGTCCGTGTGCAGACTGCTTTTAAGGAGATGTTGCAAGTTTTAACCAAACAGAGTGATATGTTGAGTTCACCTCTTCGATGCGAAGACAAGGATTGCCAAGATTTGGCTGTAATGGGACTGGAGCATCTTTCATGCTTAAGCCGGTTGATTGTGGAGGATCAAGAGTACTAATGGGTTGGTTGTTTAGTGCCAATCTTGCAGATAATTATAATTGTGTTCTACATTTTTCAGGAGAATGCTTACTCCTTGGTTATTTTCAAGGACTCTCTCTCACTCTGAGGTAGAGTGGGATTGCAATTGAGGCTTTACTTCTATAGGATCACATTTCCCATACTTGTTGCGATGTGTATAGCAAGTGTCTAGTCTTCAGCATACAGATTATCTTGGTGCTTCCTATACAATACTGATCAGCAAATAACATGCAGAGTGTTCCTCTCTGAAATAGCAAGAAGGGACGTGAAGGAATTCAGTTTTTGAGCATCCATTTTATAAATCATATTTGTTTTTTTTATGAAGTTGAAGTTGTTGATGTTGAACAGGGTTGTAATCAAACGGGTGAAGTGCAACTAGTATTGCATACATTCAGGTCTATTTGCCATATTCAAGAGACCAAAAGGCTTGAACAAGTTGATTATAGGGCCATTATCCGAAATTGAGGTGACCTTCTTTCAAATTGAATCGTGATCTCGCTTGATTGATCTTCTATCCTGAAATTAGTCAAGGTCCTCTGTGGTGGCGACTTTGCTTTTGAAAACCCTTTGACACCGGGTTTCTAAACCCCTTCCTGTGGCCCCTTTCCTATTGCCCTCTCAAGCGGGTTTTTATTATCCCCGGGTTTTTAAGCACCCTTTTCCCCCTTGCATCCCGAAAATCCCCACCATAGCCGGGTTCTTTTTCCCCCTTCTTATGGATCTGCAATAGCCAATATTAAAACCTTTTTTCATTGGCCCTACAAAGCGGTCTTTAAGCCCTTGGAATTAAGAACTTTTCCCCTTGCATCCCCCATAGAGCTCATACTAGTCGGGGTTTTAAGCCCTTTTTCATAGCATTTCCAAGGCTATTTAACCCCCGTTTCTTTTTAATCCTCCCCTTAGCATTTCCACAAAGTCATTTTCATGGATTTTCCCCCATACAAGTCTTTTAAGGTCTCCCATTGCATTCCTACACAAGCCATATTAGTAGGTTTTAAACCTTCTTTTCTGTTGGTTCCCCTTAAGTTCACTTGAACCGCCGGATTTTAAAAAATTTATCTTTCCTATTGCAACTCCCACAAGCCTATATGGTCTTCTAAAGCCCGATTCCAAAAGACGGTGCAATTGTTCAAGGAAGCTGAATCTCAAAGGGAGTTTCGCATGTGAAGGAGACGGGCCAAGATCATAAGTCTGGGGCCAAGGCAAGAAGGTCGAAGTCTCGATGGCTCCTAAAAAGGCACAAGATGCAACCGCAAGAGGATCATCTCCTAACATCCATGTGGACATTTCACCACAAGTCCAGGTTGTCTTCCTAATTTTTAATTTACATCGTAAATTTCAATTGTGCATGGATCATTTATGGAAATAGGATGCACTTTTTGATTGAAATACTTTGGCTAATTTAAAAGAAATAGCTCACAATTGAAGAATTCGGTCATTGGTATTTTTTTCAATGAAACGAACAAAGAAAGAACATAAGATCTCTATGTATTCTTAGCAAGTGGTTTTTATGCATTACAAAATAACGAATTTAGATCAACCAATGATCATCTTTACAAAGTCGAATTTATTGTTGTACACTTCGATTATGCATGGAAAGAAAAAAATCGCATGTTGTATTATTAGACATCTCTTTCTTTGCAAAAATTCATTAAAGAAGATTGCTAACAAGCGTAGGAATTTGCAAGGCATGGAAATGATTCCAAGGCTGCATAAAGTAGATTAAACTTTAGTCAGTTGGCATAAAACTCAAATCAATTATATAAGTAGTTACAAAAGGTTGTGTAATGCTCATTCAGCATACGAATAGTTCATTTATAAATGAAAAATTAGGAAAAGGCTGCATGGTTTGTTTTAACATAAAAACCTAAAGGTTAATAGCTGGAATCTTGAATGCATGTTCTAGAAGGATCAATAGAAATTGTGTCATAACTTAACATGCACTTGGAGCTTAGCCGGTAAAGCTAGGGTTTGTAAATCTAATCATTCATAGCCAATGAATCGTGTGCTTACGAGAATGGTATCGTAATGGTTTTACCCTAAACACCTAAACCACAATGGATTCGCTTAGAAATGGTTAAATTGATGCAACATATCCCAAGTGCTAACTAGGGTTTAGCATGTTAAGGACGTGACTTAGTCGCACATATTGCCGAGATTGAAACTCTCATACCGAAAGACTTACTCACATTCACGGAATGCAGGGACAATAGGACATACTTGTAAGAAATGATCTAGGGTTTCTACCCTAAGGATCGCTCGCTAAAAATATGAAACTCAGTTTGAATTTGGAACCCTAGGACCGACAATGTTGGCCTAGTGCAATCAGGAACGGATTGTTATGAAGACACCCTAACCCTGTTTCCTATCTAATCACGATTTCATGATTAGAAGACGTCGTTTGATGGAAAAAATAGTCTCACAGATTAGATGCGACATTTGTGCAACAAGTTGCAGAGTTGCATGATCTTGTGTTTTGATCACAAGGGAATGGCCAATTCCTCGGAATGAGATTGGCAGATTCTTGCGCAAGTTTATCTTGCAAGAGGATGAGTAGTCATCCTGACATAGCACCTTTCTTGGGAAAAGTGACCAAGATAAGGGGATTAGATAAATGCTTGGAAAAAAAAGACCAATCAATAATTTGGAGCAACATATTTTGTGTTAATAGAACTTAAGGCATTGGTTAAGTTGGGTTAATAGGGTACGGCCCTAACCCAAAGATATAAGGGTTAACAAACAAACCGTTGGGGATCTTCCCAAGTCGCAATTGATCCCGGATCGAGTGCTGGACGCATTCGGAGAGAAGGATTCACTCCTTAGCAGTTGGACAAATAACGACCTCTGGAAATGGTTGTGCTTGTAACAGTTTAAAGAGCAATGTTTGCTTTGTTTGCTCAAGGAATTAAAGGTTGAAAACATATCTAATGCTTCAGGTTAAGGCCTAAAGGGTGAGGCAGCCTCAATTACCCCCGACTGCCTGCCTGACCCTAACCAAGGGGGTTGTTAACCATGCCAGGAAGGTGGACCGAACTTGCCACGAGAGGTCTCTCCGTTGAGCGCTACTTGGAGCAGGAAGACGCTTGGGTGCCAGGGGGGCTCTGGCCGTAAATCCCTCACCTTCTGGGCCCTGTACAAGAGGCCAATGTGACTCGGGATTGGATATCGAGGCCCGCATACTAGTCTACGGGCGGAATCTTGGATTAGTAATCCCTGTGGATTGCTGGATAGCCTTCGGGCGGATTTTGGATAAGCCTACGGGATGGACTTATAAATGTATTCCAAAGATAAATAACCTATTACATTTAATAAGAAGAAGTAAAGCAAATGTTGATGTTCTGAACATTTCCTTACTTTCGATGCTGTCTTGTAGAATTATGAAGCATGGAACAGATTCTTAGTATTTCAAGTCATGTTTATGACCACGATGCATTCCCTGGATTATCAACAAAGAGTTGAGATGATGAACATCCTAGACCACATTTACAATCTATCGCCTGTGTACATGGAACAGAGATGGATGGGTGTTTCAAGGATTTATTACATAGCTGCCCATCGACCTTCGTACCTTCAAATTAACTTGAAGAGAATCAAGTGGATGGAGGACTTAAAGATCGTGAAGTTGTTCGTCTTTATTGAGGCTCACGCAAATGCGACCCTACATGTCGGAGGTCGAAGGGTTAATCAGAACAAGTATGTGTGCGGGGAAGGGATTCGAGTAATCCCTGCTGATCAAATCAAGGTGTTGGGACGTCATGAGAAGAACGGATATCAAAGGAAAAGATACCCTAATCTTCCAATGACCTATCGATTCCTGAAAATCAATGACCCCAATCCGTACTACTACTCAGTTCCTGTAGCTGAATGCAACAACATCTTATTCTCCTCGAATTAATGTATCAACTTGTTCCATCGCCCCAAGAAATAATTGTACCTAGAAAGGGCTATGCCCAAATGAATGGAATAAAACTTCTTCTTATCAATGATGTTGATAAAGAAGTAAAGTGATTTGGTCACTTGGCTAAAGGCTGAAGTAGATATGTAATGTAATGTGAAATTCTTTCTGGGAGGAAAGACGACTTCGGTCAAATTCAGAGTCATGAACTTAGGTATCCATGAGTGTCTACTCGGAATGGATTGGCTTAAACCTAAAGACGCCCTCATTCATTGTGGAAAGGGCCAAATTTCCTTTCAGAACTCTGAAGGGGAATTGGTCACAACTCAAGGTGAGGCTGGAAAGCCAAAAATTCAATTGGCCAAAGCATCTCAGATTATAAAGGGAGTTAGAAAGGGACTACATGTCTACTTGATTAAACTCAATAAGTTAGATCAGAAGCAGGAGTCTAGTGAAGAATCTTCATGGCTAAAGGAATACGCGGACGTATTTCCTGAAGAGTTAACAGAACTCCCGCCTCAAAGAGAAGTGGATCATAAGATCAAGCTAGTGCTAGGAGCTGCGCCAATTGCAAAGAGACCTTATAGAATGTCCATCCCAGAAGCAATTGAGCTGAAAGAACAACTCAAGAAACTATTAGATCACGGCTACATCCATCCTACCAGTTCACCATGGGGAGCTCCAGTACTGTTCCAGAAAAAGAAAGATGGAACGCTGCGACCGTGTATTGATTACAGAGGGTTAAATCAATCAACTGTCAAGAACAAGTACCCTATTCCTAGAATAGATGAGCTTCTTGATTGTCTTCAGGGTGCAAAGATCTTCTCCAAGATTTATCTCAGGTCTGGTTACTATCAGATAAGGATCAAGGAAGAAGATATCCCAAAGACAGCCTTCAACACAAGATATGGATACTTTGAGTCCCTAATTATGTCATTCGGGCTTACGAATGCGCCTGCCACCTTCAACAGGTTAATGCAGGATATCTTTAGGCCATATCTTGATGACTTCGTACTCGTGTTCTTCGACGACACTTTAGTCTATTCTAAACGGGAAGAAGATCATGAACCCCAACTTCGGATTGTCCTTGAGACAATGAGGTCACACAAGCTGTATGCCAAGATGAAGAAATGTGCATTCTTCAAACATCAGATTGAATATCTGGGATTCATCGTATCAGTAGAAGGAATCTGAGTGGATCTGGCCAAAGTCAGAGATGCTCTAGGATGGCCAATACCAACAACTGTCAAAGAAATACATAGTTTTCTTGGATTGACAAGATGGTATAGGGTCTTCATAAAAAACTATGCTTTGATTGCAGCACCTTTGATGGACTTACTAAAAAAGCAAACGTCCATTGCATGGTCAACTGCCGAACAAACTAGCTTTGATAGATTGAAGCAAAGTTTGGTATCAGCACCTATCCTAAAACTTCTAGATCTCAATAAGGAGTTCGAGGTAGTAATTGATGCTAGCACACTTGCCTTAGGATGTATGCTCATGCAAGAAGGTCACCCTATAGCATACTCTTCAAGGAAACTAAAAAGCCATGAGAAGAATTATGCTACCCATGATCTAGAACTGTTAGCTGTCATCCATGCCCTAAAGCTTTGGAGACACTACCTGTTGGGTAACAAGTTTACACTAGTGTGACTGATCATATAAGTCTCAAGTGGATCTTTACCTAGAACGAGCTCAACATGAGGCAATGTCGGTGGATTGAAGTGCTAGAGGAGTATGACTTTGAAATCAAGTACCAACCAGGAAAGGAGAATGTAGTTGCCGATGCACTCAGTCGCAAGGCATTCCTTAACTCATTAATCTTGCAAAATCCATCAACAGCTAGATCTCTAGCCACAAAGGTGTCCATGCCAAGCAATCCAATACTTGAGCTAGCTAGAGAGGAAGCATGCCATGATCTAGCCTATCAAAAGATGCTAAGGGAAATCTCTATCAAGGACCAAGACCAAAAGCTACAGGCTGAGTATCATGAATTCTCTATCAATAGTGGACTTGTCTACTATAGAACGAGAGTATGTATACCGGCAAGCCAGTCACTTAAAGAGAAGCTACTGTGGGAAGCTCATGATTCCCCTTTCTCAGGACATCCTAGCTATGCCAAGACTCTCAATCCAGTTAGGAAGAGCTACTATTGGGAGAGGCTTAAAGGTGATGTTCTCAAATATGTCACTAAGTGTTTGCCTTGTCAACGTATCAAAGCCAAACATGTCAAAATGCCATGAAAGTTACAACCACTCGACATTCCCCAAATGAAATGGGAATTCATCAGTATGGACTTTGTCGTTGGCCTACCGCAAGTTCAGGGAGGATACAACTCCATCTTGGTTGTGGTTGACATGCTTACTAAGGTTGCACATCTTTTTCTAGTAAAGACAAACTATAAAGCCTCAGACATTGCAAGGTTGTTTATCAAGGTGATATTCAAGCTACATGGGCTACCCAGAAGAATCATTAGTGATCGTGATTCTCTCTTCACATCACACTTCTGGAGAACTATATTTGAAGCCATTGGGACTCAACTCTATTTTAGCACAGCTTATCATCCCCAAATTGATGGCCAAACAGAGTGATTCAATCAAGTCATTGAGGATATGATAAGGGCACACTCCTGTCGTAAACCAAAAAGGTGGATTCAATACTTGCATTTGGTTGAATTTGCCTACAATGCTTCTTATCAACAAAGCATTCAGATGACCCCATTTCAAGCATTGTATGGTCATGACTGTCGAAGTCCTCTAAACTTCTCAGATCCAACCTTGAGGGTTGAAGCTTCTAGGCAGATGTTGGAAGAGATGGATGACCAAGTAAAGTTAATAAGACAGGACATTCAAGCCGCCAAGGATAAACAGAAGGCATAAGCGGATTTGAAGCGTCAAGATAGAATCTTCGAAGAAGGAGACATGGTCTTCATTTGCATACGCCCAAAGAAAAGTTCCCTATCCTTAGAAGATTGCAAGAAGCTAAGTCCAAGGTATTGTGGACCATACAAGATCCTCAAGTGCTTAGGACCTAATGCTTATAGACTGCAACTCCCTGAGAACCTAAAGGTTCCTAATGTATTCCATATCAACCTATTGAGGAAGTATGTACCAAATCCTAGTCATGTACTTGATGACCAACAAGTTGTAATGCCTAGTCAAGGAGTCCTTGAACTACGGCCTGATAGGATCTTAGATGTTAGGCAGAGACAACTGAGATCCAGAACCTTGAGAGAATAACTCGTCCAATGGAAAGATTATCCCAAGGAGGATGCCACTTGGATGGATGAAAAGACTCTCAACCATCAATATCCCCAGTTTATCTCGAGATGAGGACATCTCGATTCCTCCAAGGGGAAGAGAATGTAATATTTCTGCTGAAAATATTACGAGGCCATGTGAAGTCTCGGGCAAATGACAATGCCGGCATTGTGGTTACGGACAGTTTGGTCTTTAAATAATACACTGGCCAAATGAGACATGGTTTAATGAAACCCGCATATTTTCATGAGAACCTCCTCTTGGGAGGAGATCAAGAGGATAATATTGGATTTAATGCAAATTTTTTTAATCCTCTTCCCCCCAGCCGAAGCGTGGGTGAAGGAAGAGGATGGGGGCTACATTGGGAAATAGGAGAGGTGGAGAGGAGAGACTGCATGCGGCCACCACATGGGGGGAGGGAGGCCTTGCCCCCTCTTCCTATAAATACCCCCCTCAAAGGGGTGGAGAAGGGGGGGGGGGGGGGGAGCTAAGTCGTACTGCGCCAAACTATGGTAATAGAGGGAATCAGGAGGCTATCGGAGAGGGGGGAAGCTGAGGAAGTTAGTGAAGGAGGAGTAGAGTAAGCCGCCCGACTGTGGAAGGAGCCCCCAACCACCGTGCCAAGGTGTGGAAGAGGAGGGCACTGCTGAATTCAGTGTGAGGAAGATAATCATGAGCTTGTGAAGCTACCGCACGATGCCGCCAGCTGCCAAATCGATGGCTTCCTCTTCCCTCCACATGGTTATACCACGCCTTCAAAAGCTTCAAGAAGCTTCTTGAAAGCTTCTAAGGGCCTCCTCCAAGCCCCCCCTTCCCATGGGGTTCCACCCAAGCCCCTTTAAAAGCACATTTACCCCGGGAATTAAGCCCCTTTAAAAGCGCATTTACCTCGGGAATTAAGCCCTTTTTCCCCCCTTGGGTTCCCCAAAAGCTCCCATTAGCCCGGGTTTCTAAACCCCTTCCCGTGGCCCCTTTCCTATTGCCCTCTCAAGTGGGTTTTTATTACCCTCGGGTTTTTAAGCACCCTTTTTCCCCTTGCATCTCGAAAATCCCCACCATATCCGGGTTCTTTTTCCCCCTTCTTATGGATCCGCAATAGCCAATATTAAAACCTTTTTTCATTGGCCCTACAAAGCGGTCTTTAAACCCTTGGAATTAAGACCTTTTCCCATTGCATCCTCGGGAATTAAACCTTTCCCTTGCATCCCCCATAACGCTCATACTAGTCGGGTTTTTAAGCCCTTTTTCATAGCATTTCCAAGGCTATTTAACCCCCATTTCTTTTTAATCCTCCCCTTAGCATTTCCACAAAGTCATTTCCATGGATTTCCCCCCATACAAGTCTTTTAAGGTCTCCCATTGCATTCCTACACAAGCCATATTAGTAGGTTTTAAACCTTCTTTTCCGTTAGTTCCCCTTAAGTTCACTCGAACTAACAGATTCAAAAAAAACTCTCTTATAAGGTCTTCTAAAGCTTGATTCCGAAAGATGGTGCAATAGATCAAGGAAGCCGAATCTCAAAGGGATTTTCGTGTGCGAAGGAGACGGGCCAAGACCATAAGTCTGCGGCCAAGGCAAGAAGGTCGAAGTCTTGATGGCTCCTAAAAAGGCACAAGGCGCAACCGCAGGAGCATCATCTCCTAACATCCATGTGGACATTTCACCACAAGTCCAGGTTGTCTTCCTAATTTTTAATTTATGTCGTAATATTTCAATTGTGCATGGATCATTTATGGAAATAGGATGCACTTTTCGATTGAAATACTTTTGCTAATTTAAAAGAAATAGCTCACGATTAAAGAATTCGGTCATTGGTATTTTTTTCAATGAAACAAACAAAGAAACAGCATAAGATCTCTATGTATTCTTAGCAAGTGGTTTTTATGCATTACAAAGTAACGAATTTAGATCACCTAATGATCATCTTTTCAAAGTCGAATTTATTGTTGTACACTTCGATTATGCATGGAAAGAAAAAAATTGCATGTTGCATTATTAGACATCTCTTTCTTTGCAAAAATTCATTAAAGAAGATTGCTAACAATCGTAGGAATTTGCAAGGCATGGAAATGATTCCAGGGCTGCATGAAGTAGAAAACTCAATTCAATTACGTAAGTAGTTACAAAAGGTTGTGTAATGCTCATTCAGCATACGAATAGTTCATTCATAAATGAAAAATTAGGAAAAGGCTGCATGGTTCGTTTTAACATAAAACCCTAAAGGTTAATAGCTGGAATCTTGAATGCATGTTCTAGAAGGATCAATAGAAATTGTGTCGTAACATAACATGCGCTTGGAGCTGAGCCGGTAAGGCTAGGGTTTGTAAATCTAATCATTCATAGCCAATGAATCGTGTGCTTATGAGAATGGTATCGTAATGGTTTTACCCTAAATACCTAAACCACAATGGATTCGCTTAGAAATGGTTAAATCGATGCAACATATCCCAAGTGCTAACTAGGGTTTAGCACGTTAAGGATGTGACTTAGTTGCACGTATTGCCGAGATTGAAACTCATATAGAAAGACCTACTCACATTCACGGAATGCAGGGACAATAGGACATACTTGCGAGAAACGATCTAGTGTTTCTACCCTAATGAGCGCTCACTAAAAAGATGAAACTCAGTTTTCAGTTTGGAACCCTAGGACCGACAATGTCAGCCTAGTGGAATCAGGAACGGATTGTTATGAAGACACCCTAACCCTATTTCCTATCTAATCATGATTTCGTGATTAGAAGACACTGTTTGATGGGAAAAATAGTCCCACAGATTAGATGCGACACTTGTGCAACAAGTTGCAGAGTTGCATGATCTTGTGGTTTGATCACAAGGGAATGGCCAATTCCTCAGAATGAGATTGGCAGATTCTTGCGTATGTTTATCTTGCAAGAGGATGAGTAGTCATCCTGACATAGCACCTTTCTTGGGAAAAGTGACCAAGATAAGGGGATTAGATAAATGCTTGGAAGAAAACGACCAATCAATAATTTGAAGCAACATATTTTTTGTTAATAGAACTTAAGGCATTGGTTAAGTTGGGTTAATAGGGTACGGCCCTAACCCAAAGACATAAGGGTTAACAAACAAACCCTTAGGGATTTTGCTAAGTCGCAATTGATCCCGGATCGAGTGCTGGACGCATTTGGAGAGAAGGATTCACTCCTTAGTAGTTTGCCAAATAACGACCTCTGGAAATGATTGTGCTTGTAACAGTTTAAAGAGCAATGTTTGCTTTGTTTGCTCAAGGAATTAAAGGTTGAAAAGATATCTAATGCTTCAAGTTAAGGCCTGAAGGGAGAGGCAGCCTACTTCTGCTACATGGCAGATGCGGGAAGTTGTAGATTGCAAACCCTGTAACATTCCATGGGAGTGCCGGGTGGATTTACACAAGAAGCAAGTTGCCATTAAATGGACCCAAGATGAACATTCTAGCTTTGACAAGTTGAAGCTAATTAGCTTAGTCACAATCTCAATCCTCAAAACTACTCGTCTAAGCAAAGAATTCGAAGTGGATGATGCAAGTTCTCTTGCCTTGGGATGTGTACTCATGCAGGAATGACATCCAATAGCATATTCCTCTAGAAAATTGAAGACTCACAAGAGAAATTATGCTACTCATGACCTGGAATTACTTGCAATTATCCACGCTCTTAAGTTATGGAGACATTATCTACTTGGGAAGAAATTCTCATTAGTAACCGACCATAAAAGTCTTAAATGAATCTTCACTTAACCAGATCTAAATATGAGGCAATGTCGATAGATCGAAGTCTTGCAAGAGTATGATTTTGAGATCAAATATAGATCGGGAAAAGAGAATGTAATTACAGATACTTTAAGCTGCAAATCATTTCTCAATGCACTTCTCTCAAAAGAACCTCTTAGAGCTCAAACACCAGCTACAATGATATCAATGCCTAACAATCCCATCATCAAGCTAGCCAAGGAGAAGGAGAATAATGATCCCAAATATCAGAAAATGCTGAAGGAAATTCAGAATAAAAAATAAAATTCTAAGCTTAAGACAAAGTATCTTAACTTCTCTGCTGGCAAAGGACTTGTCTACTTTTCAGGACAAGATTATGTATTCCTTCAAGTCAAGAACTTAAGAAGAAGATACTATGGGAAGCTCATGATTTCCCATTTTCAAGATATCTTGGCTATGCCAAAACTCTCAATGTAGTTAGGAAACGCTATCATTAGGAGAAGCTCAAAAGTGGCGTACTTAAATACGTAACCAAATGCTTGAGTTGCCAATAAATAAGAGCCAAACGAGTTAAGCTGCCAGAAAGCTACAACCACTTGATATTTCTCAGATGAAATGGAAATTCATTAGTATGGATTTTGTAGTTGGATTACCCTCAGTTCAAGGAGGATGCAACTCGATCATGGTAATTGTGGAAATGTTGACTAAGGTTATTCACCTTATTCTTGTCAAAACCAGCTACAAAGTCTCAGATATTGCCAGATTATTTGTCAAAGAAATCTTTAGACTTCATGGACTTCCAAAAAGAATTATCAGCAGTCGTGATTCTCTATTCACTTCGCATTTTTAAAAGGGATTATTTGAAGCTCTTGATACATAGCTTTGTTTTAGTGTACAGATCATCACCCTCAAACTGATGGTTAGGCAGAAAAAGCATGTAAACCAAGTCATTGAAGACATACTTAGGGCATATTGTTGCAAAGAACCTAGATGGTGGATACAATATCTACCTTTGGTGAAATTTTCTTACAATTCGTCCTATCATCAGAGCATTTAGATGACCCCATTTCAAGCTCTATATGGGCAAGAATGCCTAACTCTGCTAAACTTCTTTGACCCTACCTTGAAGGTTGAAGCTTCTAAGAAGATGCTTGAAGAGATGGGTGAACAAGTCGAAACCATCAAGCAAGATATACAAGCTACCAAGGATTAGCAAAAAGCCTATGCTAACCTAGGGAGAAAAGAGCGAATCTTCCAAGAAGGGGACAAGGTTTTTATCCGTGTACGCCCAAAGATGAATTTTTTATCCTTGGAAAAATTCAAGAAGCGAAGCCCAAGATATTGTGGACCTTACAAAGTCATAAAGGCTCTTGGACCTTATGCTTATAAGCTGCAACTTCCTAAAACCCTAAAAGTTCATGATGTATTTCATCTAAGTCTCTTGAAGCCCTATGTATCTAATCCTAATCATAGTCGATGATCAACAAGTTGTACTACCAAGATAAGGTTTACTTGAACTTCAACCTGATAGAATCTTGGATGTAAAAGAAAGAATCCTTAGGAATAGGACCCTTAGGAAATATCTCATCCAGTGAAAGGATTATCCTGAAGAGGATGCCACCTGGGTCGAAGAGGTAACCCTTATGAAAGAATACCCCTAGTTTCTCTCGAGATGAGAACATCTCGATCTCTCTAAGGAGGGAAAAATGTAATGTTTCCATTAATTAGTTTATTTTAATGTGTGTATATGTGATGTTGCACATCCACACATGAAAATATTACAGAATCTCTACAAGATTTACAAGAAGGAGGACTGGTTTACTAGAATAGTCTGAAATCTCTAGTATCATGTTTAGATGACTTAATTCCCACTTCAAATGGATCCAAACATATACTGTGACTTATTTTGAAGGAAATAAGTCATCCAAGATAAAAGATGGAGAAAAATGATGTGATTTATGAAAATCATCATTTTCTCCTATTTTTGATGGATTTTCACAATTTTGTCCATGGAAGCTTGTCGACCAAATGCGTTCCAATCGGTTTGAGTACCCGGACGACAATATTTAGAGTTCATATAAAGAAGTTATGATCCAAACAAGTTACAGACGCACAAGGTAGAAAAAACGAAAATAGTGAAAAAAACATAAGCTTTAAAGCTAGACGCCTTAAGCTTTTATGAAAAATCAAAGAAAAAAACAGGCGTGAGAGAAAATGGAGAGAAACTATAAAAGGGAGGACAAGGAGAGGAGAAGGGCCATTAAAACATCACAAGCGTGTGTAAGGCTTGAGGTTGAGATTTTATTCCTTGCCTTATTCGATCTTGCCATCAAATTTCAGAGAGAAGGTTTAAGGATGTGCTTTAACCCCCTCGCCTACATTGAAGTTCCAAGATCAGAGTTGCTATGGAGATTGGCTTGAGTTGAGCTTAAAGCTCCTCGCATATTTTTGAAGATCGACAACAAATTCTCATTCCTGTGATGAGTGACTTCACGAACCCCCTGCACGAATTCCGTGCAACATCTAGCTCCATACCAAGAGAGAAGCGATAAGAGCAATCTTGATTAATAAAGTTGTTTTTATACGTTTCACATAATATGATAGGTAATTAGATAACTAAAAACTTCCATAGAGGGAAGAAAGTGGGTGGATTCATGATGAATCCAGTCCTATGGCAGGGTGGTCTTGGTTAGCTGAGAGGTTTTCCCAAAAACAAACGCTAGGAAGAAACTCTAGGAAGGGACGATTTGTTGGCTTACCTAGGGTTTGGTCTCAGAACCTGAACTATAAATTATCTAAGGGGAAAAGTACAGCGACTATGCCAAATAACTAGGAAGGATTTCGTAAATCCTTAGTCTGCTACTGGAAAAAAGCGTTGTACTCCACGAACCAAGGGTAATGGCAGTCGCTCCTTTCGGATAAGAAGCCTCTTGAAGGATACCTCTGTGTGTGAGCTAGTTTTATCAGGTTGTTCCTTTGTGGGTAACGTCAAGATGCTTTCCCTACAAGATAGACCTAGGGTTAACTAGCCACATGATAAAATATTATCATTCTGGTTAGAGTACGGATGGCGAAGATTGGAAGGTAAACCCTCGGCGACTACTAAAACGTTACTCGTCATGTAAGCAAGGCGGGTACGTTACACAATCATGGGGTATCTTATGCCAAATATATATCTAATGATTTATAAGTTATCAAATTTTGATTAGTGGATCTTGCAAAAAGAGATCAAGAGATCATCCATTGATTCCACAAGCCAAGGAGTAATGAAGATAATCTATCTCTTTCAAAAGCACTTGTCCATGAATATACTCATGATATCAACTCATCTCTTAGTACATCTCCTAGAAAAAGTGGAGATTACAAGACCGGTCCATACCAAATGTATGTTCTTCTTGGAGTGCTTCATAAAAACCCTAGAAGCCTTTGTGGGACAACAAGCTAATCATGAGGACAGCATGGTTTAAGGTTAGCTATTGTCAAAGGCACTAGTATATATTTCAAAGTGGTTGGGGATGGTGGATATAGATAACAGGATGATGTGGATGCTAAAGTATGACAATCAAATAATAAGAGATATGGTGGTCGAAAATGGAATAGAGAGAAGAATGAATGGTGCAATGGAGAAAAAAGTGAATCATTTTAGTATGCTACACCATGCATCTATGGAGAATTAGCTTGGTAGATACAAGTAAGCTAGAAGGGAATGCGAGGTATCACAATCAGAATATCAATGTAGTCTACACCAGCGGTGGTGAGTTTGATATCTTGAGGGGTATAGAGAAGATAGTGTGATTCATGTCTACAAGATAGTTGCATGGTGCCTTTGCCAATGCCTCACGCTAAGGCATGGAAGTCTCTAGGGAGAAGTGGGAGTTGTTGAGGGGATGCAGCCCCAGAGGTAATCACATGCTATCTTTGTTATTGTATCTAACAATTATAAGTAGCACCTAGCCTAGATATTTCAATATATAGTACAAAACCTATAGTATGACATGGTCACATGGGCAACACTCCTTAGTTAAGCGCATTGATAAAATGCACTCCACGATCGGCTATGGGGTCATGGCAAGGTTTGATCAAGAAAGTCGATGATGGCCCATAGATCTAAACATTAAAGTTAATGAGATAGAGCATTTTAGTAATATGCAATGTTCTTTTAGTAGATTACCATAGCTTCTCCATGATCATATTCGATGTATAATGGTTTAAAGTAGTATTGGAAGGAATAGGGATAATTGTTCGGTGAGAACCCTTTGGATTCTTGGAGGTAGACTCTAACAAAAGATGGAATGATCTATGGGACTAGTTTGTTGTCTTGCTAGATCACTGCGAATAGGTTATCTTCTATCCAAAGCCGCAACAATCTCATTCTTTATAGTAAGCTCTCATGTATTGGACATATAATCCTCTATCTAAACCTGTGAAAACGGTGTTGGTCATATATTGTGCTATCAATGCCTTAGAGTTCTTGAGTATATAATGAAAGAAATGCTCTTAGCATTACTGACAAGATTATGCAAGTAGAGAAGTCACTTTTGTAGGGGGTGGAGGATGTAACGTGTCCCCTAGTATCATCCAGGACACATCTTAACAGTCCATCGGAAAGGATGTCTAGAAAGCTCCGCCCGGCACTCCCATGGAATGTTACGGGTTTTGCGATCTAGCTCTTCCCGCGTCTGCCACGTAGCGGAAGTATCTTGGCCGTTCCCACTTAGGATCGACCGGAATTAGGGTTTTCTAATGGGTCACTAGCTAACAGCAACTAGCGTCAGACCCGAGCGAACTACTTTACGCAGAAACGCCAGGTCCGAAGCGGATTCACGCTGCACTTGGTAGGACGGACCCATGGCCCATCCTCCGCACTTTCCTCGTTTTGTTTTAGTTATGTAATTATCTAACACATTAATTTGACATATAACAATCAGCTTCTTTAATTAATCTTGTTAAGCACTGGTTCCTTCACGTAATCTTATCACGTGACATAGAAAAACAACATCAAGCAAGTTCTTTTAACATTTCATCATTTTATCTTTGAAATACAAGGAGTTCCGCCCGTAGGCTTGTCCATAATCTGCCCGAAGGCTAACCAGTAATCTCCAGGGATCACTATTCCAAGCTTCTGCCCCTCAATTAGTATGCGAGCCTCGAGATCCAATCCCGAGTCACGTTAGCCTCTTGTGCAGGACCCGGAAGGCGAGGGATTTACGGCCAGAGCCCCCCTGGCACCCAAGTGTCCTCCTCTCCAAGTAGAACTCAACGGAGAGACCTCTCGCGGCGGGTTCGGTCCACGTTCTCGGCGCGGTCAACAACCCCCTTGGTTAGGGTCAGGCAGGCAGTCGGGGGTAACTGAAGCTGCCTCTCCCTTCAGGCCTTTAACCTGAAGTATAGGTACTTGTTTAATTTGTAAAACAGAGCCCTAAAATTTCTAGTAAGCACAAACATTTCCATTAATCAACCCAGTTGTATGGCAAACTGCTAAGGAAGTGTTCTTTCCTTTTTTTCCCTTGTGAATCAATCACAAAATGATTTCATACATGTTACACAAGTCCTGCGATGGAATAATCTGTTTAGATTCTTTAGGTTGACATATGTCAGACCTAGGGTTTCTTCATTTAGGGACAAACCCTAGTTTCTTATCTTTATGAAATTATTGTCCTTACGGTAAAGAAAGTAGTCAAGTGTTAGGGCATGAATGTTTCTATGTTTAGATTGGTTCGGTTAGCTTGTGGAAGGTAATCTTACTTGTCTTGTCACGGTTTTACTATCCTTGTGACAATTAACTTTCCCAATCAATACAGTTTAATTTGGCATATAGCATAAATGCCAAGATGATACAAAGGCGACAATACTCCTTGGGACAAAAAGCTTAGCTGAGAATTTAGTGTATACACACTTTATTAGTTCCAAGTCCTCAAATAGTAGGGGAAAAGTGTTAATAGAGTGTCATCCAACAATTCCCCATTACATTTTCTTTCCAAATGGGTTCGTATATCTAATTTTTAAACTTGTTAATTCCTAACCTTTAACTTCCGTTTTCTTTAAAGATGAACTTATGCCAAATAACAACAGTTGCCTTGCTAAGATGTGCAACTAGCAAAGATAACTCCCTAGTAATTTGAGCATCGAAGAAACCTTCCATAAATTTAGCCATTTTACCATGATTCGTTGGGAAAGGAATAAGACTAATAGTGCAAGATATAATTTCTACACTTTAGGAATATATTACTATAGTAAATGGTTAATCTTGCCTATAATTTTATAATGCTTGATGCAATTTGAAGAAAGCTAATTTGTATACATTGTCATTCATAAGCTAAATCCTTCGTTAAAAATAACTCGAACAAATATATCTTTCCTTAACAATTTTTCTTTGCATGATTGACTTAAAACCGAATTAACATCAAGAAGAAAAACCTGGCTTTGAGGTGAGATATCCACATGGATACCGGGAGATGACCCTCCCGCAGCTACACCTTGGATTTTCTTTGGCAGCATCGTAGTTCGAATGCGAGATAGCCTTTTCCCTTTTCTTCTTGGAATTCCACCGTCTTCTCCTTCCTTATCTTTTACCTTTTTCCCACTCTTCCTCCTTCACTCCCTCTTTTCACTCCCTCTACTTCCCTCCCTATCTTTTATCTCACGGCTATTTCTTCCTTACGGGATACCATACGAAGCCATGATGATGAATTTGATTTATTTTTTTTAGGACATGGGAGTGTGTGGACACCGGCTTGTTTGATAAGATTAAGAACACAAAGCTCAACTACGAGAGCACTTGCACAAAAAGATTTGAAAGTGAGTGAAGGGGTTAATGCAAGAGAATGGAAGTCTGCAAGGTAGCCTAAGGACAAAGTAGGCCTATGGTTGTGACCTGAAAAATCTAAAGAGCTATGAGGAGGGGAAAAGAGCAAGGGCTTAGGGGGGAAATTAAAACCAGAAGGGGAAACAAGGGGGCTTAGGGGGGAAAATTTAAACCCGGGGGGGTAATAAGGACTTTTGGGGGATTAAAATCCGGGGGGGAAAAGAACAAGGCTTAGGAGGGGATTATACCGGGAGGGGGGGGGAAAACAAGGCCTTACAGGGGTTTAAAAAAACCCGGTAGGTGGGGTGACAAGGCCTTAAGGGGAGGTTTAAAAATCCCGGGAGGGGGGGGAAACAAGGGGCTTAGGGGGGGGATTTAAAACCCTGGGAGGGGGGAGAACAAGGGGGCTTAGGGGGGGAAATTTTAAAACCCGGGAGGGGGAAAGGGTAATAAGATTTTAAGGGAAGGGTATAGGAAGGGGGGCTTAGATGACCCCCCCCCCCTTTAGAAGCTTCTCAAGAAGCTTCTGAGAAGCTTCTGTGGGCAGCCACGTGGAGAAAAAAACCACTTAATGGATTACGAGGGCGGCGTCAACAGCAACTGGTCATGGCGTAGTGACGAGCGGCGCTGGCGGCGTAATCTGGCTCGGCGGCTGATGGTTTGGACAGGCGGTGACCACCATTCTCCCACCACGACGATCTCCGAATCCTCCCTCAGTCTAGCATGCAGCACGGCAGCCCCTCCTTCCTCACGGCTCCGCCTCCTCACGCTTTATATAGTGGAGGGAGGGGGATCTTCACTTCATGCGTGTCGACACGCATGTCCTCCCTCCCTCCATAGGCTCCACCAAGGAGCCTAGTGTCTCCTTCTATTCCCCTCCCCCTCCAGCTCGTCAGTCGGCTGGAGGGATAAGGGGGGAATTAATTTAAAAAATTTTCCACAAGTCCGATTTATTTTTTCCACGCGGAATTTTACATTCTCTCCCCCTTGGAGGAATCGAGATGTCCTCATCTCGAGATAAACTGGGGATATTGATGGTTGAGAGTGCCTTCATCTACCCAAGTGGCATCCTCTTCGGGATAATCTTTCCACTGGACAAGGCATTGTTTCAAGGTTCTAGATCTTAACTGTCTTTCCCTAACATCTAAGATCCTTTCTGGCTTTAGTTCAAGGACTGCTTGACTGGGCATTACAATTTGTTGGTCATTAAGTACATGATTAGGATTGGGTACATATTTTTTCAATAGGCTAATATGGAATACATTGTGAACCTTTAGGTTCTCAGGGAGTTGCAATCTATAAGCATTGGGTCCTAGGCATTTGAGGATTTTATACGGCCCACAATACCTCGGACTTAGCTTCTTGCATTCTCCTAGGGATAGAGAACTCTTTTTAGGACGTACCCGAATGAAGACCATGTCTCCTTCTTCGAAGACTCTTTCTTGACGTTTCAAATCTGCATATGCCTTTTGTCTATCCTTGGCTGCTTGTATGTCTTGTCTTATTGACCTTATTTGATCATCCATGTCCTCCAACATTTGTCTTGAAGCTTCAACTCTTAGGGTTGGATCAGAAAAGTTTAGGGGACTTCGACAATCATGACCATACAATGCCTGGAAAGGTGTCATTTGAATGCTCTGCTGGTAAGAAGCATTGTAGGCAAATTCAACTAATGGCAAGTATTGAATCCACCTCTTCGGCTCTCGACAGCAGTATGCCTTAAGCATATCCTCAATAATTTGATTCACTCTCTCTGTTTGTCCATCCGTTTGGGGATGGTAGGTGGTGCTAAAACAGAGTTGAGTCCCAATAGCTTCAAAGATAGCTCTCCAGAAGTGTGATGTGAAGAGAGAATCTCGATCACTAATGATTCTTTTAGGTAACCCATGTAGCTTGAATATCTCCTTGATAAAAAATCTTGCAATGTCGGAGGCTCTATAGTTTGTCTTTACTGGAATCAAGTGTGCAACCTTGGTAAGCATGTCAACCACAACCATAATGGAATTGTATCCTCCTTGGACTTGGGGTAAGCCCACAACAAAATCCATACTGATGAATTCCCATTTCATTTGGGGAATGTCAAGTGGTTGCAGTTTTCCTGGCATCATGACATGTTTGGCCTTGATACGTTGCTGTAGCAACTGCTTCAGCCCAATAAAAATCTGGCAGGTCTTTTTCATTGAGTATGGCACGAGATACCTCTCCAATATGCCTGTTTTTTCTTTCTGCAATTCCATTTTGCTGTGGTGTATGACTGCATGAATATTGCTGCTTTATGCCATGCTCCTGCAGGAACCTTGCAAACTCATTTGAGAGGTACTCTCCCCCTCCATCTGACCTTAGGCATTTTATTTGCAAACCTGTTTCTTTTTCAACCATAGCTTTAAGAGTTTTGAAATGCCCAAAAACTTCAATTTTCTTTTTCATAAAATACACCCAAACTTTTCTGCTATAGTCATCAATAAAAGTGACAAAATAATGACAGCCTCCAAGAGATGCAGCTTTACTAGTCCACACATCAGAGTGGATTAATTCCAATGGCTTCTTACTCTCTTGAACATGTCTAGGAAATGGTTTCCTTGCCTGTTTTCCAAACTGACAGGCTTCACATATTTTATGCATTTCCGCAACCTTGAATTTGGGCAATCCTGCAACAATATTTTGGGCCTGCATTGATTTAAGTCGCTGTACATTAACATGACCAATGCGTTTATGCCAGATATCAATATCTGCAACTACACCGGTCCCATGTGCAAACATTGCTGCACTCAATTCAGACATGTCTACATCCAACGTAAACATTCTGCCCTTCTTCTTTCCTTTTGCTATCAAGCGACCTTTATTTTTCATATCCTCAACAAAGCATCCATGAGGATTAAATCTGACCTGCAAGCCTTGCTCAACCATTTGACCAACAGAAACCAGATTCTTGGTGATATTCGGGACATGAAATACATCGGACAGGTATTTCTTTTTCCCATCCTGCATAGACAAAGGAAATTTTCCAATCTGCACAATAGGATGTGCAGTATCATCACCAGTCTCCACAAATCCTGGTTTTTCCATTTTCCTTGCATCCTCCATCCATTCTGCATGACCTGTCATGTGGTTTGATGCACCTGAGTCAACATATCATACATCATTGCTTTCTTCTGCACTTGTCACAGAATTGTTCATGTGCTGCACCATGAACAAATGCTCATTTCTGTCATCACCCTGTCTACTAGAAGATGCATAATTCCCTTGTTGCAATTTCCCATTCATGATGTCATTTTGCTTTTTATAGCAGTCTTTAGCGATATGACCCATTTTACCACAGTAGTAGCATTCAACATTACTGTTTGCATTTTGGCCTCTTTGCCATCCACCATGACCTCTTTGGCTCCCCCTGCCTCTAGAGTTACCACGTCCTCCTCCATAGGACTAGTTTTCTTGAGTTTGCTGCATATTCTGATTTCTACCACGGCCTCCAAATCGGCCTCCTCTACCTCTGCCTCTACCATTTCTCTGCTCCTCAGAAATTAGAAGAGCAATCAACTCCTCAAAATTAGAAAATCTTTCACGAACTGAAATGGATGTCCGAAACTGTGCATAATCCTTTCCTAGACCATTCAAGGTCATAGAAACTAAATCATCATCTTCCACTGGCGACCCAATGGAAGCAAGTGCATTTGCAATCTTCTTCACCTTTATGTGGTAGTCATTGATGCTCATATTTTCTCTTTGCACATTATGCAACTCTTGCTTGAGCTGCATTTTCCTGGCTTGCGTATTTGTGCTATACATTTTTGACAAAGTATCCCATGCCTCCTTTGGCGTACTTGCATCCTGAATATGCACAATCATAGAGTCTGAAATACTGATAGACAGCCAGTACATAACTTTCCTGGCTCTCTCATGCCATGCTTTGAATGCCTGCATTTGCTGTTGATTGGGAACATCAGGAAGAACTGGTTCTTCTTCATTTCATGCAACAAATTCCCAATATCCTTTTCCCATAAGGAAATTCGTCATTCTAAACTTCCATGCTTGGAAGTTGTTCTTGTCAAGCTTTTCAGTGACAAACTGTGAGAGAGAATCAGACGCCATTACAGAACACTGCAAAAGTTCTGTCTCTGCAAAGAACATAGCTTCAGCCTCACAAGGGCTAATCTTGCTTGCACAATGGGGGAATACACACAAAGGTGGAGGCTGAAAACTGTTTTTCTCTTCTTAGTTGTGTAAGCCAAAAGAACTCTAATACAAAGAAATAGAAGAACCCTATATATGGGTCTCAAACCAAACTCAACTAACTAAGGTGGCATACTAACTGAGCCATGAACTAGAGTAGATAAGGATAGCTATCATGTAGCTATTATTCATGGGCGGTGTACCAACCGCATCTGCAACTGACAAGTCGGTGACATAAATGCACAACGGCCACCCTGGCATATCACGAGTGGAGCTCGATATCTCAACAAGTATGAGCTTAACCACTTCCTCTTTTTGGGTTACACTCTACACCGAGCACTCACAGCAGCTGTTACCCCAGTTGTACCAATATCGCACCTTCTAAAGAGGATTGCAATATCTTATGTGTATCTCCCCATCTCAACAACTACTTCTCTAACGACGAGGCTAGGACACACTCATCACTGTAATATCCATTTCCTGAGCCTTCGAAGCTTGACATTTCCCAACCCATTGAAAGGGTGATAGCCTCAACATATTGCAATGGTTGTACTCAGGCAAGTCCACAAAAAAGAAAAGAAAGAAAGAAAGAAAGAAAGAAAGAAAGAAAGAAAGAAAGAAAAAAGAACAAGAAAAAGAAAAGAAAAAGAAAAAAAAGGAAAAAAAAAAGGAAAAGAATGAAAAATAAGAAGCACCCACGATCACAACACATCACCTAGGGGTCCTCAAATTAGGTACGACCAATGACCTTGGTTGGTTGGCTCCGTCCCTAGTCCCCTAGCCCTTTAGCATCACCCACAATTGTTCAGGGCACATCAAGGATAGGACATACCTAGGGAGCTTGTCTCGCCTATGGATAGACCTGTCACCCTGACCCATTCGCACGATTCCCTCTTGCACTTTGCCTTAATACCATTGCAATCAATTGTGGTAAGCACCGCACGAATGGCCATGAAAAGTACACCGTCCTCATCAAGCAAGTCTAATAGCTCCGAGCTACTGAAAGTGCGGTGTCTCTGGTTCAATTATGCTACGTCGTGCAGTCATAATGCAAATGAGGTCTTAGACACCTTCATGTGTACTTCTTCTCAACATGGACAACTTTGCTGTGTCCACACATTGTTACGAGAAACCAGCCCGCGGTCTTCTAATTACGTAATATCTATGTATGCAGGAGCACTCACATAATATCTGCACCAAAATATATACACAATTTGGGTCCTCAAGTGTAGGACAATACTCTCAACTTTCTTCGAGTTAAACCTGTCTCCCAAACTAAGTGAACTATGTCTTGTGCACGATAGAGAAGACTAGCACTACCCCTAGGACGAGACCAAGCTATGAGCGGTTTTCAATTGCAGGTATTGAAGACTCCAACGAAAGTGTCATTCGCTCATCATTGACACTCAACTCTGAATTCCTATCATTTATCATCTTGGAAGCCCGCCAAGAATTTTCATGTGCAGAATCCCCAACAAACCAATACTTGTGCTGGCCATTAGTGCAATCCCCCCAACAAAGAACAGCCCTACCACCAACTCCACCAACCCTACCACCAGCCACCTAGGCCACCAACATGCCCCCAACGATCTTTCTCCATACCACCACCAACACTCCTCCACGGCAACCATCGATGTCCCTTCCACCCACGTCTTCAGTGCAAGCCAAAGCCTGCTACCTACGACGGTGAGTGCCATGGGACTGGCACTCGTCTAGAAGGGGGGTAATGTTAACCCTCAAAGGAACAGAGGTGAAAAATCCGTAAAAGCTGAAGTAGAAGACAAGGCCAAGACAAAAGTGAAACTGAAGATGAAGGCATGCCAAGAAAAATCTAGAAACACAAGAAGCGCAGAAAAGTCCTAAATAAGGGAAAAAGGCGCACAAGGAAAAGCGCAAGTCAATACTTTTGTAAAAGAGTGCAAGCGCATCATGGTTGAATTTTAGGAGTGCCGTTCCGCTGGATTGATCAGGTTGCTCCTATACTTGTACCGCTTTTAAAGTTTTACTTTCATGAGGAAGTGCGAAAGGCAACTATGTCTGCAATGCCAGAGTTGCTGCGTGCTGCCAAGCTTGTGGTTAAAAAGGGAGCCACTTTTCTGGTAAAAAAAAGGGGCGGCTTTTTTGGGGCGTGTGGTAGGCTTGGGGGTAAGAAAAAGCAGGAAATGGAGACATAGAGGGAGAGACCCTACACATATTACGACACAGCAGACCAAGCTCCACGGATAGGTAATTTTATGATTGGGCATACTGGAGGTGCAGCTCGTGAGTATGTGCTGCGAAAAATACAAGAGCTACCTGCTTTAGCTCCATTGAGTGACTATCTCTAGAGGTGGCCTTCCAGATGCCAACTTGAGTGATTCACCGAGTTCACCATCAGCATCATCTTCACCAGCATCTTGTTCATCAGATTGCTCAGATGACTCTGAGGCTCAGAGTTCAAATTGCAGTTTTAGTGGCTCAAGTGGTGATTCAAGCACCCAGAGTCTTGGTGAGCATTATGTAAGAAGGGCAGCTGATGTCATTGAGAGGGTGACATCTCTTTAGAATTCAGGTGGCTCACCATATCTGAGAACTTTGCTTCTTGGATTACCTCAAACATTTGGTTTTCAGCTGGATTTATCCCGTGAGAAGATTGTTCTAAAAGGACTTAATGGAAGTCCTGGTTGTTTCTTGCTCGAAACGATAGACATGTTGCGCTATGGATTGACGATCCTTTACAGCTTGATGTTAATGTTGGAGCAGTCTCATTTGCTATGGTCCATGTGCAAACTGCTTTTAAGGAGATGTTGCAAGTTTTAACCAAACAGAGTGATATGTTGAGTTCACCTCTTCGATGCGAAGACAAGGATTGCCAAGATTTGGCTGTAATGGGACTGGAGCAGCTTTCATGCTTAAGCCGGTTGATTGTGGAGGATCAAGAGTACTAATGGGTTGGTTGTTTAGTGCCATTCTTGTAGATAATTATAATTGTGTTCTACATTTTTCAGGAGAATGCTTACTCCTTGGTTATTTTTAAGTACTCTCTCTCACTCTGAGGTAGAGTGGGATTGCAACTAAGGCTTTACTTCTGTAGGATCACATTGCCCATACTTGTTGCGATGTGTATAGCAAGAGTCTAGTCTTCAGCATATAGATTATCTTGGTGCTTCCTATACAGTACTGATCAGCAAACAACCTGCAGAGTGTTCCTCTCTAAAATAGCAAGAAGGGACGTAAAGGACTTTAGTTTTTGAGTAGCCAGTTTATAAATCAGATTTGTTTTTTTATGGAATTGAAGCTGTTGATATTGAATAGGGTTGTAATCAAACAGGTGAAGTGCAACTAGTGTTGCATACATTCAGGTCTATTTGCCACATTCAAGAGACCAAAAGGCTTGAACAAGTTGATTATAGGGCCATTATCCAAAATTGAGGTGACCTTCTTTCAAATTGAATCGTGATCTCGCTTGATTGATCTTCTATCTGAAATTAGTCAAGGTCCTCTGTGGTCGCGAATTTGCTTTCGAAAACCCTTCGACATCTTTGGTGAACCCGACGTGAAAGCGTCGCATTTAAATTTCAGGATGGGAGATACTTCAGCATCAGTTTGAGCCTCTTCTACGATTCCTGCTTTTTCCTCTACTTCAGCTTCATCATTGACTTATGATTCAAGTACTTCAACGAATGATTTAAAGCAAATTTTGTAGAATATGTCTATGTATATGCAGCTTCAAAATCAGCATACACAATTGTATATGCAGCAGTAGCAGCAGTGGCATCAACAACAGTTACCTCAGCAAAGGCAGCTATATTCAGAGTAAGAGAATGCAATCAGCGCAACTAAGGCGATTGAAGCAGTTGAGAATGAAAAGAAGCTATTTGATGGCCGTAATGTATCAGCTTATTTGAAGACGTATGAGATCAAGATGGGATTTTTTGGAGTACCAACAGGACTTATGAGTAAATATTTCCTTCCCCTTGTCACACCCGCCTTGAGGGTAAAAATGACTGATCTTTTCCTTCAAAATTCACATTGGCAAGATTTTAAGAAGGCCCTGAAAGAAGAGTATTTCCTTGAGGACTTTGGGATGGCTACACGCCGGTCATTCTGAGAGTGGGTCTACATGCCAAACAAAGGTCTAACTGCTTCAGAATTGATACGAGAATTTGAAGAGAGGTATAGTCAGCTTGATGCCATTGAACAAAGAGCATTGGATGTTGAGAAAGTTGAGCTTTTCTTGCAAGCTGCAGATCCTGCTCTTCAGGAAGAATTAGGAGAGCTTCTTGAGGCTCGCACGAAGCCTATGGGTCTTAAAATAGATTGGCAAGATGCCGAAGATGCGGTCTCGACTTTGACCAAGAGGCGGATATGGAAGACCCACCTACAAAATGGATCCATGACACCGATAAAGTCTTCTGCTCCTATGTCTGTTCCTACCCCTGTCATTTCTTCTCTTCCTCTGCTAGTTTCTTGGCCTATGCTAGTGCTTACTATTTCTAATCCTCCTGTTCCTCCTATTCCAAGACCGATGTTGACTCCTTCTGCTCCAAAATCATCCGCTCCGTCAGTTCCTTCCTCTCTTGATGACATAATCAAAGGCATAACGGATTTGACACTAGAGTCAGTTAAAGCAGAATTGGTGGGAAAATTGAAAGAGTAGTTTGCTTCGACCGTGCCTACTGTTTCTTCTAGTGCTCCTAGTGCACCTAGGAGAGATTGAAGATGTATTTGGTGTGATAGTACGAACCATCAGCATTGCAGGGATTGCGAATATTTTCAAGATGCAAGGAGGAATAATTTGGTATTTTGGGGACAATATGGCAAGATTTGGTTGACTGAAACAGGAGCTCCGCTTGCTACCAATTTTGGAAAAGGCAGAATGAAGAAATTAGTAGATGATATGGCTGTGCGTACTTCTTATGTGGCAGCTAGAGGAGATGCTTCTGCATACGGAGTCTAGATTGAGAAAGGTTCAGAGAGTCAGTCAGCATTACGGACCTATGCTATGGAGACGACAAACAAGGGGAAAATTCAGCAGACTGTTTTGACTAGTGCAGGTTCTAGCATCAGATCTGAGACAGGTTGGGATTTGCCTATTGACAGGTACACTATTTATGCCTACTTGGCTAAGTCTCAGGGAGCAGATGTACTTGTTGAGGAGAAGCGTAAGAGGGATGAAGAGAATCCAAATGCAACTAAAAAGACTAGAGGGGGTGAGTTTGTTAGTCCACCTACTACAGGGCCGTCTTTGAGACCAAGGCCAGAACGTTAGATGGAAGATGCTCAAAAGAAAGAAAAGAGGCAAGAGCCTAGAGAGAGAAAGCAGCCAGGGTTTAGATTGATTTCCGATATTGAGACATCTACGAACATGATGAAAATATTTAATGATAAGATACTTGGCAGTGAGGTGACTTTTACTATTTCTGAGGTTTTGGGCATCTCAAAAAGAGAGTTTCAAGATCAGTTCCAAGAAGTCCTGAAGAGAAAAAGACATGCATTGCCTACTACTGATACACAGGGAGTTTTGATTGGGGAGTTGGATGAGGATGAGGAAGAGGTTATGGTTGAGAATGCTTCCGTTTTTCCGTAGGCAGAGAAGAGGGTCCAGCCTATGCATTATGCTGAAACTAATGAGCCTATCTTGGTACCGCGTAGTCATTTTTTGCGGAGTCATTGGGCTAGGGCAACTACAGAAACAATGGTAAAAATTGGAGAGAAACAGGTGCGTTATGTTGCTTTGGTGGATCATGGTTCAGAGATTAATCTCATAGTTCGTGGAGTTTTTGAAAGTAATAGATGGCCTATGGATGCAGAGTATGGGTGGCGTATGAGAGCCGCCAACAACATTGCAGGTGATTTGTATGCTGCATGTCGCAGTGTCAGGATTTCTATTGGAGATGTAGTGGAGGATTTCCATTTCTTTGTGCACGATTCATGCTCTTATCCCATAATTCTTGGACAGCCATTCATCACAGAGATGCGCATGGAAATGAAAGTAATGGATGATGGATCTGCTTATGCACGGATTCGCAGTAAAGATGGTATGAGAGCATTCTAGTTTATGACTGTGTGTGTAAATCATGCTAGAAACAGGGATACTCTTCGAGATGCACCTTTGCCCACTATGAGGGATTCGGGCTTTCATTAGGTACCACTGTCCCGCGAGACGACGCTAGTACAAAGCAAAGGAGATTGGAGTCCTTACCTCCTGGCAGCAGTGTTCTCTCCTCCAATTTTATTGGAATTTCAGCAAATAGTTCGATGAGTTATCAGAAGATTTCTAAGTTGCCTTGAGCTGCCAGACAGTACATATGCAGGAAGGAGAAAATTTTGAAAAATGCAGGTATTTTAGAGGATGATGAGCATATAGATGGGATGTATGATAGTATGGTTTGTGCAGATACGATGACACAGATGGAAAATATGCTGAAAGCTGATATGCAAAGTTGTCACAGTAATGTATCAGTGTAGTCCCTGGACATGTTTCATGAAATTTCAGATTTTGTGTCATAGATAGAGTCAGGGGCTGAGGTGACTCGGCAAAAAGTGTTGAGTGCTGAAGAAATTCAGCAAACATAGTTTCAGCTGATTATGATCAGCCTACAGAGACATAGAGGGCTGAAAACATTTAGCCAACAGAGTTTACTACTAAAATATTTCAGCATCCAAAGTTTAGGGCTGTTCCTATCTAGTCCATAGAGCAGAGGGCTGAGGATATTCAACCACCAGAGTGCAGAATTGTTGATTTATATCAAGATTTGAGTAATGCAGAGGATCATAATGAAGCCAGGGTTGACACAAAATACAAGATTGTGGATAAGAAGGTGAAGCCGGTAGCTGTATCGCTTCCACCTGACAGTGATCAGCAAATAGAGAGGGCTGCCAAACAGTCAATTTTGAGGAATCCAGAGCATATAGGCCATAAATTTTCAGCAGAGACTCTTGCTGAATTAAAAATTGGAAATGGTGATTTCTTGAACCCCACAGAGAAGCAACGCTTTTAGGATATGCTTGAGCGACATGGAAGAGGGTTTGCTTTTTTCTCGCATGAGATTGGATGTGTGAATCTAGATATTATTGCCCCTATGGTGATCTTTACTATTCCTCATATTCCATGGAACCTCTGACCTATTCCAGTGCCTAAGGCACACCTACCAAAGTTAATTGACTTGTTGAATGAGAAAATCGGGATGGGAATCCTAGAGCCGTCATCTGCACCATACTCAAATAGGTGGTTTATGGTTCCAAAGAAGAATGGTACTCTCCGATTTATACAGGACATGCAGCCAGTAAACAGAGTTACTATCCAGAATCTTGGTATAGGTCCAGTTGTGGATGAGTTTGTAGAAGCATTTGCTGGACATGCCATCTATTCTTTAGGTGACTTGTATTCGGGATATGATCAATTTCAATTGGCTTTGGAAAGCAGGGACATAACCACTATGAGAACTCCTATTGGGCTTGTCAGGATGTGTACCTTGCCTCAAGGTGCCACTAATTCTGTTGCGCATATGATGAATGCCATGCATAAGGTCCTTCGTGAGTATATACCTCAGCTTACCATGCCTTTCTTGGATGATGTGCCCATTAAGGGGTGTGCAGAAGAAGAGAAGAATGAGAGTCTAAATGAGCAGGGATGCAGATACTTTGTGGTGGCTATTCATATTTCAGCTTGTGAAAAGATTTTGGCCAAGTTAGAAGAAGTGAACTTGACACTATCAGGGCAAAAATCTGTTTTTGGAGTAAATGAGGTTGTCATTGTTGGACATATGTGTGGGTATTATGGCAAGAAACCTTCACCTGAGAAGGTGGATGCTATAGGCAAGATTACAGAGTATTGTTCTACCACTTCAAAGGCACGGATATTTATTGGAGCCTGTGTGTTTTACATGATTTGGATACCCCATTTTGCACACATAGCAGATTGTTTATATCTACTACTTCGAAAGGGGTAGAAATTTTTTTGGGATGAGAGCCACACTAGAGCCATGAGGAAATTGAAAAAGTTATTGCAGATTCTTCGGAAGATGGTGAAAAGATGGTTTGGGCCGTACATAGTCAGACATATCTTGGACAATGCAACATATGAGCTAACAGAATTGGATGGGACAGTGGTTAGAGTGCCCATTACAGGGAAAAGAATCAAGATTTTCAAGAAAAGAGATGATGAGGATTATGCATTAGAAGAATTTTCAAGAGAAGAGCAACGAGAAGAAACTCCAGTAGAAGAGACAGATGATATGACAGATAATCTTGCTGATATACCGAAAATATACAATGAAGAGATTGATCTGTTCGTGGATCTTGACGATAATGATAATGGGTAGTTGGCCCATCCGGGGGATGCACAGGATCAGAGGGGGTGGATGTCGTACTGCTGTGCATCCGAGGTGTGGAATCCACCAAAAAATTGTGTGTGTGACATTTGTTACTTTGTACATACTTAGTCGTTGTATTTGCATTTTTGTTCTGCGTGGGTAGTATAGTGGAGAGGGGTTTGGGGCAAGAGAAACTTATCTGTAATGCTCTAGTTGACATGTATGCCAAGTACGAAAACCTACCAGATGCTGATGCACAAAAGTGCAGCTTTCTTTCAAACATGTTTCTCTACACATGCAGATTTTAATCAGACGAGTACGTTTTTGAATGATTTGAGACTACCTAACATTATTCTAGTTCATGGGGAGGCAAGTGAAATGGAACGTTTAAAAGCCAAGTTGCAGATTCAGTTTCAAGAGCATAATGTGAATGTTTTGTTCCCAAAAAACTGTCAGATTGTAGAGATGTTCTTCAAAGGAGAAAATACAGCAAAGGCAATTGGCAGGCTAGCAGAGAAGCCCCCAAAGAGGGAGATTCAGTGAGTGGACTATTTGTGAGAAAAGGTTTCACCTACCAGCTCATGGCTCCAGAGGACTTACATGTTTACACTCACTTGACCATGGGTAGTGTAATGCAGCAGCAGTTAGTTCCTTACAAAGGTGCATTTTTTGTTTTACGCCACTGCATACAACAGATGTATGAAAGTGTGGAGATGTTGTCAAAAGCAGAGATGCCCTCCCTAAGAGTGTATGACAAAGTCACTATAAATCAGGAAGGTTCACATTTCGTTGTCTTGCAGTGGGTCTCAGATCCACTCATTGACATGGTGGTTGATTCCATTATTGCCATCATTTTGAAGTTGAATGCATGCCCAACTTCTGGATTGGAAGTTAATGGCAATGGCAAACTGATAAAAACAGCTTCAAGATACTGCATTCGTTGCTTGCCTCATTATTTGGGGATGTGACAATTGATGCAGAGCATAAGAAGCGAATGCTTACAGTTGATAGTGTGGAGGCCAGCATCGACTTTGCTACCAAGGAAATTGAATGTGACAATGAGGACCTCAGAAAATGTGGAGGATGACGACCCGACCACAAGTTTTATGCTTCAGGCATGGGCAAGGCTTTGCAAGTGCTTGGGCCAGGATTTTCTGCCTTACATGGATATTGTCATGCCCCACTTCTCAACTCTGCACAGCTTAAGCCTGATGTAACGATTACAGATGCTGATGACTCAGAGAATGATGGCATTGATTCTGATGATGAAAGTGTTGACACAATCATGATTGGTGAAAAGAAGATCGACATACGGACAAGCATATTAGAGGAAAATACTACAGCTTGCAACATGCTTTGTTGCTATGGAGTGGAGCTGAAAGAAGGCTTTTTCCGCTGGATTGATCAGGTTGCTCCTATACTTGTACCTCTTTTGAAGTTTTACTTTCATGAGGAAGTGCGAAAGGCAGCTGTGTCTGCAATGCCAGAGTGACTGCATGCTGCCAGGCTTGCGGTTAAAAAGGGGGCCACTTTTCTAGTAAAAAAAAGGGGCGGCTTTTTTGGGGCGTGTGGTAGGACTGGTGGGAAGAAAAAGCAAGAAATGCAGACACAGAGGGAGAGACCCTACACATATTATGACACAGCAGACCAAGCTCCACGGATAGGTAATTTTATGACTAGGCATACTGGAGGTGCAGCTCGTGAGTATGTGCTGCAAAAAATACAAGAGCTACCTGCTTTAGCTCCATTGAGTGCCTATCTCTAGAGGTGGCCTTCCAGATGCCAACATGGGTGATTCACCTAGTTCACCATCAGCATCATCTTCACTAGCATCTTGTTCATCAGATTACTCAGATGACTTTGAGGCTCAGAGTTCAAATTGTAGTTTTAGTGGCTCAAGTGGTGATTTGAGCACCCAGAGTCTTGGTGAGCATTATGTAAGAAGGGCAGCTGATGTCATTGAGAGGGTGTTGTCTCTTTGGAATTCAGGTGGCTCACCATATCTGGGAACTTTGCTTCTTGGATTTCTTCAAACATTTGGTTTTCAGCTGGATTTATCCCGTGAGAAGATTGTTCTAAAAGGACTTAATGGAAGTCCTGGTGGTTTCTTTGCTCGAAATGATAGACATGTTGCGCTATGGATTGACGATCCTTTATGGCCTGGTGTTAATGTTGGAGCAGGCTCATTTGCTATGGTCCATGTGCAGACTGCTTTTAAGGAGATGTTGCAAGTTTTAATCAAACAGAGTGATATGTTGAGTTCATCTCTTTGATGTGAAGACAAGGATTGCCAAGATTTGGCTGTAATGGGACTGGAGCATCTTTCATGCTTAAGCCGGTTGATTGTGGAGGATCAAGAGTACTAATGGGTTGGTTGTTTAGTGCAATTCTTATAGATAATTATAATTATGTTCTACATTTTTCAGCAGAATGCTTACTCCTTGGTTATTTTCAAGGACTCTCTCTCACTTTGAGGTAGAGTGGGATTGCAACTGAGGCTTTACTTCTATAGGATCACATTGCCCATACTTGTTGCGATGTGTATAGCAAGAGTCTAGTCTTCAGTATACAGATTATCTTGGTGCTTCCTATACAATACTGATCAGCAAATAACCTGCAGAGTGTTCCTCTCTGAAATAGCAAGAAGGGACGTGAAGGAATTTAGTTTTTGAGCATCCAATTTATAAATCAGATTTGTTTTTTTTATGAAGTTGAAGTTGTTGATGTTGAACAGGGTTGTAATCAAACGGGTGAAGTGCAACTAGTATTGCATACATTCAGGTCTATTTGCCATATTCAAGAGACCAAAAGGCTTGAACAAGTTTATTATAGGGCCATTATCCAAAATTGAGGTGACCTTCTTTCAAATTGAATCGTGATCTCGCTTGATTGATCTTCTATCCTGAAATTAGTCAAGGTCCTCTGTGGTGGCGACTTTGCTTTTGAAAACCCTTTGACACCGGGTTTCTAAACCCCTTCCTATAGCCCCTTTCCTATTGCCCTCTCAAGCGGGTTTTTATTACCCCCAGGTTTTTAAGCACCCTTTTTCCCCTTGCATCCCGAAAATCCCCATTATAGCCGGGTTCTTTTTCCCCCTTCTTATGGATCTACAATCGCCAATATTAAAACCTTTTTTCATTGGCCCTACAAAGCGGTCTATAAGCCCTTGGAATTAAGAACTTTTTCCCTTGCATCCTCAAGAATTAAACCTTTCCCTTGCCTCCCCCATAGAGCTCATACTAGTTAGGGTTTTAAGCCCTTTTTCATAGCATTTCCAAGGCTATTTAACCCCTGTTTCTTTTTAATCCTCCCCTTAGCATTTCCACAAAGTCATTTTTGTGGATTTTCCCCCATACAAGTCTTTTAAGGTCTCCCATTGCATTCCTACACAAGCCATATTAGTAGGTTTTAAATCTTCTTTTCTGTTGGTTCCCCTTAAGTTCACTTGAACCGCCGGATTTAAAAAAAATTATCTTTCCTATTGCAACTCCCACAAGCCTATATGGTCTTCTAAAGCTCGATTCCGAAAGACGGTGCAATTGGTCAAGGAAGCTGAATCTCAAAGGGAGTTTCGCATGTGGAGGAGACGGGCCAAGATCATAAGTCTGCGGCCAAGGCAAGAAGGTCGAAGTCTCGATGGCTCCTAAAAAGGCACAAGGCGCAACCGCAGGAGGATCATCTCCTAACATCCATGTGGACATTTCACCACAAGTCTAGGTTGTCTTCCTAATTTTTAATTTACGTCGTAATATTTCAATTGTGCATGGATCATTTATGGAAATAGGATGCACTTTTCGATTGAAATACTTTGGCTAATTTAAAATAAATAGCTCACGATTGAAGAATTCGGTCATTGGTATTTTTTTCAATGAAACAAACAAAGAAAGAGCATAAGATCTCTATGTATTCTTAGCAAGTGGTTTTTATGCATTACAAAGTAACGAATTTAGATCAACTAATGATCATCTTTACAAAGTCGAATTTATTGTTGTACACTTCGATTATGCATGGAAAGAAAAAAATCGCATGTTGCATTATTAGACATCTCTTTCTTCGCAAAAATTCATTAAAGAAGATTGCTAACAATCGTAGGAATTTGCAATGCATGGAAATGATTCCAGGGCTGAATGAAGTAGATTAAACTTTAGTCAGTTGGCATAAAACTCAAATCAATTATGTAAGTAGTTACAAAAGGTTGTGTAATGCTCATTCAGCATACGAATAGTTCATTCATAAATGAAAAATTACGAAAAGGTTGCATGGTTTGTTTTAACATAAAACCCTAAAGGTTAGTAGCTAGAATCTTGAATGCATGTTCTAGAAGGATCAATAGATATTGTGTCGTAACTTAACATGCACTTGGAGCTTAGCCGGTAAAGCTAGGGTTTGTAAATCTAATCATTCATAGCCAATGAATCGTGTGCTTACAAGAATGGTATCGTAATGGTTTTACCCTAAATACCTAAACCACAATGGATTCACTTAGAAATGGTTAAATCGATGCAACATATCTCAAGTGCTAACTAGGGTTTAGCATGTTAAGGACGTGACTTAGTCGCACGTATTGCCGAGATTGAAACTCTCATACTGAAAGACTTACTCACATTCACAGAATGCAGGGACAATAGGACATACTTGCAAGAAACGATCTAGGGTTTCTACCCTAAGGATCGCTCGCTAAAAATATGAAACTCGGTTTGAATTTGGAACCCTAGGACCGACAATGTCGGCCTAGTGCAATCAGGAATGGATTGTTATGAAGACACCCTAACCCTGTTTCCTATGTAATCATGATTTCGTGATTAGAAGACGTCGTTTGATGGAAAAAATAGTCCCACAGATTAGATGCGACATTTGTGCAACAAGTTGCAGAGTTGCATGATCTTGTGGTTTGATCACAAGGGAATGGCCAATTCCTCAGAATGAGATTGGCAGATTCTTGCGCAAGTTTATCTTGCAAGAGGATGAGTAGTCATCCTGACATAGCACCTTTCTTGGGAAAAGTGACCAAGATAAGGGGATTAGATAAATGCTTGGAAGAAAAAGACCAATCAATAATTTGGAGCAACATATTTTGTGTTAATAGAACTTAAGGCATTGGTTAAGTTGGGTTAATAGGGTACGGCCCTAACCCAAAGACATAAGGGTTAACAAACAAACCGTTGGGGATCTTCCCAAGTCGCAATTGATCCCGGATCGAGTGCTGGATGCATTCGGAGAGAAGGATTCACTCCTTAGCAATTGGACAAATAACGAGCTCTGGAAATGATTGTGATTGTAACAGTTTAAAGAGCACTGTTTGCTTTGTTTGCTCAAGGATTTAAAGGTTGAAAACATATCTAATGCTTCAGGTTAAGGCCTAAAGGGTGAGGCAGCCTCAGTTACCCCCGACTGTCTGCCTGACCCTAACCAAGGGGGTTGTTAACCATGCACGGAAGGTGGACCGAACTCGCCGCAAGAGGTCTCTCCGTTGAGTGCTACTTGGAGCAGGAGGACACTTGGGTGCCAGGGGGGCTCTGGCCGTAAATCCCTCACCTTCTGGGCCCTGCACAAGAGGTCAACGTGACTCGAGGATTGGATCTCGACCTTCGTACCTTCAAATTAACTTGAAGAGAATCAAGTGGATGGAGGACTTAAAGATCGTGAAGCTGTTCGTCTTTATTGAGGCTCACGCAAATGCGACCCTACATGTCGGAGGTCGAAGGGTTAATTAGAATAAGTATGTGTACGGGGAAGTGATTCGAGTAATGCCTGTCGACCGAATCAAGGTGTTGGGAAGTCATGAGAAGAACGGATATCAAAGGAAAAGATACCCTAATCTTCCAATGACCTATCGATTCCTGAAAATCAATGACCCCAATCCGTACTACTACTCAGTTCCTGTAGCTGAATGCAACAACATCTTATTCTCCTCGAACTAATGTATCAACTTGTTCCATCGCCCCAAGAAATAATTGTACCTCGAAAGGGCTATGCCCAAATGAATGGAATAAGACTTCTTTTTATCAATGATTGTCTTGACTGTGAATATTGATAAAGAAGTAAAGTGATTTGGTCACTTGGCTAAAGGCTGAAGTAGATATGTAATGTAATGTGAAATTCTTTCTGGGAGGAAAGACGACTTCGGTCAAATTCAAAGTCATGAACTTAGGTATCCATGAGTGTCTACTCGGAATGGATTGGCTTAAACCTAAAGACGCCCTCATTCATTGTGGAAAGGGCCAAATTTCCTTTTAGAACTCTGAAGGGGAATTGGTCACAACTCAAGGTGAGGCTAGAAAGCCAAAAATTCAATTGGCCAAAGCATCTCGGATTATAAAGGGAGTTAGAAAGGGACTACCTGTCTACTTGATTAAACTCAATAAGTTAGATCAAAAGCAGGAGTCTAGTGAAGAACCTTCATGGCTAAAGGAATACGCGGACGTATTTCCTGAAGAGTTAACAGAACTCCCGCCTCAAAGAGAAGTGGATCATAAGATCAAGCTAGTGCCAGGAGCTACGCCAATTGCAAAGAGACCTTATAGAATGTCCATCCCAGAAGCAATTGAGCTGAAAGAACAACTCAAGCAACTATTAGATCAGGGCTACATCCATCCTAGCAGTTCACCATGGGGAGCTCCAGTACTATTCCAGAAAAAAAAAGATGGAACGTTGCGACCGTGTATTGATTACAGAGGGTTGAATCAATCAGCTGTCAAGAACAAGTACCCTATTCCTAGAATAGATGAGCTTCTTGATCGTTTTCAGGGTGCGAAGATCTTCTCCAAGATTGATCTCAGGTCTGATTACTATCAGATAAGGATCAAGGAGGAAGATATCCCAAAGACGGCCTTCAACACAAGATATGGACACTTTGAGTCCCTAGTTATGTCATTCGGGCTTACGAATGCGCTTGCCACCTTCAAGAGGTTAATGTAGGATATCTTTAGGCCATATCTTGATGACTTTGTACTCGTCTTCTTCGACGAAACTTTAGTCTATTCTAAACAGGAAGAAGATCATGAACCCCAACTTCGGATTGTCCTTGAGACAATGAGGTCACACAAGCTGTATGCCAAGATGAAGGAATGTGCATTCTTCATACGTCAGATTGAATATCTGGGATTCATTGTATCAGCAGAAGGAATCTGAGTGGATCTGGCCAAAGTAAGAGATGCTCTAGGATGGCCAATACCAACAACTGTCAAAGAAATACATAGTTTTCTTGGATTGACAAGATGGTATAGGGTCTTCATAAAAAACTATGCTTTGATTGCAGCACCTCTGATAGACTTACTAAAAAAGCAAACGTCTATTGCATGGTCAACTGCCAAACAAACTAGCTTTGATAGATTGAAGCAAAGTTTGGTATCAACACCTATCCTAAAACTTCCAGACCTCAATAAAGGATTTCGAGGTAGTAATTGATGCTAGCACACTTGCCTTAGGATGTGTGCTCATGTAGGAAGGTCACCCTATAGCATACTCTTCAAGGAAACTAAAGAGCCATGAGAAGAATTATGCTACCCATGATCTAGAACTATTAGCTGTCATCCATGCCCTAAAGCTTTGGAGACACTACCTCTTGGGTAACAAGTTTACACTAGTGTGACTGATCATAAAAGTCTCAAGTGGATCTTTACTCAGAACAAGCCCAACATGAGGCAACGTCGGTGGATTGAAGTGTTAGAGGAGTATGACTTTGAAATCAAGTACCAACCAGGAAAGGAGAATGTAGTTGCCGATGCACTCAGTCGCAAGGCATTCCTTAACTCATTAATCTTGCAAAATCCATCAACAGCTAGATCTCTAGCCACAAAGGTATCCATGCCAAGCAATCCAAAACTTGAGCTAGCTAGAGAGGAAGCATGCCATGATCCAACCTATCAAAAGATGCTAAGGGAAATCTCTATCAAGGACCAAGACCAAAAGCTACAAGCTAAGTATCATGAATTCTCTATCAATAGTGGACTTGTCTACTACAGAATGAGAGTATGTATACCGGCAAGCCAGTCACTTAAAGAGAAGATAATGTGGGAAGCTCATGATTCCCCTTTCTCAGGACATCCTAGCTATGCCAAGACTCTCAATGCAGTTAGGAAGAGCTACTATTGGGAGAGTCTTAAAGGTGACATTCTCAAATATGTCACTAAGTGTTTGTCTTGTCAACGTATCAAAGCCGAACATGTCAAAATGCCATGAAAGTTACAACCACTCGACATTCCCCAAATGAAATGGGAATTCATCAGTATGGACTTTGTCGTTGGCCTACCCCAAGTTCAGGGAGGATACAACTCCATCTTGGTTTTCGTTGACATGCTTACTAAGGTTGCACATCTTATTCCAGTAAAGACAAACTATAAAGCCTCAGAAATTGCAAGGTTGTTTATCAAGGTGATATTCAAGCTACATGGGCTACCCAGAAGAATCATTTGTGATCGTGATTCTCTCTTCACATCACACTTCTGGAGAACTATATTTGAAGCCATTAGGACTCAACTCTATTTTAGCACAGCTTACCATCCCCAAACTGATGGCCAAACAGAGTGAGTCAATCAAGTCATTGAGGATATGCTAAGGGCACACTGCTGTTGTAAACCAAAAAGGTGGATTCAATACTTGCATTTGGTTGAATTTGCCTACAATGCTTCTTATCAACAAAGCATTTAGATGACCCCATTTCAAGCATTGTACGGTCATGACTGTCGAAGTCCTCTAAACTTCTCAGATCCAACCTTGAGGGTTGAAGCTTCTAGGCAGATGTTGGAAGAGATGGATGACCAAGTAAAGTTAATAAGACAGGACATTCAAGCCGCCAAGGATAGACAGAAGGCATATGCGGATTTGAAGCGTCAAGATAGAATCTTCGAAGAAGGAGACATGGTCTTCATTTGCATGCGCCCAAAGAAGAGTTCCCTATCCTTAGAAGATTGCAAGAAGCTAATTCCAAGGTATTATGGACCATACAAGATCCTCAAGTGCTTAGGACCTAATGCTTATAGACTGCAACTCCCTGAGAACCTAAAGGTTCCTAATGTATTCCATATCAACCTATTGAGGAAGTATGTACCAAATCCTAGTCATGTACTTGATGACCAACAAGTTGTAATGCCTAGTCAAGGAGTCCTTGAACTACGGCCTGACAGGATCTTAGATGTTAGGTAGAGACAACTGAGATCCAAAACCTTGAGAGAATGCCTCGTCCAATGGAAAGATTATCCCGAGGAGGATGCACTTGGATGGATGAAAGCACTCTCAACCATCAATATCCCCAATTTATCTCGAGATGAGGACATCTCAATTCCTCCAAGGGGGAGAGAATGTAATATTTATGTTGAAAATATTATGAGGCCATGTGAAGTCTCAGGCAAATCACAATGCTGGCATTGTGGTTACGGACAGTTTGGTCTTTAAATAATACACTCTCCACTGGCCAAACGAGACATGGTTTAATGAAACCCGTATATGAGAACCTCCTCTTGGGAGGAGATCAAGAGGATAATATTGGATTGAATGCAAATTTTTTTAATCCTCTTCCCCCAGCCGAAGCGTGGGTGAAGGAAGAGGATGGGGGCTATATTGGGAAATAGGAGAGGTGGAGAGGAGAGACTGCATGTGGTCACCACATGGGGGGAGGGAGGCCTTGCCCCCTCTTCCTATAAATACCCCCCTCAAAGGGGTGGAGAAGGGGGGGGAAGCTAAGTCGTACTGCGCCAAACTATGGTAATAGAGGGAATCGGGAGGCTATCGGAGAGGGGGGGAAGTTGAGGAAGTTAGTGAAGGAGGAGTAGAGTAAGCCGCCCGATTGTGGAAGGAGCCGCCAACCACCGTGCCAAGGTGTGGAAGAGGAGGGCACTGCTGAATTCAGTGTGAAGAAGATAAACATGAGCTTGTGAAGCTACCGCATGATGCCACCAGCTGCCAAATCGATGGCTTCCTCTTCCCTCCACATGGTTATACCACGCCTTCCCAAGCTTCAAGAAGCTTCTTGAAAGCTTCTAAGGGTCTCCTCCAAGCCCCCCTTCTTGTGGGGTTCCACCCAAGCCCCTTTAAAAGCCCATTTACCCCGGGAATTAACCCCTTCCTGTGGCCCCTTTCCTATTGCCCTCTCAAGCGGGTTTTTATTACCCCCGGGTTTTTAAGCACCCTTTTTCCCCTTGCATCCCGAAAATCCCCACCATATCCGGGTTCTTTTTCCCCCTTCTTATGGATCCGCAATAGCTAATATTAAAACCTTTTCTTATTGGCCCTACAAAGCGGTCTTTAAACCCTTGGAATTAAGACATTTTCCCATTGCAGCCTTGGAATTAAACCTTTCCCTTGCATCCCCCATAAAGCTCATACTAGTCGGGTTTTTAAGCCCTTTTTCATAGCATTTCCAAGGCTATTTAACCCCCATTTCTTTTTAATCCTCCCCTTAGCATTTCCACAAAGTCATTTCCATGGATTTCCCCCCATACAAGTCTTTTAAGGTCTCCCATTGCATTCCTACACAAGCCATATTAGTAGGTTTTAAACCTTCTTTTCCGTTGGTTCCCCTTAAGTTCACTCAAACTAACAGATTCAAAAAAAAATCTCTTATAAGGTCTTCTAAAGCCCGATTCCGAAAGATGGTGCAATCGGTCAAGGAAGCTGAATCTCAAAGGGATTTTCGTGTGCGAAGGAGACGGGCCAAGATCATAAGTCTGCGGCCAAGGCAAGAAGGTCGAAGTCTCGATGGCTCCTAAAAAGGCACAAGGCGCAACCGCAGGAGGATCATCTCCTAACATCCATGTGGACATTTCACCACAAGTCCAGGTTGTCTTCCTAATTTTTAATTTACGTCGTAATATTTCAATTGTGCATGGATCATTTATGGAAATAGGATGCACTTTTCGATTGAAATACTTTTGGTAATTTAAAAGAAATAGCTCACGATTAAAGAATTCGGTCATTGGTATTTTTTTCAATGAAACAAACAAAGAAAGAGCATAAGATCTCTATGTATTCCTAGCAAGTGGTTTTTATGCATTACAAAGTAACAAATTTAGATCAACTAATGATTATCTTTACAAAGTCGAATTTATTGTTGTACACTTCGATTATGCATGGAAAGAAAAAAATCGCATGTTGCATTATTAGACCTCTTTCTTTGCAAAAATTCATTAAAGAAGATTGCTAACAATCGTAGGAATTTGCAAGGCATGGAAATGATTCCAGGGCTGCATGAAGTAGATTAAACTTTAGTTAGTTGGCATAAAACTCAAATCAATTACGTAAGTAGTTACAAAAGGTTGTGTAATGCTCATTCAGCATACGAATAGTTCATTCATAAATGAAAAATTAGGAAAAGGTTGCATGGTTCTTTTTAACATAAAACCCTAAAGCTTAGTAGCTGGAATCTTGAATGCATGTTCTAGAAGGATCAATAGAAATTGTGTCGTAACTTAACATGTGCTTGGAGCTGAGCCGGTAAGGCTAGGGTTTGTAAATATAATCATTCATAGCCAATGAATCGTGTGCTTATGAGAATGGTATCATAATGGTTTTACCCTAAACACCTAAACCACAATGGATTCGCTTAGAAATGGTTAAATTGATGCAACATATCCCAAGTGCTAACTAGGGTTTAGCATGTTAAGGATGTGACTTAGTTGCACGTATTGCCGAGATTGAAACTCATATCAAAAGACCTACTCACATTCACGGAATGCAGGGACAATAGGACATACTTGTGAGAAACGATCTAGGGTTTCTACCCTAAGGATCGCTCACTAAAAAGGTGAAACTCAGTTTGAATTTGGAACCCTAGGACCAACAATGTCAGCCTAGTGGAATCAGGAACGGATTGTTATGAAGACACCCTAACCCTATTTCCTATCTAATCATGATTTCGTGATTAGAAGACACAGTTTGATGGGAAAAATAGTCCCACGGATTAGATGCGACACTTGTGCAATAAGTTGCAGAGTTGCATGATCTTGTGGTTTGATCACAAGGGAATGGCCAATTCCTCGGAATGAGATTGGCAGATTCTTGCGCAAGTTTATCTTGCAAGAGGATGAGTAGTCATCCTGACATAGCACCTTTCTTGGGAAAAGTGACCAAGATAAGGGGATTAGATAAATGCTTGGAAGAAAAAGACCAATCAATAATTTGAAGCAACATATTTTTTGTTAATAGAACTTAAGGCATTGGTTAAGTTGGGTTAATAGGGTACGGCCCTAACCCAAAGACATAAGGGTTAACAAACAAACCCTTGGGGATCTTGCTAAGTCGCAATTGATCCCGGATCGAGTGCTGGACGCATTCAGAGAGAAGGATTCACTCCTTAGCAGTTTGCCAAATAACGACCTCTGGAAATGATTGTGCTTGTAACAGTTTAAAGAGCACTATTTGCTTTGTTTGCTCAAGGAATTAAAGGTTGAAAAGGTATCTAATGCTTCAAGTTAAGGCCTGAAGGGAGAGGCAGCCTCAGTTACCCCCGACTGTCTACCTGACCCTAACCAAGGGGGTTGTTAACCGTGCCAGGAAGGTGGACCGAACCCGCCACGAGAGGTCTCTCCTTTGTGTGCTACTTGGAGTAGGAGGATGCTTGGGTGCCAGAGGGGGCTTTGGTCGTAAATCCCTCGCCTTCCGGGCCCTGCACAAGAGGCCAACGTGACTCGGGATTAGATCTCGAGGCCTGCATAGTAGTCTACGGGCGGAATCTTGCATTAGTAATCCCTGTGGATTGTTGGAATATAGCCTTCGGGCGGATTTTGGATAAGCCTACGGGGTGGACTTATAAATGTATTCCAAAGATAAATAACGTGATATAAAGGAAATTTTTTGACACTGTTTTTCTATGTCAAATGCTAAGATTACGTGAAGGAATCCCTGCCTAACGAGCTAATTAAGGAAGCTGCTTGATGCTTGTCCAACTAAATGTGGTAGGTAATTAGAAAACTAAAATAACCTGAGGAAAGTGTGGTGGATGTGGCCATGGGTCCGTCCTACGGATGGGTGGTCCCGGTTGGTCGGGAACTTTTCTCAATCATGATGGACAGCAAGAAGATCGTTTCAAAGGAAATGAATAGCAAGGGCGCTGACCTAGAGTCTAAGTTATAATAAACCCGATTTATGCTATTTTAGGGGAATGGAATGGGGCTATGCCTTATGGCAGAGAGGTCGAGCTTTGCATCCCTCTTGTTTCCCATTCTCCTTGAACCAAGTGCAGCGTGAATCTGCTTCTGCCTTGTCATTTCTACGTAAAGTAGTTTGCTTGGGATTCGACGCTAGTTGCCGTTTAGGAAATGATCATTAGGGGAAACCCTGATTGAGGTTGATCCTAAGTGGGAACGGCCAGAATACTTCTGCTACGTGGCAGACACGGGAAGTTCTAGATTGCAAACCATGTAACATTCCATGGGAGTGCCGGGTGGATTTTTCTAGATCTTCTTTCCGATGGACTGCTAAGACGTGTCTTGAAGGGAACAAGTGGACACGTTACAGGATGGTATCGCGCCTTCATCAAGAATTATGACTTGATTGCTACATCCCTCACTGACCTACACAAGAAGCAAGTTGCCATTGAATGGACCCAAGATGAACATTCTAGCTTTGACAAGCTGAAGCTAATTAGCTTAGTCACAATCTCAATCCTCAAAACTACTCGTCTAAGCAAAGAATTCGAAGTGGTGAACTGATGCAAGTTCTCTTGCCTTGGGATGTGTACTCATGCAGGAATGACATCCAATAGCATATTCCTCTAGAAAAGTGAAGACTCACGAGAGAAATTATGCTACTCATGACCTGGAATTACTTGCAATTATCCACGCTCTTAAGTTATGGAGACATTATCTACTTGGGAAGAAATTCTCACTAGTAACCGACCATAAAAGTCTTAAATGAATCTTCACTTAACCAGATCTAAATATGAGGCAATGTCGGTAGATCGAAGTCTTGCAAGAGTATGATTTTGAGGTCAAATATAGATCGGGAAAAGAGAATGTAATTATAGATACTTTAAGCTGCAAATCATTTCTCAATGCACTTCTCTCAAAGGAACCTCTTAGAGCTCAAACACCAGCTACAATGATATCAATGCCTAACAATCCCATCATCAAGCTAGCCAAGGAGAAGGAGAATAATGATCCCAAATATCAGCAAATGCTGAAGGAATTCAGAATAAAAAATAAAATTCTAAGCTTAAGACAAAGTATCTTAACTTCTCTGTTGGTGAAGGACCTATCTACTTTTCAGGACAAGATTATGTATTCCTTCAAGTCAAGAACTTAAGAAGAAGATACTATGGGAAGCTCATGATTTCCCATTTTCAGGATATCTTGGCTATGCCAAAACTATCAATGTAGTTAGGAAACACTATCATTAGGAGAAGCTCAAAAGTGGCATACTTAAATACGTAACCAAATGCTTGAGTTGCCAATGAATAAGAGCCAAACGAGTTAAGCTGCCAGAAAGCTACAACCACTTGATATTTCTCAGATGAAATGGGAATTCATTAGTATGGATTTTGTAGTTGGATTACCCTCAGTTCAAGGAGGATGCAACTCGATCATGGTAATTGTGGAAATGTTGACTAAGCTTATTCACCTTATTCTTGTCAAAACCAGCTACAAAGTCTCAGATATTGCCAGATTATTTGTCAAAGAAATCTTTAGACTTCATGGACTTCCAAAAAGAATTATCAGCAGTCGTGATTCTCTATTCACTTCGCATTTTTAAAAGGGATTATTTGAAGCTCTTGATACATAGCTTTGTTTTAAGTGTACAGATCATCACCCTCAAACTGATGGTTAGGCAGAAAAAGCATGTAAACCAAGTCATTGAAGACATACTTAGGGCATATTGTTGATGGTGGATACAATATCTACCTTTTGTGAAATTTTCTTACAATGCGTCCTATCATCAGAGCATTTAGATGACCCCATTTCAAGCTCTATCTGGGCAAGAATGCCTAACTCTGCTAAACTTCTTTGACCCTACCTTGAAGGTTGAAGCTTCTAAGAAGATGCTTGAAGAGATGGGTGAATAAGTCAAAACCATCAAGCAAGATATACAAGCTACCAAGGATTAGCAAAAAGCCTATGTTAACCTAGGGAGAAAAGACAGCGGTACCTAATGAAAACCCGAATCCCTCATAGTGAGCAAAGGTGCATCTCGAAGAGTATCCCTGTTTCTAGCATGATTTACACACACAGTCATAAACTAGACTGCTCTCATACCATCTTTACTGCGAATCCGTGCATAAGCAGATCCATCATCCATTATTTTCATTTCCATGCGCATCTCTGTGATGAATGGCTGTCCAAGAATTATGGGATAAGAGCATGAATCCTGCACAAAGAAATGGAAATCCTCCTCTACATCTCCAATAAAAATCCTGACACTGGGACAGGCACCTTACAAATCACATGCAGTGTTCTTGGTGGCTCTCATATGCCACCCATACTCTACATCCATAGGCCATCTATTACTTTCATAAACTCCACGAACTATGAGATTAATCTCTAAACCATGATCCACCAAAGCAACATCAGGCACCTGTTTCTCTCCAATTTTTACCATTGTTTCTGTAGTTTTCCTATCCCAATGACTCCACGAAAAATGACTACGCGGTACCAAGATAGGCTCATTAGTCTCAGCATAATGCATAGGCTGGACCCTCTTCTCTGTCTATGGAAAAACGGAAGCATTCTCAACCATAACCTCTTCCTCATCCTCATCCAACTCCCCAATCAAAACTCCCTGTGTATCAGTAGTAGGCAATGCATGTCTTTTTCTCTTCAGGACTTCTTGGAACTGATCTTGAAACTCTCTTTTTGAGATGCCCAAAAGCTCACAAATAGTAAAAGTCACCTCACTGCCAAGTATCTTATCATTAGAGATTTTCTTGATGTTCGTAGATGTCTCAATATCGGACATCAATCTAAACCCTGGCTGCTTTGTCTCTCTAGGCTCTTGCCTCTTTTCTTTCTTTTGAGCATCTTCCATCTGTTGTTCTGGCCCTGGTCTCAAAGATGGCCCTGCAGTAGGTGGAGTAACAAACTCACCCCCTCTAGTCTTTTTAGATGCATTTGGATTCTCTTCATCCCTCTTACGCTTCTCCTCAACAAGTACATCTGCTCCCTGACACTTAGCCAAGTAGGCATAAATAGTGTACCTGTCAATAGGCGAATCCCAACCTATCTCAGATCTGATGCTAGAACCTGCACTAGCCAAAACAGTCTGCTAAATTTTCCCCTTTTTTGTCGTCTCCATAGCATAGGTCCATAATGCTAACTGACTCTCTGAACCTTTCTCAATCTAGACTCGTATGCAGAAGCATCTCCTCTAGCTGCCACATAAGAAGTACGCACAGCCATATCATCTACTAATTTCTTCATTCCGCCTTTTCCAAAATTGGTAGCAAGCGGAGCTCCTGTTTCAGTCAACCAAATCTTGCCATCTTGTCCCCAAAATACCAAATTATTCCTCCTTGCATCTTGAAAAGATTCGCAATCCCTGCAATGCTGATGGTTCGTACTATCACACCAAATACATCTTCAATCTCTCCTAGGTGCACTAGGAGCACTAGAAGAAACAGTAGGCACGGTCGAAGCAAACTACTCTTTCAATTTTCCCACCAATTCTGCTTTAACTGACTCTAGTGTCAAATCCGTTATGCCTTTGATTATGTCATCAAGAGAGGAAGGAACTGACGGAGCGGATGATTTTGGAGCAGAAGGAGTCAACATCGGTCTTGGAATAGGAGGAACAGGAGGATTAGAAATAGTAGGCACTAGCATAGGCCAAGAAACTAGCAGAGGAAGAGAAGAAATGACAGGGGTAGGAACAGACATAGGAGCAGAAGACTTTATCGGTGTCATGGATCCATTTTGTAGGCGGGTCTTCCATATCCGCCTCTTGGTCAAAGTCGAGACCGCATCTTCGGCATCTTGCCAATCTATTTTAAGACCCATAGGCTTCGTGCGATCCTCAATAAGCTCTCCTAATTCTTCCTGAAGAGCAGGATCTACAGCTTGCAAGAAAAGTTCAACTTTCTCAACATCCAATGCTCTTTGTTCAATGGCATCAAGCTGACTATACCTCTCTTCAAATTCTCGTATCAATTCTGAAGCAGTTCGACCTTTGTTTGGCATGTAGACCCACTCTCAGAATGACCGCCGTGTAGCCATCCCAAAGTCCTCAAGGAAATACTCTTCTTTCAGGGCCTTCTTAAAATCTTGCCAATGTGAATTTTGAAGGAAAAGATCAGTCACTTTTACCCTCAAGGCGAGTGTGACAAGGCGAAGGAAATATTTACTCATAAGTCCTGTTGGTACTCCAAAAAATCCCATCTTGATCTCATACGTCTTCAAATAAGCTGATACATTATGGCCATCAAATAGCTTCTTTTCATTCTCAATTGCTTCAATTGCCTTAGTCGTGCTGATTGCATTCTCCATACCTTGTTAACCCAACTTAACCAATACCTTAGGTTTCATACATTAACAATAAATCCTGGCAACCATGTCGCTCCAAATTGTTGGCTGATCCTTTGCATCCAAGCAAATACCTAATTCCCTTATCTTGGCAAATTTTCCCCAAGAAAGGTGCTGTAGCAGGATGGCTACTCATCCTCTTGCAAGTTAAACTTGCGCAAGAATCTGCCAATCTCATTCCAAGGAATTGGCAACTCTCTTGTGATCAAACCACAAGATCATGCGACGTTGCAACTTGTTGCACAAGTGTCGCATCTATTCCATAACACAATATTAGTGAGTTTGGGAATCTCCCAATTCCCATTTTTTGAATACTAAAAAGGTGACACCCGGATAACATACCCATAAGTTTCTCAAAACCATATGATGTGACCTATCATTGGAAAGTGCTTGAAAAATGGAATCTATTGAGCTATAGAACGCTTGATTTGGAGTTATAGTGTTCAAGTTATGACAAATCCAAAGATTTGACAACGTGTCCCAAATTTATGGAAAACTCCCATATTCCCCAATATGGTGTTCCATGGGATTATTTCACCCATCGAACGGCATCTTCTGGTCACGGAATCATGATTAGATAAGAAGCAGGGTTTAGGATGTCTTCTTACCCAAGCCATTCCCAATTGCACTACTAGGCCGACGGTCCTAGGGGTTCCAACTCAATCCGAGTTTCAACATTTGATCGAGTGATCCCTAGGGTAGAAACCCTAGATCATTTCTTGTAAGTGCATCCAATTGTCCCTACATTCCGTGAATGTGGGCAGGACCTTTGGGTATGAGGGTTTCGACTTGGCAACAAGTGCGAAGCTAAGTTGAGTCTTTATCGTGCTAAAACCTAGTTAGGACTTGGGGTATTTATCGTATCGATTGAACCATCCTATGCAAATTCCTTGCAGTTTAGTAGATCCAATTTACTTGTCTTGCGACAAGGATGAACCATTCGTAGAGATGTTAACTTGATCTAAAAGGAAAAAACTAGTTGCATTATGACACAATTCTCATAAGCACATGATTCATTGCCTCTACGTATGATTAGATTCACAATCCCTAACTTTTCTTGTTAAGACCAAAGCGCATGTTAAATTTCGGAATAACTTCCATTGATCCTACTAGGACATGTTCACGATTCATGCCACTAAGATTTTGAGATTTTATGCTTAAATGAACCATGCAGCCTTTCCCTAACTACATCTCTTGATGAATGAAATTCTTCGTACCATGAATGTGCATTATGCAACCTTTCCTAACTACTACGTAGTTAAATGAGATTCATGCCAATTGAAGCTAGAGTTAACCTATTTCATGCAACCCTTAGAATCTATTCCATGCTTTGCTATCTCCTACGTTTGATAACGACTTCCTTAATGAATCATTACAAAGGAGATTTGTAGAAAAAAAACGACATGCTATTATACTTTCCATGCCTAATCAAAGGTGCACTTTAATCATTTCGACCTTGTAAGATAGGCAATAGGCGTTCTAGACCGTCACTCTGAAATGCACAAAAGGCAACCTGCTAATAAGGTCCTAAAATGCATAGACAACTTATGTTTTTTTCGTTCATTCCATTGAAATTACCAATGACCAACTTGGTATCATGAGTTAATTCTAGTAAATTCTAAATAGCCAATTTATTTCCAATTGCGTTTAACTAGGTGGATGTGATATGCATAGGGGCATCCTAGTTCATGAAATTATCGTGCAATGCAATACTTTTACGTGAAATTAAAATAGAAAAAACCTAGACTTGTGGGCTCGGTGAAATATCCACATGAATACTAGGAGATGATCCTCCTGCAAGGCGTGCCTTGTGACTTTTTAGGGGCCATCGTAGACGTGACTTCAGCTTCTGGTTTGCCTTCGCGGTTTACAAATTTACTCGCCTTGATACGCAGCCTTAAGATCTTTGCCCGTCTCCCTCGTACAATGAGATCCCCTTTGAAGTACGGATCCTTGAAGAAGTACTGGCTTGCGGGATTTGACTTATGGAAGGTCTTAGGGTTTGGAGCTTGGGACTTTTTCGGGAGAGAAAGTTCTTGGGAATGGGGCTTCTATGAATGGAGTTTCGGAAATTGAAGCCTTATGAGGGGGTTTGCGACAAGGGTTCTTGTGAACGGGCCTTGCGGAAATGGAGGCTTTGAGAGCTTCTTCTTCTTCTCTTAAAATCCCGGGCCTAGGGATGGGGTTGTGGGAGATTAGTGGGAAGTGGGCTTTATAAGTTTCTTCTTCTTCTCTTCAAAGTCCCGGGGCTAGGATTGGTTTTTATGGGGGCCTTGCAGGAATGGGTGTTAAGGAAGCCCTTAGAATCTTCCTAAAAGAAGCTTCTAGGAGCTTTTGACTCAGACAATAGCCACGAAATAACGTGGAGGTAGATGACATCATTCGGGTGGGAGGAAGAAAGGTGGACTTGACGGGGGATGGTGGCGGTGTGATGGCCTATGGCGGAGCTGGCGGCGATAATCGACGGCCTACGGTGAACACAACAGCGGCCTCTCCTCTTGCGGTGATGTCAGCAGCTCCTGATCCTCACGCAGCCTCCCTCTTCCTTGTTACCCCCCTAGGGGGGGTTTTTATAGGTCCAGGGAGGGAGAGGGGCCTCCACTACATGGCCACTGCATGGCATCCCCCCCTCCTCACGTAGTCCACATCTCATTAAGCCCATCTCCTTCCCTCAGCCACGCCTCGGTTGGGGAAAAATTAATAAAAAAATTTGCAATTATTTGCACCTTATCCTCTTAACCTCCTCCCAAGAGGGAGTTTCCCCGCGGTTTATGCGGTTTTGAACCCCCGGTCTTGGTTTGCCAATGCGGAGGCCTTGATTCCTCACGTGTGGTTTACAGGTTACACTGCCGAAAATTCTAATAATGAAAATAACCTTTGCACGAGATTCACACGGTGTGCGAGAAGTCGGGTCTAGTAATATTTTTAAGTGAAAATATTACACTAATTATGATGCAACTTCAAGAGGAAGGAAGAGCACATCAAACTTTGCAAGCACAACTAGCAACACTTCAACGATCTACTATTGGATCAAGATAGAGCACAACCTGAAGATGTTATTTGATGTACGATCTATGTGATCGTCGAGGCACAATCTCTCAACAAAGAAGCCAAAATAAGTAAAAGAGATTTCAAATTTTGTACTTTTAATAGGCAATGTGACAGAAAAATAGTTCTCACTTTTATTAGTTTGTTTGATGATTATTTCCATGAAGAGTAGTTTGCTGAAAAAGATAAACTCAAATGTGTCACTAACCATCTAGTGGATAGAGCATTATTATGGTGGACTATTGTCTATAAGAGTATTGATTGTCTTGCTACTTATGAGGCCTTTCAAAAGAAATTTTTGTCGAATTTTCTTCCAACTCAATTCCATGAAAAAACAATCAAATAGTGGGATCTTTTGCAACAAAGAGATCGTGAACCTATTCCGCAATATTAGCGTCACAATGTGTGTCGCAAAGTGTCGCTATCAGTGTCACTATTTGCGTCATTATCAGCATTGCAAATGCGACATTGATAGCGACGCAAATAGCGACGCTGATAGTAACTATTCTATGCGTTGCTAATACCGACGTTTTTTGCGACGATAGGGGCAAATTTCTTTATGAACATTTTCGTCGCTTTGAACGTCAGTATAAGGCATGTATCTTATAGTGATACTTCATTCTTTGATGAGCCATTAGCACTCATAGTATTCATAAAGTGTTGCATAACAAATAACAATTTACTTCTATCATCATTGTTTTTACTAACTGGATGCATAATTACCTTGCTACTTTTTTTCATTTCTAATTTTAGCTTTTTCTAAAAGCAACTTTTAGAAATGTGGTCTTTTTTACTACAATATCAACGCTCTCTACTATCACTGAAATGTTGTTGCCTATATTAGGATCTACAAATTGTCCTCTTTAACTCTCCGTTTCTCAAGACTATCCTTCTCTATTTTGTTGTGGATCATAAGCTTGATCACGACCATCAACCTAGCCTTTGTCACAACCTCTATCTGTGCTAGTAAAGTAAAATATCTATTCAAACTTTTTTTTCTATAAGAAAAAGAGAAATCCAAATCACGATTTTTCTCCTCAAGTATCAGCATAGAAAAAAAGTCTACAAAATCAAGAATATCATTCATTATATTCATAGATGACCTAAAGCTCTTGTATTCATCTCGAAGTCTATCTGAGCATGCACACACAATATCATCATCATCAACTATCATAGTGATAGATCCAAGAGCTTTGACAATACTCTCGATTTTCAAAGTATATTCATTAATGGAAAAATTTTCTATTTTCATTTTGTTCAACTTTGACTTGATTTGCATCTTTCTAGCCCTTATATTTACTTTGAATAGCCTTACCAAATTCTTCAATGAAATAGCAGGGGTTTCAGATTCCTCCAAATAGTCCATCATGCTACCTATAATACTGAGACAGATAGCCAATACACCACTTTACTCTGTGTCTGCTCCCAATATTTCTTAGTCTTTAATTGTTCTCTAGTAGTATTTTGTGCGAGACCTTCATGTGTTACTACTATGTCCTATTTAATGTAATTTCAAACACCTTTGCCCTTCAAAAATTTTGTCATCCTAAATTTCCATGCAAGATAATTGTTCTCATCAAGCTTCTCACTAACAATCTAGTTGAAGTTGGTAGACATTATGACAAAATAGAAGTTGAATAACAGTAATTGCAATTTGCAATCTATATACAAATACCTTTTATGTTTGCAACCCAACAAACACCCAAAACCTTATAGATACAAAATCTATAACCTGTGTACTTGTAAACAACAAACATAGTAAAAATTGCAATATATCCAAAAACTACTATCGAAACCATATATAGCATATACATAATTATTCATGCTTATCAAGGTTTAGTGCAATCAGAGATTGCAACCTTGCCAGTCTCTCAGGAGCCTCTTACGGCTATAACCTAAGGCAAATCAAGCAATGTAGAAAAGCTTCATTCCCATTGTTTGCTTGTTTACTTTCCTACTCTAACACCTTTACCTTAGCCTTCAATCAAGCTTCAGATACCTGTGGGATGGCTTTGACACTATGAAAATAGACAAGAAGGGAGAGAGATGAAGGACCCATGAGCACACACATACAAAAGAAATATATGCTTGAGCACACAGAGAGATAGGGCTATTATTCTTATTTTTCCTTCTTCTTCTTCCATAGAAAAGAGCTAAGTATACAATATAATAAAATACTAATATGAAAGTACTATAATGTATGTATATATGGTCACTAAGTTTGAACTTGCTAGGAAAGAAGAGGTGACAAAATAAATGTATCATAATCAAGGATGAAATGCATGGGTATAATCCAATTGTAGAATTACTCGTGTATCCTCATGTCGATCACCTAACACATTAGTGAATAATATTGTATCATACCACCAAGGTACATAGTGGATGCTAGCTTATATAGAGCTCGACATCTCAACATTTCAATGATATATTGCTCATACTATAGCAAAATTAACCAACAATGATGATTGTGATGTTGTAGATTGAGAGGCATATCTCAATCAAGGTGTGTTGTAGTATCCTTACACTCAATACAAGTTTGAAATTCACCAAAAACATCATTTTTCCATAGACCATATGCAACACTATGGCATGTTTCACCTAGAAATCATTGATTAAGCAATCTTGGGCTTCGAGTTAGTAGTAAGCAAAGTGTACACAAATAGTGATTTATAATCAAACTTTAAATAAATAATTTTCATTAATGTTATTTGTCTATAAAAGTATCTATAGAGGGATATCAGTACATCACAAGTAGTAGATGTTCTGCACCCAATAAGAAGGTGATCTAGTGCACCAATACGAAGGTAAAGAGACATGACTTAATGGACCGTTTCACACAAACAATCTATCAATAAAAGAAGCGAGATCGTGCTTCTCTACATATCCAGTCTTCAACACTATGGAATCATGATTTGTGATTGAGTGCTATAAGAAAAATAAAGTAATATTATAAGAAATAAGATTATTAGTATAAGTACTATACCAAATAAGAAAGTAAACATAACCAAAAGAAAACTTATGAAATCCTCCAAATACTTTCTATCTCTACTACTATCAGGATGATGTATGAACCCTACCTTGAGCTATGGCCTCATAGCCTCACATTGTTGTTGCCATCATCTTGTTGAATATGTACTCTACAATTCATTATCCATCCAATGGAGAACCCATCAGCTATTGTAGGTACTGAGAATTTCTAGTATAAGGATGCATTCACATACTCATTGGCTCCCTCTGATATAATTTTTCAATAGTCTAGAACATTGTGTCTAAATATCTGCTAGCACAACTCGCTCATGCATGCCATCATCCTCCTCCCCTCAACATTTATGATTACAATATCGGTTTTCTCATCCACTAAGTATCCATACCCTGGTGGGATGCATCTAAGATGTAACCTCTCCCATCTGCGATGCTCTTGGGCATAACTAGGAGACTCGTATCCATCTGGCATATGTGGGGGGGATGGCTAACTGAAAACTAGAGTTAGGAGAGTAGATGTTCCTATAGGCATAGCAAAACCTAGAGGTAATAAGTGTCCTTTTGATTGATGGGATGGAGACACTGTATGGATGTCTCCATAGCATCCACCTCAGCCACCCTCCCTAGAAGTGGTGCGGGAGTGAGAAGTAGCCACTGGGCGTGGGATGACAATATTTGTATCCTCATAATATCCCCCAAAACCACCCCTAGAAGGAGGAGTAGAGGAAGTCTGTGGCTCTATCAGACACCGACCACAACCAGGACCTCCACTAGTTGAGCAAGGCATCCTTCAGCTCCCCTCTTTGGCTAGCCTATAGTGACAAGTCTACCTACTAGAGATGGATAAATCTGATCATGCTATGGTAGAATGTGTTGAATACCCAAATGACAATCAAGACAACTCCTAGTCTACCATATCTCTAAAGCGCACCATTTGATCCGAAGACATATGTGTCAAGATCCCTTGCAGCTTCTCATTTATCATTCCTTAGCTGATTCTTATTATATCTTGATTGTCTATAGTGACCTACATAGTCAAATTAAATATGTTAGCACAATCAATATAAGGGTGAATGTAATGCATGATAATATATATTTACAAAGAAGGATGTTAGCTAAAAAGTATGTGAAAAAAAAATTGATAAGAGAAAATAGTTAATAAATTCTACAAGAAACTACAAATATGATCAGTCCTAGCGCTCCATGACAAGCTTTTGGCATAGCTTGGCATATACTAGAACCTCTATGCATAGGACCCTAGAGAAAGATAAGTCTACTTCATTCTCAAAGTATTTTCCTAATCTAGACTCTTTTCCTAGATTGCTTGTGGTTCTCTCATATCTGCATGTTGTAAGCCATCATCTTCCTCCACCCCCTACAAAAGTGACTTTTCTACTTGCATAATCTTGTCAGTAATGCTAAGAGCATTGCTCTCATTATACACTCAAGAACTCTAAGGCATTGATAGCACAATATATGACCAACACCGTTTTCACAGGTTTAGATAGAGGATTACATGTCCAATACATGAGAGCTTACTATAAAGAACGAGATCGTTGTGGCTTTGGATAGAAGATAACCTATTCGCAGTGATCTAGCAAGACAACAAACTAGTCCCATAGATCATTCCATCTTTTGTTAGAGTCTACCTCCAAGAATCCAAAGGGTTCTCACCGAACAATTATCCCTATTCCTTCCAATACTACTTTAAACCATTATACATCGAATATGATCATGGAGAAGCTATGGTAATCTACTAAAAGAACATTGCATATTATTAAAATGCTCTATCTCATTAACTTTAATGTTTAGATGCCATCATCAACTTTCTTGATCAAACCTTGCCATGACCCCATAGCCGATCGTGGAGTGCATTTTATCAATGCGCTTAACTAAGGAGTGTTGCCCATGTGACCATGTCATACTATAGGTTTTGTACTATATATTGAAATATCTAGGCTAGGTGCTACTTATAATTGTTAGATACAATAACAAAGATAGCATGTGATTACCTCTGGGGCTGCATCCCCTCACCAACTCCCACTTCTCCCTAAAGACTTCCATGCCTTAGCGTGAGGCATTGGCAAAGGCATCATCCAACTATCTTGTAGACATGAATCACACTATCTTCTCTATACCCCTCAAGATATCAAACTCACCACTGCTGGTGTAGACTACATTGATATTCTGATTGTGATACCTCGCATTCCCTTCTAGCTTACTTGTATCTACCAAGCTAATTCTCCATAGATGCATGGTGTAGCATACTAAAATGATTCATTTTTTTCTCCATTGCACCATTCATTCTTCTCTCTATTCCATTTTCGACCACCATATCTCTTATTATTTGATTGTCATCCTTTAGCATCCACATCATCCTGTTATCTATATCCACCATCCCCAACCACTTTGAAATATATACTAGTGCCTTTGACAATAGCTAACCTTCAACCATGTTGTCCTCATGATTAGCCTGTTGTCCCACAAAGGCTTCTAGGGTCTTTATGAAGCACTCCAAGAAGAACATCCATTTGGTATGGACCGGTCTTGTAATCTCCACTTTTTCTAGGAGATGTACTAAGAGATGAGTTGATATCATGAGTATATTCATGGATAAGTGCTTTTGAAAGAGATAGATTATCTTCATTACTCCTTGGCTTGTGGAATCAATGGATGATCTCTTGATCTCTTTTTGCAAGATCCACTAATCAAAATTTGATAACTTATAAATCATTAGATATATCTTTGGCATAAGATACCCCATGATTGTGTAACGCACCCGGCTTACTTACGTGACGAGTAACGTTTTAGTAGTCGCCCAGGGTTTACCTTCCAATCTTCGCCATCCGTACTCTAACCACAATGATAAGATTTTATCATGTGGCTAGTTAACCCTAGGTCTACCTCGTAGGGAAAGCATCTTGACGTTACCCATAGAGGAACAACCTGATAAAACTAGCTCACATACAGAGGTGTCCTTCAAGAGGCTTCTTATACGAAAGGAGCGACTGCCATTACCCTTGGTTCGTGGAGTACAACGCTTTTTTCCGGTAGTAGACTAAGGATTTACGAAATCCTTCCTAGTTCTTTGACATAGTCATTGTACCTTTCCCCTTAGATAATTTACAGTTCGGGTTCTGAGACCAAACCCTAGGTAAGCCAACAAATCGTCCCTTCCTAGAGTTTCTTCCTAGCGTTTGTTTTTGGGAAAACCTCTCGGCTAACCGAGACCACCCTGCCGTAGGACTGGATTCATCATGAATCCACCCACTTTCTTCCCTCTATGGAAGTTTTTAGTTATATAATTACCTATCACATTACGTGAAATGTATAAAAACAACTTTATTAATCAAGATTTCTCTTATCGCTTCTCTCTTGATATGGAGCTAGATGTCACACGGAATTCTTGCGGGGGTTCGTGAACTCACTCATCACAGGAATGAGAATTTGTTGTCGATCTTCAAAAATAGGCGAGGAGCTTTAAGCTCAACTCAAGCCAATCTCCATAGCGACTCGTGATCTTGGAACTTCAATGTAGGCGAGGGGGTTAAAGCACATCCTTAAACCTTCTCTCTAAAATTTGATGGCAAGATCGAATAAGGCAAGGAATAAAATCTCAACCTCAATCCTTACACACACTTGTGATTTTTTAATGGCCCTTCTCCTCTCCTTGTCCTCCCTTTTATAGTTTCTCTCCATTTTCTCTCATGTCTGTTTTTTTCTTTGATTTTTCATAAAAGCTTAAGACGTCTAGCTTTAAAGCTTATGTTTTTTTCACTATTTTCGTTTTTTCTACCTTGTGCGTCTGTAACTTGTTTGGATCATAACTTCTTTATATGAACTCTAAATATTGTCATCCGGGTACTCAAACCGATTGGAACGCATTTGGTCGACAAGCTTGCATGGACAAAATTGTGAAAATCCATCAAAAATAAGAGAAAATGATGATTTTCATAAATCACATCATTTTTCTCCATCTTTTATCTTGGATGACTTATTTCCTTCAAAATAAGTCAGAGTATATGTTTGGATCCATCTGAAGTGGGAATTAAGTCATCTAAACATGATACTAGAGATTTCAGACTATTCTAGTAAACCAATCCTACTTCTTGTAAATCTTGTAGAGATTCTGTAATTTTTTCATGTGTGGATGTGCAAAACCACATATACACACATTAAAATAAACTAAGTAATGGAAACATTACATTTTTCCCTCCTTAGAGAGATCGAGATGTTCTCATCTCGAGAGAAACTAGGGGTATTCTTTCATAAGGGTTACCTCTTCGACCCAAGTGGCATCCTCTTCAGGATAATCCTTTCACTGGATGAGATATTTCCTAAGGGTCCTATTCCTAAGGATTCTTTCTTTTACATCCAAGATTCTATCAGGTTGAAGTTCAAGTAAACCTTAGCTTGGTAGTACAACTTGTTGATCATCGACTATGATTAGGATTAGATACATAGGGCTTCAAGAGACTTAGATGAAATACATCATGAACTTTTAGGGTTTTAGGAAGTTGCAGCTTATAAGCATAAGGTCCAAGAGCCTTTATGACTTTGTAAGGTCCACAATATCTTGGGCTTAGCTTCTTGAATTTTCCCAAGGATAAAAAATTCCTCTTTGGGCATACACGGATAAAAACCTTGTCCCCTTCTTGGAAGATTCACTTGAGTGCTGAAGAAATTCAGCAAATAGAGTTTCGGCTAATTATGATCAGCCTATAGAGACACAGAGGGTTGAAAACATTCAGCAACAGAGTTTACTGCTAAAATATTTCAGCATCCAAAGTTTAGGGCTGTTCCTATCCAGTCCATAGAGCAGAGGGCTGAGGATATTCAGCCCCACCAGAGTGTAGAATTGTTGATTTACATCAAGATTTGAGTAATGCAAAGGATCATAATGAAGCCAGGGTTGACATGAAATACAAGATTGTGGATAAGAAGGTGAAGCCGGTAGCTATACCGCTTCCACCTGACAGTGATCAGCAAATAGAGAGGGCTGCCAAACAGCCAATTTTGAGGAATCCAGAGCATATAGGCCATAAATGTTTAGCAGAGACTCTTCCTGAATTAAAAATTGGAAATGATGATTTCTTGCTACCCACAGAGAAGCAACGTTTTCAGGATATGCTTGAGCGACATGGAAGAGGGTTTGCTTTTTTCTCGCATGAGATTGGATGTGTGAATCCAGATATTGTTGCCCCTATGGTGATCTTTACTATTCCTCATATTCCATGGAACCTCCAACCTATTCCAGTGCCTAAGGCACACTTTTCAAAGTTAATTGACTTGTTGAATGAGAAAATCAGGATGGGAATCCTAGAGCCGTCATCTGCACCATACTCAAATAGGTGGTTTAAGGTTCCAAAGAATAATGGTACTCTCCGATTTATACAGGACATACAGCCAATAAACAGAGTTACTATCCGGAATGTTGGTATAGGTCCAGTTGTGGATGAGTTTGTAGAAGCATTTGCTGTACATGCAGCCAGTAAACAGAGTTACTATCCGGAATGTTGGTATAGGTCCAGTTGTGGATGAGTTTGTAGAAGCATTTGCTGGACATGCCATCTATTCTTTAGGTGACTTGTATTCGGGATATGATCAGTTTCAATTGGCTTTGGAAAGCAGGGACATAACCACTATGAGAACTCCTATTGGGCTTGTCAGGTTGTGTACCTTGCCTCAAGGTGCCACTAATTATGTTGCGCATATGATGAATGCCATGCATAAGGTCCTTCGTGAGTATATACCTCAGCTTACCATGCCTTTCTTGGATGATGTGCCCATTAAGGGGTGTGCAGAAGAAGAGAAGAATGAGAGTCTAAATGAGCAGGGATGTAGATACTTTGTGGCTGATCATATTTCAGCTTGTGAAAAGATTTTGGCCAGGTTAGAAAAAGTGAACTTGACACTATCAGGGCAAAAATCTGTTTTTTCAGTAAATGAGGTTGTCATTGTTGGACATATGTGTGGGTATTATGGCAGGAAACCTTCACCTGACAAGGTGGATGCTATAGGCAAGATTACAGAGTATTGTTCTACCACTTTAAATGTACGGATATTTATTGGAGCCTGTGTGTTTTACATCATTTGGATACCCCATTTTGCACACATAGCAGATTGTTTATATCAGCTGCTTCGAAAGGGGCAGAAATTTTTTTGGGATGAGAGCCACACTAGAGCCATGCGGAAATTGAAAAAGTTATTGCAGATTCTTCAGAAGATGGTGAAAAGATGGTTTGGGCCGTACATAGTCAAACATGTCTTTGACAATGCAGCATATGAGCTAACAGAATTGGATGGGACAGTGCTTAGAGTGCCCAATACACGAAAAAGAATCAAGATTTTCAAGAAAAGAGATGATGAGGATTATGCATTAGAAGAATTTGCAAGAGAAGAGCAACGAGAAGAAACTCCAGTAGAAGAGACAGATGATATGATAGATAATCTTGCTGATATACCAAAAATACACAATGAAGAGATTGATCTGTTCGTGGATCTTGACGATAATGATCATGGGTAGTTGGCCCATCCGGAGGATGCACAGGATCAGAGGGGGTGGATGTCGTACGGCTGTGCATCCGAGGTGTGGAATCCACCAAAAAGTTGTGTGTGACATTTGTTACTTTGTACATACTTAGTCGTTGTGTTTGCATTTTTGTTCTGCGTGGGTAGTATAGTGGAGAGGGGTTTGGGGCAAGAGGAACTTATCTGCAATGCTCTAGTTGACATGTATGCCAAGTATGGAAACCTACCAGATATTGATGCACAAAAGTACAGTTTTCTTTCAGACATGTTTCTCTGCACATGCAGATTTTAATCAGACGAGTACATTTCTGAATGATTTGAGACTACCTAACATTATTCTAGTTCATGGGTAGGCAAGCAAAATGGCACATTTAAAAGCCAAGTTGCAGATTCAGTTTCAAGAGCATAATGTGAATGTTTTGTTCCCAAAAAACTGTCAGATTGTAGAGATGTTCTTCAAAGGAGAAAAGACAGCAAAGGCAATTGGCAGGCTAGCAGAGAAGCCCCCAAAGAGGGAGATTCAGTGAGTGGACTACTCGTGAGAAAAGGTTTCACCCACTAGCTCATGGCTCCAGAGGGCTTACATGTTTACACTCAGTTGACTATGGGTAGTGTAATGCAGTGGCAGTTAGTTGCTTACAAAGGTGCATTTTTTGTTTTACGCCACCGCACATAGCAGATGTATGAAAATGTGGAGATGTTGCCAAAAGCAGAGATGCCCTCCCTAAGAGTGTACAAAAAAGTCACTATAAATCAGGAAGGTTCACATTTCGTTGTCTTGCAAGGGGTCTCAGATCCACTCAGTGACATGGTGGTTGATTCCATTGTTGCCATCATTATGAAGTTGAATGCATGCCCAACTTCTGGATTGGAAGTTAATGGCAATGGGTTTAAGGGTTCTGCATGATAAAAACAGCTTCAAGATACTGCATTCGTTGCTTGTCTCATTGTTTGGGGACGTGACAATTGATGCAGAGCATAAGAAGCGAATGCTTACAGTTGATAGTGTGGAGGCCAGCATCGACTTTGCTACCAAGGAAATTGAATGTGACAATGAGGACCTCAAAAAACGTGGAGGATGATGACCCGACCACAAGTTATATTCTTTAGGAATGGGCAAGGCTTTGCAAGTGCTTGGGCTAGGATTTTCTGCCTTACATAGATATTGTCATGCCCCACTTCTCAAGTCTGCACAGCTTAAGCCTAATGTAACGATTACAGATGCTAATGACTCAGAGAATGATGGCATTGATTCTGATGATGAAAGTGTTAAGACAATCATGATTGGTGAAAAGAAGATCGACATACGGACAAGCATATTAGAGGAAAAGGCTACAGCTTGCAACATGCTTTGTTGCTATGCAGTGGAGCTAAAAGAAGGCTTTTTCTGTTGGATTGATCAGGTTGCTCCTATACTTGTACCGCTTTTGAAGTTTTACTTTCATGAGGAAGTGCGAAAGGCGGCTATGTCTGCAATGCCAGAGTTGCTGCGTGCTGCCAAGCTTGTGGTTAAAAAGGGGGCCACTTTTCTGGTTAAAAAAAGGGGCGCTTTTCTCGGGCGTGTGGTAGGCCTGGGGGGAAGAAAAAGCATGAAATGGAGACACAAAGGGAGAGACCCTACACGTATTACGACACAGCAGACCAAGCTCCACAGATAGGTAATTTTATGACTAGGCATACTGGAGGTGCAGCTCGTCAGTATGTGCTGCAAAAAATACAAGAGCTACCTGCTTTAGCTCCATTGAGTGCCTATCTCTAGAGGTGGCCTTCCAGATGCCAACATGAGTGATTCACCTGGTTCACCATCAGCATCATCTTCACCAACATCTTGTTCATCAGATTGCTCAGATGACTTTGAGGCTCAGAGTTCAAATTGCAGTTTTAGTGGCTCAAGTGGTGATTCGAGCACGCAAAGTCTTGGTGAGCATTATGTAAGAAGGGCAGCTGATGTCATTGAGAGGGTGTTGTCTCTTTGGAATTCAGTTGGCTCACCATATCTCGGAACTTTGCTTCTTGGATTTCTTCAAACATTTGGTTTTCAGCTGGATTTATCCCGTGAGAAGATTGTTCTGAAAGGACATAATGGAAGTCCTGGTGGTTTCTTGCTCGAAATGATAGACATGTTGCACTATGGATTGATGATCCTTTACGGCCTGGTGTTAATGTTGGAGCAGGCTCATTTGCTATGGTCCATGTGCAGACTGCTTTTAAGGAGATGTTGCAAGTTTTAACCAAACAAAGTGATATGTTGAGTTCACCTCTTTGATGTGAAGACAAGGATTGCCAAAATTTGGCTGTAATGGAACTGGAACAGCTTTCATGCTTAAGCCGGTTGATTGTGGAGGATCATGAGTACTAATGGGTTGGTTGTTTAGTGCCATTCTTGCAGATAATTATAATTATGTTTTACATTTTTCAGCAGAATGCTTACTCCTTGGTTATTTTCAAGGACTCTCTCTCACTTTGAGGTAGAGTGGGATTGCAACTGAGGCTTTACTTCCGTAGGATCACATTGCCCATACTTGTTGCGATGTGTATAGCAAGATTCTAGTCTTCAGCATACAGATTATCTTGGTGCTTCCTATACAGTACTGATCAACAAATAACCTGCAGAGTAGTCCTCTCTGAAATAGCAAGAAGGGACGTTAAGGAATTCAGTTTTTGAGCATCCAGTTTATAAATCAGATTTGTTTTTTTTATGAAGTTGAAGTTGTTGATGTTGAACAGGGTTGTAATCAAACGGGTGAAGTGCAACTAGTATTGCATACATTCAGGTCTATTTGCCACATTCAAGAGACCAAAAGGATTGAACAAGTTGATTATAGAGCCATTATCCAAAATTGAGGTGACCTTCTTTCAAATTGAAACGTGATCTCACTTGATTGATCTTCTATCCTGAAATTAGTCAAGGTCCTTTGTGGTGGCGACTTTGCTTTCGAAAACCCTTTGACAGTGGGTTTCTAAACCCCTTCCTGTGGCCCCTTTCCTATTGCCCTCTCAAGTGGGTTTTTATTACCCCCGGGTTTTTAAGCACCCTTTTTCCCCTTGCATCCCGAAAATCCCCACCATATCCGGGTTCTTTTTCCCCCTTCTTATGGATCCGCAATAGCCAATATTAAAACCTTTTTTCATTGGCCCTACAAAGCGGTCTTTAAGCCCTTGGAATTAAGACATTTTCCCCTTGCATCCTCGGGAATTAAACCTTTCCCTTGCATCCCCCATAGAGCTCATACTAGTCGGGGTTTTAAGCCCTTTTTCATAGCATTTCCAAGGCTATTTAACCCCCGTTTCTTTTTAATCCTCCCCTTAGCATTTCCACAAAGTCATTTTCATGGATTTCCCCCCATACAAGTCTTTTAAGGTCTCCCATTGCATTCCTACACAAGCCATATTAGTAGGTTTTAAACCTTCTTTTCTGTTGGTTCCCCTTAAATTCACTTGAACTGCCGGATTTAAAAAAAACTATCTTTCCTATTGCAACTCCCACAAGCCTATAAGGTCTTCTAAAGCCCGATTCCAAAAGACGGTGCAATCGGTCAAGGAAGCCGGATCTCAAAGGGAGTTTCGTGTGTGAAGGAGATGGGCCAAGATCATAAGTTTGCGGCCAAGGCAAGAAGGTCGAAGTCTTGATGGCTCCTAAAAAGGCACAAGGCGCAACTGCAGGAGGATCATCTCCTAACATCCATGTGGACATTTCACCACAAGTCCAGGTTGTCTTCCTAATTTTTAATTTACGTCGTAATATTTCAATTGTGCATGGATCATTTATGGAAATAGGATGCACTTTTTGATTGAAATACTTTGGCTAATTTAAAAGAAATAGCTCACGATTGAAGAATTCGGTCATTGGTATTTTTTTCAATGAAACGAACAAAGAAAGAGCATAAGATCTCTATGTATTCTTAGCAAGTGGTTTTTATGCATTACAAAGTAGCGAATTTAGATCAACCAATGATCATCTTTACAAAGTCGAATTTACTGTTGTACACTTCGATTATGCATGGAAAGAAAAAAATTGCATGTTGCATTATTAGACATCTCTTTCTTCGCAAAAATTCATTAAAGAAGATTGCTAACAATCGTAGGAATTTGCAAGGCATGGAAATGATTCCAGGGCTGCATGAAGTAGATTAAACTTTAGTCAGTTGGCATAAAACTCAAATCAATTACGTAAGTAGTTACAAAAGGTCGTGTAATGCTCATTCAGCATACGAATAGTTCATTCATAAGTGAAAAATTAGGAAAAGGTTGCATGGTTTGTTTTAACATAAAACCCTAAAGGTTAGTAGCTGGACTCTTGAATGCATGTTCTAGAAGGATCAATAGAAATTGTGTCGTAACTTAACATGCACTTGGAGCTTAGTCGGTAAAGCTAGGGTTTGTAAATCTAATCATTCATAGCCAATGAATCGTGTGCTTACGAGAATGGTATCGTAATGGTTTTACCCTAAACACCTAAACCACAATGGATTCGCTTAGAAATGGTTAAATCGATGCAACATATCCCAAGTGCTAACTAGGGTTTAGCATGTTAAGGACGTGACTTAGTTGCACGTATTGCCGAGATTGAAACTCTCATACCGAAAGACTTACTCACATTCATGGAATGCAGGGACAATAGAACATACTTGCAAGAAACCATCTAGGGTTTCTACCCTAAGGATCGCTTGCTAAAAATATGAGACTCGATTTGAATTTGGAACGCTAGGACCGACAATGTCGGCCTAGTGCAATCAGGAACGGATTGTTATAAAGACACCCTAACCCTGTTTCCTATCTAATCATGATTTCGTGATTAGAAGACGTCGTTTGATGGACATTTGTGCAACAAGTTGCAGAGTTGCATGATCTTGTGGTTTGATCACAAGGGAATGGCCAATTCCTCAGAATGAGATTGGCAGATCCTTGTGCAAGTTTATCTTGCAAGAGGATGAGTAGTCATCCTGACATAGCACCTTTCTTGGGAAAAGTGACCAAGATAAGGGGATTAGATAAATGCTTGGAAGCAAAAGACCAATCAATAATTTGGAGCAACATATTTTGTGTTAATAGAACTTAAGGCATTGGTTAAGTTGGGTTAATAGGGTACGGCCCTAACCCAAAGACATAAGGGTTAACAAACAAACCCTTGGGGATCTTGCCAAGTCGCAATTGATCCCGGATCGAGTGTTGGACGCATTCGGAGAGAAGGATTCACTCCTTAGCAGTTGGGCAAATAATGACCTCTGGAAATGATTGTCCTTGTAACAGTTTAAAGAGCACTATTTGCTGTGTTTGCTCAAGGAATTAAAGGTTGAAAACATATCTAATGCTTCAGGTTAAGGCCTAAAGGGTGAGGCAGCCTCAGTTACCCCGACTATCTGCCTGACCCTAACCAAGGGGGTTGTTAACCGTGCCAGGAAGGTGGATTGAACCCGCTGCGAGAGGTCTCTCTGTTGAGCGCTACTTGGAGCAGGAGGACGCTTGGGTGCCAGGGGGGGCTCTGGCTGTAAATCCCTCACCTTTTGGGCCCTGCACAAGAGGCCAACGTGACTCGGGATTGGATCTCGAGGCCCGCATACTAGTCTACGGGCGGAATCTTGGATTAGGAATCCCTATGGATTGCTGGATAGCCTTGAGGCAAATTTTGGATAAGCCTACGGGCTGGACTTATAAATGTATTCCAAAGATAAATAACCTATTACATAGGAACTTGTTTGACACTGTTTTTCTATGTCAAGTGCTAAGATTACGTGAAAGAATCCGTGCCTGTGAATGCTTGTCCAACTAAATGTGGTAGGTAATTAGACAACTAAAACAATCTGAGGAAAGTGCGATGGATGTGGCCATGGGTCCGTCCTACGGATGGGTGGTCCCAGTTGGCCGGGAAATTTTCTCAATCATGATGGATAACAAGAAGATCATTTCAAAGGAAATGAATAGCAAGGCCACTAATCTAGAGTCTAAGTTATAATAATCCCGATTTACGCTATTTTAGGGGAACGGAATGGGGCTATGCCTTATGGCAGAGAGGTTGAGCTTTGCATCCCTCTCATTTCCCATTCTCCTTGAACCAAGCGCAGCGTGAATCCGCTTCGGCCCTGGCGTTTCTGCGTAAAGTAGTTCGCTTGGGGTTCGACGCTAGTTGCTGTTTAGGAAATGACCATTAGGGGAAACCCTGATTCAGGTCGATCCTAAGTGGGAACGGCTAGAATACTTCCGCTACGTGGTAGACGCGGGAAGTCCTAGATCGCAAACCCCGTAACATTCCATGGAAGTGCTGGGCGGAGCTTTCTAGATCTTCTTTTCGATGGACTGCTAAGACGTGTCCTGAAGGGAACAAGTGGACACGTTACAGTTGGTATCAGAGTGAACCAACGAAGGACTTGTTTTTAAGAAATCTTAATAAGAAGAAGTAAAGCAAATGTTGCTGTTCCGAACATTTCCTTACTTTCAATGCTGTCTTGTAGAATTATGAAGCATGGAACAGGTTCTTAGTGTTCCGAGTCATGTTTATGATCGAGATGCATTCCCCGGATTATCGACAAAGAGTTGAGATGATGAACATCCTAGACCGCATTTACAATCCATCGCCTATGTACATGGAACGGAGATGGATGGGTGTTTGAAGGATTTATTACATAGCTGCCCATCGACCTGCGTACCTTCAAATTAACTTGAGAAAAATCAAGTAGATGGAGGACTTAAAGATCGTGAAGCTTTTCGTCTTTATTGAGGCTCACGCAAATGCGACCCTACATGTCGGAGGTCGAAGGGTTAATCAGAATAAGTATGTGTACAGGGAAGTGATTCGAGTAATCCCTGCCGACCGAATCAAGGTGTTGGGACGTCAAGAGAAGAACGGATGTCAAAGGAAAAGATACCCTAATCTTCCAATGACCTATCGATTCCTGAAAATCGATGACCCCAATCCGTACTACTACTCAGTTCCTGTAGCTGAATGCAACAACATCTTATTCTCCTCGAATTAATGTATCAACTTGTTCCATCGCCCCGAGAAATAATTGTACCTCGAAAGGGCTATGCCCAAATGAATGGAATAAGACTTCTTTTTATCAATGATTGTCTTGACTGTGAATATTGATAAAGAAGTAAAGTGATTTGGTCACTTGGCTAAAGGCTGAAGTAGATATGTAATGTAATGTGAAATTCTTTCTGGGAGGAAAGACGACTTCGGTCAAATTCAAAGTCATGAACTTAGGTATCCATGAGTGTCTACTCGGAATGGATTGGCTTAAACCTAAAGACGCCCTCATTCATTGTGGAAAGGGCCAAATTTCCTTTTAGAACTCTGAAGGGGAATTGGTCACAACTCAAGGTGAGGCTAGAAAGCCAAAAATTCAATTGGCCAAAGCATCTCGGATTATAAAGGGAGTTAGAAAGGGACTACCTGTCTACTTGATTAAACTCAATAAGTTAGATCAAAAGCAGGAGTCTAGTGAAGAACCTTCATGGCTAAAGGAATACGCGGACGTATTTCCTGAAGAGTTAACAGAACTCCCGCCTCAAAGAGAAGTGGATCATAAGATCAAGCTAGTGCCAGGAGCTACGCCAATTGCAAAGAGACCTTATAGAATGTCCATCCCAGAAGCAATTGAGCTAAAAGAACAACTCAAGCAACTATTAGATCAGGGCTACATCCATCCTAGCAGTTCACCATGGGGAGCTCCAGTACTATTCCAGAATAAAAAAGATGGAACGTTGCGACCGTGTATTGATTACAGAGGGTTGAATCAATCAACTGTCAAGAACAAGTACCCTATTCCTAGAATAGATGAGCTTCTTGATCGTTTTCAGGGTGCGAAGATCTTCTCCAAGATTGATCTCAGGTCTGATTACTATCAGATAAGGATCAAGGAGGAAGATATCCCAAAGACGGCCTTCAACACAAGATATGGACACTTTGAGTCCCTAGTTATGTCATTCGGGCTTACGAATGCGCTTGCCACCTTCAAGAGGTTAATGTAGGATATCTTTAGGCCATATCTTGATGACTTTGTACTCGTCTTCTTCGACGACACTTTAGTCTATTCTAAACAGGAAGAAGATCATGAACCCCAACTTCGGATTGTCCTTGAGACAAGGAGGTCACACAAGTTGTATGCCAAGATGAAGAAATGTGCATTCTTCAAACGTCAGATTGAATATCTGGGATTCATCATATCAACAGAAGGAATCTGAGTGGATCTGGCCAAAGTCAGAGATGCTCTAGGATGGCCAATACCAACAACTATCAAAGAAATACATAGTTTTCTTGGATTGACAAGATGGTATAGGGTCTTCATAAAAAACTATGCTTTGATTACAGCACCTCTGACGGACTTCCTAAAAAAGAAAACGTCCATTCCATGGTCAACTGCTGAACAAACTAGCTTTGATAGATTGAAGCAAAGTTTGGTATCAGCATCTATCCTAAAACTTCCAGACCTCAATAAGGAGTTCGAGGTAGTAATTGATGCTAGCACACTTGCCTTAGGATGTGCACTCATGCAGGAAGGTCATCCTATAGCATACTCTTCAAGGAAACTGAAGAGCCATGAGAAGAATTATGCTACCCATGATCTAGAACTGTTAGTTGTCATCCATGCTCTAAAGCTTTGGAGACACTACCTATTGGGTAACAAGTTTACACTAGTGACTGATCATAAAAGTCTCAAGTGGATCTTTACCCAAAACAAGCTCAACATGAGGCAACGTCGGTGGATTGAAGTGCTGGAGGAGTATGACTTTGAAATCAAGTACCAACCGGTAAAGGAGAATGTAGTTTTCGATGCACTTAGTTGCAAGGTATTCCTTAACTCATTAATCTTGCAAAATCCATCAACAGCTAGATCTCTAGCCACAAAGGTGTCCATGCCAAGCAATCCAATACTTGAGCTAGCTAGAGAGGAAGCATGCCATGATCCAGCCTATCAAAAGATGCTAAGGGAAATCTCTATCAAGGACCAAGACCAAAAGCTACAAGCTAAGTATCATGAATTCTCTATCAATAGTGGACTTGTCTACTATAGAACGAGAGTATGTATACTGGCAAGCCAGTCACTTAAAGAGAAGATACTGTGAGAAGCTCATGATTCCCCTTTCTCAGGACATCCTGACTATGCCAAGACTCTCAATGCAGTTAGAAAGAGCTACTATTGGGAGAGTCTTAAAGGTGATGTTCTCAAATATGTCAGTAAGTGTTTGTCTTGTCAACGTATCAAAGCCGAACATGTCAAAATGCCATGAAAGTTACAACCACTCGACATTCCCCAAATGAAATGGGAATTCATCAGTATGGACTTTGTTGTTGGCCTACCCCAAGTTCAGGGAGGATACAACTCCATCATGGTTGTGGTTGACATGCTTACTAAGGTTGCACATCTTATTCTAGTAAAGACAAACTATAAAGCCTCAGACATTGCAAGGTTGTTTATCAAGGTGATATTCAAGATCCATGGGCTACCCAGAAGAATCATTTGTGATCGTGATTCTCTCTTCACATCACACTTCTGGAGAACTATATTTGAAGCCATTGGGACTCAACTCTATTTTACCACAGCTTACCATCCCCAAACTGATGGCCAAACAGAGTGAGTCAATCAAGTCATTGAGGATATGCTAAGGGCACACTGTTGTCGTAAACCAAAAAGGTGGATTCAATACTTGCATTTGGTTGAATTTGCCTACAATGCTTCTTATCAACAAAGCATTCAGATGACCCCATTTCAAGCATTGTATGGTCATGACTGTCGAAGTCCTCTAAACTTCTCAGATCCAACCTTGAGGGTTGAAGCTTCTAGGCAGATGTTGGAAGAGATGGATGACCAAGTAAAGTTAATAAGACAGGACATTCAAGCCGCCAAGGATAGACAGAAGGCATACGCGGATTTGAAGCGTCAAGATAGAATCTTCGAAGAAGGAGACATGGTCTTCATTTGTATACGCCCAAAGAAGAGTTCCCTATCCTTAGAAGATTGCAAGACGCTAAGTCCAAGGTATTGTGGACCATACAAGATCCTCAAGTGCTTAGGACCTAATGCTTATAGACTACAACTCCCTGAGAACCTAAAGGTTCCTAATGTATTCCATATCAGTCTATTGAGGAAGTATGTACCAAATCGTAGTCATGTACTTGATGACCAACAAGTTGTAATGCCTAGTCAAGGAATCCTTGAACTACGGCCTGATAAGATCTTAGATGTTAGGAAGAGACAACTGAGATCCAGAACCTTGAGAGAATGCCTTGTCCAATGGAAAGATTATCCCAAGGAGGATGCCACTTGGATGGATGAAAGCACTCTCTACCATCAATATCCCCAGTTTATCTCGAGATGAGGACATCTCAATTTCTCCAAGGGGGAGAAAATTTAATATTTATGCTGAAAATATTACGAGACCATGTGAAGTCTCGGGCAAATGACAATGCCGGCATTGTGGTTACAGACAGTTTGGTCTTTAAATAATACACTCTCCACTGGCCAAACAAGACATGGTTTAATGAAACGATTACAGATGCTGATGACTTGGAAAATGATGGCATTGATTCTGATGATGAAAGTGTTGAGACAATCACGATTGGTGATAAGAAGATCCGCATACGGACAAGTGTATTAGAGGAAAAGGCTACAGCTTAAGCCTGATGTAACATCTGCACAGCTTAAGCCTGATGTAACGATTACAGATGCTGATGACTTGGAAAATGATGGCATTGATTCTGATGATGAAAGTGTTGAGACAATCACGATTGGTGATAAGAAGATCCGCATACGGACAAGTGTATTGGAGGAAAAGGCTACAGCTTGCAACATGCTTTGTCTTTCTCTTTCTCTTTCTCTTTCTCTTTCTCTTTCTCTTTCTCTTTCTCTTTCTTTCCCTCTCTCTCTCTCTTTCTCTCCCTCCCTCTCCCTCTCCCTCTCTTTCTCTCTCATTTCCTCTCCTAAACAAGCAAAAGAGAAAGTGATTTAAACCTTAAACAAGCAAAAGAAGGAGAGAGGGAGACTCATCGATGAGATATGGCGACTGTGGGGCGGCTCCTCTTCGCGATGAAGGCTCCTCCTCTCCTTCATGAACAACGGCGGCGGCGACGGCAGCGGCAAGTCTTCTTCCTCTCCTTCTCTCATGACGATCGCTCTCTCCCTTGCTCTCGCTCTCAAAACACAAAAAGCAAAAACACAAAATAAAGCCGTGCTCGGTTTCGGCCTGTTTTTTTTCCCTGTGGAGCATAGTGATGCAAATAGCGATGCCGCTATCCGTGTCGCTACCCACCGTCGCTATAAGCTTAAATACTTGTAGTGTCCCTAGAGACTTCCATGCCTTAGCGTGAGGCATTGGCAAAGGCATCAATGCAACCATCTTGTAGACATGAATCACACTATCTTCTCTATACCCCTCAGGATATCAAACTCACCACCGCTAGTGTGGACTACATTGATATTGTGATTGTGATACCTTGCATTCTCTTCTAGCTTACTTGTATCTACCAAGCCAGTTCTCCATAGATGCATGGTGTAGCATACTAAAATGATTCACTTTTTTCTCCATTGAACCATTCATTCTTCTCTCTATTAGATTTTTGACCACCATATCTCTTATTATTCGATTATCATCCTTTAGTGTCCACATAATCCTGTTATCTATATCCACCATTCCCAACCACTTTGAAATATATACTAGTGCCTCTGACAATAGCTAACCTTTAGCCATGCTATCCTCATGATGAGCCTGTTGTCCCACAAAGTCTTTTAGGGTTTTTATGAAGCACTACAAGAAGCACTTATCCTTAGGGGAGGTATAGGGCATCCTCAAATTTTATATGTTCCAATACTTAATTCAATTAGGATCTAATCTAAAAAATTACAAACAAGATTGATGTCTTCAAGTAGTTATGACTTCAATCAATCATGTAAATTTCAAAAAAACATGTGCTATTGCGATTGGTAAAGGGTTGTTATCCGCACTTGTGACTCCGTTAGTGACTCCCATGCTCACAACTCCAACTGTTGCTTCCATGTTAGCAGGATCATTTGCAATTTCTTCTTTTGAATTATTTTTCTTTGGGGCCATGACAAAAATATGATTCGTAGAAGAAGAAGAATACGACAGTAATACCGGCTGGCAAAGGTGTAAGACTCATGATGATGATGATGGTTGTTGCGCGATTCAATGATGTAGGCCTCGCAGTGGGTTCTTCTTGCTTTGTGAAGACCAATACTTCTCTCTCTCTCACCTTGGCAAGCAAGGGTAAGAATAAGAGTAGCTCCTTCTCTAGTATAGAGCAAGAGCGAGAGAATAGGTATAATCTCTCTCTCTCTCTCTCTCTCTCTCTCTCTACTAGATGAAATAGGGATGAGAGTAGAGTTATGACTTCTAACTGGATTGATAGAATAGGATAAGATTCTTTAGTGATTTCTCCTCTCGGATTAGAGTTGTAGAGGATGAGAGATCTTCAGCATATTCCCTTCCTTGGGTTGAATGGAATGATGTCTCTTTGTCTTGCGGAATAGAGTCTTCTCCTTCCTGATCAGCGTCTTGTCCTTGTTAAGATTACTTTTTTTGCTCCTCTCTTGGTCTGGAGCTAGATGTCGCACGAAATTCGTGCATGGGTTCGTGAAGTTGCTCATCTTGCAGAACTGGGAATTCGTTGTCGATCTTCAAAAATAAGCGAGAAGCTTTAAGCTTAACTCAAGCCAATCTCCATTGTGACTTTGATGTTGGAACTTCGATGTAGTTGAGGGGCTTAAAGCACATTCTCAAACCTTCTCTTCGAAATTTGATGACAAGATTGAAGAAGGCAAGGGATAAAATCTCAACCTCAAGCCTTACACACACTTGTAATTTTTTAATCGCCCTTGTCCTCCCTTTTATAGTTTTTCTCCACTTCTCACATGTGTGTTTTTCTTTGCCTTTTCATAAAAACTTAAGGCGTTCAGCTTTAAAGCTTATGGTTTTTTCACTATTTTCGTTTTTTTTACCCTATGCATCTACAACTTGTTTGGATCATAACTTCGTCATATGAACTCTGAATATAGTCATCCGGGTACTCAAAAAAATCAGAATGCATTTGGTTAACAAGCCTTCACAAACAGAATTGCGAAAATCCATAAAAAATAAGCGAAAATGACAATTTTGGTAAATCACATAATTTGTCTCCATCTTTTGTGTTGGACGACTTGTTTCCTTCAAAGTAAGTCACAGTACATGTTTGTATCCATCTAAAGTGGGAATTAGGTCATCTAAACATGATACTATAGATTTCAGACTATTCTAGTAAACGAGTCCTGCTTTCTGTAAATCTTGTAGAGATTATGTAGTTTTTCCATGTGTGGACGTGCAACACCACGTATACGCACATTAAAATAAACTACGTAATGGGGACATTACATTCTTCCCTCCTTAGAGAAATCGATATATCCTCATCTCGAGAGAGAGAAACTGGGGTATTCTTGCATAAGGGTTACCTCATCGACTCAAGTGGCATCCTCGTTAGGATAATTCTTCCACTGGATGAGATATTCTCTAAGGGTCCTATTCCTAAGGATTCTTTCTTTTACATCCAAGATTCTATCAAATTGAAGTTCAAGTAAACCTTGGCTTGGCATTACAACTTGTTGATCATCAAGAATATGATCAGGATTAGGTACATAGGGCTTCAAGATACTTACATGGAATACATCATGAACTTTTAGGGTTTTAGGAAGTTGGAGGTTATAAGTATAATGTCTAAGAGCCTTTATGAATTTGTAAGGTCCACAATATCTTGGACTTAGCTTCTTGAATTTTCCCAAGGATAAAGAACTCCTCTTTGGGCATACATGGATAAAAACCTTGACATCTTCTTGGAAGATTCGCTCTATTCTCCCTAAGTCAGCATAGGCTTTACTACTGATCCTTGGTAGCTTGTATATCTTGCTTGATGGTTTAGACTTGTTTGCACATCTCTTCAAGCATCTTCTTAGAATCTTCAACCTTCAAGGTAGGTTCAAAGAAGTTTAGTGGAGTTAGATATTCTTGCTTATATAGAGCTTGAAATGAGGTCATCTGAATGCTCTGATGATAGGACTCATTGTAAGCCAATTCCACCAAAGGTAGATATTGTATCCACAGTCTAGGTTCTTTGTAACAATATGCCCTAAGTATGTCTTCAATGACCTGATTTACACACTCTCTCTGCCCATCAGTTTGAGGGTGATAAATTGTACTAAAATAAAGCTGTGTACCAACGAGAGCTTCAAATAATCCCTTTCAAAAATGCAAAGTGAATAGAGGATCACCATCATTGAAAATTATTTTTGGCAGTCCATGAAGTCTAAAGATTTCTTTGACAAATAACCTGGCAATATCTAGGGCTTTGTAGCTGGTTTACCTTAGTCCACATGTCCACAATTGCCATGATTGAGTTGTATCCTCCTTGAATTGAGGGTAATCCAACTACAAAATCCATACTAATGAATTCCCATTTCGTCTGACGAATATCAAGTGGTTGTAGCTTTCCTGGCTGCTTAACTCATTCGGCTTTTATTTGTTGGTAACTCAAGTATTTGGTTACATATTTAAGTATGTCACTTTTGAGCTTCTCTCAATGATAGCTTTTCCTAATTGTATTGAGAGTTTTGGCATAGCAAGGATGTCCCAAAAATGGAAAATCATGAGCTTCCCATAGGATCTTCTTCTTAAGTTCTTGAATTGAAGCAATATATAATCTTGTCCTGAAGTAGACAAGTCCTTCCTCAATAGAGAAGTTAAGATAATTTGTCTTAAGCTTAGAGTTTTATTCTTTATTTTGAATTTTATTTAGTATTTGTTGATATTTGGGATCATTATTTGCCTTCTCCTTGGCTAGCTCGATGATAGGATTGCTAAGCATTGATATCATTGTAGCTAGTATTTGAGCTCTAAGAGGTTCTTTTGAGATAAGTGCATTGAGAAATGATTTGCAGCTTAAAGCATCTGCAATTACATTCTCTTTGGCTGTGATCTCAAAATCATACTTTTTCAAGACTTCGATCCACCGAGGTTGCCTCATATTTAGATCTGGTTGAGTGAAGATCCATTTAAGACTTTTATGGTTGGTTACCTGTGAGAATTTCTTCCCAAGGAGTTAATGTTTCCATAAATTGAGAGCGTGGATAATTGCAAGTAATTCCAGGTCATGAGTAGCATAATTTCTCTCGTGAGTCTTCAATTTTCTGGAGGAATATGGTACTAGATGTCCTTTCTGCATGAGTACACATCCCAAGGCAGGAGAACTTGCATCACCACTTCAAATTATTTGCTAAGATCCTGTAGTTTGAGGATCATGGCTGTGACTAAGCTTAGCTTGAGCCTATCAAAGCTAGACTGTTCAACTTAGGTCCATTTAATGGCAACTTGCTTTTTGAGTAGGTCGGTGAGGGGTGCAACAATCAAGGCATAATTCTTGATAAACACTCGATATCATCTTGTTAAACCCAAAAAGCTACGAACTTTGCTTATAGTGGTTGGAGGCGGCCAACCTTATACATCCTTGACCTTGGCCGGATCTACTTAAATTCCGTCTACTGAAACTATAAACCCTAGATACTCGATTTACTTCTTGAAGAACACACACTTCTTCTTCTTAGCATACTGTTAGATATGATCAATGCCCCACCCTCATTAGGTACTACCAATGATCCATGGTGCTCAAAGTTGTAAGGCCCCCATTATGAGGAGAAGCCAAATGTGAGCCCGGACATTGGTTGAGTCCTGACTTGTATATCAGATGAGGTCTATGTGACCGGATGGCAAAAAGGTGACTGTTGTGGGTCTAATCTTTGGGTTAGACGGAGTGGTTAAGCTGGTAGCAACTCGAGGCACATTGCATTGAGTTGCGTAGTAAGGGAGTTAAAAGGGGCCCCTATTGTGGGGTCCGGGGGCCGCGGAAGCGGCCCCTGGCTGGGGGGTCCCAGGGGGGCCAGCGGCCCCCCTGGCGGGGGTCCGGGGGCAGCGCCCCCGGCCCGATGGTAAAGGGAATATTCCCTGGAATATTCCCTGGCCGACTAGTGGAGGCTCATATGGTAGGTCGGTCAGCAGGCCGACCTAACGACCTTCGCGGGCTATAAAAGCTAAACCCCTTCGCAGCCATCTTACACTCATCTTTCACCCAGTCAGAGTTGTTGTTCCAGCTAGCCTTAAGCTCTTCACCTATCTTCTGTCTAGATCGCCATCTAAGCTTCACTCAGTGGAAGCGCACGGGTGGACAGAGCCATCTTTGTATCAGTTGTTTGGAGTTAAAGAATTTACTGATTCTCCTCTTATCTGTTGTGTACTCTCTATCTCTTTCTCAGATTCTGTTCGCTGCGCCGTGTAATATTTTACATGGTATCAGAGCCCAGGGGGCTCTAGAGATCGGAGAGAGTGCAAGAGGCAAAGGCTTCAACAGCAAAGAGAAACGATGTCGACTCCGGGAAGCAGTTCTGGCGCATCAGGAAGCGGTGCAGGAGGTGGTGCTGCTGTACCGGCTATTCAAACACTGAGGATTCGTCCACCAACCTTCAGCGAAGGCAAGTTAGATGGTACAAACTACACCTTGTGGAAGTTCAAAATTACTACTATCCTTGATTCTTATGAGCTTCTGGAGACTGTGCTGGGGACTGACGCAGAACCACAGCCTACCCCCGACCCATCAAATCCTAGTGTGATGATTCCTCCGAATGCAGATCTTCTACGAGCTTGGAAACGAAGGAATGCAGATGCATTGTGTGCCTTAGTTACAAGCTGTTCTGACAGTGTTTTGACTCTGATTCAGCATACAACCAAAGCGTCAGAGGCTTGGAATGTACTAAGGAGTCAGTATGAAACACGAAACCAAACAAGGATTCAAAACTTGGAGAATCAACTAGCAGCGGAGAAGTTTGCTGAAGGAGAGACGGTTGAAGCATTCATCACTCGGATTAAGAATCTGCGCGACCAGATGGCTGGCGCTGGGATACAAAAGACTAGCGAAGAGCTAGCTCGGAGGTGTCTTCGGATTTGTCCACAAAAGTTTGATGGACTAGTAACTGCCCTTAATACTCAGGTGAGACCTCAAGCTTTGACTTTTGAGGAGTTTTGTGCATTATTAATGGAGGAGGAGTTGAGGCTGAAAGCCCGAGAAGGAAGCAACAATGGAGATGCTGCATTCTCTGCCAATGCAAAAGGCAAAGGTGTTTCCTCCACCAAAAATGATGGTGACAAAAAGAAAAAGGGCGGCAAGAAGAAGTTTCAAGGAGAGTGCTTCTACTGTAAGAAGAAAGGACATGCAATTGCAGATTGTCGTGTCAAGAAGGCAGATGAAAAGAATGGTACCCTTAAAACTAAAGGGAAAGAGACAGCCAATACGGCTGAAGCAGAGTTGGAATTATTCATGGCGACCATTGAGGAAGTGTGCTCCTCGGCGCAAGAAGAATCTACCACTGACTCTTGGGTGTTGGATAGTGGGGCCTCCCGTCACATGACCAACAAGAAAGGTCTATACAGTTCTATGCAGCCTCTACAAGAATCCATCACTGTGACGGTTGGAAATGATGCTAAATGCCCTGCTGCGGGCACAGGTACTATTTCTTTTGTTGCTGCAAATGGTGAAGTCAAAAAGCTTTCAAATGTGTTGTATGTTCCCGAAATCAGAAGAAATCTCTTATCAGTTGCTGCCATAACTGATCTTGGTCATGAAGTAAGGTTCAAGAAGACAGGTGCAGAAATTATTGATAGTGTTGGCACAATTGTTGGCAAAGGAGAAAGGAGGAACAACCTGTATGAGCTAAGTGCTCTTACAGCCACCGCTGGAGTGGGCACAAGTAAGCTTTGGCATGAAAGGTTTGGACACATCGGATTTGCAGTATTGAAGGAGATGCAAAAGCAAGGTATGGTTGCTCACCTACCTACAATAACTGAATTGAAGGAACCATGTGAAGCTTGTATGATGGGCAAGCAACAGAGAAAGGCATTTCCACAAGAAAGCAAGAATAGAGCACATGCTCCTCTAGAGTTGGTGCATGCTGACTTGTGTGGTAAGATGCCTACACAGGCCTTGGGGGGATCTTCTTATTTTATGTTGATTGTCGACGACTACAGTAGGAAGATGTGGGTGTACTTCCTTCGTGATAAGGCTCAAGCTTTTGGTAAGTTTAAAGAATGGCTAATACTTGTTGAGAATGAAACAGGGAAAAGTGTGAAGAAATTTAGAACAGATGGTGGTGGTGAGTTCAACTCAAAGGAGTTTGAAGGCTTTTGCAAGAGCAAAGGGATCAAGCGTCAATTGACGACGCCTCACACACCTCAGCAGAATGGTGTTGTGGAACGCAGGAATCGTACCATTGTGGAGATGGCAAGATGCATGCTAAAGGGCAAGGGATTGCCTAACCATTTTTGGGCTGAAGCTGTTAATACTGCAGTCTACATTCTAAATCGGAGCTACACAAAGGCTCTCAAGGGAAAAACACCTCATGAGGCTTACACTGGTAAGAAACCATCTGTTTCACATTTCAGAATTTTTGGATGTGAATGTTATGCACATGTTCCAGATGAGAAGAGAAACAAGTTACAACCAAAAAGCAGAAAATGTATCTTCTTGGGTTATAGTGATGAGCAAAAGGCTTACAAGTTATATGACCAAGAGGCAAAGAAGATCATCGCGAGCCGTGATGTGGTGTTCAAGGAGGAGCCGCATACAGTGGAGGAGGAGAAGGCAAGGTCTTCCACTTTATCATCAAGCGAAGAAGTAGTCCACTATGAACCTGTCCCGAGAGCTATCCCTATCCTTAAGGAGGAGGAAGCATCATCTTCAGATGATGAGGAAAAAGTTCACCAACCTGACATCACCCCACCGGAAAAGCCATTGCCGCGCTGGGTGAAGCAGCTCTATGACCACAATAATCCTATGCCTGCATCTGTTGAGGAGAAGGCAGACGGACCAAGGAGGTCTCAGAGAATAGAGGAGCAAAGGAGGGCTTCTGCTCACATAGTCAACATGGCCTTGATGGTTGAGATTATGAGAGAAGTAAAGGAGCCAACTGACTTAGAAGAAGCACTTGCAGATCCATCATGGAAGGCTGCTATGCAGGCGGAGTATGACAGCATAATGAAGAATGACACTTGGGTGCTAGTGGATCGGCCAGCAAAGCGGAAGATTATTGGCACCAAGTGGATCTGGAAGGTAAAGTACAAGGCTGATGGTACCTTAGAAAAGTACAAAGCTAGACTGGTTGCCCAAGGATTTTCACAAGTTGAAGGGTTTGATTTTCAAGAGTCATTTGCCCCAACTGCCAGAATGACCACTATTCGCACGGTACTTGCAGTGGCTGCCCACAAGAAGTGGCCAGTGTACCAAATGGATGTTAAGTCAGCGTTCTTAAATGGTGACCTCAAGGAGGAGGTGTACGTGGCTCAGCCACCAGGGTTTGAGGCCCCCCATTCTGAGAACAAAGTGTGTAAACTGAAGAAGGCATTGTATGGGCTGAAACAAGCCCCCAGAGCATGGTACCAGCGGATAGATAGGTTCTTTTTAAACCTAAACTTCAAAAGATGTGCCTCAGATGCTAACTTGTATGTTTACAGGGATGGTAAAAAGTCTGTAGTGATTGTCCTATATGTGGACGACCTTCTTATTACAGGTGACTATGAAGATATGATCAACCAAACTCGAAAGGCTTTGAGTTTTGAGTTTGAAATGACAGACTTGGGCTTGCTGCACTATTGTTTGGGGATTGAAGTCTGGCAAGAGCCAGGAAAGATCTTCATCTCTCAGAAGAAGTATGCATGGGAGATCTTGAAGGCATTTGGCATGACCGAGTGCAAGGAGATAGCTACACCTATGGAGGTGAGTGTAAAGTTATCCGTTGAGGATACATCAGCACTAGCAGACATTGGGAGGTATAGGAGGTTGGTCGGCAGTCTAATCTACTTGTGTAACACCAGACCAGATATCAGTTTTGCTGTTGGTGTTTTGAGCAGGTTCTCAAACAAACCTCATGAGAGTCATTGGAAGGCTGGGATGCGGGTGCTCAGATACTTGAAGAAAACTCTTGACTATGGTATCACATACAGTTTCGGAACTTCTCTTGTGGGGAACTGTGACTCAGATTGGGCAGGAGACATTGATTCCAGGAAGTCAGTTTCTGGTTATTGTTTCTCTTTGGGTTCAGGAATTTTCTCTTGGATTAGTAAGAAGCAACCAACAGTGGCATTGTCTTCTACCGAAGCAGAGTACAAGGCAGCTTGTTTTGCTGCATGTGAGGCCGTATGGTTGAGAAGGATTCTATGGCATATGGGAGTGCAGGATGAAGAACCAACTGTGCTGAGATGTGACAATCAGAGTTGCATCGCCATTGCCAAAAATCCAGTGTTTCATGCACGCACCAAACATATAGAGATCCAGTATCACTATGTGCGTGATTTGATGGAGGATGGGATAGTGGAATTGGTCTACTGTCCAACAGAGGAGAATGGAGCAGATATCTTCACCAAAGCACTTACGAAGGATCTGCTTCAAGTTCATCTTCAGAGACTCGGCATTGGGCCGAGGAGATAGTTCACCTATGGGTGGACATTGAGGGGGGGTGTTAGATATGATCAATGCCCCACCCTCATTAGGTACTACCAATGATCCATGGTGCTCAAAGTTGTAAGGCCCCCATTATGAGGAGAAGCCAAATGTGAGCCCGGACATTGGTTGAGTCCTGACTTGTATATCAGATGAGGTCTATGTGACCGGATGGCAAAAAGGTGACTGTTGTGGGTCTAATCTTTGGGTTAGACGGAGTGGTTAAGCTGGTAGCAACTCGAGGCACATTGCATTGAGTTGCGTAGTAAGGGAGTTAAAAGGGGCCCCTATTGTGGGGTCCGGGGGCCGCGGAAGCGGCCCCTGGCTGGGGGGTCCCAGGGGGGCCAGCGGCCCCCCTGGCGGGGGTCCGGGGGCAGCGCCCCCGGCCCGATGGTAAAGGGAATATTCCCTGGAATATTCCCTGGCCGACTAGTGGAGGCTCATATGGTAGGTCGGTCAGCAGGCCGACCTAACGACCTTCGCGGGCTATAAAAGCTAAACCCCTTCGCAGCCATCTTACACTCATCTTTCACCCAGTCAGAGTTGTTGTTCCAGCTAGCCTTAAGCTCTTCACCTATCTTCTGTCTAGATCGCCATCTAAGCTTCACTCAGTGGAAGCGCACGGGTGGACAGAGCCATCTTTGTATCAGTTGTTTGGAGTTAAAGAATTTACTGATTCTCCTCTTATCTGTTGTGTACTCTCTATCTCTTTCTCAGATTCTGTTCGCTGCGCCGTGTAATATTTTACACATACAACTTGTGAGTGTGCATTATCTTAAGAACTATCCGCAATTGTGACTCGTGACTTCCGTCATCCTTGGAATATGTTAGGATGTCTTCAAAGAATACAAGGGCAAAATCATCAAGATAGGGTCTGAATATATCTTGCATTAATCTATTGAAGGTAGAACTAGTGTTTGTTAATCCAAATGACATTATGACAAACTCGTAATGACCATACCTTGTGCTAAAAGTAGTTTTTGGGATATCTTCTTGCTTGATTCTGATCTGGTAAAAGATCTGAGATCAATCTTGGAGAAAAACTTGGCTCCTTGTAGTTGATCAAGTAGTTCATCGATCCTTGGAATCGGATACTTATTCTTGATCGTTACTTGATTTAGCCCTCAATAATCAATGTAGAGACGGAGAGACCTATCCTTCTTTTTCTAAAATAACACTGGAGCTCCCTAAAGTGAGTTAATGTGTCTAATGTATCCCTGATCTAAGAGCTGTTTAAGTTGTTCCTTTAGTTCTATGGCTTCCAGAATGGACATTCGATATGGTCACTTTGCAACTGGTGCAACTCCTGGTACTAGCTTGATTTCATGGTCGACTTTTCTCTGTAGTGGAAGTTTAGTTAATTCTTCAGGAAATACGTTAGCATATTCCCTAAGCCACGACGGTTCATCTTTGGCTTCTTTATCATGTTTAGTCTTATTTAATTTGATTAGGTATACAGTGACCCTTTTCTTAAACCTTTAACAATTTGAGAAGCTTTCTCTAATTGAATCTTTAGTTTTCGTGCTTCTCCCTGTGTGGTCACTTGTTGTCCTACAATATTCAAGAATGTGACTTGGCCCTTTTCACAATGAATATGAGTGTCATTGGGACTTATCCAGTCCATTCCTAATCGGCACTCATAGGTTCCCAGGTTCATCACTTTGAATTGCATGTTGGTCTGATTGCCACCCAAATTAAACTCCACCTTACTTGTTTGTTGTGTTGAGGAAACTTCTTTTCTAATAACAAACTCAACTATCAGCCCAGGTGCATGCATTGTGTCTATGCCTAGTTTTCTAGCACACCCTAGTGATATGAATGAATGTGTGCTTCCACAATCAATCAAAATTTTAAAGGGTTTACCGTTATAGGTTGATATTGTTTGATTAACTAAGAACTATTGATTTGGTCCCTTCTTGCTGAGAGAGGAGTGAATTCTCGCTCTCTCCATGTCGATTTCCAAGGTGGGTCCTTCGTCATCTTCTACTTCCTTGAGGGTTATGCCAACAACTCTTCCTTTAGCTGTGGCTATCTTATGGAACTTACTTTGGCATTCATTCTGTCATCTGAGTTTTGGGCATCGCCTTTGGATGTGGCAAGGTTTGTTACAATAATAGCACCTAAAAGTATCCTTATTACCACGAGTAAAGTTCTCCACCATTAACGTCTCAGCCTTCTTGGTATTAGTAGAATGGAATTGACCTTGGGCTCTTTTTGCATAGCCCCTAGTTATATTTCTGTTTTGGAACTTATTATTCCAAGGCTTATTGTTTCTTGGTTTGGACTAGAGTTCCTTTACAATCAATCTTGCTCTTATCAATGCGTCTTGGAGGTCGGATGGATGCATTGCTTCAAGTCGTGTGTTCAGGGGATCATCCAATCCGTAGCAAAACTTTGATACTTGTTGCGCAATATCCATAGATAGTGCATACTTGATAAGTGATACATCATGATTGAGTTTTCTGAATTAACTTAAGGAATCTAACCATGGAGGATTTCAGATATATCTACTGACACATAATTCTTAATTTCTAGAATGGGAACCAATTTCATATTTAATGGATAGAAAAAATAATTTCTTTTACTAAAGGGAAAACAATACATGGTTTATTTTGGGATGGCTAGTTATTTGGGAGAGAAGATTTCCCTAATACAATCTAAGTATGGCATTTGGATATATCCATTGGGTAATAATCAGGCTTTGAAGAATGGATATCTAAAAATTGATACTTTATAGGAAGATCAAGAAGTCCATCTTTAACGTAGTTGCGGAATTTAGAGCGACCAACAACTATAATTCGGTCCGCTGGGATGATCTTTGTCACTTTCTCATAAATATATCAATTTAGTTTAACCTCCTAGCCTCTAGTGAATAAAGTTGAAATCACTCTGGCTTCATAGAATAAATAAACCTTTACGACTTTGAGGTTTTCCATCCATCTTATCCTCTTCAAATTGGTCTGAAGGAAGGCAAGACTGTTTGTGTCGATATAACAATATCCACTGCTTATCATCCAACGTCTTTCTCGATATAATGGAGAAGGATTGTAGATGTGATCCAGAATCCGCATTACTTGCATTCTCCATCCATAATCCGCATAATGTATTGCCGATGTAAACATTGCTCGGAAGATTAGGAACCACTCCCAATCTTTGTCTCTTTGGGTAGGATAAAAACACATATTAGTGAGGAAAGGAAAAAACAACTCACATCTCAGGCTATCATTACCAAGTTTTTGATTTCTTTTGGCTCTGATACTATTTGTAATGTAATCGCCTTAATTACATGACGAGTAACGTTTTAGTAGCCGCTTGGAGTTTACCTTCCAGCAGTTGCTATCCATACTCTAAGCTGAATGATCGGATTTTGTCCGCCGGCGGTTAGTTAACCCTAGGTCTACCCCCCAGGGGAAGAGTTTTGCCATTACCCATGGAGGACCGACCTGAAGGTTCCTAATTGATCTAATAGTCACCTATCAACAACTAGCTCACATACGGAGGTGTCCTTTGAGAGGCTTCTTGTTCGAAAGGAGCGATTGCATTTACCCTTAGTTCATGGAGTACAATGTTTTTTTTCAGTAGTAGACTAAGGATTTATGAAATCCCTCGCAGTCCTATGGCACAGCCACCGTACCTTTTCCCTAAGATAATTTACAATTTGGGTTCTGAGACAAAACCCTAGGAAAGTTAGCGAATTGGCCCTTCCTAGAGTTTCTTCATAGCGTTTGATTTTGGAAAAATCTCTTGGCTAACCGAGACCACCCTGCCATAGGATTGGATTCATCGGGAATCCATCCACCCACTTCCCTCTATGGAAGTTCTTAGTTATCTAATTACCTACCAGATTACGTGAAACATATAAAAACAACTTCATTAATTACAATCCCTTTATGCAGAGTTGTTTGTTTATGTAATTTACTCATGGATATACAATCAGAATAAAACAAATTCATTGATTATGTTCCATAATGTGTGTTTTCCCATCCATATAGAAGAAAAATTACGATTTCACATGCTGCCTCATCCGGTGCATCTGCATGTCACTAAGATCAAATCACTTATAGCTAGTGTTTGTAGGTATCCCAAGTAGAACTCGGGCCATACAGGGGATCACATAGTTCCTAGGTGCGAAAAAGATTTACTAGCTAGAGCCCCCCTGGCACCCTAACCACCTCCTACTTTATACGATCCCTACTGGGAGACCTCTCCCCACTAGAGGCGATCCATGCTTCCATAGCAGTAAAAACATTTCCTCTTAGTATGGGGATTCAACACCTATCCTTGGGGGAGGTATAGGGCTCCTCAAATTTTATATGTTCAAATACTTAATTCAATCAAGATCTAATTTAGAAAATCACAAACAAGATTGATGTCTTCAAGCATCAATCAATCATGCAACTTTCAGAAAAACCTGTGGTATTGCGAAAGAGTTGTTATCCGTGCCCATGACTCTCGTTGCTCGCAACTTCAACTGTTGCTTCCACGTTAGTAGGATCATTCATGCTTTTTGCTTTTGAATTCTTTTTCTTCGAGGCCATGACAGAAATATGATTCGTAGAAGAAGAAGAACACATCAGCAATACCGGCTAGCAAAGGTGTAAGACTCATGATGATGATGATGGTTATTGCGGGATTCCATGATGTAGGCCTCATGGATGGTTCTTCTTGCTTCATGAAGAGCAATACTTCTCTCTCTCTCACCTTGGCAAGCAAGGGTAAGAACAAGAGTAGCTCTTTCTCTAGTATAGAGCAAGAGTGAGAGAATAGGTATGATCTCTCTCTCTCTCTAGTAGACGGAATAGGGACGAGAGTAGATGTATGACTTCTAACCGGATTGATAGAATAGGATAAGGTTCTTTAGTGTCTTCTCTTTCTCTCTCTCTCTAGTAGACGGAATAGGGACGAGAGTAGATGTATGACTTCTAACCGGATTAATAGAATAGGATAAGGTTCTTTAGTGTCTTCTCTTCTCAGATTAGAGTAGAAGAGGATGAGAGATTTTCAGCGTATCCCCTTCCTTGGGTTGAATGGAATGATGTCTCTTCGTCTCTTGGAATAGAGTCTCCTCCTTCCTGATCGGTGTCTCGTCCTCGTCAAGATTGTTCTTGTCGCTCCTCTGTTGGTATGGAGCTAGATGTCATAGGGAATTCGTGTGGGGGTTCGTGAAGTTGCTCGTTGCAGGGCTGAGAATTTGTTGTCAATCTTCAAAAATAGGTGAGAAGCTTTAAGCTCAATTCAAGCCAATCATAGCGACTCTTTGATGTTGGAACTTTGATGTAGGCAAGGGGCTTCAAGCACATCCTCAAACCTTCTCTCCAAAATTCAATGGCAAGATCGAAGAAGGCAAGGGATAAAATCTTAACCTCAAGCCTTACACACACTTGTGATTTTTTAATGGCCCTTCTCCCCTCCTTGTCCTTCCTTTTATAGTTTTTCTCCACTCCCTCTCAGGTGTGTTTTTTTCTTTGCTTTATCATAAAAGCTTAAGGTGTTTAGCTTTAAAGCTTATGCTTTTTTCACTTCTTTTTTTTTTTGCCTTGTGTGTCTACAACTTGTTTAGATCATAACTTCATTATATGAACTCTTCATTCTCTCTCTCTCTTCTCCCCTCTTTCTTTGTTTCTCTCTCTCACTCTCCTTGTTTGTCTCCCTATCCCCCTTGCTTCCCTTTCTCTATGTTTCTCCATCCCTCCCTTCTATTGAGATGTAGAGAGAGAGAGAGAGAGAGAGAGAGAGAGAGAGAGAGAGAGAGAGAGAGAGAGAGAGAGAGAAGGGACATGCCATGTACACTCCCAAAGAATATATCATATTGATCACAATCTACATATATAAAGGTGATACCTAGTCTAGATAGGGTGAGTTATATATAGGTTCAACACCCCCACTCAAACAAAGGTCTCTAGCTGCGATGAAAAAACACTCGGGGAGCACAAGGAAAAAACCCAACATCCTATATACAAATATAGAAACATGGGCAAGAAGGATTATTGTGTGTATGTAAAGTGAATCTGTGCATGTGAAGTGAAATTGAATATATATTTAAAAATATGACCAAGAGATCTAAGGTGTATGTGCATGTGTGAAGTGTATTGTACCTACAAGGAGTATGTACAATGACACTACAATGTCATAGTAGATTCATTATCAAAGAATGAAGTTGGGACAACTCAAAAGAAGCATATTGTGCCATATGCACAATGGCACTACAATATCATAGTAGATTAATTCCCAAAGATTGAAGTTGAGACAGCTCCAAGTTTCGAGAGCAGTAGAGTGAAGTGTGCTTCATTGAGTCCTTTGGTGAATATATCTGTAGTCATTTGATCCTTTATTTACTTCACATTGAACATAATGATAATGCACTACAATATGTTTAGACTTATTATATTGAACATAGTCTTTAGCAAGACTATAGCACTTTTGGTTATCACATTGAAGTGGTGTACTAGAGAGAGGAGGGTGGCCAATATCTAATAGAACTTGTCGAAGCCATACTAACTCTCAAGTAACTAAAGATATAACTACATACTCAGCTTTTGTAGTGGAAATAAGAACATAACATTGTTTCTTGCTAGTCTAAGAAGTTTACCCAATCTACATTTGTATAACCCAAAACTTGAAGTAAATGTAGAGCATCACAATTTTGTTAGTGTCGATAAACCAATCCAAAATCTTTAGTGCCTTTTAAATACTTCAAAAATCCTTTAGGTATAGACCAATGTTTAAGGCATGGAGAACTAAGATATTATCCAAGAAAGTTTGCAAAAAAAAGAATGTTAGGGCAAGAATTTAAGCCGACAAATTGAAGACATCCAACAAAATTAGCATAAAGTTGATGTAATGCTAATTGTCCATCATTCTCCAAAAAGTGAGATTTTGTGATATAGATCACAAGACAAGGAGTAGTAGTAGGATGTGTAGAACTTAAACCAAACTTCTAAATAATATCTTTAATGAACTTTGTTTGACACAGTAATAAAACACCATTTTCTCTACACCACCATTGAATTTGGATACTATGACATGAGTGTATATCTCTAAGATCCACCATATCAAATGCAAAAGATAAAACCTTCTTTACTTATTGAAGCAAGTTGAGATTGTTTGAAACAAGTACAGTATCATCCACATATAGAGTAATAATATCAAAATTATCATTGCAATGCTTGACATATAAGTTAGGATTTGAAGAACAAGAGATAAAACCTTATTTTTTAAGGAAGAGATCAACCTTTTGATACTAAGCTCATGAAGATTATTTGAGACCATATAGTGCTCGATGAAGTCTGCAAGCACGATTTTCCTTATGTTTGACTAAAAATCCCTTGGGTTGCTCTATGTATATCTCTTCCTTTAAATCACCATTAAGAAAAGTAGTTTTTACATCCATTTGGTGAACCTCCAAATCATACCATTGTTCCTTTTGTGGGGAGGACATGGCATCGCTATAAGAGACATGGCCTTCATAAATATTTAGACCACTCTCAAGAATATCAACATCATAAACATGATAGGTACCATACTCATTATCAACTGGAAGATTAACGCCATGGTCATCATAATCAATAATAGGTGCAAGTTATAAATCCTCATTTGAAGAGTCAGTATTATCCAGTGAAGGAGATTTATCATCATATAGAAAAGGAAAAGCAATGAATAATTACTTTGTATCATCAATGTCTCTAGTGACCACGTCCTCCCAGCATCCCCTTGAGACCATTTGCTACCCATAAGTTGATCAAAATAAGCAGGGTAAGGACCTTAGAAAAAAGTTCTAAATAGCAACCTAATCTAATGTTGGACCTATATATAGCTCACCCTATCTAGACTAGGTCTTATATATATATATATATATATATATATATATATATATATATATATATATATATATATATATATATATATATATATATAGTAATCAATATAACATAGTCTTTGGGAGTGTACATGGTGTATCTCTTCTCTCTCTATCGTCTCTATATATTTTCTCTCTCTACATCTCAACACCTTCCTTCTTCCCTCCCTCTCTTCATATTCTTATTTCTCTCTCCCCCTCTTTTCTCTCTTCATTCCTCTCTCACTAGAAAAAACACATTTGTTGCACAAAATCTATCAAGAGAAGGTATTCCACACTTCCTTATGAATATGTACTTCTCTAAAGGTAAGATTCCAATAGGTCTATGAACATACTCCTGTGTATCCTTTTCAACCATAGGTAATGCTAAATTTTCAAACTCAGTAAAGTACTCTACACAAAATTTTTTACAAGAGTTTAACACATGATTAAGATTCCAATTAAGGCTGAAAATATTATTTGCAATTGTATAATAAGATAACTCCATTTTGAATAAGAAAGTCTAGAAGTCTTTTTGAAGGAGTAACCCTTATGATTTGAGACAATCCAAGAATCTTCAATGGTGACTTACCTTTGTTGCTTGAGGTCAGATGGAGGAGAAGATTATTTATTGCCTGAGGTCAAATGGAGGGGAAGAGTACCTCTCTAATGAGTTTAGTGACTTTTTGAGGTCTGATGGGATAAGGATACAATTAATTTACAGGTATACCCCATACCAAAATGGGATTGCAGAAAGGAAAAGTTGCATGGGCATTGATGGTAGCAAAGAATATGCCAAAATACTTTTGGTTTGAAGCTGATCATACTACTGTCTATATTATGAATAGAACTTCCACAATTGCAGTTGATGGAATGTCCCCCGAAGAATGTTTTATAGGCAAGAAGCCGGATGCATTACACTTATAAGTGTTTGGTTGTATTCATATATTCATATGCTATATGAGCTACAAAAGAAGCTTGATCCAAAGCTTGAAAAATGTATTTTTATTGGATATTCATTAGAGCAAAAGGAGTATCATTGCTACAACATTGTAAAATAGATGAGTCTAGAGTGAGCAAGGATGTTATTTTCTATTAGATGAGCAGTTGGTATGCATCTAGTGGTGATTCATATTGGATGACGATGATGATGATAGTTATGTGTAGAAAGAAAAGTAAGAATCATGGAGCCTTAGTGGACTAGAAATATCATTTGGTACTACATCTATAGTTAGCCCTTGGTCTAGGACACTAAGGAGCAGTCCCACATCTTTAGGTGCATTTACTAGTGTTGCAAGTAAAGACAAAGAGAAGGAGAAAGTGTAAGATATTAATAATGTATCTACTAGTCATTTGGGGTTTGATAGAGATTCCAGTGGTTCAAAGAGTTTGGATGATGAGCTTGGTGTTCCTTTAGTTATAACACCATGTGCACACAGAGCACATGGTAATGTAAAGTCTCCACTAACTTAACTACTGATACACATGTCTAGTAGGGTCGAATACCCTATTAAAATATTTGGTTCTGAAGGTTCTATAGCTCACCATTATGCTCATATGGTAAAGGTGGTTAAGAATGTTGAGCCCACTTGCTTTGAGGATATTGTTGGTCATGCTCATTAGGATGCATCAATGGATGAGGAGATGGATGCATTAGAAGCTAACAAGACTTCGGATCTAGTATCATTGCCTAAGGGCAAGAAAGCTATTGGCTGTAAGTGGGTTTACAACATCAAGCATAAAAAAGGACGGTTTTGTTAAGAAGTATAAGGCTAGGAAGGCTACAAAAGGCTCTGCTCAAGTATATGGCATAGGTTATGAAGAGACATTCACTCTAGTTGCTTGAATGGCAATGGTGAGATATGTGATTGCTTTGGTAATAGCCAAATGTTGGAGTTTGCAACAAATGGATGTCTAGAATGCCTTCTTGTATGGTGAATATGAGACAAGCTTAAGAATGAGTAGAAAGAAAACTTAAAGCCAATACTATCACCATCTTGTTTCATGGAGAAGCAAGCCTACAGTACATTTGCAAACCTAGTCTTCATCAATGTGCCATCAACTTGCATAGGACATAGATTTCCATCGACACCCACAATAACATCTTATCCTAGAACTGGGCATACGAAATTTATCTCACTTATACAATCTCATGATTTATGAGAATATAGAAACAACTATAAGCCTAACCTCATGGGTAAATAGTGTTGTAGCTCCCGTGCTAGAATAATATAGAAAATAGTTAGGATCATCAATACTAAGGGTGCTATATTTCTCAATCCCTACCAAGGGTCATTAAATTTCTAATGGTGACTTGATGGCATGACTGGTAGTTCTTAGTGGTAGCCCAATTAGTAAGGTAAATTAGCTAATTTCTACTTGACTAGGAGTTGATTCCTGAATGATTAGGCTAGCATGATTGACATGAGTAATTCAAGATCATACTCATGTCATTGAAGATCCTAACTTATACAAATTCTCATTAGGATGTCAAAAGCAAGCAACATGCACACTACATTATAGTTTTCACATTGCATATTTCGTAGACCATTGGCTCTAACAAAAAGCATGTGATAGCTAATCTGATATTTTTGTTGGAGCTAAGTTGATATGAGTACATCGGTGTAGTACAAAGTTGAGGATGAAAGCTAGTTGCTATGTGGATTGATTCCAATGATTAAGAGGCTTTGAATAAGATTCCTAGTTTTTATATTTTTTAAATCATGCTTACTGTATTTACATTGGGATCTACAAGTTGGGATTTTTTTATCATGCTTAAGAGGCTTTGAATAAGATTCCAAGTTTTTATCTTTTTTAAATCATGTCTATTGTATTTACATTGGGATCTACAAGGTTGGATCTTTTTATCATGCTCACGTTGGGATCTGCACATTTATGAGAAAATCTTTGAGCAAAAGATCACAGTCATGCTTTATAAAATCGTCGAGTTTAATTTTGTGGGAAAGAGTTGATATCTAGATTTAACACAATATTAGTGAATTTCAAAGTTTCCCAAAAGTTTGGGACTCATGGCCAAAACATTATTCTTATCATAACTTAAACACTATTACTCCAAATATTGCATTCAATAGCTCACTAGATTCTATTTTCAAAGCACTTTCCAAGGATAGGTCATATGACAGGGTTTTCAAATACTTATGGAAATATTATCCAAATCCCACTTTTTCAAAAATCAAAAGCTGGAAATTGAGAGATTCCCAAATTTATGAATATGGAGTTATTTGGATCTTTGAAGTTTCTATCTTAGATCTAGTCACTCTTTAAAATGACATTGCTTGATAAAATTGCTGGTAGATGGCATATCTTGCTAGCCAAGTAAATGCCATCAGGTAGTATCAAATAGAAAACAACACGTATATCAATACTCGCCCTTGTCAAAAACATTTGACTTGCTTGTTCTTGCTTCCCTATCTCTCTTTCCCTTACATTATGCCTATACAAATGAGACATCTTATGCATTTGTAATAAGAAAATTATTATAATACATAAAATGAAAAATACAAAAGCTTAATTAAGCACTTTTTAACTTAACCATTTAAATATTTCAATATCACTAGAATCCAAAAGAAAATTATACTAAAATTTGGAGCATTCTTATACATCTCTTTACATTTACACAAGGTATGACCAATGCTTTAGCTCTTCAAGAATGTTGTGATTTTCTACAATAGTGATCTCTTGTTACTCTTCCTAAAATAGAGTCAAATATGTTTTCAAAACTTGATATCCAAGGAAGGGGATAAGACATTACCGTTATAATTTATTATTGGAACTAAGATCTATGATTGGATTAAACATTACATTGGTACACCTCAATAAAGTAAAGAAAACATGATTTACCATGTGTAAAAGTTTGAATATATGCTAGATTATCATTCCAACATGTGGCATGGCCAAATTGTAGGAGTCCATGTACACTATATGTGTATCTTTATCAAGAGTGCAGGTATGCCCCAAAGGATGTTTTTCAAAGAATGCTACAATCCCTACCACTACTAGGGATAAGGAGTATACTGAAAATTATTTCTGTCATGTCTTTGAAAAAATTGATGGCAATGATATATGCAACCAAATGTTCATTAGTATAATATATGCTTTGCAAATAGCTCTAGAAAGTAGTGACATATATTTTGATGTATATTTTGATCACATTTGAAAAATATTTGGATGTGTATACTGAGACATATATTGATGCCATGAAAAATATGTAATCTGTGAGGTTTCTTGCTTCATATTTATGAAGGTGACATCAAATTTACATGTATGCCCACAAAACCTTGTTGTGTTTTTTTAATTCTTCTTATTGCCATTTTTGTGGTAGAAACATGAATATAAGAGTAATGAGATTCTAAATAATTAAAAGTTTTTATGTTTCTATATAGTGTAGAGCAAGAGAGAAAATAGTAAGGAGAGTACACACATGAAAGAGTAGATAAGAGAGAGAGAGAGAAGAATAGGGAGACAGAGAGGAGAGAGAAAAGAGTAGAATAAGACACCCTCTTCAAGATGAGCTATAAATCTTTGTGAGAAAAAGTGATCAAAGAATTTTGCAATTGAATCTCTATGCCTAGTCTGCACCCAGTCCATAGTCATCTTAGTGCACAAAAATGGACATATATTTTAAACTATAGTTCCAATTGGGGAGATTTTTTATTGAAATTGAAGGGGATGAAGCGCTCTTTGAGATGAGCTATAGGTTTGAATCCTAGATATAATACATAATTTACTATAGTAAGCTTTTTGTGATTGATCTTAAGTGCCTGTGAATAAAACAATGTGTGTCCCCATTCCAACATGCACAGTATGGGTAGCTCATGGACTGAACAGTCTAAGCATCATAATAAGAAACATCTTGAGGATATTCAATATGATTTCAAGTACATTTAAGTATCCATTTTCTATACCATTATTGCATAAGGATGTCTCAATGTCATACATCTTGCATTGAGTGCATACATATCAAGAGCCATACATGGGTGTCTTGAGCACTGAAAGTATGTCAATTCAAGGGCTATCTCATTGAAAATAGGGTGATCATGGAGTGTACCTACACTTGCATACAATTATCAATCTTCACATCATTGGGAGGTGGACAAAGTTTCCCTTGGGACTGGGTTGTGTACCCCTTTAATGTCTTAGTGATAAGGGAGGGTCACCTCTCTTTTGGCTTACCACCTTTCCTAGCATCGGCTTTTTTCCTTAGCCACCAAAGTATACATGGAAAACATTTCTAATTAGGTAACTAGCACAAGATGCATTGGAAAATAGACATTGGGATTTTTAATGATATGCAATGATTAAACAAGAGGTTGGGTGTTGAGTGTTGAAATGACTTATTTTTTGGCTGATTTTTATTGTTTTTGAGAGCTGAATGGTTGATTTTATGGGATGATTGATTGATTTGGAAGTGGTTTGAGAGTGTTTTAGATGATAATGATTGTGTTTTGGAAGTTCATGATGTTTGTTGGTGGTTTTGTGATGTTCTGATAGGTTCTGAATGGTTCTGTATACCTTCTGTTTTGTTCTGTTTTGGTCTGTTTTTGTTCTGATTGTCTTCTGTAAGGAGGGATGGAGTATTGATTGATGAAGAATGAGATATTGTGAAAGCTTAGTGAATGGTTTGTAAGAGTTTGGAATGATTTGAGAGTGAGTTATGAGGTTTTGATGACCTTCTGTAACCTTCTGTAGGTCTTCTGTAGAGCTTCTGCTTCTGTTCTGTCTCTGTTCTGTTCTGTACTGTAACTGTTCTGGTACTGTTCTGTAGACTGTTCTGTAAGTGTTCTGTGGAATGTATGTGTGACTTTGGGAAAGTTTTCTAGCCTTGGAAAGAGGTGAATACAAGTGCAAAAGAGCTGAAAGAAGTGGAAGAAGTAGCTGCTGAAGACTCAAGAGAAGACTAGAGTGAAGTGACAGTAGTGAGCTATGAAGAGACACTGTAGTGGCTCTGGTGACCCTTCATATCAGACATACCTCTTGGGAGGGGTATCCACGACCTAAGAGTGATTATTGAGAGTAATTTTTGAGAGATTGTAGTGAGGATATGATGTATTATTGATGGAGTGAGAGAGAGAGAGTCAGAGATAGCCAATTCTATTCAAACAGAGTGATTGTATATGAGAGATTGAGAGAGAAGACTATGAAGATATTGAAGATGAATACTATGTGATGTATTTCCATTCAAATATGGTGTACTTCTTTTCTTTCTTTGTTCTATTGATGGATTTTGTGAGGATGTTGAAGAATATGGTTGATTCTATTAAAAACCGTGGGAGATTTACATGATGCTGCATGAAGATTTGTTGTGCCTGGTGTTCTTTTCTTCATTGTGATCATATGAAACATGATAAACAAGCTTGTTGATGTTACAAGATAGATTTTCTTGCAAGAGAATTCTCTTTTCCTTGGTGTTCCTCTCGGGGCTCCATGTTTTTGGTGCGCAGCCGGGGAAGCTTGCCATCAACAAGCACCAAAAGAGGCTGAAAATGAAGGAAATGGCATTGCCAAGAAGAGAAGAATTCAATGGATGTTTGTAAAGTTCCTTCTTCCACTGAAGAGTTGGAATTTCTCATAATCAAAGCCACTTTCCACAAGAATTTCATCCCACAATGGCGGAAACACATCACCATCATGATGCATGCTCTATGTAGTGGACAGTTTCCTCTTCCTATTGAAGCAGCAGAAACTTGCATCTTGGTGGCAAACTGTTTGGGAACAAACTGAAGAGCAGAAACAGAGAGAATGACCATCCATGGAAGATTTGGCATTCATTGAGAAGTTTCCAGATAACATCAAGTGGAAGATTGTGAAGAAGCTTCAGGAGTCTTGGTCTGTAGAGGTTCACAAAGACAAGAAGGAAAAGAGTTGGAATTTGTTCGTGGATGCTCAACAGCAAGATACATGGGATGCTTGGTGTACTGATAATCTTCTGTTTGTTCAACTAGCAACCCACTGGAAGTTGGTAGACAGAGTGTTTTTCACAACCTACACTGTTGAAACCATTAGAAGCTGGCATTACTATGATGATGGCACTACCACAATGCTCAGACATATGCATTTTGACACCTTCAGAACCGAATACCTTCCTCTGTGCAGTGGCATGAAAGCAGAATTCAGGGACGTGGAAAAGAAAGAAGTAGAAGAAATGTTGGCAAGAGAGTCCTCCAGAGACTGAAGCCTTCTGTTAACCCTCTGTGGAGCACTAACAACATAGTGGAGCCAACCCCCTGATGAATGACACAATAAAAAGGCAAGCGTTAGAACGAGTCCAGAGGTACGTGAGAAGAGAGAAAGCAAGAATCAGAGCCGAGAGCGAGCTCGCAGCAGAAGCCGCCTTTGACGCCCTTGCGGAACTCTTTACAGAAGTCCCAATGGCACATCAAGCCCTTCCTCCTCCTGCTGGAGGTCCACTTCCAAGCCAGATCCGTCCTGGAAATATTGATGACAGACCAGCGAATGTAGTCCCATTGCCAGTTTTTAAGGGAGAGTACAATGAAGACCCCGATCTTCATGTAGCAGAGTTTATGGTAGCGTGTGTGGCTAACAATGCCAGAACCCCTGAGCATTGGTTAGCAATATTCCCCGCCACCTTCAAGGGCGCGGCGTTTCAGTGGTATGAGAGACAAGCAGCAGGAACTTTTGGCACATGGGACGACCTGAAGTTGGCCTTCCTTACTAAATTCAGGCGTGAAGGTTTTGAAGAGCGGATGAGAGAGGAATTTATGAACCTAAGTCAGTCCTCTGGAGAAAGAGTAGAAGCCTATGTCTCACGAATGGAATCCATCCTGAAGAGATGGACTAACCATAATCTAGATGATGGCATTCAAAAGGGGGTATTTCTCAAAGGATTACAACCAGAAGTCTGTAAGTTTGTGGAGCTACAAAGACCAGCCACCTTGCAAGCTGCAACAGAAGGTGCAAGACTGTACGATGAAGTGGAAGCTAGATTAGCGATGAATACAGGAAGAGGAGTCCTACCTCCTCTGGTGCCAGGAATGATGTACCCACCAAACGCAGTCCCAGGGACTGTTCCCTACCCCTACCAACAGATGCCCCTGGTCTCACAGTACAGTGCACCAAATCCACAGTGGCCACAATCCATGCCTCAAATGATGGCCCAACCACCACAACAACCATGGTCCCAACCAATTTCCTCAATACCAAATCAGCAGCAACAGTGGAACCCTACCAACTGGAGTCAACAGCCAACAGTTCAAACAGGAGCACTGAATCAGAACCAGAACAGAGACCCCTCTGTACCAGCCCAACCAGTTTATGCAGTGATTACAGAGACTCCTCAAAACCCTCCTGCCAGTACATCCGGAGGAGAAAGCTTGAAGGATTATTTATCCAATTCAGTTGCAAACATAAAAAAGGAGTTGATGGATGTGATTATAGAACAACTACAGACGTTGAAAGTGAATACCGCTAGCATATCCAACGTTGCAGGAGCAAGAAGGGATGTGATGCGGTCAAATACTTGGTGTGGTAAGTGTCATCAAGCAGGTCATTTAGCCACTGAATGTACACGGAAACCAATAATCCCTGGAGCCTTCTGTTCCTACTGTTTGCGGAAGAACCATACAGAGGACATTTGCTCTCTGAAGGAGATGCATGATAGGAGAAGAAAGGAAGAAGACGCAAGATTTAACTTGCTGGAATCCAAAATGACAACACAAGATATTGGACCCAAGCCTAGAGAGTTTGGTCCTAATTTCGGACCTAGAAGATTTCCTTCTCAAAGTTACAGAGGAAGACAGTCTGGCGGTGGTCAGAGATCAGAAGTGGAGTGTTACAGATGCGGAGAAAAGGGCCACATCTCACCACATTGTCCAAATCCTCGAAGGTCAGTGGATTACAAGCCCTTATGCAGTCGATGCAAAGGAGAAGGCCACACTGCAAAAGACTGTCCAAGCCCAGCCCCAATGAAAAACAGTGCTACTGATAGTCCGTCCAAGGCCCAAGAGCCTACCTCCAATTTAGTGGATTTGGAAGTTGCTGCCATCACACGTGCAAAGCAGAAGGAACCACCTATCCAGAAAGAAAATAACCCTCCTGCCAGAACAGTGAAGTTCAATCTTCCACCAGAAGAACAGAACAGAACAGAGCCTAACAGTGCCGTACAGAGCCCTACAGTGCCACAGAGAGTTACAGAGACAGGACCAGAGGTCCAAGAGACAGAAGAGGAGGAAGTGCCACAAGTGGCAGAAGAAGTTCATGTAATTCCTCTGTTGGAAGAAAGAGGAAAAATGAAAATGGGTGTTGCCCCATTCCCTAATCGGTTAGAGAAGCCAGTGGATCCTATTAAGGAATACGATCTGGTTAGAGATCTAGATACCTTTAAACCAAACCTCACATTCCGACAATTATTGTTGTTGTCTCCCAGTTGCCGGAAAAGGTTCAAAAGTATACTGACGAAAAGACGTGGTTTAAGGATTGCTCCCTCAACAGCAACAAAGTCCAACAAGGCTCCAGAGCCTGTAAAAGAAGTGGATGTGGCTAACGCTTTCCTAGATCCGGGTACTCCAGAGACTGGCGTATGGATAGAAGGTTGCTTTATTTCAAATGCACTGATTGATGGAGGTTCATCAGTGAACATTATGACGGATGTGACAATGAAGGATCTAGGCCTACAAGGTGTGCAACCAACCCAATGGCTCATCAGACTGGCGGATCAGAGCAGAATCAAGCCTTTGGGCATTCTCCCATATGTGAAGACTACAGTGGCTGGAAAAGATTATTGGCTAACCTATCTAGTGGTGAAGCCAAACTCTTATGGTACATCCTATCCTCTGTTACTAGGCAGACCATGGCTTTTTGAAGCCCGAGCAAGGACGGATTGGTTCAAAGGAACCTTGACCTTAGGTAGAGGACCCAACAAAGTGGTGCTGAAACTGTATGGTTCTCAAAAAGGACATGGATCCACCTCCTTGGAATTATCTTCTGACTCCCCTAACGAGGCTACAGATGGAACGTCAGCAGACGAAGATGCTGTCAAACAGATCCTTCCCAAGAAAATAATGACACATTCCTTAACAGTGGATACTGTAAGCCGACTTCCAAAAGATGCAAAGCCATTATCAATGGGTGAATACTTCCTGCCTGAATCAGGAATGCCTTCTGAAATCACTTCTGATAGTGAGATAGAAGCATGGATGTACTACTCTCTCTGTTACATGGCAGAAGCAGAAGCAGAAGCAGAAACAGAGACAGAGGCAGGAGAGGAACTAGAGAATCTGTTCTTCTGTTACAGAGCTCCTACAGAGACAGAGACAGAAGCAGAAGCAGAAGCAGAAGCAGAAGTAGAAGCAGAGACAGAGACAGAGACAGAAGAGGATGGATATGATATGGATGAAGAAGATTATGAAAGTGAGCCCGAAGAATCTATCCCACTTGAAGAGGATACATTTGAAGAAGAAGTTCCAGAAGCATCAGAAGCCGATGAGCTCATGCTATGGGACAGAATGATGATGGTACCATTTGGTCTGGTAAATGGATCTTCTATGCAAAACCTTTATAAGAAATGGATTAAGAAGAGCAAGCCGTCTTTCAGCAGTGGCTCATGCCGTCCTAACCTATCCTTGCCAAAGAAAGATGATGATGATGCACCGTGCCAACAAGCACCAGTCCGACAAACCCAACAGAAATTAGAGGGTCCCTGTCATGTGACGTTCCTGGATGTGTCATCTTCAGAAGATGAGTCTTCAAGCCAAGATGTAATTAATCTTGAAACCAAACCCGAAACAGCTCTAATTCCATTCCAACGTCTTCAAGAGCAACCTAAGTCTCCACCAAAAGAAGAAGTTGGTTCTAGTGGGACATCAGAAGAGGACATCACTCCCTTGAAGGAGTCGGATCTGTATCCAGAAGCAGTCCGTGGGACCTTCATTCGTGAAGTAGAAGGTGAAAGGCAGTTAACCTTTGTGGATTCAAAAGGCACTGAACGCCACTTGAAGGTGGGTAGCAGTCTCCCAGAAGAGGAGTTGTCAACCTTGTACAACTTGTTGAAAGAAAATTTAGACGTGTTTGCATGGTCTTACAAGGACCTAAAGGGGATTGATCCCACAATATGTCAACATCATATTGACTTGGAGCCTGATGCCAAGCCAGTACGGCAACGACAGAGACGAATGAACCCGAATTATTCCACATTGGTGAAAGCAGAGCTGCTGAAGCTTCTGGAAGCCGAGTTCATCTATCCAGTGGCAAATAGTGAATGGGTTTCACCCATCGTGGTTGTACCCAAGAAGAATGGAAAATTGCGAATATGTGTGGATTTTCGAAAGCTTAATTCCAAGACAAAGAATGATCACTTTCCTATCCCTTTTACAGACCAACTGTTGGACACAGTGGCAGGACATGAACTTTATTCTCTTCTGGATGGATTCAGTGGATACAACCAAGTCCAAATCGCAGAAGAAGACCAATCCAAAACAACCTTCACCACAGAATGGGGGACCTACGCTTACCGAGTGATGCCATTTGGGCTCTGCAATGCCCCTGCTACTTTCCAACGAGTTATGATGGCCGCATTTCAAAATCATCTTCACGACTTCATTGAGGTATATTTGGATGACTTTTGTGTCTATAGTTTGATCAGTGAACACTGGGACCACCTGGAGCAATGCTTTGACCGATGCCGGGAGTATGGGATTTCCCTCAACCCCAACAAATGCATCTTTGGGGTCTCTTCTGGAGTTCTGTTGGGCCACATTGTCTCTGCACAAGGGATATCAACAGACCCTGCAAAGATCGAAAAGATCGCAGCTCTGCAAGCACCCACCAACCTCAAACAGTTGAGGGGATTCCTAGGCCATGTGGGTTACTACAGAAGGTTCATAGCCCATTTTGCGACAAAGGAAACCTCCTTGCATAAGCTCCTGAGGAAAGATGCAGAGTTTACTTGGACGGAAGAATGTGACAAAGCCTTCCACACTCTGAAGCAGTGTCTGATAGAGGCACCCATCCTGCAACCTCCTGATTGGACGAAAGAGTTCCATGTACACACTGATGCATCAATTGAAGGCTTAGGCAGAGTCCTCTGCCAGAAGGGCTCCTCAAAGTTGGATCAACCGATCTATTATGCAAGCCGAAAAGTCACTGATAGGGAACGAAACTATACAGTGACCGAGCTGGAGTGCTTGGCAATGGTGTTTGCCCTGGAGAAGTTCCGCCATTATCTCCTATCTACCCACTTTAAATTTTATGTGGATCATGAGGCCCTGTCCTTCTTGATGAACAAAGCAGATGTGAAAGGACGAATGATGAGATGGCTCCTTTTATTCCAGGAGTTCGACTTTGAGGTGATTACTAAGCCTGGTCGTTCCCATGTTCTGGCTGATCATCTGTCGCGTATCCCACAAACTGTAGACGAGGAGCAGGATGATCCAGACCTCCCTGATGCTTCCCTATTCTTGGTAGAAACTGTCACTCCTTGGTATGCGGACATTGCCAATCTGCTGGCAACCCAAGAGTACCCTCCTGGTATCTCTAGTCGGGAAAGGAAGAAGCTTATGCTAGAATCAGCCCCATACACCTTGCTAGGCGGAGCACTGTACAAGAAGGGCAAAGATGAAGTACTCAGAAGATGTGTTGCAGGAGAAGAGATTGGGATTGTTTTGAAGGCTTGCCACGACGAGCCATGTGGAGGTCACTTTGCAGGAGAAGCTACAGCCAGGAAGGCTCTGCTAGCAGGATATTGGTGGCCTACCATTCATAAGGATGCCTATGATTACTGTAAAAGATGTGATGCTTGTCAAAGAATGGGGAAACCCACCAAGACAAGTGCCATGCCATTGCAACCTATCCTTCCGTTGAAGCCGTTTGAGAAGTGGGGCATCGACTTCGTAGGTCCAATCGATCCTCCTACCAGAAGGAAACAGAATAGATACATCCTCGTATGTACGGATTATGTCACAAAGTGGTGTGAAGCTAAAGCCCTCAAGCGGGACGATGGTAACAGCGTGGCCCTGTTCATGTACGAGAATATCATCACCCGTTTTGGCAGTCCCTTAGAGCTGGTAAGTGATAGAGGCACTCATTTCCTTAACAAAGTCATGGAAGAGTTAACGGAGTTGTATAAGATCCGCCATCGCAAGTCCACTCCTTATTACCCCAGAGCCAACGGCCAAGTCGAAGTCACCAATCGCATCCTCTGCTCGATTCTGACACGAACAATTGCCGCACATCGTCGTGATTGGGACGATCGACTTACAGAGGCCCTCTGGGCGTACAAAACCTCCCATAAAGCAGCAACAGGACAGACACCTTTCCAGCTGGTGTATGGTACAGAAGCAGTTTTTCCTGTTGAACTGGAACTACCCTCTTTGAGAGTGGCGATCAAAGAGCGTTTGGGGGATGACGATTCACTGCAACGCCGTCTCCTGCACTTGGAATGTTTGGACGAAATTCGTAGGATGGCTCTACAGTGCATGGAAGCCACGCAAGCTCGACGTAAGGCTTACCATGATAGCTTCATCAAGCACAAGGAGTTCAAAGAAGGTGATTTGGTCCTAGCCTATGATTCACGCTTTGGCAAGTTTCCTGGCAAGCTCCAACAGCGGTGGATGGGCCCCTATAAGGTACTTGCAGTCAACCCTAATGGTTCTGTCCACATACAGACCGTTGATGACTCTGATGATCCCTTTCTGATCAATGGATATCGCCTGAAGAAGTACTTCCCTCCTTGGGGATCTTGACAATTACGGACACTTGATCTTTTCCCTCGTTGGCGCGGCACTGTACTTCTTATGATGCTACTTCTGTTAGCCGTTCTTCAATCACTCCTGATGAGGTGGACGCAACCCTCTGTCCCCTCAAAACCCCCTTCCAGCTTTGATCTCTTATCCTCTATTTTCCACCAGCGACAGTGGCGAGGTGGGTTCTGACAAATGGTAGTTCTACCATTCCCTTGCTCAATTCGAAAGAAAAAAGAGAAAGAGCAAAGAAAAGAAAAGAAAGAAAGAAGGAAAAAGAAAAAAAAAAGAAAAAAAAACATATCGGTCATGGGAGAAAAGGACTTAGGTCCCTGTCATGCCGACCTATTCTTCGAGAAAAGGTGGAAACACCCTCGAGAATAGGGGAAAACAAGAAAAAAAAAAAACAAAGAAGAAGGAAAAAAAAAAACAAACAAAACAAAACAAATCTGTTATGAGAGAAAAGGAAGCAATTCCCTGTCATAGCAGGCCTCGTTCCAAGAAAAGGTGATAAACACCCTTGGGCGGGAAGCTGGCTGTGGAAAAGGTGGTAACACCCAGCAGCCCAGAAAGTGGATTCATTGATTGATATCCCTAGGATCCAATTCCGACGTTGCCTCCCTTGGTACGCTGTGTCCTGGGTCTCTTTGCAAAGGGACTACCTGTCCTCTAGCAGATGACATGTCCTATCCAACACAATGTTCGAATTTGATGGCTACCTCCCTGGGTACGCCTCTTCAACAACTGATGAAGCGATCTTCATCGACAACCCCATGAGTGATGTGAGCTTTCATCCTAACCGGATGGGGAAGTGAGTATAGGCTACCCTCTGTATCTATCAACAGAGCGTGAGACAGAGGGTGGGGCGAGAGACCAGTCTTTTCCCTTCCAATCAAATGAGAGGTGAGAAGTGTGAATGAAGTGTTGCACGCACGGGATGGGCCTCTCAATGCACAAAGCACAATTTGTTTCTGTGCACTGCACCATAAGGCTCCCTTGCCTTCCTTCTCGCACCGTATGCCGGCACAGGGCGGGATGCATAGTTGCACCATCAACTGCGCACAAGGCATACAATCTTTGCACAAGTGACTGTGAGGATTACATCAATGGGTTTCAGGAAAAGGCTGCCCTCCTGTATCTATCAACAGAGAGTGAGACAGAGGGTGGGTTGAGTGTGACTGGAGTTTCTTCAATCAATTACCGAGAGGTGAGATTGAGGGACGTTACGACACTTGGAGTCAGGTATGTTCCACTTTCCCTATGCACCCACGGGATGGGTCTTTGCCGTCATCACAAGACACATCACCCTGTTCTGTGCACTGCACTGTAAGGCTCCCTTGCCTTCCCCCTTGCACCTTTGCCAGACGGGTTGGACGCACTAATGCACCATCAACTGTGCACCCTGGCATACTCCTTCTGCACCATTCCCCCCTTGTTGATTCCTCAACCGGGTATGAGATATGGGTCTTAATCCTTCTTCCTCAAGTGATATCAGTCATGGGGCGAGTGACTGATCTTTCATTCCAATTGAGTGACTGTGAGTTGAGTGTAGTATCCCTCATCATCGACGAATTTCCTGCGATTCCTTCCATCAGCTACCTCCCTGGGTGCTGCCGCGTGGTCCCTTCCATGACGAATGTGTGCCAAGAAGATGCCTTGGTCCCTCCAGCGCCGACAACAACACTGGACGTGCCATTGATACTCAACCTTGATTCTTGACGAAACGGGCCACGTTTTTCTAACCCTACACTTTGGTTTCTTCGTGCCGGTCATGTTTTAAGTGTGGGGACGTTGGTGGATGGTCTGTGGTGTGGTCATAGGTCCATGTTGCTCGGTTAACCCTATCCGTTAAGGTCTTAAGTGTGGGGACGCGTCCCTGCGTGTCTACATTGCATATCCTTTGCATATGCCTTATCTTGCTCATGCATGAATGCCATGACTTGCTTTTACCCTCCTGGGGTCCCTTCCCACCCGCCCGGTTATGTTCCACCCACCCTTGGGGCTGTTCCCTTGCAGTTTTCCTTCATTCCCTGATTTTGAGGTTTTTCCATGTGAATGCACCCTATGTTCACTTAAATCCCCATCCAACCTTATAGCCCTGTTTCTCCCTTTGAATTGACCATTTTTCTTTTTTACCTACCCCTGTTCCGGTGCACGGTTTTTGAGTTATTAATTTTTGAAGCATTTTACGCAATTTGGACGGTTTTCCATGTGAACGCACTTTTCTTGCTTCGAAACCGTGATCTGCTATCATAGCCCTGACTAGTGCTTTTTCCCTGCCAATTTTCCTTTTTATTCCGCATCATTCCGATACACGGTTTGTCCGTTATTAATTTTCCGGTTTTTAAAGACTTTTTCATGCGTCCTTTTGCTATTTTTCCATGTGAACCTGCCCTATTTGTATCGGAATTCCAATCTGATTTGACAGCCGTGTCCCCTGTGCCTTCCCCTACCTTTTTCCTTTTTCCTCCACCTTTTTTCGACTTCTGGATTTTTACTTATTAATTTTTAAATGAGTTTTCGGGAGTATTTTTGGAGTTTTTCACATGTGAACCCCTCCTATTTCCTCTGGAACTACGTTTTAACGTGATAACCCTGTGCCACCCCTTCCTGCGGACATTTTTCCTTCTTACTGCATGTCATTCCGATAAACGGTTCGTCCGATATTAATTTCCGATCCCATTTTCGGGTTTGTTTTTTGGGTTTTTCCCATATGAACGCGTCTTATCTTAGTCGGAATTATGTTTTGACATGATAGGATTGTCGGGCACATATTTCTGCACAGTTTTCCTTTTTTCTGCACTTCGTTCCGATGCACGGATCTTTTGCTATTAATTTTTAAAATTGCGTTTTTGGTTTGTTTTTTGTGTTTTTTGCACGTGACTGCCCTTTACCCCTCCCGGAACCCCCGTCCCGTATTTTTCTTGTTTCCCCCCTGTCGTCCTGCCCACTTTTTGTTTTTATGGTATTTCGTTTTGACGTCCGGATTGGGAGTTGTTAATTTTTCTTTATTTTTCCGTTTTTTCTCGCGCTCGTTTTGCGCGTGAACGCGCCTTTTTTCGATTTAACGCGTCTCCACGCGCCTCGGTCGTGTCCGCGAAACCCGTACCGTCTTCCTCGCGTCGTTTCAATCCCGTCACGGCAAATTTTTTTTTACCCCGCCCCGCGCACGTGCGCGGGACGGGGATCCGCCCCCTCTTGACCCCGCCCATCCTCCCTTACCCCTGCCCGCCCACCTTTTATTTAAAAAACAACCAAAAAAATAATAATTAATTTTTTTTAAAAAAAAAACATCAAACGGACACCCCCTCCCGCCAATCGTCCCTTCTCTCTCTCTTCTTTCTCTTTCTCTTTCTTTCTCTCTCTCTCTCTCTCTCTGTGAGTCTCTTCTCCCTCCTCCCTCTCCCTTCTCTCCTGCCGACTCCCTCCTCTCTTCCTTCTCCCTCTCCACCCACTCCTCCTCCTCTCCCCTCCTCCTTCTCTGCTTCTCTCGCCTCACGCCTTCTTCTCCTCCCTTCCTTCTTCCTTTCCTCCCCTCCTCCTCCTCCTCTTCCTCTCCTTCTCCTTCCCCTCCTTGCCCCCCGTCCGCTGCCGTCCTTCCACCTCCCCTCCTTCACAGCGCATTGTCCTCCCCCCGCTCCTTCCTCCTCCCTCCACCTCCTGCCTCCGCCCTCCCGCGCCCTCCTCTCCCTGCGCTCTCCCCTTCCTTCTCCCTCTTCTCACTCCCTCCCTTCCTTCTCCTCTCTGTGCTTCTCCTCTCCTTCCCCTCCACCCTCGCCTCCACCCCCCAGCGCTGTCCTCCTCCTCCTCGTGGCCGCCGACCTGCCCTCCTCGCCTTCGCCCGTCAGCGCCACTATTCGCCGCCGCCGCGCCCGGATCGCCACGATCGCCGCCTCCTCGCCGCCCACCACTCCCACCTCCCTTCTCCTCCATCACCCCCACTTCCTCCTAAGGTTAGCTACTAACCTTAGTTAACTTAGGATTAATTAATCATTAACACTAACCTTAACTTAACTTAACTAACTAGAGTTAGTTAGACCTTAGTTAGACTCAACTTACTGACTAACCTAGGTAAACTTACCTGACTAACCTAGGTAAACTTACCTGACTAACCTAGGTCAACTTACCTGACTAACCTAGGTAGACTAACCTGACTAACCTGACTTATGTCTAATGTGACTAATGTGATTAATGTGATTAATGTGACTTAATTAATCACTACATTAATTTTTCCATTTAAAAAAATTTCAAAAAAATTTCTAAAAATCCCTTCTGCCAGTTGCCAATTTTTGGAACTTTGTCTGCTAGGAATTGCCTTTCCTATAATTTCAGAAAAATCCATCTTTCCTAAATTTACCCCTAAATTGCAAAAAAATATAGAAAAATCATTTTAATAAATTGTAAAAAATTCTAAAAAATTCCAAAAACATTGTAAAAAATTTCCCTCACCTCCCTTGCTCATTTTCCATTTATTCAAACATAAAAAATCACAACTAAAAATAAACTAAAATAAATACAAATAAAAAAACCAACATAAACCAAATTAACACATCTGCTAAGGTGTTCTCATTGTTGTTTCATCAGTGCTTTTTGCTTTTCCTTTACTGGGACTCTTCCGTGCGCATTCCTGCATTCCATACACACCCTTCCAGGTATTTATTTTATGTTATTTATTTATTTATTTTCCCCCTTAATCACAATTAATTGTTAAAATAAATTCTTTCATTCACCCACCGTTTCCACGCGCATTCGCGCTAAACACACATTTTTTTAATTAAAATAAACCAGCCGTTCACTTAGCACGCGCTACGTGCACTAAAGCGGCACTTTCAATTTTAATTAAAATAAACCAGCCGTCACATGAGCACGCGCTGGCAAAAAAGCGCTCCACATCACCTTAAATTATAATCAATGAATTGCATTTAGAGACCCAGTCGGGAATCGAAGTCCGGGAATCGTATAAAAGCACCGTTTAACCTAATAATTGGTAATTAAATTTATAATAAGGAACCGCCGTTTTCTTATTAAGGTTTATCACCTAATAAAACTTCACCCATTTTTAATAATTGATTACAATCAACTCTTCATTAAATTAAATCCCCCCTCACTGCACTTAATCCCTTTTTAATGAACCGTTTCGTGGGATGGGTATACGCAGTTCTTAATGTTATTTTCCATGGTCCAGTCTTGGTTCTCTCACAGATGTCGTATTGATATATGTTGGATATGGTCTGGTTTTGGTTTCCTGTCTTAGTTACGGTTACGGGTACGGTATGTAGTTTTTTTTATTTTATTGCCTGATACGGGGTTCAGGGTGTTTGTCTGATGCATTGCATGAAGCTTTCGGTCGCATTTGTCTCGAGGTCATGTCAAATTTTTTTCTAGGATGTGGTTTGCTTGGGGTTAGTAGGTCGTGTCACGTTTGATTGGTAATTCTCTTATCCTTGGTTTTTTGTCTGTTGGTTTGCAGGCATTCTCCTTGATTGTCTGTGTTTGTGGTGTGTGTGTAACCATCTGAATGGCGCCTTCTCATGCTCCTCCCCCTATCCAGTACGTCCCACTAGTTAGTAGGGATTACTCGTCCCTACTTACTTTTGAGCCTGTCACGAAGGCAGGACTTGCTGCTTTTGTGGCCACTCCTTTTCCATTACTTCCAGAGGATCCGTCCGTATGTGATGAGTTCCTGGCCTCTTACAGCAAGAAGACAGGAGTAGTCCAAGGCATGTCTATGACATTGACGTCTCGCGGCTTAGGGAAGGCTCTGTCCTTACCCTCCAAAGGAGAACCTTTTGTGACCACTCGTCAGCTCTTCTCTAATGAAGAGATTCTCAAGCTGTTGCAGAAGCAGACAAGGGAAGTCCTTGATGTTAAGAAAGTGATAAACTCTTCAGGAGTTTCGTTTTCTATGATCACTGATCCCGTCTGGAAGACGATGTCCCAGTTCCTTCAGGACAGGTTCATGCCTGCCAAAACGCCGTCCCACTATTTGTCCAAAGAGCTTTTCACAGCTTCCAGGATGGTGCTAAAAGGAGTTGCCATTGATTGGAGCACATACCTCCTTACTAAGATGGATCAGCATTTTGTTAAAGTCACGAGGGGTAATGTTACCAATGTTACCTATGGATCATATTTGTCTGCCTTCTTGACCTATTCAGGTTTACAGAAGACTGTACCTCCACCTCCTCCATCAGATCCAGTACCTCCTCCTCCACCTTCAGAAGAGTCAGCACCTATTGACATTGAGGATGATGATTCTCCGCCTCCCCTGGTCATACAACGCAAACGCTTGAAGAGGGTAGCGGATAAAGCCCCTGCTGTACTTCCCTCAGTGCCTATCCCTGCTACTTCTGGCAGTGAACTCCCTGGGTATCTCACTTGCAATAACCTGTTCCGAGCACATAGAGAAGGATCCTTGGAGATCTCCGTTCCTTCCCTGAACAGTCTCGTTTCAGGAGATGCCATTCCTTTCCTCTGCAAGGATATTCAAAGTTCCATTGAGTTGTCAGTGACAGCCTGTGTTCAACAGTTGTACGCATCTTTCTATGAGGAGCTCATGCAGTCCAAAGACCAGTTGCATAAGGCAACATCTGAGTTAGCTTCTGCTAAGGATACCCTAGCAGATTTATTTAAGCAAATGGAACAGCAAACCCAACTGGTTGCCATTCAAAGTGATGAGATTTCTTCATTAAAGACCCAGTTATTCGAGGCTCAGTCACAGGTTACTAGCCTTTCAGCAGAGAAGGAGAGGATGTCCAGCGAAGCGAAAGAATTCCAAGTTCTTTTAGATGACAAGCTTTCAGCTTTACAGACTGCTAATGACACAGTGGCCAACCAAGCCTCCCAAATCCAGCAGTTGCAAGATCAGCTTGCAAAGTCCCGCTCTGTTCCTCCAAGCCCTCCTGTTCCATTAATTCCTTCTCTTTCACAGCAGGACTTGGCTACCTTACAGAGACAGGCTACTTTGTGCCCTCTATTCCAAGACAAAGTGGAAAGATTGTAGTCCCGAATGGACTTGTTATGGTCTACCTTTGAACAGTTTCAGGACTATGTTTTACCAGACCATTCTTTCTTTGTCCACTACCACTTGCAGAAGTTGGTCTTCTATATGAAGCTTTCCACGATGGATTTACCTTTTCCAGAGGATGGCTGGAGTGGAGCTTGGTCTGCTGAGTTGTTGACAGAGGTAGTTAGAATGCTCTTTGAAGATTCTGTCACGCCAGACACCATACTGATGTCGTACATGTATCTCCGAGGGGATTTGTTAATTCCAGATGAGGTAGATATGGCATGGTATGTGGGGGATGTAGTCTTACAGGCTGTTCTATATGTCAATCATTTGGAGTTGCGCATAGCCGATATGTTCCAGAGTTATTCCTCCAAAGTGGCTGATTGTCAGGATACTTCGTGGCATCCCATGATTGATTCGGTGGTCCTCAATCAAAGACAAAACACAGCTCATACCTTAGTACAGAGTACTAACCAACTGAGGATGGATCTCTTAACCTATCTTTCCAAACATAATCCATTTGATGCTACTTTCTTTGATGCCTATCATCGACGATCTCTCTTAGGACCTTCTGTTCCTACCCTCCTCTATTACCAACAATTGGCTCACCGCTATGCTATATATTTTTCCCTTTGTCAATCTAGTTCCACAGTAATTTTACCACTTCTTTTCCAACCTTCTAATTTCCCTCAAATTCCTATTTTCACTTACTGTTCCTTTATTGAGGATAGGGTATTTTCCCCTTCTCCACCCTGTCCTTCACCCCTCATAAATATACCCTCCACATTTCCTATTTATCAGTTAACACCATTCCTTAGTGATTCCTTACAAATTTCTGCCACTCCTTCTTTAACCTTTTCTTCCTTTTATGATTTTTCCTATCCTTCCCTACATCCACTTTCCCTTATTCCATTACCCTCTCCTAACACTTTCATATCTCAACCACCTCAGTTGGTTAGTGACTGTGCCGGTTTTGATAATCAGATTTTCAGAAGAAGGGGATGGAGTTCGGATGATTGCCTTACAGGACCGCAGATTAATTGGCCAGTAATTCCAGGGGAATGGACAGTTTCAAGTCAAGCTTATCAAAACTATGTTCATTTTGCCCAACAATATTCACAGTCTGCAGATCCCTCAGTGAGATTGACTGCTCACTTTGCTTGGTACCTGGCTATATGCATAGGCACTCTCATACTGATTCAAAGCCTATTCCAAAGTTGTGCATGAATGTCAATGTTAGCATTGATTCCCAACAGCTGGAGATACTGTATTTTCATGCCCTCTGTTTGCCTAGCAGATACTTGGTCCTGTTGGAAAGGATGTGCTGTCTCCAATTTTTCCAAAATCCTCCTAAAAACTTTGTAGATGAATCCTTATCTATGGATCGATTCCGACAACATCAATCTTTTAAGAGGGATCATCTTCATTGATGCCTTTCCAATGTATGGTGCAAGCTTTTTAATGCCAAACTCTTCTTTTTGAAGAAGTCATTCAGATGGTTGTGTTGTGTATTAGTGTTGTGTTGTGAGTTCATGTATGTCAAACGAACGTGGTGGTTTCCTATTGGATCTTGTGTACGAGCTATGTTTTGGAGATTTGTAGAGATGAGGTCGTGGTTGGCGAGTTGAAGATGATGATGATGAGGAAGAAGCAAACTCTTATATCCTTTACAAATTTGTGGTGATTTTTAGTTTGATAAGAGGTGTTAATTTCAAAAGAGTTTTCCTTTCTTTGTATTTTTATATATCAGAAACAGGTTATAAGTTGGGGTCGTGGTGGATGGATTCTTTGTAAGAAGATAATGAAGATCACAGTGAAGCTTTTCAATGAACTTGTATTCCCTTTTTCCTGGGTCACGAGGACGCTTCCTTATTAAGTGTGGGGATATGTTGAGTGTTGAAATGACTTGTTTTTTGGCTGATTTTTGTTGTTTTTGAGAGCTGAATGGTTGATTTTATGGGATGATTGATTGATTTGGAAGTGGTTTGAGAGTGTTTTAGATGATAATGATTGTGTTTTGGAAGTTCATGATGTTTGTTGGTGGTTTTGTGATGTTCTGATAGGTTCTGAATGGTTCTGTATACCTTCTGTTTTGTTCTGTTTTGGTCTGTTTTTGTTCTGATTGTCTTCTGTAAGGAGGGATGGAGTATTGATTGATGAAGAATGAGATATTGTGAAAGCTTAGTGAATGGTTTGTAAGAGTTTGGAATGATTTGAGAGTGAGTTATGAGGTTTTGATGACCTTCTGTAACCTTCTGTAGGTCTTCTGTAGAGCTTCTGCTTCTGTTCTGTCTCTGTTCTGTTTTGTACTGTAACTGTTCTGGTACTGTTCTGTAGACTGTTCTGTGGAATGTATGTGTGACTTTGGGAAAGTTTTATAGCCTTGGAAAGAGGTGAATACAAGTGCAAAAGAGCTGAAAGAAGTGGAAGAAGTAGCTGCTGAAGACTCAAGAGAAGACTAGAGTGAAGTGACAGTAGTGAGCTATGAAGAGACACTGTAGTGGCTCTGGTGACCCTTCATATCAGACATACCTCTTGGGAGGGGTATCCACGACCTAAGAGTGATTATTGAGAGTAATTTTTGAGAGATTGTAGTGAGGATATGATGTATTATTGATGGAGTGAGAGAGAGAGAGTCAGAGATAGCCAATTCTATTCAAACAGAGTGATTGTATATGAGAGATTGAGAGAGAAGACTATGAAGATATTGAAGATGAATACTATGTGATGTATTTCCATTCAAAGATGGTGTACTTCTTTGCTTTCTTTGTTCTATTGATGGATTTTGTGAGGATGTTGAAGAATATGGTTGATTCTATTAAAAACCGTGGGAGATTTACATGATGCTGCATGAAGATTTGTTGTGCCTGGTGTTCTTTTCTTCATTGTGATCATATGAAACATGATAAACAAGCTTGTTGATGTTACAAGATAGATTTTCTTGCAAGAGAATTCCCTTTTCCTTGGTGTTCCTCTCGGGGCTCCATTGGGTGGGGCTTATCTTGGTAATCTAGTGACTCATTGATTTCCACTTACCCTTTTACAATGGCTTATTATCCACTTGGGATTAATTCAACACATACATGATTGGAAAGTGCCAGAGTCAACAATAATCAATGAAGAAGAGTTCACACGATCCATTGGGAAGCAAATGTGAAGCAATTAGGCTACAGATTCCATGTGGGTAGTATGCATTCAATGAAGGACTCTCCAACAAAAGTTCTAAGGTTAGTAAATGGATGAAAATGAGAGATTAAGGTTGAACTAAAATACCTCTTCAGTGCTTGAAGTAGATGGATGAAGCATAATCCCACAATGATTCAAGGTCTCCATTAAGTCATCCCCACTAAACAAAGCACTCCAATGGGTACAATATTAAAGAGCTTGTTTCTTCCTCTAATGGTGGGGCTGATGTGCTTGACCTTGAGCTTTCTCTTTGATAAGTAAAATCTTTGAGTGGAGCTTTCATAACTATCCATAAGAAATCCCTACATACTCAGATCCATGTCTTCAATCAGGTTAAGTGTGGCTAAGAATGGTTAAAATAGCTCTTGAGGGGGACTGAGATTTCAAAGGTTGGGGAGCTTGAACTAAGCTTTAATGGCTGATCAAAATAAGGTATAGCAAGATTTGGATGCCTTAGAGGAGGGGGTCAGCAAAAGAGAGGAAAATAGATGCATTCTTAGTGGAGGAGATCCCAAATGGTAGCTTGAAGCTTTGAGAAACAATGACAATGAGGATTTCAACTGAGGTGAAGCAGGAGGAGATTAGTCTCGGGTAGCATATAATGCACTAAAAATTTTGGGGGGCTGCTTGGAGGGTTCCATAGGTCAAGACTATCCTATATGCTACTCTACTTGTTGCTGTAGATGCAAGGGATTAAGCTCAAGTGGTGGCTGATGTCCTAGAGGAAGTAAAAACAAGATTCTAGGGTTTCTTTCATGGAAGGCATAACAAATTACAAATGGAGAGAGAGAGAGAGAGAGAGAGAGAGAGAGAGAGAGAAAGAGAGCGAAAGAAGGTCTAGAGCAAAGTTTAACTAGGGTTTTTGCCCTTCTCTAACTTCTAAGCCTTCAACTTTGCCTTGGAACCCCTAAAAGTTACATAGAAAAGAGTGATAACCTGCTAAGTTAACAATTTTACCTCCAAATATGTCAAAGGTTCTCCAGCCATAGCTCCTACTTGCTTCAAGAAAGTTGTCACTTACTATAGTCCTCTTACTGTACCTATACCTAGTGTAACTAGGGTTTTCAAATTTGAAAAGGGAAATAGATAGAGAAAGAGGAAAGGGGAAAATGATCAAAGCCTAAAGTCTTGATACCAATTGTAATGAATGAGGTTGAAAGGAGAATGAGCAAAAAAGAGAGAAAGAAGAAGAAAAAGGAAGACTAGAAAAGGAGAGAGAAAGACAAGAAAAGGGAAAGAAGCCATGGAAGCTAAAGGATGAGGTGAAGAGTTAGTTTTTGATTATATTTGGATACCCTAAACTGGGTCTTACACCTTATATACCCCAATCAATATGACCAATCCGTATCTACCCCTAGTTCCCATATATCCCACTCGTTATATTACTAAAGCGTGGAATGTACTTTATCGACAACTATGAGAGTTTTCCCTTTTTATAACATTCTATATCACATTTAAGGACATATATACATATGTCGCGAAAGTCAATTCAAGAGCTATCTTCTTTTGTTGATTTTTGCTTATGTATATTATTCTTTGTATCACTACAAGGAAAGAGAGGTATAGTGACGGCGGGTAGCGACGCAGGAATAACAGCGTCGCAATTAGCAACGCAAATAGCGATGCCCCACAGGGAAAAAAAGAGAGGGCCGAAACCCGAGCGCGTTTCATTTTGCGCATTTTCGTGAGACATTTTGAGAGAGGGAGAGCGAGAGAGAGAGCGACCGTTTTGCATAGAGGGTGAGAGAGGGAGAGGAAGAAGGCTTGCCGCCGCCGCCGTCGTTCGCGAAGGAGAGGAGGAGCCTTCGTCCCAAAGAGGAGCCGCCAAACCCTCGCCATATCTTTACGGTCATGAGTCCATTCTCTCTCTCTTTTGCTTGTTTAGGGTTTAATTTGTGTATATTGGAGGGAGAGGAAATGAGAGAGAAAGAGAGGGAGAGGGAGAGGGAGGGAGAGAAAGAGAAAGAGAGGGGGAGAAAAAGAGAAAGAGAAAGAGAAAGAGAGGGAGGGGGAGGGGGAGAAAGAGAAAGAGAGGGGGAGAAAAAGAGAAATAGAAAGAGAGGGAGAGGGAGGGGGGAGGAAATGAGAGAGGGAGAGGGAGAGGGAGAAGGAGAGGGAGAGGGATGGGGAGGAAATGAGAGAGGGAGAGGGAGGGAGAGTGCATTCTCTCTCTCTTTTACTTTTGCTTATATGATTTATGTATATATATTGAGAGATGGAGAGGAAATGAGAGAGAAAGAGAGGGAGAGGGAGAGGGAGGAAATGGGAGAGGGAGGGGGAGGCAGGTGGAGGGAGAGGGAGGGCGAGAGAGGGGGAGGGAGCGAGAGAGAGAAAGAGAGGGAGAGGGAGAGGGAGGAAATGGAAGAGGGAGGGGGATGAAATGAGAGAACGAGAGGGAGGGAGAGTGTATTCTCTCTCTTATTTATTTATTTTTTGTATAACTTGTGTATAATGAGTGAGGGAGAAGAAATGAGGGAGAGGGAGAGGGAGAGGGAGAAAGAGAGGGAAATTAAAGAGAGGAAGAGGGAGGGGGAGGAAATGAGAGAGGGAGAGGGAGGAAGAGAGAGAGGAAATGAGAGAGGGAGAGGGAGGGAGAAGAAATGAGAGAAGGAGATGAAAAGAGCAAATGGAAATGAGAGAGGGAGAGGAGAGAGAAAAAAAGAGAGAATGTGAGGAGAGAGAAAAAGAGATAAGATGTTAAACATAATAGGCAGGTTAACCACTTGTTGGATCCCATGCATATTTTCAAGAATGTGGGCAGCTTGCTATGGGACCACATCACAGGAAAGAGAGACACTACAGGGGCACCAATGGATTTGAAGGAGGTAGGTAAGATGGAGGCGCTTTGGCTGCAATCGAGTGCTGATGGTCGCGTGCAGCTTCCTCCCGCTCCTTGGGTTTTTTCCACTAAAGAAGAGCGCATTGTGAAGCAAGTAATCAAGTCTATCCGCACTCGGACGGGTATGATGCGTTCTCTCAGGTCCGCATTTTCTAAAGACGACCAATTATCGAGACTAAAATCCCATGATTCGCATAAGATATGTCAGGTTTGTACTACGAATGGATTGTAATTAGCGTGGGCATTTTGCTATTTGAAATGTGGCCATTATTCATAATGCTTTCTCATTTGTGGCAGTTTGTACTACCGATCGCGATCACATGATGTCTTACTCCAGAAATTCGCGGGGCCATTTACAAGTTGTCGACTTTGGTGCAATGGATCTCATAGAAAGAGATTAAGATGTCCTCTATTGAATCCGCGAGGCGGGGAGCAGTGGAGACAGTCTATCTCTTTGAGAAATACCTACCCACCAGCATGCTCACGATACAAATCCACCTTCTTATGCATCTTGTGGACGAAGTGGCTTCTCCATGATACTATTCGATGTGCAGTGGTTCAAAGTGGTACTTGGAGGAACTGCAGCAACACTTTGACGAGGTCCATCTGGATTTCTCGAAATAGATTCCGAAAAAGAATGGACGGATTTGCGCGACACCTTTGTGTTGCAGGCCCATTGTGAACAGGTGCATGGAGTCATTTGCTTGCTAATTGTATTACGACATGGTTTATGTCACAATGGTTTGAACTCTCTTGTACGTGTTTGTGAACAGGTAATCTTCTATCCAAACCCCCGACAACCTCAATGGTGGTATGTTATACCTTCAACTCCCCGAAGTGCGAGAGTATATGATCAAAGTGATGTTCCGAGCATAGATGAAGATAATATGCAAATAGAGGGGTCGATATTGCAAGGGGTGGAGGCTGTCAAAAGCTTGAAGCCAGTATCGGCTAAGAATGATGGAAATACAGGAGTCCAAGAATTCTTTGAGAATGAGGCGACTCATTCTTTTGTGGTGACATGTCTATCGACCTTCCAGTGTATGCAGAGTTGTGTCAGGAGATTAACATGGGACCATAGGATACTTCATACTTGGAGCATCCACTTACTCCATTCGTTGAACAATCTCTTATAAGGGTATATATGATATGCATTTTAAGTGAGATTTTTTTAAAATGATTTATATTACTGTGCTTTGTATGATTTAAATTGATTATTCTAACATCATTTTTTGTCTGTGCAGGTGACATTTTCAGGATGAGTCGAGGGATGAGCGATGAGGAGTTACAAGACATCTTCACATGCATGTCTCCAGACCAGATCGCCAGATTTAGAGAGATGGCAAACCAGGAGCTGTCTCGTTCTTCGTTTGGGCGCTCTGCTAGATCTGCTTCAGTGCGATCGGATGCTTCAGCTTCGAGCAGATGATCTCGACGCTCACGACTTGGGCCAAAGGGAGGGAGTGCATCGGGATCAGTGGGATGCTGCTGTGGAGACACGAATGTGGTGTCTCCATCTCGTCGTTCAGCTGGAGTTGCGTCACCTCCAGGATTTGTCACACCTGTGGGGACGTCTACTCTAGTTACTTCGGCTTTTGCGCAGCCGTCAGCAGGTGGCACCCCTTTGGATGCCACTCTGAGAGAGATTACCCCCATCGGTACACCGGATGCAGAGGGGTCTCCTGGATATGCCCAGGAGTGTGGACGCAGATGGGAGAGGACCCATCTTAGGCAGAATCCTAGGGGTTATGGATATCTGGTCGGTAGTAGGTTAGGAGCCATCATCATGAATGATGAGGGGAGGAGGGTGATGGCTTGCATGAGAGAGTTGTGTCAACAAGTTTTTCGGCACAACGTCTTGGATCATTGGAAGAACATACCGGAGGGGAGCAAGGACTACATAGCAGCATCCTTGCACGAGGAGTTTCCGGTGCCAGCTGCAGTAGATAGATTCTCTATAGGCTGGATGATGGATTGCATGCATGCATACATGTCACCTAGACGATCCGACGCACGCAAGGCAATCAAGAGTGGGGCTGCAAAGCCCGAGTGGTTAGATGCAGACGACTGGCGCCGACTGAGGGAGGAGGCTACAGATTCTCCAGGACGTTGGAGTCAGCAGCGCGAGGTGGAGAGGGCACGACTCGAGGCCGGAGTGGTCCATCATCTTGGGAGTGGCGGGCACAGGACATATTTGGAGGACTTTGTAAGTTTTTCTTTTGTTTTGCTTGTTTGTTTTTTTGAAATATTCTTTGTATTGACAATCATGTTTCTAACAGTTAGCATTTTGTTTTCTTTGCAGCACTCCATTACAAATCGCGATCCGTCTGGCCTTGAGACTCGATATGCAGAGAAGCATGGTCTCAATGCATTGATTGACCGATTGTATAGACGCGACGGCCCTGTAAGTCACTCATCTTTCTTGTCCATAGTTACCATGAGATATTTGAATGCATTATTGTATGGTGGACTGATGTGTTGTTTCTTTTTCTACAGAGTCCGTTCGATGCTCCTTTGCGGCGGGATGAGCTTTCGGGGGACGAGGATGCGTAGCTCGCCCTTGGATCCCTGGAGCTCACACACCTTTATTTTTGAGTCGCATGATCTATGTAGACATGTTCTATGTATTAGTGATATCCTGTCATGACTGTACCAATCACATTTTATGCGATCATGTATTTATTTCATGTATCAGTTTTATGATTTCAATATACATTCTTTTTGTTTGCAAGCCCTTTGTACACAGCAGTGTAGAAACTATTTTGTATGGCTCTCATAAAGCACACAGTGCTAGCTGCCCTGCCACAAATTTTTTTTTATTCCTGTTACCGTCACTATTAGCGTCCCAAATTTTACTACTCGCGTCGCTATTGCCGTCACTATGCGTGTCGCAAACCGTCGCTACAAGCGTCGATAGCGACGCTAATAGCAATGCCAATAGCGACGTTTCTATGGCGTCGTTAATAACGATGTTTTTTACGATGACAGGGGCAAATTTTGTTGTTTGTATTTTCATCGCTTTAAACATCTGTATAAGGCCTATATCTTGTAGTGTCTTCAAGAATTTTTATGAAAAAGAGCTGATGATGTAGATAGAGTTTGGTGTGGTAGAAGGCCAAGCTTGTTTTCATCCACAAACACTATATTAGGAAATGAGGGAATTGTCATATAGTTTGAGAATTCTCAATATTGTTAATATTTGGCCACATGGTCAAATCTTGTCCCTTTACTTGAATGTTGAGTCTACCCTAATTACTATATAGGTTCTCTTTCCAAGTCTCACGTTGAAGCATGGTTAAGATTTAGCCACATGGCCAAATCTTTACCCCTTATTTGAAAGTGGAACTTGGGAGATTTCCAAATTCTCTAATATGGTGTTCACATGCTTCTTATCCACAAAATGATAGTGATTGTCTACTTTGAGGATTAAAGGTGCTTGTAGGAAAGTAGGTTGGACCTTTTGACATGGCAAACTCTATGCATATCATTAATCTTATAACATAAAATTCTTTGAAAATGAGAAAATTATCATTTTTATAATTCTTTATTCTTAAAAGCATCTTCAATACATTCTCAAAATAATAATGAATGAATGAGCTTGTCATGTGTGTGAAGCTTTTCAAACTACTTTTGAGTTCATGATTATTTAACTATGAATCTTTTTGTAGCCCAAGCGCATCTTTACCAAGAAGATTCTACACATTCTTACTTCGATTTCTTGAATACTCTTTATGCTCTAAAGTCTATTTTAGAATTCTCCTAACTGTTTGGTTAGCATATGCATATTGTACTCGATCATGTCTCATGACTGATTCAACAAGAGAGAGAGAGAGAGAGAGAGAGAGAGAGAGCAAGTGTATATATACACAAGTGAGTGTTAGAAAATGATTATCTTATCACACCTCATAACATGCATTTATCCATATCACGATACATGCCATTCAAATGGCCCTTTCATCACACATAGATGTGTATGTATACTCACTCACACACATTAACACTCATATACACATACTAGGCAATAAGAGAAGATTGTTACTAATGATATGCTACTACCAAATTCATGATATGTGCCAACCGACAGTCATTCCCTACCATACACACCACCACAAAAAAAAAGAGAAAGAGTGAGAAAAGATTAATAGTAGTATAAGGATTATGATTCATTGTGATTTATTTATTTTCAAAAGAGATTTCCAAATATGATTAAGATTAATAATATAACTAGTTTTTTTAAAAAGAAATTCTTAAGTAGAATAAACAAAACTCTTTAAAATGTTTTTAATTAGGATTATGATTAGGAGAGAAATTAGTTGGATAGTAAGGCCAAGCTTAAATAAGATAGATAGGTTGCATAAAAAATACATAGATACACACACACACACACACACACACATGTACAAAGGATGCTTGGTGAAGAAAAGTAGACTTATTGGAAAAGCAAATATTCTAGGGGAAGTTGTCTATTAAACTATTTCATTAGTGGTTTGAGAAGTTAAGGTTGAAGATATTAGAGGAGTATGATGTGCTTGCTTAAACAAATGCTAAGTTATTGGTACAATGTCAAATGTTGCAAAAATATTTATTACCCTTGCAACACTTAGAGAGACAAGTGTTAACCAATCTTTATATAGAAGTGGACGGAGCTGTCATCACTACTGGATTATTAAGACATACATGCTCAACTCTTAAATGCTACTAAACAAACTTAGAGTATTACTATAACACATTTGGGTGTGGTTGTGAATAGACCATATGAAGTACTTCAAGGCAATTCCTTTGTGATAGATGATGCAAAAAATCTATTGAATGTAAATGAAGATCATTGTGTCCATATTAATCAATTGCACGATGAAACTATAATTATCTTAATCATATATAAGAATCTCTTTTGAAAATAACTAAATCATAATCAATCATAATCCTTACTCTACTATTTAATCTTTATCCTTTTTTAAACATTAAAAACTTTTAGACAGATTATCATTCAAATTATAGTTGTATATATATACTATTAAAATATTAATTTTAAAATTAGATATACAAAAACCATAATTATTCTCTCTCTCTCTCTCTCTCTCTCTCTCTCTCTCTCTCTCTCTCTCTCTCTCTCTCTCTCTCTCTCTCTCTCTCTCTCTCTCTCTCTCTCTAATTGTATGGTCTATCTAAAAGGGAGGAACTATTGATTGGAATGTATACAAAATGCTACAAAAAGATTAAAAGGAAGTATCAAAAATCATGAATCGTATCAAAAGGTTCAAAATATAAGTTTGCCTTTTGTTCCTTATTTTAGACTCTATTTTACACAGAATAGTATAGTTCTTGTTTGGAAAGCAAACAATAAATTCCATAATGCATGTTTGATGCTTTGTAGATGCTATTTTGGTGCCGCAATGGTATAGTTATAATCTAGTATGCTATTTGGATTGTTTAAAGCTTGATTAGATCAGGTAAATATTTATTGTTGTCATAACAATTCGGATAGCAAGCATACACTGTGAGCTTCATGTTTTGACTATCTTGATCATACTTTTTTCCATTGCGAGACTTAGTTTTCTTAATTATAGGGTCGATTGGAGACTAATGGGTGGAGACTAAGCCATGATAGAAGACATTTTAATAAGTTTAGGTAGTAAGGGATTAAAATGTAATTGTCTCCAAGTCTTACTAATTTGATTAAGATGCAACTTTCTAAAACAACCTATTGCATCCACAAAACATTAAATGGCACTTAGACAAAATGATTTACAATCTTACCAAAGTCTAAAGCCTACTCTAACTAAACTGAGAGTTTGTGCATGAAGATAAAGTTATGATGACTCCTTCAGATTGTGGCAGATTTGCACATGTGTTGGAGTCTCTTCCATCTTTTATCACCTTGGGCTCGCAAATAGGTGGCCTTGGAGCACATAACCCTTAAATTTGCAACTGTAAATGGAAATTGCTTTATCATGGATGCACTCTAGGTACACATCACCATAAGTTATAATTGCTACCACCATCAATGCAGGGTGAGTGCTATATTGTTCCACCAACTACATTAGGGCTGCATATTTATGACACCATTGTCCATAACCAACTTGCATCTATTCAATGGAAAATAACAAGGTAGGATTGCCAAGTGTCTTGGTCCCTAGTACACAAAAATTTGCAACACAAATATCCAAAACTATTAACAGAATTGAGAACGCTTATGCATTGTGATCAATAGAAAACAAACAAGAAACATTTTGGAATCATAGAATAGAATACCAGAGAATACAAAATATGGTGCAAAAAATAACACTCTCTCCATTACATTGATCATTACAAAAATGATATATAATTGACATAACTATTGTCTATGCACATATGGAGAGCAACTTACTTTCATATGAAAACTAAATGACCCTTCATACTAAAAATACACGATGCAACATATGAGTCTATCATGTCAAAACTAGTGGTCAACACTTATGCCCTAGCTACCAATCCGTTAAGGAATCCCCCTTGCAAGGGTATAAGAGGCAAAGATACCCCTTGTGCAACAAAAGTAATACATTTTTGCTAGAATACACTACAAGATATAGGCCTTATACCGACGTTTAAAGCAACGAAAATGCAAATAACAAAATTTGCCCCCGTCGTCACAAAAAGCGTCATTATTGACGACGCCATAGAACAGTCGGTATCACCGTCGCTATTAGCATCGGTATTGGTGTCGGTATCAGCGTCGCATTGATACCGACGCCAATACCGACGTTGATAGCGACGGTTTGCGATGCAAATAACGACGCAAATAACAACGTGAGCAGTAAAATTTGCGACGCTAATAGCGACGGTAATAGGGAAAAAAAATTTGTGGCAGGGCAGCCACATATAGCACTGTGTGCTTTATTAGAGCCATACAAAATAGTTTCTGCCACTATAACAGAAACGAGGCATAGACGCGCATGTTAGACGCGCAAAGTCGGGCGCGTCTATCACAGCGTCTATCAGTGCATCTATACGTGCGTGTAAATAGACGTGATTTTTGCGTCTATATATCTGCGCAAATAGACGCGCTTATACACACAAAAATAGACGCACACGTCAAAATTAAAATCATACTTAAATCATTTCTTTTCAAACTACGCCTTTCCTTTCCTACGTTTTTTGCGGTTCTAAAGCTTGAGTTTAGCCGACATGCAGTCTCTTCATGCCTCACCTAGTCTTTTCATGCCTCGCCTTCTCATGACTCACCTCTTCTTTTATTTCAAACACACAAGAAGGGAAAAAGGAAAGCCAAGGAGAGGAAGAAAGAGAGAACAAGAGAGAGGAGAACAAGAAGAAGCAGCAAGCAACGAAGCAAGCATCAAGGGAGGGTAACTTACCAAGAAGAGGAAGAAGGAGAAGGAAGAAGCGCTACCACTCGCCACACCAAACACCCAAGGTGAGTCTCTTTCTCTCTCTCTCTTTCTTTCTATCTTCCTCTCTCTGCTCTATCTGTGTATTTAGGATCTGTGATTTCATTATGTATTGCATTTTGTAAATGGCGGTCGCCTGGCAAAATCATCCGACCAAGTGCATCTGATAGCGCGTCTACATCTCAGTGTAGACGCAGATATAGACACGGAAAACCTTTCTGTGGGGGCGTGTCTTTCAGCGCGTGTGCGGGCGCGTGTGCTCTGCAGTGTACACGCGAGGATACACGCACTGACAGACATCCAGAGAGACACAGGTATAGACGCACATAGAGACGCAGGTATAGACGTTGTATGTAATATGTTTTATCTACACAGGGTAATATGATTTTTTTTGTGTAGATGTGGAATCCTGGATCCTCCAGCACCCCATTCAACAAGGAGCAATTCATGGGGGAGATGACCAATTATCTTGGTCGCCCTCCCACTGCAGATGAGGTTTTCAGTGTGATGTCTGGGACACCTATCACATCTTTGCCTACACAGGGATGAGCTGAGGTACATGGATCGGTCAAAGCACATACATCTGCAGAGGCATGTGTATCGAGTGAGGTAGAGGGTAGTGCACGTCGAGGGAGGAGGGAGAGTGGTGCGGGAGGACGAGGATGTCGAGGGCTTTGTGGGGGTTGCCTAGGTGGTGGCTCTCGATCACCCTCACCAAAAAATGAGAGAGGTGAGCCTCCACAAATGTACTACTCTATCACTGATGTTGGTGGTATCTTGCATGACTTCGAGGGGAGGGAAGTGATAGCCTACTTGAGGAGTGTCATGCATGCCACATACAAAGATTCCATGATTCCCTTCAAGCACCAAAAAAATGGTTTGTGGCAAGAGGTGCTGCGGGCAGTACATAAAAGGTACCCTAATCCTGAGAATTCACAATTCTCAGATGATTGGGGACGGTCAAAGGTGAGAGACGTGCTTCATAACAAGAGGTCTCACCTTATGACGCGCGCTAAGGAGTCATTACGGAGACAAGAGCAGGGGCGCCCTGGATATGGCCAACCACCCAATTGCCACCGCAAGGAGTGGAAAGAGGCCAAGAAGAGAGCAACGGAGAAAATGACAAGTCGCCAGCATGCAGAGGCGCGACGTATCCAGATGGCAACCATGGGATCGTCGCATTATGGATCGGGTGGCAGGGAGTCACGGGAGGCTGAGTTTGTAAGTATTATTCGATTCCTTTTTTTAAATTAAATTTTGTAATTTGTTTCACTTCATTATGTAGTGTGTTTTAATACGTTGTATGTTCAAATTGTTTTGTAGTTCCATATCGTTGGTAGGATTCCTACTCCTAGAGAGGTAGACTACCATCGAGGTCATAACTGGGCGTCCACTTGGCAGTATTTCTACGAGGAGGGACTCATCAAGGAGGAGCAATATAATCGCACCATGAGGATTCCACCACCAGAAGAGGTATGTTTTATTTTTTACATGAAAAGTATAGATCAATATGATTTATTGTTTGTAATGGTATTTATATACTTTAATCCTTTGTGTAGACGAACCCTGATGCAGTTGAGGATAGCGAAGGGGAGACTAGCAGTAGAAGTGGCGGCAACGGCAGCGACATAGGTAGCAGTGGTGGTAGCGATGATGATGCCTCTTCTGAGGAGATATAGAGGAGCCCCATGCATGCATGCCTCCCCTTGGCTTGTAATTTTCATTTTTGATATGTATTACTTTCAGCTAGTGCTTGCGACCATGACCATGCTTGAGGTCACAAGCACTAGAACTCATAATGTAAAAACGTTTCATCTATATATATGAAATTTCGTGTGCTACATACATTATTTTGTTTTCAGTATCCAATCTTCGAAATAATCTTTCTCTGTTTTCCCTAAGTATACAATTTGATGTTGATGGGGGGAAAAAAACCAGAGAGCATGTGGCCTGCAAGGCCACATGCTCTCTGGTTTTTTTTTCATACCTCTGTTTTGTGCGTCTATCAGCGCGTCTAAATTGCAGGATAAATGCGTGTCTATTCTCGTCAAAAACTTTCAGAGTAAATGCGGTTTTAGACGCGTAGATACACGCATGTATAGACGCACAATATGAATATATCCACTTTTTTATAAATATGATTATATATTTATGTAGCGCGTTTATATCTGCGTCTAAAGGCGCGTCTAAGTGTGCGTCTACTTCTGCTTATAAGCGCGCTTTTAGACGCAATTGTGTAGACGCAAAAATAGACGCGTTAATAAACGCGCCCGACTTGTTTTTTCACAATTCAAATATTGCGTCTACAAGCGCGTCTATGGAGTCTTTTTGTTGTAGTGTGCACTATGTACAATGCGCTTGCAAACAAAAACAATGTATACTGAAATCATAACATTGATACATGAAATAAATACATGATCTCATGATGAGCAATTGGTACAATCATGACAAGATATCACTAATACATAGAAAATGTCTACATAGATCAGGCGACTCAAAAATAAAGGTGTGTAAGCTCTAGGGATCCAAGGGCGAGCTACATATCCTCGTCCCCCGAAAGCTCATCCTGCCGCAAAGGAGCATCAAACGGACTCTGCAGAAAAAGAAACAACACATCAGTCCAACATATAATAATGCATTCTAATTAAACATGGTAACTATGGACAATAAAGATGAGTGACTTACATGGCCGCCGCGTCTATACAATCGGTCGATCAATGAAGTGAGACCATGCCTCTCTGCATATCGAGTCTCAAGGCCAGTCGGATCGCGATTTGTAATGGAGTGCTGCAAAGAAAACAAAATGCTAACTGTTAGAAACATGATTGTCAGTACAAAGAATATTGCAAAAAAATAAACAAGAAAAACTTACAAAGTCCTCCAAATATGTCCTGTGGCCGCCACTCCCAAGATAATGGACCACTCCGGCCTCGAGTCGTGCCCTTGCCGCCTCGCGCTGCTGACTCCAACGTCTTGGAGAATCTATAGCCTCCTCCCTCAGTCGGCGCTAGTCGTCTGCATCTAACCACTCGGGCTTTGCAGCCCCACTCTTGATTGCCTTGCATGCGTCGGATCGTCTGTGTGACATGTATGCACGCATGCAATCCATCATCCAGCTCATAGAGAATCTATCTACTGAGACTGGAACCGAAAACTCCTCGTGCAAGGATGCTACTATGTAGTCCTTGCTCCCCTCTAGTATGTTCTTCCAATGATCCAAGATGTTGTGCCGAAAAACTTGTTAGCACAACTCTCTCATATGAGCCATCACCCTCCTCCCCTCATCATTCATGATGATGGCTCCTGACCTACCATTGACTAGATATCCATATCCCCCTGGAGTCTGCCTAAGATGGGTCCTCTCCCATCTGCGTCCACGCTCCTGGGGATATCCAGGAGACCCCTGTGCATGCAGTGTACCGACCGGGGTAATATCTCTCGTAGTGGCACCCACAGGGGTGCCACTTGCTGCTGACGATTGAGCAAAAGCCAGAGTAACTGGAGTAGATGTCTCCACAGGTGTGACAAATCCCTGAGGTGATGTAACTCCAGCTGAACGATGAGACGGAGACACCGCGTCCTACCTCCACAGCATCCACCTGAGCCTGAGCCACGCTCCTTGGAAGGGCCACGAGAGCAAGGAGTCGCACCTGTATCCTGTGTCGATTGTGGGCTCACTGCCTCTGTATCTTTGCAGCATCTCCCTGACCCCAAAGCACTCCCTCCCTCTGGCCCAAGTCTGGAGCGTCGAGCTCGTCTGCTCGAAGTCGAAGCATCCAATCGTGCTGAAGTAGATCTAGCAGAGCACCCTGACGAAGACTGAGACAGCTCCTGGTCTGCTATATCTCTGAATCTCACGATCTGGTCTGGAGACATGCATGTGAAGATATCCTGTAACTCCTCATCGCTCATCCCTTGACTCATCCTGAAAATATCACCTACACAGACAAAAAATGATGTTAGAATAATCAATTTAAATCATACAAAGCACAATAATATAAATCATTTTTAAAAAAATCTCACTTAAAATGCATATCTTATGTACCCTTATAAGCGATTGGTCAACGAATTGAGTAAGTGGATGCTCCAAGTATGAAGTATCCTATGGTCCCATGTTAATCTCTTGACACAACTCCGCATACACTGGAAGGTCGATAAACATGTCACCACAAAAGAATGAGTCCACCTCGTTCTCAAAGAATTCTTGGACTCTTGTATTTCCATCATTGTTAGCCAATGCTGGCTCCAAGCTTTCGACGGCCTCCACCCCTTGCAATATCGACCCCTCTATTTGCATATTATCTTCATCTATGCTCCGAACATCGCTTTGATCATATACTCTTGCACTTTAGGGAGTTGAATGTATAACATACCACCATCGAGGTTGTCGGGGGTTGGATAGAAGATTACATGTTCACAAACACGTACAAGAGAGTTCAAATCATTGTGATATAAACCATGTCGTAATACAATTAGCAAAAAAATGAGTCCATGTACCTGTTTACAATGGGCTGGCAACACAAAGGTGTCGCGTAAATCCATCTATTTTTTTTCGGAATCTATTTCGAGAGATCCAGATGGACCTCGTCGAGCTGTTGCTCCAGCTCCTCCAAGTACCACTTTGAACCACTACACATCGAATAGTATCATGGAAAAGCTATGGTAATCCACCGAAACAATACTTTGCAAGTTCCCAAAATACTCCATCTCATCCACAACCATGTTTGGATCCGTTGCTCGTCACCGGCTCTCTTGCTCGAACCTTGCCATGATACTACAGTCCATTGTGGAGCGCATTTTGTCAATACTCTCCATGCGAAAATGTCGTCTGTGCAACCACCTGCACTATATATTTGTAATGTACATTGAAACACTCAAATTAGATGTCGCATATAAAATTTAGATACAACAGATTCTAAACCCCTCATCACCTTTGGACTACATCCCCTCGAGAATTTCCACTCCTCCATTGAGACCTCTGTCCCTTCGCGAGACGCTGCGATCAAAGTTCCATGCAACCATCGCATTGACATGAATTGCGGCATCTCTTCCATGCCGTCGGGATATCGAATTGGTCGATGACACGTACTACGTCGGAATTCAGCTCGTGCTTTCTCTCGATCTTGCCTAGCGATTTGGTACTTGGCGAGCCACGTCTCCATAGAGGCATGGTGCAACATACAAAAGCGATTCACCTTCTCCTCCATTGAGGCATCCATTCTTTTTTCTACCCCATTTCCAACCACCACATCTCCAGTCAGTCTATCATCATCCTTCAGCGACCATAGCATTTCATTGTCTAGATCCACCGTTGGTAGCCATTGTGAAATATGCACTAGCGCCTCAGACACCAACCAGCCTTCATTCATACTACGTTCTGGTCGAGCTCATTGTCGCACAAAGCCTTTCAGGGTTTTCATGAAGCGCTCCAAGAAGAACATCCATCGCATATGGACAGGTCCAAAAATCTCCACTTCATCTAGAATATGCACAAGAAGGTGGATTTGTATCATGAGCATGCTGGTGGGCAGGTATTTCTCAAAGAGGCAGACTGTCTCCACTGCTCCCTGCCTCGCGGATTCAATAAAGGATGTCTTAATCTCCTTCTGTGAGATCCATTGCACCACAATCGACAACCTGTAAATGGCCTCACGTATTTCTGGATTAAGACATCCTGCGATTGCGATCGGTAGTACAAACTGCCACAAATGAGAAAGCATTATGAACAATGGCTACACTCCAAATAGCAAAATGCGCACGCCAATTACAATCCATTCGTAGTACAAACTTGACATATCTTATGCCAGTCATGGGATTTTAGCCCTGATAATTGGTCGTCTTTAGAAAATGCGGACCTGAGAGAACGCATCATACCCGTCGGAGTGCAGATAGACTTGATTACTTGCTTCACAATGCACTCTTCTTTAGTGGACAAAACCCAAGGAGCACGAGGAAGCTACATGCGACCATTAGCACTCGACTGTGGCCAAAGTGCCTCCATCTTACCTACCTCCTTCAAATCCATTCGTGCCCACACACTGTAAGAAGTTGAGCACAGACCGAATGGGTTCACGCCATCCATTGCAAGACCGAGCCGAAGATTCCTTGGCTCTCGGGCAAAGCCTAGGAAGGTAGAGTCAACGTGGCTCCATGCGCATGAATCCGCTGATATTCGTTGAACTCCATTCGTGGACCTGTTCTGCGCACGCCACGTTGTCAACCTCGCCATGCCGGACGTACAAAACATGTGGTTTATGCCGGGGATAAGCAAAAAGTGTCTGAGAACTTTTTGAGGGATGGTTTCCCCTTGCAAGTCCTGTCGATACCTGTGAGCACCACACTTTGGACATGTCTCCATAGTCTCGTATTCTCCTCGAAACAGTATGCAATCGTTGATACATACATGGATGTTATTGTAGTCCATGCCAAGCTTTCGTAAAACATGTCGTGCATCATCACGAGAATCAGGCATGGTATTTGTAGGTGGTAATATATGATATTTCAATAACCTGTAAAAAATCATAAACACCTTGAAAAAGCACAAATGTTTGTAATAATAGTGTCGAAAAAAAAAACTTCAACGAAGCGTATGTATAAGGTACCTGAACAACTCGATCACACTCGTATCGCTCCACCCGTATTTTGCTTGCACACTTAAGAGTGCAAGCAGTGTCTTCAGCCGAGATACTGGGCACCCATCATATAATGATATGGATTCTTTCTCTCTAAGTGGATCAAAAGTCTCAACATCCATGGGAATCAATGCATCGATCATTGCCTCCATCTCAGGCTCCAAGATTGTAGGTAGGTCTGGAAGGTTGCCTATCTCCTCTGGCATTGACGGTATAGATTGGCCTTGCAAGTGGTGCATTGGCTCCTACACTCCATCCATCACACATCCACGTACTCTTCTAATTGGTTTCACAAGGTGCACTCCTCCTTGGGATGAGACATCACCTCCCTGGATAGAAAATTTGCCAGCGAGACCCAATTTTATTGTATATGGTATTCAATTAGCTTGCGAGTACAATGCATGATTGATATTAACTTCAAATTACCGTCTGTTGAAAATCCACAATTGCCTGATCAATGATCTCAGATTGAAACTCGCCAAATCGTTGTATATGTTCTATAGACAATTGGCGTTTTCGTCTAACTGCAACTTGCATTGAGAGCAAGGACATGGGACACGCTGATTAAGATACGCCTCGCGATCTTGAACAACAGGACCTTCTTCGTTTTCCATTTTGTCTACATCACTACAACAAAAAGGCCTCTTAGACGCAATTTTTGAATTGAGAGAAAATCTTACGGGCACGTCTATTTGCGCGTCTACAAACTCGCATCTATAGTTGCATGTATGAAGAAATTTACACGCAGAAATAGACGCGCATATACACACGTGAATACAAGCGTATAAAAAAACCAAAATTTTTATTTATTTAATTTCTTTTGTGCGTCTACCAGCGCGTCTACATGGCAAATTAGATGGGCATATAGACACGCCCATAGATGCGCTTTTACAAGCGCCCATAGATGCGAATGCAAAACAAAAAATCTCTTTTTTTAAAAAAATATATTTAATTTTTTTTTAAATTTAAATTATGTAGCGCATGTATGAGTGCATGTACTCTGCATTTTAGACGCGCTTATAAACGCGTGTTTTCTGCAATTTAGATGCGCAGATAGACGCGCAAAATAGAACTTTGCAACCACATGCTCTCTGTTTTTTTTTCCCCCCTCCCATACATCAAATTGTGCATTTGGAAGAAACACAATGGATCTGAAAGCACGAGAATTGAAAACAAAAATCCATGTATTCATTATAGATAAAACGCATTTACATGGGGAGTTTAAGTGCTTGCAACCTAAAGCGTGGCCGCAAGCAGTAGGCTCAAAGATGGATAATAGATATACAAGAAAACAAGGCCATAGAGGAGGTATGGTGCTCCTCTATGAATCTGAAGAAGAAACAACTTTGCTAGCACCACCATGGCTACTAGTGTTACTATCCCCCTCCTCGCTATGCTCCACATCAAGCTTCACCTACACACACAAAAGATCAAGGTTGCTTACGTACAATTGCAAAGAAAAAGTTATAATTAGCTATACTTTTAATAGGAAAGTAAGAAAAGCATACCTCCTCTGGCTATCGAATCCTCATAGACCGGTTGTATTGCTCCTCAGTGATGAGACCCTCCTCATAGAAGTGAAGCTATGTGGCTACGCGGTTATGGCCTCGATGGTAACCTACCTCTCTAGGAGTAGGTATACTACCAACGATAGTAGTCTACAAAACAATTATAAGACACAATGTATTAGAATAAATTATATAAAGAATTGAAAGAAATATAAATGTTAAAAAACTAGAAATGAAAATATACTTACAAACTCTGCCTCCCACGACTCTCTGCCGCCCGATCCGTAATGCGACGATCCCATGGTTTCCATTTGGATGCGTCACGCCTCTGCGTGCTGGCGACTCTTCACTTTCTCTGCTGCTTTCTTCTCTAGGAAAACCTCCAAAAAATGCATTGACCCCTCTGCCAAACAAGCCCAATGTATCATTCATGCGATCCAAATCCGGGCCATTGCTAGATGAACCAGGATGCGACATCTACAAAAAAAACACAGAAAAAAGACAAATTCGTACAATTCTAGAAATAAAAATTTATTTTTTATCAGAGCTGGCTGGCGCGTATATAATCTCAGACGCATCCCTAAAGTCAACCCTCTGGTTAGAGCGCGTGTATATCCGCATCTGAGATGTAGTATAGACGCGCTTTCAAATGCGATTCCTGAGTCAATGCTTCTGGCGCACGTGTATCCTCGCATGTGGAATGCAGAATACACGTGCCCAGAGACGCGACTCTGAAGTCAAAGCTTCTGGACAGGGCGCATGTATTCTCGCATCTCACATACAGGAGACACATGCCTGGAGACGCGACTCTGAAGTCAAAGCTTCTTCTATGCAAAGCGCATGCATTCTCGCGTCTCAAACGCAGAATACACACGCTTTGAGATGCGGCCTCAGACGCAATGACAGCAAACATAGCTCGCGTCTATCCCTGCGTCTGTACTGAAATGTAGACACGCTGGCAAACACGCTCAGTCGGCTGATTTCAGTCCGACGATCACCATTCATGATTTATTTGTGCTATACAAAATGCAATCATAGATCCTAATACACACACACACACACACACACACACACACACAGAGGACTCACCTTGGGTGTTTGATGTGGCAGGTGGTGGCGCTTCTTCCTTCTCCTTCTTCCTCTCCTTGGTGAGTTACTCTCCCTTGATGCTTGCTTGCTACTTGTTGTCTCCTCCCTTTGCTTCTTCTTCCTCTTATTCTCCTCTCTCTTGTCCTCGCTTTCTTCCTCTCCTTGGCTTTCCTTTTTTTCCCTCTTGTCTCTTTGAAGTGAAAGAAGAGGTGAGCCATGAGAAGGTGAGGCGTGAAGAGACTGCATGTCAGCTAAACTCGAGCTTCAGAACGCGCAAAAAATGCAGGAAAGGAAAGGCGCAGTTTGAAAATAAATGATTCGAGTATCTTTTGAATTTTGACGTTTGCGTTTATTTTCGCGTGTATATGTGCGTCTAAGTTTACGTAAACGTGCGTATAGACGCGAAGTTAGACGCGCAAATAGACGTAGATTTAGACGCATAGGTGAACGCAAATATAGACACGCATTTAGCTTTTCTCATGAATTTTTGTTTTTAAGATAAGTTTTGATAGTAAGTTCTTATCATAAGTTTTTATGTATTTATGATAAGTTTTGTGTATTTAAAATTGAGATCTTAGAATAATTAATACGCTAGCTTGAAGTTTTTATGTAAACATATGAATGACAAATATTTTGATGTTGTCATGAATTAGGTTTAATCATGTCGTCGTCATCACCTAGTGCGGTGCATGCTGATGAGTCAACGAGCACATCCTCAAGTGAGGATGAAACATTACGTCTTCATAATCGAGATGCATGGCTACGACGAAAAATTAAATGCATGTGTGATCGTTGTCGAGGGTGTATTTTTCAAGCACGTCGAGTTGCAATGTCACACCTTAGAATGTATGGAGAATGGGATCGAGAAAAATCACCGGTATTCCTTGTTTTTTTTAACACTAAGATTGCTAGTCTATGTTACTCAATATATATCAACGTACATGAAACTCCCTTTTGTGGTTGAGCAGGATGCGGTGCCACATCCTTAGATGCTCCCTCCCGGGCATCGAGAGGCTACAAAACGTCGACGTGAGGAGGCAGAGTCTTCAAGAAGAGTGGAGATTGACGACCATGATAGTAGCCCTCATGAAATGCCCCATCAAGTTGTAGAGGATGAGATTTTGGACAACATGGTACACCATCTATTTTCGCAACCGGTTCAGGGAGAAGGTCACTCTATGAAGCCAGATGATCCACTATGCGTAGCATCATCTACTCCGTTATATAAAGGTTGTACGTACTCCGTTCTTCGTACGTCCCTCGAGATACTTAACTTGCAAACAATTTATGGATGGAGTAATGTTAGTTTGAATGCATTATTGAAGTAGGAATCAATTCAATTTGGCTTATGAATCATAATATTAATTGTTCTATTTTGAAATCAGACACAAATATATGTTGGTGGTTTTTTAACTCACTTTTAAAAATATATGTAGGTTATTATCACAGATGCTTCCAAAAGGAAACAAATTGCCAACTAAGAGAGAGCAAGCAAGACATTACTTGACATCTCTGGGAGGCCTCGATTATGTCATGATCCATGCATGTGTCAATGATTGTATCTTATTTCATGGGATTCATGAGTTTGCACGAGAGTGTCCTGTTTGTGGCGAATCAAGATACGAAGTAGAGATGAAGTCAATGGATGTGCCTCGTAAGGTTTTGCGACATTTTTTGGTTGTTCCACGTATTCAAATTATGTTCAAGTGTAAGTCTATTGGAAAGCTCATGTCATGGCATGCTAGTCATCGTTCAAGTGATGGAAAATGAAGGATCCCTGCAGACACACCGACATGGCAACATATAGATAATTTGTGGCCTGTTTTCAAAGAAAATCCAAGAAATTTGAGATTTGGTTTAGGTATGGATGGAATCAATCCATTTGGCATCAAAAGCACATCATACAGTGTATGGCCAGTGGTATTGGTGAACTATAATATTCCTCCATCCATGGCAATTAAAAAGGGACATGTAATGTTGTCCCTTCTGATTCCTAGAAAGCACAAGGTTAAAAACATAGACATTTACTTAGAGACTTTGATTGAAGAGTTAGAAATGTTATGGGAAGGTATTGAGGTGCAAGATACAAGCGCATCTGCATCCTCTAGAGATTTCACGTTGAAGGCCATGTTGTTATGGACCATGCATGACTTTCCAGGATACGGAGAGTGTTCAGGTACATTTATATAACTCTATATTTGAAATTCAAGACTTGAATCAATTGCATTTTATTAATTCACTTGTTTATTCAGGTTTAACCACATCAGGATATCATGCATGTCCTATTTGCGGTCCCTCTCTAGTTTCCTCTAGGCTGACACATTTAAAGAAGGTTATCTACGACAATCATCATCGATTTCTTCCTATTGACCATCCCAAATATGTTCTCCCTACTAATGGAATGAATCCACAATCTCTAACCATTCGAGATTGGAAGGAGAGATGGATTAATGCCGACAGCCACCCTCCACTCGCGGTAAGAAGTGTGTTTCTCTCAATTGACTTTAAAGTATTTAGCATGATGAATTGTTTACATAATATATTGTTTGTTTGTTAGGTTCTCTATATTTTTTCGTCTTTCGTATTGGACTGAACTCAAGATCAATCACCTATTGGACCCCATGCACATATTCAAAAATGTTGTATCTACATTATGGGATCACTTGATAGGGGCTCGTGATTCAGTCAATGTAAGGGAGGATTTACATAACATTGGTCGCATGAGATGAGCCTAGCCACGCATTGGACCCAGAGGAAAGATTGAGCTACCCCATGCACCTTGGATGTTGTCAAAGAACAAGGAAAAAATAGTGAAGGAACAAATATGTAGCTTTCGAACACCCACAGGATGTATGAGATGTCTCAAGGGAGCCTTCATAAAGAAAAAGAAAAGAGGTGTGGAGCAACTATCTGGTTTGAAGTCCCACGATTGACACAAAATGATTCAAGTAAGGGTATCTCTAACCATGAATATAGTAATTAGTGGAGTAACTATGTGTAAACTTTGGGGTATGATGACTTTTTCCTCAACTAATCATTTGATCTATGAATATTGTTTACATTCAGTTCATACTTCTTACTAGCATATCCCATTGTATATCCAAAGATGTACATGATATCATTTACAATATGGGAGAGCTTGTGAGGTGTGTATACATTGTATTTTTTCATTATATATCTTTGAATTTCTACACAAAAATAAACAATTGTCAAATACATCCTGACAGATACGTGAGCTCGAAGAAAATTGATCCAAACACATTGCAAGATGCTCGAGTATTTACTGTTGAGGTGGTTTGTTTGGTGGAGGAAATTTTTTCTCGATCCATTTTGACTACTCAATTACATTTACTTGTACATTTGCTTGATGAGATCGCACTTTGTGGGGCAGTTCATGCAAGGTGGATGTTTTTTCTTGAGCGCTTCATGAAAACCTTGAAAGATTTTGTGAGGCAAAAAGCACGGCCTGAGGGTTGGTTAGTGCAATCATCCTTTGTTTATATCTCTGAATATCTTGCTGAAGTGGACCCCTCTCAACCACGACTATGGAAAGATGATGAAGACTTGAGGATGACCTCTATAATACCTCAAGGAAAAGGAATGAGTAAAGTACTAACAAAAGAAGAACTTCGTAAATTAAATAGTTTTTGTGTGCTCAATAGTGATGTAATGAGCAAATGGGTGACACTATATAATGAAGCAAGGGCAAGAAGAAAAAGCGAAAGACAAGCATTTCGCACCAGAGATGGACGTAATGTCTCATTTCCAGATCATCTAAATGTGCTCCCACGTAATATTGATATAGATTGGTTACATGAGGAAATGGAGAGAATGGAAAAAGAGGAGGAAATTAATATATCTCAAGAAGAGTGGGAATATGCACGAGGTTGCTTATCAAAGGTGAGACATACTATCAATTAATTTGTTTCTATAAGTTATATTTTATATAAAAAATTGACATGTTTGATCTTAATCTTTTACTACTAGTGCACATTATTCAATGCTATTTGGTGTGAGGGTAAACATCTTCGAACTCAACGTATAGATGAAAAGAGAAATACCCAAGATTGTGGTGTCCTTGCTTACTTCGAGGAGGCCAATGGTACCATGGAAGGTTATTGTGGCTTGATCCAAGATATTTTGAAGCTTGACTTCAGACGATTCTTTATATATGTACTGGATGTGAAGTGGTTTAAAGAAGTGGTAACAAATGGTGAGCATTGCACAATCAGACGTCATCCAAGTGGTTTTGTAATCATTGACTCTACAAAATTTCACCAAAATAAGAATGACCCATTAGTACTACCTCAACAATGCGAGCTGGTATATATGCAAAAGCTAATTTTTTTATATGTATACATGTGATACATATACACAATAGAATAGGTATTTAAGTTTCTTGCTTTTGTTTTTCAAATACAGATTGTGTATCATCCAATGGTAAACAATAACCGATGGTGGTATGTCATCCCTATATCTAATCGTTCAAAACCAATATATGGTAATATTACCGACATAGAGATAGAAGATGACAATCCAACAATCAATGATGATGTACATGATGACACCATAATGGATGATATGCGTGATATAGTACAAGATGAACCTCGCGAGGATGTTCAAGGAAACGCAGAATAGGACAATAATGTGATTGATGATATTGATGAAGTTATTGAGTAATATAGCAACATATCTGATAGTGGGATAGACTTATTTGTTTCGCTGCCTCTTGGTAACACAGACCTAGAAGTAGATAGTTTAGCAAGGGCTGATCTCATTGAAGATGAGATGGATCATTCACTGTAACATACTTAATTTGCTTAATGATTCAATGTGTATTCTTAATTCTTTGGAAAATATCATGCGCACACGTGCATACTCAAGAATCAATAGTCAAGTTTAAAGCTAGATTGAATTTTCCATAATAAAAAGGAAGTATTTTTTATCATCTTCAAGTAGAGAAATTACGAGATACATGCAATGCTTGCTACTAATTGTATAATAAGGTTTCTGTCACTTGCCGCTAATTACTTATATCAAGCTTGTCAACTGGAGGAATTGCCATTCATTAGAGAGCAATGCAAAAATAATTATTAAGTCCAATTTCAGGTGGTTAAATAATTACGCGTCTGAAGACGCGTCTATATTCGCGTCTATTTGTGCGGATACATAGACGCAAAATTTGCATCTATTTGCATGCTCTTTTACACGCCCATATAGACGTAATGATAGACGCGCCCAACTTTGCGCGTCTAACATGCGCGTCTATGCCTCGTTTCTGTTGTGGTGCGTTACAACAAACAATTTGTTTTTGTTATCATTATTTTATTTTCTTAGATTGTTATCCTCTCCTTCCATCTCTCTCTTTTTCTATGACCTCTCATATAGTATCATAGAACACTAGTATTTAGTACCTAGTACTCAGTACCTAGCACATAATATCATAACATCTTAGTATCTAGCACCTAGTACTCTAGTATCATAGTGCCAAGTACCCAGTACTATGATACTATGTAGCAGGTGCTAGGGTACCCTCTCTTTCTCTCTTTCCTTATTAGGTTTAATGATTTTTATCTCTTTTTCTCTCTCCTCTCTCTCTCATATTTCTTTTTCTCTCTCCTCTCCATCTCATTTCCTTTTCTCTCTCATTTCCCTTTCTCTCTTTCTCTCTCTCTCATTTCCTCTCCCTCTCTCACCCTCACCCTCTCTTTCTCTATTAGGTTTAAAGATTTTTTCTCTTTTTCTCTCTCCTCTCCCTATCTCATTTTTTTCTCTTTCCTCTCCCTCTCTCATTTCCCTTTCTCTCTTTCTCCCCCTCTCTCATTTCCTCTCCCTCCCTCACCTTAACCCTCTCTTTCTCTCTTTCCCTATTAGGTTTAATGATTTTTCTCTTTTTCTCTCTCCTCTCTCTCTCTCTCTCTCATTTCCTTTTCTCTCTCCTCTCCCTCTCTCATTTTCCTTTCTCTATTTCTCTCCCTCCCTCACCCTGACCCTCTCTTTCTCTCTTTCTCTATTAGATTTAATGATTTTTTCTCTTTTTCTCTCTCCTGTCCCTCTTTCATTTCCCTTTCTCTCTTTCTCCCCCTCTCTCATTTCCTCTTCGTCCCTCACCCTAACCCTCTCTTTCTCTCTTTCCCTATCAGGTTTAATTATTTTTTCTCTTTTTCTCTCTCCTCTCTCTCTCATTCCTTTTTCTCTCTCCTCTCCCTCTCTCATTTCCCTTTCTCTCTTTCTCTCCCTCTCTCATTTCCTGTCCCTCCCTCACCCTGACTCTCTCTTTCTCTATTAGATTTAATAATTTTTTTCTCTTTTTCTCTCTCCTCTTCCTCTCTCATTTTTTCTCTCTCCTCTCCCTCTCTCATTCCCATTTCTTTCTTTCTCTCCCTCTCTCATTTCCTCTTCCTCCCTCACCCTGACCCTCTCTTTCTCTCTTTTCCCATTAGATTTAATGATCTTTCTCTCTTTTTCTCTCTCCTCTCTCTCTCATTTCTTTTTCTCTCTCCTCTCCCTCTCTCATTTCCCTTTCTTTCTTTCTCTTCCTCTCTCATTTCCTCTCTCTCTCTCACCCTGACCCTCTCTTTCTCTATTTTTCCATTAGGTTTAATGATCTTTCTCTGTTTTTCTTTCTCTTCTCTCTCTCAATTTTTTTCTCTCTCCTCTCCCTCTCTCATTTCCTCTCCCTCCCTCCCCCTCACCCTCTCTTTCTCTCTTTCCCTATTAGGTTTAATGATTTTTCTCTCGTTTTCTCTCTCATTTTTTTCTCTCTCCTCTCCCTCTCTCATTTACCTTTCTCTCTTTCTCTCCCTCTCTCATTTCGTGTCCCTCCCTCACCCTGACCCTCTCTTTCTCTCTTTCTCTATTAGATTTAATGATTTTTTTCTCTTTTTCTCTCTCCTCTCCCTCTCTCATTTTTTCTCTCTCCTCTCCCTCTCTCATTTCCCTTTCTTTCTTTCTCTCCCTTTCTCATTTCCTCTCCCTCCCTCACCCTGACCCTCTCTTTCTCTCTTTTTCCATTAGGTTTAATGATCTTTCTCTCTCATCTCTCTCTCATTTCTTTTTCTCTCTCCTCTTCCTCTCTCATTTCCTCTCCCTTCCTCGCCCTCACCCTCACCCACACCCTCTCTGTAAGTGGGTCCAATATGGCAACTCGTAGAAAATTGAGAACCGCCGCATTCCATTTGGATGTGATTCTGCATGGACCATTTTCAGCTCGTACCAGCTTGCGGCGTTTATACGTGTTGGAGGCCGTCCAAGGAAACCTTCCCTGAGTTCATGATCCTCCGAAAAAGAAAGCAGCATGTCCTTGATATACCATCTTCTTCATGGTTCGTGACCTTCGGGAGTCTAACTGTGGCCCGCACAATGGACATGCATGATAACCTGAGGTAACCAAACTTGTTCCAACACCACTACATAGTGAATACTTAATTGAATGAGATAAAATATAGATATTACCAGCGAGAACGGAGGCCTGGTCACCTGAGCACTCTCCTAATCCCGAAAAGTCATGCACCGTCCACATGAGAATGGCTCGAATATTGGCTGACCATCGACCATCACGCCTGCTCATATCTTGCATAGTGACCCCCTCCTCCCACAAAATCTTAAGCTTATCGACTAATGGATGAAGATATACGTCCATATTTTTTACTTTGTAGTGGCCTGGGACGAGTAAGCTAAGGATGAGATGTCCTTTCTTTGTAGAAAGCCATGGAGGGATGTTGTAGTTGACAAGGACTATAGGCCACACATTGTAAGAAGTTGAGCGCAGACCGAATGGGTTCATGCCATCCACTGCGAGACCGAGCTGAAGATTCCTTGGCTCTCACGCAAAACCTAGGAAGGTAGAGTCAATGTGGCTCCATGCACGCAAATCTGCTTATATTCGTTGAACTCCATCCTTGGACCTATTCTATGCATGCCACATTGTCAAGCTCGCCATGTCGGACATATGAAGCATATGGTTTATGCGAGGGATGAGCAGAAAGTGTTTGAGAACTTTTTGAGGGATGATTTTCCCTTGCAAGTCCTGTCGATACCTGTGAGCACCACACTTTGGACATGTCTCCATAGTCTCGTATTCTCCTCGAAACAGACAGCAATCGTTGATACATGCATGGATGTTATTGTAGTCCATGCCAAACTTCCGTAAAACATGTCGTGCTTGCCAAGTTAAGGGAAGTTAGGTATTTGCTTGGAAGCAAAGGATCAATCAAGTTAGAGCGACATGGTCGCCAGGATTTACTGTTAATTTATGAAACCTAACGTGTCGGTTAAATTAGGTTAACGGGGTATGGCCCTAACCCAAGGACAAAAGGGTGAACAAACAAACCCTTGGGGATCTCGCCAAGTTGCAATTAATCCCGAATCGAATGCTAGATGCATTCGGAGAGAAGGATTCAGTCCTTAACAGTTGGCCAAACAAACGACCACTGGATTGATTGTGCTTGTAATAGTTTAGGAGCATTGTTTGCATTGTTTGCTCAAGGAACTAAAAGATGGAAAGTTAATTAATGCTTGAGGTTGAAGGCCTGAAGGGAGAGGCAGCATCAGTTACCCCGGACTGTCTGCCTGACCCTATCCAAGGGGTTTGTTAGCCGTGCCGAGAACGTGGACCGAACCCGCCGTGAGAGGTCTCTCCGTTGGGCGCTACTTGGAGTAAGAGGACGCTTGGGTGCCCAGGGGGGCTCTGGCCGTAAATCCCTTGTCTTCGAGGCCCTGCACAAGAGGCCAACGTGACTCGAGATTGGATCTCGAGGCCCACATACTAGTCTACGGGCGGAATCTTAGATTAATAATCCCTGTGGATTGCTAGATAGCCTTCGGGCAGATTATGGATTAGCCTACGGGGGCTGGATTTTATGGATGTATTCCAAAGATAAGTAAGATAACCTTTTGAAAAGGAACTTGTTTGGCACTATTTTTCTATGTCAAGTGCTAAGATTACGTGAAGGAACCGGTGTCTAATTGGCTAAATTAAGGAAGCTGTTTTATGCGTGTCCAACTAAATGTGGTAGGTAATTAGACAACTAAAACAACCCTTAGGAAAGTGCGGTGGATGTGGCCATGGGTCCGTCCTACGGATGGGTGGTCCCAGTTGGCCGGGAACTTTTCTCAAATGGAATCAATAGTAGGGAACTTTGCAAGTTAAGGGAATGTACAGCAAGCAACGCTGACCTAGAGTTCAGGTTACTAGAATCCCGATTTATGCTGTTTTAGGGGAACAGAATGGGACTATGCCTTATGGGCAAGGAGATCGAGCTTTGCATCCCTCTTGTTTTCCATTCTCCTTGAACCAAGTGCAACATGAATTCACTTCGACCCTAACGTTTCTGCGTAAGGTAGTTCGCCTAGGGTTCGATGCTAGATGCCATTTTAGGAAATTGACCATTAGGGGAAACCCTAATTCAGGTCAGTCCTAAGTGGGAACGGCCGGTATACTTCCGCTACGTGGCAGACTTGGGAAGTCCTAGATTGCAAACCCCATAAAATTCCATGGGAGTGCCAGGCAAATCTTTCTAGACTCTCTTCCCGATGGACTGCTAAGGCATGTCCTGAAAGGGAACAAGTGGACACGTTACATAATCTCCCCATTTGATCCTCATGGACCAAAAGCTACAGCTTCTCTATTGGACTTCTTGTATAAATTTTTTCCATTTTGAACATTATAGAATAAAAGGCCAAATTTCCAATATATTCTTTTAAAAATTATTTTTTCTACATCATATTACAACCTCTAATCTAATATCCATGTGGTTGGATACATAAACTCTACAATAAAATTTGTTTGATGTTACAACCAGCAAAAGACAAAACATCACTTAACCAATTAGTGCTCCGTTCAAAGAGACTTTGACAACACCTAAAAACATGCCATTTATTGCAACAATTTTTTGGCAAAATTGTATACAATTGACACCTTATTACTAAATTTTTACATGAATTCAATGCAGATGCGGTGTTCGTTGTTGCTGTCTTTGGAGACCGTGTCCTTGCAGTCTAGCTAGGAGATGTGGTACAATGAAGTTCTTGTACGGGAGGAAGGTGGAGTTTTAGATAAAAAATTTGATAGGTCTACTTAGTGAATCTCAGCTATGACTATTTAAAATTTTACTGTAGGGATTATTACTACTTAGAGGAGATAAGACCTTGTTATAAATTAGGAGTTTTTGGGGAATTTTAGACTTGGCAAGGTCTTGACAAGTTGATAGGATATTTTTAGTATTAATCTCAATATGGAGGATTTCATTAGTTATGCTACCTCCTACCTCCTAAGGATTAAATTACTTATGAAAAAATACATAGCATTATGATTGTGATTATTGTCTGCAGTAATATTGTAGTGATGATCAAGGGGTGATCATTAAATCATTGATGAAAGATTTCTTTGGGGAGGTGTTGAATGTTAGATTCAAGAGGATGACTCTTGGCAAGGATGATGTGATCCAAAGGGACTTACTCGCAAAAGGAAGATCGGATGTACCACCTAGGATGTACTCTTGGTGTTAAAAGGTTATAAGGATACACTATGTCATATGTGAATTTATCCTTGTGACATCTTAAAGGGTGCCAAAGGAAATTTTGCAACATCAATCCAAGATATGCAGTGGTTAGGAGTAGGAAAGATTTCTACTTGGAAACGACTTGATGATCATGATCTATCTACGATTGATTACTAAGTATTGTGGTCCTCATCAACTAATATTCTTATACAGTACATGTGGTAGTCTCTTCATATTTCAACGATCCTTATTATTATTTCAAAAAAAATAAAAATAAAAATATACATTACTACCATCAAGCAACAAACTAGTCACTTACATAGATGGATTTGGTAACTATCACTTAGAGGTACAAGGCCCATTGGGGCGAGAGCTACTTCAAGAACGAACGAAGGTGAAAGCCTTGTCTGAGGAACTAGAAAACCCTTTGAATGTTCATTGTTGGCGTCAGCTTGAAGGAACTGATCCAACAGCTTATGAGATGATTTTGAAGATTCAAACTCTGCAGAAACGCTTAATTTTAAAAACAGAGCAGCTCATAAGGAGAAATGAAGAACTATCACTTCTGTATGAAAAAATTAAGATTCAGCAGTCGACACTTAGCAAAGGGCAAGTTCAATATAGGTGTCGGCTCAATGAGTTGCGTCTATTAAAAATAAAATTGACTGAGCTGAAGAGAGAACACTCTATTCTTCAAGGATCTGTGCAAAATATACACGTTTTGAAGAGAGAAGTGCATAATTTGGGGTGAGAGCATGAAAGAAGAAGTGTCTTAAATCTTTACATGCTTGATAGTGGGGACTACTCTAAGGTTAGAGGATATTAGGATTGAGAGGAAGGAAGAAAAGAAAAAAAAAAACAAAATGAATACGATGGAAGAGGGAAACCGTTACAATTCATGTCGTGGTAAAAGGAGGGGGCATGGGATTCTTGAAGGATGCACGCCGATTGATGAAAAGGAGGGGAAGAAGGCTATCAGAAAGAGAGAGAGAGAGTACTGGTTTTTTGCAATGGCCGTTATGGCCACCCCATCTATACCGAGTATAGATACATGAAGGAGGTTCCTTGTCATGGATTGAAGAGCATGAACCCCCTCATAGAGTACTCCATACTGCGGCCTGTTGGGGCTGCTATGCCAATCTACAAGAAGCACAAGCATGGGTAATGGCGGAGGAGTACGACACTGGGAGAAGAGAGAGAGAGAGAGAGAGAGAGAGAGAGAGAGAGGCGGCGAGGCACCGAATATTGATCGATAGTATAAGAAGGCGGATATCCATGCACAGACAGAGAGAGAGGAGGGGAGGGAGAAAGGGTCGTTAAACGAGGGGAGGGGGAAAGGGTCCATCTCTATCTGCCATGGCACTCCCCAAAGAAAAATTTTGATCTTGCCAATGCAACGGAGGCGAGCCCTGCTCGTGCTGTTCGTTGCCCTCGTTCTTGCAGCTTTTCTTCTCGCCGACAGTCGCAGAGACCTGTACGTGGTTGCCAGCTTTGATGGTCACAACAAGAACAACAAGAAAGGTCATGATTGGAGTCGTGGTGACCGTGGTAATGATAATGGGGTTGGTGACTCTGACAATTGTGGAGACGACGGTGACTCTGATGATATCGCCAAGGTAAAGTCGACGCCTTAATGCCATCAAAGGGGTAATCGGAGCCACAAATTGTAGTTCCAAGCCAAGATGACCTGGTCAGGTGTTGTGAGCACGCGTTAAAATAAAACGTAATACGGAGGCTGAATAGAAGACATGTAGTTAGTAGTATGGAACAGCGCCTCTCGTCATAGACATTCGGCTGCGGCTGGTTTTGTTGTGTATAGCTCCATGCAACTTTTCAACGTTGCTAGCAACATAAAACATAATACCAGACGTTACCAAGAATAAATTTATTTAAAAAAAAGATCTAAAAGGCAGGAAGTGGGAACTCAACCAAATATCAGGAGGTTGGAAGAATGTGAGAAGCAAGAGCTAATTGAAGGGCTTAAGAAGAAGTGGTAGCAAGCGAATACAACATATCAGAAAACCTCAGTAACACTTGATACCTTGGCCAGACTGCAAGAGGACACGGTCTCCAAGGACGTGACGACGACCTGCGGGTTTTCCAAGTAAGTGTCTAATTGGTTTATCTAAAATAAACGATATGGCATGAAAATTTCTTTAGTTTATAATTTTTAAAATATGTCTTTAAACTTGTTTTCTTATGCTACATGGTTGTTTGTATTTATCTGAACTGGTTTTTATTTATTAAAAATCAAAAATAGTTGAAAACACTAAAAAATGACTCAAAATGATCATAAATAAAATATTATAAAAGTAATGACTGAAAATTTATAAGTTCTGATATTTTTCCTATAAAGCTTATGAGTCAGGAAATTTACTGAATTTCTATCAAGAATTTTAAAGATGTTTTGTTATATTTAAAAATTAGAAAAGAGTTATATTTAAGGAAAAAGCATAGTTTTCCTTTACGTAAGATGTGTTATTTATTGATATAAACTATGGGTTCTTAGTGAAATATTGGAAACAAAATATTTGATTGGTTAGTGCATTTATGTTGTAAGGGTTAAAGAAAAGAAATAATGATTTAATAATATTTTACTTAAGAAATGTTTGTATAAAGATATGGTGTTTTGGTTTTGAAAGGAGAAATTATACACGGTGTGGACATTTAGGAAACATTGGAAATTACAAATAAAAAGTTTGACAACACTTTATAATGATTTATAATGTTAGGTTGCAGTTATAAAATTTAGTTTAAAGTAAAACCAAAGTAAAATTAAAACAATTTGATGATTGGATGGCATGAGGAAAAGTCTTAGCATCTATGTTAAATTTTTTACATGTTATTCATTTTACAATCAACTTCTTAAATATACGGAGTGGAGAGCTACTAGGACTCATTGATAAATTAAAGGGTGCTATGGAAATTTAAAATAAATTATGAATGTGGACATATAAGAGTATGAAAGAACTTGTTTTATTCTGGTTGATGTTTTATAATAGAAAAGAAGGAAAGGACGTTATATGTGCAAAATGAATTAAGTATTTAGAAACTAATAAGCAACGACGAAATTAATATACGGAGTGGGAAATATTTACCAAGGGAGATTAAAATTTAGGGGTTTATGGTATGTCAGAAAATTTGATTTGAATGTTTGTTTAAAATTAAACAAATAAAAAGAATTAATTTTAATCAGGTGGAGAAAAACATAAAAAGGAATTTTAAATGGAGATATATAAATAGATCTAAGAGATCTATATTCTTGAAACAACCTTTCCAAAGTAAAACATTAAAAACATTTCCTGGATAAACCGCCACTAGCATGGCAGGAGTACATTATGAGGAGCTGCCTCTGAGAGATGAGGAGAAACCATAGTTATCTTAGGTTTAGCAATTTAGTGCCCAGTATAATTTATTGAAGTTTAGAATCTTTGCAGTTGGACTACTACAAAAAAATGTTGTAGATTTTAGGGAAGGCTAAGTTGAGTCAAATTAAAATAATTAGTGAAATAATCACTTGTTTAGTGCAACAACTCTTAGGAGTTGGCTTGTTAACCTGGGTAAAAGTGGCTTGGTCTTTGGCCAGTCATTTTTGGTGCGTCTGCCGGGAGGCAAGTGCGCTTGAACGAGTGATAAATCTTCCGAGGGTATTTTAGATCCTAAGTGTTATTTATGAGTGAATACGCAGTCTCTTTTCTAAGGGACTATTTTCCTAATTTGCCCCAGGAGTGTCAAAGAAAAGTGCTAGATAGGGCGAGAGATACAGAGTTAGTAGAGGGAGGTACATATTTTGGGCCACAATTAACTGTGGACGTTGAACAATTATCCTCTTGGAGCTGGGGTTATAACGACAGTGCGCAAACCATAGTTCTACTAGCGACACACTTTGGGTTAATAGACGCGGTAGAAATAAATACAATCAGTGTATCGTACCACTTTGATTGGTATCACCGCACAGCTTATCGGACGTTTAGAAGAGTAGTGTGGGATGATGTGTTGCCTTGGATACGTGTATCCAGAGGTTTAAGAATTTCTTTCGACACGAAAGACGTTAGAGAGGTTGCTGAAATTCTAGGTTTAATCCCCGAGCAAGAAGAAAAGTTACCTTTTGGGGAGATAGACCCAGAGCTGCCGACTATTTTGAAACTTCTAAGTGCGCATACAAGCGACAACTTAATTTTATAGCTTCAAATAGAACGAGCGTAATTTTGGAGTATGACAGTAAAAGCTAGTTTTGTACTCGTGGATGAATTCAGAAGAGAGACGGAAGCAGCAAAACGAAGCTAGGGATCAGCGAGTTAGAGAACGAGCAGTGCGACAAGAGGCTTGGCTATTAGAAAGGCTAGAGAGGGTCAACGCATTGCTGAATTTGGGAGTAGACGCTGTGTCTAACTCAACGGTAGAACCTCTTCAACCTAGCTTATCAACTGATAGAACACCATTGAAAGAAAGTGAAGCAGCTTCATATCAATGGGATCAAGTTATCTCCAGTACTAGCAGTGTCACTGGGGAAAGAGGTAGGCAAAATAGTGAAACTAGGGAGAGTGAAGCTAATGCTACGGTCGGGAGTATTGAACTACTCTTTGACTGGGATTTAGAGTCAAAATTCGGATTGCGTCAATTATTTAAGGAACCTCTGGAACCTCCGTGGTTTGATACTATCAACGATTTAGGGTTAGGGCTACTATTTAGAGAAACAATGGCTCGCAACCCAGTCAGATTAGCTGATTTCACGCAATTCGGGGGATTATGGGACGAAGATCCCGATGCCCATTCGCAAAGATTTGAGGTGACTTGCGTCGCCAATGAGATAATAGATGACGACCAAAAGCTTCATATATTCCCTGCAACATTAAAAGATGAAGCAGCGAAATGGTATGGGAATTTAGATGCTCAACATAAAGGGACCTATGATGCCTTATCAAGAGCTTTTCTAGAAAAATTTAGACGACAAGGTTTTCAAGATAGATTGGCTCTTCAACTGGATTATCTGTCCCAAGGAGCAACTGAAAGTGTTGAACATTATATTGAGCGCATGGAGACAATCATTCGTAAGATGAATCCTGCTCCTAACGATCCCACGCAAAAACGTAAGTTTATTGATGGACTTAATCCTGAAGTTCATCAGCATGTTAGTTTACAACGACCAGCTACGTTGGCAGATGCTAAAACACATGCTAGATGGTGGGAAGAAGTGCAGCTTAGTCAACAACGACGGAGAGATCTATTCAAAGAATCTCGGACAGAATACCCAAGCACTTCAGGTGGGGTACCTAAGAACGTGTCTTATGTGACCGTTCCTTTAAATCCCTCGGTAACCGCAAGCTCAAACATGTCGAGTGTACCTTTAAATCCGTACACTTCAATTCCAGCCTATATGATGCAGACAGGAATGCCTTCTATGCCGCAATCTCAATCTCCTCTGGATGAAGCAAAAGTAGCAGATATTATTGCGAAATCTCTAGGAAAATTAAAGGAGGAAATTATGACTGCAGTGCAAGCGCCTTTGAAGGAAATTTATTCGATAACGACACAAGGATCTAGTGCTCAACAACCGTCGGGAAATTCGACTTCAAACCCACCTCGATCTAATATCTGGTGTGGTAAGTGTCATGGTTATGGCCATGTGGCTACGGAGTGTCCGACGCCTTCAAGGTTAATGCCCGATCATCCACCGTTTTGCTCTTTTTGCCACAAGACTGGTCATTTAGATACAAATTGTTGGCATAAATTAGGTCAAGAGCAACAACAAGCTCGTTCAATGCAAACGAATTACAATTACATGGATCGTAATAATAGGACTTATGAGATTGGACCACCCAATCAACCTTTTAGGCCACGAGGATTGCCCACCCAGGGTAGACCCCCAGTGCCTCGAAACAATTACAACAGTGATGGCAATCGAGGGAGAAATTCTCCTTTTAGAAGAAATAATGGAAATTTTCGTAATTCAATGGGACAAGGTGGTCAACAAAGACCTAGGGGACCAGTAATTTGTTATCGATGCCAACAAGAAGGTCACATAGCCACATATTGTCCAAATGCGCGTAAAAATCAAGACTATACTCCTCTTTGCAGGAGGTGCAGTGGTGAAGGACACTATGAAGAGAATTGTCCTAAGCGAGAGGATAATAAAATGTCTGACAAAGGGAAACAAACCTCTAACGAACCTTCAACGTCTGCTGCAAATTTAGTTGAAGTAGAAACAATAAGGAAAGATATTGGAGTTAAATCAAAATTTATACCTCGTAAGGTGACCTTTAGGGCTGACCCTATGATTGGTGTTATTACTCGGGCACAAAAGCAACAACAGAAGGAGCAAGGTTTAGAGGAAGAGAGTTCACAATTAAACGAAGCAGTGAAGGATAAGTCTAGGGACATAGATCCTAATATAGAACTACCTGAATCGGATTCTCCGCAGCATTCCTCTGACCATCCATTATTACCTGTGCCTTTAGTAAATCCTAAGATTCAAGTGGGAGTAGCTCCTTTTCCCGAAAGATTGGTTCCTCCTAAGGAAGGGAGTAAAGATTATGTAGAATCCGTAAATAAGACCTATGATCTTTGGGCTGCATTAGAAGAAATATCATTGACTATTAACCTTCGGCAATTGCTAGAAATAGCGCCTGTTTGTCGGAAACAACTTTACCATAAATTAGTTCGGCGTCGAAGGAAGAGGATTGAAATAAACACTTCTAAAGTCCGTGAAAACTCTTCCAAAGGAAAAACAACTAAGGATGTAAAAATAGTAGATTTATTTGTGGACCCAGGAGCTCCAGTTATCGATACTACTATTAATGGCCATTTGCTACATGAAGCGCAGTTAGATGGTGGCTCAGCAGTTAATTTGATGACAGAACAAGCTATGCAAGAATTAGGGTTGAAGGATCTAGAACCTACTCATATTGTTTTACGTGTGGCTGATCAAAGAAAAGTAACTCCTTTGGGGTTACTGCGGAATGTGAAATCTGTAGTAGCCGGATTAGAATTTCATGTGAACTATTTGATCGTTCGTTCGCAAACAAATATTTCATCGTATTCTGTCCTGTTGGGAAGACCTTGGTTATACCAAGCAAGATGCATTCAGGACTGGTATAAAGGTTCAATTGTGATTGGTCCTAGAGATGATAGGGTTAAGATACAAGTTATTTCAAAAGGATTTTTGAAAGATTCAGGAGATGAAGCAGTTAGTGAAATGGATGAGAAATCCAACAGTGAGTTTTATGATTCAGAAATGGAGAGGACTGATCATGAAGGGCCTTATGCCTGGTTATTTAAGACACCACACCCAGCAGGAGCAGAGAAAGTAGAGGTCAATATAGTACATCAGCCTCACAAGGTAGAACAGATGAGTATTGGTGAGTATGCTGTAGCGTTTTCATCTGACAATGATTCGGATAGTGATATTACTCAGTGGTTATCCACATCCGAAGATACAACCCTCGACTGCTTAATGCTTTCAGCAGAGGAAGCAGAGTATCCTGATGATTCGCTTGAAACATGTTTTCAATTATCTACGGATCAAGAAGGAAATGATCAAGAAGATGTATTTTTTGCTTACAACAGGTCGGAAGTGATTTCTATGGATGAATTAGAGGAGGAAGAAATGCCTGAGTTAATGATATCTGATGTGGCTGACATTTCCATAACCTCTTCAGAAGGTATGGGAGAAGATGATGTTACTGATAATCATAATAGTATGCTTGAGAGAAGGATTTTAGAAGCTCTTCCTTATGGGGAAAATGCTTTACCCTTTGGATTTGGACAATTGCCAGATAGAGCTAAAAGGATTTATTACTCTCAGCTAGGAGCGAAGGAAAGAGAAAGGAGAAGTAGGCATAGGTGCAAACCCTTACAAAGACCACTATCTCGTGAGGATGAGGATGATTCAGCTTCGGCTTTTAACAGGTTTTCACAGACTTCTCGTGAACATCATGATAATTACGCTAGGATTATTAGAGAATTGGAAGAGGCATTGGAAGTAGAGCGTGAGGCAGCGTTGACTGCTGTAAATGAAGCAATGAAGAAGATTACTGAGTTGCAAAAGGAAAAGGCAGAGTTTCAGTTTAGAGAAAGGCGATATCTAGATGAAATCTCGCTTTTAGAATTTTATTTAGAAGAAGAGAAATCTAAATTCAGTAGGGGTGAGTTACAGATGGACCAAACGTTATCTATGGATACAAATTATTGGGAAGAACATGAAGACACTGATAGGTTTTTGGAAAAAAATAAATCTAAGAATATTTTTGAACCAGAGACTCAAGAGAAAAACCCTACAAATGTTCCCTGGTTGTGTCATTCTTTTAGGCGTTCGACCGGAATTGCGCAGAAGATTTATCGCCGTTCAAGGGGACCGATAATTGGTTATCAACGAGTCCAATCTGAACCTACTAAGGTTAAATTGCACAATATGCAAGTGGTGGTGTTGCCTCATCCAAAAGAAAGAGTAATGGATTTTACTATTTATGGGGATGGGCAAGAGCCACAACTTAGATGGTTTGAACCTGCAGCACCTAGGAATTTTGGGGAACTAAAACAAGTTATACATTATTTGGGCTGTAGAATTCAGGGCGAGGAGGATGAGAATCTACATTCATTAATTCTCAAGCTTAAAGATAATCAATGGTTTTGGAGTTTAGATGATCAGGAATGTCTAGAAAAGAATAACGAAATTTTACGTCGATATCGCCGTAGGTTACATGCTCAATATCCATGTACTTCAGAGCAGATACCTCGCGTAATTGACTCTGTAAGAACCTCATTTACCATGAAATCTCGTAAAAATGTAAATGTCAATAATGGCGATTTAGATAAATATGGGAAGAGATATACTGAAAAATCCTTTCCTGAGTTAGTAAATGTCTATGGAGTAGAAGTTGATGGTGCTACGCAAGATAACCTGGCTATTATTCCTTATAGGGCTTTACCTTTAGTGAATTCTGTGAATGTGGGAGAAGAAGCACCAGAATCAAGTACTAAGAATAACCTGCTTGGAAATGTATTGATGCAGATATCCGAAGATGTGCCCACAATTAAGCCACGAAGAATAGACTCTCTATTTATTGAAGAGCCTGAAGTTGAAGTAGTTAAGCTTAAAATGGCAGAAGGAAAATATTTAAATTTAGGAGACCAATTGGAATCACCACATCGTGAAAGAATCGAAGAAGTCTTACGATTGCATGTTGACGCTTTTGCTTGGTCATATAGGGACCTTAAGGGTATCAAAGCTGAATTATGTCAGCATTTTATTGATCTAGAACCAGGCACAAAACCTGTATGTCAACGTCAACGACGAACAAACCCTGTGTATGCAGAGTTAGTGAAAGCTGAAATTACTAAACTTTTAGATGCTGGATTTATTTATCCTGTTGCATACAGTGAATGGGTATCTCCTATTGTGGTAGTACCCAAGAAGAATAGTAAGAAGATTCGCATTTGTGTCGATTATAGAAAGCTGAATAGCAAAACACGTAAAGATCATTTTCCTTTGCCATTTACTGATCAGGTACTTGATAAGGTTGCTGGTCATGAGCTGTATTCTTTCATGGATGGATTTAGCGGTTATAACCAAGTACTAATTCATCCTGAAGATCAATCCAAAACTACATTTACTACTGAATGGGGTACATTTGCTTATAGAGTAATGCCTTTTGGTTTGTGCAATGCACCCGCAACATTCCAGAGAGTTATGATTGCAGCTTATCAAGATTTTCTACGTCAATGGATGGAAGTTTTCTTAGATGACTTTTGTGTCTATGGTACGGCAAAAGAAATGCCTGAGTTACTAACGCAAGTATTTGAACGTAGTGATGAAGTAGGTATATCCTTGAATCCTGATAAATGTGTTTTTGGAGTACCAAAAGGAACCTTATTGGGGCATATCGTTTCTAAAGAAGGTATTGCCATGGATCCAGCTAAAATTATTAAGATTTCTGCACTTCCACCTCCAACAAATCTTAAGCAATTGCGTGGATTTTTAGGACATCTAAATTATTATCGGAGATTTATTTCCGATTTTGCAAAGGTGGCATCACCTTTGACAAATCTGCTACGAAAGGATACTCCTTTTATTTGGGATGGTGTTTGCCAGAAAGCATTTGAATTTCTTAAACATAAGTTAATTGAAGGACCAGTACTCGCACCCCCAGATTGGACAAAAGAATTCCATATTCATGCTGATGCATCTATGTATGCTGTAGGAGCTGTTTTGTGTCAAGCAGATGATAATAAGGTGGATCATCCAATTTATTATGCGAGTCGAAATTTAAGTGATGCAGAAAGGAATTATACCACCACTGAGAAAGAATGCCTATCAATGGTATTTGCGGTGGAGAAATTTCGTCATTATTTATTAGGGAATAAGTTTACTATATATGTTGATCATGAGGCGTTAAAGTATTTGCTTAATAAAGCAGAACTTTCAGGACGTGTGATTCGTTGGATGTTGTTATTCCAAGAGTTTGATTTTCAAATAGTTACTCGTCCTGGTAGAGCTCATGTGCTAGCAGATCATCTATCACGATTATTAACATCAGACAAGGAGGAAGGTGTGGAAGATGATTTGCCGGATGCATCACTTTTTACTGTGGAGACACAAGTTCCATGGTATGCTGATATTGCGAATTTTCTTAGTACTGCTCGATATCCACCTGGTGCCGATAAGCGCAGGAAACGCCAAATATTAATGCAATCACGCTCCTATGGACTATTAGGGGGTTACCTTTATAAATTTTTTCCACGCGAAGGTATCTATCGACGTTGTGTAAGGGAAGATGAAGTACCATTGGTTCTTAAGGCATTGCATGATGAGCCGTGTGGTGGCCATTTTGCCGGTGAATTGACTGCAAGAAAAGTTCTATTAGCTGGTTATTGGTGGCCTACTCTATTTAAAGATACTTATTATTATTGTCGCAAATGCGATGTATGTCAAAGGACTGGTCGTCCTTCTAAGAGTTTTGCTACGCCTTTGACACCTATATTAGCATTAGCACCTTTTGAGAAATGGGGAATTGATTTTGTGGGCCCAATTGATCCGCCTACTAAATATCGATCGAATCGTTATATCTTAGTCTGTACTGACTATATTACAAAGTGGGTGGAAGCGAAAGCGCTTAAAACGGATAAAGCCATTGATGTGGCTAAGTTTATGTATGAGAACATTATTACGCGTTTTGGTTGCCCACTGGAATTAGTAAGTGATCGAGGTTCCCATTTCTTGAATGGTCTTATTAGCGAGTTAATGGAAATCTATAAAATTAAACATCGCAAATCAACACCTTATTATCCCAGAGCTAACGGTCAGGTTGAAGTAACCAATCGCATTATATGTGGGATTTTAACTAAAACGGTTGCTTCCCACAGGCGAGATTGGGATGAACGTTTATACGAAGCGTTATGGGCCTATAGAACTACTTATAAGGTGACAGTGCAAAATACACCCTTCAATTTAGTTTATGGCACTAATGCTATATTCCCTATTGAGCAAGAGTTGCCCACTTTACGAGTAGCTCTATCATTACGACTAGGTGAGGTTGAATCCTTGAAACAACGGATTTTACAATTGGTAAAGTTGGATGAGGAAAGATTATTAGCCCTACAAAGTCTAGAAGCAATGCAAAAACGTCGTAAAGCATGGCACGATCAGAATATTAAAGTACGGGAGTTTAAAGAAGGCGATTTAGTTTTACTTTATGATAGTCGTTATTATAAATTTCCTGGGAAGCTTAAAATTCGTTGGTTGGGACCTTTTAAGGTGATTAATGTTTATGATAATGGTTCTCTTGATGTGCAGGATATTAATGCTGAAAATGAGATATTTAGGGTTAATGGCCTGCGCCTTAAACATTTTGTGACTTAGGTATAGTTAGGTTAGTAGTTAAAATAATATTTTGTCTAATCCACTCTTGGATGTCTTTTCTTTCTTGGGGGGTTTTTTTTTAAACGGGATGCAGGTATGGCCTTTTTGTGGATGGATGCGCTTTACCCTCGTATTGATGCCGATAGTACTGATCCTGTTCATGCTGGACCTTACGATATTCCGCGTTTTCAGACGCATGACAGGTTTTTATATGCACCGAGAGGGGAGGCCTGTTGTGGTTCTTCCTTTGTGATTATTTTTTGTTTACAGTATCATCCACCTTTTGGTTGTAGATCTTGTCAGCGGCATTTATTTGTGCGTGCTCAGCTCTTGTGTTGGCAGTGTCGCACATACTTTCGACGCTATGGTACCACTGCCATGCAGGAAATGATTGGTTATACCTACCAGCGTCATGATTATAATAGTGTTTTTTCTCCTGAGCGCGGCGCTGGTCAGTCTAGGGTAGGCCGAGAGCAAGCAGAATTTGCGAGATATCGTTCCACTGTCTACCGCCTTACTCCATCTTACCATGATTTACAGATTAGTGTTCCCTGCCCATGTTGGGATTATATTTGTTGGTACATGGATGCGACCGAGGGGCATTCCTTAGATGCTTTACCAGTGGCCCCTATGCCCTACTATGATGATGCAGCTTCGGCTTCGCTCCATGAGGTGATGGAGGTTCTTAGTGATGCACCTGATAGCGGATCTGTGACTTCTGATATGTCTACGCTAGAGGCTATTCTTGAGCATCCTATAGATGATAGTTTAGTTAATAGGTTTGACTTAGATGGAGTTGATGATTTCGGATTAGGATTATTGTTTTTACTAGAAGATCTCAGAGACTTTGAAGATTTTAGTCTAGATATTTTGTTTTCTTAGTCTTTTATGTTTTTCTTTTATTCTACATTTTGAAAAAACCAAACAAACAAACAAATATATATAGCGTTTAAAAAAAAAAAACATACAATGCTTTGAGTTATTGATATCCTGTAGGTTTTCATGCACTTTAGTTTTATTTTCCACGTAGTTAGGTAGTTAGTTGCACGCACGGTCAGGATATTCCTTTCAGTGCTGGAGTTTGGGATATTTAAGTTAGTAAGAAGGACAGTTCTATATGTAAGAATGGTTATTAAGTGGAGAAATATATTGCTTCTTAAATAACCAAGCAGTGGGAGCGTTATGACAGTCTAGTTGATCGAGGTTGTGACATGAGTATTTGATAATTCTTTGTTACATGAAGAAGTTTTATTATTTATCTAACCCTTTAACATTGTACTGGCTAGTGTATGTTTCATGTGCAGATTTTACTATGATTTTGCGTTACACACTGTTGTATGTTTCTGATTTATTCTTGGAGTTGCAATATCTATGAACATACAAGGTTGTTTCATACCTAAACTTTTTATTTCATATTCATTTTGAAAGATACATGAATAAAAATTGATGGAATGGAATTAGAGATGTCGAAGAGAAAAAAAGGAAAAAACACTTAAGTAAATTACAGAGGAATTATAAATAAATATTTTAAACAAATATGAATGATATATATACACAATTCTCTATATGAAGTCCACTCACAAGGGATGGGACTTAGCATTAGGGAGTGATTAAAAAAGGGGTGACATGTGTGCATAACATAGTGAATTTCATTGTATGGGTGTCCGATTAGGAATCCTATAGAGTTTTCCCCTATCTTTTGGTCGCTTTTCTAGCGATATGTGGGATAGCTGAATAACAAGGTTCTCTCCACGAAATTTTGACTAGGAGTAGCGTGGAAGAAAGATGCTGAGCTGGTGAGTATTCATTGCTTATCATTTGCCTAGGCAGAGTGACTAGTATTATGCGTTAGATTAGATTCCTCGAGCAAAGTTGTTGAGCTGAAATGTTTGACCGTTCAATTAAGTGATGTCTTCTTAGCTTCTTAGTTGATCCTTTAAAAACAACAACAACAAAACAATCCTTAAAATCCAATCCAAATATTAAAAGTTTGGAAGAGTCTATATATTTATTCTTTTTAAAGAAAGAAAGAAAGAATAAAAACAAAAAAAAAAAGAAAAAAAAAAAAAACACCCTGAGACTACAGGGTTTGAAAGAAGGAAAAAAACAACCAAAAGAAGATAACCATCGCCTCTGAGGTCCTGGTAGGCTGTAGGGATTTCCTTGACGGGTGCCCTGCGTCCGATGCCTTGTATCTCTTTGGGGTGGGACCTTTTGGGAAAGAGAATCAATGTATATACTCTTTTGACATTTTTTTTTTAAAAAAAAAACCATTAAATATAAACTTAAAAGAAGAGCCTTGGAAACTGAGAAGTTATGAACCATTGGCTGGTTGTTCTAGTAGAACATGAATGGTTAGCAGCTAAACCTTAGGAGTCCTATTTAGTGTTGTAGTATTAGTTTACCTTGTTTGGGTTCTTTGTTAAGTAACGACCTTATCAGTGATGCTATTTCAGAAGCACTATTTTTAGTAGGATAGTAGTGTGGCAATTTATTGCCTAGAGGGATTATTGTTGTTTAGCGGCTCTAGACAGTTTCCTAGTTGGTATATTCTATGCAATGGATGAAGCTCTGTTATGCATTTCAGTGGGGAGAGTGAGTAAGGGAGAATGTTAGTTTGCACAAGTTTTTACATCTTTTCATTGAAACATTTATATTGTTTGCATTTTAATATGACACAAATAAGTATTTTTTCTACTTTTCCAGTGTCTACTAGTTGTCCATGTGCGGTTTTGCAGGTGATGTAGCTGTGCTCGCGAGGACGCTTCGCAATTAAGTGGAGGAGAGTATATTTTTCTTTCAAAGTTGCGTAGCAATGCTCGTGGTAGCAGTGCTGGTGATGCTGGATGTTCGTGATGTAACTGTGCTCGCGAGGACGCTTCGCATTTCAGTGGGGGAGGAATGACAACACCTAAAAACATGCCATTTATTGCAACAATTTTTTGGCAAAATTGTATACAATTGACACCTTATTACTAAATTTTTACATGAATTCAATGCAGATGCGGTGTTCGTTGTTGCTGTCTTTGGAGACCGTGTCCTTGCAGTCTAGCTAGGAGATGTGGTACAATGAAGTTCTTGTACGGGAGGAAGGTGGAGTTTTAGATAAAAAATTTGATAGGTCTACTTAGTGAATCTCAGCTATGACTATTTAAAATTTTACTGTAGGGATTATTACTACTTAGAGGAGATAAGACCTTGTTATAAATTAGGAGTTTTTGGGGAATTTTAGACTTGGCAAGGTCTTGACAAGTTGATAGGATATTTTTAGTATTAATCTCAATATGGAGGATTTCATTAGTTATGCTACCTCCTACCTCCTAAGGATTAAATTACTTATGAAAAAATACATAGCATTATGATTGTGATTATTGTCTGCAGTCATATTGTAGTGATGATCAAGGGGTGATCATTAAATCATTGATGAAAGATTTCTTTGGGGAGGTGTTGAATGTTAGATTCAAGAGGATGACTCTTGGCAAGGATGATGTGATCCAAAGGGACTTACTCGCAAAAGGAAGATCGGATGTACCACCTAGGATGTACTCTTGGTGTTAAAAGGTTATAAGGATACACTATGTCATATGTGAATTTATCCTTGTGACATCTTAAAGGGTGCCAAAGGAAATTTTGCAACATCAATCCAAGATATGCAGTGGTTAGGAGTAGGAAAGATTTCTACTTGGAAACGACTTGATGATCATGATCTATCTACGATTGATTACTAAGTATTGTGGTCCTCATCAACTAATATTCTTATACAGTACATGTGGTAGTCTCTTCATATTTCAACGATCCTTATTATTATTTCAAAAAAAATAAAAATAAAAATATACATTACTACCATCAAGCAACAAACTAGTCACTTACATAGATGGATTTGGTAACTATCACTTAGAGGTACAAGGCCCATTGGGGCGAGAGCTACTTCAAGAATGAACGAAGGTGAAAGCCTTGTCTGAGGAACTAGAAAACCCTTTGAATGTTCATTGTTGGCGTCAGCTTGAAGGAACTGATCCAACAGCTTATGAGATGATTTTGAAGATTCAAACTCTGCAGAAACGCTTAATTTTAAAAACAGAGCAGCTCATAAGGAGAAATGAAGAACTATCACTTCTGTATGAAAAAATTAAGATTCAGCAGTCGACACTTAGCAAAGGGCAAGTTCAATATAGGTGTCGGCTCAATGAGTTGCGTCTATTAAAAATAAAATTGACTGAGCTGAAGAGAGAACACTCTATTCTTCAAGGATCTGTGCAAAATATACACGTTTTGAAGAGAGAAGTGCATAATTTGGGGTGAGAGCATGAAAGAAGAAGTGTCTTAAATCTTTACATGCTTGATAGTGGGGACTACTCTAAGGTTAGAGGATATTAGGATTGAGAGGAAGGAAGAAAAGAAAAAAAAAAACAAAATGAATACGATGGAAGAGGGAAACCGTTACAATTCATGTCGTGGTAAAAGGAGGGGGCATGGGATTCTTGAAGGATGCACGCCGATTGATGAAAAGGAGGGGAAGAAGGCTATCAGAAAGAGAGAGAGAGAGTACTGGTTTTTTGCAATGGCCGTTATGGCCACCCCATCTATACCGAGTATAGATACATGAAGGAGGTTCCTTGTCATGGATTGAAGAGCATGAACCCCCTCATAGAGTACTCCATACTGCGGCCTGTTGGGGCTGCTATGCCAATCTACAAGAAGCACAAGCATGGGTAATGGCGGAGGAGTACGACACTGGGAGAAGAGAGAGAGAGAGAGAGAGAGAGAGAGAGAGAGAGAGAGAGAGGCGGCGAGGCACCGAATATTGATCGATAGTATAAGAAGGCGGATATCCATGCACAGACAGAGAGAGAGGAGGGGAGGGAGAAAGGGTCGTTAAACGAGGGGAGGGGGAAAGGGTCCATCTCTATCTGCCATGGCACTCCCCAAAGAAAAATTTTGATCTTGCCAATGCAACGGAGGCGAGCCCTGCTCGTGCTGTTCGTTGCCCTCGTTCTTGCAGCTTTTCTTCTCGCCGACAGTCGCAGAGACCTGTACGTGGTTGCCAGCTTTGATGGTCACAACAAGAACAACAAGAAAGGTCATGATTGGAGTCGTGGTGACCGTGGTAATGATAATGGGGTTGGTGACTCTGACAATTGTGGAGACGACGGTGACTCTGATGATATCGCCAAGGTAAAGTCGACGCCTTAATGCCATCAAAGGGGTAATCGGAGCCACAAATTGTAGTTCCAAGCCAAGATGACCTGGTCAGGTGTTGTGAGCACGCGTTAAAATAAAACGTAATACGGAGGCTGAATAGAAGACATGTAGTTAGTAGTATGGAACAGCGCCTCTCGTCATAGACATTCGGCTGCGGCTGGTTTTGTTGTGTATAGCTCCATGCAACTTTTCAACGTTGCTAGCAACATAAAACATAATACCAGACGTTACCAAGAATAAATTTATTTAAAAAAAAGATCTAAAAGGCAGGAAGTGGGAACTCAACCAAATATCAGGAGGTTGGAAGAATGTGAGAAGCAAGAGCTAATTGAAGGGCTTAAGAAGAAGTGGTAGCAAGCGAATACAACATATCAGAAAACCTCAGTAACACTTGATACCTTGGCCAGACTGCAAGAGGACACGGTCTCCAAGGACGTGACGACGACCTGCGGGTTTTCCAAGTAAGTGTCTAATTGGTTTATCTAAAATAAACGATATGGCATGAAAATTTCTTTAGTTTATAATTTTTAAAATATGTCTTTAAACTTGTTTTCTTATGCTACATGGTTGTTTGTATTTATCTGAACTGGTTTTTATTTATTAAAAATCAAAAATAGTTGAAAACACTAAAAAATGACTCAAAATGATCATAAATAAAATATTATAAAAGTAATGACTGAAAATTTATAAGTTCTGATATTTTTCCTATAAAGCTTATGAGTCAGGGAATTTACTGAATTTCTATCAAGAATTTTAAAGATGTTTTGTTATATTTAAAAATTAGAAAAGAGTTATATTTAAGGAAAAAGCATAGTTTTCCTTTACGTAAGATGTGTTATTTATTGATATAAACTATGGGTTCTTAGTGAAATATTGGAAACAAAATATTTGATTGGTTAGTGCATTTATGTTGTAAGGGTTAAAGAAAAGAAATAATGATTTAATAATATTTTACTTAAGAAATGTTTGTATAAAGATATGGTGTTTTGGTTTTGAAAGGAGAAATTATACACGGTGTGGACATTTAGGAAACATTGGAAATTACAAATAAAAAGTTTGACAACACTTTATAATGATTTATAATGTTAGGTTGCAGTTATAAAATTTAGTTTAAAGTAAAACCAAAGTAAAATTAAAACAATTTGATGATTGGATGGCATGAGGAAAAGTCTTAGCATCTATGTTAAATTTTTTACATGTTATTCATTTTACAATCAACTTCTTAAATATACGGAGTGGAGAGCTACTAGGACTCATTGATAAATTAAAGGGTGCTATGGAAATTTAAAATAAATTATGAATGTGGACATATAAGAGTATGAAAGAACTTGTTTTATTCTGGTTGATGTTTTATAATAGAAAAGAAGGAAAGGACGTTATATGTGCAAAATGAATTAAGTATTTAGAAACTAATAAGCAACGACGAAATTAATATACGGAGTGGGAAATATTTACCAAGGGAGATTAAAATTTAGGGGTTTATGGTATGTCAGAAAATTTGATTTGAATGTTTGTTTAAAATTAAACAAATAAAAAGAATTAATTTTAATCAGGTGGAGAAAAACATAAAAAGGAATTTTAAATGGAGATATATAAATAGATCTAAGAGATCTATATTCTTGAAACAACCTTTCCAAAGTAAAACATTAAAAACATTTCCTGGATAAACCGCCACTAGCATGGCAGGAGTACATTATGAGGAGCTGCCTCTGAGAGATGAGGAGAAACCATAGTTATCTTAGGTTTAGCAATTTAGTGCCCAGTATAATTTATTGAAGTTTAGAATCTTTGCAGTTGGACTACTACAAAAAAATGTTGTAGATTTTAGGGAAGGCTAAGTTGAGTCAAATTAAAATAATTAGTGAAATAATCACTTGTTTAGTGCAACAACTCTTAGGAGTTGGCTTGTTAACCTGGGTAAAAGTGGCTTGGTCTTTGGCCAGTCAGACTTGTAATAGCAACATGCTCAATCATGAACGTTGTTGGCATTTTAGTTGAATCAAGGGCATATCTTGCACACCTACAAATCTGGGTGCCATTATTCAACACACAAATCTAGTCCCGCTGAGCTTAATTAACCAAGCTAGCTTCACAGTTGGAGAATGAACCAATGTTTGTTGATGCAACAATTCAAGTAGAGGTTTTATCCTTAACATTGCATAATGGGTTTACAACGGAGTCAAACATGCCAAATAGTGGGATAAGAAGCTAGCAAAATTTATGCTTTGCAATCAAATCATATGCCAAGATATTTTTCACCTCTTGTTGACACCCATATGTTTGTCAAGATTGTGGGAGAGAAGGAAGGAGTCTCGCTTGAAGCTTTCTTGCTTGCACAATGGGGGAAGACACACAAGGGTGGAGGCTGAAAACAGTTTTCCTCTTCTTAGTTGTGTAAGCCAAAAGAACTCAAGTACAAAGAAATAGAAGAACCCTATATATGGGTCTCAAACCAAACTCAACTAACTAAGGTGGCATACTAACTGAGCCACGAACTAGAGTAGATAAGGATAGCTATCATGTAGCTATTATTCATGGGCGGTGTACCAACCGCATCTGCAACTGACAAGTCGGTGACATAAATACACAACGGTCACCCTGGCGTATCACGAGTGGAGCTCGATATCTCAACACTCCCCCTCGAGCTCAATCCCAATTCCTGCACACCAAGCAGGTCTCTGAACTTGCGCAGCTTCTCTGCGCCCAATGCCTTCGTGAATATGTCAGCTACCTGATCCTCTGTGCTGACATAAACTAGATCAATAAGACCTAGTAAAACCCTCTCTCGCACATAGTGATAATGCACCTCAATGTGCTTTGTTCTAGCATGATAGACTGGGTTATTTACCAAGTGTATACTACTCATGTTGTCACAATAAATGACAACTAGCCCATCTGTAGACTGATGCATATCGTAAAGTAGCTTATGCAACCAAGCTACCTCACATGCAGCCATTGCTGCACCCCTGTACTCAGCCTCTGTGCTCGACAAGGCAACTGTAGGCTGTTTCTTGCTGCTCCAAGTGACTGCAGCACTCCCAAAAGAGAACACATATCCACTGGTAGATCGTCTATCAGAAATACTACCAGCCCAATCAGCATCAGTGTATCCATGCAACTGTATCTGAACCCCAGTCTCATAAAATAGTCCATACTGCAATGTGGACTTCACATACCTGAGTATGCGTCTAGCCGCATCCAAATGTGGTTTCCTTGGAGCCTGCATAAACTGACTTACCAATCCAACAGCATAGCTCAAATCTGGCCTGGTAATAGTCATATAAATCAAACTTCCTACTATGCGTCTGTACATAGTAGGGTCTTCTAGAAGCTCACCTGCATCTGTGCTCAGCTTCACATTTTGCTCCAAAGGAACTGAAATAGGCTTACAGCCTGTCATCCCATATTTGGACAGCATGTCCAATCCATACTGCCTCTGCAAGAGCTGTATCCCACTTGGTAATCTAATCACCTCAATGCCCAAGAAATAACGCAGCTCTCCCAAATCCTTCATCTCAAATTTCTGCTTCAATAGCATTTTCACATGAAGGATATCTTCATCACTGTCACCTGCCATAATCAAATCATCAACATAAATGACAAGTAGCATAATACCTTTCTCTGTTTTTCTCACATAAAGTGAGAAATCTGCCTTGGAAATCTGAAAGCCAATAGTGACAAGATACTGTCCTATCTTGTCAGACCATGCTCTAGGTGCTTGCTTCAAGCCATACAAGGCTTTCTTCAACCTGCAAACAAACTCAGGATGAACAGCATGCACATAACCTGGTGGCTGCTCCATATAGACCTCTTCTTGCAAATCACCATGCAAGAAGGCATTCTTTACATCCATCTGATCTAAAGGCCATCCCTTTGATGCAGCCATAGCAATGACTGCTCTTACAGTTGCCATCCTTGCAACTGAACTGAATGTTTCTTCATAGTCAATGCCATATGTTTGTGCATACCCCTTGACTACTAATCTTGCCTTGTATCTGTTCACAGAACCATCTGCATTGTGCTTCACCTTATAAACCCACTTACAGCCAATTGCATTATTACCTTTAGGCAAAGGTACCAATTCCCATGTAGCGTTTGCTTCCAAGGCATCCATTTCTTCATCCATGGCTTTCTCCCATTTTTCTTTTCCCATGGCTTGCTCAAAAGAAGTGGGTTCTGGTTCCTGTATCACTTTGACCATATATGCATAGTGAATGGCTGTAAATCCATCATATTTCAGCCTATCCACAGGATACCTAGCTCTCGTAGACCTGCGCAAAGTAGGTTCACTCCCAGGTGCTCTCAAAACATCCCTGGTCTTCCTTACTCCAGGTGTAACAATAGAAGGAATACCCAACTCATCATCAATGCTCTGCTCTGAGCCACTGGATTCACCATCCACATAAGAGTGACCTGCATTCACATCAAACATGGGCTGATCAACCTTCTCTTTTCCTTTTCGTGATACCTGCATACCACTATCTGCATTGCTTTGAGAAGATTCTCCTGATCTCAATCTGCCTGTCCATGGCGAAGAATGTGAACCACTGCTAGAGGACGCTCCAGGTCCACTGATATTTTGTGACTGCTGCTGTGAATTCTGTGCAGCATTACCATTTTGTGCATCTACATCATCAATCACATTTACTGGTTTATACCAGCTACTCATCTCATCAAAAACAACATCTCTGCTCACTGTAAACTTACGAGTAGAAGGGTTATAGCATCTATACCCTTTTTGCTGCAGAGAGTAACCAATAAAGATGCACTTCTCAGCTTTTGGATCCAACTTGGATCTCAGCTCATCTGGCACATGTACATAGGCAATGCAACCAAAAATTTTCAAATGAGAAATATCTGGTTTCCTACCAGTATACCTCTCCTCTGGAGTCATTCCATGTATTGCTGCAGTGGGAGTCCTGTTCATTATGTAGACTGCTGTAGCAACTGCTTCAGCCCAATAAAAATCTGGCAAGTCTTTTTCATTGAGCATGGCACGAGATACCTCTCCAATATGCCTGTTTTTCCTTTTTGCAATTCCATTTTGTTGTGGGGTATAACTGCATGAATATTTCTGCTTTATGCCATGCTCCTGCAAGAACTTTGCAAACTCATTTGAGAGGTACTCTCCCCCTCCATCTGACCTCAGGCATTTTATTTGCAGACCTGTTTCTTTTTCAGCCATAGCTTTAAGGGTTTTGAAATGCCCAAAAACTTCACTTTTCTTTTTCATAAAATACACCCAAACTTTTCTGCTATAGTCATCAATAAAAGTGACAAAATAATGACAGCCTCCAAGAGATGCAGCTTTAGTAGTCCACACATCAGAGTGGATTAATTCCAATGGCTTCTCACTCTCTTGAACATGTCTAGGAAATGGTTTCCTTGCCTGTTTTCCAAACTGACAGGCTTCACATACCTTATGCATTTCTGCAACCTTGAATTTTGGCAATCTTGCAACAATATTTTGGGTCTGCATTGATTTAAGTCGCTGTACATTAACATGACCAATGCGTTTATGCCAGATATCAATATCTGCAACTACACCGGTCCCATGTGCAAACATTGCTGCACTCAATTCAGACATGTCTGCATCCAACGTAAACATTCTTCCCTTCTTCTTTCCTTTTGCTATCAAGCGACCTTTATTTTTCATATCCTCAACAAAGCATCCATGAGGATTAAATCTGACCTGCAAGCCCTGCTCAACCATTTGACCGACAGAAACCAGATTCTTGGTGATATTCGGGACATGAAATACATCGGACAGGTATTTCTTTTTCCCATCCTGCATAGACAAGGAAATTTTTCCAATCTGCACAATAGGATGTGCAGTATCATCACCAGTCTCCACAAATCCTGGTTTTTCCATTTTCCTTGCATCCTCCATCCATTCTGCATGACCTGTCATGTGGTTTGATGCACCTGAGTCAACATACCATATATCATTGCTTTCTTCTGCACTTGTCACAGAATTGTTCATGTGCTGCACCATGAACAAATGCTCATTTCTGTCATCACCCTGTCTGCTAGAAGATGCATAATTCCCTTGTTGCAGTTTTCCATTCATGATGTCATTCTGCTTTTTATAGCAGTCTTTAGCCATATGACCCATTTTACCACAGTAGTAGCATTCAACATTACTGTTTGCATTTTGACCTCTTTGCCATCCACCACGACCTCTTTGGCTCCCCCTGCCTCTAGAGTTACCACGTCCTCCTCCATAGGACTGGTTTTCTTGAGTTTGCTGCATATTCTGATTTCTACCACGGCCTCCAAATCGGCCTCCTCTACCTCTGCCTCTACCTCTTCCAGCATTTGAGTAGAAGACAGCTTCTTTTGAAGTTCCTCCTGAAGAAGATGCACCACCATTTCTCTGTTCCTTAGAAATTAGAAGAGCAATCAACTCCTCAAAATCAGGAAATCTTTCACGAACTGAAATGGATGTCCGAAACTGTGCATAATCCTTTCCTAGACCATTCAAGGTCACAGAAACTAAATCATCATCTTCCACTGGTGACCCAATGGAAGCAAGTGCATCTGCAATCTTCTTCACCTTCATATGGTAGTCATTGATGCTCATATTTTCTCTTTGCACATTGTGCAACTCTTGCTTGAGCTGCATTTTCCTGGCTTGCGTATTTGTGCTATACATTTTTGACAAAGTATCCCATGCCTCCTTTGGCGTACTTGCATCCTGAATATGCACAATCATAGAGTCTGAAATGCTGATAGACAGCCAATACATAACTTTCCTGGCTCTCTCATGCCATGCTTTGAATGCCTGCATTTGCTGTTGATTGGGAACATCAGGAAGAACTGGTTCTTCTTCATTTCCTGCAACAAATTCCCAATATCCTTTTCCCATAAGGAAATTCGTCATTCTAAACTTCCATGCTTGGAAGTTGTTCTTGTCAAGCTTTTCAGTGACAATCTGTGAAAGAGAATCAGACGCCATTACAGAACACTGCAAAAAATTCTGTCACTGCAAAAAACACAGCTTCACCCTCACAAGGGCAAATCTGCAAAACTGGCGAAAGTGGTATTTGACCACACAGTCACTTTCTAGTGACGATTTTGCATCAACAGGCAACAGGGATGATTCTATAACTCCCAATGTCTCTGCACATAAGCATACGATGCAATTTCTACAGTAACTTTTCACCGACCTGTAGAACAGTGGCTGCACAGCATAAAACTGGGCTTTTTTCTGAGTGCGTGCAGAAAACTTCCGCCTCCAAAACAGGCCCCGAAATGGCCTCAAATCAAAAAAACAAGGTCGCCAAGGGCCAAAGGCCTCTCCCGCAGCATATACTGCCCTTTTGCTTCACCGCGAAGGGCGTCTCAACCTGAGACAATGCACTCCTGCAATTTCCGGCTGTGCTACCTGCAGAGATCTACTCCCAAAACAGAAAATGAAAGCAACACTGCTCCTCTTACCAGACCACCGCGAGCTTGGCTTGCTTTCTTGAGCTCCTTACCACAAACAAGGCTCTGATACCATGTCAAGATTGTGGGAGAGAAGGAAGGAGTCTCGCTTGAAGCTTTCTTGCTTGCACAATGGGGGAAGACACACAAGGGTGGAGGCTGAAAACAGTTTTCCTCTTCTTAGTTGTGTAAGCCAAAAGAACTCAAGTACAAAGAAATAGAAGAACCCTATATATGGGTCTCAAACCAAACTCAACTAACTAAGGTGGCATACTAACTGAGCCACGAACTAGAGTAGATAAGGATAGCTATCATGTAGCTATTATTCATGGGCGGTGTACCAACCGCATCTGCAACTGACAAGTCGGTGACATAAATACACAACGGTCACCCTGGCGTATCACGAGTGGAGCTCGATATCTCAACAATGTTATCCCTCCACTAGCACCCTACCTCACGTTGATGCTGCAAGGACGAGATGAACATAAGGTAGGGTGCCATAGATGAAATGAACTTAAGATAGGGCTTTTCATCTTTGGGTACAAAAATCTAGGGCATCAATGGAAAAAATGCATCTCTTAATAGGGATGCCAGGGTGACAATCATGGATTTGGCAAAGTAGTCATGTCAATGGCACAAGCATATCTTCCATTTCCAAGGGGAAGCTTATGTTGGAATGGGATTAGTACATAAGAAAAGCCAGAAAATTGCAATCCCAAATAGTCACACTAGCCAAGATCTAGTGACATCTTCATGGCAAGGATTATATTTTCAAGCACAATAGCATGAAACTGACTCAGATGAGCTGACATGGTCACATTCTCTTTCATGTGGAGATCCATAAGCTGTTTCAACCAATACATTTGACTTGCAGAACTTTGCTTGTCATAGAGGTTCTTGATCTTATCCTAAATCTACCAAGCACTTTGTGCTTCCTCAACCACATTGTAATGTACCTGTTTAATGAGAGACAAGATGAGGGTGGACTTGCAGAACTCATCAAGCTCCATCCATTCATCATTAGTCATAGTTTCAGGCTACTGTCCACTCAACCTTAGTGGCTTTATCTGCGGTTTCTGCACCAATACCTGCCAAACTTGGCTCGTCCAATAGGCATAATTCATACCATCAAGCTTAGTGACGTTGAAGATAGCACTATTAGGGGAAGAAAATGCCATACTGCAAGCTAAAACACTACAGATAGTTCAAAACTGCTTGTTGTAAACTATAGAAAATGACCAAAAAACCACCAAAACCAAGGCAAAATGGTGACAAATGAGTATTTAATGATGTTTTCCACCAAGTACCATCAAAAGTACATCAAACGAGGATAATTCAATATGAAAATGCATGACAATCCGGAGATATATACTTGCTGTAATTTATGACAGCAGTGTACAATGAAAGCTAACAATAGGTAAAACCCAATATTCAAAGTCAATCACTAATTTTCAATGCAAAACCAGCATCAAGTGGGGATAAACAAGTATGTAACAATCAAAATGACATGATCCAACACCTAAGCATGTCAAACAAAGTCCGTCAGTAAAGTCAGTACTTACACCCCCCAATCAATAGGGCAAAATGTACATACCACTACTAAGATCTGAAACAAGTTGGTGTCTGCTCAATGAATACAAAGCTGAATTAGTACAAGTACATCTACACAAACCAAGTTATATTAACCATACATCATCCACGAGGAGATCATGGTCTCAAAACTCCAAAAGCTCAATATGCATAACTTGCACAACTCAATGTCTGATAAGCATACAAAGATGCTCCCACTAGCATAAAAGCCGTAAGTGTCAATTAAATAATCTCAAACAAAGCATGTAAGAGCACCAATGATGGAGTATCCAATATCATACATCAATAAGATATCCAGAGCATATGAGCGGTCAAGTATCCAATGATAGCATCCAATGTTTGAAGACAATCCCAATCAATCTCTGACAAGCCAAAGCTAGACCAAAATAAGCTCTAGAATATCCAAAGTCAAGCCCAAATGAAGCTCTAGTAGCATTCAAGTCTAAACAATGTAATTAGCATGTATAGGTAACATAAGCATCAAGCATGTACCAACGGGACATAGATAGACTATAAGTATAACCTCTATCACAAAGCATGCCAGTGTAGACCAATGTCAAGTAAATGCCAACTAATACGGAGCTCAAAAAAGACTCAAAATACATTTTGGAACCATCCAAAGCATTTTCCAACCTTCATTTGCATCCCAATAGTCATATGAAACACTTGGGAAGCACCCGTGACCAATAAGCAAAGCATAAAGTGACTAAATAAGCTTCAGTCCTAGACTATACAATAGTGATTTATTGTGTAAAATTGAGTATTTTAGGCCACTAAATTAGCTCCAAATGATGGCCAATCAATGGGCATACATTCCCCTAACATTCAGGGGACCATTCGGGACCCCAACAACCAGGCATGAAATGTCAATGCGAACTAGGATGTAGCATCAAATGTCAGTGTAACACTGTTTATAACAGCCTATCACTATTATGGCAATCCCAAAATAGTGCTAAATCAGACCCAAATCAATAACAATGCTCAATGCTTCAATGTCAAGCTCCAAGTATGCTTCTAGGAATCAAATGAGACCAATCCAAGTGCCCAATGGCTAGAGTAGCTGGAGAAGATCAATGTCAAGCTGAGGAAGATACTCCTATATGTCACATGATGGCGCATACTAATCTAGGGCATGTGGAAGGGCTGGGCAAGGTCAAGGCAAGGTTTGGGGGGTAGTCAAGGACCCCTAGGAGCTCCCTCTTGAAGGGAAAATTCACGGATAGAGTGTAGGTGTCACAAGAAGCAAGAGGACATGGCTTCCCTGCTTCACAAAACTTGTGGAGTGAAGTGATATAACAAAAGAGGGCTCCAATACCTCTGAAGGAATGCCTTGAGGGTGCCCAAATGGGTCAGGTAGGTGGTCGAGAAGCTGAGGAGTGATCGGAGCTCGAAGGAGTCGGATATGGTTGCCAAGAGTGAAAACCAATGGTGTAGGGATTTGAATGAATGTTGAAGGAGTCATGGACTAAGCTCGAATGCTCAAGCAACCATGCTTTGATACCAGTTGAAAGGTAAGAAGGATCGAAGCTTGTAGGGGAGAGCTATGGCAGAAGAGCAAGAGCAAGACACACACACACACACAGAGAGAGAGAGAGAGAGAGAGAGAGAGAGAGAGAGAGAGAGACTCACTATGTGGGAACTCCAATAATCACAATGTGTGACTGGCCTTTCCTTTATTCATTCGTCACTAAAAGAATAAAGAATAAAGTGACGGTGATGGGCACCCACCGCCTGCAGTGTGCAAGTGTGGGTACTGTCAGTGTAGTAATACACAGGCGGCTAGGCAGAGGCTCCTTTACCCCCAACAGGAAGGGTGAAGTGTCACATTATATATATTATAGAAGGATTTATTAAATTCTTTTATTAAAAAAATGTATTGTATGGGATTAATATATTTATAGCAATTTACAAATGGGAGAATAAATTTCCTTTTAAAAGGTTACATAAGGATATATAAAACATATCTTGAGCATATGTGATATATAAGATTTATACATAGTGAGTCCCCTCAGTCCAAGAGATGAATTGTTTGATGTAATGTTAATAGTTTGTCCACAATTTTTGAACCACCAAGAAGACATCCATGTTCTTCAAGCAGATTTTAAGAAAAGGGTATATGTCCTTAAAGATTACATTGGAAAAGTTGTACATGTATAGGAGTTCTAAGAAACCATCTCAATACTAGATGGGGATGTACTTTTAGAGCAATCACAATGCTTTGAAGATACTATATTGCACTAATTCAGTGAGCTTATAGAGCCTACAAAATCAAGTAATATTACTCAATTATGGAAGAAGGTGTGAGTATAAGCCAAGTTCTTCAAGATCATATGCTTCAATATTTTTGGCTTGTTGACTTGGCCTAGACAATGATTTTAGAATCAATGGAGTACAAGATAATGTTTAGCATCATGTGGTTTGTAAAGAATAAGGTGTGCAACAAGCTAAGTACAAACTTGGATATCTGCATGAGATTATATATTTCCTATTACTTAAGAGATAACTTTCCACATGATTGAGCTTTAGCATGTTGGATATCAACTAATGCTTGGTAAAATCATGTAGATATCAATACAAGGTCCATAATACCAACAACATCTTCAACAAACCTAGATGAAAAGAGTGAAGTGTTTAGTGTCATTGGATGGAAAACTTGAGACATTCAAGCATTTTTCTTTGTATATAATAAACCTAAATAAAAATAATTTTCAATTAAAAATATAATTATTCATTAGATACATTATAATATTTACTTTATTTGGATAAAAAATCACATCACTTTTTAAAGTCTAAGCTAGAACTTTAGCCACATATTCTTTAAAATAAAATTATAGATAGGTCCTTAAAGGGATCCCTGCTCTTTGTCTTATCATAAGACAATTATTATGTTGATTATTTGCATTGTTATTATTTTAAGTAAAATTTAAATCTAAATGTGATAACTTTGTGCAAATATCATTTTTCCAACAAGTGTGGAGTAGTAGACATTGAAGTCATTGAGAAGTATATTAAGCATACAGTTAGAGTTTGGCTATGTTATTCATATTGACTATGATTTGACTATTATTCAAATCATTATTTATAAAAAATGATTGATTTCAAACATTGCAATATATATTCTTTTAGCCAAGGTATACATTTATGGAAGGTTAAAATAACTTTCTATACTCAATCTCACTTCAGTTTTACAAATTGGTATAGAGATTCAATTGCAAAATTCTTTGATCACCTTTTCTCACAAAAATTTATTGCTCATCTTGAAGAGGGTGTCTTATTCTACTCTTTTGTCTCTCCTCTCTTTGTCTCCCTATTCTTCTCTCTCCTGTCTACTCTTTCATCAATGTGCTCTCCCTACTATTTTCTCTCTTGCTCTACACTATATAGAAACATAAAACATTTTAATTATTTAGAATCTCATTACTCTTATATTCATGTTTCTACCACAAAAATGTCAATGTCCTAGAGAATATGTAGGCTCCTATCTGAATCTCCTCCAATCATTTGTCTCTAGCCACTCGGGCTTTGAGGCACTATGCTTGAGTGCCTTGTGTGTATCCGATCGTCTATGTGATATATATGCATACATACACTCCATCATCCCCAATGGAAAACCTCTCTGTCGTGATAGGTACTAGAAACTCCTCATGCAAGGATGGCACTATATAGTCCTTGCTCTCCTCAGGTATATTCTTCCAATGTTCCAAGATGTTGTGCCTAAAAACTTGTTGCCACAACTCTCTCATGTGAAACATCACCCTGCTTTCCTCATCATTCATAATCACAGCACTTGTTTTGTCATCTAGAGGTATCCATACCCCTCTGGGATACATCTAAGGTGTATTTTCTCTCACCTCTACCACCATGCTCTTTGGCATAACCAAGAGAACCCTGTATATCTGGTATATCCATGAGGGTTGTATCTCTCGAAGTAGCATCCATAGGGGTTCCACCTATACGAATGGTTGAGCAAAACCAAGAGTCATTGGAGTAGATGTCCCCACAGGTATAATAAATCCTGGAGGTGACAAGTATCCACTAGAATGAAAAGACAAACATGCATCGATGCCTCCAAACACCCACCTAAGCCACCCTCTCTAGAACTTGTATGAGAGTGAGGAGTAGCGCCCCTATTTGGAACTGACTACGGGCTCATAGCATCCACATCTCCACAACACCCCTCAGAACCACTCCCTCTCAGTTCGGTCAGTCTAGAGTGTCAACCTCATTTACTGGAAATCGAAGCATCAAAACGGGCCAAAGTAAATCTCACAAAATGGCCCGATGATGTCCGTGACAACTCTTGCTTTGCCATATCTCTAAATGGGGCCATCTGATCCAAAGACATACGTGTGAATATCTCCTATAACTCATCACCGCTCATTCCTTGACTCATCTTGCTCTCCAAGTATCATCAAAGGTAACCTGCACAGACAAAAAATGATGCTAGCATAATCAATATAAGGATTTAGATAAAGCACGACAATATAACTATGAAAGAAATGATCTTAATTAAAACGCATATTCTAAAGTACCCTTAAAACTGAATCATCAATGAATTGAGCAGGCAAATGCAAATATGACCTAGCCTACAGCCCCATGTCAATCTCTTAGCATAACTCTCCATACACTGGAAGATCTATAGATAGGTCACCATAGAAGGAGAAGTCCACTTCCTTCTTAAAAAAATCATGGCCTCCTATCTCTTCTTCTACATTACCTATGCATGTCTCCTCTACATGCTCCAAGTCCTCTTTAGCCTCCACCCTTCATAATATTGACCCCTCCACCTGCATACTCTTCTTGTTTACGCTGGGAACATTGTTTTCATCATATACTCTCACATTTTGAGGAGCTGACGGCACAACATACCACCATCGAGGTTGTCGCAAATTTGGATAGGTGATTACCTATTCAATATTGCATATAAGAGTGAATCAACATTTATGATTGTTTCATGTTGTGGAAAAAAAATTAAAAAATTTCATGCACCTATTCACAATGGACTGGTAGGACAAACGTTTTGCAAAGATCCATCCATATTTTCTCAAAATCTATTTCGAGAAATCTAGATGGACCTCATTGAATGGTTGTCCCAGCTCCTTCCAATACCATCTTAAACCACTATACATCGAATATGATCATGGAGAAGCTACCATAATCCATTGAGATAACACTTTGCAAGTTTTCCAAAAAACTCCATCTCATCTACAATGATGTTTGGATTCGTGGCTCATCATCGGCTCTCTTGCTCAAACTTTTCCATGACACCACAATCCGTTGTGGAGCACATTTTGTCGATGCGCTCAACCTGGAAATGTCACTCATGCGACCACTATTGAAAAACATAGATCTAGAGCATGGCAAGAGCTATGGAGGTTGGAAAATAGAGACCAAACTCATAGTGACAAGACAAAGAAGAGACAATTGTTACACAAGTGAATTAGGTTCCAAGATTGAGACTTGGACTCATAAAGGCATTCTTGTGTATTAGACAAACAATGACAATGACACTAGCTGAAAGAGGAAAGCATCATGATATTGTATTCATTCCATATGAAAGTGACAATCAAGTATAATGCTTTAAAGAAGCTGAATGGTAGAAGTTTTCATTTCTATGCCTATGGGATTCAATCTACCTACATGTCCTAATCCCAGAATTGCCTCATACAAAGAGGCCATAATGGGTGTGATTGCAAATATCTCAACACCCCTCCTCAATCACAACCAGAAAGTACAAAGTGTGTGGAGGCTTTAGTGAGAGCAACACCTGCAAAGTGTGGGTACACCATAAGCATGGAAAAACACTAGAGGCTCTGTCACAGAAAAGGCTAAATGTGGGTACCACAAACATGGTGGACATCCAAAGGTTGTAACAGGGGCCTCACAAAGTGTATAGAGGTTGTAGTACAAGGCTATATGAGGAGTTTACAAGCTTATGACATGAGCATTTTGGGCTAGAAAATACAAGGCTAAAAAATTCAATAAAATTTTGGGTGAAGGACCATGAGGTCCTTTCCATTTTTAAAATTTCTTTTTACATAGGTCTTCAATTCATTGTAGGTCTTCTTGTCGGTGTAGTCCAGCTTGCTCTTTTTGATCTTGTACTTGTTCTTCACTTTGCTTGCAGCTTCAGTCTTCATGTCCATGTCCCCTTCAAGCAAAGACATCTCATTCTTTGGCATGTTGAGTAGAGTGTCTAGAGCATCTTCAAGGTCTTCAGATAAGATCTTGATTGCAGTTTGGTGTAGGCAGCTCCAACATTACCTGCAAGTGATGTAAACAAGACTTCTATGTATTGCAAGTAAGTAACAAGAATAATGTTGCTTTGCATCTGCATTAAGATCTTCTTGTTCGTCATTGTCATGACCAAGGATCAGCATCAAATCAACTCCAAAATTCTCAAATTTCATCAATGGAAGAGTAGATTATAGTGTGTCAAGAGACACAAGTAATGACAATGTGAAAACACACTATGTAAAGACTATGTCTGAGTTGATGTTGAACTTGAATCTTCTTAGTTAGTGTTCACCGATCCTTCTTTGATCTTTCTAGGTCCTTCCCCTCCTTGATTTGATGCTAGGACTGTTGATCAGAGTGGCAATGGGTTGCTCCAGGTGGCAGGAGAGACAAAATGATGAGATTTTTTAGCTTAGGTGAAAATGGCTATGGAGTCACAGTTAGGATTTTTTATAGTGGCCTGGTTTTTTTGAGATTGCAGGAGCTATACTTGATGTTTTTTGAAACTTTTTTAATGAAAATGAAGTTGACTTGATGCCCTATCAAATCCCTATGAGCATCTTGAAGATTGGTTATAGCTCGTCACGCGCAGAAGGGCCATGGCCAAGGAGCGATCTGAAAAATTCGTAATGCCATGGCCAAGGAGCAATAACGTCAATGATTTGTGTGATGGCAACATACATCTTGAGTCAAGGAATGATCCTCTAGAAGAAAGAAAGAGGAGATATGCTTTGTATTGAGAGATCCAGGGACTCCAAGCAGGGTATGCCTTGCAGATCACAGTTGCAAGCTATGAAAGTGAATGAGAATTTTGACAATGCTGGGCCTATGGCTGCCTGATGTCAATGATTGAGGTGACAAGAAAAAGCTCTGGAAGTAGGAAAACACTTTTCTAGAAGGAAGCTCCAAGATATTTGACCTGTGGAGTGAGATATAAGAGCTTCAAGCTGACAGGGTGTAGCTGGCTATGGCTGCCATGGAAGCTCAAGTGAAGGTAGAGTTGAGAGATGAAGTCATGGGCTCGAACTGAGCTGACCAGAGTTGAAAATGGACTAAGAGAGAGCAGAGAAGAGTTGAGCCATACCTGATTGAACTCTGATACCATGTTAAAAAACACAGATCTAGAGCATGGCAAGAGCTATGGAGGTTGGAAAACAGAGACCAAACTCATGGTGACATAGACAAAGAAGAGACAATTGTTACACAAGTGAATTAGGTTCCAAGATTGAGACTTGGACTCATAAAGACATTCTTGTGTATTAGAAAAACAACAACAATGACACTAACTAAAAGAGGAAAGCATCATGATATTGTATTCATTCCATATAAAAGTGACAATCAAGTACAAGGCTTTATAGAAGCTGGATGGTAGCATTTTCCCTTTCTGTGCCTATGGGATTCAGTCTTCCCACATGTCCTAATCCTAGAACTGCCTCATACAAAGAGGCCATAGTGGGTGTGATTGCAAATATCTTAACAACCATGCCTTACTATAGATTTTTTATTGTACATTGAAATGGTTAGATTAGTTGCTGCATATAAAATCTAAATACGATAGATTATAAACATGCGGTCACATTTGGACTACATCCCCTCGAGAATTTCCACTTCTTAGTAGAGACCCCTACCCCTTTGCGAAAAGCTGCGTGACCAAAGCATATAACCATCACATAGACATAAACTACGACATCTCCTCCATGCCCTCAAGATATCAAATTGATCGATGGCATGTACTGCATCAAAATTCCGATCGCACTTCTTCCCAATCTTTCCTAGCTCATACCTAGCGAGCCACTTCTCCATGGATGCATGATGCAACATACAAAAAAGATTCACTTTCTCATCCATTGCAGCATCCATCCTTTTTTCTATCTCATTTCCAACCACCACATCTCTAGTCATTCTATCATCATCCTTCAGCGACCTTAACATATTCTTATTTGAATCCACCATTGGTAGCCACTGTGAATTATACACTGTCTTTAACACCAACTAGCATTCAGCCATGCTACATTCTAGCCGATCTTGTTGTCACAAAAAGCCCTTCAAGGTTTTCATGAAGCGCTCAAAGAAGAACATCCATCACGTATAGATGGGTCTCGCAATCTCCACTTCATCTACAAGATGCACCAGGAGGTGAGTTTGTATCATGAGCATATTGATGGGTAGGTACTTCTCAAAGAGACAGACCATCTCCACTACTCCTCACCTTGCAGATTCAATAGAGAATGTCTTGATCTCCTTCTGTGAGATCCATTGCACTAGATTTAACGTGTAAATCGTCTTGCATATTTCTAGAGTGAGGCACCCCATGATCATGATCGGTAGTACAAATTGCCACAAATGAAGAAGCATTACGAACACCAACTAGAAACTAAATAGCAAAATATGCAGGCTACTTACAATTGAGGCCAATATAAACCTGACATATCTTATGCCAATCATGGGATTTTAGCCCTGATAGTTGGTCATCTTTAGAGAAAGAGAATCTAAGAAAAGGCATCATACCCGTCGACCTGATAATTTCCTTCACAATGTGCTCTTCTTTAGTGGATATGACCCAAGGAGTGTGAGGTAGTTGCAAGAGATCATCGGTGCTTAACTGCGGTGTCAAAGAGTTCGTGCGAGAGCTGCAGAACACGGGGTTCAAGGTATAGCAAGAAATGAGGCTAACAAGAACTCGAATATTGGATGTCAAAGTTCACTATATTCCTTGTCTTAATCGTAGAGTTACAATAAAGAAACTGATCAAACCCATGTTCTTGATATGCTGTCATGAACAGTTTTAGTATTTCAACAAGTACAGCACCAGTAAAGACTTGCACGTGGTCGATAGCAAGAAAAGACCTTTCTCAATGTCATGCAACATTCAAAGAGTTAAGATTCTGCTTTGTAGTGTCTAGCTTATGTTCATGAAAGTACATAATACCTCCCATGCAAAGACAGAAAAGGGCCACTTCAGCATGCCTAATATCTAGTAGCAAATATCTGTTCATTAAAATATACCACAGAGAGTCTGCTGAACGTAGAAGTACTTAGAGTGCCATTTCTGCTCTTCGACTCTTCTTCTCCAGTAAAACAGACAAGGAAGTCAGAGCTCCACCAAACCAATAGATCATTAAGTGTTGACTAAGCCTTCCCACAAGGCTGAGAAACTGTCAAACTTTCTGAAGTCCTTTTTGCTTAAAGGGAGTCGTCCTCAAGCCTGTGTACTGTTGTATTGCCTCAACACTCCTACTATGCATGATAACTTTGGGAGAGTAAGCAAAGGAATTCCTTAAATTTCAAAGTACACATCAGTAGAAGGTGAGCACAGTTGGTTTGAACGTTGCTCTTGTACCATGGTGTATGAATGACAGCAAGGAGCCAAGGGTTTCTGACTCTATCCACTTTGGCCAAATCAGCCTGCAGCCACTTATACTGAATAGAGTCCCTACTGAAGTCAGTGTATGATCCTAGTATCAAAGCATGCACACCAGAAACCTCAAAAGAACAATAAAGGTTGGAGTCTGATCCACTCTCTTTGTAGGGCCTTTTTCATCTTGTATTATAAGATCTGAATGGTTCAATAACGAACGGAATTTCCTCCATTTCATGATTCCCTTCAGTGATCATCCATGGCCGTGAACTAGCCAAGGGCTCAACAAGTTTTCCAAACGAGTCCCAGCGGCTTGAATATAGTCAGCATAGGAAAGATCTCCTGGGAGTATAGAAACATCATAATCTGAGCTCGCAACTTGATTCAAGGTTGAGGAAGTCCAATCTGTCTGCTCCGAAAGATCTCCTGGAGAACTAAAGCCCAATTGTAAAGGGCATCATAATCTGGAGGATTTCTCGGTACTATGTTAGCACACCTTTTTGCAACAAACGCTTGAATTCACTGCCGAGAGTGTACTTCATCTCCAAATGCAAAAGGTAGTGGAGGTGGAGGAGGAAGGATCAACAAGTTTAGTTTTGCTGTGGTTCGCTTCAAAGTTAGTCTCTGCAACGGTGTTTCTGTCTTCTTCAAGACATCAAATCCAACTTTTTCTGCCTCAATCTTACAACGATCAAGATGAATCTCATGGAATTAAGCTGCAAGCTGTCGTTCGTCAAGTGTCAAAGTGGTGGATACATAAGCTCTGATGCTGGCAGTTTCATCCAGCCAATAATCACTTCTTTGGGATTCACCCGCTGATGCCGCTCAAACATACACCGATGATACTCTATATCCACAGCTACCTGTTCAGACGATTCATTGTGAGGCACTACATATGAATTGCGGATAATAACGGTGCCATCAGAAGTTATCGAGCCTAGCAGAGTGCCAACGACACGATCGGTCTGGTCCTTGCCCTGATGTACCAGTCACAGATGATGAAAAGGACAGTGGGATAGAGTTGGCCACCGCCCCCCCCCCCCCCCCCGGTTGAGCCAGAGACGAGCTGCTGGATCATACTCCTTGTCGACACACCTCGTACCTCCCAATTCCGTGCCCCTTTGTCCTCTCGTCCTCTGTTGCTGAAATGAATTCCTTCTTTGGCATCACTCCGGGACCTGTACCTATGCCTTCCAAAGCAGTGGCACCAGCTAATCGTTCATCGATAGACATAAGATGGCGAATAAGAGGTAAATATGCAGGCAAGTCATTGCGGCTGGGCTGTGTCTCCCAAGAGAATGGTTCTAATGATCTCCTCGTAACTCTTGCGGGGCTTCACAAGCCAAATCCAATACTTCTCTTCTCCGAGACTGCCACCGCATCCTCAGCGTTTTCTTTCTGTCTTCCCACAAGTCGTTAAACAAAACGTCCAACCTCTTCGTAAGGAGATGCTACCTGGCAGCCTCGCTCCACCACTTCCTCTGTTCTTTCTAAAGCAAGGCGTGCAGAGCCCATCTTTTTCCTCCCTTTCGCCATTCGAATCCTCTTTTCCCCCCAATTAGTCTCCTTTTTCCCTTCCTTTTCTCCCTCTGATCCCTGCTTTTCGAAAATCTTCCCTCTATCTTTAGTTTCCTATCTTTCCGTTTGTGACTTCCTCTTTTCCCCAATTAACATCTTCACACCAGCTCGACTCAAGTCTCCTACGTGCTGAGCCTTTTATGGTTACCCCAGTTTCAGCAGAACCCCATCCATGGGCAGTTGATCCAGAGGTGGGCAGAAATACTCGTACAGCACCACTGTATGCAGAAGCATGATCCACTCGTCGCATTGCAGTTGCGGCTCTTGCAATATCTGAAAATACAGCTAAGGCATTCTTGTCAGTCAACCATACGAGTTCACACTCCCCGCTAAAACGGAGAACAAATATACTAATATCTGCGTCTCTCGGAAGGTCAAAGAGACCAACAACTAGCCTCGGATCCATATCCAGCACCGGATTAAAGACAGAAGCCTGTTGCTCCATATCTTTGGCGCCCATGTAAACAACACATTGTAACCCAAAACAAGCACACACTGTAACAGTGATAACTTCATGCTTCTCATAGCACATTTCAATGCTTAGCCTCCTTCTTTCCAACTCCTGGATGTGGAGGGTTATTATCATTAGGTATTTTTGATGTAGCTGGAGAAGGAGAAGACAAAGTCCTAACATGTTCACCAACATCAGTTGTGCTTTCCACTCAACCTTGCTCAACATAGGCTGAAAGCATCTCATCATATTTGTCACTTTTGTCTCCAACTCCTCCCCACTATACTTATACGCATTAAATAAATGTTATCACAACAACTAAGTATGTACAAAGTACCAAATCCCATGCATAACTTTTGGGTGGTTTAAACACTTCGAATGCGCAGCAATACGACATCCACCCCCTCTAAACCTGCACATCCTCCGGATGTGCCAACTATCCAGGTTCATTCAAGTCCACAAATAGGTCAAGTCCAACTTCTGATTCTAGTAAACCTGTTTCTCCATCATCTTCATCATCCCAATAAAATTTCTGCCTCTTTCGAAACAGCTGATAGAGAACATCTGCAATATGAGCAAAATGTGGAATCCAAATCATGTAAAATACACAAGCTCCCACAAATCTCCACACCTCTGAAGTAGTTGAGCAATACTCTGCAATCATGTTTATGGCATCCACCTTTGCAGAAGAAGGCTTTCTGCCATAGTATCCAACCATATGCCCAACTATGATGACTTCATTAACAACAAAGACAGATTTCAGCCCTGAAATCTTATATCCAATATTTGCAGGATCCCTCAACATAGGCTGCTTCATAGCTTTTTCAATCTGTTTATCACTATCAGAAGGAAGCGGGCCTGCAACCGGCTTAACCTTCTTATCAACTGTTTTATATTTTGTGTCAACCTTGGCATCATTCAAGCACTCTTTCCTTTGCTGCAATTTCTGCAAATTTTCAGCATCTTTCAACTCTGTTGGCTGAAAAATTTCAGCCTTTAGCTCTATGGACTGCATGGGTGCAGCCTGAAACTCTGTATGCAGAAATTTTTCTGCATTCAACTCTGTTGGCTGAATGAATTCAGCCCTCGGCTCTATGGACTGCATAGATGCATCCTGAAACTCTGTATGCAGAAATTTTTCTGCATTCAACTCTGTTGGCTGAATGAATTCAGCCCTCGGCTCTATGGACTGCATAGATGCATCCTGAAACTCTGTATGCAGAAATTTTTCTGCATTCAACTCTGTTGGCTGAATGAATTCAGCCCTCTGCAATTCTATTAGCTGATCAAGATCAGCCATAAATTCAGTTTGCTGAATTTTCTCAGCCTCTAACTCTGTTTGCAGCATAAAACCAGAAATTTCCTGAAACATATCCAAAGTTTGCACAGGTATGATCTTTGAACCCTTGCATACATCAGTTTTCAGCATTGCTCTCATCTCAAACAATTTATCTGCATAAGACATCCCTTCATACAATCCATCCACATGCTCTTCTGCTTGCAAGATACCTGCATTCTTCAACTCTTTCTCCTTACGACCAATGTACTGCCTGGCAGCTCTAGGCAAATCTGAAATTTTCTGATAACTTACCGAACTATCTGAAGTAAACCCAACAAAGTTATTGGAGAAAGACTGGCTGCCAAGAGGCGAGATCTCTTCTTTTCTCCGCTCCGTACCACTGGCGTCTCGCAAGACAGCGGTACCTAATGAAAATCCAACTCCTTCGCAGGTAGTGGTGCCTCACGCAAGGAGTCCCTGTTTCTCGGATGATTTACCCCAACAGTCATAAACTGAACAGCTCGCATACCATCTTTACTGCGTATCCGCGCATAAGCTGATCCGTCATCCATCACTTTTGTTTCCATTCTTGCTTCTGTAATGAAAGGCTGTCCAAGAATAATCGGATAAGAGCATGAATCCTGAACAAAGCAATGATAATCCTCTTCAACATTACCAATAGAAATTCTAATACTCGGACAAGCAGCATACATATCACCAGAAGTATTATTGGCGGCTCTCATGCGCCAGCCATGCTCTGCATCCATAGGCCACTTGCCACTCTCATAAACACCTCGAGCAATAAGATTAATCTCAGAACCATGATCAACTAAAGCAATCAAGGGAATTTGTTTCTCTCCAATCCTTACCACTGTCTCAGTGGTTGCTCTAGCCCAATGACTTCGTGAAAAATGGCTGCGAGGAATGAGAATAGGGGTCTCATCATCTTCATACTGCATAGGCTGCACTATTTTCTCTAATTGCGGATTAACAGAAGCATTCTCAACCATCACTGCATCATCATGCTCTTCCCCAAGAGCTCCATGCCACAATCCCTGTAAAGCAGGTCCTTCCATCGCATGTCGTTTCCTCCGCAAAAGATCCAGCATCTGATCTTGTATTTCTCTTCTAGCAATCCCAAGAGCCTCTCCAACAGTAAAAGTGACTTCACTATTCAAAATTCTTTCATGAAAAATCTTACTCATATCCGTTTGCATATCAAGGTCTGACAAGAGCTTGAATCCTGGCTCTTTTCTTGGTTGCTTCTTTTCCTTCTGCTTGTCTCCCATTGATTGATCAGAACCTGTTCGAGCTGGAGAATTTGACATAGGTGGAGCTGTAACAGGTGGTGAAACAAAGTCACCCCCTCTAGTCTTTTTGGAGGAGCTAGGACCCTCCTCATCTCTTCTTCTCTTTTCTTCAACCATGGCATCTAAACCCTGCATTTTAGCCATATAAGCAAAAATAGAATACCTGTCAACAGGAGAATCCCATCCTGTTTCTCCTCGGATGCTAGAGCCCACACAAGTCATAGTAGAAGTTTGAACTTTCCCTCTTCTCGCTATCTCCAAGGCAAAATACCATAAAGCAGAGTCTCCATCAGATTTCTGCTCAAGCTGGACTCCAAAAGCTGAAGCATCTCCTCTAACACTCACATAAGCTGATCGTGCAGCCATATCATCAACAAGCTTCTTCATACCTCCCTTACTAAAGTTCGTATCAAGAGGAGCGCCAGTCTCTGTTAGCCATATCTTCCCATCTTGTCCCCAGAACACTACATTCTTCTTACGTGCTTCCTGAAAAGCATCACAATCTCTACAGTGTTGGTGCTCTATACTATCACACCAAATACATCGTCGCCCTTTCCTTTGACTAGCTGGAAACGCAGTCACTGGAGCAGGTGCTACAGCAGGTACTATCATAAGTTGCTCCTTTAACTTACCAACTTCAGCTTTGACTGCTTCAATCGTCAAATCCGCCAAGCCTTTAATAACATCATCTACAGATAAGGGCACTGGAGCAGCAGGTACTGGTGGATTCACAACAGGAGGAGTAGGCTTAGGCAAAGAAGTAGCAGGGATAGAAGAAGAAGTCTCCAAGGATTTTTCAGGAACTAATCCTATATTTCGATGCAATCTGACTCTCCTGCGCTGCTTCTTGACAAGAGCATTCACAGCATCAATGACATGTCTCCACTCAGTCTTTAAACCTGAATCAGTAGCTTGATCTTCCAAAAGATCATCCAGCTTTTCCTGTAAATCAGCATCTGCAGCTTGCAAAAATAACTCCACTTTCTGCATCTCCAAAGCTTGCTGTTCAGTCCCATCCAACTGATCATAACGGCTTTCAAACTCTCGCAGAAGAGCGGTAACAGAAAGTCCCTTATTAGGCATAGAAACCCATGCTAAAAAATTCTTGCGATTCATAAGACCTGTATCCTCCAGGAAATATTCATCTTTTAATGTCTTTTTAAATTCAGCCCAACCTGCATGTGCCTCTTGAATTTCTGCAATTCGACCTTCAAGAGCGCGCACCACGATCCGCAAGAAGTAGCGGCTCCAAACATCTTGAGAAACCCCAAAAAACTTCATCTTTTCTTCATACAAATGCAGGTAAGTTGACACTTGCTAGCCATTAAACTGCTTCATCTCCTGTTGGACAGCTTTCAAAGCATCCATAGCATCATTGTCACGTTTTGCATGAGCTTGCTGCTGCATATACATGGTAAATGACTGAAACAGGTTCTTCATGACATTATCATCTGTCATCTCTTCTTGCGAGTCTCCCATCTTGCTGATGACGTAGCACTTTCACGTCGGGTTCACCAGAAATGTCAAAGAGTTCGTGCGAGAGCTGCAGAACACGGGGTTCAAGGTACAGCAAGAAATGAGGCTAACAAGAACTCGAATATTGGATGTCAAAGTTCACTATATTCCTTGTCTTAATCGTAGAGTTACAATAAAGAAACTGATCAAACCCATGTTCTTGATATGCTGTCATGAACAGTTTTAGTATTTCAACAAGTACAGCACCAGTAAAGACTTGCACGTGGTCGATAGCAAGAAAAGACCTTTCTCAATGTCATGCAGCATTCAAAGAGTTAAGATTCTGCTTTGTAGTGTCTAGCTTATGTTCATGAAAGTACATAATACCTCCCATGCAAAGACAGAAAAGGGCCACTTCAGCATGCCTAATATCTGGTAGCAAATATCTGTTCATTAAAATATACCACAGAGAGTCTGCTGAAGGTAGAAGTACTTAGAGTGCCATTTCTGCTCTTCGACTCTTCTTCTCCAGTAAAACAGACAAGGAAGTCAGAGCTCCACCAAACCAATAGATCATTAAGTGTTGACTAAGCCTTCCCACAAGGCTGAGAAACTGTCAAACTTTCTGAAGTCCTTTTTGCTTAAAGGGAGTCATCCTCAAGCCTGTGTACTGTTGTATTGCCTCAACACTCCTACTATGCATGATAACTTTGGGAGAGTAAGCAAAGGAATTCCTTAAATTTCAAAGTACACATCAGTAGAAGGTGAGCCCAGTTGGTTTGAACGTTGCTCTTGTACCATGGTGTATGAATGACAGCAAGGAGCCAAGGGTTTCTGACTCTATCCACTTTGGCCAAATCAGCCTGTAGCCACTTATACTGAATAGAGTCCCTACTGAAGTCAGTGTATGATCCTAGTATCAAAGCATGCACACCAGAAACCTCAAAAGAACAATAAAGGTTGGAGTCTGATCCACTCTCTTTGTAGGGCCTTTTTCATCTTGTATTATAAGATCTGAATGGTTCAATAACGAACGGAATTTCCTCCATTTCATGATTCCCTTCAGTGATCATCCATGGCCGTGAACTAGCCAAGGGCTCAACAAGTTTTCCAAACGAGTCCCAGCGGCTTGAATATAGTCAGCATAGGAAAGATCTCCTGGGAGTATAGAAACATCATAATCTGAGCTCGCAACTTGATTCAAGGTTGAGGAAGTCCAATCTGTCTGCTCCGAAAGATCTCCTGGAGAACTAAAGCCCAATTGTAAAGGGCATCATAATCTGGAGGATTTCTCGGTACTATGTTAGCACACCTTTTTGCAACAAACGCTTGAATTCACTGCCGAGAGTGTACTTCATCTCCAAATGCAAAAGGTAGTGGAGGTAGAGGAGGAAGGATCAACAAGTTTAGTTTTGCTGTGGTTCGCTTCAAAGTTAGTCTCTGCAACGGTGTTTCTGTCTTCTTCAAGACATCAAATCCAACTTTTTCTGCCTCAATCTTACGACGATCAAGATGAATCTCATGGAATTAAGCTGCAAGCTGTCGTTCGTCAAGTGTCAAAGTGGTGGATACATAAGCTCTGATGTTGGCAGTTTCATCCAGCCAATAATCACTTCTTTGGGATTCACCCACTGATGCCGCTCAAACATACACCGATGATACTCTATATCCACATCTACCTGTTCAGACGATTCATTGTGAGGCACTACATATGAATTGCGGATAATAACGGTGCCATCAGAAGTTATCGAGCCTAGCAGAGTGCCAACGACACGATCGGTCTGGTCCTTGCCCTGATGTACCAGTCACAGATGATGAAAAGGACAGTGGGATAGAGTTTGGCCACCGCCCCCCCCCGTTGAGCCAGAGACGAGCTGCTGGATCATACTCCCTGTCGACACACCTCGTACCTCCCAATTCCGTGCCCCTTTGTCCTCTCGTCCTCTGTTGCTGAAATGAATTCCTTCTTTGGCATCACTCCGGGACCTGTACCTATGCCTTCCAAAGCAGTGGCACCAGCTAATCGTTCATCGATAGACATAAGATGGCGAATAAGAGGTAAATATGCAGGCAAGTCATTGCGGCTGGGCTGTGTCTCCCAAGAGAATGGTTCTAATGATCTCCTCGTAACTCTTGCGGGGCTTCACAAGCCGAATCCAATACTTCTCTTCTCCGAGACTGCCACCGCATCCTCAGCGTTTTCTTTCTGTCTTCCCACAAGTCGTTAAACAAAACGTCCAACCTCTTCGTAAGGAGATGCTACCTGGCAGCCTCGCTCCACCACTTCCTCTGTTCTTTCTAAAGCAAGGCGTGCAGAGCCCGTCTTTTTCCTCCCTTTCGCCATTCGAATCCTCTTTTCCCCCCAATTAGTCTCCTTTTTCCCTTCCTTTTCTCCCTCTGATCCCTGCTTTTCGAAAATCTTCCCTCTATCTTTAGTTTCCTATCTTTCCGTTTGTGACTTCCTCTTTTCCCCAATTAACATCTTCACACCAGCTCGACTCAAGTCTCCTACGTGCTGAGCCTTTTATGGTTACCCCAGTTTCAGCAGAACCCCATCCATGGGCAGTTGATCCAGAGGTGGGCAGAAATACTCGTACAGCACCACTGTATGCAGAAGCATGATCCACTCGTCGCATTGCAGTTGCGGCTCTTGCAATATCTGAAAATACAGCTAAGGCATTCTTGTCAGTCAACCATACGAGTTCACACTCCCCGCTAAAACGGAGAACAAATATACTAATATCTGCATCTCTCGGAAGGTCAAAGAGACCAACAACTAGCCTCGGATCCATATCCAGCACTGGATTAAAGACAGAAGCCTGTTGCTCCATATCTTTGGCGCCCATGTAAACAACACTTTGTAACCCAAAACAAGCACACACTGTAACAGTGATAACTTCATGCTTCTCATAGCACATTTCAATGCTTAGCCTCCTTCTTTCCAACTCCTGGATGTGGAGGGTTATTATCATTAGGTATTTTTGATGTAGCTGGAGAAGGAGAAGACAAAGTCCTAACATGTTCACCAGCATCAGTTGTGCTTTCCACTCAACCTTGCTCAACATAGGCTGAAAGCATCTCATCATATTTGTCACTTTTGTCTCCAACTCCTCCCCACTATACTTATACGCATTAAATAAATGTTATCACAACAACTAAGTATGTACAAAGTACCAAATCCCATGCATAACTTTTGGGTGGTTTAAACACTTCGAATGCGCAGCAATACGACAGCGGCCAAAGCACCTCCATCTTGCCTATCTCATTCAAATCCATTCGTGCACCTACAATGTCTCTCTTTCCTATGATGTGGTCCCATAATAAGCTACCCACATTCTTGAAAATATATATGGGATCCACCAAATGGTTGATTTGTAAGTGGGTCCAATAAAGCAACTCGTAGAAAATTGAGAACCGTTGCATCCCATTTGGATGTGACTCCATGTGGGCTATTTTTAACTTGTATCAGCTTTGGGCGTTCATTCATACTGGAGGTTATCCAAGAAAACCTTCCCTTCCTTGATATACCATCTTCTTCATGGTTCGTGACGTTTGGGAGTCTAATTATGGCCCACAGAATGGACATGCATGATAACCTGAGGTAACTAGACTTGTTCCAACACCCCTATTTAGTCAACACAAACTTAAATGAGCTATGTTAGATATCACCAACAAGAATGGAAGCCTTCTTACCTAAGCACTCCCCGAATCCCAAAAAGTCATGCATGGTCCACATGAGAATGGCTCGTATATTGGCGGACCCTTGATCATCATGCTTGCTTATATCTTGCATAGTGACCCCCTCCTCCCATAAATCCTTGAGCTCATCAACTAATGGATGGAGATTGATGTCCATATTCTTGACTTTGTAGCACCTAGGAACAAACAAGCTAAGGATCAGGTGTCCTTTCTTCATAGAAATCCATGGCGGGATATTGTGGTTAACAAGGACTACAAGCCACACACTGTAAGAAGTTGACCAGAGACCAAATGGGTTCATACCATCCATAGTAAGACCGAGCCAAAGATTCCTTGGCTCTCATGCAAAGCCTAGAAAGGTAGAGTCAATGTGGCTCCATGGCATGTGAATCTGCTGATATTCTTTTGACTCCATCTGTGGATCTATTTTGTGCATGATGCAACCTTGTCAAGCTCACCATGCTTGACGTACGAAACATGTGATGTATACGTGGTATAAGTGGAAAGTTTCTAAGAACTTTCTGAGGGATGGTTTGCCCTTGCAAGTCCTATCAATATCTAAGAGCACCACACTTTGAACATGTCTCCATAGTCCCATAGTCTCCTCAAAACATCACGTAATCGTTGATATATGGATGGATGCTGTTGTAGTCCATGCCAAGCTTTCGTAATACTAGTTGTGCATCATCATGAGACTCAGCCACCATGTTTCCAAGTGGTAATATATGATACTTTAGCAACCTAAAAAAAAAATCATAAAACACCTTGAACAAGTACAACAAGTTTTTTTTTATAATGGAGCCAAAAAGATCAACGGAGTGTACATAAAATGTACCTAAACAACTCAGTCACACTCACATCACTCCACCCATATTTTGCATGTACACTTAGTTGCACAAGCAAAATCTTCAGGCAAGATACTTGGCACCCATCATACAATGGTATGGATGCTTCCTCTCTCAATGGATCAGATGACTCGGCATCCATGGATATCAATGCATCCATCATTGCCTCCATCTCAAGCTCCAAGATTGGAGGAAGGTCTAAAAGGCTGATTGTCTTCTTTGGTATCGAAGGTATAGATTGAGTCATGACTTCCAACTAGGGGATTGGCTCAGGAACTCTATCCATCACATGCCTAGAAACTCTTCCAATTGGTCGCAATAGGTGCATTCCTCCTTGGGATGAGGCATCACCTCCCTGTATAAATTTTATGGGTAAGTCTAATGTTTTTTTATATGATATTCAATTACTTTGCAAATGTAAGGCATGATGGATACACACTTTTCTTACCATTCTAAGACACCTAATCAATAATCTCTAATTGGAACTTGCCGAAGCATTGTACATATTCCATAGACAAGTAACGCTTTTGTTTGATTTCTAGCTTGAGTTGAGAGCAAGCACATGGGACATGCTGATTAAGATATGCCTGATGATTTTGGATATCACGACCATCATCGTTCTCTATTTGGTCTACGTTACAACAAACAATAGGTTTTTGTTCCCCTTATTTATGATCTTCCTTTGTTTTAATTTGTACTCCTCTTTCTCTCCCTTTCCCTTTATTTGTTTACCTCCCTCCATCTCTCTTTATCCGTTCATTTTCTCTCCATGTTTCTCTATTTTTATCTATACCCCTTTTTATTTCTCTCTCTCTCTCTCTCTCTCTCTCTCTCTCTCTCTCTCTCTCTCTCTCATTTGCCTCCCTTCCTCCTTATTTATTTCTGTTCCCACCTTTCTTATTCTCTTTCTCTTATTTGCCTCCCTTCATCCTTCTTTGTTTCTCTCTCTCCCCCTCTCTCTATGAATGTTTCTTTCTCTCCCCCATCTTCCCTCCCCACTCTCACTTCTTCTCTCTTTTCCTTTCCCTCCCTTCTTTTCTCTATGTATTTCTCTCTTTTTCTTTGCACTCGCACTCGGCTCATCTCATTACAATTAAAATCAAAGATAGAAAATAAAAACTCATAAAACAAGCCATTGAAATACCCTCTCTCCCCATTCCTCTTCGTGCCTCTCTTCCCCGTTTGCCTTTATTTTTCTATCATTATGTTCTCTCTAATTCTCTTGTTTTTTTCGTTTTTCTCTCCTTCTGTCTTGCTCTCTATTTGTTGTTTTCTCTATCTCTCTTTTTCTCCCTCTTTACATCCCTTTTTCTCCCCTTCTCTTTCTAGGTTTCTCTTTTTTTTTCACTTTCCTTCATCTCTTTATCTCACTCTTTTATCCACCTCTCCCTTCACTCTCTATTTCTTTTTTTCTCCCCCCTCTCTTTTTTTCTCTCTTTCTCTTTCTTTGTTTCCTCTCTCTTTGTTTCTCTCCGCCCCATCGTTGTTTCTCTCACTCATTTACCTCTCTCTCTCCCTTTCTCTCTCTCTTTCTTTGTTATCTTTTCTCAAACACAAGAACAAAGCAAGAAGAGTCAATGTACCTACCACAAAGGCCCGAGGATGGATTCTTTGTCTCCTCTTTGTAACATCCCTTCTTTCTCCCTTGTGCACTTCTCCCTCTTCTTCATATAAGACGGTAGTGGTGGCAGTGGTGGTGAGAAGCTATCCTTCTCTCTCTTTCCATCTCCCTCTCAAAGCCACGATCTCTCTTACTCTCTCTTTCACTCTCTCTTGAAACTATTTGTGAAAAATGTCGCACTCGGGTTTTCAACGCTTCTTTTTTCTTAGAACGGAATCACTATTAGTGTCCCTATTTGCGTCACTAAACAACGTCAAATGCAATGTTGTTAGGGATGCTAATAGCAAAGCCACTATTTTCCATCGAAAATAGCCCTCGCTATTTTCCCATTCCCTTGTAGTGACATAAGATCAAGCTTGGAGTTTACAAGCTCATGCTCAGATCGAGGGGGAGCTTTGAGATGTTGAGCTCTACATGAGTTGGTATCCACTACCTGCCTTGGTGATGTGGCATGATATTATTCACTAGCATGTTAGGTGATCGACATGAGGATATGCCATTGGTTCTATAGTTGGACTACAACCACATAGTTCATCCTTGGTTATTGTACTTTTATTGTGCCACCTCTTCTTTCCTACCATATTCACACTTAGTGATCGCATATACATACGTTGTGCTACTTTCATATTAGTCTTTTATCATATTGTAGACTTAGTTCTTTTGTGTGGAAGAAGAATAAAGAAGAAGAAGAAGATTTTAACCCTATCTCTCTATGTTCTCAAGTCTCCATTACTTTTTTTTTGTGCTCTTGGGTGCTTCATCTATCTCCCTTCTTGTCTATTTTCATGAAATGGTTAGGTCATCCACCTTATACCAAGTAAAAATTAGCAATCGATTAGATTATAAGGAAGAACTCTAAAATTTAATGATATGCAAGAGGGTGTTAAGCAAGTGTTTTTACTTTGATATTTTGTTTTTTGGAATTTAAGAAAATGAAAATCTCTAATCCAAGTCTAATTTCAGCCAACCAAACTCCCAACCCTTCAATATCTCATGGCCTATCACATCATAAGCATACATGTCATGCCTATCTTGCTTGCCTAGTCTATCCAAAGAACTAATTTATGGATGCCATGGCTATCTTGTGCAGTTAGCCTATTATCCAATGTCGAAAGTATGCATGTGTAGGACGAAAAGAAATCGAGTCTTTGTGAGTAGTCCAGAAAAAGGAGGAAGAGAAGAAGAAGGAAGTACACTTACAAGTTAAAATTATCCATAATGTAACCTCAATTAGAAACCCACAACTCTTGAGTAGTCTTTTAATACTTTAATAAAAATCCTAAACCTAAGTATCTTTAAATCATTCATTTTTCTCCAACTCATATCATTCCAAAAATGCATCATAGATTTTTTTATCTGTGCGTTTTCTATTTATCATATGGCCTACTTATCCTTTGTAGTTCTTTTTCATGGCAATCCTACTGACATCTTCTCATATGCAAGATAGTGCGGACATTAGCCTTCCCTGAATGCAAACAATGCAAACATGAATTTTCTACCTTGTCTTTTTATTCTGTTAAAGTATCTTTAAAACCAATCAAGCTAGATATATCGCAGCACATAACTTTCTTATTTTATGTATTGCTTGTAGTAACAACCTGATCTTAATATCACTTTGTCTTTTTGCTATAGCACTCCATTCCAAATTGCAATCCTATAGGTTCAGAGACACAATATCTAGAAAGAGATGGTGTAATTGCACTTATCAACAAGTTATTTGTTCATGGTGCATTGATATATCATGTCTCTTTAATGTAGAAATTTTTTAGTTCTTATGATGCATTGTCTACTTTGGATTGTTGTTTTTTATGTTGCAAGCTCCTTTCAAAGATCTATTACATCACGATGAGCTATTAAATGGTGATGCTTGGATTCATGGAACACCCTTCAATGTTCTTGGTTGTAGCAACCTTCCTAGCTATATCTAGCATCTTATTCATTGGAATTCTTTGAGTTTCTTGGGATTCTAGGTCAAGAGGGTGTTCATCATGCCTTTCAAGGAAAACTTTGATTGCTACATGCCTTACAAGCCAATCGAAATCTTCTTTTTAGAAATCTAGTGTAAACAAGAGAAATAAGATGAGGAATACAAGAGAATAGAAATATTTTTCTATTATGGTAAGAAACTAGAAACTCACTTACAGTTATTGATTTCCTTCTATCATGAACTTTTCTCGAAGAAATCTCTATGATTTGCAATTACATTCCATCCACCACAGGAGGAGGTATCTTGCTAGTGAGGGACTTGTAGGTTGTTAACAAAAATCTCATCCTTTTTCAACACTAGAAACTCCTTCTCAAAAGTAGTGATAGTCTTTTTGAAAACCTATAGATCATGCTTGTATCAACCATTTCAAGTTTACTTAGAACATAAGTGTATCAAAAAATTCAACTCATACTTATATTCTAACATCCTCATGAAAACCATTGAGAGAATTCATTAGGTGAATTTTCCTAAATTTAATGTCTAAGATAGAGGTATTCTAGTGTGATTTGCATGGCATTGAGATTCGGATTAGCATGATAAAACAAAGCAATGATTGTATCTAATATCTTCACCTAAAGAATTATATAAAAAGAATATACCCCTCGTGAGAAGGAATGATGAAAATTTTATGCTTCTCAAGATTTATCTCTTGTTGGAAGAAGTCAATAGAAATTTTAATTTTCATTTTTCACTAAAAATAGAATCCACCACAAAAACCTCTTTATTATAAACGCCTAAACACAATGAGATTAGACATGTGATTAGTAAAATGATAATAGAAAGAGGCAATTCATGACAGAGACCCCATGACACACATGAGGGCATTCCAAAGGTGTTGAATAATCTCTAAGCATACACTATGTGTAGGGTCTAACTCCCTTTTTGATAAAAAAGCTACTCTATATGGAAAACTCATGGAAAACATGTAATGGAGACAATATAGGTGAAAAATCAAGGATAAAGTAAAATACAATAGTGGACTAACATACCTTAGAAGGACTTGAATTATTGAGTCATTTAACTCCTTGTCCATCCTTTGAAGGAAAACTTGTCCTTAAGTGAGATAGAGAGGTTTTGTGGTTCTTATTGTTGACCACCAACATTTACAAGCAGTTATCTTGAAATCTCATTCATCATTTTAGTAATTTTCATTTCCAAATCCACAAACATATTCAATAAATTTTGTTCCTCTCTTTCTTTATCATCACTCCTATTTTCTTTCACTTTTTCTTTATTATTACCCTTATTATATTGCTTACTCTAGTTATTAGCAAAATTATTCTCTTGTCCTCTTTCATTTACAAAACTATCATTTTTATTTTTCTTATCAGAAAAATCTTTTGTTTTAGTCTTTTCTTTATCTTTACTTAAAGTCTTGTCTTTAAAATGTAAATCTCTATGAAAGGATGGAATCTTCAATTTCATATGCATTCTAGTAAGACCAATGTTTAACATTACATATGATGTTCTGTTAGTTGTTTGAGTTGGCATAAGAAACTTATCAAATCTTTATCTTATCAACTTTGTAATGTACATATCATTATCCATCATTGTGACTATCTTATCAACTTTGTAATGTACATATCATTATCCATCATTGTGACTATCTCTGCATGTGCAACACAAATATAGCTATTCAGTACCTAGAGAAAATCAATCAAGTAGTCCTCAATAGATTCCTCAATATATACTAAGGGAGAAAATGCACACCTATGGCCCATACATAAATAGGATCAATCTCCTCATTAAGGGGTGTGAAAGGGGCACCACCTAGCCAAATTTAAAATGAGCTAGGGCACTTTCCATACACATGAGTAGAGAGGTAATGATGGTGATGATGTAGGAAGGGAGGAGAATGTGTAGTGCATTATGAAGTAAATAAAGAAAGAAACTAATATTATGAGTTGCAACTAATACATCACAACCTAAAATGGTGGGGAAGATAGGTACACATAAGTAAAGAGCTAACAATGGTGATAATGTAGAAGGAGAAAGAGGAGGAGAAGATGGAGAGGATGGATGGTATGGAGGGGTTTGAGAGTAGTCAAATGGAGAGAATAGGGATAATGGAGTGATGGATGATGTGAGAGGATGAGGGTAGGGGTAGAAGAGGGTGAGGGTATAATGAACTGGCAGCAAGGAGGATGATGGAGTTGGGAGAGATGGATGGGGAAGCGACAGAAGGGAGATGGTATGTGATAAAGTTCGAAAGGAGGATGGTGGAGTGGATAGGGATGGGGAGATGGTGAAGGAGAAGAAGAAAATAGAGATATAAAGATAGTGGTAGAGTGAAGTATGTGTGTTTCCCTTTGAAGACTCAAAGAGGTCTCCTTTTATAAATACTCATCTAGATTATATTATTTTCCAACCCTAATTAATCAAGTATAATCTTGATTGATTAGAGACCCAAATTGGATGATGCACTAGGTGATGTAAGGCAATGTATGGAGTTTCCTTGTACATTTCTACTTTTGGAAAGGAATTTCCTAAGGGAAAAGTAGATCACTCTTACTTAGTAGAAATGTACAAGTATTTACAAACATATATTCTTATATAAGGCTTAAATTGCACAACCCAAAGCTACGTATACCTTGTGTTATTCTAAGAGTAGGTTCAGACGCTAAGAAGAAAAGGTTGTGAAATGCACCCATGAATGCTAGAGCAAAACTCTGCCACCTAACTCTTAGGTCATAGCATCACAAATATCCTTGATAGACCTAAGGATAGGGGCCCCAAGGATAAGATTGTCAAATGACTTCTATATCTTTCTAATTTTTCTTAATGTATTCATTGCTGCTTCATCTTTCTCCTTATAGGCTTGGCACCCCTCCCTATTGCTCTGCTACTAATGCATGGCCAAATGCATCCTATTTTCCATTTTTAAAATTTCCAGCCCTTTGAGTCTTGCCCTTTGAAGTCACTCTACTAGGAAATGGAGTCTTTGATACCTTGCTAGCATTATGTCAAATCCAAAATGAGTATGTTGGTAATTCAATGGATATGTTGCTTGTCCATGAGAACTTCCCAATTTTCCAAGTAATTTTGATGGTTTATTCTTTGTACCCAATAACAAAGAGCTTAAAGGACCTATGAATACATTGATCCAAGATGTCACATCCATTGATGATTTTTATTTTTCCATTAAATCATGGAGGGCCCCCTATTCTACCATGCACAATAATCCTTTCTAGTAGTGGCGAAATGACTACTTGCACACCATAGAATCAGGGTATGAATGATCAATTTTAATCTCATAATCTTCTCCTCTTGCAGTTTCTTACCAAAACCTTCATTTTTGTAGAATCAAGTTGGTCATGAATGTCCTTTTAAACTAGGTTTGGCTCAAGGTGTGAATCCTTGTCTTTTTTATGCTTGACTTCCATTGATTTGGGTGCTTGAGATTGTGGACCCCAATGCAACCTAGGTTATTTTGTTTATATAGATTTGGATGCAAGTGTTTGGGTATTTGCATGTGGAGGTGGTATTGTAGATTTTATGAACTCCATTCATGTGAGCTTTAATTCTCTTGCAAGTACATCAATGTCAACTCCTTATACATATGAGGGTTCTAAATAGCTAGTGTTTATGGTCTACCAATTTACCAGCTAGATAAGTCCCATTAGGACTCCTAGGGAGAGTGGGTGTAGCTCTGTCAATATGGCGCAAGAATCTCATGGGGAGATTAGCTCCATGGATGATGGGAGAGCTCAAGAGATCAGGCTCATCTTGACTATGGGAAGACTCACCGATCTCAAATGTGGAAGGAGGGGGAACATCCTTACCTCCATGAATACCCTCTAGACCATCAACAAGATCCAATGGAGGGTCCATATCTGATGCTTGCTCATGCATCTCACCATTATAATCTTGCACCAAGGCAGGTTCCTCATTCATTGAGGCCCTAGAGTCCCTAATCTCCCTCTAGACCTCCTCATGGGCCTTGCCTTTGTCTTTGTATCTTGCCATGTGCGTGCAATCCACAGAATCCATAGTAAAATGGGTGTAACCTCTAGTGGGAAACTATGATTGAGGAGATTTTTTATTCAAATCAAAGGGAGAAAATACCTCTTTGAGATGGTCTAGAAATCTTTGTGATACAAAATGGTCCACAAATTTTGGAATTGAATCTATATGCATGTGTTGAAGTGGTCTACACCCTATCCACAGTGACCTTAGTGCACAAAAATGGCCATATCTTTCAAACCATCGCTTGGATTGGGTGAAGGGGACAAAGCCATCTTCAAGAGAACTATATGGTTTACTCCTAAATGCAATAGATAATTTACTATAGCAAGTTTTCGATGACTATCCTTGAAGGCCTGTAACTAAAACATTGTTGTTCTAGTTCAAACATGCAATGTATAAGTGGCTCATGGGCTAAGGAGCCTAAGCATCATAGCAAGCAACATCCGTAGCATATTGAGCATGATCCCAAGTGAATGTAAGTGTTATATTTATCTACCATCACTACATAAGGAAGCCTCAATTGCAAACATCTTGCATCGACTGCATACATGTGAAGTACCATACATGGGTGTCTTGATCACTGAAAGTGCCTCATATTAGGTGATATCTCATCGAGAATGGGGTCATCATTGGGTATACCTAAGTTGCATACAAGTATCGAGCTCCAAATCACTAGGAGGTGGGAAAAGTTCCCCCCAAGCTAGGTTGTGTACCCCTTTAGGGTCTTAACTAGTAAGGGAGGGTCATCACTCTTTTGGCTTATCACCTTGCCTAGCATCGACCTTTTTCCTCTTTTGGAGTATACATAGTAGACATTTTTAATCATTCAACCAACATGAGATGCATTGGGAAATAAACATTGGGCCTTTTCATGAGATGCAAGTAATAGATAAGAGCTTGAGTAAGGGCTTACCTTAGCAATCCAATGACTCATTAGCTACCACTTATCCTTTTACAATGGCTTATTATTTGCTTGGGATCATTTCAACACACACATGAATAGATAAGTCTTATAGTTAGCTCTAACCAATAGGGAAGAGCTAACATGATGCAAGTAAGCTATTAATTCAATGTAGGCCACATGCATTCAATGAAGGACTCTACTAATAAGGCAATATGCTTCCTTAATCTCTCCAACAGAAGGACTAAGCTCAGCAAGTGAGTTAAAATGAGATATTAAGATTGGAATAGTATATCTCTTTAGTGTTTGAAGTAGATGGATGAAGCATGATCCCACAATGATCAAAGTCTTTCATTAAGTCAACTTGCAAAAGTAAACTACTCCAATGGGTATAATCTTTAAGAGTTTGGTGCTTGGACTTATAGTGGAGGCTCCCATTCTTGATCCATTGCTCTTCAAGAATTGAAAGCTTCAATTGGAGCTTTCATGGTTGCTCATAGGGAATCCTTGCATACTAAGCTCCATGTCTTCAATGTGGCTAAATGTGACCAATAATGGCTAAAGGGGCTCATGGGGCTAAGATTGAAGAGGTTTTGAGCTAATTTGAGAGCTCAAGCTGAGTGGCTATGGCTACCGTCTTATTATCCACATAGCAAGGTGCTTCAAATTATGAGGAGCTACCAAGAATGGGAAATAAGGAGGTTAAGCATACCTTGAGGATGCCATTTAAGCAAGGGGAAGCAAGCTTGATGCCTTAGCAAGACGATTAGGAGTAGTAGAGAGTAGAAAGGGGTAGCAAAAATTGCACCATAATTTGTGGGCTATTCCTTGGGCACTCCTAGTGTCCATCTCCACCAATCAAGTACTTTACAAGTTTCTTGGGATGTAAGGGATCAGGTTTTTAATAGTTGTTCATATCGCGAGGAAGAATGGAGCAAGATCTTGGGGTTCTTGGGCCTGACAACTATCATAACTTGCAAAAGAAGAAAGAGAAAACGACTAGGATAAAAAGGAATTGAGGTTTTTACCCTCCTCTAAATCACAAGCCTCCTAATTTATCTTGGAACCCCTTAAAGTTGTGTAAGAAAGAGTGATGATCTCCTAAATTGACTATTTTACCTCTAGATATGTCAAAGACTCCAGCCATAGGTCTTGCTTGCCTTCAAGAAAGTTGTCAATAATTGTATTGTTGCTTGAGTAACTAGGGTTTCTAGATTTGAAAAGGGAACTAGATAGAAAAAGGAAAGGGAAAAATAATCAAAGACTGAAGCTCTAATACCACTTGTAATGAATGAGGCTCAGAAGAGAGAGGAGAATGAGCAAAAAAGAGAGAAAGAGAGCAAGAAGAAGAGTGAGAAAGATAGGAAAGAGGGAAGATGGAAGAAGGAAGCCATAAAAGCTAAAGGAGAAAGTAAAGAGTTAGTTCTTGATTATGTCTAGATGTTGTAGACTAGATCTCTTACACCTTTATACATCGGTCAATGTAACTCGATATCTAACTCCTAGTTCATGTGTATCCCACTCATGACAATATAATCCTATAAATTTTACTAAATAAAAAAAACGTTCTTCAAACTCACACAATATCTTATATACTCTGCAAGGTGTATCCCCTAGGAATCCTCCACAATACAAACACAATCCAAGGACACATTTTCATTGCTTCTCTTGAGGTAACAATGACTTGACTTGAGCTATATCATTCTACATAGGCTCAATATTGGTTTCTCATAGGCTCAATATTGGTTTCTTAGTTTATCAAAAGTTATAAGCTAATAACTTGAAGAATATATTCTTTCATTATTAGAGAATAATGAAGTACAATGATAAATTTCTTGATACAAGATAACATCTCAATATAAGATTAGATCCTCTCTAGGATCTTCTAGAAAATTTTTGCAGATTCCAAAAGGTATTAGGTTTCTTAGTGTCCATGACATAAAAATTTATTAATGATTAATTTCTAATTATAATTATCACTATTACTTATTATTATTAATTACTAATTACTAATTATTATTGATTACTATTAATATATTTTATAAGTAATTTATTAATTTTATACATCGATTTATATAGTATTATTATTTTTCACTAAATAAAATTTTCATGTGAAAGAAAATTTTTGTAACTTTTTCTTAATCCAGTACTGTTTCATATTTCTTATTTGTTTGTTTGTTTATTTCCCAAGAGTCAATATCTTCATGAAGGCACTTACACATTTCTCATCGTATCTTCTTTATCTCTGTGCTAAGTGATTGTGAATCATTGGTATCCACTAGTGAGAAGAGTTTCAAAATAGAGAAGTTAGCATAATGAATATTTAAGAAGTTAAAGCAAGAGTCAAAATAACTTTCTAAGAAAAGATATGGTTTGGATTGTAAAAATATTTATTCTTAAATAATCATTTGTTCAAGTATGATCTAAATATTTTCAAAGACATTTCTAAGCCTATTTATTCATAAATATTCTATTGACATGTTGATATACTCTTAAGAAATAAATTTACAAACAATAGTTTTCCTCTTCAAAAATTTTTATGAAAATGAGTTGATGATGTAGATAGAGTTTGGTGTGGTAGAAGGCCAAGCTCGTTTTCATCCACAAACACTATATTAGGAAATTAGGGAATTGTCATATAGTTTGAGAATTCTCAATATTGTTAATATTTGGACACATGGTCAAATCTTGTCCCTTTACTTGAATGTCAAGTCTACCCTAATTACTATATAGGTTCTCTTTCCAAGTCTCATGTTGAAGCACGGTTAAGATTTAGCCACATGGCCAAATCTTTACCCCTTATTTGAAAGTGGGACTTGGGAGATTTCCAAATTCTCTAATATGGTGTTCACATGCTTCTTATCCACAAAATGATAGTGATTGTCTACTTTGAGGATTAAAGGTGCTTGTAGGAAAGTAGGTTGGACCTTTTGACATGGCAAACTCTATGCATATCATTAATCTAATAACATAAAATTCTTTGAAAATGAGAAAATTATCAATTTTATAATTCTTTATTCTTAAAAGCATCTTCAATACATTCTCAAAATAATAATGAATGAATGAGCTTGTCATGTGTGTGAAGTTTTTCAAACTACTTTTGAGTTCATGATTATTTAACTATGAATCTTTTCGTAGCCCAAGCGCATCTTTACCAAGAAGATTCTACACATTCTTACTTCGATTTCTTGAATACTCTTTATGCTCTAAAGTGTATTTTAGAATTTTCCTAACTGTTTGGTTAGCATATGCACATTGTACTCAATCATGTCTCATGACATATTCAACAAGAGAGAGAGAGAGAGAGAGAGAGAGAGAGAGAGAGAGAGAGAGAGAGAGAGAGAGAGAGAGAGAGAGAGAGAGAGAGAGAGAGAGAGAGAGAGAGAGAGAGAGAGCACGTGTATATATACACAAGTGAGTGTTAGAAAATGATTATCTTATCACACCTCATAACATGCATTTATCCATATCACGATACATGCCATTCGAATGGCCCTTTCATCACACATAGATGTATATGTATACTCACTCACACACGTTAACACTCATATACACATACTAGGCAATAAGAGAAGATTGTTACTAATGATATGCTACTACCAAATTCATGATATGTGCCAATCGGCAATCATTCCTTACCATACACACCACCACACAAAAAAAAGAGAAAGAGTGAGAAAAGATTAATAGTAGTATAAGGATTATGATTCATTGTGATTTATTTATTTTCAAAAGAGATTTCCAAATATGATTAAGATTAATAATATAACTAGTTTTTTAAAAAACAAATTCTTAAGTAGAATAAACAAAACTCTTTAAAAAAAATTTAATTCGGATTACGATTAGGAGAGAAATTAGCTGGATAGTAAGACCAAGCTTAAAGAAGATAGATAGGTTGCATAAAAAATGCATAGATACACACACACACACACACACACGTACAAAGGATGCTTGGTGGAGAAAAGTAGACTTATTGGAAAAGCAAATATTCTAGGGGAAGTTGTCTATTAAACTATTTCATTAGTGGTTTGAGAAGTTAAGGTTGAAGATATAAGAGGAGTATGATGTGCTTGCTTAAACAAATGCTAAGTTATTGGTACAATGTCAAATGTTGCAAAAATATTTATTACCCTTGCAACACTTAGAGAGACAAGTGTTAACCAATCTTTATGTAGAAGTGGACGGAGCTATCATCACTGTTGGATTATCAAGACATACATGCTCAACTCTTAACTGCTACTAAACAAACTTAGAGTATTATTATAACACATTTGGGTGTGGTTGTGAATAGACCATATGAAGTACTTCAAGCTAATTCCTTTGTGATAGATGATGCAAAAAATCTATTGAATGTAAATGAAGATCATTGTGTCCATATTAATCAGTTGCACGATGAAACTATAATTATCTTAATCATATATAAGAATCTCTTTTGAAAATAACTAAATCATAATCAATCATAATCCTTACTCTACTATTTAATCTTTATCATTTTTAAAACATTAAAAACTTTTAGACAGATTATCATTCAAATTATAGTTGTATATATATACTATTAAAATATTAATGTTAAAATTAGATATACAAAATCCATAATTATTCTCTCTCTCTCTCTCTCTCTCTCTCTCTCTCTCTCTCTCTCTCTCTCTCTCTCTCTCTCTCTCTCTCTCTCTCTCTCTCTCTCTCTCTAATTGTATGGCCTGTCTAAAAGGGAGGAACTATTGATTGACATGTATACAAAATGCTACAAAAAGATTAAAAAGAAGTATCAAAAATCATGAATCGTATCAAAAGGTTCAAAATATAAGTTTGCCTTTTGTTCCTTATTTTAGACTCTATTTTACACAGAATAGAATAGTTCTTGTTTGGAAAGCAAACAATAAATTCCATAATGCATGTTTGATGCTTTGTAGATGCTATTTTGGTGCTACAATGGTATAGTTATAATCTAGAATGCTATTTGAATTGTTTAGAGCTTGATTAGATTAGGTAAATATTTATTGTTATCATAACAATTCGGATAGCAAGCATACACTGTGAGCTTCATGTTTTGACTATCTTGATCCTACTTTTTTCCATTGCGAGACTTAGTTTTCTTAATTATAGGGTCGATTGGAGACTAATGGGTGGAAACTAAGCCATGATAGAAGACATTTTAAGAAGTTTAGGTAGTAAGGGATTAAAATGTAATTGTCTCCAAGTCTTACTAATTCGTTAAGATGCAACTTTCTAAAACAATTTATTGCATCCACAAAACATTAAATGGCACTTAGACAAAATGATTTACAATCTTACCAGAGTCTACAGCCTACTCTAACCAAACTGAGAGTTTGTGCATGAAGATCAAGTTATGATGACTCCTTCAGATTGTGGCGGATTTGCACATATGTTGGAGTCTCTTCCATCTTTTATCGCCTTGGGCTCGCAAATAGGTGGCCTTGGAGCACATAACTTAAATTTGCAAGTGTAAATGGAAATTGCTTTATCATGGATGCACTCTAGGTACACATCACCAGAAGTTATAATTGCTACCACCATCAATGCAGGGTGAGTGCTATATTGTTCCACCAACTATATTAGGGCTGCATATTTATGACACCATTGTCCATAACCAACTTGCATCTATTCAATGGAAAATAACAAGGTAGGATTACCAAGTGTCTTTGTCCCTACTACACAAAAATTTGCAACACAAACATCCGAAACTATTAACAGAATTGCGAATGCTTATGCATTGTGATCAATAGAAAACAAACAAGAAACATTTTGGAATCATAGAATAGAATATCAGAGAATACAAAATATGGTGCAAAAAATAACACTCTCTCCATTACATTGATCATTACAGAAATGAGATATAATTGACATAACTATTGTCTATGCACATATAGAGAGCAACTTACTTTCATATGAAAACTAAATGACCCTTCATACTAAAAATACACAATGCAACATATGAGTCTATCATGGCAAAACTAGTGGTCAACACTTATGCCCTAGCTACCAATCCCTTAAGGAATCCACCTTGCAAGGGTATAAGAGACAAAGATACCTCCTGCGCAACAAAAGTAATACATTTTTTCTAGAATACAAAGAATAATATACAAAAGCCAAAATCAACAAAAGAATATAGCTCTTGAATTGACTTTCGTGACATATGTATATATGTCCTTAAATGTGATATAGAATGTTATAAAAAGGGAAAACTCTCATAGTTGTCAATAAAGTACATTCCATGCTTTAGTAATATAACAAGTGGGATATATGGGAACTAGGGGTAGATACCCGGTCATATTGATTGGGGTATATAAGGTGTAAGACCCAGTTTAGGGAATCCAAATATAATCAAAAACTAACTCTTCACCTTATCCTTTAGCTTCCATGGCTTCTTTTCCTTTTCTTGTCTTTCTCTCTCCTCTTGTAGTCTTCCTTTTTCTTCTTCTTTCTCTCTCTTTTGCTCATTCTCCTCTCAACCTCATTCATTACAAGTGGTATCAAGACTTTAGGCTTTGATCATTTTCCCCTTTCCTCTTTCCCCTTTTCAAATTTGAAAACCCTAGTTACGTAGGCACTAGGTATAGGTACAGTAAGAGGACTATAGTAAGTGACAACTTTCTTGGAGCAAGTAGGAGCTATGGCTAGAACCTTTGACATATTTGGAGGTAAAATTGTTAATTTAGTAGGTTAACACTCTTTTCTATGCAAATTTTAGGGGTTCCAAGGCAAAGCTGAAGTCTTAGAAGTTAGAGAAGGGCAAAAACCCTAGTTAAACTTTGATCTAGACCTTCTCTCTCTCTCTCTCTCTCTCTCTCTCTCTCTCTCTCTCTCTCTCTCTCTCTCTCCATTTGTAAGTTGTTATGCCTTCCATGAAAGAAACCCTAGAATCTTGTTTTTACTTCCTCTAGGCCATCAACCACCACTTGAGCTTAATCCCTTGCATCTCCAGCAACAAGTAGAGTAGCATATAGGATAGTCTTGACCTATGGAACCCTTCAAGCAGCCCCCCAAAATTTTTGGTGCATTATATGCTACCCGAGAATAATCTCCTCCTACTTCTCCTCAGCTGAAATCCTCATTGTCATTGCTTCTCAAAGCTTCAAGCTACCATTTGGGATCTCCTCCACTAAGAATGCATCTATTTTCCTCTCTTTTGCTGACCCCCTCCTCTAAGGCATCCAAATCTTGCTATACTTTATTTTGATCAGCCATTAAAGCTTAGTTCAAGCTCCCCAACCTTTGAAATCTCAGTCCCCCTCAAGAGATATTTTAACCATTCTTAGCCACACTTACCCTAATTGAAGACATGGATCTGAATATGTAGGGATTTCTTATGGACAGCTATGAAAGCTCCACTCAAAGATTTTATTTATTAAAGAGAAAGCTCGAGGTCAAGCACATAAGCCCCACCATTAGAGGAAGAAACAAGCTCTTAAATATTGTACCCATTGGAGTGCTTTGTTTAGTGGGGATGACTTAATGGAGACCTTGAATCATTGTGGGATTATGCTTCATCCATCTACTTCAAGCACTGAAGAGGTATTTTAGTTCAACCTTAATCTCTCATTTTCATCCATTTACTAAGCTTAGAGATTTTGTTGAGAGTCCTTCATTGAATGCATACTACCCACATGTAATCTGTAGCCTAATTGCTTCACATTTGCTTTTCAATGGATCATGTGAACTCTTCTTCATTGATTATTGTTGACTCTGACACTTTCCAATCATGTGTGTGTTGAATGAATCCCAAGTGGATAATAAGCCTCACCCAACCTCTTGTTTAATCCTTGTTTAATCAATGAGTCACTAGATTACCAAGATAAGCCTCACCCAACCTCTTGTTTAATCCTTGCATCTCATTAAAAATCCCAATGTCTATTTTCCAATGCATCTTGTGCTAGTTACCTAATTAGAAATGTCTGCCATGTATACTTTGGTGGCTAAGGAAAAAAGCCGATGCTAGGCAAGGTGGTAAGCCAAAAGAGAGGTGACCCTCCCTTATCACTTAAGACCTTAAAGGGGTACACAACCCAGTCCCAAGGGAAACTTTGTCCACCTCCCAATGATGTGAAGCTTGATACTTGTATGCAAGTGTAGGTATACTCCATGATCACCCTATTTTCAATGAGATAGCCCTTGAATTGACATACTTTTAGTGTGCAAGACACCCATGTATGGCTCTTGATATGTATGCACTTGATACTTTTAGTGTGCAAGACACCCATGTATGGCTCTTGATATGTATGGCTCTTGATACTTTTAGTGTGCAGATTATGGATGGAGAATACAAGTAATGTGGATTCTGGATCGCATCTATGATCCTTCTCCACTATACCGGGAATGTAACGTATCCCCTAGTATCATCCAGCACACGTCTTAGCAGTCCATCGGAAAGGATGTCTAGAAAGCTCCGCCCGGCACTCCCATGGAATGTTACGGGTTTTGCGATCTAGTTCTTCCCGTGTCTACCACGTAGCGAAAGTATCCTGGCCGTTCCCACTTAGGATCGACTGGAATTAGGGTTTTCCTAATGGGTCATTAGCTAACAGCAACTAGCGTCAGACCCGAGCGAACTACTTTACGCAGAAACGCCAGGTCCGAAGCGGATTCACGCTGCACTTGGTTCAAGGAGAATGGGAAACGAGAGGGATGCAAAGCTCAACCTCTCTGCCATAAGGCATAGTCCCATTCCGTTTCCCTAAAACAACATAAATCGGGTAAGATGTAACTCTAGGTCATCGTTCTCGTTATTCTTTTTGATGATGATGATCATTCCGTTGTTCTTCGAGATTTTTGAGAAAAGTTCCCGGCTAACCGGGACCACCCAGCCATAGGACGGACCCATGGCCCATCCTCCGCACTTTCCTCGATTTGTTTTAGTTATGTAGTTATCTAACACATTAATTTGACATATAACAATCATCTTCTTTAATTAATCTTGTTAAGCACTGGTTCCTTCACGTAATCTTATCACGTGACATAGAAAAAACAACATCAAGCAAGTTCTTTTAACATTTCATCATTTTATCTTTGAAATACAAGGAGTTCCGCCCGTAGGCTTGTCCATAATCTGCCCGAAGGCTAACCAGTAATCTCCAGGGATCACTATTCCAAGCTTCCGCCCATCAACTAGTATGCGGGCCTCGAGATCCAATCCCGAGTCACGTTACCCTCTTGTGTAGGACCCGGAAGGCGAGGGATTTACGGCCAGAGCCCCCCCTGTGAGAGCGGAATTTAGGTGCCGAAAAGTGCTTAAAAATAGCTAAAAATTATGAATATCAAGGGAAAAATATTCAATGTCAAAGGCGGCGGCTCGATCTAGGACGATTTTAAGCGTCAAAGTGCTTTAAAGGCGCCCGAGCGACACTTGTTGATTTTTCATAATTTTTAAGACAGTCCTGCGGGTTGACACGAGCTACTGGCCAATGCGGGATGCTAAGCCGGACGCCCAGGATTTTTCAGAGCTCGATTCCGAGTCCGGACGAGGAAATGGCCAAGAAACCGGTCAAGATGCGAAGGGGTGGACAAAATTTGGCCCAAATGAGTAAGTGACTCTTGGGAGCCCAAGATTAAAAGTCAATGAAATGCTTAGGAGCAAATCGTGGTGTGAGAAGAAGGAAAGAAACGTGATCAGAGGGCGCCGAAATTTGCGCCCTCTATGTTGATCTTGAGGGATGGAGGTTGCATACAACCCCTACAGATGATGATTGCCCTTCATTCCCTCCTGGATGCCAATCATTTCGCCGCCCTTCGCCCGTCAAATGATGCCCTCTTTGAAGATCTCTGATTTCAGTCTTTCTCTCTCCTCCCTCTCTCTCTTCTAAAGGCAAGTTCATGTGGGAAGAAGAAGGAAGAAGAAAGAATGGTGGAGGCTTGTCCGGCATGGATCGGATTGCTCCACGGGCTGGAAATGGTGATTTGTGATTGTGCTGGACATGAAGTGCTGCTGATTTTCAGATTTGCAGTCATGGACATGAAACCCAAAACACGCAAATAAGCGGTAATTTAAAATTTTGAAAGGAAATTTGAGATTCTATAGCTTTTGATTGATGAAATGTTGTTCATGTGGGCTAAAAATTGTTCATGTTGCTGTTTTCCATGAGTTCTTGCTGGTCATAATCAGAGAATCAGAAAAATATGCATTTTGTGGTTCAAAATAATACATTAAGACACGAAAAACATGAAAAATCAAGGGAAAATGATGGTTTTTGGCATAAAAATGGGGAAGTGAATAGGAACATCAACTAAACTTTAATTTTTCTGCAAGAAGGAACTAAGGGCCACAGCCCATAACCTGTTTTGAATTTTCAGTAATTAAATAAAGCAGGAAAATAAGGGAAAATGCAAGAAAAGGGTGGAAAAACCCTAAAAAATAGGAAAAAAATACATTTTGGGTTTCGGAAAATAAGGATAAATAAGAGAAATGTTTGTGAATGTTTGTGGGGACTGAAGCATGAGGATTTGCCTCAGTTCAACCCCACCTTCTTGTGCTAGTGTGTCTTTTTCCGTTTTTTTCACATAAAACGATGTCAAAATACCCTATAAACCTATCCAACGATGCAATATTTAAACGGGGAAGGGTAGAGGAGTTGAAATATGTCTAAATTCCGTGTGAGATGATGGAAAAGTTGTTGATTTCTATGCATAGCATTTAGGACGGATGATGATTAAAATTAAGAGCTTAGTAGCACGAGGATCACCTCGGTGCTAAGCCCATGCAACGAAGCACGAACGGTAGTTGGAAACCATTAAAAGAATGTTTTCGCACTTGTGCACGATACTGTTTTGCTAAATGCTTGAGCACTAGGCATCCACCAAATGCATAAGAGCATGAAAAGAATTTAAAAGTATCAGTGATTAGCTCCTGGACATGCATTGCAATTGGTTTATTAGAACATGACCTGCGATGAGAGGCAGTGAGGTACCCATGCTGTAGGTAGACGCGGGTCCCAAGGGGAAAGAGAAGTAAGGACAATGGTACATTTCTGGACACGCTTATTTGGTACCTTGAGCGACTTTTGTGCGAAATGTCTATACGTTGAGCGACGCATCGAGGGGCCAATCCCCAAGGTGTAGGAGAGTCGCAGAGGGTTGACGGTATTCCGCCATAGGAGGAACCCCATGTGTATGTGATTCGAGCCTTTTGGCTATGTGAAAGGGACTCCCTCTAGGGAGTAATATTGGGCTAGGATCAGTTGGACTACAACGTATTACAAACGCAATGCTTAGGAAGGCAGAGATTTTGATAGACGCTCCTGGCCACGAGGCCGAGGGGTTGTCTTGTGCGTAGTGACGAGGCCCGGCTAGTGCATGAGCCAGTGCCGGCCCGTTTTTAGGTCCATCAGTGGTGCGTTTGCTGGGAGCCGCTTAAAAGTGGCGGTTCTCGAATCCTAGTTGTTTAGGGACCAACTAGCAGTTTATGCCAAAGGATACTGAGATTGATCCGTTATTTATTGATAAGCATCGTCTAGCAGAAATCCAAAAGCAAGAAAGAGACGAAAGAGCTAGGCGACGTGCTGAAATTTTTAGGAGATATTCTCCTAAGTGTAGCGGCGCTGAACCCTTACGAGGGAGTGGATCTAGTGGTCTTGGAGCCACAAGTAGTAAGTTAGGAGAAGGTGGAAGCTCTAGTGCTCCCCTTCCTGCTATAAGCCAGTCCACGTCAAGTACGGGAGGTGTAACCCCACCGTCCCCTATTCCTAGTGCAAATCCAATCCTTGTCATGGCGCAGCCTATTGCAATTCCAACAAGAACGACGGATTTGCCGGCTCTAGGTTACCCGCTACCCATTTTTAATGGGCTAGTTGAGGAAGATGCGGAACTCCACATTAGGGAGTTTCAAAAGCTGATGTTTAATTGTCGCATTCAAGAAGAAGGACATTTAATGATGTTCTTCAACATGACTCTCAAAGGAAGAGCCGCTATATGGTATCATGGTTTAGAAGCCGGAACCATATTGAACATTGATGCATTTTATGGAGCTTTTCGAAGGGAGTTTGCCCCTGAAAGGGGTGGGCAATATTGGTTGCGTGTACTCAACGTGACTCGCCAAGAACCACACGAGGATATTCGTGCTTATGCGAAGAAGATAAAAGAGGTTTTCCGTAAGTTGGACACCTCTATTCCTATCCCCGCAGCTGCCCAATTGCAATATTTCCTTCATGGTTTGGACTTTAATATCCAATTGCAGTTGAGTAGTGTCCCCTTGGGGGATATAGGTACTGCCATTACACGAGCACAAGAGGTGGAATCCCGACTACAAGCGGCCTATGCTTCTCGAGGCAATTCGAACATGGGTTTAGTATTGGGAAATAATGTGGCAATAGCCAATGGCAGTAGTGGCCAAGGGATAGCGATGGCTAATCCTAATGGGAGAGGGAACATGATGCAGAATGTCCCTTTATTACCAGCTCCCCCTAGCATGTCGATGCCTACGGGCAGTCAAATGGCTCCAAGTGGTGGAGGCCAGGCGGTCAATTCTAATACCATGCCTGTGGCTCAACAACCATTGCCTAATCGAATTGTTAGGCCGATGGAACGACAGGGTAATGACCAAGGCTATGAGTCGAGTTCTTCCAATGTTCTTGGCGAGGTTAAGGACATGATGAAGCATTATACCGACATGATTACGGAGCAGTATTGGCAAATAGCCATTGATGTCAACTTCCTTAAAAAACAACAAAATTTGATAGGAAGTAGATACCCAGAGGAGGGTGCACCTTCGAGGTTTAGTTGCAAATGGTGTGGCGGGCAGCACTATCCAAGAAATTGCCCAAATGTTAAGTGCGACATTTGTGGAAAATCCGGCCATTTAGCAGCTACTTGCTGGAGTAAGATCAGTTTCCTCCAGCGCGGTAGTCGGCAACCAGGGCATGTTAATCATCGTGCCCAAGGAAATGATTCCCAGCGAGAAGATGGGCCTAAACAAATACTTCAACGACCAAAGACTACAGTGGAGGAGCTACCAAGTGGTAGTGGGGTTAGTTTGATTGAGGCTGTACGCGTTAATGATGCCGAAACCTCTAATCTACGAGCTGTCCTTACAAGAGGTCAAAAGGGTAGAAAAGCCGACAAGGATAAGCCTGTCGACGGAAACCCTAAACAAGGCGACAAAGGAATGCAAGTTTTGGATCCTGCCATGGAAGGGGGACCTTTGAAGCCCGTAGAAAGTAAAGCCGATAAGGAACCACCAAAGAAGAAGGTGAAAGTTAAGAAAGAGGCAATAAAGTCGGTTCAGCGACCTAAAGAGCGGATGGTTTGGCGTGAAAAGCGAGCTCTATCGAACTATCATGAATTCGATTTGGCGAGCTCTCTTTGCGAAGTTAAGCTGGATGTGAATCTTTTACAGCTTATTAAGCTTTCCCCAGGAGTACGTAAGGAATTTAGAAAGATCCTACGTACCGGGTATATCGTAGAACCTTTGGGTATTGCGCGAGTTGGTAATGACTGGTTCGAGCATGCTGAGAAGCATTGCCCAAGGGTTGCGGCCTATGTCGATGGGATATTAGTAGATTATGCCATTGTCGACACGGGATCATCGGTCAACATTATGAGTTCTGAACTGATGGAAAGGTTGGGTCTTGCGATCCAGAAAGATACCTCCACAATTCTCAGAATGGCAGATGATAGTTTGAGACAACCGGAAGGCTGCATTACTAAGGTCCATGTCACTGTTGCAAATGTAGAATGCATGTTGGACTTTAGAGTGATTCGTTTTGTAGGCCGTCCAAGTTACCAAGTATTACTCGGACGACCTTGGATCTTGCAAGCGGACTGCCAAGTGGATATACCCGCCGATCGACTAATATTCGGCAGAGGTGCCCAGCGTGTGGTGGTTGATGCTTATCCTGAGTCCCCGCAGAGTGAGAGAGCTCCTCTATCTTCTACAAAATTGGAGACATTAGAAGATTTATCTGCCAGTGAGACATCATCGAGTGATGAGTCCAAAGAGGGATCCACCACAGAGGACATCTATCAGATCACTTTGAACGAGCCGATAGAGGCCCAAGATCGTATAAGAGATGCAGATGTTATCGAGCTAGAACTTGGTACGCCTGATGATTTGCGGCCAATCAAATTAGGTTCTATGCTCAGCTCAACAGAAAGGGAGGACTATGTGGCCTTGATCCAGGAATTCCGTGATATCTTTGCCTGGAGTTATGATGAGTTGAGAGGCATCCCTCCTAGTCTTGCTGTTCATACAATTCCGTTGAAGGAGGGCAGTCGTCCTGTACGGCAGAAAGTAAGGCGTATGCCTTTTGAACTGAGGGACGGCCTGTTTGAAGAGTTACAGAAGCTTCGAAAAGCGGGTTTGATTTTTCCTGTGCAACACACGGAATGGTGTTCGCCAGTTGTGATTAGAAAGAAGAAGAATAATCAAATCCGATTATGTGTAGACTTTAGGGAGCTGAATAAGCAGACAGTTAAGGACTACTACCCATTGCCATTTATTGACCAGATTTTGGATCAATTAGCGGGTAGGGAGATATATTCGTTTATGGATTGCTTTGCAGGATACAACCAAATGGCAATTGCAGAAGAGGACAAGTTGAAAACTACTTTCATCACTGTATTTGGTACTTTTGCATACCATGTGATGGCCTTTGGTTTATGCAATGCGCCTGGTTCGTGGCAACGAACAGCAGATAAGACATTCGGTGACATATCCCCTGAAGAGTTGAAGGTGTTTATTGATGATTTAGGGGCTGCCACCGTGAGAGAAAGGCAGTTGATCATTCTAAGAAAATGCTTTGAGCGCTGTAGACAATTTTGCATCGCCCTAAACCCACGGAAGTGTGTTTTTGGAGTACCTTATGGGCTATTGCTGGGTCATGTGGTCAGTTCGGTAGGAATTGCGACAGACCCCGAGAAGGTCAAAGTTATAGTTGCCATGGGTCCACCACGCACTCCGAAGGAAGTTCATAGCTTTCTGTCTTCGGTTGGTTATTACCGTAGATTCATAAACGCCTTGGCAGAAAGAACGTTGCCGCTTACAAATTTATTGTCCTTTAGTTTTTTGTTTGTATGGGGTCACCCTTGTAAGGTAGCATTCGAGGATGTGAAACAGGAGCTAGCAAGAGCGCCCGTTTTAAAAGCACCTAAAAGAGGAGAAGTGTTCTACATATTTTGCATCGCCCTAAACCCACGGAAGTGTGCTTTGAGCGCTGTAAACAATTTTGCATCGCCCTAAACCCACGGAAGTGTGTTTTTGGAGTACCTTATGGGCTATTGCTGGGTCATGTGGTCAGTTCGATAGGAATTGCGACAGACCCCGAGAAGGTCAAAGTTATAGTTGCCATGGGTCCACCACGCACTCGGAAGGAAGTTCATAGCTTTCTATCTTCGGTTGGTTATTACCGTAGATTCATAAATGCCTTGGCAGAAAGAACGTTGCCGCTTACAAATTTATTGTCCTTTAGCTGTTTGTTTGTATGGGGTGACCCTTGTAAGGTAGCATTCGAGGATGTGAAACAGGAGCTAGCAAGAGCGCCCGTTTTAAAAGCACCTAAAAGAGGAGAGGTGTTCTACATATTTTCAGCAGCCACGATGTATAGTATCAGCTGCTGTTTAGCCCAAATTTGGGAAGAGAAGTGGTACCACCCGATTGCTTTTGCTAGTCGGAAGCTAGGGGTATCCGAAATCAATTATACTTACATGGAGAAATTGTGTCTAGTGATGGTCTTTGGGACCAAGAAATTCAGGCATTATATTCTCTATGAGAAAGTTGTGCTCTATACGAAGGCGGAGGGGCTTCGACTATTGATGAATAAGCTACAGCCGCCTGATCGCCTAGCAAAGTGGTTGATCACTTTGCACGAATTTGATTATGAAATCACGAGTAAGCCACCAAGGTTGCAAGGCATCGTGGAATGTCTTGTGGACTTTGGGGAGCCGAAAGAATCTGTGGCTGAAGGTAGCGACATGGAGGTGTTATTTAAAATAGATACGGCATCTATCCCCTCCTGGTATGCTGCAATAACGCATTATTTATCGACGGGAGAGGCTGGATCCGAATTATCTAAAGCTGAGAAAAGGAAAATTAAGCAGCAAGCGTTAAAGTTTGCCTTAATCGCAGGTACATTATATCGGCAAGGGGTTGATGATATCTATCGCCGGTGTGTGATGCCTGACAAGGTGCCATTCATTTTGGAAGAGTGCCATGATTCTGCTTGTGGTGGCCATTTTGCTGGACGGCTTACAACACAAAAGGCTTTAAGAGCAGGTTATTGGTGGCCTGCCATCTTCCAGGATGCGTTTGCGTATGTTAAGAGATGCGATATTTGTCAACGACATGATAGTCGAGAGAATAGGAAACGACCACTCACCCCTATTATGGCAATACTTCCATTTGAGAAGTGGGGAATAGACTTTGTGGGTCCTATTACTCCGTCGTCGACTACACAAAAGAGGTACATCATTGTAGCAACTGACTACTTCACAAAGTGGTCAGAAGCACGTGCAACAAGGAAAGATGATGCTAAAGAAACTGCTAGTTTCCTTTTAGAGTAGATAATATGCCGGTTTGGTCCGTCGAAAGAATTAGTGTCGGACCGCGGAACCCATTTCCTGAATAAGGTGATTAAAGGTTTGACAGACATGTGGCAAATCAAGCATAACAAGACAACCCCATATAATCCGTAAGCCAATGGGCAAGTTGAAAGCACCAACAAGCAGCTTGTGGGCATCCTGTCCAAAATTGTGTCAGAAAAGAGACGGGATTGGGATAAAAAGTTATACGTGGCAGTGTGGGCTTATAATACGACCTTCAAACGAGCCACTGGCCATACCCCGTTCAAGTTAGTATATGGGGAGGAGTGTGTCTTGCCCTTAGAAATTGAGCTGCCGACTATTCGGTTTGCCATCAATCATTCTTTGAGCGATGAAGACGCACTTTTTGAACGCTTGATGACACTGGCACATTTAGATGAGCTTAAGTTGCAGAGCTTATTGCACCAAGAAGTGGCGAAGCGCCGAATGAAGCAGCTACACGACCTCAAAGCCAAGAAATACACCTTCAAGAAAGGACAGCTTGTTCTGTATTATGATGCACGACGAGAATTATTTCCAGGCAAGTTAGAGCCCAAATGGGATGGGCCCTATAGGATCGTTAGAATAGGAAAGAATAAGTCCACAGTCTTGTTAGCTGACCTGGAGGGGATAGAATTTAAAAATAAGGTTAATCTTAATAAGATTAAACCTTATTATTTCTGATTGCACTAATACTATGACTGCCTTGTAGGTCTAGGAGAGATCGATCAAACATCTGCAAGGAAATCGTGATAGAGGTTGATGTGTCGTCTGATCCCTTATTTAGAACACCCATATTTAGAACAGAGGTATCATCAGGGAAAGCTCATTTGGTGGAGCAAAGGATATAAGGTGACTGAGCTAGAAGGCAGGACATTTATTTGGGAGATCAAGGTCTTCTGCCATCACTGCCTACAAATTTTGACGAGCATGCCTGTTGAATTCAATGATGATGGAGGGATGGAGCCTACAGTCCACCCATTGAATATGTTGAATTTCGATTACCATAATTACGAGTAGAGTTCCGGATGGCGGGATATGTAAACCCTTTATGGACGTACACCTTGTACTTTGATGGGGCGTCCAGGGGTGCATCCAAAAAAGGAAGTGTAGGAGTTGTCATCCGAGACCCCCGACGACGCATTGTCATGAAGTTAGTTGCTTATCTCGGGGCGAAATTTACCAATAATATGGCAGAATACAAAGCCCTGATTATGGGTTTGAATATTGCAAAGAAGGGTGGTATCCACCAATTGTTGGTGAAAGGGGACTCTCAGTTGGTTTTAAATCAACTCAATGGGACGTACATGGTACGAAACCCCATCCTTTGTATGTACCATCATACTGCCATAGCCCTGCTAGACGAATTCGGTAGAGTGTCTTTTCAGCTGATTCCACGGAATTGGAATCAGTTTGCCGATTCTTTGGCTAATTTTGCGTATGAAGAAGACCTCTTCTTTAATTGTGGCCCTTGTCCCGATATATCTATTGATGGTGAGACAGGACCTGGTCGGTTGTGGGGTATGCTTTCTGAACATGCCCTCTTTGGCAGACGATGGTTGATTTGGGTGATGCAGAGGGTAAGCGAGACTCATCTACCTTTATTATCTTGGACCCATAGACTGATTCGACGACATGTGATGCGAACACCTCTTGCAATATACGCAGGAGGGATAGGTCATAATCTAATGCATCTAGTTTAGGGCTACGAGCCTTTGTTCCCCTGGGAATGGTATGCTTTGATGTCTATCATAGTTGTTTCCAGAAGGATATTATGTAGTATTGTTTGATTTCATTAGGCCAAGAGGGCCGATTCAGTTTTGTAATGAAGTGTTTCATTTCATTAGGCCAAGAGGGCCATTTCCCTGTCTAGTGCAGGTGCGTTTAATTGGGTTTTTGTTTTAAGTGCTGTGCTAGACAGGTTTGAAGGCAAGCTTGGAGGGAGCCTTTGTCGCGGCTGCGATGGAAGCTTCTTGTGGCCAATCCAGGTGATACCTCTCCTTTACGAGTACCTTTCTTTCCTGTTATATGTGTATTTGTACTTGTCAAGGGGATACATTTTTGTTGGGGACCGGCGACCAAGGCATGAAGTCCCAGGTTGAGGTTGAGTATGTTTGAGGGAGGTCGGAGTAGTCATTGCCTCCTGTAAAGACATTGTCAGGCATCGAAAGACCTGTTTTAGAAGGACGTCCTAGTGGCCCTGTTCTACTAGCCTGCTCGGTAGCCATTCTAGGAGTTCTTGTTAGTAGTGAGGCAGTTAGAGAAGCCTGCCAGAAGATAATAATGATGATGCCCAGAAACTCTGTACATCCTAAAAGATGAATATAACTACGAAGGTGTGTAAAAAGGGGTTCTAATCCCTATCCAAAGAAAAGAAAAGAAACGAAAATATATAAGCAGTTGATCATTGCCTTGCGAAGGCCTGGTAGGTTCTTGGGGACGAATCAGACCCGGGGTCGATACCTTGTTTTCCTAGGGGTGGCTTCTTGCCAAATATAATACCAAAACAAGGAAGGTTGGAGCGAAAATAAAAGTGAGCGTTAGAAAAGGATTAAGTGTCGCCTTGCGAGGGCTTGGTAGGCTCTTGGGTGCCGAGACAGGTCCTGAGGCCGATGCCCTGTTCTCCTTGGGTCACTACGCTCAGCTCCCTCCTTTTTACATGCCCAAGTATGTTCATCCAATACAAACCCTAAAAGAAGACATGTACTGAAAGAAAATACTCTTTGATCAGGCTATAGGAGTCCTCGCCTTGTAGGAGCTCCTAGTTGAGTTGTCTTTAGTTGGTAAGTAGTGCAGACTACCACTTAGGGAAACCTCTTTGATAGGTTTTTTTAGTTTGGCTGTGTTGGAGCAGCTGGTTAGTGACACACTTCGGATCTTCTATTAGATGATGCTAGGCCTTCTCCTTGTGAAAGTCATGCCTTGGTTCTGTCCAGGGGTAGGGGGAGCATTGTGCTGAGTTTTATTATATATTTGTTTTGTATCAGTTTGATGCTTCTTTGGTTGTTTATGTGCAGATATGTTCGTGGATTCGACGGGCTGAGTCGCCCTATCCCGTGGTCGCCAATGAGAGCGGAATTTAGGTGCCGGAAAGTGCTTAAAAATAGCTAAAAATTATGAATATCAAGGGAAAAATATTCAATGTCAAAGGCGGCGGCTCGATCTAGGACGATTTTAAGCGTCAAAGTGCTTTAAAGGCGCCCGAGCAACACTTGTTGATTTTTCATAATTTTTCAGACAGTCGTGCGGGTTGACACGAGCTACTGGCCAATGCGGGATGCTAAGCCGGACGCCCAGGATTTTTGGAGCTCGATTCCGAGTCCGGACGAGGAAATGGCCAAGAAACCGGTCACGATGCGAAGGGGTGGACAAAATTTGGCCCAAATGAGTAAGTGACTCTTGGGAGCCCAAGATTAAAAGTCACATGAAATGCTTAAGAGCAAATCGTGGTGTGAGAAGAAGGAAAGAAACGTGATCAGAGGGCGCCGAAATTTGCGCCCTCTATGTTGATCTTGAGGGATGGAGGTTGCATACAACCCCTACAGATGATGATTGCCCTTCATTCCCTCCTGGATGCCAATCATTTCGCCGCCCTTCGCCCGTCAAATGATGCCCTCTGTGAAGATCTCTGATTTCAGTCTTTCTCTCTCCTCCCTCTCTCTCTTCTAAAGGCAAGTTCATGTGGGAAGAAGAAGGAAGAAGAAAGAATGGTGGAGGCTTGTCCGGCATGGATCGGATTGCTCCACGGGCTGGAAATGGTGATTTGTGATTGTGCTGGACATGAAGTGCTGCTGATTTTCAGATTTGCAGCCATGGACATGAAACCCAAAACACGCAAATAAGCGGTAATTTAAAATTTTCAAAGGAAATTTGAGATTCTATAGCTTTTGATTGATGAAATGTTGTTCATGTGGGCTAAAAATTGTTCATGTTGCTGTTTTCCATGAGTTCTTGCTGGTCATAATCAGAGAATCAGAAAAATATGCATTTTGTGGTTCAAAATAATACATTAAGACACGAAAAACATAAAAAATCAAGGGAAAATGATGGTTTTTGGCATAAAAATGGGGAAGTGAATAGGAACATCAACTAAACTTTCATTTTTCTGCAAGAAGGAACTAAGGCCACAGCCCATAACCTGTTTTGAATTTTCAGTAATTAAATAATGCAGGAAAATAAGGGAAAATGCAAGAAAAGTGTGGAAAAACCCTAAAAAATAGGGAAAAAATACATTTTGGGTTTCGGAAAATAAGGATAAATAAGAGCAATGTTTGTGAATGTTTGTGGGGACTGAAGCATGAGGATTTGCCTCAGTTCAACCCCACCTTCTTGTTCTAGTGTGTCTTTTTCCGTTTTTTTCACATAAAACGATGTCAAAATACCCTATAAACCTATCCAACGATGCAATATTTAAACGGGGAAGGGTAGAGGAGTTGAAATATGTCTAAATGCCGTGTGAGATGATGGAAAAGTTGTTGATTTCTATGCATAGCATTTAGGACGGATGATGATTAAAATTAAGAGCTTAGTAGCACGAGGATCACCTCGGTGCTAAGCCCATGCAACGAAGCACGAACGGTAGTTGGAAACCATTAAAAGAATGTTTTCGCACTTGTGCACGATACTGTTTTGCTAAATGCTTGAGCACTAGGCATCCACCAAATGCATAAGAGCATGAAAAGAATTTAAAAGTATCAGTGATTAGCTCCTGGACATGCATTGCAATTGGTTTATTAGAACATGACCTGCGATGAGAGGCAGTGAGGTACCCATGCTGTAGGTAGACGCGGGTCCCAAGGGGAAAGAGAAGTAAGGACAAAGGTACATTCCTGGACACGCTTATTTGGTACCTTGAGCGACTTTTGTGCGAAATGTCTATACGTTGAGCGACGCATCGAGGGGCCAATCCCCAAGGTGTAGGAGAGTCGCAGAGGGTTGACGGTATTCCGCCGTAGGAGGAACCCCATGTGTATGTGATTCGAGCCTTTTGGCTATGTGAAAGGGACTCCCTCTAGGGAGTAATATTGGGCTAGGATCAGTTGGACTACAACGTATTACAAACGCAATGCTTAGGAAGGCAGAGATTTTGATAGACGCTCTTGGCCACGAGGCGGAGGGGTTGTCTTGTGCGTAGTGAAGAGGCCTGGCTAGTGCATGAGCCAGTGCCGGCCCGTTTTTAGGTCCATCACCCTGGCACCCAAGCGTCCTCCTATTCCAAGTAGAGCTTAACGGAAAGACCTCTCGCGGCGGGTTCGGTCCACGTTCTTGGCGCGGTCAACAACCCCCTTGGTTAGGGTCAGGCAGGCAGTCGGGGGTAACTGAAGCTGCCTCTCCCTTCAGGCCTTTAACCTGAAGTATAGGTAATTTTTTTAATTTGTAATTCATAATTCAAACAGAGCCCTAAAAACTCTAGCAAGCACAAACATTTCCATTAATGAACCCAGTTGTATGGCAAACTGCTAAGGAAGTGTTCTTTCCTTTTTGAGTGTATCAGCAGTCGTTCTCAAGATGTCTTGTAACTTGGCAAGATCCCTTATATTCCGTTGTAGGGTATACCCAACTTGGTTAACCCTAAGGTACCTTAGATATGCTAGTTTCTATTTTACAACTTTCCTTATTTAGAAGGATATCCAAAACTACGTCTTTTTGCAAGATAACTTGTGTAAGGATCTGTCGTCCTTGATGAGGGTTTTTTTCCCCTTTTCTCCTTGTGAATCAATCACAAAATGATTTCATACATGTTGCGCAAGTCCTGCGATGGAATAATCTATTTAGATTCTTTAAGCTGACGTATGTCAGGCCTAGGATTTCTTCATTTAGGGACAAACCCTAGTTTCTTATCTTTATGAAATTATTGTCCTTACGGTAAGGAAAGTAGTCAAGTGTTAGGGTATGAATGTTTCTATGTTTAGATTGGTTCGGTTAGCTTTTGGAAGGTAATCTTACTCGTCTTGTCACGGTTTTACTATCCTTGTGACAATTAACTTTCCCAATTAATACAGTTTAATTTGGCATATAGCATAATGCCAAGATGATAAAAGGCGACAATACTCCTTGGGACAAAAGGCCTAGCTGAGAAATTGGTGTATACACACTTTATTAGTCCCAAGTCCTCAAATAGCAGTGGAAAAGTGTTAATAGAGTGTCATCCAGCAATTGCCCATTACATTTTCTTTCCAAATGAGTTCGTATATCTAGTTTTTATACTTGTTAATTCCTAACATTTAACTTCCGTTTTCTTTAAAGATGAACTCATGCCAAATAACAGCAGTTGCCTTGCTAAGATGTGCAACTAGCAAAGATAACTCCCTAGTAATTTGAGCATCGAAAGAAACCTTTCATGAATTTAGCCATTTTACCATGATTCGTTGCGAAAGGAATAAGACTAATGGTGCAAGATATAATTTCTACACTTTAGGAATATATTACTATAGTAAATGGTTAATCTTGCCTATAATTTTATAATGCTTGATGCAATTTGAAGAAAGCTAATTTGTATACATTGTCATTCATAAGCTAACTCCTTCGTTAAAAATAACTCGAACAAATATATCTTTCCTTAACAATTTTTCTTTGCATGATTGACTTAAAACCGAATTAACACCAAGAAGAAAAACCTGGCTTTGAGGTGAGATATCCACATGGATACCGGGAGATGACCCTCCCGCAGCTACACCTTGGACTTTCTTCAACGGCATCATAGTTCGAATGCGAGATAGCCTTTTCCTTTTTCTTCTTGGAATTCCACCGTCTTCTCCTTCCTTTTCTTTTACCTTTTTCCCACTCTTCCTCCTTCACTCCCTCTTTTCACTCCCTCTACTTCCCTCCCTATCTTTTATCTCACGGCTATTTCTCCCTTACGGAATACCATACGAGGCCATGATGAAGAATTGGATTTTTAGGACATGGGAGTGTGTGGACACCGGCTTGTTTGATAAAACTAAGAACACAAAGCTCAATTAAGAGAGCACTTGCACAAGAAGATCTAAAAAGTGAGTGAAGGAATTAATGCAAGAGAATGGAAGTCTGCAAGGTAGCCTAAGGACAAAGTAGGCCTATGGGTGTGACTAGAATAGTCTAAAGAGCTATGAGGAGGGGAAAAGGGCAAGGGCTTAGGGGGGAAAATTAAAACCGGGAGGGGAAACAAGGGGGGCTTAGGGGGGAAAATTTAAACCCGGGGGGGGGGGGGGGGGGGGGGGGGGGTAATAAGGGCTTTGGGGGGATTAAAATCCGGAGGGGGAAAAACAAGGCTTGGGGAGGGGGATTATACCGGGAGGGGGGGGGAAACAAGGCCTTAGGGGGGAATTAAAAACCCGGGAGGGGGGTAATAAGGGCTTAGGGGGGATTAGTGGGAAGGGGGCTTAAGAAAGCCCCCTTAGAAGCTTCTTAAAGAAGCTTCTAAGAAGCTTCTGGTGTGGGCAGAACCAACGTGGAAGAGGGAGGGTCAAATAAGAGAACGTCGTGGAAGAGGGATGATGGCATGAGGGATGGCGGCGGCTATCAACACCACAGGCGATGGCATCCCCCTAGTCCAGCGGCTAATGGCTTCCCTAGCAGTGCCTTCTCCAGTGCGGCAACGTCTGCGGCTTCCTCCCTCACTCTTCATGCAGCACGGCAGCACCTACCTCCTTCCTCCCGCTCTCCCTCCTCACACTTTATATAGGTGGGGGGAGGGAATCCTCCCTCCCCCACGCGGCATCCTGCATGGTTCATCCCATGTACGAGCTCCAGCGACGAGCTTAGTCATCCGCGCCTCACTCCCTTCTCTCCAACACGGCCTTCGACTGGGGAAAAGAAGGCTAATAATTTTTATAAAGAAATTAAAAAGCCATATATCCATCCATTATCCCTTTGGCCCCCTACCAAGAGGATGTTTCCTCGTAGGTGATGCGGTTTTTTGATCCTCGGTCCCGGGTGACCAATGCGGAGTACTCCTCTGCGTATGGTCATAAATCAACGATCGGAAATGGAGATAATCTTTTCACGAATTTATAGTGTGTGGGAGGTTGTTCTAGTAATATTTTTATTCAAACGGAAATGTTACAGGGAAAGACGATGGATGATAAGCGGTGGATATTGTTATATCAACACAAGTATTGCCTTCCTTCAAACCAATTTGACGAGGATAAGATCGATGGAAAACCTCAAAGTCGTAAGGTTTATTTATTCCATGAAGCGAGACTGAATTCAACTTTATTCACTAGAGACCGGGAGGTTAAACTAAATCGATATATTTATGAGAAAGCGACAAAGGTCATCCTAGTGGGCCGAATTATAGTTGTTGGTCGCTCTAAATGTTGCAACTACATCAAAGATGGACTTCATGATCTTCCTTTAAAGTATTGATTTTCATATATCCATTCTTCAAAGCCGTATTATTACCCAATGGATGTATCCAAATGCCATGCTTAGATTGTATTAGGGAAATCTTCTCTCCCAAATAGCCACCCATCCCAAAATAAACCATGTATTTTTTTCCCTTCAACAAAAGAAATTATTTTTTCTATCCATTGAATATGAAATTAGTTACCATTCTAGCAATTAAGAATTACGAAGTAGTAGATATATCTGAAATCCATGGTTAGATTTCTTAAGTTAATTTGGAAAACTCTATCATAATATATCACTTCTCAAGTATGCACCGTTTATGGATATTGCACAACAAGTATCCAAGTTTTGCCATGGATTGGATGATCCCCTGAACACACGGCTTGAAGCAATGCGTCCATTCGACCTCTAAGACACATTGATAAGAGCAAGACCGATTGTAAAGGAACTCGAGTCTAAACCAAGAAACAATAAGCCTTGGAATAGTATGTTCCAAAAAATATATATAACTAGGGGCTATGCAAAAAGAGCCCAAGGTCAATTCCAATTTGCTAATAGCAAGAAGGCTAAGACATCAATGGTGGAGAACTTTATTGGTTGTAATAAGGATCCTTTTAGGTGCTAGTATTGTAACAAACCTGGCCAAATCCAAAGGTGATGCCCAAAACTTGGACAGAATGAATGCCAAAGCAAGTTCCATAATGACCAGATTTAGACAACCATAGCTAGAGGAAGAGTTGCCAGCATAACCCTCAAGGAAGTAGAAGATGGTGAAGATCCCACCTTGAAAACCGACAAGGAGAAAGTAAGAATTCATGCCAAAAGAAGGATGGGACTCTCCATCTCTACATTGGTTATTGAGGGCTAAATCAAGTAATTATCAAGAATAAGTATCCAATTCCAAGGATCAACGAACTACGTGATTGACTACAAGGAGCAAAGATTTCCTCCAAGATTGATCTCAGATCAGGGTATTACCAGATGAGAATCAAGCAAGAAGATATCCCAAAAACCGCTTTGAGCACAAGGTATAGTCATTATGAGTTTATCTAATATCATTTGGATTAAAAAACGCCCCTGCTACCTTCAATAGATTAATGCAATATATATTCAAACCTTATCTTGATGATTTCCTCCTTGTATTCTTTGATGACATCCTAACATATTCCAAGGATGAAGGACATCACGAGTCACAATTGCGGACAGTTCTTGAGACAATGCAGACTCACAAGCTATATGCTAAGAAGAAGAAGTGTGTGTTCTTCAAGAAGCAAATCGAGTATTTAGAGTTTATAGTTTCAATAGAGGGAATTTCAGTAGATCCAACCATTGTAAGCAAAGTTAGTAGCTTTTTGGGTTTAACAGGATGTGTAATATTTCTGCTGAAAATATTACGAGGCCATGTGAAGTCTCGGGCAAATGACAATGCTGGCATTGTGGTTACGGACGGTTTGGTCTTTAAATAATACACTCTCCACTGGCCAAACGAGACATGGTTTAATGAAACCCGCATATTTTCATGAGAACCTCCTCTTGGGAACAGGCCAAGAGGATAATATTGGATTTGATGCAAATTTGTTTAATCCTCTTCCCCCTAGCCGAATCATGGCTAAAGGAAGAGGATGGGGGCTATATTGGGAAATAGGAGAGGTAGAGGGGAGAGAATGCATGCGGTCACCACGTGGGGGGAGGCAGGCCTTAACCCCCTCTTCCTATAAATACCCCCCTCAAAGGGGTGGAGAAGGAGGGGGGGGGGGCAGCTAAGTCGTAACTACGCCAGACTATTGTAATAGAGGGAATCGGGAGGCTATCGGAGAGGAGGGAAGCTGAGGAAGTTAGTGAAGGATTAGAGTAAACCGCCCGACTATGGAAGGAGCCGCCAACCACCATGCCAAGGTGTGGAAGAGGAGGGCGCTACTAGATCCGACGTGAGGAAGATAATCATGAGCTCGTGAAGCTGCCGCAGGATGCCGCCAACTGCCAAATCGATGGCTTCCTCTTCCCTCCATGTGGTTATACCACGCCTTCAGAAGCTTCTTGAAAGCTTCTAAGGGCCTCCTCCAAGCCCCCCCACCCAAGCCCCTTTAAAAGCTCATTTACCCTGGGAATTAAGCCCCTTTTCCCCCCTTGGGTTCCCCACAAGCTCCCATTAGCCTGGTGTGCTACTGTTGTGCATCTGAGGTGTGGAATCCACCAAAAATTTGTGTTTGTGACATTTGTTACTTTGTACATACTTAGTCGTTGTGTTTGCATTTTTGTTTTGCGTGGGCAGTATAGTGGAGAGGGGTTTGGGGCAAGAGGAACTTATCTGTAATGCTCTAGTTGGCATGTATGCCAAGTATGGAAACCTACCAGATGCTGATGCACAAAAGTGCAGTTTTCTTTCAGACATGTTTCTCTGCACATGCAGATTTTAATCAGACAAGTACGTTTCTGAATGAGTTGAGACTACCTAACATTATTCTAGTTCATGGTGAGGAAAATGAAATGGCACGTTTAAAAGCCAAGTTGCAGATTCAGTTTCAAGAGCATAATGTGAATGTTTTGTTCCCAAAAAATTGTCAGATTGTAGAGATGTTCTTCAAAGGAGAAAAGACAGCAAAGGCAATTTGCAGGCTAGCAGAGAAGCCCCCAAGAGGGAGATTCAGTGAGTGGACTACTTGTGAGAAAAGGTTTCACCTACTAGCTCATGGCTCCAGAGGACTTACATGTTTACACTCAGTTGACCATGGGTAGTGTAATGCAGCGGCAGTTAGTTCCTTACAAAGGTGCATTTTTGGTTTCACACCATTGCATACAACAGATGTATGAAAGTGTGGAGATGTTGCCAAAAGCAAAGATGCCCTCCCTAAGAGTGTACGACAAAGTCACTATAAATTAGGAAGGTTCAGATTTCATTGTCTTGCAGTGGGTCTCAGATCCACTCACTGACATGGTGGCTGATTCCATTATTGCTATCATTCTGAAGTTGAATGCATGCCCAACTTCTGGATTGGAAGTTAATGGCAATGGGTTTAAGGGTTATGCAACTGATAAAATCAGCTTCAAGATACTGCATTCTTTGCTTGTCTCATTGTTTGGGGATGTGACAATTGATGCAGAGCATCAGAAGCGAATGCTTATAGTTGATAGTGTGGAGGCCAGCATCGACTTTGCTACCAAGGAAATTGAATGTGACAATGAGGACCTCAGAAAACGTGGAGGATGATGACCCAACCACAAGTTATATGCTTCAGTCATGGCCAAGGCTTTGCAAGTGCTTGGGCCAGGATTTTCTGCCTTACATGGATATTGTCATGCCCCACTTCTCAACTCTGCACAGCTTAAGCCTGATGTAACGATTATAGATGCTGATGACTTGGAGAATGATGGCATTGATTCTGATGATGAAAGTGTTGAGACAATCACGATTGGTGATAAGAAGATCCACATACGGACAAGCGTATTAGAGGAAAAGGCTATAGCTTGCAACATGCTTTGTTGCTATGCAGTGGAGCTGAAAGAAGGCCTTTTCCGCTAGATTGATCAGGTTGCTCCTATACTTGTATCGCTTTTCAAGTTTTACTTTCATGAGGAAGTGCGAAAGGCAGCTGTGTCTACAATGCCAGAGTTACTGTGTGCTGCCAAGCTTGCGGTTAAAAAGGGAGCCGCTTTTTCGGTAAAGAAAAGGGGCGGCTTTTCTGGGGCGTGTGGTAGGCCTAGGGGGAAGAAAAAGCAGGAAACAGAGACATAGAGGGAGAGACCCTACACATATTATGACACAACAGACCAAGCTCCACGAATAGGTAATTTTATGATTGGGCATACTGGAGGTGCAGCTCGTGAGTATGTGCTGCAAAAAATACAAGAGCTACCTGCTTTAGCTCCATTGAGTGCCTATCTCTAGAGGTTGCTTTCCAAATGCCAACTTGAGTGATTCACCTAGTTCACCATCAACACCATCTTCACCAGCATCTTGTTCATCAGATTGCTCAGATGACTCTAAGGCTCAGAGTTCAAATTGCAATTTTAGTGGCTCAAGTGGTGATTCAAGCACCCAGAGTCTTGGTGAGCATTATGTAAGAAGGGCACCTGATGTCATTGAGAGGGTGTTGTCTCTTTGGAATTCATGTGGCTCACCATATCTGGGAACTTTGCTTCTTGGATTTCTTCAAACATTTGGTTTTCAGTTGGATTTATCCCGTGAGAAGATTGTTCTGAAAGGACTTAATGGAAGTCCTGGTGGTTTCTTTGCTTGAAATGATAGACATGTTGCGCTATGGATTGACGATCCTTTACGGCCTGGTGTTAATGTTGGAGCAGGCTCATTCGCTATGGTCCATGTGCAGACTGCTTTTAAGGAGATGTTGCAAGTTTTAACCAAACAGAGTGATATGTTGAGTTCACCTCTTTGATGCGAAGACAAGGATTGCCAAGATTTGGCTGTAATGGCACTGGAGCAGCTTTCATGCTTAAGCCGATTGATTGTGGAGGATCAAGAGTACCAATGGGTTGGTTGTTTAGTGCCATTCTTGCAGATAATCATAATTGTGTTCTACATTTTTCAGCAGAATGCTTACTCCTTGGTTATTTCAAGGACTCTCTCTCACTTTGAGGTAGAGTGGGATTGCAACTGAGGCTTTACTTCTGTAGGATCACATTGCCCATACTTGTTGCGATGTGTATAGAAAGAGTCTAGTCTTTAACATATAGATTATCTTGGTGCTTCCTATACAGTAGTGATCAGCAAACAACCTGCAGAGTGTTCCTCTCTGAAATAGCAAGAAGGGACGTGAAGGACTTTAGTTTTTGAGTAGCCAGTTTATAAATCAGATTTGTTTTTTTTATGAAGCTGAAGTTGTTGATGTTGGATAGGATTGTAATCAAACGGTTGAAGTGCAACTAGTATTGCATACATTCAGGTCTATTTGCCACATTCAAGAGACCAAAAGGCTTGAACAAGTTGATTATAGGGCCATTATGCGAAATTGAGGTGACATTCTTTCAAATTGAATCGTGATCTCGCTTGATTGATCTTCTATCTGAAATTAGTCAAGGTCCTCTGTGGTCGCGACTTTGCTTTCGAAAACCCTTCGACATCTTTGGTGAACCCGACGTGAAAGCATCGCATTTAAATTTCAAGATGGGAGATACTTCAGCATCAGTTTGAGCCTCTTCTACGATTCCTGCTTTGTCCTCTACTTCAGCTTCATCATCGAATTATGCTTCAAGTACTTCAACAGATTATTTAAAGCAAATTTTGTAGAATATGTCTATGTATATGCAGCTTCAAAATTAGCAGACACAATTGTATATGTAGCAGCAGCAGCAGTTGCATCAACAACAGTTGCCTCAGCAAAGGCAACTATATTCGGAGAAAGAGAATGCAATCAGCGCGACTAAGGTGATTGAAGCAGTTGAGAATGAAAAGAAGCTATTTGATGGCCATAATGTATCGGCTTATTTGGAGTACCAATAGGACTTATGAGTAAATATTTCCTTCGCCTTGTCAGACCCGCCTTGAGGGTAAAAGTGACTGATCTTTTCCTTCAAAATTCACATTGGCAAGATTTTAAGAAGGCCCTAAAAGAAGGGTATTTCCTTGAGGACTTTGGGATGGCTACACAGCGGTCATTCTGAGAGTGGGTCTACATGCCAAGCAAAGGTCTAGCTGCTTCAAAATTGATACGAGAATTTGAAGAGAGGTATAGTTAGCTTGATGCCATTGAACAAAGAGCATTGGATGTTGAGAAAGTTGAGCTTTTCTTGCAAGCTGCAAATCCTGCTCTTCAGGAAGAATTACGAGAGCTTCTTGAGGATCGCACGAAGCTTATGGGTCTTAAAACAGATTGGCAAGATGTCGAGGATGCGGTCTCAACTTTGACTAAGAGGCGGATATGGAAGACCCGCCTACAAAATGGATCCATGACACCGATAAAGTCTTCTGCTCCTATGTCTGTTCCTACCCCTGTCATTTCTTCTCTTCCTCAGCTAGTTTCTTGGCCTATGCTAGTGCCTATTGTTTCTAATCCTCCTGTTTCTCCTATTGCAAGACGGATGCCGACTCCTTCTGCTCCAAAATCATCCGCTCTGTCGGTTCCTTCCTCTCTTGATGACATAATCAAAGGCATAACGGATTTGACACTGGAGTCAGTTAAAGCAGAATTGATGGGAAAATTGAAAGAGTAGTGTGCTTCGACCGTGCCTACTATTTCTTCTAGTGCTCCTAGTGCACCTAGGAGAGATTGAAGATGTATTTGGTGTGATAGTATGAACCATCAGTATTGCAGGGATTGCGAATCTTTTCAAGATGCAAGGAGGAATAATTTGGTATTTTGGGGACAAGATGGCAAGATCTAGTTGACTGAAATAGGAGCTCCGCTTGCTACCAATTTTGAAAAAGGCGGAATGAAGAAATTCGTAGATGATATGGCTACGGGTACTTCTTATGTGGTAGCTAGAGAAGATGCTTCTGCATATGGAGTCTAGATTGAGAAAGGTTTAGAGAGTCAGTCAGCATTATGGACCTATGCTATGGAGACGGCAAACAAGGGGAAAATTCAGCAGACTATTTTGACTAGTGCAGGTTCTAGCATCAGATCTGAGACAGGTTGGGATTCGCCTGTTGACAAGTACACTATTTATACCTACTTGGCTAAGTCTCAGGGAGCCGATGTACTTATTGAGGAGAAGCGTAAGAGGGATGAAGAGAATCCAAATGCAACTAAAAAGACTAGAGGGGGTGAGTTTGTTACTCCACCTACTGCAGGTCCGTCTTTGAGACCAGGGCCAAAACGACAGATGGAAGATGCTCAAAAGAAAGAAAAGAGGCAAGAGCCTAGAGAGAGAAAGCAGCCATGGTTTAGATTGATGTCCGATATTGAGATATCTATGAACATGAACAAAATCTTTAATGATAAGATACTTGGCAGTGAGGTGATGTTTACTATTTGTGAGGTTTGGAGCATCTCGAAAAGAGAGTTTCAAGATCAGTTCCAAGAAGTCCTGAAGAGAAAAAGACATGCATTGCCTACTACTCATACACAGAGAGTTTTGATTGGGGAGTTGGATGAGGATGAGGAAGAGGTTATGGTAGAGAATGCTTCTGTTTTTTCGTAGACAGAGAAGAGGGTCCAACCTATGCATTATGCTGAAACTGATGAGCCTATCTTGGTACTGCGTAGTCATTTTTCACGGAGTCATTGGGCTAGGGAAACTATAGAAACAATGGTAAAAATTGGAGAGAAACAGGTGCCTTATGTTGCTTTGGTGGATCATGGTTCAGAGATTAATCTCATAGTTCATGGAGTTTATGAAAGTAATAGATGGCCTATGGATGCAGAGCATGGGTGGCGTATGAGAACCGCCAACAACACTGTAGGTGATTTGTATGCTACATGTCCCAGTGTCAGGATTTCTATTGGAGATGTATAGGAGGATTTCCATTTCTTTGTGTAGGATTCATGCTCTTATCCCATAATTCTTGGACAGCCATTCATCATAGAGATGCGCATGGAAATGAAAGTAATGGATGATGGATCTGCTTATGCACGGATTCGCAGTAAAGATGGTATGAGAGTAGCCCAGTTTATGACTGTGTGTGTAAACAGGGATACTCTTCGAGATGCACCTTTGCCCACTATGAGGGATTCGGGTTTTCATTAGGTACCGCTGTCCCGCGAGACGACGATGGTACAGAGCAGAGGAGATTGGAGTTCTCGCCTCCTGGCAGCAGCGTTTTCTCCTCCAATTTTATTGGAATTTCAGCAAACAGTTCGATGAGTTATCAGAAGATTTCTAAGTTGCCTAGAGCTGCCAGGCAGTACATATACAGGAAGGAGAAAAATTTTAAAAATGCAGGTATTTTAGAGGATGATGAGCATATAGATGGGATGTATGATAGTATGGTTTGTGCAGATAAAGGACAAAGATGGAAAATATGCTGAAAGCTTATATGCAGAGTTGTCACAGTAATGTATCAGTGCAGTCCCTAGACATGTTTCATGAAATTTCAGATTTTGTGTCACAGATAGAGTCAGAGGCTGAGGTGACTCAGCAAAAAGTGTTGAGTGCTGAAGAAATTCAGCAAACAGAGTTACAACTGATTATGATCAGCCTACAGAGACATAGAGGGCTGAAAACATTCAGCCAACAGAGTTTACTGAAATATTTCAGCATCCAGAGTTTAGGGCTGTTCCTATCCAGTCCATAGAGCAAAGAGCTGAGAATATTCAGCCCACTAGAGTGCAGAATTGTTGATTTACAGCAAGATTTGAGTAATGCAGAGGATCATAATGAAGCCAGGGTTGACACAAAATACAAGATTGTGGCTAAGAAGGTGAAGCCGGTAGCTGTACTGCTTCCACCTGATAGTGATCAGCAAATAGAGAGGGCTGCCAAACAGCCAATTTTGAGGAATCCAGAGCATATAGATCATAAATTTTTAGCAGAGACTCTTGCTGAATTAAAAATTGGAAATGGTGATTTCTTGTTACCCACAGAGAAGCAATGCTTTTAGGATATGCTTGAGTGACATGGAAGAGGGTTTGATTTTTTCTCGCATGAGATTGGATGTGTGAATCCAGATATTGTTGCCCCTATGGTGATCTTTACTATTCCTCATATTCCATGGAACCTCCGACCTATTCCAGTGCCTAAGGCACACCTACCAAAGTTAATTGACTTGTTGAATGAGAAAATCAGGATGGGAATCCTAGAGCCGTCATCTGCACCATACTCAAATAGGTGGTTTACGGTTCCAAAGAAGAATGGTACTCTCCAATTTATACAGGACATGCAGCCACCAGTAAACAGAGTTACTATCAGGAATGTTGGTATAGGTCTAGTTGTGGATGAGTTTGTAGAAGCATTTGCTTCTTTAGGTGACTTGTATTCGGGATATGATCAGTTTCAACTAGCTTTGGAAAGCAGGGACATTACCACTATGAGAACTCCTATTGGGCTCGTCAGGATGTGTACCTTGCCTCAAAGTGCCACTAATTCTGTTGTGCATATGATGAATGCCATGCATAAGGTTCTTCGTGAGTATATACCTCAGCTTATCATGCCTTTCTTGGAAGATGTGCCCATTAAGGGGTGTGCAGAAGAAGAGAAGAATGAGAGTCTAAAGAGCAGGGATGCAGATACTTTGTGGCTAGTCATATTTCAGCTTGTGAAAAGATTTTGGCCAGGTTAGAAGAAGTGAACTTGACACTATCAGGGTAAAAATCTATTTTTGGAGTAAATGAGGTTGTCATTGTTGGACATGTTAGATATGATCAATGCCCCACCCTCATTAGGTGCTACCAATGATCCATGGTGCTCAAAGTTGTAAGGCCCCCATTATGAGGATGTAATATTCCGCATTGAGAGAATAAATGGGACTTATCGAAAAAAATTCCCCCCCCCCCCCTTATCCCTCCAGCCGACTGACAAGCTGGAGGGGGAGGGGAATAGAAGGAGCTGTAAGCTCCTTGGTGGAGCCTTAGGAGGGAGGGGGACCATGCGTGTTGACACGCCATGAGGAAAGATCCCCCTCCCTTCCACTATTTAACCAAGGGGGGGCGCTTTACAGAGAGAAAACAGGGAGGCCATGAGAGAATAGGATGAATCTATGAGCGTGCTGCTGCCGAGGGAGGAGGAAGGCCCCGTTGCCGTAGAAGGAGTCACGACTTTCGGACAGTCGTGAAGGAAGGAGGAGCTGGGTCGACGCCACTGTGGGAGACTCCGCGCTGCGCCGCTGCCTAAAGCCATATGTCATCCCCAGACGCCTACCTCCTGCCCGCCGTCAACATCCATGTGGATCTTCAGTTTTTTTGAAGCCTTGGAAGCTTCTTAGAAGCTTCCAAGGATTGGACCTCCTAAGCCCCCTTTTATGTGGCTTGGGACTACCCCCCCCTGAATTCCCTCCTAAGAACCTCCCTTTTTGCACTAAACCAAACCCCCTTCCCGGTTTTTCTTAGAACCTTTTCATCCCCCTCCCTAAGCCCCTTGTTCTCCCCCGTCCCGGGGTTTTAAATCCCCCCCCTAAGCCCCTTGTTCTCCCCCCTCCTCGGGTTTTAAATCCTCCCCCTAAGCCCCCTTGTTTTCCCCCCCTCCTGGGTTTTAATTTTCCCCCCTAAGCCCTTGCCCTTTTTCCCTCCTCATAGCTCTTTAGACTATTCAAGTCACACCCATAGGCCTACTTTGTCCTTAGGCTACCTTGCAGACTTCCATTCTCTTGCATTAATTCCTTCACTCACTTTTTAGATCTTCTTGTGCAAGTGCTCTCTTAATTGAGCTTTGTGTTCTTAGTTTTATCAAACAAGCCGGTGTCCACACACTCCCATGTCCTAAAAATCCAATTCTTCATCATGGCCTCGTATGGTATTCCGTAAGGGAGAAATAGACGTGAGATAAAAGATAGGGAGGGAAGTAGAGGGAGTGAAGGAGGAAGAGTGGGGAAAAGGTAAAAGAAAAGGAAGGAGAAGACGGTGGAATTCCAAGAAGAAAAAGGAAAAGGCTATCTCACATTCGAACTACGATGCCGCCGAAGAAAGTCCAAGGTGTAGCTGCGGGAGGGTCATCTCCCGGTATCCATGTGGATATCTCACCTCAAAGCTAGGTTTTTCTTCTTGGTGTTAATTCGGTTTTAAGTCAATCATGCAAAGAAAATTTGTTAAGGATAGATATATTTGTTCGAGTTATTTTTAACGAAGGAGTTAGCTTATGAATGACAATGTATACAAATTAGCTTTCTTCAAATTGCATCAAGCATTATAAAATTATAGGCAAGATTAACCATTTACTATAGTAATATATTCCTAAAGTGTAGAAATTATATCTTGCACCATTAGTCTTATTCCTTTCGCAACGAATCATGGTAAAATGGCTAAATTCATGAAAGGTCTTTCGATGCTCAATTTACTAGGAGTTATCTTTGCTAGTTGCACATCTTAGCAAGGCAACTGTTGTTATTTGGCATGAGTTCATCTTTAAAGAAAACGGAAGTTAAATGTTAGGAATTAACAAGTATAAAAATTAGATATACGAACTCATTTGGAAAGAAAATGTAATAGGGAATTGCTGGATGACACTCTATTAACATTTTTCCCCTGCTATTTGAGGACTTGGGACTAATAAAGTGTGTATACACCAATTTCTCAGCTAGGCCTTTTTGTCCCAAGGAGTATTGTCGCTCTTTGTATCATCTTGGCGTTATGTTATATGCCAAATTAAACTGTATTGATTAGGAAAGTTAATTGTCACAAGGATAGTAAAACCGTGACAAGACGAGTAAGATTACCTTCCAAAAGATAACCGAACCAATCTAAACATAGAAGCATTCATACCCTAAACACTTGACTACTTTCCTTACCGTAGGGACAATAAATTCATAAAGATAAGAAACTAGGGTTTGTCCCTAAGGTTCTTAAATGAAGAAACCCTAGGCCTGACATACGTCAGCTTAAGGAATTTAAACAGATTATTCCATCGCAGGACTTGCGCAACATGTATGAAATCATTTTGTGATTGATTCACAAGGAGAAAAGGGAAAAACCCTCATCAAGGACGGTAGATCCTTACGCAAGTTATCTTGCAAAAAGACGTATTTTTGGATATCCTTCTAAATAAGAAAAATTGTAAACCAGAAACTAGCATATCTAAGGTACCTTAGGGTTAACCAAGTTGGGTATGCCCTACACCGGAATGTAAGAGATCTTGCCAAGTTACAAGACACCTTGGGAACGAGTGCTGATACACTCAAAAAGGAAAGAACACTTCCTTAGCAGTTTGCCATACAACTGGGTTGATTAATGGAAATGTTTGTGCTTGCTAGAGATTTTAGGGCTTTGTTTGAATTATGAATTACAAATTAAATAAGTACCTATACTTCAGGTTAAAGGCCTGAAGGGAGAGGCAGCTTCAGTTACCCCCGACTGCCTGCCTGACCCTAACCAAGGGGGTTGTTGACCGCGCCGGGAACGTGGACCGAACCCACCGCGAGAGGTCTCTCCGTTGATTTCTACTTGGAGTAGGAGGACGCTTGGGTGCCAGCCGTAAATCCCTCGCCTTCCGGGTCTTGCACAAGAGGCTAACGTGACTCGGGATTGGATCTCGAGGCCCGCACACTAGTTGACGGGCGGAAGCTTGGAATAGTGATCCCTGGAGATTGCTGGTTAGCCTTCGGGCAGATTATGGAAAAGCCTACGGGCGGAACTCCTTGTATTTCAAAGATAAAATGATGAAATGTTAAAAGAACTTGCTTGATGTTGTTTTTCTATGTCTCATGATAAGATTACGTGAAGAAACCAGTGCTTAACAAGGTTAATTAAAGAAGCTGATTGTTATATGTCAGATTAATGTGTTAGATAATTACATAACTAAAACAAATCGAGGAAAGTGCGGAGGATGGGCCATGGGTCGTCCTACGGTTGGGTGGTCCCGGTTAGCCGGGAACTTTTCTCAAAAATCTCGAAGAACAGCGGAATGATCATCATCATCAAAAAGAATAACGTGAACGATGACCTAGAGTTACGTCTTACCCGATTTACACTGTTTTAGGGGAACGGAATGGGACTATGCCTTATGGCAGAGAGGTTGAGCTTTGCATCCCTCTCATTTCCCATTCTCCTTGAACCAAGTGCAACGTGAATCCGCTTCGGACCTGGCATTTCTGCGTAAAGTAGTTCGCTCGGGTCTGACGCTAGTTGCTGTTAGCTAATGACCCCTTTAGGAAAACCCTAATTTCGGTCGATCCTAAGTGGGAACAGCCAGGATACTTCCGCTACGTGGCAGACGCGAGAAGAACTAGATCGCAAAACCCGTAACATTCCATGGGAGTGCCGGGCGGAGCTTTCTAGACATCCTTTTCGATGGACTGCTAAGACGTGTCCTGGATGATACTAGGGGACATGTTACACTTGGTATCAGAGCCGACCAACAACGGAATTGTTTTTATGAGATCTCAATAAAATGAAATAAATAAATTGTTGCTGTCCAAACATTTCCTCATCTTCAATACTGTCTTGCAGAACTATGAAGCGTGGAACAAGTTTTTGGTGTTTCGGGTCATGTTTATGACTGCAATGCATTCTCCGCTGTATAGACAAAGAATTGGGATGATGAACATCCTGGAGCAGATTTTTAATCCATCACCTTTATACATAGAACGAAGATGGACGGGGTCTTCAGGAATCTACTACATAGCTGCCCACCGGTTCGCTTATCTACAGACCAACCTAAAGAGGATCAAGTGGTTGGAAGACTTGAAAGTCGTGAAGCTGTTCATTTTTGTGGAAGCTCACGTAAATTCGACTTTACATATTCAAGGTCGGAGGGTTGAAATGAACTCATATGTATATGAGGAAGTAACCCGTGTAATCCCAGCTGACAGGATTAAAGTGTTGGGCCGCCATGAGAAGTATGGATTCCAACGAAAAGGGTATCCCGAACTTCCAATGAATTATCGATTCCTAAAGATCCATGACCCAAAACCCTACTATTACACAATTCCTGTAGACAAATGCAATACAACGTTGTTCTCCCCAAACTGAATGTAATGATTGGATTATCATCACACGAGACGTTGTATAAGGCTACGCCCATGTAAATATAAATAAAGACTTCTTTTATCAATATTTGGCTGTGCATCAGAGTTGTTAAAAAGTTAATTAGCTTCATTATTTACGAGATAGCTGAACTAAAGATAAGCTAACGTCAATTATCATAACGTTAAGAAAACTTTTATCCAGGCACAACCCCAGGTACAGGTTCCAAATTCGCCCCCTACATCAAGTATTGCTGTGACCCACGAGAAGAAGTTCCTCCTCAAGCAGATAAAGCCACCCGAGTTTGACGGCAGAGGCAGATTCGTCCAGTCTGATGCTGAAATTTGGATTGAATCGATGGAGGATTACTTTAAAGCAGCTGGTACTGCACCTACCAATCAGGCCATGCTCGCCAAGTTAAAACTCACCGGCGAAGCCAGACTTTGGTGGAAACAATGGTGCAGGGATCAAGGGACTTCAGAGGGGTCCGTTACCTGGGAGAAGTTAAAGAAAGCCGTGCAAGGGAGATATTTGCCACCTGCATATCGTACACAGAAAATGAATGAGTTCTACGAGCTAAAACAGCTAGGACTCACTCTGGACGCATACTACTCTAAATTCGTCTCACTTTTAAAGTATGCGCCACAGATGGACATGACGCAGCAGATGTCCAAATTTTGCGCGGGCTTAAATCCACCCGTAAATACCCGTCTCGAATCTATGCGTCCATCAGATCTTCAGGATGCACTCATTCGAGCGGCACCTATAATTCAGGAGGTGCAAGCTAGACCAAGGGGTAATAAAACTTGGTCCTATAGTGACCCGAACAGAGGAGCATTCAGACCTCAAGTGAAGAGAGTTCAAGGTCACAATCAGGGACAAAGGAAGAAAGCAAGGACAAATAACGTCAACAACTTTGTTCCTACTCAAAGTAATGGCCGAAACCTCCGATGTTTCCACTGCAACGAACCCGGTCACTTCAAGAGGCAATGTCCCAAGCTCAGCGGGGGACATCGTCAAACGCCTTTCCAAGGTGCAGGCCGCGGTCAAGGAGCCGCCACCCGTGGAAGAGGAAGAACTTCCTGCATTGCCAATAGGCAAAGATGCGAAGAAGAAGAAGAGGAAGATCCGACTATGGAAGTAGAATTCGAAAGAGCGATAGTCCATGCCGCTTTACACAAGAAAGGGCCGAATCGCCAGTTCTCGGTGATTCAAACACCGTCGGACTATCAAGGTAAAGGTTTCAAAACCTTGATTGATGGTGGCAGTACACATTCCTTTATCTCACCAGCATGTGCAAAAAGATTAGGAATAGCCACAGTAGAAGCACCTACCCTGCTTGTGGAATTGGCAAACGGTCGTGAGGTAACTTGTACTAGGCAAACTGCTAAGGAGGAATTCTTTCTGGGAGGAAAGAAAACCTCAGTCAAATTCAGAGTCATGAATTTAGGTATCCATGAGTGTCTACTCGGGATGGATTGGCTTAAGCCTAATGACGCCCACATCCACTGTGGAAAGGGTCAAGTTTCCTTTCGAAACTCTGAAAGGGAGTTTGTCACAACTCAAGGTGAGGTAGGAGTGCCAAGAATCCAATTAGCCAAAGTCTCTCGGATCATAAAAGGAGTCAGAAAAGGATTACCCGTTTACCTGATCACACTCAACAAGTTAGATCAAAAGCAAGAGTCTCATGAAGGACCTTCTTGGCTAAAGGAATACACTGACATATTCCCTGAGGAATTGATTGAACTTCCGCCTCCAAGAGAAGTAGATCATGAAATTAGCCTAGTGCCTGGAGCTGCACCAATTGCAAAAAGACCTTATAGAATGTCCATACCAGAAGCAATTGAGTTGAAGGAACAGCTCAAGCAACTGTTGGATCAGGGTTACATCCGGCCTAGCAACTCACCGTGGGGAGCTCCAGTACTATTCCAGAAAAAGAAAGATGGGACACTTCGACTATGTATTGATTACCGAGGGTTGAATCAATCAACAGTCAAGAACAAGTATCCTATTCCTAGAATAGATGAGCTTCTTGATCGTCTTCAAGGTGCAAAGATCTTCTCCAAGATTGATCTCAGGTCAGGTTACTATCAAATAAGGATCAAGGAAGAAGATATTCCAAAAACGGCCTTCAATACAAGATATGGGCACTTTGAGTTCTTGGTTATGTCATTCGGGCTTACAAATGCACCTGCCACCTTCAATAGATTAATGCAGGATATTTTTAGACCATATCTTGATGATTTCATGCTTGTCTTCTTCGATGACACTTTAGTCTATTCTAAACAGGAAGAAGATCATGAATCTCAACTTCGGATTGTCCTTGAGACAATGAGGTCCCATAAGCTGTATGCAAAAATGAAGAAGTGTGCATTCTTCAAGCGTCAGATTGAATATCTGGGATTCATAGTATCATCAGAAGGAATATCAGTAGACCCACCCAAAGTCAGAGATGTGCTTGAATGGCCAATACCAGTATCCGTCAAAGAAATACGTAGCTTTCTTGGCTTGACAGGATGGTATAGGGTCTTTATCAAAAACTATGCTTTGATTGCAGCACCTCTTACAGACTTACTAAAGAAGCAGACTTCTATTACATGGTCAACTCCCGAACAAAATAGCTTCGACAAATTGAAGCAAAGTTTGGTATCAGCACCTATTCTAAAACTTCCTGACCTCAATAAGGAGTTCGAGGTAGTAACTGATGCCAGCATTCTTGCCTTGGGGTGTGTACTTATGCAGGAAGGTCATCTAGTAGCATACTCTTCAAGGAAATTGAAGAGTCATGAAAAGAACTATGCCACGCATGATCTGGAATTATTAGCTGTCATCCATGCTCTAAAGCTTTGGAGACACTACCTGTTGGGTAACAAGTTTACTCTAGTAACTGATCATAAGAGTCTCAAATGGATTTTTACCCAGAACGAGCTCAACATGAGGCAACGTCGGTGGATTCAAGTATTGGAGGAATATGATTTTGAAATCAAGTACCGACCAGGGAAAAATAATGTAGTTGCCGATGCACTCAGTCGCAAGGCATTCCTAAATTCCCTAATCTTGCAGAATCCATCAATGGCCAGATCTCTGGCTACAAAGGTATCTATGCCAAACAACCCTATACTTGAACTAGCTAGAGAGGAAGCATACCATGATTTGGCCTACCAAACAATGATAAAGGAAATATCTACCAAGGAGCAGAATCAGAAATTGCAAGCTAAGTATCAGGAATTTTCCATTGATAATGACAAATGTTGGAGGACATGGATGATCAAATAAGGTCAATAAGGCAAGACATACAAGCAGCCAAGGATAGACAAAAGGCATATGCAGATTTGAAACGTCAAGAAAGAGTCTTCGAAGAAGGAGACATGGTCTTCATTCGGGTATGCCCTAAAAAGAGTTCTCTATCCCTAGGAGAATGCAAGAAGCTAAGTCCAAGGTATTGTGGGCCGTATAAAATCCTCAAATGCCTAGGACCCAATGCTTATAGATTGCAACTCCCTGAGAACCTAAAGGTTCACAATGTATTCCATATCAGCCTATTGAAAAAATATGTACCCAATCCTAATCATGTACTTGATGACCAACAAATTGTAATGCCTAGTCAAGGAGTCCTTGAACTAAGGCCAGAAAGGATCTTAGATGTTAGGGAAAGACAGTTAAGATCTAGAACCTTGAAAGAATGCCTTGTCCAGTGGAAAGATTATCCCGAAGAGGATGCCACTTGGGTAGATGAAGGCACTCTCAACCATCAATATCCCCAGTTTATCTCGAGATGAGGACATCTCGATTCCTCCAAGGGGGAGAGAATGTAATATTCCGCATTGAGAGAATAAATGGGACTTATCGAAAAAAATTTTCCCCCCCTTATCCCTCCAGCCGACTGACGAGCTGGAGGGGGAGGGGAATAGAAGGAGCTGTAAGCTCCTTGGTGGAGCCTTAGGAGGGAGGGGGACCATGCGTGTTGACACGCCATGAGGAAAGATCCCCCTCCCTTCCACTATTTAACCAAGGGGGGAGGGGGGCGCTTTACAGAGAGAAAACAGGGAGGCCATGAGAGAATAGGATGAATCTATCGCCATGAGCGTGCTGCTGCCGAGGGAGGAGGAAGGCCTCGCTGCCGTAGAAGGAGTCACGACTTTCGGACAGTCGTGAAGGAAGGAGGAGCTGGGTCGACGCCACTGTGGGGGACTCCGCGCTGCGCCCCTGCCTGAAGCCATATGTCATCCCCAAGCGCCTACCTCCTACCCGTCGTCAACGTCCATGTGGATCTTCAGTTTTTTTGAAGCCTTGGAAGCTTCTAAGAAGCTTCCAAGGATTGGGCCTCCTAAGCCCCCTTTTCTGTGGCTTGGGACTACCCCCCCTTTGAATTCCCTCCTAAGACCCTCCCTTTTTGCACTAAACCAAACCCCCTTCCCGATTTTTCTTAGAACCTTTTCATCCCCCCCCCCTAAGCCCCTTGTTCTCCCCCGTCCCGGGGTTTTAAATCCCCCCCCTAAGCCCCTTGTTCTCCCCCCTCCTCGGGTTTTAAATCCCCCCCCTAAGCCCCCTTGTTTTCCCCCCCTCCTGGGTTTTAATTTTCCCCCCTAAGCCCTTGCCCTTTTTCCCTCCTCATAGCTCTTTAGACTATTCAAGTCACACCCATAGGCCTACTTTGTCCTTAGGCTACCTTGCAGACTTCCATTCTCTTGCATTAATTCCTTCACTCACTTTTTAAATCTTCTTGTGCAAGTGCTCTCTTAATTGAGCTTTGTGTTCTTAGTTTTATCAAACAAGCCGGTGTCCACACACTCCCATGTCCTAAAAATCCAATTCTTCATCATGGCCTCGTATGGTATTCCGTAAGGGAGAAATAGCCGTGAGATAAAAGATAGGGAGGGAAGTAGAGGGAGTGAAGGAGGAAGAGTGGGGAAAAGGTAAAAGAAAAGGAAGGAGAAGACGGTGGAATTCCAAGAAGAAAAAGGAAAAGGCTATCTCACATTCGAACTACGATGCCGCCGAAGAAAGTCCAAGGTGTAGCTGCGGGAGGGTCATCTCCCGGTATCCATGTGGATATCTCACCTCAAAGCCAAGTTTTTCTTCTTGGTGTTAATTCGGTTTTAAGTCAATCATGCAAAGAAAATTTGTTAAGGATAGATATATTTGTTCGAGTTATTTTTAACGAAGGAGTTAGCTTATGAATGACAATGTATACAAATTAGCTTTCTTCAAATTGCATCAAGCATTATAAAATTATAGGCAAGATTAACCATTTACAATAGTAATATATTCCTAAAGTGTAGAAATTATATCTTGCACCATTAGTCTTATTCCTTTCGCAACGAATCATGGTAAAATGGCTAAATTCATGAAAGGTCTTTCGATGCTCAATTTACTAGGAGTTATCTTTGCTAGTTGCACATCTTAGCAAGGCAACTGTTGTTATTTGGCATGAGTTCATCTTTAAAGAAAACGGAAGTTAAATGTTAGGAATTAACAAGTATAAAAATTAGATATACGAACTCATTTGGAAAGAAAATGTAATAGGGAATTGCTGGATGACACTCTATTAACATTTTTCCCCTGCTATTTGAGGACTTGGGACTAATAAAGTGTGTATACACCAATTTCTCAGCTAGGCCTTTTTGTCCCAAGGAGTATTGTCACTCTTTGTATCATCTTGGCGTTATGTTATATGCCAAATTAAACTGTATTGATTAGGAAAGTTAATTGTCACAAGGATAGTAAAACCGTGACAAGATGAGTAAGATTACCTTCCAAAAGATAACCGAACCAATCTAAACATAGAAGCATTCATACCCTAAACACTTGACTACTTTCCTTACCGTAGGGACAATAAATTCATAAAGATAAGAAACTAGGGTTTGTCCCTAAGGTTTTTAAATGAAGAAACCCTAGGCCTGACATACGTCAGCTTAAGGAATTTAAACAGATTATTCCATCGTAGGACTTGCGCAACATGTATGAAATCATTTTGTGATTGATTCACAAGGAGAAAAGGGAAAAACCCTCATCAAGGACGGCAGATCCTTACGCAAGTTATCTTGCAAAAAGACGTATTTTTGGATATCCTTCTAAATAAGGAAAATTGTAAACCAGAAACTAGCATATCTAAGTTACCTTAGGGTTAACCAAGTTGGGTATGCCCTACACCGGAATGTAAGAGATCTTGCCAAGTTACAAGACACCTTGGGAACAAGTGCTGATACACTGAAAAAGGAAAGAACACTTCCTTAGCAGTTTGCCATACAACTGGGTTGATTAAATTTTGTGCTTGCTAGAGATTTTAGGGCTCTGTTTGAATTATGAATTACAAATTAAATAAGTACCTATACTTCAGGTTAAAGGCCTGAAGGGAGAGGCAGCTTCAGTTACCCCCGACTGCTTGCCTAACCCTAACCAAGGGGGTTGTTGACCGCGCTGGGAACGTGGATCGAACCCGCCGCGAGAGGTCTCTCCGTTGAGTTCTACTTGGAGCAGGAGGACGCTTGGGTGCCAGCGGGGGCTCTGGCCGTAAATCCCTCGCCTTCCGGGTCCTGCATAAGAGGCTAACGTGACTCGGGATTGGATCTCGAGGCCCGCACACTAGTTGACGGGTGGAAGCTTGGAATAGTGATCCCTGGAGATTACTGGTTAGCCTTCGGGCAGATTATGGAAAAGCCTACGGGCGGAACTCCTTGTATTTCAAAGATAAAATGATGAAATGTTAAAAGAACTTGCTTGATGTTGTTTTTCTATGTCTTGTGATAAGATTATGTGAAGGAACCAGTGCTTAACAAGGTTAATTAAAGAAGCTGATTGTTATATGTCAAATTAATGTGTTAGATAATTACATAACTAAAACAAACCGAGGAAAGTGCGGAGGATGGGCCATGGGTCCGTCCTACGGTTGGGTGGTCCCGGTTAGCTGGGAACTTTTCTCAAAAATCTCGAAGAACAGCGGAATGATCATCATCATCAAAAAGAATAACGTGAACGATGACCTAGAGTTATGTTTTACCCGATTTACGTTGTTTTAGGGGAATGGAATGGGACTATGCCTTATGGCAGAGAGGTTGAGCTTTGCATCCCTCTCGTTTCCCATTCTCCTTGAACCAAGTGCAGCGTGAATCCGCTTCGGACCTGGCGTTTCTGCGTAAAGTAGTTCGCTCGGGTCTGACGCTAGTTGCTGTTAGCTAATGACCCCTTTAGGAAAACCCTAATTTCGGTCGATCCTAAGTGGGAACAGCCAGGATACTTCCGCTACGTGGTAGACACGAGAAGAACTAGATCGCAAAACCCGTAACATTCCATGGGAGTGCCGGGCGGAGCTTTCTAGACATCCTTTCCGATGGACTGCTAAGATGTGTCCTGGATGATACTAGGGGACACGTTACAGCGGAGAAGCCAAATGTGAGCCCGGACATTGGTTGAGTCCTGACTTGTATATCAGATGAGGTCTATGTGACCGGATGGCAAAAAGGGGACTGTTGTGGGTCTAATCTTTGGGTCTAATTCCCTGGCCGACTAGTGGAGGCTCATATGGTAGGTCGCGGTCAACAGGCTGACCTAATGACCTTCGCAGGCTATAAAAGCTAAACCCCTTCGCAGCCATCTGTCACTCATCTTTCACCCAGTCAGAGTTGTTGTTCCAGCTAGCCTTAAGCTCTTCACCTATCTTCTGTGTAGATTGCCATCTAAGCTTCACACAGTGGAAGCGCATGGGTGGACAGAGCCATCTTTGTATCAGTTGTTTGGAGTTAAAGAATTTACTGATTCTCCTCTTATCTGTTGTGTACTCTCTATCTCTTTCTCAGATTCTGTTCGCTGTGCCGTGTAATATTTTATAGGACATATGTGTGGGTATTATGGCAGGAAACCTTCATCTGACAAGGTGGATGCTATAGGCAAGATTACAGAGTATTGTTCTACCACTTCAGAGGTACGGATATTTATTGGAGCCTGTGTGTTTTACATTATTTGGATACCCCATTTTGCACACATAGCTGATTGTTTATATCAGCTGCTTCGAAAGGGGCAAAATTTTTTTTGGGATGAGAGCCACACTAGAGCCATGCGGAAATTGAAAAAGTTAATGCAGATTCTTCGGAAGATGGTGAAAAGATGGTTTGGGCCGTACATAGTCAGACATGTCTTTGACAATGCAACATATGAGCTAACAGAATTGGATGGGACAGTGCTTACAGTGCCCATTACAGGAAAAAGAATCAAGATTTTCAAGAAAAGAGATGAGGAGGATTATGCCTTAGAAGAATTTGCAAGAGAAGAGCAAGGAGAAGAAACTCTAGTAGAAGAGATAGATGATATGACAGATAATCTTGCTGATATACCGGAAATACACAATGAAGAGATTGATCTATTCGTGGATCTTGACAATAATGATCATGGGTAGTTGGTCCATCTGGAGGATGCACAGGATCAGAGGGGGTGGATGTCGTACTGGTATGCATTCGAGGTGTGGAATCCACCAAAAAGTTGTGTGTGTGACATTTGTTACTTTGTACATACTTAGTCGTTGTGTTTGTATTTTTGTTCTGCGTGGGTAGTATAGTGGAGAGGGGTTTGGGGCAAGAGGAACTTATCTGTAATGCTCTAGTTGGCATGTATGCCAAGTATGGAAACCTACCAGATGCTGATGCACAAAAGTGCAGTTTTCTTTCAGACATGTTTCTCTGCACATGCAGATTTTAATCAGACGAGTATGTTTCTGAATGAGTTGAGACTACCTAACATTATTCTAGTTCATGGGGAGGCAAACAAAATGGCACGTTTAAAAGCCAAGTTGCAGATTTAGTTTCAAGAGCATAATGTGAATGTTTTGTTTCCAAAAACCTGTCAGATTGTAGAGATGTTCTTCAAAGGAGAAAAGACAACAAGGGCAATTGGCAAACTAGCAGAGAAGCCCCCAAAGAGGGAGATTTAGTGAGTGGACTACTTATGAGAAAAGGTTTCACCTACCAACTTATGGCTCCAGAGGACTTACATGTTTACACTCAGTTGACCATGGGTAGTGTAATGCAGTGGGAATTAGTTCCTTACAAAGGTGCATTTTTGGTTTTACGCCACCGCATACAGTAGATGTATGAAAGTGTGGAGATGTTGCCAAAAGCAGAGATGCCCTCCCTAAGAGTGTACGACAAAGTCACTATAAATCAGGAAGGTTGAGATGTCATTGTCTTGCAGTGGGTCTCAGATCCACTCAGTGACATGGTGGTGGCTGATTCCATTGTTGCCATCATTCTGAAGTTGAATGCATGCCCAACTTCTGGATTGGAAGTTAATGGCAATGGGTTTAAGGGTTCTGCAAAACTGATAAAAAGAGCTTCAAGATACTACATTCTTTGCTTGTCTCATTGTTTGGGGACATGACAATTGATGCAAAGCATCAGAAGCGAATGCTTACAATTGATAGTGTGGAGGCCAGCATCGACTTTGCTACCAAGGAAATTGAATGTGACAATGAGGACCTCAGAAAACGTGGAGGATGATGACCCAACCACAAGTTATATGCTTCAGGCATGGGCAAGGCTTTGCAAGTGCTTGGGCCAGGATTTTCTGCCTTACATGGATATTGTCATGCCCCACTTCTCAACTCGCATATTTTCATGAGAACCTCCTCTTGGGAGGAGATCAAGAGGATAATATTGGATTTAATGCAAATTTTTTTAATCCTCTTCCCCCAGCCGAAGCGTGGCTGAAGGAAGAGGATGGGGGCTATATTGGGAAATAGGAGAGGTGGAGGGGAGAGACTGCATGCGGCCACCACATGGGGGGAGGGAGGCCTTGCCCCCTCTTCCTATAAATACCCCCCTTAAAGGGGTGGAGAAGGAGGGGGGGAAGCTAAGTCGTGACTGCGCCAGACTATGGTAATAGAGGGAATCGGGAGGCTATCGGAGAGGGGGGAAGCCGAGGAAGTTAGTGAAGGAGGAGTAGAGTAAGCCGCCCAACTGTGGAAGGAGCCGCAAACCACCATGCCAAGGTGTGGAAGAGGAGGGTAGTGCTAAATCCGGTGTGAGGAAGATAATCATGAGCTCGTGAAGCTGCTGCACGATGCCGCCAGCTACCAAATCGATGGCTTTCTCTTCCCTCCACATGGTTATACCACGCCTTCAGAAGCTTCAAGAAGCTTCTTGAAAGCTTCTAAGGGCCTCCTCCAAGCCCCCCCTTCCCGTGGGGTTCCACCCAAGCCCCTTTAAAAGCCCATTTACCCCGCGAATTAAGCCCCTTTTCCCCCCTTGGGTTCCCCACAAGCTCCCATTAGCCCGGGTTTCTAAACCCCTTCCCGTGGCCCCTTTCCTATTGCCCTCTCAAGCGGGTTTTTATTACCCTCGGGTTTTTAAGCGCCCTTTTTCCCCTTGCATCCCGAAAATCCCCACCATAGCTGAGTTCTTTTTCCCCCTTCTTATGGATCCGCAATAGCCAATATTAAAATCTTTTTTCATTGGCCCTACAAAACAGTCTTTAAACCCTTGGAATTAAGACCTTTTCCCCTTGCATCCTTGGTAATTAAACCTTTCCCTTGCATCCCCCATAAAGCTCATACTAGTAGGGTTTTTAAGCCCTTTTTCATAGCATTTCCAAGGCTATTTAACCCCCGTTTCTTTTTAATCCTCCCCTTAGCATTTCCACAAAGTCATTTCCGTGGATTTCCCCCCATACAAGTCTTTTAAGGTCTCCCATTGCATTCCTACACAAGCCATATTAGTAGGTTTTAAACCTTCTTTTTCGTTGGTTCCCCTTAAGTTCACTCGAACTAACAGATTAAAAAAAAAACTCTCTTATAAGGTCTTCTAAAGCCCGATTCCGAAAGATGGTGCAATCGGTCAAGGAAGCCGAATCTCAAAGGGAGTTTCGTGTGTGAAGGAAACGGGCCAAGATCATAAGTCTGTGGCCAAGGCAAGAAGGTCGAAGTCTCAATGGCTCCTAAAAAGGCACAAGGCGCAACCGTAGGAGGATCATCTCCTAACATCCATGTGGACATTTCACCACAAGTCCAGGTTGTCTTCCTAAATTTTAATTTACGTCGTAATATTTCAATTGTGTATGGATCATTTATGGAAATAGGATGCACTTTTCGATTGAAATACTTTTGCTAATTTAAAAGAAATAGCTCACGATTAAAGAATTCGGTCATTGGTATTTTTTTCAGTGAAACAAACAAAGAAAGAGCATAAGATCTCTATGTATTCTTAGCAAGTGGTTTTTATGCATTACAAAGTAACAAATTTAGATCAACTAATGATCATCTTTACAAAGTCGAATTTATTGTTGTACACTTCGATTATGCGTGGAAAGAAAAAAATCACATGTTGCATTATTAGACATCTCTTTCTTCGCAAAAATTCATTAAAGAAGATTGCTAACAATCGTAGGAATTTGCAAGGCATGGAAATGATTCCAGGGCTGCATGAAGTAGATTAAACTTTAGTTAGTTGGCATAAAACTCAAATCAATTACGTAAGTAGTTGCAAAAGGTTGTGTAATGCTCATTCAGCATACGAATAATTCATTCATAAATGAAAATTATGAAAAGGCTGCATGGTTCGTTTTAACATAAAACCCTAAAGCTTAGTAGTTGGAATCTTGAATGCATGTTCTAGAAGAATCAATAGAAATTGTGTCGTAACTTAACATGCGCTTGGAGCTGAGCTGGTAAGGCTAGGGTTTGTAAATCTAATCATTCATAGCCAATGAATCGTGTGCTTACGAGAATGGTATCGTAATGGTTTTACCCTAAACACCTAAACCACAATGGATTCACTTAGAAATGGTTAAATCAATGCAACATATCCCAAGTGCTAACTAGGGTTTATCACGTTAAGGATGTGACTTAGTTGCATGTATTTCCGAGATTGAAACTCATATCGAAAGACCTACTCACATTCACGGAATGCAGGGACAATAGGACATACTTGCGAAAAATGATCTAGGGTTTCTACCCTAAGGATTGCTCACTAAAAATATGAAACTCTGTTTGAATTTGGAACCCTAGGACCGACAATGTCGGCCTAGTGGAATCAAGAACGGATTGTTATGAAGACACCCTAACCCTATTTCCTATCTAATCACGATTTTGTGATTAGAAGACACCATTTGATGGGAAAAATAGTCCCACGGATTAGGTGTGACACTTGTGCAACAAGTTGCAGAGTTGCATGATCTTGTGGTTTGATCACAAGGAAATGGCCAATTCCTCGGAATGAGATTGGCAAATTCTTGCGCAAGTTTATCTTGCAAGAGGATGAGTAGTCATCCTGACATAGCACCTTTCTTGGGAAAAGTGACCAAGATAAGGGGATTAGATAAATGCTTGGAAGTAAAAGACCAATCAATAATTTGAAGCAACATATTTTGTGTTAATAGAACTTAAGGCATTGGTTAAGTTGGGTTAATAGGGTACGGCCCTAACCCAAAGACATAAGGGTTAACAAACAAACCCTTGGGGATCTTGCTAAGTCACAATTGATCCCGGATCGAGTGCTGGACGCATTCGGAGAGAAGGATTCACTCCTTAGCAATTGGCCAAATAACGACCTCTAAAAATGATTGTGCTTGTAACAGTTTAAAGAGCACTGTTTGCTTTGTTTGCTCAAGGAATTAAAGGTTGAAAAGATATCTAATGCGTCAAGTTAAGGCCTAAAGGGAGAGGCAGCCTCAATTACCCTCGACTGTTTGCCTGACCCTTACCAAGGGGGTTGTTAACCATGCCAGGAAGGTGGACCGAACCCGCCACAAGAGGTCTCTCCTTTGAGTGCTACTTGGAGCAGGAGGATGCTTGGGTGCCAGGGGGGCTTTGGTCGTAAATCCCTCGCCTTCCGAGCCCTGCACAAGAGGCCAACGTGACTCGGGATTAGATCTCGACGCCTGCATAGTAGTCTATGGGTGGAATCTTGGATTAGTAATCCCTGTGGATTGTTGGATAGCCTTCGGGCGGATTTTGGATAAGCCTATGGGCTGGACTTATAAATGTATTCCAAAGATAAATAACCTGATACAAAGGAAAATTTTTGACACTATTTTTCTATGTCAAGTGCTAAGATTACGTGAAGGAATTGGTGCCTAACGAGCTAATTAAGGAAGCTGCTTGATGCTTGTCCAACTAAATGTGGTAGGTAATTAGACAACTAAAACAACCTGAGGAAAGTGCGGTGGATGTGGCCATGAGTCCGTCCTACGGATGGGTGGTCCCGGTTGGCCGGGAACTTTTCTTAATCATGATGGACAGCAAGAAGATTGTTTCAAAGGAAATGAATAGCAAGGGCACTGACCTAGAGTCTAAGTTATAATAATCGTGATTTACGCTGTTTTAGGGGAACGGAATGGGGCTATGCCTTATGGCAGAGAGGTCGAGCTTTGCATCCCTCTTGTTTCCCATTCTCCTTGAACCAAGTGCAGCGTGAATCTGCTTCGGCCTTGGCATTTCTACGTAAAGTAGTTTGCTTGGGATTCGACGCTAGTTGTCGTTTAGGAAACGACCATTAGGGGAAACCCTGATTCAGGTCGATCCTAAGTGCGAACGGCCAGAATACTTCTGCTACGTGGCAGACGCGGGAAGTCCTAGATTGCAAACCCCATAACATTCCATGGGAGTGCCAGGTGGATTTTTCTAGTTCTTCTTTCCGATGGACTGCTAAGACGTGTCCTGAAGGGAACAAGTGGACACGTTACAGGATGGTATTGCGTCTTCATCAAGAATTATGACTTGATTGCTGCATCCCTCACTGACCTACACAAGAAGCAAGTTGCCATTAAATGGATGTAAAAATTCCGAACGGATAATTCCTTTTTATATGAAAGCAAAATTTTTTCCCTCTCTCCTCCAACCCGATAGTCGAGCTGGAGGAAGAGGGGGATTAGTAAGTGGGCAAGCTCCTCTGGAGCTTGCCAAGGGCATTAACACATGCCCATCGACACATTGAGGGGGGAGGATTCCCTCCCCTCTCCTATAAAATTAGGGGTGGGCAGCAGAGATTGGGGAGGCTACAAGGGATGAGAGGACAAAGCCTTGGCGCTGCTGGGTTGTTGCCGAGCTGTAGGAGGGAGGACAAAGACGAGAGGGAGTGTGAAGGACCCGAGGGAGAACGACCGAAGAGCCTGCCATATCATGAAGCTGTGTCAACTGTACCCTGTGTAGAAGGAGGGTGACGAAACGCTGCCACTGCTGAGGAGGAGGCGCCCTGTGATCTGTGGAAGAAGGGAGGGATAGCCAATCGTCACCGCCTGCAGACTTCCACCCTCCCCCTTGGTCGCCATCAAAAATTTCCCCCCCACGTGGCTATAGAAGCTTCAAGAAGCTTCTTGAAGCTTCTAAGGGGGGGCTCCTCAAGCCCCCCTTCCTATACCTTAGAATCCTTTCACCCCGGGTTTTTAAACCCTCAAGCCCCCTTTTCTATACCCTTCCCTTACCCTTTCACCCCCTCCCGGTTTTACCCCCTTAAAAATCCTTTCACCCCGCCCCGGTCTGAAACCTTTAACCCCTTCCCATGGGCCATTAAACCCCCACACCCCTTGGCCTCATAACCCACAAATCCCCCCCCCCCCCCCCCCGGTGTCTAAATCTATAAGTCCCTTCTTGTGTTTGAACCCCGTGTTTCACCCCCCCTCATATTCCTTTTTTTTTTCTTAACACACCCCCTAAGCCCCTTCCTAACCCCGTGTCCCCTTTTCCTTACACACCCTTTTCCCTCTCCCCCATGCTATAAGCCTTCACCCTTCACCTTTCCCCTATCACTCCGGGTTAAAATCCCTAAAACCTTTACTACTCTGTGTCCTAAAACCTCTCTAAAAATCCCCCTTATACCTTCTACCCCAAGCCCAAAAGTTCTCCCAAGGTTCATACGGTTGCAAAGCCACACTCACCCATAATGTTTTTGCCGTGTATATACCCTATAGGGCCTTCTTAGGCTTTATAAACCTTTCCCTCTCCGAAGAAGCTAAAGGTCTTATTATCCCTTCTCGTGGTCAATCCTTTAAATGGCTCCTTACCTCGAAAGAGAGATGGTGGAAATCCGAAAAGGAGAGTAAAAGCTGCCTTCACGTTCGAAGGATTACAACTACAATGCCGCCCAAGAAAGTCCAAGGAGTAGCTGCGGGAGGGTCATCTCCCGGTATCCACGTGGGTATCTCACCCCAAAACCAGGTTTTTTCCTTCTTGGTTTTATATCGGTTTTAATTCAATCATGCAAGATGAATTGTTAGGGATAAGATATATTTTGTCCTAGTTATTTACGATGAAGGAGTTTAGTTTAATTGAACATGCAAAAATGATAATGTATAAAACATAGTTTCCTTCAAATAGCATCATGCATTGAAACGAATTACGAGCAAGATTATCTACCTACTATAGTAGTATATTTCGGTTAAATCTTGAAGGCATAAAAATTTCATCTTGCACTATTAACCCCTATTCTTTTTTGCAACGAATCATCATAGAAGATGAAATTCATGAAAGGTTTCTTACGTTACTTGAACTCTAGGAAGTTATCATTGCTAACTGCATATCTTAGCAAGGAAAAGATTGTTATTTGGCATGAGTTTGTTCGCAAGGAAAAAGGAAGATTAATTGAATTTACCTAACCCCAAAGCAATAAAGTTTAGGACTGAAAAAACAATTGTCACAAGGATAACAAATCATGCCGAGGTGATCTCAATATTACCTTCTAAAAGTTAACCGAATTAATGTAAACTTAGAAATACCTATGCTGCGAAATATGCCTTGGAAATGATTTAAAAACCAAGAAACGTTTATACCTTAAATACTTGCCTACCTTCCCTGATTGTAGGGTCAATAAATTGTAAATAAAAAAGAACTAGGGTTTGTCCCTGAGGTTCTTAAAAAGAGATCCTAGGTCTGACAAACCGTCAGCTTAAAGAAACTAAAATGGATTGTTTCATCGTATATTACGATGTAGGACTTGCGCAGTAAGTACGAAGTCATATGGTCTTGTGATTGATTCACAAGAAGGAAGGTTAAATACCCTCATCAAGGATGGCGGATCCTTGCGCAAGTTATCTTGCAAAAGGATGTATTCTTTGATATCCTTCTAAATAAGGAAAGTTAAAAACCGGAAACTAAAGTATCCAATGAACTTTAGGGTTGACCAAGTTGGGTTAATAGGGTATGCCCTAACCCAGAATATAAGGGACCTTGCCAAGTTGCAAGATATCCTAGAACGAGTGCTGATGCATTCGAAAGGAAAGAATCATTTCTTAGCAGTTTGCCAACAACAAGATCGGTTAATGGAAGTGTTTGTGCTTGCTAGAGATTTTAGAGCACTGTTTGATTTATGAATTACAAATTAAATGAATATCTATACTTCAGGTTGAAGGCCTGAAGGGAGAGGCAACTTCAGTTACCCCGACTACCTGCCCGACCCTAACCAAGGGGGTTGTTGACCGCGCCGGGAACGTGGACCGAACCCGCCACGAGAGGTCTCTCCATTGAGCTCTACTTGGAGTAGGAGGACGCTTGGGTGCCAACGGGGCTCTGGCCGTAAATCCCTTGTCTTTCGGGTCCTGCACAAGAGGCTAACGTGACTTGGGATTGGATCTCGAGGCTCGCATACTAGTCTACGGGCATAAGCTTGGATTAGTAATCCCTGTGGATTACTGGATAGCCTTCGGGCAGATTATGGACAAGCCTACGGGCAGAACTCCTTGTATTTCAAAGATAAAAATGATGATATGTTAATAAAGAACTTGTTTGATATTGTTTTTCTATGTCACGTGATAAGATTACGTGAAGGAACCAGTGCTTAACGGATTAATTAAAGAAGATGATTGTTACATATCAAATTAATGTGTTAGATAATTACATAACTAAAACAAACCGAGAAAAGTGCGGAGGATGGGCCATGGGTGCGTTCTACGATTGGGTGGTCCCGGTTGGCCGGGAACTTTTTTCAAATCTCGAAGAACAGCGGGATGATCGTCAAAGGACATGAACAACGAAAGAGATGACCTAGAGTTATGTCTTACTCGATTTACGTTGTTTTAGGGGAACGGAATGGGACTATGCCTTATGGTAGAGAGGTTGAGCTTTGCATCCCTCTCATTTCCCATTCTCCTTGAACCAAGTGCAGCGTGAATCCACTTCGAACCTGGCGTTTCTGCGTAAAGTAGTTCGCTTGGGTCCGACGCTAGTTGCTGTTAGGTAATGACCAATCAGGAAAACCCTAATTCCGCCTAAGTGGAAATGGCCAGGATACTTCCACTACGTGGCAGATGCGGGAAGACCTAGATCGCAAATCCCGTAACATTCCATGGGAGTGCTAGGCGGAGCTTTCTAGACATCCTTTCCGATGGACTGCTAAGACGTGTCCTGGATGATACTAGTGGACACGTTACAATGGACCCAAGATGAACATTCTAGCTTTGACAAGCTGAAGCTAATTAGCTTAGTCACAATCTCAATCCTCAAAACTACTCGTCTAAGCAAAGAATTCGAAGTGGTGACTGATGCAAGTTCTCTTGCCTTGGGATGTGTACTCATGCAGGAATGACATCCAATAGCATATTCCTCTAGAAAATTGAAGACTCACAAGAGAAATTATGCTACTCATGACCTGGAATTACTTGCAATTATCCACGCTCTTAAGTTATGGAAACATTATCTACTTGGGAATAAATTCTCACTAGTAACCGACCATAAAAGTCTTAAATGAATCTTCACTTAACCAGATCTAAATATGAGGCAATGTCGGTAGATCGAAGTTTTGCAAGAGTATGATTTTGAGAATAAATATAGATCGGGAAAAGAGAATGTAATTACAGATACTTTAAGCTGCAAATCATTTCTCAATGCACTTCTCTCAAAAGAACCTCTTAGAGCTCAAACACCAGCTACAATGATATCAATGCCTAACAATCCCATCATCCAGCTAGCCAAGGAGAAGGAGAATAATGATCCCAAATATCAGCAAATGTTGAAGGAAATTCAGAATAAAAAATAAAATTCTAAGCTTAAGACAAAGTATCTTAACTTCTCTGTTGGCGAAGGACTTGTCTACTTTTCAGGACAAGATTATGTATTCCTTCAAGTCAAGAACTTAAGAAGAAGATACTATGGGAAGCTCATGATTTCCCATTTTTAGGATATCTTGGCTATGCCAAAACTCTCAATGTAGTTAGGAAACGCTATCATTAGGAGAAGCTCAAAAGTGGCATACTTAAATACGTAACCGAATGCTTGAGTTGCCAATGAATAAGAGCCAAACGAGTTAAGCTGCCAGAAAGCTACAACCACTTGATATTTCTCCGATGAAATGGGAATTCATTAGTATGGATTTTGTAGTTGGATTACCCTCAGTTCAAGGAAGATGCAACTCGATCATGGTAATTGTGGAAATGTTGACTAAGGTTATTCACCTTATTCCGGTCAAAACCAGCTACAAAGTCTCAGATATTGCCAAATTATTTGTCAAAGAAATCTTTAGACTTCATGGACTTCCAAAAATAATTATCAGCAGAGTCGTGATTCTCTATTCACTTCGCATTTTTAAAAGGGATTATTTGAAGCTCTTGATACATAGCTTTGTTTTAGTACAGATCATCACCCTCAAACTGATGGTTAGGCAAAAAAAGCATGTAAACCAGGTCATTGAAGACATACTTAGGGCATATTGTTGCAAAGAACCTAGATGGTGGATACACTATCTACCTTTGGTGAAATTTTCTTACAATGCATCCTATCATCAGAGCATTTAGATGACCCTATTTCAAGCTCTATATGGGAAAGAATGCCTAACTCCGCTAAACTTCTTTGACCCTACCTTGAAGGTTGAAGCTTCTAAGAAGATGCTTGAAGAGATGGGTGAACAAGTCAAAACCATCAAGCAAGATATACAAGCTACCAAGGATTAGCAAAAAGCCTATGCTAACCTAGGGAGAAAAGAGAGAATCTTCCAAGAAGGGGACAAGGTTTTTATCTGTGTATGCCCAAAGAGGAATTTTTTATCCTTGGGAAAATTCAAGAAGCTAAGCCCAAGATATTGTGGACCTTACAAAGTCATAAAGGCTCTTGGACCTTATGCTTATAAGCTGCAACTTCCTAAAACCCTAAAAGTTCATGATGTATTTCATCTAAGTCTCTTGAAGCCCTATGTATCTAATCCTAATCATAGTCTATGATCAACAAGTTGTACTACCAAGCTAAGGTTTACTTGAACTTCAACCTAATAGAATCTTGGATGTAAAAGAAAGAATCCTTAGGAATAGGACCCTTAGGAAATATCTCATCCAGTGAAAGGATTATCCTGAAGAGGATGCCACTTGGGTCGAAGAGGTAACCCTTATGAAAGAATACCCCTAGTTTCTCTCGAGATGAGAACATCTCGATCTCTCTAAGGAGGGAAAAATGTAATGTTTCCATTACTTAGTTTATTTTAATGTGTGTATATGTGGTGTTGCACATCCACACATGAAAAAATTACAGAATCTCTACAAGATTTACAAGAAGTAGGACTGGTTTACTAGAATAGTCTGAAATCTCTAGTATCATGTTTAGATGACTTAATTCCCACTTCAGATGGATCCAAACATATACTGTGACTTATTTTGAAGGAAATAAGTCATCCAAGATAAAAGATGGAGAAAAATGATGTGATTTATGAAAATCATCATTTTATCCTATTTTTGATGGATTTTCACACTTTTGTCCATGCAAGCTTGTCGACCAAATATGTTCCAATTGGTTTGAGTGCCTGAATGACATATTTAGAGTTCATATAAAGAAGTTATGATCCAAACAAGTTATAGATGCACAAGGTAGAAAAAATGAAAATAGTGAAAAAAACATAAGCTTTAAAGCTAGACGCCTTAAGCTTTTATGAAAAATCAAAGAAAAAAATAGACGTGAGAGAAAATGGAGAGAAACTATAAAAGGGAGGACAAGGAGAGGAGAAGGGCCATTAAAAAATCACAACTTTGTGTAAGGCTTGAGGTTGAGATTTTATTCCTTGCCTTATTCAATCTTGCCATCAAATTTCAGAGAGAAGGTTTAAGGATGTGCTTTAACCCCCTCGCCTACATTGAAGTCCCAAGATCACGAGTCGCTATGGAGATTGGCTTGACTTGAGCTTAAAGCTCCTCGCCTATTTTTGAAGATCGACAACAAATTCTCATTCCTGTGATGAGTGACTTCACGAACCCCCACACGAATTCCATGCAACATCTAGCTCCATACCAAGAGAGAAGCAATAAGAGCAATCTTTATGAGGATGAGACGCCGATCGAGAAGGAGGAGACTCTATTCTGTGAGACTAAGAGACATCATTCCATTCAATCCAAGGAAGGGGATACATTGAAGATCTCTCATCCTCTTCTACTCTAATCTAAGAAGAGAAGACACTGAAGAACCTTATCCTATTCTATCAATCCAGTAAGAAGTCATATCCCTACTCTCGTCCATATTCTGTCTACTAGATAGAGAGAGAAAGATCATACCTACTCTCTCGCTCTTATTCTATACTAGAGAAAGAGCTACTCTTGTTCTTACCCCCCTTGCTTGCCAAAGTGAGAGAGAGAGAAGTATTGCTCTTCACGAACCAAGAAGAACCATCCATAAGGCCTACATCATCAAATCCTGCAATAACCATCATCATCATTGTGAGTCTTACACCTTTGCTAGCCGGTATTACTGCATGTTCTTCTTCTTGTAAAAATCATATTTTCATCATGGCTTTGAAGAAAAAGAATTCAAAAGCGGAAATCGCAAATGACTATACTAAGACGGAAGAAACAGTTGGAGTTGTGAGCATGGGAGTCACTAACGGAGTCATGGGCGCAGATAACAATCCTTTACCAATTGCGATACTACAAGTTTTTTTGAAAGTTGCATGATTGATTGAAGTCATAAGTGCTTTAAGACATCAATCTTGTTTGTGAATTAAGTATCGGAATAGATAAAAATTGAGGAGCCCTATACCTCCCCCAAGGATAGGTCATGAATCCCCATACCAAGAGGGGATGTTTTCACTACGGCGGAAGTATGGATTGGCTCCGATGGCGAGAGATCTCCCAACAGAGATCATATTAAGTAGGAGGTGGTTAGGGTGCCAGGGGGGCTCTAGCTAGTAAATCCTTTTTGCACCTAGGAACTACTTGGTTCTCTATATGGCCCAAGTTCTACTTGGGACACCTATAAATGCTAGCTATAGGTGGATTTCATCTTGGTAGCATGTAGATGTCCCGGATGAGATAGTACGTGAAATTGTAATTTTTCTCTTGTATGGACAGGAGAACACACATTATGGAACATAATCAATGAATTTGTTTTATTTTAATTGTATGTACGTGAGTAAATTATGTAAATGAACAACTGTGCATAAAGGGATTTCAATTAATAAAGTTGTTTTTATATGTTTCACGTAATGTGATAGGTAATTAGATAACTAAAAACTTCCATAGAGGAAAGAAAGTGGGTGGATTCATGATGAATCCAGTCCTATGGCAGGGTGGTCTCGGTTAGCCGAGAGGTTTTCCCAAAAACAAACGCTAGGAAGAAACTCTAGGAAGGGACGATTTGTTGGCTTACATAGGGTTTGGTTCAGAACCCGAACTGTAAATTATCTAAGGGGAAAGGTACAGCGACTGTGCCAAAGAACTAAATCCTCGTAAATCCTTAGTCTGCCTACTGGAAAAAAGCGTTGTACTCCACGAACCAAGGGTAATGGCAGTCGCTCCTTTCGGATAAGAAGCCTCTTGAAGGACACCTCTGTATGTGAGCTAGTTTTATCAGGTTGTTCCTCTGTGGGTAACGTCAAGATGCTTTCCCTATGGGGTAGACCTAGGGTTAACTAGCCATATGATAAAATCTTATAATTCTGGTTAGAGTACGGATGGCGAAGATTGGAAGGTAAACCCTGGGCGACTACTAAAACGTTACTCGTCACGTAAGTAAGGCGGGTACGTTACACAATCATGGGGTATCTTATGCCAAAGATATATCTAATTATTTATAAGTTATCAAATTTTGATTAGTGGATCTTGCAAAAAGAGATCAAGAGATCATCCATTGATTTCACAAGCCAAGGAGTAATGAAGATAATCTATCTCTTTCAAAAGCACTTATCCATGAATATACTCATGATATCAACTCATCTCTTAGTACATCTCCTAGACAAAGTGGAGATTACAAGACCGGTCCATACCAAATGGATGTTCTTCTTAGAGTGCTTCATAAAAACCCTAGAAGCCTTTGTGGGACAATAGGCTAATCATGAGGACAGCATGGTTGAAGGTTAGCTATTGTCAAAGGCACTAGTATATATTTCAAAGTGGTTGGGGATGGTGGATATAGATAATAGGATGATGTGGATGCTTAAGGATGACAATCAAATAATAAGAGATATGGTGGTCGAAAATGGAATAGAGAGAAGAATGAATGGTGCAATGGAGAAAAAAGTGAATCATTTTAGTATGCTACACCATGCATCTATGGAGAATTAGCTTGGTAGATACAAGTAAGCTAGAAGGGAATGCGAGGTATCACAATCAGAATATCAATGTAGTCTACACCAGCAGTGGTGAGTTTGATATCTTGAGGGGTATAGAGAAGATAGTGTGATTCATGTCTACAAGATAGTTGCATGATGCCTTGGCCAATGCCTCACGCTAAGGCATGGAAGTCTCTAGGGAGAAGTGGGAGTTGTTGAGGGGATGCAGCCCCAAAGGTAATCACATGCTATCTTTGTTATTGTATCTAACAATTATAAGTAGCACCTAGCCTAGATATTTCAATATATAGTACAAAACCTATAGTATGGCATGGTCACATGGGCAACACTCCTTAGTTAAGCGCATTGATAAAATGCACTCCACGATCGGCTATGGGGTTATGGCAAGGTTTGATCAAGAAAGTCGATGATGGCCCATAGATCTAAACATTAAAGTTAATGAGATAGAGCATTTTGGTAATATGCAATGTTCTTTTAGTAGATTACCATAGCTTCTCCATGATCATATTCGATGTATAATGGTTTAAAGTAGTATTGGAAGGAATAGGGATAATTGTTCGGTGAGAACCCTTTGGATTCTTGGAGGTAGACTCTAACAAAAGATGGAATGATCTATGGGACTAGTTTGTTGTCTTGCTAGATCATTGCGAATAGGTTATCTTCTATCCAAAGCCACAACAATCTCGTTCTTTATAGTAAGCTCTCATGTATTGGACATGTAATCCTCTATCTAAACCTTTGAAAACGGTGTTGGTCATATATTGTGCTATCAATGCCTTAGAGTTCTTGAGTGTATAATGAAAGCAATGCTCTTAGCATTACTGACAAGATTATGCAAGTAGAGAAGTCACTTTTGTAGGGGGCGGAGGAGGATGATGGCTTACAACATGCAGATATGAGAGAACCGCAAGCAATCTAGGAAAAGAGTCTAGATTATGAAAATACTTTGAGAATGAAGTAGGCTTATCTTTCTCTAGGGTCCTATGCATAGAGGTTCTAGTATATGCCAAGCTATGCCAAAAGCTTGTCATGGAGCGCTAGGACTGATCATATTTGTAGTTTCTTGTAGAATTTATTAACTATTTTCTCTTATCAGTATTTTATCACATACTTTTTAGCTAACATCCTTCTTTGTAAATATATATTATCGTGTATTACATTCACCCTTATATTGATTGTGCTAACATATTTAATTTGACTATGTAGGTCACTGTAGACAATCAAGATATAATAAGAATCAGCTAAGGAATAATAAATGAGAAGCTGCAAGGGATCTTGACACATATGTCTTCGGATCAAATGGTGCGCTTTAGAGATATGGTAGACTAGGAGTTGTCTTGATTGTCATTTGGGTATTCAACACATTCTACCATAGCATGATCAGATTTATCCATCTCTAGTAGGTAGACTTGACACTATAGGCTAGCCAAAGAGGGGAGCTGAAGGATGCCTTGCTCAACTAATGGAGGTCCTGGTTGTGGTCGGTGTCTGATAGAGCCACAGACTTCCTCTACTCCTCCTTCTAGGGGCAGTTTTGGGGGATATTATGAGGATACAAATATTGTCATCCCACGCCCAGTGGCTACTTCTCACTCCCGCACCACTTCTAGGGAGGGTGGCTGAGGTGGATGCTATGGAGACATCCATATAGTGTCTCCATCCCATCAATCAAAAGGACACTTATTACCTCCAGGTTTTGCTATGCCTATAGGAACATCTACTCTCCTAACTCTAGTTTTCAGTCAATCATCCCCCGTACATATGCCAGATGGATACGAGTCTCCTAGTTATGCCCAAGAGCATGGTCGTAGATGGGAGAGGTTACATCTTAGATGCATCCCACCAGGGTATGGATACTTAGTGGATGAGAAAACCAATATTGTAATCATAAATGTTGAGGGGAGGAGGATGATGGCATGCATGAGCGAGTTGTGCTAGCAGATATTTAGACACAATGTTCTAGACTATTGAAAAATTATATCAGAGGGAGCCAATGAGTATGTGAATGCATCCTTATACTAGAAATTCTCAGTACCTACAATAGCTGATGGGTTCTCCATTGGATGGATAATGAATTGTATGTGTGCATATATATCGAATAGATAGTCAAATGCACAAAACGTAATCAAGATTGGCTCTCTAAAGCCTGAGTAGTTGGACACAAAGGATTGGCAAAGACTGAGGGAGCAAAGTACAGATTCATCAAGATGATGGCAACAACAATGTGAGGCTATGAGGCCATAGCTCAAGGTAGGGTTCGTACATCATCTTGATAGTAGTAGAGATAGAAAGTATTTGGAGGATTTTGTAAGTTTTCTTTTGGTTATGTTTACTTTCTTATTTGGTATAGTACTTATACTAATAATCTTATTTCTTATAATATTACTTTATTTTTCTTGTAGCACTCAATCACAAATCATGATTCCATAGTGTTGAAGACTGGATATGTAGAGAAGCAAGATCTCACTTCTTTTATTGATAGATTGTTTGTGCGAAACGGTCCATTAAGTCATGTCTCTTTACCTTCTTATTGGTGCACTAGATTACCTTCTTATTGGGTGCAGAACATCTACTACTTGTGATGTACTGATATCCCTCTATAGATACTTTTATAGACAAATAACATGAATGAAAATTATTTATTTAAAGTTTGATTATAAATCACTATTTGTGTACACTTTGCTTACTACTAACTCGAAGCCCAAGATTGCTTAATCAATGATTTCTAGGTGAAACATGCCATAGTGTTGCATATGGTCTATGGAAAAATGATGTTTTTGGTGAATTTCAAACTTGTATTGAGTGTAAGGATACTATAGAACACCTTGATTGAGATATGCCTCTCAATGTACAACATCACAATCATCATTGTTGGTTAATTTTGCTATAGTATGAGCAATATATCATTGAAATGTTGAGATGTCGAGCTCTATATAAGCTAGCATCCACTATGTGCCTTGGTGGTATGATACAATATTATTCACTAATGTGTTAGGTGATCGACATGAGGATACACGAGTAATTCTACAATTGGATTATACCCATGCATTTCATCCTTGATTATGATACATTTATTTCGTCACCTCTTCTTTCCTAGCAAGTTCAAACTTAGTGACCATATATACATACATTATAGTACTTTCATATTAGTATTTTATTATATTGTAGACTTAGCTCTTTGTATGGAAGAAGAAGAAGGAAAAATAAGATTAATAGCCCTATCTCTCTGTGTGCTCAAGCCTATATTTCTTTTGTATGTGTGTGCTCGTGGGTCCTTCATCTCTCTCCCTTCTTGTCTATTTTCATAGTGTCAAAGCCATCCCACGGGTATTTGGAGCTTGATTGAAGGCTAAGGTAAAGGTGTTAGAGTAGGAAAGTAAACAAGCAAGCAACGAGAATGAAGCTTTTCTACATTGCTTGATTTGCCTTAGGTTATAGCCGTAAGAGGCTCCTGAGACTGGCAAGGTTGCAATCTCTGATTGCACTAAACCTTGATAAGCATGAATAATTATGTATATGCTATATATGGTTTCGATAGTAGTTTTTGGATATATTGCAATTTTTACTATGTTTGTTGTTTACAAATACATAGGTCATAGATTTTGTATCTATAAGGTTTTGGGTGTTTGCTGGGTTGCAAACATAAAAGGTATTTGTATATAGATTGCAGATTGCAATTACTGTTATTCAACTTCTATTTTGTCATAATGTCTACCAACTTCAACTAGATTGTTAGTGAGAAGCTTGATGAGAACAATTATCTTGCATGGAAATTTAGGATGACAAAATTTTTGAAGGGCAAAGGTGCTTGAAATTACATTAAATAGGACATAGTAGTAACACATGAAGGTCTCGCACAAAATACTACTAGAGAACAATTAAAGACTAAGAAATATTGGGAGCAGACACAGAGTAAAGTGGTGTATTGGCTATCTGTCTCAGTATTATAGGTAGCATGATGGACTATTTGGAGGAATCTGAAACCCCTGCTATTTCATTGAAGAATTTGGTAACTTCCAGACCTTAGTAAGGAGTTTGAAGTAGTAACTAATGCTAGCACGCTTACCTTAGGATGTGTGCTCATGCAAGAAGGCCATCCTGTAGCATACTCTTCAAGAAAACTGAAGAGCCATGAGAAGAATTATGCTACCCATGATCTAGAACTGTTAGCTGTCATCCATGCTCTGAAGCTTTGGAGACACTACCTGTTGGGTAACAAGTTTACTCTAGTGATGGATCATAAAAGTCTCAAGTGGATCTTTACCCAGAACGAGCTCAACATGAGGCAATGTCGGTGGATTGAAGTGCTGGAGGAGTATGATTTTTAAATCAAATACCGACCTGGAAAGGAGAATGTAGTTGCCGATGCACTTAGTCGCAAGGCATTCTTTAATTCTCTAATCTTGCAAAATCCATCAACAGCTAGATATCTAGCCACAAAGGTATCCATGCCAAACAACCCAATACTTGAACTAGCCAAAGAAGAAGCATGCCATGATCCAACCTATCAAAAGATGCTAAGGAAGAACCCTATCAAGGATCAAGACCAGAAGCTATAGGCTAAGTATCATGAATTCTCTATCAATAGTGGACTTGTCTACTATAGAGCGAGATTATGTATACCGGCAAGCTAGTCACTCAAGTAGAAGATACTGTGGGAAGCTCATGATTCCTCTTTCTCAGGACATCTTGGCTATGCCAAGACTCGCAATGCAGTTAGGAAGAGATACTATTGAGAGAGGCTTAAAGGTGACGTTCTCAAATATGTCACCGAGTGTTTGTCTTGTCAATGTATCAAATCCGAACATGTCAAAATGCCAGGAAAGTTGCAATCACTTGACATTCCCCAAATGAAATGGGAATTCATCAGTATGGACTTTGTTGTTGGCCTACCCCAAGTTCAGGGAGGATACAACTCCATCTTGGTTGTGGTTGACATGCTTACTAAGGTTGCACACCTTATTCCAGTTAAGACAAACTATAAAGCCTCAGACATTGCAAGGTTGTTTATCAAGGAGATATTCAAGTTACATGGGTTACCCAGAAGAATCATTAGTGATCGTGATTCTCTCTTCACATCACACTTCTAGAGAGCTATCTTTGAAGCTATTGGGACTCAACTCTGTTTTAGTACAGCCTACCATCCCCAAACTAATGGTCAAACGGAGCGAGTCAATCAAGTCATCGAGGATATGCTAAGGGCACACTGTTGCCGCAAACCAAAAAGTTGGATTCAATATTTGCATTTGGTTGAATTTGCCTACAATGCTTCTTGAATTTACATATCATAAAAGCTAGTATGGGCATGGCTCTTGATGCCACTATTACAAATTCTATGCATCGAATATTTCTAAGGAAGTTAAGGGTATGATGAAACATTATACCAACATGATCATTGAATAGTATTAGCAGATCATTGTGGATGTCAATTTCATAAAACATCAACAAAATTAGATGAACACTAAGAAGCCTAATGATGTAGATCCATCAAGATTTAGCTATAAGTGGTGTGGTGGTCAATACTTTCCTCAAAATTGTCCCAATTTTAAGTGTGGCATAGTGGGAAGTTTGAACACTTAGCCAACACTTGTTGGAGCACGATTAGTTCCCTTTAGTAAGGAAGTAGATAGCTAGGTCCTATTAATCACCGAGGACAAGGAAACAATCGTCAACAAGACGAGGAACCAAAATAGATTTTGTAGAGAGAAAACTGCTATTGTGGAAGAACTATCTAGTGGCAGTGGCATAAGTTTAAGTGAAGTAGTGTGTGTTAGTGTCATAGATGCTTCTAATTTATGAGCAATTATGAGAGGCCAAATCACCAAAGGGGGAGATAAAGATAATGCAAAATCTATTGAGGCAACCCCTAAATAGGATGATAATGGTAAGCAAGTCCTTAGCCCTCATATACAAGGTTGTTCTTTGAAGGCTATTGAGGAAAAGCAAACCTAAATAAGGAACTAACAAAGAAGAAATTGAAGGCCAAGAAAGAGGTATCCAAGGCTATGAATCGACCAAGAGAGTGAACGGTTTGGCAAGAGAAAAGAGCTATTGCTAAATTTCAGGAATTTGATCCATCAAGTTCTCTTTGTGAGGTCAAGCTTGATGTTGACCTCTTCTAGCTAATTAAACTATCCTTGAGAGTGTGTAAGGAGTTTCAGAAGATCCTTCACATTGAATATATTGTCAAACCCTTGGGTATATCCCGTGTTGATGATGACTGGTTTGAGCATGTCAAAAATGTTGCCCAAGGGTGCTAGCAATTGTATATTAGGAGACCATGCCATTGTAGATACAGGATTCTCCGTTAACATTATAAGCGTAGAATTGATGGAGAGGCTAGTATTAGAGATCCAAAAAGATGCCTCCACAATTCCAAGGATGGATAATGATAGTTTGAGACAATCAAAAGATTGTATTACTAAAGTGTATGTAATTGTTTGCTAATGTCTAATGTATCTTGGACTTTAGGGTCATTAGGTTTATAGAGCAGCCAAGCTAGGAAGTGCTACTAGGAAACTTGTGAATCTTGCAAGGTGATTGTTAAATTAACATATCAATTGGTTGTTTGAACTTTGAAAGAGGCATCAGATGAGTTATAATTGATGTTTACTTAAAATCACCTCAAAGCAAGAGAGCACCCATATCCTCAATAGAATTGGATACACTAGAGGGGCCTTGTAGTAGTGAGACTTCATCAAGTGATGAATTAAGAGAGGAATCCACTATAAAAGATATTTACAAAGTAACTCTAAATGAGCCTATAGAAAGGTGTAGATGTGATAGAGATAGTTCGTTGAATGATTTGTAACTGATCAAATCAGGACCTATGCTCAGTATGAAAGAAAAGAAGTACTACGTGTCCTTATTCCAAGAAGAAGGATGGTTCATTCCACATGTGCATAGATTATCGGGATTTGAACAAGGTCTCTATCAAAAATAGGTATCCAATACCAAGGATTGATGATCTCTTGGATGAATTGAAGGATTCCAAGGTATTTTCAAAGATAAATTTATGATCGGGATACCACCAAATACGCATGAAGGAGGGATATGAATACAAGACTACATTTAGAATCGAGAGGGGATTGTATCATTTCATGGTTATGCCCTTTGGTCTTTCAAATACTCTAGCCACATTCCAAAATTTAATGAACAAAATACTTCAGCCACTTTTGTTTAAGACAGTTTTGGTGTTCTTTGACGACATATTGATATATAGTAAAGACAAAGAAGAGCATTTACAACATGTTAGAGAAGTATTTTGATATATTGAGGAGTCACAAGTTTTTTGCTAAAGCAACCAAATGTACATCACCAACTACCTTCTCGGATCAACAAAACGTTCCGCTACTGACTCTTAGAGAAGCAATTGCTTATTTTAAGGTCTCGTTGCTTCGGTGAATCACATGAGCCCCGATACATCTTTGGTCTTGGTCTCTTTAAGACTTTTGACAAAGTGCACAAGAGTTTCTATTGGAAAAGCCTATGGCAAGATATGAAGGATTATGTTTCTCATTGCTCGAAATGTCAACAAAATAAAGATTCTTCTTTATTACCACTCGATCTCCTTCAACCCTTGCCTATCCCACAAGGAAAATGGAGTGACATTTCAATGGATTTCATTATGGGCCTCCATACTACAAGGCGTGGTTGTAATAGCATTTTTGTTCTGGTGGATAGACTTACCAAATCAGCCCATTTTATTCCAACCAAGACACAATTTTCAGCAAAGCAAGTAGCCGGTCAATTCATGGAAGGAGTGTTCAAGTTACATGGTATGCCCTTGAGGATAGTGTTAGATAGAGACACTCGATTCATGGGAAATATTTGGAAGGTTTTTTTACTTCCATGGGCACTACTCTTGCCCCTAGTACGGCTACCGCCCTCAAACCGATAGTCAAACTGAAAGGGTTAACCAATGGGTGGAAGTATACTTAAGATACTATTGTCATAACACACAATCATCTTGGGATAATTGGCTGCACCTTGCTGAATTTTGCTACAACAACACATATCATATGAGCATTGGGATGGCTCCGTTTGAAGCACTCTATGGATACAAGGTTCAAATTCCTTCAGTCATGTTTCATGAAGATGTGAATCCACAAGCGAAGGATGAATTAGAAACAATGGAGATGCTTATGAAGCAATGTAAAGAAAACATACGAAAGGCACAAGATGTCATGAAGTCCTATGCTAATGATAGACAGAGGCACATGGAGTTTGATGTTGGAGATTGGGTCTTCTTGAAGGTGCCCAAGACTCATTATGCATCCCTCAAGGGTGGAAATAACAAGTTGGCTCACAGATTTTATGGCCCATATTTGCTGTTGGAAAATATTGGAGAGCTTGCATATAAGCTCCAATTGCCTTCAACTACTCGCATACATGATGTTTTTCATGTATCACAATTGAAGAAGTATATTGGGCAAGATGTACAAGTTATTGAAGAGCTTCCGTCACTTGATGAAGATGGATTGACTGTTTATGAACTTAAGAAGATTATTGGGAAGCATGAAAAGGTTCTTAGGAACCAAACTCTCACTGAATTCTTGATCAAATGGAAGGGACTACCTATGGAAGAGTCCACTTGGCAACCCTCTTCTTATTTGGATGCTTTTCCATGGCTTTTGCAAGATGAATGATTATAGTCTATGCAGGGACAACTTGCTGTTTTAAAATACTATTATTGATTAAATTTCCTTAATGACATCAAAAAGTGATCTTGATAGTATGGGATGATGCCTCACGATGTGTATTTCATCTCTACTTTTCAAATACTGAATTTGAACACTCCAGTCAAAAGTTATGGTAATTTTACTAATGCAGCCCTGTTTGGACAACAAGTAGTCAATTCAATGTTTCAGGTCCGTTGTGATGTTTCTTTACACAAAGTGCTTTCACATGATTATGGATCTTCATCGACATAATTTTCTCCATTAGCAACTTGCCTAATACCTCATTATCTCCAGTTTTGAGGATAAAACATCTCTAAGAGGGGATGATTTGTTGTAATGAAGCAAATTATCAATATAAGAGTTGAAGCCTATTCCAAGTATAAACTTTCTAAATACTTGAGCCAAGAGAAAAGAGGACTTAGTAATTAGTATAAAAAGGCAAGAAAAGATAATCATTCTTTGGCATTATCACAATTTTATCCTTCTTGTCTTTCATCTTCTTGTACTTGGTTAATAGCTCATGGCTACATTGTGATGTGGTAATGGAAGATGTTCCATGGCATGGCCATGTTTGTAATTCAATTTGTTACATTTCTTATTGTGTGTAGCTTAGAGTAATTTGATTTCCTATTCATTTCCATTGTTAGATTAGTCCTTCTTTACACAAAATGCCTCACATCCAAAGACACGTAAATGCACATAAGAGGGAGGCTTTCCTGTCCATACCTCCTCTGCAACCTGGAAATCAATGGCACTATAAGGAGATCTATTAATGATATGCATGACAGTCGTAACTGCCTCACTCCAAAAATGCTAGGATAGGCATGCATGGCTAAGCATACTGTGAACCCTCTCCTGGATGGTCTTATTCATTCGCTCAGTCGTACCATTCTGGGGAGGGGTGTAGGGGGCAATCAACTGATGCTTGATACCCCTCTCATCACATAACTGCTCAAAATAACGTAAGATATACTCACCCCCATTATCTGTGCTTAGGCATTTCAACCTATGCCTAGACTGGTTTTCTACCAAAGCAAGCCATCTGTGAAAAACTGCCAATATATCGAAATTTTTCTTAATGGGATAAGTCTATAATTTACATGAAAAATCATCTATAAAAGTAACAAAATACTTCACACCACCCATAGACTGACACAGCTGTCAAGATTGTGGGAGAGAAGAAAGGAGTCTCACTTGTAGCTTTCTTGCTTGCACAATGGGGGAATACACACAAAGGTGGAGGTTGAAAACAGTTTTCCTCTTCTTAGTTGTGTAAGCCAAAAGAACACTCATACAAAGAAATAGAAGAACCCTATATATGGGTCTCAAACCAAACTCAACTAACTAAGGTGGCATACTAACTGAGCCACAAACTAGAGTAGATAAGTATAGCTGTCATCTAGCTATTATTCATGGGCGGTGTACCAACCGCATCTGCCAACTGACAAGTCGGTGACATAAATGCACAACGGTCACCCTGGCATATCACGAGTGGAGCTCGATATCTCAACACTCCCCCTCGAGCTCAATCCCAATTCTTGTACACCAAGCAGGTCTCTGAACTTGCGCAGCTTCTTTGCGCCCAATGCCTTCGTGAATATGTCAACTACCTGATCCTCTGTGCTGGCATAAACTAGATCAATAAGACCTAGTAAAACCCTCTCCTGCACATAGTGATAATGCACCTCAATGTGCTTTGTTCTAGCATGATAGACTGGGTTATTTGCCAAGTGTATACTACTCATGTTGTCACAATAAATGACAACTGGCCCGTCTGTAGACTGATGCATATCATAAAGTAGCTTATGCAACCAAGCTACCTCACATGCAGTCATTGATGCACCCCTGTACTTAGCCTCTGTGCTCGACAAGGCAATTGTAGGTTGTTTCTTGCTGCTCGAAGTGACTGCAGCACTGTGACTGCAGCACTCCCAAAAGAGAACACATATCCACTGGTAGATTGTCTATCAGAAATACTACCAGCCCAATCAGCATCAGTGTATCCATGCAACTGTATCTGAACCCCAGTCTCATAATACAGTCCATACTGCAATGTGGACTTCACATACCTGAGTATGCGTCAAGCCGCATCCAAATGCGGTTTCCTTGGAGCCTGCATAAACTGACTTACCAATCCAACAGCATAGCTCAAATCTGGCCTGGTAATAGTCATATAAATCAAACTTCCTACTATGCGTCTGTACATAGTAGGGTCTTCCAGAAGTTCACCTGCATCTGCGCTCAGCTTCACATTCTGCTCCAAAGGAACTGAAATAGGCTTACAGCCTGTCATCCCATATTTGGACAACATGTCCAATCCATACTACCTCTGCAAGAGCTGTATCCCACTTGGTGATCTAGTCACCTCAATGCCCAAGAAATAACGCAGCTCTCCCAAATCCTTCATCTCAAACTTCTGCTTCAATAGCATTTTTACATGAAGGATATCTTCATCACTATCACCTGTCATAATCAAATCATCAACATAAATGACAAGTAGCATAATATCTTTCTCTTTTTTTCTCACATAAAGTGAGAAATCTGCCTTGGAAATCTGAAAACCAATAGTGACAAGATACTGTCCTATCTTGTCAGACCATGCTCTAGGTGCTTGCTTCAAGCCATACAATGCTTTCTTCAACCTGCAAACAAACTCAGGATAAACAGCATGCACATAACCTGGTGGTTGCTCCATATATACCTCTTCTTGCAAATCACCATGCAAGAAGGCATTCTTTACATCCATCTGATGTAAAGACCATTCCTTTGATGCAGCCATAGCAATGACTGCTCTTACGGTTGCCATCCTTGCAACCGGACTGAATGTTTCTTCATAATCGATGCCATATGTTTGTGCATACCCCTTGACTACTTGCCTTGTATCTATTCACAGAACCATCTGCATTGTGTTTCACCTTATAAACCCACTTACAACCAATTGCATGCTTATCTTTAGGCAAAGGTACCAATTCCCATGTAGCATTTGCTTCCAAGGCATCCATTTTTTCATCCATGGCTTTCTCCCATTTTTCTTTTCCCATGGCTTGCTCAAAAGAAGTGGGTTCTGGTTCCTGTATCACTTTGACCATATATGTATAGTGAATGGCTGTAAATCCATCATATTTCAGCCTATCCACAGGATACCTAGCTCTAGTAGACCTGTGCAAAGTAGGTTCACTCCCAGGTGCTCTCAAAACATCCCTGGTCTTCCTTACTCCAGGTGTAACAATAGAAGGAATATCCAACTCATCATCAATGCTCTGTTCTGAGCCACTGGATTCACCATCCACATAAGAGTGACCTGCATTCACATCAAACATGGGCTGATCTACCTTCTCTTTTCCTTTTCGTGAAACCTGCATACCACTATCTGCATTGTTTTGACGAGATTCTCTTGATCTCAATCTGCCTGACCATGGCGAAGAATATGAACCACTGCTAGAGGACACTCCAAGTCCACTAATATTTTGTGACTGCTGCTGTGAATTCTGTGCAGCATTACCATTTTGTGCATCTACATCATCAATCACATTTACTGGTTTATACCAGCTACTCATCTCATAAAAAACAACATCTCTGCTCACTGTAAACTTACGAGTAGAAGGGTTATAGCATCTATACCCTTTTTGTTGCAGAGAGTAACCAATAAAGATGCACTTCTCAGCTTTTGGATCCAACTTGGATCTCAACTCATCTGGCACATGAACATAGGCAATGCAACCAAAAATCTTCAAATGAGAAATATCTGGTTTCCTACCAGTATACCTCTCCTCTGGAGTCATCCCATGTATTGCTGCAGTGGGAGTCCTGTTCATTATGTAGACTGCTATAGCAACTGCTTCAGCCCAGTAAAAATCTGGCAAGTCTTTTTCATTGAGCATGGCACGAGATACCTCTCCAATATGCATGTTTTTCCTTTCTGCAATTCCATTTTGTTGTGGGATATGACTACATGAATATTGTTGCTTTATGCCATGCTCCTACAAGAACCTTGCAAACTCATTTGAGAGGTACTATCCCCCTCCATCTGACCTTAGGCATTTTATTTGCAGGCCTGTTTCTTTTTCAACCACAGCTTTAAGAGTTTTGAAATGCCCAAAAACTTCACTTTTCTCTTTCATAAAATACACCCAAACTTTTCTGCTATAGTCATCAATAAAAGTGACAAAATAATGACACCCTCCAAGAGATGCAGCTTTAGTAGTCCACACATTAGAGTGGATTAATTCCAATGGCTTCTCACTCTCTTGAACATGTCTAGGAAATGGTTTCCTTGCTTGTTTTCCAAATTGGCAGGCTTCACATACCTTATGCATTTCTGCAACCTAGAATTTAGGCGATCCTGCAATAATATTTTGGGCGTGCATTGATTTAAGTCGTTGTACGTTAACATGACCAATGTGTTTATGCCAGATATCAATATTTGCAACTACACCAGTCCCATGTGCAAACATTGCTGCACTCAATTAAGGCATGTCTGCATCCAATGTAAACATTCTGCCCTTCTTCTTTCCTTTTGCTATCAAGCGACCTTTATTTTTCATATCCTCAACAAAGCATCCATGGGAATTAAATCTGACCTGCAAGCCCTGCTCAACCATTTGACCAACTGAAACCAGATTCTTGGTGATATTCGGGACATGAAATACATCGGACAGGTATTTCTTTTTCCCATCCTGCATAGACAAAGGAATATTTTCAATCTGCACAATAGGATGTGCAGTATCATCACCAGTCTCCACAAATCCTAGTTTTTCCATTTTCCTTGCATCCTGCATCCATTCTGCATGACCTATCATGTGGTTTGATGCACCTGAGTCAACATACCACACATCGTTGCTTTCTTCTGCACTTGTCACAGAATTGGTCATGTGTTGCACCATAAACAAATGCTCATTTCTGTCATCACCCTGTCTACTAGAAGATGCATAATTCCCTTGTTGCAGTTTTCCATTCATGATGTCATTCTGCTTTTTATAGCAGTCTTTAGCCATATGATCCATTTTACCACAGTAGTAGCATTCAACATTGCTATTTGCATTTTGCCCTCTTTGCCATCCACCACGACCTCTTTGGATCCCCCTGCCTCTAGAGTTACCACGTCCTCCTCCATAGGACTGGTTTTCTTGAGTTTGCTGCATATTTTGATTTCTACCACGGCCTCCACATCGGCCTCCTCTACCTCTGCCTCTACCTCTTCCAGCATTTGAGTAGAAGACAGCTTCTTTTGAAGTTCCTCCTGAAGAAGATGCACCACCATTTCTTTGCTCCTCAGAAATTAGAAGAGCAATCAACTCCTCAAAATCAAGAAATCTTTCACGGACGGAAATGGATGTTCGAAACTGTGCATAATCCTTTCCTAGGTCATTCAAGGTTACAGAAACTAAATCATCATCTTCCACTAGCGACCCAATGGAAGCAAGTGCATCTGCAATCTTCTTCACCTTCATGTGGTAGTCATTGATGCTCTTACCTTCTCTTTGCACATTGTGCAACTCTTGCTTGAGCTGCATTTTCCTGGCTTGCGTATTTATGCTATACATTTTTGACAGAGTATCCCATGCCTCCTTTGGCGTACTTGCATCTTGAATATGCACAATCATAGAGTCTGAAATGCTGATAGACAGCTAGTACATAACTTTCCTGGCTCTCTCATGCCATGCTTTAAATGCCTGCATTTGCTATTGATTGGGAACATCAGGAAGAACTGGTTCTTCTTCATTTCCTGCAACAAATTCCCAATATCCTTTTCCCATAAGGAAATTCGTCATTCTAAACTTCCATGCTTGGAAGTTGTTCTTGTCAAGATTTTCAGTGACAATCTGTGAAAGAGAATCAGACGCCATTACAGAACACTGCAAAAAATTATGTCACTGCAAAGAACACAGCTTCAGCCTCACAAGGGCAAATCTGCAAAACTGACGAAAGTGGTATTTGACCACACAGTCACTTCCTAGTGACAATTTTGCATCAACAGGCAACAAGGATGATTCTGTAACTCCCAATGTCTCTGCGCACAGGCATACGATGCAATTTCTACAGTAACTTTTTACCGACCTGTAGAACAGTGATCGCACAATATAAAACTGGGCCTTTCCCTGAGTGCGTGCAGAAAACTTCCGCCTCCAAAACAGGCCCCGAAATGGCCTCAAATCAAAAAAACAGGGTCACCTAGGCTAAAGCCCCGTCCCGTAGCATATACTGCCCTCTTGCTTCACCGCAAAGGGCATCTCAACCTGAGACAATGCACTCTTGCACTTCTCGGCTGTGCTACCTACAGAGACTTGCTCCCAGAATAGAAGAATGAAAGCAACACTGATCCTCTTACCAGAACACCCCGAACCTGGCTTGCTTTCTTGAGCTCCTTACCACAAACAAGGCTCTGATACCATGTCAAGATTATGGGAGAGAAGAAAGGAGTCTCACTTGTAGCTTTCTTGCTTGCACAATGGGGGAATACACACAAAGGTGGAGGTTGAAAACAGTTTTCCTCTTCTTAGTTGTGTAAGCCAAAAGAACACTCATACAAAGAAATAGAAGAACCCTATATATGGGTCTCAAACCAAACTCAACTAACTAAGGTGGCATACTAACTGAGCCACAAACTAGAGTAGATAAGTATAGCTGTCATCTAGCTATTATTCATGGGCGGTGTACCAACCGCATCTGCCAACTGACAAGTCGGTGACATAAATGCACAACGGTCACCCTGGCATATCACGAGTGGAGCTCGATATCTCAACAACAGCATGGGTCCATAGACATCAGAATGAACCTAAGCCAAGGGCTCACTCATGCATGACATATCAGACTTCTTGTGTGTAGACCTAGTCTACTTGCCATAAAGACAATGATCAAAAGAATCAAAATGAGAATAGTCAAGGGGCGGTAAGTATGGCAAACCAGAAAGCATTTTCATTCCCTTAATGGACATGTGCCCCAAACAGGCATGCCAAAGAGATACATGAGGCAAAGACCCCACAGACAAAGCATGATCAACTGTAGATCAAAAAACAACTAAGGGGTAGAGGCTACCAACCTTGGCACCTCTCGCAAGCATAAGCCTGCTATAATATTTCTGTTGAAAAATATTACTAGTCCGCGTGAGTCTCATGCAAATGACAATTCCGGCATTGAAGTTACCGACGGTGCAATCTTCAAACTGTATACGAGGTATCATGACTCTCCACTGGTAAATCCGGGTCGAGGATAAAAACCCGCATAACCGCGGGTGAACATCCTCTTGGGAGGAGGTTAAGAGGATAATGTGGGGATAAAAATTCAAATTTTTATTTTATATTCCTTCTTCCCCCAGCTGAATGCCGTGCTGGAGGAGAGGGAGTGTGGCAGGGATGGGCCAGCAATGTCGCTTGGGGTCGTGGGGAAAGATAGCCATGCAAAGCACCACGTGGGAGGGAGCCCACTCCCCCCATTGCCCTATATAAACCCCCTCTAAGGGGTGGAAAAAGGAAGAGAGGAGGATTCTATGCGTGAGGGAGGAGAGCTACGTTGCTGCTCCAAGTTGCGCCATGAGGAGAAAGGAGTCAACAGTCAGATAGCCACCGCCTGGGCTCGCTTAGCCGCCGCCGGCTGCAAACGAACTGCTGCTGCCATTCTGCCTCCTTCCCGCGATCAAGTCTCTGATTCCCTTCTTCTTCCACATAAACTACACATGCCCAGAAGCTTCCAAGAAGCTTCTTGGAAGCTTCTAAGGGGGCTTCCCTAAGTCCCCTTCCCATGGATTCCCCACACAAGTTCATATTACCCCCCCCCCCCCGGGTTTCTTTTAAACCCCCTTTTCCATTGCAACTCCCACAAGCCTTCTTATCCCGGTTTTCTTTTAAAGCCCCTACCCGTGGAGACCCTATTCAGTCCATTGTAACCGAGATTTAAAGCCCTTTCCCCTTGCATCCCCCAAAAACCATTTTACCCCCGTTGTAAAGCCCTTCCTGTGGATTTCCAAAAAGCCCTATTAGGCCCAGGTTTTTCTTTAAGTCCCTTCCTATTGGATCTCCATAAGACCTTTGTACCCCGGGGCTTCTTTTAAACCCCCTTTTCCATTGCATCCGTCACAAGCCCAATATCCTTGTCGGGTTTAAGGGCTTTCCCATTGAACCCTCCTAAAGATAACTTTTCTTCCCTCCGAGCTTCGAGGAGGAAGCCTATAAGGCTTCCCCATTAGATCCTCAAATAAGCCCATCACGGCTTTGAAGAAGAGGGGTTTCTCTAAGCCCCTTTCCACTCGAATTCCCCCATAAACCCATTCCTAGCCTGAATTTCAAGGATAAGAATCTCTCAAGCCTCTGTTTCCGCAAGGTTTTCGCAAGAACCCTCTCACGAATCCCTTTTTTCCGAAAGAAAGAAGGCCCAAGCTCCGAACCCTAAGGCCTTCCAAAGCCCAATTCCGCAAGTCGGTGCTTCGGTCAAGGAAGCTGTACCTCAAAGGGAATTGTGCGTACGAGGGAGACGGGCCAAGATCATAAGACTGCAGCCGAGGCAAGAAGTTCGAATTCACGATGGCCCCTAAAAAGGCACAAGGCACAATCGCATGAGGATCATCTCCTAACATTCATGTGGACATTTCACCGAACCCACAAGTCTAGGTTTTCTTCCTATTTTTGATTTACGTCAAAATATTGCAATTATTCATGGTTAATTCACGGAAGTAAGATGCACTTTTGCGAGTGAAATACATTGGCTATTTTAAAGGAAGTAACTCACGATTAAAGATCGGTCATTTGTATTTTTCAATGAAACGAATGAAAAAAAGAACATAAGATGTCTATGCATTCTTAGCAAATTATTTTTATGCATTGCAAAGTAACGAATCTAGATCAACTAATGACCATCATTTCAAAGTCGAAATTATTGTAGTACACTTCGATTATGCATGGAAAGAATAAATCTCATGTCGCATTATTAGACATCTCTTTCTTCGCACTGATTCATTAAAGAAGGTTGCTAACAACCATAGGAATTTGCAAGGCATGGAAATGATTCTAGGGCTGCATAAAATAGGATTAACTCTAGTCAATTGGCATAAATCTCGTTCAACTGCGTAGTAGTTAGGAAAGGCTGTATGGTTCGTTGTAACCTAAAATCCTAAAAGCTTAGTGGCATGAATTGTATGCGAATTTTAACATGTGCTTTGATCTTAACAAGAAAATTTGAGGTTTGTAATTCTAATCATACGTAGAGGCAATAAATCGTGTGTTTACGAGAATGGTATTGTAATGCAACTAGTTTCTCCCCTCTTTGATCAAGACAATATCTTTAGGAATAGACAAGTACATTGGTTTACCCTAAACACCTAAACTGCAAAGGACTCGCTTAGAATGGTTAAATCGATATAATATACTCCAAGTGCTAACTAGGGTTTAGCACGTTAAGGACTTGACCTAGTTGCACTTATTGCCAAGTCGAAACTCTCATACCCTAAGTCTTGCCCACATTCACAGAATGTAGGGACAATAGGATGTACTTGCAAGAAATGATCTAGGGTCTCTACCCTAAGGATCGCTCGTTAAAAAGATGAAACTTGGATTGAGTTGGAACTCTAGGACCGACGGAATTGGTTAGTGCAATCGGAAATGGATTGGATATGAAAACACCCTAAACCCTATTTCCTATCTAATCATGATTCTGTGATTAGAAGACACCATTCGATGGGTAAAATAGTCCCATGGATTAGATGCGACACTTGTGCAACAAGTTGCAGAGTCGCATGATCTTGTGGTTTGATCACTGGAGAATGGCCAATTCCTCGAAATGAGATTGGCAGATTCTTGCGCAAGTTTATCTTGCAAGAGGATGAGTAGTCGTCCTGATATAGCACCTTTCTTGGAAAAAGTGACCAAGATAAGGGGATTAGATATTTGCTTGGAAGCAAAAGACCAACCAATAAATTGGAGCAACATATTAATAGAACTTAAGGTATTGGTTAAGTTGGTTTAATAGGGTAACGGCCCTAACCCAAGGACATAAGGGTTAACAAACAAACCCTTGGGAATCTTGCCGAGTCGCAATTGATCCCGGATTGAATGCTGGATGCATTCGGAGAGAAGAATTCACTCATTAGCAGTTGGCCAAATGAATGACCACTGGAAATGATTATGCTTGTATCAGTTTAAATAGCACTATTTGCTTTGTTTGCTCAATGAACTAAAAGATGAAAAGATATCTAATGCTTCAGGTTGAAGGCCTGAAGGGAGAGGCAGCCTCAGTTACCCCCGACTGTCTACTTGACCCTAACCAAGGGGGTTGTTAGTCGCGCCGGGAAGGTGGACCGAACCTACCGCAAGAGGTCTCTCCGTTGAGCGCTACTTGGAGCAAGAGGACGTTTGGGTGCCAGAGGGGGCTCTGGCTGTAAATCCATCGTCTTCTGGGCCCTGCACAAGAGGCCAACGTGACTCAAGATTGGATCTCGAGGCCCGTATACTAGTCTATGGGCGGAATCTTGGATTAGTAATCCCTATGGATTGCTGGATAGCCTTCGGGCGGATTATGGATAAGCCTACAGGCTGGACTTTATAAATGTATTCCAAAGATAAATGTGATAACCTGTTGAAAAGGAACTTGTTTGGCACTGCTTTTCTATGTCAAGTTGGTGCTAAGATTACGTAAAGGAACCAGTGCCTAACGGGCTAATTAAGGAAGCTGCTTGATGTTGTTCAACTAAATGTAGTAGGTAATTAGACAACTAAAACAACTTGAGGAAAGTGCGATGGATGTGGCCATGGGTCCCTCCTACGGATGGGTGGTCCCGGTTGGCCATGAACTTTTCTCAATTATAATGGACAGCAAGGAGATCGTTTCAAGGAAAATGAATAGCAAGGGCGGTGACCTAGAGTCTAGGTTATAATAATCCCAGTTTACGCTGTTTTAGGGGAACGAAATGGGACTATGCCTTATGGCAGAGAGGTCAAGCTTTGCATCCCTCTCGTTTCCCATTCTCCTTGAACCAAGTGCAGCATGAATTCGCTTCGGCCCTAGCGATTCTGCATAAAGTAGTTCACTCAGGGTTCGATGCTAGTTGCCGTTTAGGAAATGACCATTATGGAAAACCCTGATTCAGGTCAATCCTTAGTGGAAACAGCCAGAATACTTCTGCTACGTGGCAGACGCGGAAGGTCCTAGATCGCAAACCCCGTAACATTCCATGGGAGTACTCGGCGGAGCTTTCTAGACCTCCTTTCTGATGGACTGCGAAGACGTGTCTTGAAGGGAATTCGTGGACACGTTAAAGTTGGTATCAGAGCAAACCAACGAAGGATTTTTTTTTTCCTAATAAGAATAAGTATAGCAAATGTTGCTATTAAAAACATTTTCTCACTTTCGATGCTGTCTTGCAGAATTATGAAGGATGGAACAGGTTCTTAGTGTTTCGAGTCATGTTTATGACCGCGATGCATTCCCCGGATTATCAACAAAGGGTTGATATGATGAACATCCTAGATTGTATTTATAATCCATCGCCTTTGTATGTAGAACAGAGATGGACGGGTGACTCAGGAATCTACTATATAGCTGCCCATGGATTTGCATATCTTTGAACCAACCTAAAGAGGATCAAGTGGTTGGAAGACCTGAAGATCGTGAAGCTGTTCATTTTTGTGGAGGCTCACGTAAACTAAACTTTACATATTCAAGGTCGGAGGGTTGAACTGAACTCATATGTATACGAGGAAGTGACCCATGTAATTCCCGCCGACAGGATCAAGGTGTTGGGGTGCTATGAGAAGAATGGGTTCCAAAGGAAAGGATACCCTAATCTTCCAATGACTTACCGATTCCTAAAGATCCATGACCCGAAACCATACTATTATCCAGTTCCCGTAGATAAATGTAATACAACATTATTCTCCCGAACTAAATGTATCAGTTGCTTTGCCATCCCAAGAAATATTATACTCCAAAAGGGCTAGACCCATATAAATGAAATAAGACTTCTTTTTATCAATGTCTGTTTTGTCTATGAGTATTGATAAAAAGTTAAGTGGCTAGGTTTCTTGGTTGATAGCTGAAATGGGTATGAAATATAAATCATAACGATTAGCAAGTTATAACATTAAGAATCCTTTATCCAGGCACAACTCCAGGTACAGATTCTCAGTTCGCCTCCTACATCAAGTACGGCCGTGATCCAGGAGAAGAAGCTTCTTCTCAAGCAGATTAAGCCACTTGAATTTGACGGGAAAGGTAGGACTGTCCAAGCAGATGCTAAAATTTGGATAGAGTCCATGGAGGATTACTTTGAAGCAGCCGGTACTACACCCGCCAACCAGGCTATGCTGGCCAAGCTGAAGCTCACCGGCGAAGCCAGGCTTTGGTGGAAGCAATGGTGCAGAGATCAAGAGATCACAGAAGGATCTGTTACCTGGGAAAAACTGAAGAAAGTTGTGCAAGGAAGATACTTACCACTCGAGTATCGCACGCAAAAAATGAATGAGTTCTACGAGATAAAACAGATGGGACTCACTCTTGACGCATACTACTCTAAATTCGTCTCACTTCTTAAGTATGCGCCACAGATGGACATGACACAGCAGGTGTCAAACTTTTGTGCTGGTTTAAACCCACCAGTGAATACCTGTCTTGAATCTATGCGCCCAACAGATCTACAGGACGCACTCATTCGGGATGCGCCCATATTCCAAGAGGTGCAGGCTAGACCAAGAAGTAACAAAACTTGGTCTTATAATGACCCGAACAGAGGAGCATATAGGCCTCAAATGAAGAGAGTTCAAGGTCAGAATCGGGGACAAAGAAAGAAAGAAAGGACTAATAATGTCAACAACTTTGTCCCTACTCAAAGCAATGGCCGAAACCTCGATTGTTTCCACTGCAACGAACCTGTTCATTTCAAGAGGCAATGTCCCAAGCTTGGAGGAGAACATCGCCAAGCACCTTTCCAAGGAACTGGCCGTGGCTAGGGAGCCGCTACTCGAGGCAGATGAAGAAACCCCCTGCGTTGCCAACATGGAAATTTACAAAGAAGAAGATCCGACCATGGAAGCAGAGTTTGAAAGGGGGATAGTCCATGCCGCTCTTCACAAGAAAGGCCCGAATCGCTAGTTTTCGATGATTCAAACACCATCAGACTATCAAGGTAAATGTTTCAAGACCTTGATTGATTATGGCAGTACACATTCCTTTATCTCACCAGCTTGTGCAAGAAGATTAGGAATAGCCACAGTAGAAGCACCTACCTTGCTTGTGGAATTAGCAAATGGTCATGAAGTCACTTGTACTAGGCAAATTGCTAAGGTGGAATTCTTTATGGAAGGAAAGACGACTTTGGTCAAATTCAAAGTCATGAAGCTAGGTATCCATGAGTGTCTACTCGGAATGGATTGCCTTAAACCTAATGACGCCCACATTCATTGTGGAAAGGGCCAAGTTTCCTTTTGAAACTCTGAAGGGGAATTGGTCACAACTCAAGGTGAGGATGGAAAGCCAAAAATTCAATTGGCCAAAGCATCTCGGATTATAAAGGGAGTCAGAAAGGGACTACCTGTCTACTTGATTAAGCTCAATAAGTTAGATCAGAAGCAGGAGTCTAGTGAAGGACCTTCATGGCTAAAGGAATACGCAGACGTATTTCTTGAAGAGTTGACAGAACTCCCGCCTCAAAGAGAAGTAGATCATGAGATCAAGCTAGTACCAGGAGTTGCGCCAATTGCAAAGAGACCTTATAGAATTTCCATCTCGGAAGAAATTGAGCTGAAGGAACAACTCAAACAACTACTAAATCAGGGCTACATCCGTCCTAGCAGTTCACCATGGGGAGCTCCAGTATTGTTCCAGAAAAAGAAAGATGGAACGCTTCGATTGTGTATTGATTACAGAGGGTTGAATCAATCAACTATTAAGAACGCTTTAGAGTAGTGGCAAAAGCACATAAGGAAGTGCGAAATACATCCCAAGACTCATGAAGAGTTCCAAGCAAGAAAAATAGAGTGACATTCTCTTTGAAATCAATGCCTTGCAAAACCAAGTTCTTAAGAATAGCATGAAATTGGCTCAGATGAGCTGGCATGGTCACATTCTCTTTCATGCGAAGATCCATAAGCTGTTTCAACCAATACATTTGACTTGCAGGACTTTGCTTGTCATAGAGGTTCTTGATCTTATCCTAAATCTACCAAGCACTCACATTGTAATGCACTTGTTCAATGAGAGACAAGATGAAGGTGGACTTGCAAAACTCATCAAGCTCCATCCATTCATCATTAGTCATAGTTTCAGGCTACTCTCCACTCAATCTTAGTGGCTTTATCTTTGATTTCTATACCAATTCCTGCCAAACTTGGCTCTTCCAATAGGCATAATTCGTACCATCAAGCTTAGTGATATTGTAGATAGCACTATTAGTGGAAGAAGATGCCATACTGCAAGCTAAAACACTGCAGATAGTTCAAAACTGCTTGCTGGAAACTATAGAAAATGACCAAAAAACCACCAAAACCAAGGCAAAATGGTGAGAAATGAGTATTTAATGATGCTTTCCACCAAGTACCATCACAAGTACATCAAACCATTATAATTCAGTATGAAAATGCATGAAAATCCGGAGATATATGCTTACTGTAATTTATGACAGGAGTGTACAATGAGAGCTAACAATAGGTAAAACCCAATATTCAAAGTCAATCACTGATTGTCAATGCAAAACCAGCATCAAGCGGGGATAAACAAGTACGTAACAGTCAAAATGACATGAGCCAACACCTAAGCATGTCAAACAAAGTTCATCAGTAAAGTCAGTACTTACACCCCCCCAATCAATAGGGCAAAATGTACATACTACTACTAAGATCTGAAACAAGTCAGTGTCTGCTCAATGAATACAAAGCCGAATCAGTCCAAGTACATCTACACAAACCAAGTTATATCAACCATACATCATCCACGAGGAGATCCCACTCTTAAAGATCCAAAAGCTCAATATGCATAACCTGCATAACTCAATGTCTGATAAGCGTACAAAGATGCTCCCACTAGCATAAACGCCGTAAGTGTCAATTAAATAAGCTCAAAAAAAGCACGTAAGAGCACCAATGATGGAGTATCCAAGATCATATATCAGTAAGATATCCAAAGCATATGAGCGGTCAAGTATCCAATGATAGCATCCAATGTTTGAAGACAATCCCAATCAATCTCTAATGAGCCAAAGCTAGACCAAAATAAGCTCCAGAATATCCAAATTCAAGCCCAAATGAAGCTCCAGTATCATTCAAGTCTAAACAATGTAATTAGCATGTATAGGTAACATAAGCATCAAGCACGTACCAACGGGTCATACATAGACTATAAGTATAACCTCTATCACAAAGTATGCCAGTGTAGACCAATGTCAAGTAAATGCCAACCAATACGGAGCTCAAACAAGACTCAAAATACATTTTGGAACCATCCAAAGCATTTTCCAACCTTCATTTGCATCCCAAAAGTCATATGAAACACCCGGGAAGCACCCGTGACCAATAGGCAAAGCATAAAGTGACTAAATAAGCTTCAGTTCTAGACTGTACAATATTTATTTATTGTGTAAAATTTAGTATTTTAGGCCACTAAATTAGCGCCAAATGATGGCCAATCAATAGGCATACATTCCCCTAACATTCAAGGGACCATTCAGGACCCCAACCAGGCATGAAATATCAATGCCAACTAGGATGTAGCAACAAATGTCAGTGTAACACTATTTATAACAGCCTATCACTATTATGACAATTTCAAAATAGTTCTAAATCAAAACCAAATCAACACCAATGCTCAATGCTTCAATGTCAAGCTCCAAGTATGCTTCTAGGCATCAAATGAGACCAATCCAAGTGCCCAATGGCTGGAGTAGCTGGAGAAGATCAATGTCAAACTGAGGAAGATACTCCTATAGGTCACATGATGGCACATACTAATCCAGGGCTTGTGGAAGGGCTGGGCAAGGTCAAGGCAAGGTTTGGGGGGTAGTCAAGGACCCCTAAGAGCTCCCTCTTGAAGGGAAAATTCACCGATAGAGTGTAGGTGTCACAAGAAGCAAGAGGACATGGCTTCCCTACTTCACAAAACTTGTGGAGTGAAGTGATATAACAAAATATATCTTCAATACCTTTGAAGGAATGCCTTGAGGGTGCCCAAATGGGTCAGGTAGGTGGTTGAGAAGCCGAGGAGTGATCGGAGCTCGAAGGAGTCGGATATGGCTGCCAAGAGTGAAAACCAATGGTGTAGGGATTCGAATGAATGCTGAAGGAGTCATGGACAAATCTCGAATGCTCAAGCAACCATACTCTGATACCAGTTGAAAGGTAAGAAGGATCGAATCTTGCACGGGAGAGCTATGGCGGAAGAGCAAGACCAAGACAGAGAGAGAGAGAGAGAGAGAGAGAGAGAGAGAGAGAGAGAGAGAGAGAGAGAGAGAGAGAGAGAGAGAGAGAGAGAGAGAGAGAGAGAGAGAGAGAGAGAGAGAGAGAGAGAGAGAGAGAGAGACTCACTATGTGGGAACTCCAATAATCACAATGTGTGACCGGCCTTTCCTTTATTCATTTGTCACTAAAAGAATAAAGAATAAAGTGATGGTGATGGGCACCCAGCACCTGCAGTGTGTAAGTGTGGGTACTGTCAATGTAGTAATACACAGGCGGCTAGGCAGAGGCGCCTTTACCCCCAACAAGAAGGGTGAAGTGTCACATTATATATATTATAGAAGGATTTATTCAATTATTTTGTAAAAAAATAAATTTATTGTATGGGATTAATATATTTATAGCAATTTACAAATGGGAGAGTAAAGTTCCTTTAAAAAGGTTACATAAGGATATATAAAACATATCTTAAGCGTATGTGATATATAAGATTTATACATAGTGATCCCCTTCAATCCAAGAGATGAATTGTTTGATGTAATGTTAATAGTTTGTCCACAATTTTTGAACCACCAAGAATACATCCATGTTCTTCAAGATGATTTTAAGAAAAGAGTATATGTCCTTAAAGATTACATTGGAAAAGTTGTACATGTATAGGAGTTCTAAGAAACCATCTCAATACTAGATGAGGATGTAGTTTTAGAGCAATCAGAATGCTTTGAAGATACTATATTGCACCAATTCAGTGAGCTTATAGAGCCTACAAAATCAAGTAATATTACTCAATTATGGAAGAAGGTGTGAGTATAAGACAGGTTCTTCAAGATCATATGCTTCAATATTTTTGGCTTGTTGACTTGGCCTAGACAATGATTTTAGAATCGATGGAGTACAAGATAATGTTTAGAATCATGTGGTTTGTAAAGAATAAGGTGTGCAACAAGCTAAGTACAAACTTGGATATCTGCATGAGATTATATATTTCCTATTACTTAAGAGAGAAATTTCCACATGATTGAGCTTTAGCACGTTGGATATCAACTAATGTTTGGTAAAATCATGTAGATATCAATACAAGGTCCATAATACCAACAACATCTTCAACAAACCTAGATGAAAACAGTAAAGTGTTTAGTGTCATTGGATGGAAAACTTGAGACATTCAAGCATTTTTCTTTGTATATAATAAACCTAAATAAAAATGCTTTTCAATTCAAAATATAATTATTCATCAGATACATTATAATATTTACTTTATTTGGATAAAAATCACATCACTTTTTAAAGTCTAAGCTAGAACTTTAGCCACATATTCTTTAAAATAAAATTATAGATAGGTCCTTAAAGGGATCCCTCCTCTTTGTCTTATCATAAGACAATTATTATGTTGATTATTTGCATTGTTATTATTTTAAGTAAAATTTAAATCTAAATGTGATAACTTTTTGCAAATATCATCTTTCCAACAAGTGTGGAGTAGTAGACATTAAAGTCATTGAGAAGTATATTAAGCATACATGTAGGGTTTGGCTATGTTATTCATATTGACTATGATTTGACTATTATTCAAATCATTATTTATAAAAAATCATTGATTTCAAACATTGCAATATATATTCTTTTATTCAAGGTATACATTTATGGAAGGTTAAAATAACTTTCTATACTCAATCTCACTTTAGTTTTACAAATTGGTATATGCTTGATGATGGACACATTTAGGCCTTTAAGTCATGAACATTGAAATAATTTAACTCAAAATATCCCTATAGATAATTCAAAATACTAAAACGACATCATAAAAAGTATAACATGTCCAACTCAAAATCTTTGAATGGCATGATTTAGTGCCCATCAAGAGATATTCATAAGTGATGCCACCCAGTGGTGCTGCTTAGAATAATAGTGGGTTTTTCACCTCGATTCACTTCTATATCTTTCTAATTTTTCTTAATGTATTCATTGCTACTTCATCTTTCTCTTATAGGCTTGGCAGCCCTCCCTATTGCTCTGCTACTAATGCATGGTCAAATGCACCCTATTTGCCATTTTCAAAATTGCTAGCCCTTTGAGTCTTGCCCTTTGAAGTCACTCTACTAGGAAATGGAGTCTTTGATACCTTGCTAGCATTATGTCAAATCCAAAATGAGTATGTTGGTAATTTAATGGATATGTTGCTTGTCCATGAGAACTTCCCAATTTTCCAAGAAATTTTGATGGTTTATTCTTTGTACCCAATAACAAAGAGCCTAAAGGACCTATGAATACATTGATCCAAGATGTCACATCCATTGATGATTTTTATTTTTCCATTAAATCATGGAGGGCCCCCTATTCTACCATGCACAATAATCCATTCTAGTAGTGGCAAAATGACTACTTGCACACCATAGAATCAGGGTATGAATTATCAATTTTAATCTCATAATCTTCTCCTCTTGCAGTTTCTTACCAAATCCTTCATTTTTGTAGAATCAAGTTGGTCACGAGTGTCCTTTTAAACTAGGTTTGGCTCAAGGTGCGAATCCTTATCTTTTCCATGCTTGACTTCCATTGATTTGGGTGCTTGAGATTGTGGACCCCAATGCAACCTAGGTTATTTTGGATATCTAGATTTGGATGCGTAGATTTGGGTGCAAGGGTTTGGGTATTTGCATGTGGAGGTGGTATTGTAGATTTTATGAAGTCCATTCATGTGAGCTTTAATTCTCTTGCAAGTACATCAATGTCAACTCCTTATACATATGAGGGTTCTAAATAGCTAGTGTTTATGGTCTACCAATTTACCAGCTATATAAGTCCCGTTGGGACTCCTAGGGAGAGTGGGTGTGGTTATGTCAATATGGCGCAAGAATCTCATGGGGAGATTAGCTCCATGGATGATGGGAGAGATCAAGAGATCAGGCTCTTCTTGACTATGGGAAGACTCACCGATCTCAAATGTGGAAGGAGGGGGAACATCCTTAGCTCCAAGAATACCCTCTAGACCATCAACAAGATCCAATGGAGGGTCCATATCTGATGCTTTCTCATGCATCTCACCATTATAATCTTGCACCAAGGCGGGCTCCTCATTCATTGAGGCCCTAGAGTCCCTAATCTCCCTCTAGACCTCCTCATGGGCCTTGCCTTTGTCTTTGTATCTTGCCATCTGAGTGCAATCCACAGAATCCACTATTAGTAAAATGGATGTAACCTCTAGTGGGAAACTATGATTGAGGAGATTTTTTATTCAAATCAACGGGGGAAAAATACCTCTTTGAGATGGTCTAGAAATCTTTGTGATACAAAATGGTCCACAAATTTTGGAATTGAATCTATATGCATGTGTTGGAGTGGTCTACACCCTATCCACAGTGACCTTAGTGCACAAAAATGGCCATATCTTTCAAACCATAGCTTGGATTGGGTGAAGGGGACAAAGTCATCTTCAAGAGAACTATATGGTTTACTCCTAAATGCAATAGATAATTTACTATAGCAAGTTTTCGATGACTATCCTTGAAGGCCTGTAGCTAAAACATTGTTGTTCTAGTTCAAACATGCAGTGTATAAGTGGCTCATGGGCAAAGGAGCCTAAGCATCATAGTAAGCAACATCTGTAGCATATTGAGCATGATCCCAAGTGAATGTAAGCATTAGTTTGTCTACCATCACTACATAAGGAAGCCTGAGTTCCATACATCTTGCATCGACTGCACACATGTGAAGTACCATACATGGGTGTCTTGATCACTGAAAGTGCCTCATATCAGGTGATATCTCATCGAGAATGGGGTGATCATTGGGTATACCTATAGTTGCATACAAGTGTCGAGCTCCAAATCACTAGGAGGTGGGCAAAGTTCCCCCCAAGCTAGGTTGTGTACCCCTTCAGGGTCTTGACTAGTAAGGGAGGGTCATCACTCTTTTGGCTTATCACCTTGCCTAGCATCGACCTTTTTCCTCATTTTAAGTATACATAGTAGACATTTTTTTATCATTCAACCAACATGAGATGCATTGGGAAATAAACATTGGGCCTTTTCATGAGATGCAAGTAATAGATAAGAGCTTGAGTAAGGGCTTACCTTAGCAATCCAATGACTCTTTGGCTACCACTTATCCTTTTACAATGGCTTATTATTTGCTTGGGATCAGTTCAACACACACATGAATGGATAAGTCTTATAGTTAGCACTAACCAATGGGGAAGAGTTAACATGATGCAAGTAAGCTATTAAGTCAATGTAGGCAACATGCATTCAATGAAGGACTCTACTAATAAGGCAATATACATCCTTAATCTCTACAACAAAAGGACTAAGCTCAGTAAGTGAATTAAAATTAGAGATTAAGATTGGAGGACTCTACTAATAAGGCAATATACATCATTAATCTCTCCAACAAAAGTACTAAGCTCAGTAAGTGAATTAAAATTAGAGATTAAGATTGGAATATTATACCTCTTTAGTGTTTGAAGTAGATGGATGAAGCATGATCCCATAATGATCGAAGTCTTTCATTAAGTCAACTTGCGAAAGTAAACTACTCCAATGGGTATAATCTTTAAGAGTTTGGTGCTTGCACTGATAGTGGAGGCTCCCATTCTTGATCCATTGCTCTTCAAGAATTGAAAGCTTCAATTGGAGCTTTCATGGCTGCTCATAGGGAATCCTTGCATACTAAGCTCCATGTCTTCAATGTGGCTAAATGTGGCCAATAATGGCTAAAGGGGCTCATGGGGCTGAGATTGAAGAGGTTTTGAGCTAATTTGAGATCTCAAGTTGAGTGGCTATGGCTACCGTCTTATTATCCATATAGTAGGGTGCTTCAACTTATGAGGAGCTACCAAGAATGGGAAATAAGGAGGTTAAGCATACCTTGAGGATGCCATGTAAGCAAGGGGAAGCAAGCTTGATGCCCAATTAGCAAGACGATTAGGAGTAGTAGAAAGTAGAGAGGGGTAGCAAAAATTGCACCATAATTTGTGGGTTGGGCACTCCTAGTGTCCATCTCCACCAATCAAGTACTTTAAAAGTTGCTTGGGAAGTAACGGATCAGGTTTTTAATAGTTGTTCGTATCCCGAGGAAGAATGGAGCAAGATCTTGGGGGTTCTTGGGCCTGGCAACTATCATAACTTGCAAGGGAAGAAGGAGAAAACGACTAGGATAAAAAGTAATTGAGGTTTTTAACCTCCTCTAACTCCCAAGCCTCCTAATTTATCTTGGAACCCCTTAAAGTTGCGTAAGAAAGAGTGATGATCTCCTAAATTGACCATTTTACCTCTAGATATGTCAAAGACTCCAGCCATAGGTCTTGCTTGCCTTCAAGAAAGTTGTCAATATTTTTATTGTTGCTTGAGTAACTAGGGTTTCCAGATTTGAAAAGGGAACTAGATAGAAAAAAGGAAAGGGAAAAAAGATCAAAGACTGAAGCTCTAATACCACTTGTAATGAATGAGGCTCAAAAGAGAGAGGAGAATGAGAAAAAAAGAGAGAAAGAGAGCAAGAAGAAGAGGGAGAAAGATAGGAAAGAGGGAAGATGGAAGAAGGAAGCCATAAAAGCTAAAGGAGAAAGTAAAGAGTTAGTTCTTGATTATGTCTAGATGTTGTAGACTAGGTCTCTTACACCTTTATACATCGGTCAATGTAACTCGGTATCTAACTCCTAGTTCCTGTGTATCCCACTTATGACAATATAATCCTATAAATTTTACTAAATGAAAAACCCGTTCTTTCAAACTCACCCAATATCTTATATACTCTGCAAGATGAATCCCCTAGGAATCCTCCACAATACAAACACAATCCAAGGACACATTTTCATTGCTTCTCTTGAGGTAACAATGACTTGACTTGAGCTATATCATTCTACATAGGCTCAATATTGGTTTCTTAGTTTATCAAAACTTACAAGAGAATAACTTGAAGAATATCTTCTTTCATTATTAGAGAATGATGAAGTACAATGATAAATTTCTTGATACAAGATAACATCTCAATATAAGATTAGATCCTTCCTAGGATCTTCTAGAACTTTTTTGTAGATTCCAAAAGATATTAGGTTTCTTAGTGTCCATGACATAAAAAATTATTAATGAATAATTTCTAATTATAATTATCACTATTAATTATTATTATTAATTACTAATTACTAATTATTATTGATTACTATTAATATATTTTATAAGTAATTTATTAATTTTATACATTGATTATATAGTAACATTATTTTTCACTAAATAAAATTTTCATATGAAAGAAAATTTTTGTATTTTTTTCTTAATCCAATATAGTTTCATATTTCTTATTTGTTTGTTTGTTTATTTCCCAAGAGTCAATACCTTCATGAAGGCACTTACACATTTCTCATCATATCTTCTTTATCTCTGGTGCTGAGTGATTGTGAATCATTGGTATCCACTAGTGAGAAGAGTTTCAAAATAGAGAAGTTAGCATAATGAATATTTAAGGAGTTAAAGCAAGAGTCAAAATAACTTTCTAAGAAAAGATATGGTTTGGATTGTAAAAATATTTATTCTTAAATAATCATTTATTCAAGTATGATCTAAATATTTTCAAAGACATTTCTAAGCCTATTTATTCATAAATATTCTATTGACATGTTGAATACACTCTTAGGAAATAAATTTACAAACAATAGTTTTCCTCTCTTCAAAAATTTTTATGAAAAAGAGTTGATGATGTAGATAGAGTTTGGTGTGGTAGAAGGCCAAGCTCGTTTTCATCTACAAACACTATATTAGGAAATTAGGGAATTCTCATATAGTTTGAGAATTCTCAATATTGTTAATATTTGGCCACATGGTCAAATCTTGTCCCTTTACTTGAATATGGAGTCTACCCTAATTACTATATAGGTTCTCTTTCCAAGTCTCACTTTGAAGCATGGTTAAGATTTAGCCACATGGCCAAATCTTTACCCCTTATTTGAAAGTGGGACTTGGGAGATTTCCAAATTCTCTAATATTGTGTTCACATGCTTCTCCACAAAATGATAGTGATTGTCTACTTTGAGGATTAAAGGTGCTTGTAGGAAAGTAGGTTGGACCTTTTGACATGGCAAACTCTATGCATATCATTAATCTTATAACATAAAATTCTTTGAAAATGAGAAAATTGTCATTTTTATAATTGTTTATTATTAAAAGCATCTTCAATACATTCTCAAAATAATAATGAATGAATGAGCTTGTCATGTGTGTGAAGCTTTTCAAACTACTTTTGAGTTCATGATTATTTAACTATGAATCTTTTTGTAGCCCAAGCCCATCTTTACCAACAAGATTCTCCACATTCTTGCTTCGATTTCTTGAATACTCTTTATGCTCTAAAGTCTATTTTAGAATTCTCCTAACTTTTTGGTTAGCATATGCACCTTGTACTTGATCATGTCTCATGACATTTTCACAGAGAGAGAGAGAGAGAGAGAGAGAGAGAGAGAGAGAGAGAGAGCACGTGTATATATACACAAGTGAGTGTTAGAAAATGATTATCTTATCACACCTCATAACATGCATTTATCCATATCATGATACATTCCATTCAAATGGCCCTTTCATCGCACATAGATGTATATGTATACTCACTCACACACATACACACTCATATACACATACTAGGCAATAAGAGAAGATTGTTACTAATGATATGCTACTACCAAATTCATGATATGTGCCAACTGGCAGTCATTCCCTACCATACACACCACCACACAAAAAAAAGAGAAAGAGTGAGAATTGATTAATAGTAGTATAAGGATTATGATTGATTGTGATTTATTTATTTTCAAAAGAGATTTCAAAATATGATTAAGATTAATAATATAACTAGTTTTTTAAAAAATAAATTCTTAAGTAGAATAAACAGAACTCTTTAAAATGTTTTTAATTAGGATTATGATTAGGAGAGAAATTAAATGGATAGTAAGGCCAAGCTTAAAGAAGATAGATAGGTTGTATAAAATACACACACACACACACACACACACACACACGTACAAAGGATGCTTGGTGGAGAAAAGTAGACTTATTGGAAAAGCAAGTATTCTAGGGGAAGTTGTCTATTAAACTATTTCATTAGTGGTTTGAGAAGTTAAGGTTGAATATATTAGAGGAGTATGATGTGATTGCTTTAAAAAATGCTAAGTTATTGGTACAATGCCAAATGTTGCAAAAATATTTATTACCCTTGCAACACTTAGAGAGACAAGTGTTAACCAATCTTTATGTAAAAGTGGATGGAGTTGTCATCACTACTAGATTATCAAGACTTACATGCTCAACTCTTAAATGCTACTAAACAAACTTAGAGTATTATTATAACACATTTGGGTGTGGTTGTGAATAGACCATATGAAGTACTTCAAGGTAATTCCTTTGTGATAGATGATGCAAAAAATCTATTAAATGTAAATGAAGATCATTGTGTCCATATTAATTAGTTGCATGATGACACTATAATTATCTTAATCATATACAAGAATCTCTTTTGAAAATAACTAAATCATAATCAATCATAATCCTTACTCTACAATTTAATCTTTATCCTTTTTTAAGCATTAAAAACTTTTAGACATATTATCATTCAAATTATAGTTGTATATATATACTATTAAAATATTAATTTTAAAATTAGATATACAGAAACCATAATTATTCTCTCTCTCTCTCTCTCTCTCTCTCTCTCTCTCTCTCTCTCTCTCTCTCTCTCTCTCTCTCTCTCTCTCTCTCTCTCTCTCTCTCTCTCTCTCTCTCTCTCTCTCTCTCTCTCTCTCTCTCTCTCTCTCTCTCTCTCTCTCTCTCTAATTGTATGGCCTGTCTAAAAGGGAGGAACTATTGATTGGCATGTATACAAAATGCTACAAAAAGATTAAAAGGAAGTATCAAAAATCATGAATTGTATCAAAAGGTTCAAAATATAAGTTTGCCTTTTGTTCCTTATTTTAGACTCTATTTTACACAGAAAAGAATAGTTCTTGTTTGGAAAGCAAACAATAAATTCCATAATGCATGTTTGATGCTTTGTAGATGCTTTTTTGGTGTTGCAATGGTATAGTTATGATCTAGAATGCTATTTGGATTGTTTAAAACTTGATTAGATTAGCTAAATATTTATTGTTGTCATAATAGTTCGGATAGCAAGCATACAAAGTGAGCTTCATGTTTTGACTATCTTGATCCTACTTTTTTCCATTGCGAGACTCAGTTTGCTTAATTATAGGGTCGATTGGAGACTAATGGGTGGAGGCTAAGCCATGATAGAAGACGTTTTAAGAAATTTAGGTAGTAAGGGATTAAAATGTAATTGTCTCCAAGTCTTACTAATTTGATTAAGATGCAACTTTCTAAAACAACCTATTGCATCCACAAAACATTAAATGGCACTTAGATAAAATGATTTACAATCTTACCAGAGTCTAAAGCCTACTCTAACCAAACTGAGAGTTTGTGCGTGAAGATCAAGTTGTGATGACTCCTTCAGATTGTGGCAGATTTGCACATATGTTGGAGTCTCTTCCATCTTTTATCACCGTGGGCTCGCAAATAGGTGGCCTTGGAGCACATAACCCTTAAATTTGCAACTGTAAATGGAAATTGCTTTATCATGGATGCACTCTAGGTACACATCACCATAAGTTATAATTGCTACCACCATCAATGCAGGGTGAGTGCTATATTGTTCCACCAACTATATTAGGGCTGCATATTTATGACACCATTGTCCATAACCAACTTGCATCTATTCAATGGAAAATAACAAGGTAGGATTGCCAAGTGTCTTTGTCCCTACTACACAAAAATTTGCAACACAAACATCCGAAACTATTATCTGAATTGAGAACGCTTATGCATTGTGATCAATAGAAAACAAACAAGAAACATGGAATCATAGAATAGAATACCAAATAATACAAAATATGGTGCAAAAAATAACACTCTCTCCATTACATTGATCATTGCATAAATGAGATATAATTGACATAACTATTGTCAATGCACATATAGAGAGCAACTTACTTTCATATGAAAACTAAATGACCCTTCATACTAAAAATACACAATGCAACATATGAGTCTATCATGGTAAAACTAGTGGTTAGCACTTATGCCCTAGCTACCAATCCGTTAAGGAATCCCCCTTGCAAGGGTATAAGAGGCAAAGATACCCCCTTACAACAAAAGAAATACATTTTTTCTAGAAGACAAAGAATAATATACAAAAGCAAAAATCAACAAAAGAAGATAGCTCTTGAATTGACTTTCGCGACATATGTATATATGTCCTTAAATGTGATATAGAATGTTATAAAAAGGGGAAACTCTCATAGTTGTCAATAAAGTACATTCCATGCTTTAGTAATATAACGAGTGGGTTAATGGGAGCTAGGGGTAGATACCCGGTCATATTGATTGGGTTATATAAGGTGTAAGACCCAGTTTAGGGTATCCAAATATAATCAAAAACTGACTTTTTTCTTCTTCTTCCTCACTCTTTTGCTCATTCTCCTCTCAACCTCATTCATTACAAGTGGTATCAAGACTTTAGGCTTTCATCATTTTCCCCTTTCCTCTTTCTCTATCTGTTTCCCTTTTCAAATTTGAAAACCCTAGTTACGTAGGCACTAGGTATAGGTACTGTAAGAGGACTATAGTAAGTGACAACTTTCTTGAAGCAAGGAGGAGCTATGGCTGGAACCTTTGACACATTTGGAGGTAAAATTGTTAACTTAACAGGTTATCACTCTTTTTTATGCAACTTTTAGGGGTTCCAAGGCAAAGTTGAAGGATTAGAAGTTAGAGAAGGGCAAAAACCCTAGTTAAACTTTGCTCTAGACCTTCTCTCTCTCTCTCTCTCTCTCTCTCTCTCTCTCTCTCTCTCTCTCTGATGCCAGGAGGCATATTTCACGGTGGATTCCGTGAGGTTTTACGGTGGATTCCGTAAACTTTGATGACCGGGGCTCATACACAAAGTGGATTCTTTGTGCGAGAAGTTGATGGGGACGCCTGTCCTTTTCGGGCGTTTCATTAATTTAGTGTATACGTGGGTGATTCCGCAAAATGCATATTAAATTAATAAACGTTTATGAGTTTAGAGTGCGCACTCGTAATAAATTAAGGTTAGGATTGATTTCTAACCAGTTGATTTATTTATGTAGCTGAAGACTGCTAGGTATTCACTTTTGTCGGTTTAATTGTATTATTTTACTAACGATTGTGAATGCTTCAGTTGATGTGTAGAGATAGCAGCAGTGGCGGAGGAAAGCATTGGAGGATAGAGAGTATCCGATTTATCACTTATATTTTGATGGGCGCATACCTTAGGCATGGCGCCTATATTTTGTCACGCCTATGTATTGAGGCGTTGGATATTTATTATTATTTTGTATGCGCATGGGCGCACGATTATGTTATTTGTACTTGGACATTGTATTGGGCATGCCAGACTCTTTGGGCACTGTCTGTTAGCTTTATTCCTATTTTGTGCTAAAGCAAACTCAAAAGCTAAAAGCTTGCTATTTTGTAATTTGGGCTATTATTTGAGCTTGAAGATGAATAATACAAAAAATACATGCTTTGTGGAGCGCTCACACAAGGCATGGGGGGAGATTGCACCCAATTGGTCTCTTGTTCATGTCGTTCATGCTTTTCACCTTGAATTTTGTGCAAAAAGTAGAGTTCTTTTGTTCTTGGGGACCTTCCGGCATTCACTACGCAAGCGTACAGCATCCGATCTGCGCACCACTCTCTCTCCCTCTCTCTCTCTTCATTTGTAAGTTGTTATGACTTCCATGAAAGAAACCCTAGAATCTTGTTTTTACCTCCTTTAGGACATCAGCCACCACTTGAGCTTAATCCCTTACATCTCCAGCAACAAGTAGAGTAGCATATAGGATATCCTTGACCTATGGAACCCTCCAAGCAGCCCCCCAAAATTTTCGGTGCATTATATGCTACCCGAGACTAATCTCCTCCTGCTTCTCCTCAATTGAAATCCTCATTGTCATTGCTTCTCAAAGCTTCAAGCTACCATTTGGGATCTCCTCCACTAAGAATGCATCTATTTTCCTCTATTTTGCTGACCTCCTCCTCTAAGGCATCCAAATCTTGCTATACCTTATTTTGATCAGCCATTAAAGCTTAGTTCAAGCTCCCCAAACTTTGAAATCTCAGTCCCCCTCAAGAGTTGTTTTAACCATTCTTAGCCACACTTATCCTGATTGAAGACATGGATCTGAGTATGTAGGGATGTCTTATGGATAGCTATGAAAGATCCACTCAAAGATTTTATTTATTAAAGAGAAAGCTCGAGGTCAAGCACATAAGCCCCACCATTAGAGGAAGAAACAAGCTCTTAAATATTGTACCCATTGGAGTGCTTTGTTTAGTGGGGATGACTTAATGGAGACCTTGAATCATTGTGGGATTATGCTTCATCCATCTACTTCAAGCACTGAAGAGGTATTTTAATTCAAACTTAATCTCTCATTTTCATCCATTTACTAAGCTTACAGCTTTTGTTGGAGAGTCCTTCATTGAATGCATACTACCCACATGGAATGTGTAGCCTAATTGCTTCACATTTTCTTTCCAATGGATCATGTGAACTCTTCTTCATTGATTATTGTTGACTCTGACACTTTCCAATCATGTGTGTGTTGAATTAATCCCAAGTGGATAATAAGCCATTGTAAAAGGGTAAGTGGAAATCAATGAGTCACTAGATTACCAAGATAAGCCCCACCCAACCTCTTGTTTAATCCTTGCATCTCATTAAAAATCCAAATGTCTATTTCCCAATGCATCTTGGTCTAGTTACCTAATTAGAAATGTCTGCCATGTATACTTTGGTGGCTAAGGAAAAAAGTCGATGCTAGGCAAGGTGGTAAGCCAAAAGAGAGGTGACCCTCCCTTATCACTTAAGACCTTAAAGGGGTACACAACCCATCCCAAGGGAAACTTTGTCCACCTCCCAATGATGTGAAGCTTGATACTTGTATGCAAGTGTAGGTACACTCCATGATCACCCTATTTTCAATGAGGTAGCCCTTGAATTGACATACTTTCAGTGCTCAAGACACCCATGTATGGCTCTTGATATGTATGCACTCAATGCAAGATGTATGACATTGAGGCATCCTTATGCAATAATGGCATAGAAAATGGATACTTAAATGTACTTGAAATCATATTGAATATCCTCAATATGTTTCTTATTATGATGCTTAGACTCCTCGGTCCATGAGCTACCCATATTGTGCATGTTGGAATTGGGACACACATTGTTTTATTCACAGGCACTTAAGATCAGTCACAAAAAGCTTACTATAGTAAATTCTCTATTATATCTAGGAGTCAAACCTATAGCTCATCTCAAAGAGGGGTTCATCCCCTTCAATTTGAATAAAAAATCTCCCCAATTGGAACTACAGTTTAAAATATATGTCCATTTTTGTGCACTAAGATGACTATGGACTGGGTGCAGACTAGGCATAGAGATTCAATTGCAGAATTCTTTGATCACTTTTTCTCTCAAAGATTTATAGCTCATCTTGAAGAGGGTGTCTTATTCTACTCTTTTCTCTCTCCTCTCTTTGTCTCCCTACTCTTCTCTCTCTCCTATCTACTCTTTCATCTATGTACTCTCCCTACTATTTTCACTCTTGCTCTACACTATATAGAAACATTAAAAAAATAATTATTTAGAATCTCATTACTCTTATATTCATTTTTCTACCACAAAAATGGCAATAAGAAGAATGGAAAAAATAAAATAAGGTTTTGTGGGCATACATGTAAGTTTGATGTCACCTTCATAAATATGAAGCAAAAAACCTCACAGATTACATATTTTTCATGGCATCAATATATACCTCGGTATACACATCCAAATATTTTTCAAATGTGATCGAAATATACATCAAAATACCCATCACTACTTTCTAGAGTTATTTGCAATGCATATATTATACTAATGAACATTTGGTTGCATATATCATTGCCATCAAATTTTTCAAAGACATGACATAAATAATTTTCAGTATACTCCTCATCCCTAGTAGTGGTAGGGATTGTAGCATTCTTTGAAAAACATCCTTTGGGGCATACCTGCACTCTTGATAAAGATACACATATAGTGTACATGGACTCCTACAATTTGGCCACGCCACATGTTGAAATGATGATCTAGCATATATTCAAACTTTTACACATGGTAAATCATGTTTTATTTACTTTATTGAGGTGTACCATACTGTAATGTTTAATCCAATCATAGATCTTAGTTCCAATAATAAATTATAGTGATAATGTCTTATCCCCTTCCTTCGATATCAAGTTTTAAAAACATATTTGACTCTATTTTAGGAAGAGTAACAAGAGATCACTATTGTAGAAAATCACAACATTCTTGAAGAGCTAAAGCATTGGTCATACCTTGTGTAAATGTAAAGAGATGTATAAGAATGCTCCAAATTTTAGTATAATTTTCTTTTGGATTCTAGTGATGAAATATTTAAATGGTTAAGTTAAAAAGCGCTTCATTAAGCTTTTGTATTTTTCATTTTATGTATTATAATATTTTTCTTATTACAAATGCATTAGATGTCTCATTTGTGTAGGCATAATGTAAGGGAAACAGAGATAGGGAAGCAAGAACAAGCAAGTCAAATGTTTTTGACAAGGGTAGTGGATGAGATATGTTATCTTAGGTTGCAATATTGTACTTTGTAATCAAAGCCAAAATTTGATAGCTTTGAGTTTCCTTAAATTTTATCTAAGCTAAAACTTTAGCTTCCAAATCTCTGTGTATGCCCATGTATATATTATGTTGCAACCAAGACTACTACCTAATCATTATCATTCTTTGTTTTATATGTGTATTGGACTCTTTGTCATTTCAAGCTATACTATTATTTATAGTCTTTAATAATTTGTGGATTCAATTCATATTATGGATACGCCTAGCATTGTATGACTATTCATACCATTATTAGACGTCTAGCCTTAGAACTTAATTATTCATTTGATTTATGAAGATTTCTAAATTATAGTACAATGAGCTAGCAAAATAGGCAAAGCTTACTATTATTTTTGCAAAGGGCTATTTTAGGCAAAACATAATAAATACTCACACTGAGGAGAGCCCTTTCGATACATAGGAGTAGATTGTGCCCAATTTTGTGTCATGCTCACTCTCTTGGTTTTTTCCTTTTGTTTTATAGATTCATCCCAATTCTTTGAATTAATAGTTAAGCTATGGTGAGAGTTGAGAGAACAAGCTCCAAGCCATTGAGGCTACCAAGGACTCGAAGGTAACGACAACAAGTTACAAGCAACATATCAAATGTGACCAATGATCTACGCATTTATTATTTCCTTGAACAAGCTATACAAATGGATCTATGTTGTTTAGCAATGAGGTTAGACTGATAGCAGTTTCTTTATGAGATTATATAGTTGAGCTAGCAATGGTAAAAGGGGTTCAAGGAGAAGATGTTATTATGGGATAGCAGTTTCTATATGAGAGTATATATTTGAGCTATCCCTGGTACAAGGGGTTCGAGGAGAAGACGTTATTAAGAGATTATATAGTTGAGCTAGCACTGGTACAATGGGTTCGAGGAGAAGATGTTATTATGGGCGGGGTCATGTTGTTGGCCTGCTGACTAATTAGGAGCGACTCTGTAGGCTGTTTAGCAGAGTGTATAGGTGAGCTAGCACTGGTACGTGGGGTTCCAGGAGAAGATGTTATTATGTGTGTCGATGACGATCTCGGTGCTATGCAGGCTGACGGCGCCGATGACCATGTTCGCGAATGTATCACCCTCTTGCTTCTCGACGAAGGGCCAGCACATCCTACGGACGCCGTTGTCATCCGTGAAGATGAGCTCCGTGGCGCCAGGCGCAAGCGTGAGGGCATTACCATTGGCAAAGAGGAAGGCGATGGTAGGAAGGCCGCTCATGTCATTGGGGTAATCCCAGCAGGCGTCCAGGCCCTCGGGGCCTGGCTCGCCCGGGTCGCCGAGAATAGGAGCGACGGCGTCAAGCCAGGCGGCTCGGAAGCGGACGTAGGCGTCAGTGGTGATGATGGTGAGCATGTCACCGGAGTCCACAATGACACCACCTGTGGCATCGGCGTTGATGGTGGAGAGGACTCCGTCGGGGACGCCGACGCGGTGGCCGTTGATAAGGAAGTCGACGGCCTCGACATAGTGGTACACCTGCGCACCTTCGTCAGTGACCAGAGGCGTGGAGGGGTAGTCCGCGGCTGGAGCAATCACAGACAGAAATTAAAACTTATGGCCATGGAGTTATATTGCAGACTAGCTTGGTATATGAACTTACGCGCTGCTGCCCCGTCCCCGAATATGATCCAACCGGAGTAGGGGCTGGAGAAGATGGGAGCCAGGCAGAAGGCGAAAGCAGTGCTGTAGTAATGCACGATGTTCAGCTGCTCTGGGAAGGAGAGGCCGCGCCCGAAGCCCAGTCCCAGGACGCCCGAGGCAACCGTCTCCACCCCGGCGACGTTCTTGGTGCCGCAGCCGAAGCCCAGGTCCGAGATGGTGACGGACACCTCTTCCCCGGAGCCCGGGCCGGAGTCCCAGAAGCTGAACTCTTCAGTGGCGATGTAGCCGTACGAGCTGGTCCCATCCGCATAGCTGATGTAGTATAGGCACAGGCTGTCGTCGGCGCCCTGCCCCAGCCCTGGCACGGCCTGCACGTTTGAGCAGTACGGGTCGTTGGTGTTGGTCATGTAGTGGGTTTGGGACATTTTGGGGTCGTAGATAGCAAAGGACTGCGCGTAGCAGCTCTCGCAGGGTTGGCACTGGAACCAGGGCAGGTCGCTCCCGGTGTCCAGCAGCAGCAGCAGCGGCTGGGTGGCATCGCTCACGCTCAGCAACATGTAGTACTCCGAGAATTGACCCCCGCTGTAATAGCCCGTGCCTACCTGGCCCCAGGGGATAGAGTCTAGGTGGCGTTCCTGATCATGTCCATAAGTAGGCGTCGACGACGACGTTCCATTGGCCGTTGATGGCCGACGTACCACCCTCGTGTTCTTCTTTTGCCTGTCCTCCCTCGCCTCCGTGTAGCGCTTCAACCTCAGCCGCGAGGCGCATGCATCATCGCATCCCGCGGGCCGCAGTGGCGAATGCGCGTCCCAGATGTGGCTCACGCCCGCCCTGATCATACCAGACCTACGTCTAGCTGTGCTACTGTAATTAGAATCCATCGACGTCATTGCAGGTGATATTCCTGCCGTCATCGACATGCCGGCTGCCAGAGCCCGGTGATTGATCTGCCGCGCTGCTACTACGCACATGCAATGCAGGCTGAATATAATGGCCAGCAACAGCCGGAGCTTGCGAAGCTGTATTGGAAAGACGATATGATTGCTGTTGCAAAAGCTCATCAGATTCAGCTTCTCGCTCATGACGTGGGCCGCCATCTAGTGAGTGCTCGGTTTCTGGACGGCCGTTTGCCGATGCGCTGAGAGTACCGTTGTCACGGAGTCTTGTTTATAAGAGGCGCTTGCTCTACCGGTCGGCAAATGAAGGAATGATCCCAGGATATGCGCTCTCAAATTTGCATGGGATGGAACGCAAAACAGAAAACGTTGTGTTTCTCCAAGACGGCTAATTTGGCTTGACATGCGCAAATAATCAACAGCAGGGTTCGCTAAATACATTCTGTTGAGGCTTCAGTTAGTCCCCCTCTCCTTTCACACTGAGCTTAGAATTGGGATACTTCAATCTGATTTTCCCCATCAAGCTTTAGGATGAAGCAAACCCGTCTCTTTCTAATACTGCACTGTAAAGAGAAAGATGCATATCCTTGGAATATGCGCTTAGGTGTCAGCATCCGAATAGAGCCTGATGGTTAGTTTTAATGCGAGACTTTCCTCATAAATGTGCAGATCCCAATGTAAGCATGAATGGTCTTGAACTCAATGTAATCACGCTACCTTAATCTCATTCCAAATTTCCTACATTCGGGAGTCGGCGGCTCGTGGTTAGGCAGAAATTACTCTACCTTATTGATTGGGATACCACCGATAATTACAAGTCGTATCATTAGGTCACGATCAGAAATTTGACGACCCGTGGGCCGTGGGAGAGAGCAAGAAGTATCGCATCCTTAGCATTGATTATCCTAACTTGTTTTTAAAATTATTCTTGCACCGGAGCACCCAAACTAGTCCTTGACTAATTGTTGGTAATAAATTCAAAGAAAATTGTAAATTAGTCAGAGTACTAAGATAAATAAATACTGTAATGCACTTGAATGATGGCACACGAGAGAGAGAGATGCACAGATAAGAGATTGCCTATAAATGTCTGATCCCCCGTTTCTACTCACTCGTTACATCTTATGCAATTGTTGAAGGAACTGTCAACCCAACTTGGGTTAATGTTAACTGGGGTTCCCACACTTCCCTCTCTCCCCCCTCCCCCCCCCCAAACATGGAGCTTGTTGTACAATAAATGTAACATTTCCAAAACAAAAACACGCATTCTGCATACGAATCCCCTCTTAGGAGGCTATAAGGTTAGGGTAATGACAAATTTTTTAAATTATTATTCCCCTTATCCCCCCAGCCAACTGTCGTGCTGGAGGGAAGGGGAATAACAGGTATGATCAAGCTTCTCGATGGAGCTTGTAGGAGGAAAGAACTCATGCCAAATGACGCATGGGGGAGGGAGTATCCCCTCCCCTCCCCTATTTAAGTCTATGCCATGGGGGGAGATCTAGGTGGTGCAGGCTGAGAGGATACACGGCCGTCGAGAGAGGGCTGCCGTGAAGCAAGACAAGATGCCACCCAGTCACCAATTGCAGCTGCCGCTGCAGTCCGACCCCCGTGTCCACATCGCCGTCAGCCGAGAAGGGAAGTGTTGGTGTGGTGAGAGAAGGAGAGTCAGACTGCCAACGTTGCCGCGAAGCCCTACAGTCATGAAGGAGGGGAAGACTGCCGACGCCACCGTGAGAGGCCAGAGAGGAAGAGCCGATATGCTGTCGCTGCCGCCAGTCAAAGCCCACGTGTTTTTTTTTTAAGCTTTAGAAGCTTCTAAGGGGGGGGCTCTATAAGCCCCCTTTCCCCCCTAAATTTGCCTTGAAGGGTCTTCATGTGGCCTATTTAAGCCTTCATATTACACCTTTCCCCCCCACAAATTGCCCTTGTAGGTTCTTGTTCATGTGGGCGCGGTAAAGCCCTTTCCCCCCCATACAAAATTCCTTCCTAAGCCCCTTTCATACCCGTTTTCCCCACACAAAGAAAGTCTCCTTCCAAGCGTCTTTTACACCTTTTTCCTTTCCCCCCCGGGATTCAAAGGTTTCATACACCCTTCCTTCCCCCTTGTTTCCCCCTTTCTTATCCACCAAGAGTTTTTTTTCCCGGGATTCAAAAGCCCTTTTCGTGAGCCTTCTTATTGCCCTCGCAAGTGGGGTTTAAAAGCCCAGTTACCTCGTTGAAATCAAGGCCTTTTGCCCACTTTAGGCTGGGGTTTAAAAATCCTTTCCGTAGGAATTTCCCCACTCAAATTCATAGGAGGAAACCTTCTACAAAAACCGTTTTCGAAAGACGGTGCAAGCTGTCACAAAGGGGAGCTACGCGTGCAAAGGAGACGGCCAAGGTCATAAATTTGCATCCAAGACGAAAAGGTCGCATTCGCAATGGCTCCTAAGAAAGCACAAGGCACAGCCCCAGGAGGATCGTCTCCTAACATCCACGTGGACATCTCACCACAAGTCCAGGTTTTTCTTCCTAATTTTTATTTTACATTGTTATAATTTTGCGTGCGTGGATGATTTTTGGAGATAGGATGCATTTTTTGTCTTAAATACTTTGGTTAATTTAAAAGAATTAGCTCACGACGGAAGAGTTTGGCCATTAGTATTTTCAATAAAAGGAACAAAATAAAGTGAGCAGAAAATTGATATGCATTTCTAGCAAGTAGTTTTTGTGCATTGCAATGAAATGAAATTAGATCAATATCCATATTTACAAGACAGAATTATGAAAGTACACTCCGATTAAGCATGAAAGGAATTAACTGCATATTGCATTATTGAATATCTTTTTTTGAAATGATTAGTAAAGAAAGTTAATAGCAATAGTAGAAAATTGCTAGGACTACATGAAGAAGATTTAACTAGGCAAGTGGTCTAAAAATTTAATTTAATGAAAGGGTGTGTAAGTTTTGCATACGATAAATTCATTCGAAAATGGAAGTAGTAAAAGACTACATGTTTTAGCGTGAATCTTGTTCGCATGTTATAGGATGAGTAATTGGAATTAGGCTATAACCTAACCTATGCTTGATCTTAAATCGAAAAGTTAGGGTTTGAAAATCAACTTATGCATAAACAATGAGTCATGTGGTTATGGAAATGATAGCATAATTATCTTCAAGAATAGATAGGCTAAATTGCCATAAACCCAAACACCTAAAACCGCGGAGTACTCGTTTAGAAAAGGGTTAATTCAATGCAACATAACCCAAGGAACTGTCTAGGGTTAGCCCGGTGAAGACATTTACCTAGTCGCACGTATTGCCAAAAACTGAAACTCCTATACCCTAAATACTTGCCCACATTCACGGAATGTAGGGACATTAGGACCTACTTGCGAGAAGGATCTAGGGTTTTCTTAAGAATCTCTCGCTAAAAAGATGAAACTCGAAACCCTAGGACTGACAAGTCGGCCTAATGCCATCAGAAACAGATTATTTCGTGACTCCATTCGATGGGTAAATAGTCCCATAGTTGATGCGTCACTTGTGCAACAAGTGGTAGAGTCGCATAATCTTGTGATTTGATCACAAGGGAATGGCCAATTCCTCGGAATGAGATTGACAGATTCTTACGCAAGCTATCTTGCATGAGGATGAATAATTATCCTGATATAGTACCTTTCTTGGGTAAAGTGACCAAGACATGGGGATTGGATATTTGCTTGGAAGCAAAAGACCAATCAATAAATTGGAATAATATATGAACTTAAGGTATTGACTAAGTCGAGTTAATAGGGTACGGCCCTAACCTAGGATCTAGGGTTAACAAATAAACCCTTGGGGATCTTGCCAAGTCGCAATTGATCCCAGATCGAGTGCTGGATGCATTCGGAAAGAAGGATTCACTCCTTAGCAGGTTGCCAAAAATAACGTCCAATGGAATTGTTTTGCTTGTAACAGCTTTAAGAGCACTGTTTTGCTTTGTTTGCAAAGAATTAAAGGATAAATGGATATCTAATGCTTCAGGTTAAAGACCTGAAGGGAGAGGCAGCTTCAGTTACCCCCAACTACCTGCCTGACCCTAACCAAGGGGGTTGTTAACCGTGCTGGGAAGGTGGATAATACCCGCCGCGAGAGGTCTCTCCGTTAAGTGCTACTTGGAGCAGGAGGACGCCTGGGTGCCAGGGGGGCTCTGGCCATAAATCCCTCATTTTTTGGGCCCTGCACAAGAGGCTAACGTGACTCGGGATTGGATCTCGAGGCCCACATACTAGTCTACGGGCGGAATCTTGGATTAGTGATCCCTGTGGATTGCTGGATAGCCTTCGGGCGGATTATGGATAAGCCTACAGGCTGGACTTTATGTATTTCAAATATAAATATGATAACCTATTAAAAAGAAACTTGTTTGACATTACTTTTCTATGTCAAGTGCTATGGTTACGTGAAGGAACCAGTGCCTAACGGGCTAATTAATGAAGCTGATTGATACATGTCAACTAAATGTGTTAGGTAATTAAATAACTAAAACAACCTGAGGAAAGTGCATGGATGTGGCCATAGGTCCGTCCTACGGATGGGTGGTCCCGGTTGGCCGGGAACTTTTCTCAATCATGATGGACAGCCAGAAGACCGTTCAAAGAATACGAACAACAAGAGTGTTGACCTAGAGTCTAAGAAATAGATGATCCTGATTTACGCTGTTTTAGGGGAACGGAATGGGACTATGCCTTATGGCAGAGAGGTTGAGCTTCGCATCCCTCTCGTTTCCCATTCTCCTTGAACCAAGTGCAGCGTGAATCCGCTTCGGACCTGGCATTTCTACGTAAAGTAGTTCACTCGAGTTCGACCCTAGTTACCGTTAGGAAATGACCAATAGGAAAAACCCTAATTTCAGGTCGGTCCTAAGTGGGAACGGCCGGAATACTTTCGCTACGTGGCAGACACGGAAAGTCCTAGATCGCAAAACCCCGTAACATTCCATGGGAGTGCCAGGCGGAGCTTTCTAGACATCCTTTCCGATGGACTGCTGAAAGGTATCCTGAAGATAACAGGTGAACACGTTACAATAAATAAAGTGTTGCATGGAAAGCACATGGACTTGTTTTTGGAACTAGCGGGATGTTGCATGGCCTCCATTACAGGAGTTCTTATCTGTTACACGTTTGTGGTTTTCATTTCCTTTCTCACAGTCAATTGATGTACTCTGCCTGTTTGGTAAAACATTTCTTATTTTACTTGTTTCATTTTCATGTTCCCTTCCACTTGTGTTGGATGACTCTGTCAATGAACTGCATGTATCATTTCTTGTTGCAGGTCGACTATGCCTCCCACTAGTCTTTTGACAATAATTTTTTATTGTTGACTGCTGGAATTGTTGCAAGGGTTTGTGTGTGGATAGCTATGTCAAACTGATCATATGAGTTATATCATATAAGTGCTGCTATGAGTTATAAACATCATGGTCCTATTTATTTCATCACCATCTGCCATGTGTTCATCATACTCTGTCATGTTGTCTTTAATGACAGTCATTGTGAATAGATTCTCATTCAAATTATTGTTGTATTGTTGCTTCATCCTCCTCATGCTGTGTGTTGTTGGTCTTGTTCCTGCAGAGTTTTATCTTTTGCCATGCAAGGAGTTGTTGTCGCTGTGAGCTACTCTAGTTGAAACATTCTCGGGATCTCTATGTAGTATACAACAAATGTGATTGCAGATGGATTGAGCAGGAGCATGTCAAAAATCAACAACACTCAGGTTGAAACAACAATGCATAGTAAACTATCGTCCACACCAAAACAAGTAGCAATGGCTCAAACAACAGATCCCAGAATCATCAAAATCATTGGTAATCTTCAATCAACCAATTTACATCCAGATCAAAAGAAATATGTCATTCAAAACAAAGTTTTGCACTATGTACAAAACAATCAATAACCCCGCATATACACACCAGCAAAGGTGCAGCAAGTGTATCCGGATTACTATCACAGCCATCCATTGTTTGGTCATCCAAGAGAAAAAAAAGGTCTTAAACCTGTTGCGAGCAAGGTTTTATTGGCCCAAAATGAGACATACAATCACAAAATACCTTCAGTCGTGTCCACAATGCCAGGGATTCAAAATGCCTACACATAAACTAGATGGCTTGCTACATTCCATTGTCAAGATTGTGGGAGAGAAGGAAGGAGTCTCACTTGTAGCTTTCTTGCTTGCACAATGGGGAAATACACACACAGGTGGAGGCTGAAAACAGTTTTCCTCTTCTTAGTTGTGTGAGCCAAAAAGAACTCAAGTACAAAAGAAATAGAAGAACCCTATATGTGGGTCTCAAACCAAACTCAACTAAGTAAGGTGGCATACTAATTGAGCCACGAACTAGAGTAGATAAGGATAGCTGTCATCTAGCTATTATTCATGGGCAGTGTACCAACCGCATCTATAGCTAACAAGTCGGTGACATAAATGTACAACGGTCACCCTAGCATATCACGAGTGGAGCTCGATATCTCAACACTCCCCCTCAAGCTCAATCCCAATTCCTGCATACCAAGCAGGTCCTTGAACTTGCGCAGCTTCTCTGCGCCCAATGCCTTCGTGAATATGTCAGCTACCTGATCCTCTGTGCTGATATAAACTAGATCAATAAGACCTAGTAAAACCCTCTCCCGCACATAGTGATAATGCACCTCAATGTGCTTTGTTCTAGCATGATAGACTAGGTTATTTGCCAAGTGTATACTGCTCATGCTATCACAATAAATGACAACTGGCCCATCTGTAGGCTGATGCATATCATAAACTAGCTTATGCAACCAAGCTACCTCACATGCAGCCATTGCTGCACCCCTGTACTCAGCCTCTGTGCTCGACAAGGCAACTATAGGCTATTTCTTGCTGCTCCAAGTGACTGCAGCACTCCCAAAAGAGAACACATATCCACTGGTAGATCGTCTATCAGAAATACTACCAGCCCAATCAACATCACTATATCCATGCAACTGTGTCTGAACCCCAGTCTCATAAAATAGTCCATACTGCAATGTGGACTTCACATACCTGAGTATGTGTCTAGCCACATCCAAATGTAGTTTCCTTGGAGCCTGCATAAACTGACTTACCAATCCAACAACATAGCTCAAATCTGGCCTGGTAATAGTCATATAAATCAAACTTCCTACTATGCGTCTGTACATAGTAGGGTCTTCAAGAAGCTCACCTGCATCTGCGCTCAGCTTCACATTCTGCTCCAAAGGAACTGAAATAGGCTTACAGCCTGTCATCCCATATTTGGACAGCATGTCCAATCCATACTGCCTCTACAAGAGCCGTATCCCACTTGATGATCTAATCACCTCAATGCCCAAGAAATAATGCAGCTCTCCCAAATCCTTCATCTCAAACTTCTGTTTCAATAGCATTTTCACATGAAGGATATCTTCATCACTATCACTTGTCATAATCAAATCATCAACATAAATGACAAGTAGCATAATACCTTTCTCTGTTTTTCTCACATAAAGTGAGAAATCTGCCTTGGAAATCTGAAAGCCAATACTGTCCTATCTTGTCAGACCATGCTCTAGGTGCTTGCTTCAAGCCATACAAGGCTTTCTTCAACCTGCAAACAAACTCAGGATGAACAGCATGCACATAACCTGGTGGCTGCTCCATATAGACCTCTTCTTGCAAATCACCATGCAAGAAGGCATTCTTTACATCCATCTGATATAAAGACCATCCCTTTGATGCAACCATAGCAATGACTGCTCTTACGGTTGCCATCCTTGCAACCGGACTGAATGTTTCTTCATAATCAATGCCATATGTTTGTGCATACCCCTTGACTACTAATCTTGCCTTGTATCTGTTCACAGAACCATTTGCATTGTGCTTCATCTTATAAACCCACTTACAACCAATTGCATTCTTATCTTTAGGCAAAGGTACCAATTCCCATGTAGCATTTGCTTCCAAGGCATCCATTTCTTTATCCATGGCTTTCTCCCACTTTTCTTGTCCCATGGCTTGCTCAAAAGAAGTGGGTTCTGGTTCCTGTATCACTTTGACCATATAGGCATAGTGAATGGCTGTAAATCCATCATATTTCAGCCTATCCACAGGATACCTAGCTCTGGTAGACCTGCGCAAAGTAGGTTCACTCCCAGATGCTCTCAAAACATCCTTGGTCTTCCTTACTCCAGGTGTAATAATAGAAGGAATACCCAACTCATCATCAATGCTCTGTTCTGAGCCACTAGATTCACCATCCACATAAGAGTGACCTGCATTCACATCAAACATGGACTGATCTACATTCTCTTTTCCTTTTCGTGAAACCTGCATACCACTATCTGCATTGTTTTGAGAAGATTCTCCTGATCTCGATCTGCCTGTCTATGGCGAAGAATGTGAACCATTGCTAGAGGACACTTCAGGTCCACTAATATTTTGTGACTGCTGCTGTGAATTCCGTACAGCATTACCATTTTTTGCATCTACATCATCAATCACATTTACTGGTTTATACCAACTACTCATCTCATCAAAAACAATATCTCTGCTCACTGTAAACTTACGAGTAGAAGGGTTATAGCATCTATACCCTTTTTGCTGTAGAGAGTAACCAATAAAGATGCACTTCTCAGCTTTTGGATCCAACTTGGATCTCAACTCATCTGGCACATGGACATAGGCAATGCAACCAAAAATTTTCAAATGAGAAATATCTGGTTTCCTACCAGTATACCTCTCCTCTGGAGTCATCCCATGTATCGCTGCAGTGGGAGTCATGTTCATTATGTAGACAGTTGTAGTAATTGCTTCAACCCAGTAAAAATCTGGTAAATCTTTTTCGTTGAGCATGGCACGAGATACCTCTCGAATATGCCTGTTTTTCCTTTCTGCAATTCCATTTTGTTGTGGGGTATGACTGCATGAATATTGCTGCTTTATGCCATGCTCCTGCAGGAACCTTGCAAACTCATTTGATAGGTACTCTCCCCCTCCATCTGACCTTAGGCATTTTATTTGCAGGCCTATTTCTTTTTCAACCATAGCTTTAAGAGTTTTGAAATGCCCAAACACTTTACTTTTCTTTTTCATAAAATACACCCAAACTTTTCTGCTATAGTCATTAATAAAAGTGACAAAATAATGACAGCCTCCAATAGATGTAGCTTTAGTAGTCCACACATCAGAGTGGATTAATTCCAATGGCTTCTTACTCTCTTGAACATGTCTAGGAAATGGTTTCCTTGCCTGTTTTCCAAATTGACAGGCTTCACATACCTTATGCATTTCTGCAACCTTGAATTTAGACAATCCTGCAACAATATTTTGGGCCTGCATTGATTTAAGTCATTGTACATTAACATGACCAATGCATTTATGCCAGATATCAATATCTGCAACTACACCGGTCCCATGTGCAAACATTGCTGCACTCAATTCAGGCATGTCTGCATCCAACGTAAACGTTCTACCATTCTTCTTTCCTTTTGCTATCAAGCGACCTTTATTTTTCATATCCTCAACAAAGCATCCATGAGAATTAAATCTGACCTGCAAGCCCTGCTCAACGATTTGACCAATAGAAACCAGGTTCTTGGTGATATTCGGGACATGAAATACATCTGACAGGTATTTCTTTTTCCCATCCTGCATAGACAAAGGAATTTTTCCAATCTGCACAATAGGATGTGTAGTATCATCACCAGTCTCCACAAATCCTGGTTTTTCCATTTTTCTTGCATCCTGCATCCATTCTGCATGACCTGTCATGTGGTTTGATGCACCTAAGTCAACATACCACACATCATTGCTTTCTTCTGCACTTGTCACAGAATTAGTCATGTGCTGCACCATAAACAAATGCTCATTTCTGTCATCACCCTGTCTACTAGAAGATGCATAATTCCCTTGTTGCAATTTTCCATTCATGATGTCATTCTGCTTTTTATAGCAATCTTTAGCCATATGATCCATTTTACCACAGAATACAATATTAGTGAGTTTGGGAATCTCCCAATTTTCATTTTTTGAATACTAAAAAGGTGGCACCCGGATAACATGCCCATAAGTTTCTCAAGACTATATGATGTGACCTATCATTGGAAAGCGCTTGAAAAATGGAATCTATTGAGCTATAGAGTGCTTGATTTGAAGTTATAGTGTTCAAATTATGACAAATCCAAAGATTTGACCACATGTCCCAAACTTATGGGAAATTCCCATATTCCCCAATATGGTGTTACAGTAGTAGCATTCAACATTGCTGTTTGCATTTTGGCCTCTTTGCTATCCACCACGACCTCTTTGGCTCCCCTTGTCTCTAGAGTTACCACGTCCTCCTCCATAGGATTGGTTTTCTTGAGTTTGCTGCATATTCTGATTTCTACCACGGCCTCCAGATCGGCCTCCTCTACCTCTGACTCTACCTCTTCCAGCATTTGAGTAGAAGACAGTTTCTTTTTAAGTTCCTCCTGAAGAAGATGCACCACCATTTCTCTGCTCCTCAGAAATTAGAAAATCAATCAACTCCTCAAAATCAGGAAATCTTTCACGGACGGAAATGGATGTTCGGAACTGTGCATAATCCTTTCCTAGACCATTCAAGGTCACAGAAACTAAATCATCATCTTCCACTGGCGACCCAATGGAAGCAAGTGCATCTGCAATCTTCTTCACCTTCATGTGGTAGTCATTGATGCTCATACTTTCTCTTTGAACATTGTGCAACTCTTGCTTGAGCTGCATTTTCCTGCTTGCGTATTTGTGCTATACATTTTTTACAAAGTATCCCATGCCTCCTTTGGCGTACTTGCATCCTCAATATGCACAATCATAGAGTCTGAAATACTGATAGATAAATAGTACATAACTTTTATGGCTCTCTCATGCCATTCTTTAAATGCCTGCATTTGTTGTTGAATTGGGAACATTAGGAAGAACTGGTTCTTCTTCGTTTCCTGCAACAAATTCCCAATACCCTTTTCCCGTAAGGAAATTCGTCATTCTAAACTTCCATGCTTGGAAGTTGTTCTTGTCAAGCTTTTCAGTGACAATCTGTGAAAGAGAATCAGACGCCATTATAGAACACTGCAAAAAATTCTGTCACTGCAAAAAACACAGCTTCAGCCTCACAAGGGCAAATCTGCAAAACTGACGAAAGTGGTATTTGACCACACAGTCACTTCCTAGTGACGATTTTGCATCAACAGGCAACAAGGATGATTATGTAACTCCCAATATCTCTGGGCACAGGCATACGATGCAATTTCTATAGTAACTTTTCACCGACCTGTAGAATAGTGGTCGAACAGCATAAAACAGGGCCTTTTCATGAGTGCGTGCGGAAAACTTTCACCTCCAAAACAGGCCCCGAAATGGCCTCGAATCAAAAAAACTGGGCAACCAAGGGCTAAAGGCCTCTCCCGCAGCATATACTGCCCTCTTGCTACACCGCGAAGGGCGTCTCAATCTGAGACAATGCACTCTTGCACTTTCCGGCTGTGCTACCTGCAGAGACTTGCTCCCAAACTTGAAAAATGAAAGCAACATTGGTCCTCTTACCAGAACACCGCGAACTTGGTTTGCTTTCTTGAGCTCCTTACCATGAACCAGGCTCTGATACCATGTCAAGATTGTGGGAGAGAAGGAAGGAGTCTCACTTGTAGCTTTCTTGCTTGCACAATGGGGAAATACACACACAGGTGGAGACTGAAAACAGTTTTCCTCTTCTTAGTTGTGTAAGCCAAAAAGAACTCAAGTACAAAAGAAATAGAAGAACCCTATATGTGGGTCTCAAACCAAACTCAACTAAGTAAGGTGGCATACTAACTGAGCCACAAACTAGAGTAGATAAGGATAGCTGTCATTTAGCTATTATTCATGGGCAGTGTACCAACCGCATTTGCAGCTAACAAGTCGGTGACATAAATGCACAACGGTCACCCTGGCATATCACGAGTGGAGCTCGATATCTCAACATCCATCAAAGTGGAGCATCCGTTTCAATTTGATTTTAAAATGATATTCTTGTAGGGCCAAAATCCATCTCAATAATCGTCCTAGAGGATGTTGTTTGTGCAACAATGTGATTATTGGATTATGATTTGTTTCTACAATTACTTCTGGGCCATGAAGATAAGGATGCAGCTTTGCAAAGGCCCAAACAATTGCCAACAATTTCTTCTCTGTTGTTGTGTAATTTGCTTCTGCTCTTGTCAGTCCCCGACTTATGTAACATATGGGATGCCAGTCTTGTTCTTTTGTTCTCTGTAATAAAATAGCTCCCAATCCTTGGTCACATGCATTTATTTTCAGCAAAAAAGGTTTTGTAAAATCTGGGTACTGTAAAAGTGAAGATTGTGTAATTTCTTCTTTTATTTGTTCAAAGGCTTTTTGACAATCAGCTATCCAATCATATTTTTCTCCTTTTCTAAGTAACTTCCTCAATGGATATGTAACCGAGGCTGCATTTGGAATGAATTTGAGTGAACTTGCCATCATGCCTAAAAATCTTTGTAATTGTTTCACTGTCTTAGGTGATGCATTTTTTTTTTTGCCAATATCTTTGCTAGGTCCACCTTGATACCTGCTGGTGAAATGATGTAGCCCAAAAACTGCAATGTTGTTGCTCCATATTTACATTTCTTAAGGTGAATTTTTAGATTGTACTTTTGTAGTCAATGTAGCACTTGTTCCACAACTCTGAGGTGTTCGAACCATGTTGTTGTATTGCTTAATATGTCATCAAAGTAGATGACAAGCACCTTCTTTTCTATGAGATCTTGGAATAAATTATTGCCCCTTCTTTGAAAAGTGCCTGGAGGGTTTGTCAATCCAAAAGGCATAACTTTGAATTGAAATAGGCCCATTGGTGTGCGAAAGGCCGTTTTGGGAACATCTTGCTGATTTAATGGAATTTGCCAATAGCCTGTAGCTAAATCAATTGAAGTAAAATATTTAGAATTTCCTAATTGGTCAAGTAAATTATCCAACCACTACAAGGATATGAGGGTATAGCGACGGCCATTTGCGACACCAATAGTAACAGTACCCAGATGAAAAAAACATGGGCCGAAACCCGAGCACGTCATTTTGTGCGCATTCACAAAAGAGAGAGCGAAAGGGAGAGCGAGAGAGAGAGCAAACATCTTGCATTTGAGAGAGAGAGAAAGAGAGAAAGAGGGAGAAAGGCTACAAGGATATGAGGGTATAGCGACGGCCATTTGCGACGCTAATAGCAATGCAAATAGCGACAGTACCCAGATGAAAAAAAACATGGGCCGAAACTCGAGCGCATCATTTTGCGCGCATTCACGAAAGAGAGAGCGAAAGGGAGAGCAAGAGGGAGAGCGAACATCTTGCATTTGAGAGGGAGAGAAAGAGAGAAAGAGGGAGAAAGAAGGCTTCTCACCGCCGCCGCTGCCGTTCGTGAAGAAGAGGAGGTGTACGGAGGGTGAAGAGGAACCGCCGTCACCGTGAAGAGGAGCCAGCAAACCCTTCTTCGAGCCTTTACGGTGAGTGAATTATCCATTCTTTCTTTGCTTTTGTGTTTTCTCTCTCTCTCTTACTTGTTTTTGGTATAATTCGTGTGTATTGAGAGAGGGAGAGAAAATGAGAGAGAAAGAGAGGGAGAGGGAGAGGGAGAGGGAGGGAGAGGAAATGAGAGAGGGAGAGAGAGGGAGGAAATGGGAGAGAGAGAGGGAGAGGGAGAGGGAGAGGGAGAGGGAGAGAGACATTAAACATAATAGGGAAATGAGAGAGGGAGAGGGAGAGAGAGGGAGAGGGAAGCTTTAAACATAATAGGGAAAGAGAGAAAGAGAGGGAGAGGGAGAGGGAGGGAGGGAGAAAGAGAGGGAGAGGGAGAGGAAAAGAGAGAAAAAACATTAAACATAATAGGGAAAGAGAGAAAGAGAGGGAGAGGGTGAGGGAGGGAGAAGAAATGAGAGAGGGAGAGGAAGAGAGAAAAGGAAATGAGAGAGGGAGAGGAGAGAGAAAAAGAGAGAAAAAACATTAAACCTAATAGGGAAAGAGAGAAAGAGAGGGTGAGGGTGAGGGAGGGAGAGGAGGAGAGAGAAAAAGAGAGAAAAAACATTAAACCTAATAGGGAAAGAGAGAAAGAGAGGGTGAGGGTGAGGGTGAGGGAGGGAGAGAAAATGAGAGAGGGAGAGGAAGAGAGAAAAGGAAATGAGAGAGGAAGAGGATAGAAAAAACATTAAACATAACAGGAAAAGAGAGAAAGAGAGGGTGAGGGTGAGGGAGGGAGAGAAAGAGAGAAAAAAATGAGAGAAAGAGAGAAAAAAAATTGAGAGAGGGATAAAAATGAGAGAAAGAGAGAAAAAATGATAGAGTGAGGGGAGAGAAAAAAATGAGAGAGGGAAAGGAGAGAGAAAAAACATTAAACCTAATAGGGAAAGAGAGAAAGAGAGGGAGAGAAAGAGAGAAAAGGAAATGAGAGAGGGGGAGGAGAGAGAAAAAAATGAGAGAGTGAGAATAGAGAGAAAAGGAGAGATAAAAACATTAAACCTAATAAGAAAAGAGAGAAAGAGAGGGAGAGGGTCAGGTAGGGAGAGGAAATGAGAGAGGGAGAGGAAGACAGAAAAGGAAATGAGAGAGGGAGAGGAGAGACAAAAAACATTAAACATAATAGGGAAAGAGAGAAAGAGAGGGAGAGTGTGAGGGAGGGAGAGGAAATGAGAGAGGGAGAGAAAGAGAGAAAAGGAAATGAGAGAGGGAGGGGAGAGAGAAAAAGAGAGAAAAAACATTAAACCTGATAGGGAAAGAGAGAAAGAGAGGGAGAGGGTGAGGGTGAGGGGGGGAGAGGAAATGAGAGAGGGATAGAGGAAGAGGGAAAAGGAAATTAATTGTTGTTGTTTGTTGTTTTAGTAGTAGTAGTAGTAATTTTTTTTCTTTTCTTGTTTATTGTTGTTTAGTTTTCTTGTTTATTGTAGTAGTAATAGTAGTAGTAGTAGTAGTTTTTTCTTCTTTTCTTGTTTAATGTTGTTGTTGTAGTAGTAGTTGTTGTTGTTGTTGTTTTTTTTTTCTTCTTCTTTTCTTATTTATTATAGTGGTTGTAGTCCTGGTAGTGGTAGTGGTAGTGGTAGATGTGGTGGTCGTAGTCATGGTCGTAGTCGTGGTAGTGGTAGTGGTGCTCGTGGTCGTGGTCATGGTCGTAGTCATAGTCGTGGTTGTAGTCGTCATGGTCGTAGTCGTAATTGTAATCGTAGTCGTAGTCGTAGTCATGGTCGTGGTCGTGGTCGTGGTCTTCGTCATAGTCGTAGTCGTGATCGTTAAAGAAAATGAGAGAGGGGGAGGAAGAGAAAAAAGAAGAAGGAACGAGAGAGAGGGAATAAACATACATCATAATAAAGAAAGAGAAAAAGAGAGAGAGATGGAAGGAGAGGAGATAATGAATGGATAAAAAACAAAGAGAGAGTGGTGGCGAGGTCTGGTGCAACACCACGAGACAGGAAACACTCCGGACATATATATATTAATCTATGGGTGGGTGGGTGGAGACTTTACATACGTTAATTTTTTCTGAGTTACAAGAGAAGAAATCCCTTCTCAAACAATTTAAGAAAGAAAAAAAGAATGATAACAAAAACAAATTGTTTGTTGTAACGCAGACAAAATGGAAAATGATGAAGGTCTTGTTGTTCAAGATCGCGAGGCATATCTTAATCAGCGTGTCCCATATCCTTGCTCTCAATGCAAGCTGGCAATTAGACGAAAACGTCAATTGTCTATAGAACACATACGATGCTTTGACGAGTTTCAATCTAAGATCATTGATCAGGCGATCTTGTATTTTCAGCAAACGGTAAGAAAAGTTAATATTAATCATGCATTGTACTCGCAAGCTAATTGAATACCATATACAAGAAGATTGGGTGTGGTTGGCAAATTTTCTATCCAGGAAGGTGACGTCTCGTCCCAAGGAGGAGTGCATCATTTGCGGCCAATTAGAAGAGTTCTTGGGTGCATGGATGGAGTGCATGAGCCAATCCACCACTTGGAAGGTACTACCCAATCTATAGCGTCAATAAAAAAGGAGACAGGCAGCCTTCCAGACCTACCTACAATCTTAGAGCCTGAGATGGAGGCAATGATCGATGCATTGATTCCCATGGATGTCGACACTTCTGATCTACTTAGAGAGAAAGCATCCATACCATTATATGATGGGTGCCAAGTATCCTGCCTGAAGACATTGCTTGCACTCCTAAGTGTGCAAGCAAAATACGAGTGGAGCGATGCAAGTGTGACCGAGTTGTTCAACTACCTTGTGCATACGCTTCGTTGATTTCTTTTCAGTACTATCATTAAAAACATTTGTGCTTTTTCAATGTGTTTTATGATTTTTTTCAGGTTACTAAAATATCATATATTACCACCTGCAAATACCATGCCTGAGTCTCATGATGATGCACGACATGTTTTACGAAAGCTTGGCATGGACTACAACAACATTCATGCATGTATCAACAATTGCATACTGTTTCGAGGAGAATACGAGACTATGGAGACATGTCCAAAGTGTGGTGCTCACAGGTATTGACAGGACTTGCAAGGGCAAACGATCCCTCAAAAAGTTCTTAGATACTTTTCGCTTATCCCCCGCATAAAGCATATGTTTCGTATGTCCAGCATGGCGAGCTTGACAATGTGGCATGCGCAAAATAGGTCCACAGATGGAGTTCAACAAATATCAACGGATTCACACGCATGGAGCCACATTCACTCTACCTTCCCAAGCTTTGCCCGAGAGCCAAGGAATCTTCGGCTCGGTCTTGCAATGGATGGCGTGAACCCATTCGGTCTAACTTCTTGCAGTGTGTGGCCTATAGTCCTTGTCAACTACAATATCCTTCCATGGCTTTCTACGAAGAAAGGATATCTCATCCTTAGCTTACTCATCCCTGGCCACTACAAAGTTAAAAATATGGACATGTATCTTCATCCATTAGTCAATGAGCTTAAGATTTTGTGGGAGAAGGGGGTCACCGTGCAAGATATGAGCAAGCGCGATGATCGACTATCTGCCAATATTCGAGCCATTCTCATGTGGATGATGCATGACTTTCCGAGATTCAGAGAGTGCTCAGGTAAATAGGTTTTCGTTCTTGTTGGTAATGTCTATATTTTATCTCATTCAAGTTTGTATTTACTAGATAGAGGTGTTGGAACAGGTTTGGTTACCTCAGGTTATCATGCATGTCCATTGTACGGGCCACAGTTAGACTCGCAAAGGTCACGAACCATGAAGAAGATGGTATATCAAGGACACGCCGCTTTCTTGCCAGAGGGTCATAAACTCAAGGAAGGTTTTCTTGGACGACCTCCAACACGTATGAATGCCGCAAGCTGGTATGAGCAAAAAATGGTCCACGCGGAGTCACATCCAAACGGAATGTGATAGTTCTCAGTTTTCTACAAGTTTCCATATTGGACCCACTTACAGATCAACCACTTGTTGGATCCCATGCATATTTTCAAGAACGTGGGCAGCTTGTTATGGGACCACATCACAGGAAAGAAAGACACTATAGGGGCACGAATGGATGAAGAGAGGGAGAAGAAGAAGAAACACGAAGCAAAAAAGTCGAAGGAGGAAGCCAAGAAAGCCAAGAAGGTGTTGAAACAAGAGGCCGAAGAGAGGAAGAAGAAAGAAAAAGAAGAAGCGGATAAATTGGAGGAAGAATCAAGGAAAGCAGAAGAAGAGAGGGAGAGAAGGGCCGCTAAGGAAGAGGAGGAGCTGAGAAGGAAGGAGGAGAAAAACATGGCCAAAGCCACACGTCAATCTAGAGAGCAACAAAGCTGGCCAGATGACCTAGGAACTCTGAGCCCGCCTAGGGAGGAGGGGCCAAGCTCAAGCACTCAGGTGCCGGAGATCATACCGCCAACCGTCACTGAAGGCAAGGGTAAAGCCCCCATCCATCCTATCCCAACCCTCTTGGCGCCTACCACCAAAGTAGCCACCCTCACCCCGAGAATCCCCACTAGTACCAACATCTCAAACTTGGTGGCCTGGATGCAATATTTCATCAACAAAGAATTAGCCCAAGGGAAGATCATGGAAACCACGGCCACAGGGCAGAAGAGGCCGGCCGCAGACGCCGAATCTAGACAATATCCAAAACGCAAAAAAATGGAGGCCTCAACCACTTCGATCCACACAACAATGACGCCATCAACTAACTATGATGAATATGTTGTTGAATTGCTCTCTCAGATAGAGAAAGCTAAAGAGGAGAGGAAGATAGCTATGGCCGAGTTAGCTGCGGAAAAAGAGTCGGTAGTTGCTTTTCAGCTTAAGAAGACCCGACATATAGCCATGCAACAAAAGGAGATCTTTGATCTCAAACAGGAGCTGAAGGCTAAGGACGACAGGGAGGAAAGCTGGAGGCAGCGGCGGCTGGAAGATGACAATTAGAAGTTGGTAAAAATGCAGAGGGAGTATAAACTCTTGATCATTCAAAATGAAGAGCTGACCACAAAGATTGATCAGATCGAATGAGGCATGAAGGAGTTTGCCGCCAAGGAAAAGGAGAGGAAGCAAGAGGAAGAACAACATCACAAGGAGATGGAGACCGTATGACTGATAAGCTAAACTTAGAAAGTAAAGAGCAGGAGAGAATGGGCAAAGAATTGAAAGACCAGGAGCAAAGATTCAAAGCTCTGGTGCAAAGGCAAGGGGAGGGCATGGAGGAAATGAAGAAGAGAGCTGAAGAATGGGCGGGACAGAATGAACGGAGGATGAAGACCTTGGTGTGTCACCTGGCTCTAGTGGAAAAAGAGAAAATCCTTGCAAAGAGCAGAGCAGAGGCCACCCAAGTGGCCTTCAACACTCAATAGAAAGCCTTCTTGAATACACTAATGGATACCACCCACTCAGAGGAAGGGGAGTCCCTCGAAGTGGCAAGGAAGAAACTAAGCATAGCCCGTAGAGCCCTGAAACCAGGACCGCACATGCCACCCCAACACGATGTCGTGGGGCTGAGCCTTGATGATCAACGAAAGTACTTATTGATGGCCGGCCTAACCCCATAAGAGGTCAATGCACTAGGCTTTGAAGAGCAACCACAGCAAGCAAACTGATAGAGGGATGAAGCTAAACTCCAAATTGATATGGGCAGATTTAAAGAAGAGGTTATCCCACAACCCCCCTCGCCACATTCCCAGGAGCAGCCATCAATTGACACATCTATGGAAAGACAAGCCGCCCTCAGGGAAAGGAGGAAGAAACTGGTGGAAGAAACCAAGAGACAAATGAGAGCCAAGTCGATCGTGCAACCATCCGCACTCCTACCACCATGCCTCGATGACCTCCCAGTAGGATTCCATGCTGAATTAATACTTTGGGAGCGACATAAAAGGGACAAAAAACCCTTCTCCTTTAGCTTCCTTCTGCTCAACAGCCTAAGGAGGGTCATGCCACTTAAAGTAGTGGAGGAAGTGATTGCGATTGGAAGCTGACTAGGCCAGCAATGGTGGCTGGAGGAGAGGGAAAAGAATCCCACTCTCTGGGGAACCGAAGAGGTATAATTTTGGCAAAGTAAGGTCTTTGAAGTGCCACATTCTATACAAGGCTATAACTGCCAGCCCATGTGGAGGAGACGGGTGTGCGACATTAGCGTGCTTGCTTGGATGGCCTTTTGCAACATCTTACCCTACGAGAGGAAAAACCCTACATTTATGACGTACCCTCGTAGGGTAGGAGTGGATTTTGACACTACCCTCCATGGACGCTATGACTTCCCTATTATCTATAATCCTAACTGTACCTCTTTTGAACAAGCTCTCACCTTCACCTTTAAAAACCTAGACGTATCCATGACATGCTTCCTCGCTGACTTTTCCTCTTGCCCCAATCCAGCCTTTATAACCACCTGTAACTACCTTAGGCTTCTTAAACTCTTACTTAAGAAGGACCCTAACCCCATAAGAACGTGGCCTCCCACCCCTCTTTTTTGATCCCAATGCCATCGATAGCTGTGCCATGACCCGTTTGATAATGAGAGCAAGCCTTTTACCTTCTTTTTGCCTAGCTTTTCTTGAAGATATGAACGATAGCCAGTTCACCCGATGTAACCACCCCTTCCTCTCCACCACTTCACTCCATGTTTGCATGAATCTCAAGGGATACATCTAGAGCTGGCATTTTTTGAGTAAATCTATCCGGCCCCCTTCTCCACCTTACTCTGACGATGAAAATTAGAAACTAGCTATCATCTGGGCCAAAAAAAAACACACACACACACAAAAAGACATGGAAAGAAAGACTCACCTGACACAACCAGGATCACACAGGACATGATCACTGCATCTAGGGGTCCTCAAGTTAGGCGTGTTCGGTGGCTTCGGTTGCCTGGCTCGACTCCTAACTCCCTAGCTGCCTTTTGACCCCCCACTTCACACTTAGGGCACATCAAGGGCAGGACATGCCTAGGGAGTTAACACTCGCCTCGTAGACCTGTCACCCTGCGCTACACTCACACCGCACCTCCCTACCGCACAAACGGGGTCCTCAAGTGTGGGAAAACACCCATGCATGCTTGTAGTTAGACCCAACTCCCCGTTTCACCAACAGGAGCACAATACCCCACACAGTAAGGTAGACACTCCCCTTAAGATTGAGCACCGCACCTTCTCCCTTCAGGTACTACAAAATGCAGCCAACCACCAACTTTGGAGGCCCCATCATCCACATGACATCTGATTGGCTTCTCCATCAACCACCATTGCCAAAGCTTCTAAAGCATTTGAGACTACATGTGGCCCTACCCTCACCTAACCAACAACTTGCCAACCGTGTAATATTCCCCCCCCCCCCCCCGGGTGCTTTCCCCATGTCTTCCCCCATAAGAGACCCCCCCTTAAAGTTTTTTAAAATTTAAGGCAAATTTTTTTACTCTCCCCCAGGGAGAGAGAGAGAGAGAGAGTAGTAATAAGAGGGGGGCATGCAGCCCCCTAGGTGGGGGGTGGCGTCGTCTTCCCCTCCCCCTTACCACCTCCCCCTCCACCATATAAGGTGACCCCCCTGCTACGGCAGCAAGCGCTCCCCCTCCGACTACAGCATGCCCCCTGTCATCCTGGACACCCCCTGTCTAGATAGCGCAGCCTCCTCCCCCTCCTCCGGCTTGAAAACAACTCCCCCCGTGGCCTCCAGCAGGCGCCACCCCCTGGCCGAGAAGAAGAAGAAGAAGAAGAAGAAGAAGAAGAAGAAGAAGAAGAAGAAGAAGAAGAGGAAGAAGAAGAAGAAGAGGAAGAAGAAGAAGAAGAAGAAGAAGAAAAAGAAAAAGGGAGAGAGAGAAGGAGAAGAAGAAGGAGAAGAAGAGGGAGAGAGAGGAGAAGAAGAAGAAGAAGGGAGAGAGAGAGGAGAAGAAGAGAGGAAGAAGAGGGAGAGAGAGAAGGAGAAGAAGAGGGAGAGAGAGAGGAGAAGAAGAGAAGAAGAGGAAGAGGGAGAGAGAGAGAAGGAGAAGAAGAGAAGAAGAAGAAGAAGAGAGAAGAGAAAGGAGAAGGAGAAGAAGAAGAGGAGAGAAAGAGAAGGAGAAGAAGGTAGAAGAAGAAGAAGAAGAAGAGGAAGGGAGAGAGAGAAGGAGAAGAAGAAGGAGAAGAAGAGGGAGAGAGGAGAAGAAGAAGAAGAAGAAGGTGAGAAAGAAGATAACTTGAAGAGAAATCAAAAGGCCAAGCACAAAAACTCATTCGTGGCCATCTAGAAATCAAAGACACTTAGCATTATGCGGACACATGAGATCGGAAGTCTGTGGATGGCTCGTGACACCTATCAAGACGACATTGACTACCCACTCGAAAAGGGTGTTCTCTAACCCTCCCACTATTCTTATTACTTATTGTTCATGGTTTTTCTTTCATACTTAAAGTGCATGATTATGAAAATTCAAGTGCATGTGTTGCATGAAATATTGACTAGCCTAGTACACGAAATATTGCAAATACGAGATGATTGCATGGGAGTCAACTGGACAAATAGAATGGATTCTGCATGGATTGACGCACATGAAATGATAAGGTTTTCATAAGTTTTTACATAAAATGATAGACCTTCGCGTAGAGCAATGCTTAAATTAACCAATAAAAATCACGATTTGCATCTGCATAAAAATTAAACACATGAAATGTTAGTTTTCGTTCATGGGATGCAATTGCACGAATGGATAGAAACCTAGACTTTCATATACACAAGTCACATGAGATCTAGTGCATTAGGAATAATTATTCGTTGTCAGGTTCGAAGAGAGTTAAAGGTCATTTAGGATGTACTAATATATTAAATGCACCATGTGCATGATGGGTAAGTTTGATTGGAAAATTCTACATAGTACCGCACTAAGAGAGATGGATGGGACGCATGCATCTAGACTGTATCCTGAAAGCCTAGATGAATAGTCTTGCATTGCCAAGTGTGTTAACTAAACTTGGTTAGATGGAGATGAGTAAAGAACTAGAAGAATAAAAGACCCTTGGTTGGGTTACGAATAAGGCTTGTCTGTTGCCTTGGTTGACCTTGTTTAAGATGGAAAAGAGGTTAATAAGTAGAGGGGTTACTTGCTGGATTAGGAAATGATGTTTTCCTAGTTAAAGGATGTTAGGCTGGTTGTTTCAGCTTGATTGTTTCAGAAAGGATACTTAAGGATTGGTTGTGGTTTTAGATGAATATCCAAGTGATTATATTTTCATGGCGGGAACTGTAAGGATAAATTTCCATGGGAACAAAAGGGATGTTTTCCCTAGTAAATGTTATCAGGTTGGTTGCTTCAACTGTGGATGATTTCCTAAAGGGATAATTAAGGAAGGATGGCACTAGCTATCCCCGCGAACCGCCAAACCCTAACCAAGGGGTTTATGAATCCGCGTCGGGAATGTGAACCGAAATCGCCACGAGAGGTCTCTCCATGGAAATTACTTGGCGTAGGAGGACACTTGGGTGCTAGGGGGGCTCTGGCCGTAAATCCCAATGCCTCTGGACCCTACACAAGTGTTCTATGTGACTCGAGATGGGATCTCGAGGCCTTGATACTAGTTACAAGGCAGAATCTTGGTAGGATAAACCTTCGGGTTTATTGCCAGGAGGCGGAAGGATTTTTTTGCAGAGGCAGAAAGGGACACTTAATTCTCCTATATGGGCGGGAGACAAACATTAATCTGAAGATAAGTTAAGGAAGTGTTTGATCTTGTTTTATCTTGACTTCGTGTCTGTGCCCTAAATTATGTAAAGGAACCTGTGATTAACGGGTTAATTAAGGAAGCTGCTTTTATGTATCAAACATAATGTGGTAGGTAATTAGATAACTAAAACAACCCTCGAGGGAAGCATGGTGGATGTGACCGTCGGGTCCATCCTATGGCAGGGTAGTCTTGGTTAGCCGAGAGCTTTCCTCAAAGGAAATGTTAACGAGAAATGTTAGGAAAAGTCGGACGATGACCTTAGATAATGTTGGTTAGAACCCTGATTCATACCATTTTAGAGGACCGAAATGGGACTATGCCCTACAGGCAGAGAGGTCGAGCGATGCATCCCTCTCGTTTCCCATTCTCTTTGAACCAAGTGCGGTATGAGTCTGCTTGGGTCTAGTTGCATCTGCGCAAAGTGGAGCAATTGTAGACCGATGCTAGAAGACTATTAGGAAGACCCAACTATGAGGAACCCGGACTTCAGGTCGATCCTAGTGGGAATGGCTGGATACTTCCTCGCGGGGCAAACTCGGGAAGACCTAGATCACAACTGTGACATTCCTTGCGAGTGCCAGGCGGCACTTTCTAGACTCTCTTCTCGATGGGCTACTAAGATGTGTCCCTCAAGTGGACGAGCGGACACATTACAAACTGCCTACCCTTTTCTAACAAATAGCTAAAAGTGCCATGGGACTGACACGTGTCTCGGAGGGGGGTAATGTTAACCCCAATTCGCCAATTCAAGATGGCAAAAAAATGAAGGAAAAGGCGAAAAAAGAATGGAAAAAGAGCAAAGGCATAGAGGCAGCCCCTAAAGCTAAGCTGGGGCAAAAAGCGCAAATTTTAAATGAAAGGCACCTCAAAAAACTCTAAAAACTCTTATAGAAGGGCGCCAACTATGCCATTTATAAAAGAATAGATGGGTATAGGCTTAGGGCATGAAGCAAGAAGAGGGAATTAGAAAAAAGGACCTTGCCACAATGGCCGGTCATGTAAAAAGGGATAGGTGCCCATGGGAATTTAGGGTTTTGTATATAAAGTTCAAAAAGTGAATGAGAGCTCATTCTTTGGTGTGTGGCTAACAAGAGTCCTCTCTTCTGTTCTCCTTGCTTATGTGTGCTCTTGAGAGAGGGAGTGTGAGAGTGTGAGGGAGTGAGTGTGTGGGAGTGAGGGATCAAGAGCGTGAAGCTCTTCACCATCCCCTCTTCTCTCTTCTTCGTCTTCTCTTCTCTTTCCTCGCGCGCACAGCTATGGTGGATGGAGCTTGGAGATGGAGGAGGCTTGAGGATGTTTGAGCTAGCATCTAGGATCGTGGAGCTACTACCGGCATGTGCGAGAGGTGAGACAACTCATTTCGGCATCAAGGTAAGATCACTACGCCCCAAAAGGATGGACGGCACGTTGGCTAGGTGAGAGATAGCCATGAGAGCTCGCTTGGAACTCTTGAAGCAATAGGCAGTCCGTGGGTCTTGGCGGTAGAGCGAGAGCTCCCACAGTGAGCAACGTGCAATCAATTGCTATCCAAAGAGCTTGCCTCTCTATCCAAAGAGGCCATCTTCTCCAAATAAGCATGGTTCTTTGATATCCTCACAACCAGGGTCATCTCATCCTGTGGCATGACCACCACTTCTTCTAAAGGGGAAATTCATGCCAAAATCTCCACCATCAGTGCCATGACCATTGTATCTAGTGCTATCATATTTATGCTACATATTAGGCTAAATACACCAAATCATATTACTACTCTACTCTATAAATGTATGGGGATCCTTCTCCATTCTATAAGAAAGACATTCTTGGTTCATGATGGGCTCTTACCAAGCCTAAATATGCATAGTTTGAAGTAGAATATAGAGTCATCTAACTTAAAAAATTGACATCTAGCCTAGACAAGAGAAGCCAACAATAAATCATAGGGACAAGATGTCAAATGCAAGGTTTCAACACTTGATCTACTCAAGATGGAAGATAGCTTGAAAACATTGTGTTTCAAGCAACACCAAAGAGCACAAACAAGTCCACAATAGGGATGGTGATCACCTTCAGTGGGATCACCATCATAGAGAGTAGTTTGAGGAAAATTTGCACTATTATCTCAACACAAAGTCAAAGTTATGGTAATAGCCTATGGGGTGTGCATATAGTGGAAGTTTCAATCAAATGATATTGTTGCATTAAAATGTGTATCCCATTAGAGTCCAATCTGGAACTCGGAATGCAATCACCAAAGGCATGTATGTACAATCCAATAAACATGTTAGGCATTTTGAGATTAGGTTTGATTTCTTCAAGGAGAAAATAGAGAAAGGGAGGGATGATTATCAAATACTATTGTGTATCTCTACCAATTTCACATGTTGTTGTGGCTAGCATAAAAGACTTCAAATTTAGCCTGACGAGCACATTCTCTAGCTATTTTGGCTTAAAGCTAATCTATGCTACATGCTACTCCATGCTCACATTCAACAGTAAATGCCACTAGTATTTTCTCCTTCTCCATGCTCATATATAGCAGCAAAAATGATACTCGCATAAAGCTACTCCATCCTCACTCAAAGCAGTAAAGAACATAAATTCAACTACTCCATGCTCACATGTAGGGTCCATGTAGGCCTGATGCTCTACCTCCATTCTCAATCCTCTCAAAGCATGCTCTATACAGCTACTTGATGCTAACTTAAAGCATCTTCTTGCAAATAAATAGAGCTACATCATTAGTAAACTCTAGGCTTGATGTTGTACCTGTGTTTTCAGACCTTCTAATGTGCACTCTACAGGGCTGCTCCATGTTGAGTAAGAGTAGCAAAAAAATCAAAAATAAATTTGATTCATGCTCACATGCAGACTTTATGCTATACCTACATTCACTGCCCTTCCAATGAATGGTTCTATGAGCATCTAATGTTATACCTACTCCATGCTCACATGTAGGCCTAATGTTGCACCTGCTGTTAGGATGGCACACCATGCAAGGACTATGAAGGTTGTATGCTTTGTGATTGTAGGCATCTACCCTCTCTTAACTCTGAAGAGTTCTTGAATCTGCCAACATAAACCACCTGATGTTTACTTTTGCAAGACATCATAATCAAGTCCCATTGTATGCTACAAGACTTGTACCATAAGAAAGGGTTATCGATTAGTAAGGTCACATCCACTTCAGGCATATGATTGAATCTTTTTTTAGAAGGCCTACAAGATAAAGAAAACATACAGATGTTTAAAGAAACACAAATATTCATAAATAAATTGTCCCCACTAAAAGTGTCAACATAAACATCTCTATAGATCCATCGCTATTTGTTTCATTATCTATCTCCCTATTAGCATCGCAAAAGTGACGCTAGCAATGCAAATAGCAATGCTTTCCGACACATATGCGAACTTAGATAGCATGCATGCAGTAAATTAGAGATACAAATAGTGATGATTACAAAGGAAAAATTTTGGTGGCATGCCAACACGAGCATCATGTGCTAAATAGTATTCTGTAAAGCAATTACTTAATGAATACACAATCATCATCAAGGCATATACAAAAGCTATATAAAACTACAAAACCGATAACTCATAAAATAAATGCAAGACTAATGATGACAACTCATAAAACTACATGGAACCATGAAGAGGAGAGTCCAAAATAAATATAGAAATGTATCTCACAATGTGTGATTTTATACAAAGGATGAGAAATATATCTAAGGAATGCTATAGGAAAAAATCCTTCATATATCACAAGACCGAAAAAGAAAATGTTGTGCGCTCCACAAATCCAAGCACATGGTATAGCTTCTCCCCATTCAAAAGCTTGTCTCGCCATAATGGAGTATCGAATGGATTTTGCAAAATAAATAACCAAATATTAATCCACAATACATAATGCATCACAAAAAAACTAATGCTTGCAAACAAGAAAGAGGATTAAGTTACTAGGCCATTGAGTGCATAGTATCTATCGATAAGTGCAATGAGACTATGTTTTCCTGCATATGGAGTCTCCAAACCTGTTAGGATCACAGTTTGTGATGGAGTGCTGCAAAGAAGATAGAGTAGCATTGTTAGAAATAAGGTTATTGGTACAAGTGATATTCCAAATAAGAACGTGAGAAGAACCAAAAGAAAACTTACAAAGTCTTCCAAATAAGTCCGATGACCACCACTCCCTAGATGATGCATGACCTATACCTCCAATCATGCCCTCACTACCTCCTGCTACTACTGTTGTGGCTGCCATTGTCTTGTAGAGTCTTTGGTCTCCTCCCTGAGTCTCTGCCAATCCAATTTGTCCAACCATTCGGACTTTGAGGTGCCACTCTTGATTGACTTGCAAAAGTCTAATCATCTATGTGACATGTATGCATGTTGTCGTGCCACTACATGGAAATAGTGTAAAAAAACTTGGAGGACCATCATCATTTGACTTTCTTACTAATCTAAAGAGTCAATGTCATATTATTTGTTAGTATTAGTGTCCATAGTATGGATAGTTCCAAAATATGTTATTTTTGGGTCATTTTAGCTTATTTTTAATATTTTGGATATTATTTATTGTAAATATATTAAAAATATATAGAAAATTCTAGAATAAGGTGATATGTAAAAAGCAAGTTGCTTTTTCAGCTAGTTTTGGGAGATCTTATGCAAAAAGAGGGGCTTTCGAATTCGCATTGTGCATGATTTCGTTTTTTAGGCAGCAAATACCACTTCCGATGAGAACAAAAAGAAACAGCAATCTGGAGAATTTTGATAGATGTCTTCGGGTTTTGCTCCCCTTTTTTCGAAGCCAATGGAATTATCATATTTTCTATCTCAATAGGAGTAGAGAAGAAGCTAGTGTTTGGTGTGTATTTTTGGTCTACTAGGGAGCTCCATGAGATCTAATGCTTGGAGATTGCTTCCAAGTAGTCCCATACAAGGATTTTGTTTATCTTCTTAGGTTCTATCAATACATAGTGCTTTGAGTCATTGAGATTTTTATTTATCTTATGTACCTTCTGCTATTATTTGTATTCTCTTATATCTCCTATTCTGTGCTTCCTTCTCTCTCTAATCCCTAGTGAATATGACCTTTCAAATAGAACCCCTTTGACATTAATGAATCCGATGTGAAAGGTTGCTAGAAGGAAAGGCAAGATGGGAAAACCTTCAAGCATAGTTTCTAATGATTTTTTGTCGAAATTAGTATAGAATATGAACATGCTTATGCAGGTACAACAACAACAACAGGTGATGTAGGATTCTGCTCAGACAAAAACTATTATGATAAATGCTCTACAACCAATAGAGTATCAGATGAAGTTGTTTAATGGTAGGAATGTATCTACATATTTGTATATCTATGCTCAAAAGATGAAATTCTTTGAGATGGTTTGACTTGCATGGAGCCAATACTTTGTACACGGGTTATTGTTTATGAATTGAAAGCCTAAGATATTGAATTGTACATGCAAGATACTAACTGAGTAGCTTTCAAGAAGATACTTCGAGAAGAATTTTACATTGAAGACACTAGTTTGATTACCCACAAACTTTCCAAGAGTGGTTTCTAAAACCCAATAAGGGTCTTGTGGCAGAATTATTAAGATTTGAAAGTTGGTTTGAGCAGTTAGATCTTGTAGAACATCAAGCTCTTGTAAGTTAGAACATTGAATTGTTTCTACAAAAGTGACAAATCCTAAGCTTCAAGAAAAGCTTGATGATTTATTAGAGGATTAAACTATAGAGATAGGGCTTAAAACCAGTGGAGGCATGTTAAGAATGTTGTTATTGCACTGGTGAAAAGCCATAGAAGAAGAGAAAGATTGCATATATCTAGCTTTTCCACTATTATGAGTAAAACAATTGATGTATCTAGTAAGCCACATGCTTTTGTGCCTAACCCTATGGTTGTACATGTTGCTATTGGGCCCAAAAACGCTTCAAAAATTGCACTTGTGAGCAAATGATTAAGTTGATAATTAGTTGAGATTTTGGAAGAATGAAACTGCCAAATTTGGTTACTCAAATGTGATTAATGAGAGAATATTAAATTCATTGAACAGGTCAACCATTAATTGCCCCTCATCTTTAATTTATGTCAAGGTCACCTTTTCGGTAAGTTTTGTCTTGGAACTTGGGAGAACTTTTATTTTTTAGAAATGTCTATATATATCATGTTTGTCTACTCCCACGTTTTCTTTTCACATGCTCTTTTTCTATTCTCTTCTTTGTGCTCACTTTCTTATCGTTGTGAGATTCATTTGTCGTTGATTTGCTAAAATGTTTAACAATACCTCTGCAAGTAATACATATGCAAGTACATGCAGGTACAAACATACCATCCAATTAGATCCAATGTATTCATCTTGGAGAAGTATACATCATCGAGTACTAACAGAGGAGATGGAGCCAACACATTGCAAACTCAAGGAAAGAAACATATAGATTTGTGGGTGGATGGAAATATTTATCCCAAGGATCCTTCAACATGTAAACCTCCTAATTTTTTTAATATTCATGACTACGTGAGATATGTTGGGGAAGGTTATAATGGGATGCTTGGCTATTGTAAAAGGTTACACTTTACATCTTACACATACACGGCTCAAATGAACAAAATGAAAAAAGCATTATTTATTGCACAGACAAGCATTATCCCAAGGATCCTTCAATAGGTAAACCTCCTAATTTTTTTAATATACATGACTACATGAGATATGTTGGGGAAGGTTATAATGGGATGCTTGGCTATTGTAAAAGGTTATACTCCACATCTTACACATACACGGCTTAAATGAACAAAATGAAAAGCACATTATTTATTACACAGACAAGCATTTCTGAGCTTACAAATAAGATTGACATTCTAGAAAATGCTAATAAGTCATTACAAGACAAGCTAGCCTACTTAAAGAAAACTCCAATAGGATTCAAAGAGAGAAACAGACCATTAAAAAATATAACTAGCCTATGTGAGAGAGTAAAGAAAAAAAGATTGAATCTTGCAAAGAAATATGTCTCTAACATATCAAGCATTAATATTCGAGAGATTAAGGAGAGAATCAGTCTTTTAAAAGAGAACATGAATAAGAATGATATTTTTAGGACTCGTAAGTCACCTCAAAATATGGATTTGAGAGGCCCGACTCTCAAAGAATTGGTCAAGGACTTAAAGGACACAGTAAAACCAAACGAAATTGTAGAGACATGTGATATTGTGGGTATTACTTGAAAAGGTTATTATGTTATCTCAATATTATGGTTTAAAAATCTTAAATGTAATAGAATAACTACATTTGGATTGCCTCGAGCCCCTTACAGTATCGATTGCAAGGACTATCATGAATCGTTAGAATCCACATGTTTTTTTTGGATTACATTCATATTGAAGCATCTATGCCATACGAAAAGACAAAAAGAAAATCTAGTTTTGAATACAATGAGTTAACAATATATGGATTGATCTAAGAAGAATGCAGATGTAACGTGTCCGCTCCTCAAATCACAGGACATGTCTTAGCAGTCCATCGAGAGATATATCTAGAAGACGCCCCCCGGCACTCCCAAGGAATGACACGGGTTTTGCCAACTAGGGTCCCTCGAGTCTGCCCCGCAACGGAACTTATCCGGCCGTTCCCACTAGGATCGACCTGAAGTCTGTGTTCCTAGCCAACATTGTCTAAGGTCATAGATGGACTTTTCCCTAACATTTCTCGTTAACATTTCCTTTGAGGAAAGCTCTCGGCTAACCGAGACCACCCTTTCGTAGGATAGACCCATTGGTCACATCCACCACGCTTCCCTCAGGGGTTGTTTTAGCTATCTAATTACCTACCACATTATGTTGACACATAAAAGCAACTTTCTTAATTAACCCATTAATCACAAGTTTCTTTACGTAATTTAGGTCACTGATACAAAAGCAAGATAAAACAAGATCAAACACTTCCTTAACTTATCTTCATATTAATGTTTGTCTCCCACCCATACAGGAGAATTAAGTGTTCCTTTCTGCCTCCGCAGAAAAATTATTCTGTCTTCCGGCAATAAAACTCCAAAGGTTTATCCTCCCAAGATTCCGCCTTGTAACTAATATCAGGGCCTTGAGATCCCATCTCGAGTCATGTAGAACACTTGTGTAGGGTCCGGAGGCATTGGGATTTACGGCCAGAGCCCCCACTGGCACCCAAGCATCCTCCTACGCCAAGTAAATTCCACGGAGAGACCTCTCACGACGGGTTTGGTCCACATTCCTGGCACGGATTCACAACCCCCTTGATTAGGGTTTGGTGGTTCGCGGGGGGTAGCTAGCACCATCCTTCCTTAATTATTCCTTTAGGAAATCAACCACAGCTGAAGCACCCAGCTTAAAAGCAATCACTAGGGAAAACATCCCTTTTGTTTCCATGGCAATCAGTCATCTCAGACCTGGCCATGCAATCATCAAATACACCCCACTTGGGTTAACATCAAAACCACATTAACAAACAGTTGAATGCACAACCTCTTGCTTCAAGGCATCGCAATCCCATTGCATGCACAATCAGAATTTAACTTGGATGTATCAAAACACTTGCTCAAGGGATTTACAACCTTTTCAAACAATCAAGCATAACTTGGGTCAACAGTCCATTTAGGGTTAGGTCACCAGCTTCAATTAAGCTAGGAGCGTATCCATTTGCGATAGTCCACAGCAAGATCGATAAAACAATTCGCATGCAATTATACTTATTCCTAATGCACTGGATCCCATGAAGGTCTAGGTTTCTATCCATCGGAAACTATCATTTCATGTGTTTCTTCTATTCATGATCGCGAAGCATGATTTCTAAATGACTGTTCATGCACTGAATTGGTTTAAAAGCTATTATTTTATGTGAAATAATGTGAAAACCTTATCATTTTATGTGTGTAAAAGCTATCATTTCATGCATATAAACTTATGCGAACTCCATACCCTATCATTTCGCGCATGCAACCTAGCACCTAAGACTCATTCGTGTTCCATGCACGTAGCTAACCCCTTCATTTCTTTCGTGAGAAATAAAATGTAATTAATTACAAAGCTTAAAGAACCTAGGTTTTATTTATGAACGCAGGGGCATTTGTCACGTTGGTCGCTCTGCTTGCCTCTCCTGCATTACCGGTACCAACGGTAGCTTTGGCATCTACGCTTCCCGTGACTTTCTTCTTGGGAGCCATTTTCCCCGCAGAGATTGAGCAATCCGGACCTCAACGGATTTTAGGACGATAGGCTTAGGTAGAAAGGGTCGCTAGATAGGGGTCCTTCGCCAAAAGGCTGGCTTCACGAACGCAACTCCTCGAGGCTACACACCAACCCTCACTCCCCCTCTCTCTCTCTCTCTCTCTCTCTCTCTCTCTCTCTCTCTCTCTCTCTCCTCCTTCTTTTCCTCTTCTTTTCTCTCTCTCTCCTCTTCCTCTTTTACTCCTTTCTCTCTTCTTCTCTTCTTCTTCTTGCTCTCCTCTTCTTCTCTCCCTCTCCTCTTTCCCTTCTCTCTCTCCTTCCCTTTTTCTCTCCCTCTTCTCTTGTCTCTCCCACTCCTTCTTCTTCTCTCCTCCTTCTCTCCCTCTTCTTCTCTTCTCTCCCTCTTCCTCTTCTACTCCTTCTTCCTCTCTCCTTCTCCTTCTCCTTCTCTCCCTCTTCTTCTCTTCTTTCTCCCACTCCTTGTTCTTCTCTCCTTCTCCTTCTCTCCCTCTTCTTCTCTTCTCTCTCCCACTCCTTTTTCTCTCCTCCTTCTCTCCCTCTACTTCTCTTCTCTCCCTCTTCTTCCCTTTTTCTCTCCTTCCCTCCTCTTCTCCTTCTCCTCTTCTTCTTCTACTTCTTCTTCTTCTTCCCTCTCTCTCTCCCTTCACTTCTTCTCTCCCACTCCTCTTCCTCCTCTACCTCTTCTCTCTTCCTCTCCTTCTTCTTCTCTCCCTCTTCTTCCCTTCTTTCTCCCACTCCTTCTTCTTCTCTCCTCCTCCTTCTCTCCCTTCTTTCTCCCACTCCTTCTTCTTCTCTCCTCCTCCTTCTCTCCCTCTTCTCTCTCTTCCCTCTTCTTCTCCTCCCGCTCCTTCTTCTTCTCTCCTCCTCCTTCTCTCCCTCTTCTCTCTCTTCCCTCTTCTCCTCCTTCTCCTGCTCCTTCTTCTTCTCTCCTCCTCCTTCTCTCCCTCTTCTCTCTCTTCCCTCTTCTCCCCTTTTTCTCTCCTTCCCTCCTCTTCTCCTTCTTTTCTACTCTCGGCCCGCAGTGTTGGCAATCAAAGGGGGGGGATTCAGTCCTTGGCGGTAGCAGTGAAGTCTGGAGGAGGAGGCGCCAAGGCCTGGCGAGGCTAGAGGGGGGCATTGTTGAGCTGGAGGGGCACTGAAATCGCCAGCAAGGGGAGGCTGCCGCTTGTGAGACTAGAGAGAGACCGCAGTTGCAGGTGATGGCCGATGATGGAGGGGGCCGCCTCTAGACGCTGGAGGGGGGGCCGCTTTATAAGGAGGGAGGGGGAGTGGCAATGGCGGTGCCACCCGCCACCTGGGGGCTACATGCCCCCCCATCTCCCACACTTCACCCTCTCTCTCTCTCCCCCACCATGCACATGGCAGGGGGAGAGAGAGGGAGAGATAAAAAATTTTGAAAAAAATTAAAGGGGGGTGGGGAGTTCCTATGGGGGGGGAGGAGACATTACAGCAGATTACAATGGTTTACATTTATAGACTCATTTTAGAGGAATGCCATTATCTTTTGAAGTTTGCCTTTGAAGTTAGATGAAGCACAGTTTCAAAAAGGACAAAAGATGAAAAGAGTCAACATTTGCATCATGAACAAGGTATTGGACTACATCAATGGTAAGAATCAAGCACCAGTGCATAAGTTCCAGTCTGAGATTGAGATTTGGAGGATTCATGCAGCTTAGGTACCAATTAAGAATCATCAAACACTAAAATGGTTGTTCGCTCATATAGGTATTTCAAACATTATTAAGTCTCAAAGTGAAGGAAAAATGTTGGTTGTTGATGGGGTTGGTAGTTTTAATGTGGAATGGCACATGAGAGTGGTGACTTAAAAACTATCAAATGTATGCTTGGAATACATAATGGGACAAATGTAAAACATCATTGTATTTATTGCATGAAAAGTATTGGATCTAAAGATTGGAGAAACTTGGGCCCTATAAGAGCCCAAACTAGAGACTCTATAAATATGAGTGAAAATAAAAACAAGGAAGATATATGGGATCCCATTCTTTCAATTCCTCTTACAAATTTTCATATATGTACTTTGCATATAGAGATTAGAATTAGTGATCAATTTCTCAAGTTGCATCTTGACTACGCATACTCGATTAAGCCCTTGTCTTTATTGGATGAGTGTATTGAAATGTGAGGCATTACTCTACAAAATGGATTTTCATGGAGGTCAAGTTCACTTAAGAAAAGATCCAACACTTTTAGGGAAAACAAGAGATGTCTTGGGTGGCTGATGTCTCAATGGGAGGCTCAAAAGCTAGACAGTTTTTAGGAAACCATATAGAAAAATAGGTCAGCATTACTTGGGAGCATTGGAGAGAGCTGTGTACGATAGTGACAAATGTTGCAAGCACACCACGACTTGCATTTCTAAGGATGGAGGTTTGGAGACACCTTGATGTCTTCCTAAAGCTCCTCAAGCAACAAAAGACAACCTACATATATCTATAAGAGTTCAAATGTTCAATTATAAATCTTGTTCAAGCAATAAAGGAGGCATGGAGTCTAGAAAATGATATCACATTTTATTTGGTAAGAAAGAATATTTAATCCAAGCTTTCTTCAATAAAATTTCCAATGGCATAAAATGATAATTACTCTTTTGAATTTGCAGCATATCTTTCATATCCATGGGCCTTACTTTGTGGAGGAGCAAGGCCCCCTAGCAACTTATAGCAGCCAAGGCATGGAAAAATCTCACTATCAAGCACTTACAAGGTTTTCTTAAAGCACAAGACATGGAGGAGGAGTTACAAAAAGCAATGCTCTTAAGGAGCTATTCAATTGGTTTTTTCGACAACAGCTTCAAAGAATGAATACTAAAGATGACAATGAAACTTGAGAATTCTTAGTATTTTTCAAGAAAGAAAAGGACAAAGCTAGCTCTCAAGAGCCTTTACATCTTTCTCCCCCTTTGGGATCTTTCCTCTATAACGTAGAAATTTTCTTCTCTTATAGCCAACTATTGATTTTATATCAGTTCAGTTTCCTGCCAAAGCATTAGATGAGAGGGCTAGAAAGTATCCTGCTCTAGAAGCAGAGAAACCAGGACCATAACCAAAAATCCTAATTGTCACAATCTTCTCCAAAAAAACCTTGTGTGTATTGTATTATAACCCAGAGAAACCAAGTAGCCTTGTAAGTGCCTTGATACATAGTATGGGTCATGTTGCTTCCTCTAAGAAGATGTTATGAAATACAAGAAAACATGCAGATAAATCCTTGCTAAGTAATGGAAAAGTTCAACATTTTTTAGTGAACTAATACCAGCTCTCATCCCTTTACCCCATCCCAATAAGTTATCAAAATCTTCAATCTCCAAACTAAAAAAGATGAATGTCAAATGAATGTTGAAATCAAACATATTAGTATATCTTACAGAATTTGAAATAATAGTACCAATTGATTTTCATCATTCTCTATCTTAGTTGGATTCCATATGTTAATTGATGATTGTGCCTCATTGGTATCTTCCAATTCTTTAACATACTTTGACTCCTCTCTTCCAAATTTGGAAATTCCAAGTCAGCAATCTTGAAGGAAGTGGAACTCGTCTTCAGTAATTCCATACTCTTTCTCAGTATTCTTTGCTTATTAAAACAAAGAGAAAGGGCATCACCTACTTCAATAAACTTGTCATCCGTAATTTCAGTATCAAGTTTAAGTAACTCTACTTTTGATTCATTTTTTGATGTCAACAATGCCATTTGCAGCATCGGAAGCCTCTGCAATGATTGCTAAACAATAATCCTCCCTGAGATTGAAGAGTCTTTGGATGTTTGATAGCAATATGTATTCCTTGTCCTTGATAGGGAAAGTCAGAAGTGAACGAATAGTATAGAAAGAAGAGTCACATACAATATCTGCAATTGCACGGTTTTCTTCAATAATGGTCTCAGCTTTGAATTGGGCAACATCTAGTTTTCCATCAATATATATGCTTGTTGCTTAGGATCCAAACATTCCTCTACATCCTTGTCATTTGCTACCTCATCCAAAAGGCAAAAGTTGGAACATTTTGGACCCTCTAATTGTTGTTCATCATATTTGATAGGATATTTAACAAGAGTATACATAATGAATGCAATTGCTTTTGACATTATCCTGCATTTCCTAAAATGAGTAGAAAAAAACAAATTTGATGCACAAAACCTGTCAAGAGAGTGAGATTTACACTTTCTTGAAAACAAAGCCTTCTCTAAAGGTGACCTCCCAAATGGGTATATAAACATATTCCTTTGCATCCTTTTCAACCATAGGAAATGCAAGACCTTCAAACTGAGCAAACTCCTCCAGAAAAAACTTCTTGCAAGAGTTCAAGACATGGTCAATATCCCAATTAGGGTTGAAAATATCCTTTGCAATTCCATAATAAGATAACTCCATGCCATTCTGAAGAAGAAATTCTAGAAGCCTTTCAGAGGGAGAAACCTCTGTGATCTGAGATAATCCAGGAACCCTCAATGGTAACTTGCCTTTGACTAAAAACTTCCTAGGCATTCCCACACTTCTTGTGGAACAAGAGGAAGAAGTAGCGGGGATTTCAGGGGAGAAGGCAAGACAATCGGAGGCCCTTGACCCTAAAGACAATCTTCTTCTTTTCCAATTAGAAGTGACCATTTCTTGGGAACTTGCAACATTCTTTGGTTCAGACATGAGTGGAAGCACGATACGGTATGAAAAGGTGCCCCTAACCACACAAATAATGCCTCCTCGATTCATATCAGGGGATCCACGATACAATGCGAAAGGATGATTTCCCTAACAATGAGGAATCCCACTTTGTAACATGCTCGTGCTCCATCCCCCATAGGAACTCCCCCCCCCCCTCAATTTCAAAAAAAAAAATATTATTGAGAAGTGGGAAAGAAGAAGGAGAGGAAGAAAAGAGGGAGAGAAGAAGGGAAGGAGAGAGAGAAAGAAGGAGAAGAGAAGAGAAAGAAGAGAGGGAGAGAGAGAGGAGGAGAAAGAGAGAGGAAGAGAGTTGGAGAGTGAAGACGGTTCGAGCAGCCATACTCAAGCCACTCCCTCATCGGCAAAGGATCCCCTTTCCACGACCTTCCCCTCCCAAAACGGTCATCTTGAAGGCCACTAAGGCCCATACTACCCAAACCCCGAGTAGAAATGGCTCCCAAGAAGAAAATCGCAGAAAGCGTAGGTGCCAAGGCTACCATTGGTACCGGTAATGTGGGAGAGGCAAGCGGAGCAACCAACGTAACAAATGCCCCCACGATCATGAATCAAACCCAGGTTCTAAGCTTTATAATTAATTATGTATTATTTCTTGTGGAAGAATTGAAGGGGTTAGCTACGTGCATGGAACAAGAACGAGTCTTAGGGTTTTTATTTACTCTAAGCGCTAGGTTGCATGCATGAAATGGTAGATATGGAGTTCGCATAAGTTTATATGCGTGAAATGATAGCTTTTACACACATAAAATGATAAGGTTTTTTGCATTATTTCACATAAAATAATAGCTTTTAAACCAGTTCAGTGCATGAATAGTCAATTAGAATTCCTATTTTGCAATCATGATTAAAAGAAACACATGAAATGTTAGTTTCCATTCATGAGATACATTCACACCGTTGGATAAAAACCTAGACTTTCATATATGCAAGTCACAGGTGATCCAGTGCATTAGGGATAAGTATTCGTTGCCAGGAATGAAGAGAGATAAAGGTCATTTAGGATGTACAACTATACTAAACGCACCATGTGCATGATAGATAAGGTTAATTGGAAAATTCTGCATAGAACCGCACTAAGAGAAATGGAAGGAACACATGCATCTAGACTATAGCTTGAAGGCCTAAATGAAGAATCCTGTGTTGCCAAGTGTGTTAACTGAACTTGGTTGGAACTGAAAGATTAAAAGACCCTTGGTTGGGTTGCGAATAAGGCATGTATGTTGCCTTGATTGACTAGCTAATGCCTGAGTTAGGGTTAAGATACCATAAGGTAAAACCCAAGGGAAAAGGGCAAGTCAAAATAAGTTAACTTACCAAGAACATTTGCTTGCGTAATCTTGTTTGAGATTATTGGGATCTCACCAAGTCGTGAACGATACAGGATCGGATGCTGGGAGCATCCGGGAAAAAGACCCAAGATCGAATGCTGGGAGCATCTAGAAAAAAGGAGTCACATCTTAGCAGTTGGTCGTACAAACGGCCTTCGAAATGCTTGTGATTGTACACTTAGGTACATTATTTGATCCCCTTTGCTCAAGGAACTAATTCAAGGATAAACACTTAATGCTTCAAGTTAAGGCCTGGAAGGAGAGGCAGGAATAGTTACCTCTGACTGTCTTCCTGGCCCTATCCAAGGGGGTTGTTTGCCGCGCCGGGTACATGGACCTAACCCACCGTGAGAGGTCTCTCTGTGGGTGCTACTTGGAGCCGGAGGACACTTGGGTGCCAGGGGAGGCTCTGGCTGTCTTATTGTTTCAAGTGTTTCAAGCAAGCTCTAATGGCTATCTCTCACCTAGCCGACGCGCCGTCGATCCTACGAGTGTAGTGAGCTTACCTTGATGCCGATGTGAGTAGCCTCCTCCCTCGCACACCTCGGTAGCTCCACGATTCTTGATGCTAGCTCAAGCATCCTCAAGCCTCCTCCATCTCCAAGCTCCATCCTCCATAGCCGCGCGAGCGAGAAAAGAGAAGAGAAGAGAAGAGAAGAAGAGAAGAGGAGATGGTGAAGAGCTTCACCCTCTTGATCCCTCACTCCCACACACTCACTCCCTCACACGCTCACACTCCCTCTCTCAAGAGCACACACAAGCAAGAAGAAGAAAAAAAGAGAAGAGAAGAAGAAGAGAGCTCTTGTTAGCCACACACCAAAGAATGAGCTTCCATTCACTTTTTGAACTTTATATACAAGCCCTAAAATCCCATGGGCACCCATCCCCTTTTTTACATGACCGGCCATTGTGGCAAGGTCCTTTTTCCATTTCCCTCTTCTAGCCTTATGCCTCTAGCCTGTGCCGGTCTAATATTTTACAATTGGCACAGGAGGGAGCTTGGCACTCCTTTACAAGAGTTTTCCAAGTTTTTTGAGGCGCCTTTCATTTAAAATTGCGCCTTTGGTCTCGGCTTAGCTTTTAGAGGTCGCATGCGTGTCTTTGCTCTTCTTCCATGCTTTTTTCTTCATTTTCTGTCATTTTCTGCCATCTCAACTTGGGGTTAACATTACCCCCCTCCGAGATGGGTGCCAGTCCCATGGCACTTCTGTGTTGTTGTAGGGTGGTAGGCACTTGGGCAATGATATTGTAAAGGGAAGGGCCACATGTAGATTCAGGTGCTGTGGAAGCTGATGTTTGTCGGGGAAGCCAGATGGATAGCGAGTGGTTGACGGGGGCCTCCGAAGTTGCTGGTTTTCCGCTTGTGTGATGCTTGAAAGGAGAAGGTGTGGTGCTCTTCCTAAGGGGAGTGTCTACATTACTGTGTTAGTGCAGTGTGCTCGTGCTAGTGGAATGCGCAGGTGGGTCTAACCGCAGGCAAGTCTGGGTGATGTCCCACACTTGAGGACCCCATTTGTGTTAAGGGAGGTGCGGTGCAAGTGGCTTAGGGAGACAAGTCTAACCATAGGCGAGTGTTAGCTCCCTAGGTATGTCCTGCCCTTGATGTGCCCTAAGCATGAAGTGGGGAAGCAAAAAGGGCTAGGGGGTTAGGAGCGGAGCCGGCCGACCAAAGCCACCGGGCACGCCTAACTTGAGAACCCCTAGGTGCAGTGATAGTGCTCTATGTGGTGTTTAAGTGCTTCTGCAAGTGAGTGCTTGTATGCTTTTCCTTTCATGTTATTCTTTTCTTTGCTTTGACTTTCCTTTTCTTTCTTTCTTCTTTTTTTTTTTGGTTGCAATTGTGGAATGACAGCCAATCCTAATTTTCTTCATCTGAATGAGGAGGGGAAGGGGGTCGGATGGATTTGCTCAAAAATTGGTAGCTTTGCATGTAACCTCTCAGATTCATGCGGATGTGGAGAGAAGAGGTGGAGAGGAAAGGGTGATTGCACCTAGTGAATTGGCTGTCATTCATATCTTCTAGGAGGGCTAGGCAAAAAGAGAGGAGGAGACTAGCCCTCATCATAAGACGAGCCATGGCGCAGTTGTCAATAGAGTTAGGTCAAAGAAGAGGGGAGGTAGGCCGCGCTCTTGTGGAGTCGGGTCCTACTTAAGGAGTAGCTTAAGTAACCTAAGGTAATTACAGGTTGTTACAAAGGCAGGGTCAAGGCATGAGGAGAAATCTACAAGAAAGCGTGTCATAGAATCATCTAGGCTTTCAGAGTTAAAGAGAAGGGCATGCTCGAAGGATACTACATTAGAGTTATAAATAATAGGGAAGTCGTACCACCCATGGAGGGTGGCATCAAAATCCACACCTACCCTTCAAGGATACACCATGTAGGTGGGGTTGTTCCACTCGAATGGCAGGGTGTTACAAAACGCCATCCACGCGAGCATACTGATGTCACATACTCGCCTCCTCCACAGGGGTTAGCTTTTGTAGCCTTATACAGTGTGTGGAACTTCAAAAACTTTGTTCTGCTAGTAATCAGCTGCTTCTGTTCCCCAAGAGGTCGGGGTTTTTTCTTGCTCTTCTAGCCATCTTTGCCCCAACCAGCCACCAATCGCAATCACCTCATCCATCACCTTGAGCGGCAAGACCCTTCACAGACTGTTGGGTAGGAGAAAACTAAAGGTGAATGGATCCTTTTCTTGTTCTTGTCTCTCCCACAGCACCAGTTCTGCATGGATTCCAGCGGGGATATCATCAGGGCAAGGTGGGAGGGGTGCAGACGGTAGCACAACTGGTTTGGCTCTCAGCTGTTTCCTGGCTTCCTCTAGTAGCTTTCTACGTCTTTCCCTAAATGCGGCTTGTCTTTCCGCAGATGGGTCCTCCTGTGGTGGCTCTTGAGACTACGGCAAGGGGGGTTGTGGGACTACATCCTCCCTGAATCGGTTCATATCCATCTCAAGTTCTGCTTCCTCCCCCTACCATTCTCCCTGTGGTGCTTCCTCTTCGAATCCGAGGGCGTCGATTTCCTGGGGGGTTAGGCCGGCCAACAATAGGTATTTTCGTTGCTCGTCCAAGCTTAGCCTAACCTCCGCAGGTTGGGGTGGCATCTGCAATCCAACATGTAAGGCTCTGCGTGCGATGCTGAGCTTTCTTTGTGTCACCTCCAATGACTCTCCTTGCTCTGAGTGGGTGGTGTCCATGATGGTGTCGAGGAAGGCTTTTTGTTGGGCACCGAAGGCCACTTGGGCGGCTTCCGCCTTGCTCTCTGCAATGATTTTCTCCTTCTCTACCAGAGCAAGGTGCCATGCCAGTGTCTTCACCCTCTTTTCATTATGCACAGCCCACTCCTCTGCTCTCTTGTTCATTTCCTCCATGCTCTCTCCTTGCTTTAGGGTTAGTATCATGAGCCTTTACTCTTGGTCCTCCAACTCCCTAATCAGTCTCTCTTGCTCTTCTTTTTCAGAGTTTAGTTGATCTGTCAGGCGCTCAATCTCTTCTTGCTGCTCCTCTATGTCTTGTTTTCTATCCTCCTCTCTGGCATTCATCTCAGCCACAAGCGTGTCAACCTGAGCGGATTTCGTAATGAGCTCCTGGTATTGCACTATCAGGAGCTTGTGCGCTCTTTGCATCTTCACTAGCTCCTGTGTTTCGTTCTCGAGCTGCTGTCTCCAGTGCTCCTCCCTGTCATCCTTAGCCTTGACTGCTTGTTTGATATCTGCGATCTCCCTTTTCTCCATGGCTATCATCCTTGTTTTATCTAGCTGAAAGGTGGCTACTGATTCCTTCTTAGCTGCCAACTTAGCCACGGCTATCTTGCGTTCCTCCTTAGCTTTCTCCGATTGGGAGAGTAGCTCGGCGACGTACTCATCGTAGTTAGCCAATAGCATCATCGTTGTGTGGATGGGTGAGGTTGAGGCTTCCACCTTCTACCATTTAGGATCTTGCCTGGATTCCGCATCAGTAGCTGGCCTCTTTTATCCTGTGGCCGTGGTTTCTATGCTCTATCCCTGGGCCATCTCTTTTTTGATGAAGTATTGCATCCATGCCACAAAATTTGACATGTCGGCACTGGTCAGGATGCTAGGGGTGATGGTGGTGGGTTCAGTGGAAGGCACCAAGAGGGTAGGAATTGGATGAATTGGGGCCTTGCCCTTGCCCTCAGTGACTGCAGGTGGCACGATCTCCGGCACCTGTGTGCTAGACCCTGGCCCTTCTTCTCTATGTGGGCTCAAGTTCCCCAATTCATCAACTCGGCTTTGTTGCTTGATGGACCGGCATGTGGCTTCAGCCAGGTCCTCTTCCTCCTTCCTTCTTAGTTCTTCCTCTTCCTCATCAGCCTTTCTTCTCCTTTCCTCCTCTGCTTTTCTCTGCTCTTCCTTCTTTTTCTCTTTTTCTTCTTTTTCCTTTCTTTTCTTCTCCTCTACTTCCTGTTTCGATTCATTCTTTGCTTTCCATAATTCTTCTTTCTCCTTCTCTTCCTCCTGTCTCTTCTTCCTCTCTCTCTCCTTGGCCTCTTTTAGGGACTCTTTCTTTGCCCTTTCCAAGTCTTCTCTCTCCTTCTTTTTGCCTTCGTCATCCTTCTTCTTTCTCTGCGTTGTCTTCTTTTTGGCCTTCTTGGTTGTCTTTTTTCTTGTCTGTTCTTCCCCTTCTTCCTCTGTCTCAGTTCTATCGGTGGACCTATCCTTGTCCTGGTGAGGAGGCGACCTTTTTGACGTTTCTCCTTCTCCTTCTTCTGCATCCTGTGCTTCCTTCACTGCCTCCTGGATGAGCACAGTCAAGACACCTCCATACCCGATGAAGGAGGCTTTGGAGGAGGCTTTCTTTCTTTCTGTAGCTTTAGAGGCTGGAGATTCTCCTCCTGCTGGCACACTTCCTAGGGCCAATGCTTTGGCTGCCTGGTCAATCGTTTTTCGCACATACCCGTTTCAGTCCACTTCATCTAGGGTATGAGCTGCTACATTCTCCAGCACAGGTACGCTAATTTGATGCATCAATGAGTTGTACCTGCTTTCTCCACCAAAGCCTTCTCCACCAAGGCTGGGTCTAAGCAGACTTGTACCTGCTTTGCATTTTCTCCTCTGTCCACTGTCACAGTGCCACATTCTTGATCTGGGTTGTACGTTCTGAGGAACTCCACGCACTTCAGGTGGTCCGGCTCCTGCGAGAACTTTTCAAGATACTTCGTGAGGTTGCATTGTTCAACCACCCCCCTAGCTGCTTCCTTCTTGGCCACCACAACTTCTACGTTGTGGATGGTTCGAAACTTAAGCTTGCTGAAGGTGCGGTTCTCTAGGTAGATGTGGTATTGCTCTCTTTCCTCGTCTGTGAGAACGGGAGTCAGTGGGCGCGGTCTTGCTACGACATTTTATGTTCCTACCATAAATCGTAACTTTCATTAGTGCTTTCCACATATTAATTCGCTAATTGCTAGAAAAGAAAAACTCTATGCTTTTTGAATGAATTCATTAAGAAGCAATGTAGATTTTCCTTTTCAAACTTGGCCCTTTACTTCAAAGTTTTCATGCCCATTTTCCTACCCCATCCATTTTTTCATAATATATGTTTATGTTTTTCACTGATTTTGCTTTGATTTACCCCCTTTGATTCATTTCTCATCTGATTCATTTCACCTTACCCCCTCCCCTTCCATCTTGAGAAGAATCCTTCCTAGGATTGAGGGTCAAAAGGTCAAGGGCTTTCGGCATGTTGGTGTAGGAGTTACTTGTGAAGGAGCCAAGTATAGAAATTTGGATTGTATTCCAATTGAGCTTCGCGGTCCAAATCAAAGGGTCGAATTCCCACGTGCGTGATGTATGTGAGAACATCTGTGAGGAAGTCACCAAAGTCAACACGGCTAGCAATGTGTAACTCTTCCTCAGTCAACAAGCGATCGAGGTAGGGGTGTCATTTGATGTGTTCTTCCATGGGTCGGCCCCGAAGAGTGGTTAACACTCTGTACAAGGTGGGCACGATGTAAGTGGCATCATACTCTACTGTTTTGATGGCGCGGCGTTGCTCAGCGTTGGTCGTTATGCGGCATCCTTCAACTTCCCATTGCAACCTAAGAGCATACCACTGCCTCAAGAAAGGTGATCCAGTATCAGCGAGTTGCGATAACTTCGCGATTTCTTGGTCAATGATAGCAGAAGTGGTTTGTGGATCATATGATGTGATAAGACACTGTTTGATGGCTTGCTCCTTGGTGATTTCGCTGTTAAGCAACTCAGCAGCGGGGCGAGAAGCTTTTGCGAACATGAATTCAAAGGTTTCCCAAGAGCAAGGCATATTTTGCACTTCAATTACAAAGGGTTCTTCTAATAAACCTAAGTCCAAGCAGTCGTAGCTTAGTGTAAGTGATACGAAAGTGTCATCTAGTCTTTTAATACAATTCACCACGTCATCCCCGGTATCCTCGGCGAGGTCAGCAACTAGCGCTAAAAAGGATTTTCATTCATAGGAGGGCGTAAGGCCGACAGGTGGTTGAGGTTTGATAGAACAAGAGCTTTTGACAACGAAGATGGGTGGTTGGGAGGGTTCGTGTGATTGTGGCCACTCATACTTTGACAGGTGGTTCTAACATCGGGGGCTCGTGCAAAGGATGGGTGGGAGGGTAGTACTTCTTGACACGATTGCCATTGAAGAAGCCTATTCCCTCACCATCTAAGGTTTCGAGTTTGACATTGCCTGTGCAGCTGATCGCACGAACTTTGAAGGATCCAAGGCCTCAAAATTTCATTTTCTGTTTATGTCCCTTAATGGAGTAGAGGAGCACTAAGTCGCCCTGTTCAAAGTCGCGCTACTTGATGCTTGTCAAACCAACTCTTGCGACGGGCCTTCTCACATATAAGTGTATGGGTGGCTAGAAGACGGGTCTCTGATAGGCGTTCAAGCTCGACCAGGCATTGCGTCCATGCCTCCTTCCCTTCCCATCGTTCTTGAAGGGCTATTCTCAGGCTAGGAATAAAGAATTCTAAGGTTAGGATTGCTTCTGTTCCATAGGTCAGCCTGAACGGGGTTTGACCGACAGCCGTTTTATAAGCTGTACGGTAAGCCCACAAAGCTGCCATAAGCTTGTTGTCCCAGTCGCTACGTGAGGCTGAGACTACTTTGGTCAGGACATTGATGAGAATCTTATTCATGGATTCTGCCTAACCGTTCACCTAAGGATAGTGTGGTGTTGATTTGCGATGGATAATGAGAAAGGTGGACAGGAGATGCGCTATCACTTCGTTGATGAAGTGCCTGCCTTGGTCATTGACCAGTTCGATGGGGCAGCCGAATCGCGAGATCACTTGCTCCCATAAGAACTTGGCAGCCGTCCTAGAGTCATTTTTACAATTGGCTCTTGCCTCTGCCCATTTCGTGAGGTAATCCGTGGCCACAATGATGTACTTGGCTTGTGAGTACTGCGCCGCAGAACTTATGCGTCTTATGAAGTCGATTTCCCATTTTTCGAAGGGTTGTCGAGCAATAATTGGGATCAACTCCATCTGATCCTTGTGAATCGAGACTTTTGTCCATTGGCACTCATCACAATGCTTGATGAATCACGTGGCATCGCAGAAAAGCGTGGATCACCATAGTTGAGACTGCAACACCTTCTGTGCTGTCATGTCTCCGCTAAAGTGTCATCCCGCAATGCGTTGTGTGCCTCCGAGAGCACATCGTACATCTCATTCTCACATACGCATCTACGCAGCAATCTGTCTTACCCCAGCCTATAGAGTTGGCCTGCAATCAGCTGATAGGGCTGGATCTTAAGGATTAAGTGCCTAAGTCGGGCTTTTTCTATTGGTCGCTCAGGTAGTCCGTGCTCAAGCACTTGGACTATGTCATCCGCCCAATATGGCGTTAGATCAGCCTTAAATAAATCTCTCTCGCTGGACAGGTGGAATAGATGGGTGTCGGGTAATTCATCAACGATGCCTTGTCCAGCGGCTTCTCCCATGGGAATGCGTGACATATGGTCAGCCATGTAGTGTTGTTTTCATTTCTGCACAACCATGGAGAAATTGAATTCCAAGAGCAGAAGGAGCCATCGAGCTATGCATCCTGTAGCACAAGGTTTGTCTACTAGATAGTTGATGGTCCACGAAAAAGATGAAGGGTGTGGCCAATAGATAATGCCGGAATTTCTTCACAGCGAACACCATGGCTAATCCCTCTCTTTCTGTTGTCAAGTAGTTCATTTCCATCTCAATGAGTTGTCTGCTAGCAAAGCTCACTGGATAATCTAAGTTGTGCTCATCAGGTTGGCACAACACTGCCCCCACGGCAAACTTAGAAGCATCGATGTGCACGTGGAAGGTAATGGCCCAATCTGGGGCTTGTAGAATTGGTGCTGTGGTTAGAGCCTTTTTCAACTCTTCGTACGCTCGCTAGCATGCCTCGGTCCACTTGAAGACAATCAGCAGCTTGTACCATGGTCTGAAGATCAACGCATAGTTCAGTACAAACCACCGATAGTACCCCATATGGCCTAAGAAGCATTGAACTCCCTTGTAATTAATTGGGGGTGGAAGGTCAACAATAACCCTGACTTTCGAGAAGTCAGTGGCAATGCCGTTCTTCGACACCACGTGCCCTAAGATGCATCCGTGCTTTACCCAAAACTGGCACTTTAAGGGGTTCAAGGAGAGAATATATAAGCAACACCGTTCAAAGACTGCGCGGAGTTTGTCTAAGTGTTCAATCCAGGTCGAATGGACACACAGGTCGTCGACAAAGACTTCTAACTCCTTACGAAGCATGTCCTTAAAGATGGTGCACATGAGGCATTGGAAAGTGGCAAGGGCGTTAGTCAACCCGAAGGGTATGACTATGTAAGCAAAGACTCCCCACTCAGTGTGGCGAAGGCAGTCTTGTGCCTGTCCGGAGGATGCACTTGCACCTGGTTGTTCCCTGAGAAGCCGTCCGAAAACTGTAGACTATGGGTGGTACCCAGTCTGTGTGCTCAATTTTGTAAATGAATCCCGCTCTCATCAGCTTGTCAATTTTCTCTTTGACAGCATGAGCGTGTTTTGGATTCATAGGGTAGGGTCGTTGCTTGACCGGCGTTGCATCTGGCATCATGGGTATGTTGTGAGTCACGACACTCGAATCTACCCCCTTAAGCTCTTCCAAGGACCAGGTGAATACGTCTATGTATTCTCGCAAGAGAGCGACAAGACTAGTTTCTTCTTCCTCAGTCAAGTCGTCAGCAATGAAGACTGGTCGGGGTGTTTTCCTTTCCTGGGCCAGATTCACCTTCTTGACCTTGGATGGTCCCTCGATTGGTTCGTTGGTTTGTCCTTGACGTTTGGCACCTAACAAAACTACTACCCTATCCCCTTTTTTGAATTTCATGAAGCGCTTAGGGAGGTCCTACCGTTTTTTATGTTCTTCCGTTTGCGTATCCCTAGGTTGTTTTACATTTTCCTACCTTAACCATCTGCGCCTCAGGTGGACGGGTAGGTCCCCCTTCGTGCGTCTAGTCGTGGGCGACCTAGGGATTTCTGGATCACTATCCAAACTAACCTCTGACTCAAAGTCAAACTCCTTGTCTTCGCTAGAAGAGGTAGTCTCCCCTGGTGGACGTAGTTCAGATGGTGATTCAGTCCTAAGGACTGGTGCTGGGCTAAGCCTGCTTGTTCAAGGTCTATGGCTCCTACGTGTTCCAACCAGGTGCGGTCACATTCCATGCGCATGACCCCTCACTCTATCCTAAAGATATTTCTTTTCTGCGGCTTGGAGTCTACTCGTATTTGCTCTATTTCTTGTCCTTCAGTGTCGTATTCTACGGTATCTACTTCACCCTCAGTTCCATCACTGAAGGATTGGCAGTCTTCGTATTCGTCATTAGAATCCCCTTCATCAGACTGCTCATCATCTCTTAGGGCTTGGTACACCTCTTGTCATTGGTCAGGGAGTAGGGCCCAGTTATACATGAGGTTTAAGTCATGCACTCTGGTCCATTGCCACTTGGATTCACCTAAGAGATCCTGGAGTGGTTTGAAGTTTGCAGCTGAATTGCCAGCTAGCTTGTCTATCAAGTATTCCAACATCTCCTGGAGTTCCCTTTTGTTAGTTGGGACTTGGAAGTTGACAGGCTTAGGCTTTCCCCGAAGGGTTCCTGCCATCATACAAACTGGTACAGAGAGTGTGTCGCTAGGCTTGCCGATCTTTTTGATGGTTTTCTCATACACCTCATGATCTGAGAATGGCAGGTCGATTGCAGCAAGAACGTGTATCCAATCCCGCTCATCCTCTGGGCATGGGATATGCTTGGTCAAGGGACCATAGGACTCCTTGACCTGAGTGTTACCCTTGAGCATAGCAGAGATGGCGTCTAGGTCGACTGGTGAGGTCTTCCAAGTATCCGTCTCTATCCTTACGGCATCCATTCTGTTGCCAAGGAAGATCAAGCTGTTACCCCAATCTTTGATGACTCTAGCATTGCGCATCCAGGGTCGGCCTAATAGGATATCGTAGTCCACTCCCTTCATGACTATAAAGTCAACAGAGAACTGGATGCCTGCAATCTTCACTGGCCAATTCTTAAGTACCCTGAATGGCTTTACTCTCATACTATTTGCATGTGACATTAAACCTAGCAGTTCGACACGCGGGTTTTCCCAAGTCTAAAGCATTGCGTGGCTAAGCACACTAACCCCAGCTCTCCCGTGTCTACGATTGACTTTCTTGTTGTGTCGCCTAGGGCTAGGACTGGTAAGATTGCGTGCATCTCAGAACCCTCCCAGAAGGCATTGACGTGCAAGGATTTAGACACAGAGTGCAGCGTCAAACTCGGTATTTGCGTTTCTGCGTCATGGTCTTGAGGGTCTGCCGTGACCTGCTCTCGTAACCCTTCGACCCACTGCTTAAGATCTTGCCATAGGGTAGGATGCTGCCTAAGCAGATCTCCCAGGCTAAGTGTTACAGGGGTAGTCACTAGCGTGGTCAGGAGATCATTGGATACTCGCCTCTCCCCTAACTTGGATTGTCCTGGCCAATGGCCGTGACTGATCTACGGCTCTGTAGCATCAAGGCTTGGTCTTAGCGGCACTGCTTGTGGTGTGGTTGCTTCTGCCGACTTAGGTTAAGGCGGTGATATTGGTGTGCTTACACTGGAGAGATCATCGATCTCGTCCTCTATGATGGGCTCAGCGTCCTTGAGATGCTCTTGAGCCTCCTTCACCCATTCCTTCACCTTTTTTATGGCCTCTAATTGTCGCTTCGGATGCTAGTATTCCACTACCTTAGCGCTTCCCTTTTCGACCATCTTAGGGGCTGAAGTCTCTACCTCTGCATCTGAAATCTTCTTTCTAGCAGGCAGAGTCGTAGCACTCTCGATTTTTAGTGCGACTTTAGCTTCCGATCTATTCTTTTTCCGCATGTAGCTTTTCTTCCCTATCAGGCTGCGTCAAGATTGCTAGGTCATGGCAGAGAGATGCCGGCCTGCTTCGTTTGGGCTCGGGTCATGACCCGCAATGGGATAGGTGTGGCCTCCCCATCGAGGTTTTCGACACCAAATAGCCCCAATGGGACAGATGGTACATTGGCTGAGCTAGAAGATGGCTTTCGCTTTGGGCAATCTACGAAGAGATGGGTGATTCTGCACTTTGCGCACCTTTGGTCAGCCTTGTCTCTGTTTTGCTGCTCTCTTTCAGGGCAGCGTGATGAGACATGACCGGGGTGGCCACAAGTCCAACAGATGATTGGATCCTGCGCTGCCCTCCTAAGCCTCTACCTCGTCCACTTCCTAACGCCATCACCGGCATGGGTCGATAGTCCATGAGGACAGCATTGCCCTCGTCGTCATGCGAGACGTAAGGGTATATGTAAGTTTCTTCCTCACTAGCTCTTCCACGAAGTGGACTGGAGCATCGCTCGATAGATGGATCACGTAATAATCAAGCGGTCTAGGGATGCCCTTAGGATTTATTTCCATCCTAGGAACAGCTGGCTTTATATCGTTAGGTGCGGGAAGGGCCAATGGGGCTCCCCTTCCAAAGAATGGCTGCGGCATGTTCGCTAGGTAAGACTGACCATAGGGTTGCAAGTACGGAAGTCTTCTTGGTAATCTACAATGCACAACATCATGGCCAAACCTACCGCAGTTAGCACAAGGTCTTGACCTAGGGTCTTGACACTCGGCCGGTAAGTGGTTTCCGCCATAGTATACGCATTGGATGTGCGGGCGCGTTGGTCGTCTCAACATGTCTTACAACTTGGCTAATTCCATCTTAACATCAGCCAAGCCTTGGTCTGTCTCGGTGGCCTTCTCCTTATCTTGGGATGATGGGATTGATCGCTCATTAGAGGCTGACACTCTCTCTGAACCTCGCGAGTTGGTCTCCTCTGCGTTCGAGCTCCTAGAGCTCTGCTCTTTCAGTTGATCATCGACTGTGATGGCTTCCTCAAACACTCTAGCTATTGCGTCTCGCTGCAAGCTTGAATTGCCTGCCAAAGCCTTATATAACTCCTCGTCTTGAATTCCGCTGATGAATACAGTCGAAACTGCTCTTTCAGTCGGTCGCTCGCCCAGAGGGATTCTCTTAAAGAGACTCCTCACATGGGTTACGTAGTCGTGAATGTCCTCCTTCTCTTTCTACTTGACATTCATCAAGCATACTAGTAGGTTATCGGAGTATACGGGCTCGGCGAATCTCTTAATGAAGAGATCCTTGAGGCCATTGAAGTTGGCTCGCTCTACAGCATCTAGGCTCGTATACCACATCCTACCCTTTTCGCCTAGGCAAAGCCCAAACGCTTGTGAGCGTTGAGTTAGGTCGTTGAGGCCGTTGGCTTCGCAGACTTGCTCAAACTGCTCAACAAATCCATATGGGTCGTCATGGGGTTGGTACTTGTCGAGTTGCTTGGCAACGATCGGTATTTTGGACTGGCTCTTTGAGCCTTGGTTCGCCCCTAGTCATACGAGCAGCGATGTGGCTAGTGCCGCGGCATTTTGCTCTGCAGCCGTGTTATCTAGCAGTCGCTTCATGAGAAGCTCGCTCAACGTCAAGTCCCCCTCTAGGGCTCTCTCGTGATCTGTTCGGTTCCTACCTGCTAAGTTCAACACTCGTTGCACCTCACGCAACTCTATACTTTGCCTTTGCCTTCTAGCCTGCTGATCCCTATTGTATTCGGCTCTTCTTTGTGGGCTAGCTTTCTCTCCTCTTCTAGATCTGCGATGATAGCATCTACTGTCCTACTGCGGTGCTCATACCGAGCGTGTGCATCGTAACTGCTTACCAGCTTGCTAAATAGCATCTAGGAAGACGTTCAAATCGAGTTCCTCATTAGACCTGCAGTCTGAGCTTTCCTTTGCCATTGTCGAGTTGTCTTGCTCCACCAAGCTGTCGATCAGGTTCAGTAGACTTGTTAAATCCATGTCATTGGCACCCCTTGCTTGGTCCTAATCTGCGCTTTGATGGTTTATCTATCTCTTGGGTCCTCTCCTATTGGTGGGTTCCTTGAGTGGTTTATCTGAGTGAGTTCCTTTAGTTATTGAATACAAACCTCAATTTATGATCACTCAGTGCGTGTGTCATTTCTCATGCACTTGTGCTCAATGAGGCTTTCAGCTTTCTTAAGTGTACTTCAAGTGCGGAAATTCAATGTGAGTGCAGCAAGCAATTCCTAAGTGTCTTATGCACTCTCGCTTGTTTCGAGCCTGATAGGCTTGTAGATCAATTTTTTGGCCGTTTTATTAGGATTTAGGGTTTTTCTCGTATGTTGCCTTGTTCATTTTCGATCATCAGGTTTTACAACTCAGCGGTTCGCGTCTAAGTCCTTGGGTCTCGCAACTGTGTACTTCTAGCTGCTAAGCGGCTGCATGCTATGATTTTTTCCTATTACATGTGCCAAAATCAAGTTCTCAGGGCCCGAAGGGTTTCGACAGTTTGTGTTGCTGCGTTTTAGCCCGGTCGGGTCAAATTTCTAAAAATTTTGATAAAATTTTGCACTCAGACCAACTGGTCCGAATTGCAGGGTCCGAGTAGGTCACTCGAACGAGCCGAATGGGTGGACTCGGACGGTTTTGATTCGGACGGGCAGAATGGAAAATTTGGACAAGGTGATTTGGACGAGCCGAGGCACTTGGGCCGAGGACCGAATTTGAGACTCAGACGGGCTAAGGCCGAATGTGCCATGTGGTCGAAAGTTTGACTCGAACGGGCCGAATGGGTGGACTCGGAGGGTTTGCCTCGGACGGGTCTGAGGGCCGACTAGGGTTTGGGCCGAGTGGGCCGAGTGACAGGGGCCAAGGGCCGATTCTAGGACTCGGCCCAAAAAAGGCCACTCGAACGGGCCGAGTACGGCGCACATAGACAGCACGAACACAAATTTGATCGATTCACCAGATTTAAGCAAGCACAATGGCCATGCACTTTCAGATCCTATCTAGGGAAGTAGAGGGAGAGATTCATATACCTGAACGGGCCGATAAGCGCGTCGATGATGCAATCAAATCGATGCGGGTTGGTGCTCTATATATATATATATATATATATATATATATATATCTCTCTCTCTCTCTCTCTCTCTCTCTCTCTCTCTCTCTCTCTCTCTCTCTCTCTCTCTCTCTCTCTCTCTCTCTCTCTCTTTGTGAAATGGCACAAATGAGCTCTCCCTTGGCCTCTTGGCTCTTATACCCCTTCCCAGGTGTGGTGTTGATGCCCCCAATCACTCACTTGCCGATCTTAGGCATCACTAGTGAGCGTTTTATCAATTTTTGCACGATTTTTGCCCTGTTTTGCACTGTTTTGAAATAGTAAACCCTACCCTTCTCTGGTCCGATTTCCTAATTCTAACCTATGCTAAATGCAACAAAAATCGAAGGCAAAAAACTGAAATAAATTCTCCATGTTTTCCAATCATCAAACAACCAAAATATCCCAAAATACTTACTTGTTTTGAAGATCAAAAACACCCAAACTTCCTACTTATCTCAAGCTCCGTTTCGGGGATGAATCCCCTACTTCAATGCTCGATATGAGGCACGCAAGTGCTGAAGCTTGAATTCGTTGGTCCCCACAATGGAACCAAAATGTAGTGGGAGCTCATGCTCAACCGCCAAGACCCACAGACTGTTTATTGCTTCAAGCGTTTCAAGCAAGCTCTAATGGCTATCTCTCACCTAGCCGACGCGCCGTCAATCCTATGAGTGTAGTGAGCTTACCTTGATACGGATGTGAGTAGCCTCCTCCCTCGCACACCTCGGTAGCTCCACGATTCTTGATGCTAGCTCAAGCATCCTCAAGCCTCCTCCATCTCCAAGCTCCATCCTCCATAGCCGCGCGAGCAAGAAAAGAGAAGAGAAGAGAAGAGAAGAGGAGATGGTGAAGAGCCTCACCCTCTTGATCCCTCACTCCCACACACTCACTCCCTCACACGCTCACACTCCCTCTCTCAAGAGCACACACAAGCAAGAAGAAGAAAAAAAGAGAAGAAGAGAAGAAGAAGAGAGCTCTTGTTAGCCACACACCAAAGAATGAGCTTCCATTCACTTTTTGAACTTTATATACAAGCCCTAAAATCCCATGGGCACCCATCCCCTTTTTTACATGATCGGCCATTGTGGCAAGGTCCTTTTTCCATTTCCCTCTTCTAGCCTTATGCCTCTAGCCTATGCCCGTCTAATATTTTACAATTGGCACAGGAGGGAGCCTGGCGCTCTTTTACAAGAGTTTTCCAAGTTTTTCGAGGCGGTGTTTTTCCCAAATTGATGTATCAATCAGCTTGTCCTACATTTTCAAAATAAAATGTACACAAAGGGTTATGCCCTCATGAATGAATAAAACTTTTTACTATTGTCTATCTTGATTGTAAATGTTAGCTAAGGTGTTAAGTGATTAAATCACTTGGCTAAAAGCTGTGCTAGTCGTGATATGGGAAACGTTTGATAAGTTGTTAACATAAAGAATCTTATTGTCCAGACACAACCCTAAGCACAGGTCCCAAGTCTGACTCCTGCACTAAGTACAACTGTGATTCAAGAGAAGAAGTTCCTTCTTAAACAAATTAGGCCACCTGAGTTTGATGGCAAGGGGAGGACTGTTCAAGCTGATGCCGAGATCTGGATCAAGTCCATGGAGGACTATTTTGAGGCAGCAAGAATTGCACTTGCTAACCAAGCCATACTCGCCAAACTTAAGCTTACAGATGAAGCAAGACTTTGGTGGAAACAGTGGTGCAGAGACCAAGTGATCTTGGAGGGGACAGTCACTTGGGAAAAGCTTAAGGAAGCTGTGTGAGGGAGGTATCTGCCACCTACTTACCGCACACAAAAGATGAACAAATTCTATGACTTGAAGCAGCTAGGACTATTCCTTGATGTATATTATTCAAAGTTCGTTTCTCTCCTAAAGTACACGCCTCCAATGGATATGACACAACAGGTGTCAAAGTTCTGTGCTAGGTTGAATCCACCCATAAACACCCGATTGGAATCAATGTGCCCAACAGACCTACAAGATGCACTTTTTTTAGCTACTCCAATAATACAGGAGGTGCAGACCAAACCAAGGAATAACAGGACTTGGCCTTACAAGGATCAGAACAAGGGTATGTTTAAGGCTCAGACTAAAAGAGCGCAGGGTCAGAATCAGGACCAAAGGAAGAAAGCTAGGGCCAATGCTATCAACAACTTTGTTCCTACACAAGGTAATGACCGCAATCTACGTTGCTTCCAGCAATGAGCCCGGACACTTCAAGAGGCAGTGTCCCAAGCTTAGCAGAGGACATTGCCAAGGGCAATTCCAACAATCCGTCCATGGCCAAGGAACCACCGTCATGGCCAAAGAAAGAACCTCCAATGTTTCCAACAAGGAGCTGGGCGATGAAGAAGATCTATCCATGGATGTTGACATTGAGAGGGAAACGGTTCACGCCGCTCTGCACAAGAAGGGTCCGAATCGCCAATTCTCGGTGATTCAAACTCCATTAGATTATGAAGGTAAAAGCTTCAAAATCCTAATTGACTATGGCAATACACATTCCTTCATTTCTCCAATTTGTGCAAAAAGATTAGGGATAGCCACAAAAGGCGCACCTACTTTACTTGTGGAGTTACCAAATGGTCGTGAGGTCTCTTGTACTAGGCAAACTGCTAAGGTGAAATTCCTATTGGGTGGAAAGCCAACTTCGGTGAGATCCAGGGTAATGAACCTAGGTGTCCACGAATGTTTGCTCGAAATGGATTGGCTAATACCCAATGATGCCCACATCCACTGTGGGAGGGGCCAAGTCTCCTTCCGAAATTTTGAAGGGGAACTAGTCACGACTCAAGGAGAGGCTGGTAAGCCAAAAATACAGCTGGCAAAAGCAACACGGATAATAAAAGGAGTTAGAAAGGGCCTACTTGTCTATCTAATTAAACTGAATAAGCTAGATCAGAATCAGGAATCTGGGGAAGAACCTTCATGGTTAAAGGAATACACAGACGTATTTCCTGAAGACCTGACAGAACTTCCTCCTCAAAGGGAAGTCAACCACGAAATCAAGCTAGCGCCAGGAGCTGCACCAGTCGAAAAGAGGCCGTATAAGATGTTCATCCCGGAAGCTATTGAACTGAAAGAGCAACTCAAGCAACTGCTAGGCCTACATCCGTCCTAGTAGTTTGCCATGGGGAGCTCCAGTGATGTTCTAAAAGAAGAAAGATGGAACGCTTCATCTATACATTGACTACAGAGGGTTGAATCAATCAACCATCAAAAATAAATAACCCATTCCAAGAATAGATGAATTACTTGACCGTCTTCAAGGAGTGAAGATCTTCTCTAAGATAGATCTCAGATCTGGATATTATCATATAAGGATCAAGGAAGAAGATATCCCGAAGACTGCATTCAGCACAAGGTATGGACACTTTGAATTCCTACTGATGTCATTCGGGCTAACGAATGCTCCTGCTACCTTTAACAAGTTAATCCAGGATATCTTTAGGCCCTATCTTGATGACTTCATACTCGTCTTCTTTGACAATACCCTAGTCTCCTCTAAATAGAAAAAAGATCATGAACCCCAACTTCGCATTGTTCTTGAAACAATGAGAGCACACAAGCTTTATGCCAAGAAAAAGAAGTGTGCATTTTTCAAGCGACAGATTGAATATCTGGGATTCATTGAATCAGCGGAAGGAATTTCAGTAGACCCAGCTAAGGTCAGAGACGTTCTAGAATGGCCAACACCAACTTCTGTCAAAAAATACATAGCTTTCTTGGATTGACAGGATGGTATAGGATCTTCATCAAAGATTATGCTTTGATTGCAACACCTCTGACTGATCTACTAAAGAAGCAAGTAGCAATTGTATGGTCACCTTCCCAATAGACCAGCTTTGATAAACTAAAGCAAAGCTTAGTATCAGCACCCATCCTGAAACTTCCTAATCTTAATAAGGATTTTGAAGTGGTAACTGATGCTAGTACACTTGCTTTAGGATGTGTGCTTATGCAAGAAGGTCATCCAATAGCAGCAAGATATCTACCCACAAAGGTATCAATGCCAAAAACCCAATTCTTGAGCTAGCTAAAGAAGAGGCATATCATGACCTAGTCTATCAAAAAATGCTAAGGGAGATCCCCAAACCAAGGATCAAGACCCGAAGCTAAAGATGAAGTATCAAGAATTCTCTGTCAGTAGTGGACTTGTCTACTTTAGGACAAGATTATGTATCCCTGCAAGCCAAACTCTCAAGCAGAAGATTCTTTGGGAAGCCCATGACTCCCCTTTTTTAGGACATCTTGGCTATGCCAAGACCCTTAATGCAGTCAGGGAGAGCTATTATTGGGATAGGCTCAAGGGTAACGTTCTCAAATATGTCACGGAATGTTTGTCTTGTCAACGCATTAAGGTAGAACATGTCAAAATGCCGAGGAAATCGCAACCACTTGACATTCCCCAAATGAAATGGGAATTCATTAGTATGGGCTTCATTGTTGGCCTACCCCAAGTTCAGGAAGGATACAACTCTATTATGGTTGTAGTAGATATACTCACCAAGGTCGCACATCTCATCCCTCTCAAGACAAACTATAAAGCTTCAAACATTGCAAGATTGTTCATTAAGGAAATATTCAAACTGCATGGGTTACCCAGAAGAATCATTAGTGATCGTGACTCTCTATTCACATCACACTTCTGGAGAGCTATCTTTGAGGCTATTGGGACTCAACTCTATTTCAGTACAACTTATCATCCCCAAACTGATGGTCAAATAGAACAAGTCAATCAAGTCATTGAAGATATGCTTAGGGCATACTGCTGTCGCGAACCCAAAAAGTGGATTCATTATTTTCCACTGGTTGAGTTTTCCTACAATGCTTCTTACCAATAGAGTATTCAGATGACCCCTTTTCAAGCATTGTATGGGAATGATTATCGTACCCCTTTGAGCTTCTCGGATCCAACTTTGAGGGTAGAAGCTTCAAGGCAGATGCTGGAAGACTTGGATGATCAAATCAAGTCAATAAGACAAGACATCCAAGCTGCCAAGGATAGACAGAAGGCTTACGTTGACTTGAAATGACAAGATAGATCCTTCATCGAAGGTGATATGGTTTTCATCCGCATATGCCCTAAAAAGAGTTTATTGTCCTTGGAAAAATACAAGAAGCTAAGTCCGAGGTACTGTGGACCTTATAAGATCACTAAGTGCCTAGGACCTAATGCTTACATACTACAACTGCCCTCAGCCCTAAAGATTCATAATGTATTCCACGTTAGCCTATTGAAAAAATATCTACCTAATCCGAACCATATACTTGATGATCAACAATTGTAATGCCTAGCCAAGGAGTCCTTGAGCTACGGCCTCATAGAGTCCTAGATGTCAGGGAGAGACATTTGAGGTCAAGGACCTTGAGAGAATACCTCATCCAGTGGAAAGATTATCCCGAAGAGGATGCCACTTGGATGGATGAAGATACTCTCAACTAACAATACCCCCAGGTCCTCTCGAGATGAGGACATCTCGAATCCATTAAGGGGGAGAGGATGTAACATGCCCGTGCTCCCCCCCCCCCCCAATTTCAAAAAAAAAAATTATTGAGAAGTGGGAAAGAAGAAGGAGAGGAAGAAAAGAGGGAGAGAAGAAGGAAAGGAGAGAGAGAGAGAGAGAGAGAGAGGGAAGAAGAAGAAGAAGGAGGAGGAGGAGGAGAAGGAGAGGAGAGAGAAGAAGAAGAAGTGGAAGAAGAAGAGGTAGAAGGAGAGAAGAGAGAAGGAGAAGTGGGAAAGAAGAAGGAGAGGAAGAAAAGAGGGAGAGAAGAAGGGAAGGAGAAGAGAACGAAAAGAAGAAGGAGAGGAAAGGGAGAGAAGAAGAGAAGGAGAGAGAAGGAAGGAGAAGAGGAGGAAAAGAAGAAGGAGAGGAGAGGGAGAGAAGAAGAGGAGAGAGAGAAGAGAAGAAGGGAAGTAGAGAAAGAGGAGAGAGAGAGAAGGAGAAAAAGAAGTGAAGAAGAAATAGAAGAGGTAGAAAGAGAGAAGAGAGAAGTAGAAAAAGAAGAAGAAGAGGAAGGAGAGAGAGAAAGAAGGAGAAGAGAAGAGGAAGAAGAGAAGAGGAAGAAGAGAGGGAGAAAGAGAGAAGGAGAAAGAGAGAGGAAGAGAGTTGGAGAGTGAAGACCGTTCGAGGAGCCACACTCAAGCCACCCCCTCATCGGCAAAGGATCCCCTTTCCGCGACCTTCCCCTCCCGAACCGGTCATCTTGAAGGCCACTAAGGCCCAGACTACCCAAACCTCGAGTAGAAATGGCTCCCAAGAAGAAAATCGCAGAAAGCGTAGGTGCGAAGGCTAGCGTTGGTACCGGTAATGTGGGAGATGCAAGCAGAGCGACCAACGTAACAAATGCCCCCACGATCACGAATCAAACCCAGGTTCTAAGCTTTATAATTAATTATGTATTATTTCCCATGGAAGAAATGAAGGGGTTAGCTACATGCATGGAACAAGAACGAGTCTTAGGGTTTTTGTTTACTCTAAATGCTAGGTTGCATGCATGAAATGGTAGAGTATGGAGTTCACATAAGTTTATATGCGTGAAATGATAGCTTTTACACACATAAAATGATAAGGTTTTTGCATTATTTCACATAAAATAATAGCTTTTAAACCAGTTCAGTGCATGAATAGTCAATTAGAATTCCTATTTTGCAATCATAATTAAAAGAAACACATGAAATGTTAGTTTCTGTTCATGAGATACATTCGCACCGTTGGATAAAAACCTAGACTTTCATATACGCAAGTCACATGTGATCCAATGCATTAGGGATAAGTATGCGTTGCCAAGAATGAAGAGAGATAAAGGTTGTTTAGGATGTACAACTATACTAAATGCACCATGTGCATGATAGATAAGGTTGATTGGAAAATTCTACATAGAACCGCACTAAGAGAAATGGAAGGAATGCATGCATCTAGACTGTATCTTGAAGGCCTAAATGAAGAATCCTGTGTTGCCAAGTGTGTTAATTGAACTTGGTTGGAACTGGAAGATTAAAAGACCCTTGGTTGGGTTGCAAATAAGGCATGTCTGTTGCCTTGATTGACTAGCTAACGCCTGAGTTAGGGTTAAGATACCATAAGGTAAAACCCAAGGGAAAAGGACAAGTCAAAATAAGTTAACTTACCAAGAACATTTGCTTGCGTAATCTTGTTTGAGATTATTGGGATCTCACCAAGTCACGAACGATCCAGGATCGGATGCTGGGAGCATCCGGAAAAAAGACCCAGGATCGGATGCTGGGAGCATCCAGAAAAAAGGAGTCACACCTTAGCAGTTGGTCGTACAAATGGCCTCCGAAATGCTTGTGATTGTACATTTAGGTACATTATTTGATCCCCTTTGCTCAAGGAACTAATTCAAGGATAAACACTTAATGCTTCAAGTTAAAGGCCTGGAGGGAGAGGCACGAACAGTTACCTCCGACTATCTACCTAGCCCTATCCAAGGGGTTTGTTAGCCGCGTTGGGTACATGGACCTAACCCACCATGAGAGGTCTCTTCGTGGGTGCTGCTTGGAGCAGGAGGACGCTTGGGTGCTAGGGGAGGCACTGGCTGTAAATCCCTTGCCTCCGAATCCCGCATAAGAGACTGACATGACTCGATATGGGATCTCAAGGCCCGTGTACTAGTCAACGGGCGGAACTTGGAGCAGCAATCCTGTAGATTTATGTGATAGCCTTTGGGCATGATATTGGATGTACTCCAGGATTATGATAAATAAAGAACAGATATTGGAAAAAAAGGGAACTTGCTTGACATTGTTTTTGTATCAGTGCCCAAGTTACGTGAAGGAACCCGTGATTAATTTGATTAATTAAGGAAGCTGATTTTGCATGTCAAACGTAATGTGGTAGATAATTAGATAACTAAAGCAAACTGAGAAAAGTGCGATGGATGTGACTTAGGTCCGTCCTACGGAAGGGTGGTCCCGGTTAGCTGGGAATTTTTCTCAAATGATGAGATAATAAGACTATGAAGACCTAGTGGCAGTAGATGTAGAATCCCGGTTTATTATTTTTTAGGGGAAAGGAATGGGACTATGCCGTATGGCAGAGACGTTGAGCTTCGCATCCCTCTCATTTCCCATTCTCCATGAACCAAGTGCAGCATGAATCTGCTTCGACTCTATTGTTCCTACGCAAAGTGGTACATCTGGAGCTCGACGCTAGCTTCTTCCTGGAGGGAGACTTTGCTGATAGGAAAGGAACCCTGACCTCAGGTTGATCCCAAGTGGGAACGGCCAGACACTTTCGCTCGAGGCAGACTCAGGAAGACCTAGATTGCAAACCCTGTGTCATTCCTTGCGAGTGCCAAGCGGAGCCTTCTAGACCCTCCTCCTAATGGGCTACTAAGACGTGTCCCACACGTGGACAAGCGAACACGTGACACACTCACTTCGTATCAAGGAGTGCACAATACGGCGTGAATCGACAAAGTCGATGACACTTGAAAACAATCCTCATTCTGTATCATTGAAAAGTAGAAAAGCACAATACGGTATGAAAACAAATGTAGAAAATCAAAAGGAGCTCAAATCTAGCTAGGCTTGATAATTTTCTTTAAAAACCATAAATGCATAATTATACGTATATATAGAGACAAGGACAAGGATTAGCCATGTGGAAAGCCACATCAATAGCCATGTGGATGGCCATTGTAAAACCTAGCCAATTATACAATTCCACATCTTGCCTGCCCCACAAATATAAAAGACCGATATTGGCTTACATGGCTCGCTTTTGATATCCACGACGCGAACGATGATACGAAGCAAGTGACCTCTTGCACTACCAATGCTCTTCCACCATCTTGTTGTCATGCCGCTACACGCACATCATGTGAAAAACTCTAGAGTGTGGCTTCCTTATAGATCTAGAGAGCCAATGCCACTTTAGGCATTACTGTTAGTGTCCATGGTTCAAAAATTTTGGATTTTTGGACAAGTTTTAGCCAATTTTTGATATGTTAGATATTATCTCTTGTAAAAATCCATAAAATTGTAGACAACTTCTAGATTAGGATAACATGTAAAAGAAAGCATGTAGCTTTGAGCTAATTTGAGAGGATTTTATGTATAAAGAAAGATTAGTGAAATTGCGCAACGCGATCGCTGTTTTCAGGCAGTGAATAACACTCCAAGTGGGAGATGAAGGAGTGATCTGGATAAATTATGGCTAGGTGTCTTGGTATTTTACCCCCTTTCAGGGCCAATGGAGGCATCAAATTGGCGATCTGAGTAGCATAGAGGAAGGTATTATTTTATACGCATTTTTGTCTATTAGAGTTTTATCTTCTCATAATGCAAAAATAAACTAACATGCTTCATCTCTGTTAGTATTCTTCTATATTTTCTATTTTTTTTTGTGAGAATTCTTCTACGTCATCTATTTCTTCAAACCCCTTCGCTTTCGTCTACTCCTCTCCCTGAATTTCCCTTCACCATGCTTTCTCTTACCCCCGTGGTGGACTTTCGACACCAAACGCTCTGACACCGTGTTAGGGGAAGTTTATGCTATCATCAAAGGTGAATTCCAAAAGATATTTGGGTTGATTTGGGGCTGATATCTTCAATCATATTCACAGAATTAGCTACAACATTGTCCTTTTAATTCATTTCTTACTCTACAGAAGATATTTTGTCAAAATATGCAAGAATTATATGCCCCTATGGCAGGGCAATGTTTGTAGATCATTCATTGATGCTTTGAGTTGAATTAAGAGGAGCTTTTTCTCTTATTTCTTGGTTTTGGTAACTTATCCTTATCAAGAACTCAATTTGAAGCTCTATTGAAGCAAGTCTCTTTGCCCTACAAGCCTTGTCATTGACTCATAAGCTTTTGTCCCTAACAGTCTACATTGAATGTAATCATGCAAATTTGATTCATGCTAGGGCATCATGTATGAATGATGGGATGCAGAGTTGCTTATGATACATGACAGCATATTGTACTTGATTTTATAATTTGTCATTACTCTTATAGTCAAGAAAATAAGCTTGATTTGAGTTACAACTTATGAGATAATACTCTATGATTTTTGCTACTAAGAACATGCAGTTGGAAGCTCTATTAACATCTTCAAGAACTTGGCTTGAAACCTTCAACCCTTCTCTTATCTCTACCATCTCCAGAATCTAAGCTCTTGAACCCCATATATTCTTCTCTCTCAAACCCCTGTGATTGATCGTGAAGTACCTCTTGAACCTTTAAACATTCACTGTAATCTACTTATCTCTTGAAGACACATCTCTATCTATCTTGTCTAGTTTTCTTGCCAAACCCTTGTGGTGACCTTCAAGCCTACGCGTTGTGACATTGGTGAACTCGACATGAAGGTCGGTGTAAGAAAACTCCAAGATGGGGGATTCTTCATCAGGAGATACTCTACAACAACTGGTGTGCATACTACATCAGACTCAGCAACAACAAATCCAAATGTTACAACAACAAAAAACAAAGGCAAGATGAAGAGAAGATTGATTCCACAGCTATCAAGGCCCGAGAGGAAGTTGGGCAGGAATTAAAACAATTTAATTGTCAAACTGTCTCTGTTTTTATTTGCTTGTATGTTGAGAAAATGCTCTTCTTTGATGTACCGCAACATGCATGGAGTCGCTACTTTGCTAGACTAGCCAAGCATGGTCTTCAAGAAAGAATCCATGGTCTTTTTCAGCGAGATGCGGGTTGGGCTGCATTCAAAAAAGCCCTACGCTAAGAATTCTTCTTAGAAGACTCTAGCCTAATGATGAAGAAATGTTTCACTGATTGGGTTGAGAAACCCAACAAAGGTTTAGCTGCAACAGCTTTATAACACGAGTTTGAAAGTAAATCTGGACAACTTGATGCTAAAGACCAACAAAGTATGGAAGGTTAGAAGATTGAATTATTCCTTAAGGCTATAGATCCCATTCTGCAAGAGAAGCTTAATGATCGCCTAGAATATGCTACCTCCGAATTAGGAGTCAAGACTACATGGACAGATGTTACTGATGCAGTTAACATGATTGCTCAAAGAGAGTGGATGTGACTAAGATTGGGCTCTACTTAAACTTCAACAACTCCATTGATGGAGCTTGTTCCACCTTCCAAATCCCCTATTCCTTTTACTAATCAGTCAACTCTTGCTTCTTCTGTTCCTTCTAAAAATGATGTCATGGATGAACTCATTAAAAGCATGCGTGACCTTCATCTTAATCTTACAGAAATTAGTTCCAAGATGGAGAAGATCGATGTCAAAGTTGAAGAATGAGGACGATCATCAACTCAAAGACCCATAAGAGAAGGCTATAAGAGGCGTTGTATTTTGTGTGACAGCCAATAGCATGACAAGGAAGAGTGTCCTGCCTTCCGTGAGGCTGAAGCACAAAAGCTCATCTTTTGGAAAGACGAAAAAATTCATGCAATTGAAATTGGTGAGTCAAATTTTGGCAATGGTGGAATGAAGAAAAGATTAGAAGATTTAGCTATAAAGAATGCCTATGCACTAATTGATGCAACTACTTATGGGCTGCAAATTGAGCCAACTAAATCAAATTTGAAAGCATGTAAAGGTAATGTGTAATCTAAAGTATAGATGCAGGTATTAGATCAAATGGAACGCGAAAAATTAGCCAAAGATGATTTGACTAACACCACTCAGTGCATTCGAGGAATAACTAGTTGGAAAGAATCGATAGATTCCTTTTCTACCTTTGCACATGTGGCTAACGTCAATCATAAAGAAGTCTTGATGATTGAAGAAAAGAGAAGAAGAGAAGATGAACTAGGGCTTTCCTCTTCTGGCCCTCCAAAACAGGAAACTAGAAGAACGCATGAACAACCAAAGCTTGCTGAAAATATAACCCCAAATCAAGAGATGGAAGATGCGCCACAAACAAAGAAGACCAAAGGTAAGAAGAAAGGCAAGCAGCCATGCTACAAATTGCAGTCTGACATAGAATCTGCAAACCAATCTCAAACGAGTTCTAAAAGAACGAATTTTGGAAAGTAAAATTGAGTTCGCCTTAGGTGAAATTCTCAAAATTGCCAAACGTACTGAATTTCATGATGTAATTATTAATGTAATCAAAAGAAAAAGACAATATCTTGGTGATGATGCTGAAGAAACAGTTAATGCTTTTTTGCAAGCTCTTCGAGTCTTTGTGCAAGATGAAGAGAAACTGACTGCACAAGGAGTTCAATTTGAAGCTATTGAAGAGTTAATTGTAACAATTGAAGCTGAAGATAAAGAAAGCATGGATGCAAAAATTAAAGAAGTGAAGGCGGAAAATGTAATGGTCGGCTAGTCAAACCAGTTGGGCAACCCACCTCTCAAAAAGGTTGTCTACAGCACATGCATGATGAGAAAGAAGCCCGATTCATTCCAAGCAGTCACTACTCCCGTACACATTGGGCAAGAGCAACAACGCAGATAGTCGTCCAAATTGGAGAAAAAGAAACACCATGTATTGCACTCTTAGACCATGGTTCTGAGATAAACGTCATGGCAAGGAGTCTCTATGAAAGCGGCGGATGGCCCATAGATGTTGATCCAGGTTGGCAAATGAGAGCTACAAAAAACTCTTCTGGAGAGTTATATGCTGCATCTCCTAATGTGCAGGTAACTATTGGAGACATAAAAGACAATTTTCACTTTTTTGTTCAAGACTCTTGTAGTTACCCTATCATTCTTGGGCAACCTTACATTTTTTAAGCCCGCTTGGAAACAAAAGCTCTTGATGATGGTTCTTCCTATGCTCGAATCCGAAGTGCAATTTCTTACTGTGTGTGTTAACCATCATCGAAACAAAGATCGACTGCATAATTATCCTATGCCTCTTAATGCCCGAGAATTCAAGGGTTTTCGGGCTGCACTGCTGTAAAAGGAGGCTATAGCAGTGCGTTATGTAAAAAGATTGTACCTCCTTATGCTACAGAAACTATGTCTCTAGCAAATCTGTATGTATGTACAACCAATAGTATGGGTTTTTATAAGTCTCTTCCAGCCATGACTAAATCTGAAAGAAAATATTTATGTCATGTAAAAAGGGTGCTGAAAACTTATGACATGATGGCTGAAAATGAAGATATTTTTGGGAATTTTTTTTCGATTGATTACTATTGACACATTAGTTGAAATATATGCAATTGCTCATACAGAAAAGTAGCCTAAAAATCAGTCCATAGAAGTATGTACATTGGATTTTTATCAAACAATTCAAGAATTTGTTGAGCAAGAAGACATTGGTTCACTCAACAAGGCTAAAGTGCAAGTGGAGACAAAATACAAGATGGTGGATAAGAAAGTCAAGCCTGTGGCAGTCCCATTTCCTCCTGAAAGTGAAGGCTGGCTGATAGGGCAGCAAATCAACCAAGTCTTCGTGATCCTTCTAACATTGGTTAGAAGTTCACATGTGAAAGTATAAAAGAGCTCAAACTAAGTGAAAATTCTTTCCTTTTGCTGGTTGAAAATGTAGCATTCCCCCCCCCATGCATAAGAACGCCCCCTTCTTAAATTTTTTAAAAATCAACTTAAATGTTTTTACTCTCCCCCCGTAGACAACATGTCGGGGGGGAGAGAGAGAGAGAGAGAGAGAGAGAGAGAGAGAGAGAGGGAGTAAAGAGAGAGAAAGGGGGCATGCGCCCCCCAGGTGGAGGGGTGGCGGCCGTGAACAGTCGCCCCTCCCAATACCACATCCTCCCCCTCTTTAAAAGGGGAGTCCCCCCTCCCTCGTGGCTCGACACACAGCGCCCCCCCATGGTCTGAAATAATACCGCCACCCCCCCCCCCCTCCGCCTGACAGTAGCGCCACCCCCTCCTCTTGATAGCAACCCCCCTGCCCCACCTGAAATCGCCATCATCATCATCTTCATCTTCTTCCCCATCCTCAGTTCGACGTCAATCCCCCTGTCAGAAGATAGGAAATAAAAGAAAAAAAAGGCTTCCAAGAAGCTTCCTCAAAAGTGCCTTCTTAAGGGTGCTTCACCCACAGATCGTGTAAAGGGGCATAGTTTGTCTATGAAGGGAGTTCCTTGCGGGAAGGGAAAACTGCTAGCTTGCAGCAAAATTCCGCACACCCTCCACCTGCCCTAGCCCCAATTGCAATGGCCCCAAAGCGCCACACGAGAGGAGCACACGCGAGAGTAAGAGAGGCACATGTAGGAGTCCCCACTTGAAGCACGAAAGCCGATAATACCCCTCCTGTGGAAGTTCAGGTTCCATCAAATTCACCCTTTTCATTTCCGCATGATATGGGTGCAATAAGTATAAATTCACAGAGAGTAGTCTTAGTCGCACTGAAAATTTACTGAAATTGAACGCTTTGTTTTAAAAAGATCATAGGAATGTTCGGGAAAGTTTTAGACTGCATCACAAGGTACTTATATTTCCCGCACCAACATGATGAAAGGCTGTTACATTCGTCAATATATGGTTCATGTGTTAAAAGATGCACTCATGCAATAATGTCCTAGTCGCATCACACACATAGGTTAAATATATATTGCAATGCTCACATGCATTGGAAGGTTTGCATTGGGTAACTTATGCTCGCAAGAATGAGTTATGTTGTACACAATGCATTTGTGCAATTTTAAAAAATCCATTGTGACGATCGTAAATAGGTTGATTCGTAGGAGGATGTTTAATTAAAGAATAGGTAGTTGCTATGGAGAGGAATAAAAGCGTTATATTTTCGCATAAGCAACTACATTCTATTTTGCATGACTTGCATGGGAAAGGAAAAGATTATGTTTTTATTTCAATATCACTGTAAATGTATATAGCATAGCCTGCATGCATAAGCAACTTGCATGCATAAGTAAATGTATGAAAAGAAAAAGGGTTATATTTCAGTTGTTGGTGAAAAGCAGACATAGGGATGCAATTCCTCAAGATAGGCACTGCTACCTATCTCGTGCAACTAGTCGGCAAGGTCAGATGTTATCGCAACTAAATCATAAGATGCTATTACTACGTCATAGGCCAAGGGAGGCGAGATCTAATGACTAGTTAGATTCGTCAAGAGGTCAAGTACTTTCCCTACTACAACTCTCTCTCTTAGGGACCGATTTGTCAGAATTAGGGAAATTGTGAATTGCCAAGAAGCAAATTGACCAATCCAAGGATGACGGGGTTTTTCAAGATCTATCTTACAAGGAGACCTAAGGTAAGGATAATTAGGGTCGGTAGGGCACAAACCCTAACCCAAAGAAAAAGGGAAAACAAGCAACCTAGCTTGCCAAGCCCTTGGAATCTTGCCAAGTCACGAACGATCCAGGATCGAATGCTGGGAGCATTTGGGAAGAAGGAATCACACCTTAGCAATTGGTTGTACAAACGACCACTGAAATGATCGTGATTGTATACTTAGGTACATTGTTTGAACTTCTTTGCTCAAGCAACTAATTCAAGGCAAAACACTTAATGCTTCAAGTTTAAAAGCCTAGAGAGAGAGGCAGGTTCAGTTACCTCCGACAGTCTGCCTGGCCCTATCCAAGGGGGTTGTTAGCCGCATCGGGTACATGAACCAAACCCACCGCGAGAGGTCTCTCCGTGGGTGCTGCTTGGAGCAGGAGGATGCTTGGGTGCCATGGAAGGCTCTGGCTGTAAATTCCTTGCCTCTGGATCTTGTACAAGAGGCCGACATGACTCGAGATGGGATCTCGAGGCCCGTGTACTAGTCTACGGGCGACACTTGGAGTAGCAATCCTGATGATTGCTGGGATAGCCTTCATACTTGATGTATTCCAGGACTATGATAAATAAAGATCAGATATTTGAAAAAGGAACTTGCTTGACATTGTTTTTGTGTCAGTGCCTAAGTTACATGAAGGAACCCGTGTTTAAATTGATTTATTAAGGAAGTTGCCTTTGCATGTCAAACATAATGTGGTAGGTAATTAGATAACTAAGCAACCCAAGAAAAGTGCGGTGGATGCGACTTGGGTCCGATGGAAGGGTGGTCCCGTTTAGCTGGGAACTTTTCTCAAAAGACGTGATAACAAAACTGTGAAGACCTAGAGTTAGTAGAGTTAGAATCCCAATTTATGATGTTTTAGGGGAGCGGAATGGGACTATGCCTTATGGGCAGAGAGGTTGAGCTTTGCATCCCTCTCGTTTCCCATTCTCCATTAACCAAGTGCAGCATAAATCCGCTTCAACTCTGTTGTTCCTACTCAAAGTGGGTCATCTGGAGCTCGACGCTAGCTACTTCCTAGAGACTTGGTTGATAGAAAAGAAACCCTGACTTCAGGTCGGTCCTAAGTGGGAATGGCCGAATACTTCCGCTTCGGGGCAGACTCGGGAAGACCTAGATCGCAAACCCTATGACATTCCTTGCGAGTGCTAGGTGGTGCTTGCTAGACTCCCCTCCCAATGAGCTGCTAAGACGTGTCCCACAGTGGACAAGCGGACATGTTACAGTTGGTATCAGAGCGAACCAATGAGATCTAAAGATTACAAGGGAACTTAATGGAGGAAAATAAAGGGAATAAGGGGATAAACAAGGAAAGGTGAGTAGAATAGAGCAGTGTTTTCTGTTGAAAACATTTCTTTACTCACTTATGGATGCTGGGTTGCAAAGTCACGAATCATGGAGCAAGTTCTTGGTGTTCCAAGTCATGTTCATGACTGCAATGCATGCTTCAAATTATCGTCAGAGGCTTGGCATGATGGATATTCTGGACCGCATCTATAATCCTTCGCCCCTGTATGTGGAGCGGAGATGGACAGGAGACTCAGAAATATACTACATAGCAGCCCACCGACTCGCGTATCTTCAGACCAACTTGAGGAGAATCAAGTGGATGGAGGACTTAAAGATCGTGAAGCTATTCATCTTTGTCAAAGCTCACGTAAATGCACCTTTGCATGTTAGCGGTCGAAAAGTCAAGCAGAACAAGTATGTCTATAAAGAAGTAACCCGAGTGATCTCTGCTGACAGAATCAAAGTGTTAGGGCACTATGAGAAGAACGGGTATCAAAGGAAGGGACACCCCAAGCTTCCTATGACTTACCGTTTCCTGAAAATCCATGACCCCACTCCATATTATTATTCCGTCCCTGTAGCCGATTGTAACACAATCCTGTTTTCCCCAAACTGATGTATCAATCAGCATGTCCTACTTATCCAAAATAGATATACTCAAGGGGTTATGCCTTCATGAATAAATAAGACTTTTTACAATTGCCTATCTTGATCATAAATGTTAGCTAAGGTGTTAAGTGATTAAATCACTTAGCTAAAAAGCTGTGCTAGTCATATTAACGTAATATGAGAACATATGATAAGATGTTAACGTAAAGAATCTTATTGTTCAGACGCAACCCCAAGCGCAAGTTTCAAATCCGACTCATGCACTAATTCCAGCTGTGGCTCAGGAGAAGAAATTCCCTCACAAACAAATTAAGCCACCCGAGTTTGATGGCAAGGGAAGGACTGTTCAAGCTGACACTGAGATTTGGATTGAGTCCATGGATGACTATTTTGAGGCAGCAGGAACTGCACCTGCTAACCAAGACATCTCGCCAAACTTAAGCTTACAAGCAAAGCAAGACTTTGGTGGAAACAATGGTGCAGAGACCAAGCGATCTCGAAAGGGATAGTCACTTGGGATATGCTTAAGGAAGCTGTGCGAGGGAGGTATCTGCCACCTGCCTACCACACACAAAAGATGAATGAATTCTATGACTTGAAGCAGCTAGGATTATCCCTTGAAGCATATTATTCGAAGTTTGTTTCACTCCTAAAGTATGCTCCTCCAATGGATATGACATAGCAGGTGTCAAAATTATGTGTTGGGTGGAATCCACCCATAAACACTCGATTGGAATCAATGCGCCCAATGGACCTACAAGACGCACTCATTTGAGCTACTCCAATAATACAGGAGGTACAGACCAAACCAAGGAACAACAGGATTTGGCCTTACAAAGATCAGAATAAGGGCATGTCTAAGGCTCAGACTAAGAGAGCATAGGGTCAGAATCAGGGCCAAAGAAAGAAAGCTAGGGTCAATGCTGTCAACAACTTTGTTCCAACACAAAGCAATGATCGCAACCCATGTTGCTTTCATTGCAATGAGCCCAAACACTTCAAGAAGGATTGTCCCAAGCTTAGTAGAGGGCATCGCCAAGGGCAATTCTAAGGTCAAAACAAAGCCGCTCATGGCCAAGGAACCATCGTTATGGCCAGAGGGAGAACCTCCAGTGTTTCCACCAAGGAGCTGGACAATGAAGAAGATCCATCCATGGATACTGACATTGAGAGGGCAATGGTTCATACCACTCTTCACAAGAAGGATCCGAATCGCCAATTCTCGGTGATCCAAACTCCATCAGAATATCAAGGTAAAAGCTTCAAAACCTTGATTGACTATGGCAGTACACATTCCTTCATCTCACCAATTTGTGCAAAAAGATTAAGGATAGCCACAATAGATGCGCCTACTTTACTTGTGGAATTAGCAAATGGCCATGAGGTCACTTGTAGTAGGCAAACTGCTAAGGTAAAATTCCTACTAGGTGGAAAGCCAACTTCTGTGAGATTCAGGGTAATGAACCTAGGTGTCCACAAATGTTTACTTGGAATGGATTGGCTAATACCCAATGATGCCCACATCCACTGTGGGAAGGGCCAAGTCTCCTTCCGAAATTCTGAAGGGGAACTAGTCACGACTCAAGGTGAGAATGGTAAGCCAAAAATACAGTTGGAAAAAGCAACACGGATAATAAAAGGTGTTCAAAAGGGTCTACCTGTCTATTTGATTAAACTGAATAAGCTAGATCAGAATCACGAATCTAGAGAAGAACCTTCATGGTTAAAGGAATACGTAGACGTATTCCCTGAAGATCTGACGGAACTTCCTCCCCAAAGGGAAATCGACCACGAAATCAAACTTGTGCCAGGAGTTGCACCGGTCGCAAAGAGGCCGTATAAGATGTCCATTCCGAAAGCTATCGAACTGAAAGAGCAACTCAAGAAACTTTAGATCAAGGCTACATCCGACCTACCATGGAGAGCTCCAGTGTTGTTCCAAAAGAAGAAAGATGGAACACTTCGCCTATGCATGGACTACAGAGGGTTGAATCAAGCAACCATCAAAAATAAATACCCCATTCCAAGAATAGATGAATTACTTGACTATCTTCAAGGGGCGAAGGTCTTCTCAAAGATAGATCTCAAATCTGGGTATTATCAGATAAGGATCAAGGAAGAAGATATTCCGAAGACTGCATTCAGTACAAGGTATGGACACTTCGAATTCCTAGTGATGTCATTCGGGTTGACGAATGCTCCTGCTACCTTCAATAGGTTAATGTAGGATATCTTTAGGCCCTATCTTGATGACTTCATGCTCGTCTTTTTTGAGATACCCTAGTCTACTCAAAACAAGGAAAGGATCATGAACCCTAGCTTTGCATTGTTCTTGAAACAATGAGAGTACACAAGCTTTATGCCAAGAAGAAGAAGTGCACATTTTTCAAGCGACAGATTGAATATTTAGGATTCATTGTATCAGCAGAAGGAATTTCAGTAGATCTAGCTAAGGTTAGAGACGTTTTGGAATGGCCAACACCAACTTCTGTCAAAAAAATACGTAGTTTTCTCGGGTTGACAGGGTGGTACAGAATTTTCATCAAAGATTATGCCTTAGTTGTAGCACCTCTGACTGATCTACTAAAGAAGCAAGTAGCAATTGTATGGTCACCTGCTGAACAGACAAGCTTTGACAAACTAAAGCAAAGCTTAGTATTAGCACCCATCCTAAAACTTCCTAATCTTAGTAAGGAGTTTGAAGTGGTAACTGATGCTAGCGCACTTGCTTTAGGATGTGTACTTATGCAAGAAGGTCATCCCATAGCATATTCTTCAAGGAAATTAAAGAGCCATGAAAGGAATTATGCTACCCATGACCTGGAGCTGTTGGTTGTCATCCATACTCTCAAACTTTGGAGACATTACTTGCTAGGTAACAAATTTTTCTTAGTAACAGACCACAAGAGTCTTAAATGGTTTTTCACCCAGAATAAACTCAATATGAGGCAACGTCGATGGATCAAAATGCTGGAAGAATATGATTTTGAAATCAAATATATGCCTGGAAAAGAGAATGTAGTTGCCAATGCACTCAGTCGCAAGGCATTTCTTAGTTCTCTCATTTTGCAAGATCCATCAACAGCAAGGTCTCTAGCCACAAAGGTATCAATGCCAAACAACCCGATTATTGAGCTAGCAAAAGAAGGGGCATATCATGACCCAGTCTATCAAAAAATGCTAAGGGAGATCCCCATCAAGGATCAAGACCCGAAGCTAAAGATGAAGTATCAAGAATTCTCCATCAGTAGTAGTGGGCTTGTCTACTTTAGGACAAGATTATGTATCCCTGCAAGCCAAACTCTCAAGCAGAAGATTCTTTGGGAAGCCCATGACTCCCCTTTCTCAGGGTATCCTGGTTATGCCAAGACCCTTAATACGGTCAGAAAGAGCTATTATTGGGAAAGGCTCAAGGGAGACGTACTCAAATATGTCACAGAATGTTTGTCTTGTCAATGCATTAAGGCAAAGCATGTTAAAATGCCTAGGAAATTGCAACCACATGACATTCCACAAATGAAATGGGACTTCATTAGTATGGACTTCATTGTGTAGATGAAAGGAAAATGCCTTGTGGAATGGGAATAAAAGGGGAAGCAAACATTGGAATTCTACATGAAGTCTCTTTATAGAAAAAGTTAAAGGGAACCTAACACAATGATCATGGATGATCAATGCACTGCTTGTTTATGAGGATGAAGGCATAGTTACAGACTTCACTTCATATCTAAAGCCAAAAGGAACCTAACATGATGAGAAAATGCTCATTACAAGGATGAAGACATATCTAGAGTCTTCACTACACACCTAGCTAGAACACTAGAAGCTACTAATGCTATTATTGAGGATGTAGATACTCAAAATTTGTGCACTCTTCGTTTTCCCTTGTTTCAATCACACTACCCTTTTTTTAAATAAAAAACGCATGATTTGGAGAGAGAAGACTAACCCTGCATGGATATCAACATCTTTCCTTCCTATTGGACAATCCAAAATCACCACCTCTTTAACTATAATATTGTTAAGGGCCCATTTTTAAGCTTGTTTTTTACCCCTAGTAATTATTCACGAGGTTTTAGAAAGATAGAAAACCTAACATCCTATCTATACGGGAGGTCAAACTTGGTCACAAAGACATCATTGACAACATGATCATGAGGGCTATTAACACTTTGGTTACTTGAAGGGAAAAGAAAGTGGAGGCACCCTACCACACACACACACACACACACACACATGCATGCACATACCTTGGTACACACACACACAGATATGGATATATATATAGAAAGTGAGTGCTTAAGCCACTTTGCTTATGGAGGCAAATATCAAGGCATATGATAGCCGCTCAAAGCTTGTGCACATGACGAACTATGGTCATGTGACAAGCTACTATGGTATCAAAACACCATAGTTGTATCATTGTATGCACCAAAACATATATCTAAAAAGAGCTAATTGCTAGAGCTAGATAAGCAAGGCAATAGAGCTAGAATGCATGCTTTTGTTGGGTGGCTAGAACATGATACTTCTCCATAGATGGATGCCACAACAATGATATAATTTAAAGTAAGCATGTTGGGTCCACAAGTCCTTAAAGCTCATGGAGCTCATGGGTGCTATGCAAGGAAATGAGGATTTTCGTACACTTGGCACAATCAATAAAGCTCCAAGCAGAGAGGAGCTCTCCTAGATAGAACTTATGCTTCCCTAAATGGTAGTTGGATCATTTCATCCCTCAATCTTAGAATGTTGCACCATGTGCAAGCCTTGAGCTATACAACAATCTTCTTGACTTCCAAAATTATCAATGAATCTCCAATCAACCAAGGTCCACTTTCCTTTATATTCAACTATTCCTTCTTGGACTCCATAAGATTTGACCTAAAAATAAGGAGAGCTTAGTCCTTTGCATTGGATATGCATTGCAAGTTGAGTTGAGATTAGTGGAACAGAGGTTGAGAGACTCATTCACTATGGGTGGAGGCTGGCAAGGTATAGAGGAAATGAAAATGCCTTCTAGAATGGGAGTAGAAGGGGAAGCAAACATTGGGATTCTACATGAAGTCTCTTTAGACAAAAAGGCAAAGGGAACCTAACATGATGATCATGGATGATGAAGGCACTACTTTTTTATGAGGATGAAGGCATAGCTAAAGTCTTCACTTCATAGCTAAAGCCAAAAGGAAACCTAACATGATGATGAAGAAAATGCTCATTATGAGTATGAAGATATATCTAGAGTCCTTAGTACACACCTAGCAACAACACTAGGAGCTACTAACCCTATTAATGAGGATAAAGAAACTAAAAATCTATGCACTATTTATTTCCCCTTTTTTCAATCATGCTACCATTTTTAAAATAAAAAAAACATGATTTGGAGAGAGAAGGCTCAACATCCATAGATGTCAACATCTTGCCTTCCTATAGGACAATCCAAAATCACCACATCTTTAACTATAATATTTTTAAGGGCCCATTTTTAAGCTTTCCCCCTAACAATTATTCATGAGATTTTGAAAGCTAGGAAATCTAACATCCTATCTATACGTGAGGTCAAACATGGTCACAAACCCGAGGTATCCACCTTATAGAACATGTAAGATACTATGTGAGTTTAAAAGAAAGGGTATTATATTTAGTAAGATTTACAAGATTATATTGACAAAATAGGTTTTTAAATTATAATTAAAATGTACGTAAGTTTAGTAAAGTAAAAGGGGTAGGTTTAAGGCCTTATAGCATGTAATGAAAGGGTATTTCTAATATCCTTCGAAGGCACGTTATATAGACAATTTCTTATAAATGGAGTCTCTAGGGTCTGAAAGGCATGATTGACAACATGATCATGGGGGCTATCAACACTTTGGTTACTTCAAGGGCAAAAAAAGTGGAGGCAACCTACTACTAATAATACTAGTACTAGTACTACTAGTACCCCCCCACGTGTGTGTGTGTGTGTGTGTGTGTGTGTGTGTGTGTGTGTGTGTGTGTGTGTGTGTGTGTGTGTGTGTGTGTGTGTGTGTGTGTGTGTGTGTGTGTGTGTGTGTGTGTGTGTGTGTGTGTGTGTGTGTGTGTGTGCGCGCGTGCGTGCGTGCGTGCGTGCGTGCGTGCGTGTGTGTGTGTGTGTGTGTGTGTGTGTGTGTGCGTGCGTGCGTGCTTAAGCCAATCTTCTTATGGAGGCAAAGATCAAGGCATATGATAGCCGCTCAAAGCTTGTGCACATGATGAACTATGGCAAGCTACTATGGTATTAAAACACCATAGTTATATCACTGTATGCACCAAAACACGTATCTAAAAAGAGCTAATTTCTAGAGCTAGATAAGCAAGGCAATAGAGCTATAATGCATGCTTTTGTTGGGCAACTAGAACATGATAATTTTGCATAGATGGATGCCACAACAATGATACAATCTTAAGTAAGCATGGAGTCGGGTCACCAAGTCCTTAAAGCTCATGGAGCTTATGGACACTATGCAAGGAAATGAGGACTTTGCACGTGACCAACTAGGGTCATGTGTGAGGCTAATTTGGTATCAAAACACCATAATTTTATTAGTGTATGCACCAAAACACGTATCTAAATGGAGCTAATTGTTAGAGCTAGGTAACCAAGGAAATAGAGCTAGAATGCATGCTTTCATTGGGAAACTAGAACAATATGATACTACTATGCAACATATGGATGCCACAACAACAACACAATCTAAAGCAAGCATGGAGTAGGGTCATTAAGTTCTTAAAGCTCATGGATGCTATGCAAGGAAATGAGGGTTTTTGGTACACTTGGCACAATTAGTAAACCTCTAGGCATTGGAGAGGACCTCTCCTAGTGGAACTTATGTCTCCCTAAATGATAGTTGGATCACTCCAGCCCTCAATCTTAGAATGTTGCACCATTTGCAAGCCTTGAACCATACAACAATCTTCTTGACTTCCAAAATTATCAATCCCTCTCCAATCAACCAAGGTCCCCTTGCCTTTAAATTCAACTATTCTTTCTTAGGCTCCATAAGATTTGACTTGAAAATATGGAGATCTTGGCCCTTTACATTGGATATGCATTGTAACCTGAGTTGAGATTAGCGGGATAGAGGTTGAGAGAGACTCATTCACTATGGATAGAGGCTGCAAGGTATAGATGAAAGGCAAATGATTTCTAGAATGGGGGTAGAAGGGGAAGCAAACATTGGGATTCTACGTGAAGTCTGTTCAGACAAAAAGACAAAGGGAACCTAACATGATGATCATCAATGATCAAGGCACTGCTCGTTTTGATGACAAAGGCATAGCTAAAAAGTATTCACTACATGGTTGAAGACAAAAGGAACCTAGCAGGATGATCAAGGTATTGTTGAGATATCGAGCTCCACTCGTGATATGCTAGGGTGACCGTTGTGCATTTATGTCACCGACTTGTCACTTGCAGATGCGGTTGGCACACCGCCCATGAATAATAGCTACATGATAGCTATCCTTATCTACTTTAGTTCGTGGCTCAGTTAGTATGCCACCTTAGTTATTTGAGTTTGGTTTGAGACCCATATATAGGGTTCTTCTATTTCTTTGTATGGGAGTTCTTTTTGGCTTACACAACTAAGAAGAGGAAAACTGTTTTCAGCCTCCACCTTTGTGTGTATTCCCCCATTGTGCAAGCAAGAAAGCTACAAGTGAGACTCCTTCCTTCTCTCCCACAATCTTGACATGGTATCAGAGCCTTGTTCGTGGTAAGGAGCTCAAGAAAGCAAACCAAGTCTGACGTGTTCTGGTAAGAGGAGCAGTGTTGCTTTCATTTTCTGTTTTGGGAGCAGATCTCTGCAGGTAGCACAACCGGAAATTGCAAGAGTGCATTGTCTCAGGTTGAGATGCCCTTCACGGTGAAGCAAGAGGACAGTATATGCTGTGGGTGAGGGCATTAGCCCTCGGTGACCCTGTTTTTTTTATTTGAGGCCATTTCAGGGCCTGTTTTGGAGGCGGAAGTTTTCTGCACGCACTCAGGAAAAGGCCGTGTTTTATGCTGTGCGACCACTGTTCTACAGGTCGGTGAAAAGTTACCACAGAAATTGCATCATATGCTTCTGTGCAGAGACATTGGGAGTTACAGAATCATCCTTGTTTCCTGTTTATGCAAAATCGTCACTAGGAAGTGACTGTGTGGTCAAATACCACTTTCGCCAGTTTTGCAGATTTGCCCCTGTGAGGGTGAAGCTGTGTTTTTTGCAGTGACAGAATTTTTTGCAGTGACAGAATTTTTTATAGTGTTCTATAATGGCGTCTGATTCTCTTTCACAGATTGTAACTGAAAATCTTGACAAGAACAACTTCCAAGCATGGAAGTTTAGAATGACAAATTTCCTTATGGGAAAAGGATATTGGGAATTTGTTGGAGGAAATGAAAAAGAACCAAGTCTTCCTGATGTTCCCAATCAACAGCAAATGCAGGCATTTAAAGCATGGCATGAGAGAGCCAGGAAAGCTATGTACTGGCTGTCTATCAGTATTTCAGACTCTATGATTGTGCATATTCAGGATGCAAGTACGCCAAAGGAGGCATGGGATACTTTGTCAAAAATGTATAGCACAAATACGCAAGCCAGGAAAATGCAGCTCAAGAAAGAGTTGCATAATGTGCAAAGAGAAAGTATGAGCATCAATGACTACCACATGAAGATGAAGAAGATTGCAGATGCACTTGCTTCCATTGGGTCACCAGTGGAAGATGATGATTTAGTTTCTGTGACCTTGAATGGTCTAGGAAAGGATTATGCACAGTTTCGAACATCCATTTCAGTTCGTGAAAGATTTCTTGATTTTGAGGAGTTGATTACTCTTCTAATTTCTGAGGAGCAGAGAAATGGTGGTGCATCTTCGTCAGGAGAAACTTCAAAAGAAACTGTCTTCTACTCAAATGCTGGAAGAGGTAGAGGCAGAGGTAGGGGAGGCCGATCTGGAGGCCGTGGTAGAAATCAGAATATGCAGCAGACTCAAGAAAACCAGTCCTATGGAGGAGGACGTGGTAACTCTAGAGGCAGGGGGAACCAAAGAGGTCGTGGTGGATGGTAAAGAGGCCAAAATGCAAACAGTAATGTTGAATGCTACTACTGTGGTAAAATGGGTCATATGGCTAAAGACTGCTATAAAAAGAAGAATGACATCATGAATGGAAAATTGCAACAAGGGAATTATGCATCTTCTAGTAGACAGGGTGATGACAGAAATGAGCATTTGTTTATGGTGCAGCACATGAACAATTCTGTGACAAGTGCAGAAGAAAGCAACGATGTATGGTATGTTGACTCAAGTGCATCAAACCACATGACAGGTCATGCAGAATGGATGCAGGATGCAAGGAAAATGGAAAAACCAGGATTCGTGGAGACTGGTGATGATACTGCACATCCTATTGTGCAGATTGGAAAAATTCATTTGTCTATGCAGGATGGGAAAAAGAAATACCTATCCGATGTATTTCATGTCCCGAATATCACCAAGAATCTGGTTTTCATTGGTCAAATGGTTGAGCAGGGCTTGCAGGTCAGATTTAATCCTCATGGATGCTTTGTTGAGGATATGAAAAATAAAGGTCGCTTGATATCAAAAGGAAAGAAGAAGGGCAGAATGTTTACGTTGGATGCAGACATGTCTGAATTGAGTGCAGCAATGTTTGCACATGGGACCGGTGTAGTTGCAGATATTGATATCTGGCATAAAAGCATTGGTCATGTTAATGTACAGTGACTTAAATCAATGCAGGCCCAAAATATTGTTGCAGGATTGCCTAAATTTAAGGTTGCAGAAATGCATAAGGTATGTGAAGCCTGTCAATTTGGAAAATAGGCAAGGAAACCATTTCCTAGACATGTTCAAGAGAGTAAGAAGCCATTGGAATTAATCAACTCTGATGTGTGGACTCCTAAAGCTACATCTCTTGGAGGCTGTCATTATTTTGTCACTTTTATTGATGACTATAGCAGAAAAGTTTGGGTGTATTTTATGAAAAAGAAAAGTGAAGTTTTTGGGCATTTCAAAACTCTTAAAGCTATGGTTGAAAAAGAAACAGGTCTGCAAATAAAATGCCTAAGGTCAGATGGAGGGGGAGTTGCCAGATTTTTACTGGGTTGAAGCAGTTGCTACAGCAGTCTACATAATGAACAGGACTCTCACTGCAGCAATACATGGAATGACTCCAGAGGAGAGGTATACTGGTAGGAAACCAGATATTTCTCATTTGAAGATTTTTGGTTGCATTGCCTATGTTCATGTGCCAAATGAGTTGGGATCCAAGTTGGATCCAAAAGCTGAGAAGTGTATCTTTATTGGTTACTCTCTGCAGCAGAAAGGGTATAGATGCTATAACCCTTCTGCTCGTAAGTTTACAGTGAGCAGAGATGTTGTTTTTGATGAGATGAGTAGCTGGTATAAACCAGTAAATGTGATTGATGATGTAGATGCACAAAATGGTAATGTTGCACAGAATTCACAGCAACAGTCACAAAATATTAGTGGACCTGGAGTGTCCTCTAGCAGTAGTTCACATCCTTCACCATGGACAGGCAGATTGAGATCAGGAGAATCTTCTCAAAGCAATGCAGATAGTGGTATGCAGGTATCACGAAAAGGAAAAGAGAAGATAGATCAGCCCATGTTTGATGTGAATGCAGGTCACTCTTATGTGGATGGTGAATCCAGTGGCTCAGAACAGAGCATTGATGATGAGTTGGGTATTCCTTCTATTGTTACACCTGGAGTAAAGAAGACCAGGGATGTTTTGAGAGCACCTGGGGAGTGAACCTACTTTGTGCAGTCTACCAGAGCTAAGTATCCTGTGGATAGGCTGAAATATGATGGATTTACAGCCATTCACTATGCATATATGGTCAAAGTGATACAAGAACCAGAACCCACTTCTTTTGAGCAAGCCATGGGAAAAGAAAAATGGGAGAAAGCCATGGATGAAGAAATGGATGCCTTGGAAGCAAATGCTACATGGGAATTGGTACCTTTGCCTAAAGGTAAGAATGCAATTGGCTGTAAGTGGGTTTATAAGGTGAAGCACAATGTAGATGGTTCTGTGAACAGATACAAGGCAAGATTAGTAGTCAAGGGGTATGCACAAACATATGGCATTGATTATGAAGAAACATTCAGTCTGGTTGCAAGGATGGCAACCGTAAGAGCAGTCATTGCTATGGCTGCATCAAAGGAATGGTCTTTATATCAGATGGATGTAAAGAATGCCTTCTTGCATGGTGATTTGCAAGAAGAGGTATATATGGAGCAGCCACCAGGTTATGTGCATGCTATTCATCCTGAGTTTGTTTGCAGGTTGAAGAAAGCATTGTATGGCTTGAAGCAAGCACCTAGAGCATGGTCTAATAAGATAGGACAGTATCTTGTCACTATTGGCTTTCAGATTTCCAAGGCAGATTTCTCACTTTATGTGAGAAAAACAGAGAAAGGTATTATGCTGCTTGTCATTTATGTTGATGATTTGATTATCACAGGTGATAGTGATGAAGATATCCTTCATGTGAAAATGCTATTGAAGCAGAAGTTTGAGATGAAGGATTTGGCAGAGCTGCGTTATTTCTTGGGCATTGAGGTGATTAGATCACCAAGTGGGATATGGCTCTTGCAGAGGCAGTATGGATTGGACATGTTGTCCAAATATGGGATGACAGGCTGTAAGCCTATTTCAGCTCCTTTGGAGCAGAATGTGAAGCTGAGCGCAGATGCAGGTGAGCTTCTGGAAGACCCTACTATGTACAGACGCATAGTAGGAAGTTTGATTTATATGACTATTACCAGGCTAGATTTGAGCTATGTTGTTGGATTGGTAAGTCAGTTTATGCATACTCCAAGGAAACCGCATTTGGATGCGGCTAGATGCATACTCAGGTATGTGAAGTCCACATTGCAGTATGGACTATTTTATGTGACTGGGGTTCAGATACAGTTGCATGGATACACTGATGCTGATTGGGCTGGTAGTATTTCTGATAGACAATCTACCAGTGGATATGTGTTCTCTTTTGGGAGTGCTGCAGTCACTTGGAGCAGCAAGAAACAACCTACAGTTGCCTTGTCGAGCACAGAGGCTGAGTACAAGGGTGCAGCAATGGCTGCATGTGAGGTAGCTTGGTTGCAAAAGCTACTTTATGATATGCATCAGCCTATAGATGGGCCAGTTGTCATTTATTGTGACAACATGAGCATTATACACTTTGCAAATAACCCAATCTATCATGCTAGAACAAAGCACATTGAGGTGCATTATCACTATGTGCGGGAGAGGGTTTTACTAGGTCTTATTGATCTAGTTTATGTCAGCACAGAGGATCAGGTAGCTGACATATTTACGAAGGCATTGGGCGCAGAGAAGCTGCGCAAGTTCAGAGACCTGCTTGGTGTGCAGGAATTGGGATTGAGCTGGAGGGGGAGTGTTGAGATATCGAGCTCCACTCGTGATATGCCAGGGTGACCGCTGTGTATTTATGTCACCGACTTGTCAGTTGCAGATGCGGTTGGTACGCCACCCATGAATAATAGTTAGATGACAGCTATCCTTATCTACTCTAGTTCGTGGCTCAGTTAGTATGCCACCTTAGTTATTTGAGTTTGGTTTGAGACCCATATATAGGGTTCTTCTATTTCTTTGTATGGGAGTTCTTTTTGGCTTACACAACTAAGAAGAGGAAAACTATTTTCTGTTAGATATGATCAATGCCCCACCCTCATTAGGTGCTACCAATGATCCATGGTGCTCAAAGTTGTAAGGCCCCCATTATGAGGAGAAGCCAAATGTGAGCCCGGACATTGGTTGAGTCCTGACTTGTATATCAGATGAGGTCTATGTGACCGGATGGCAAAAAGGTGACTGTTGTGGGTCTAATCTTTGGGTTAGACGGAGTGGTTATGCTGGTAGCAACTCGAGGCACATTGCATTGAGTTGCGTGGTAAGGGAGTTAAAAGGGGCCCCTATTGTGGGGTCCGGGGGCCGCGGAAGCGGCCCCTGGCTGGGGGGTCCCAGGGGGGCCAGCGGCCCCCCTGGCGGGGGTCCGGGGGCAGCGCCCCCGGCCCGATGGTAAAGGGAATATTCCCTGGAATATTCCCTGGCCGACTAGTGGAGGCTCATATGGTAGGTCGGTCAGCAGGCCGACCTAACGACCTTCGCGGGCTATAAAAGCTAAACCCCTTCGCAGCCATCTCACACTCATCTTTCACCCAGTCAGAGTTGTTGTTCCAGCTAGCCTTAAGCTCTTCACCTATCTTCTGTCTAGATCGCCATCTAAGCTTCATTCATTGGAAGCGCACGGGTGGACAGAGCCATCTTTGTATCAGTTGTTTGGAGTTAAAGAATTTTACTGATTCTCCTCTTATCTGTTGTGTACTCTCTATCTCTTTCTCAGATTCTGTTCGCTGCGCCGTGTAATATTTTACATGGTATCAGAGCCCAGGGGGCTCTAGAGATCGGAGAGAGTGCAAGAGGCAAAGGCTTCAACAGCAAAGAGAAACGATGTCGACTCCGGGAAGCAGTTCTGGCGCATCAGGAAGCGGTGCAGGAGGTGGTGCTGCTGTACCGGCTATTCAAACACTGAGGATTCGTCCACCAACCTTCAGCGAAGGCAAGTTAGATGGTACAAACTACACCTTGTGGAAGTTCAAAATTACTACTATCCTTGATTCTTATGAGCTTCTGGAGACTGTGCTGGGGACTGACGCAGAACCACAGCCTACCCCCGACCCATCAAATCCTAGTGTGATGATTCCTCCGAATGCAGATCTTCTACGAGCTTGGAAACGAAGGAATGCAGATGCATTGTGTGCCTTAGT